>NC_086088.1:6250000-7500000 GCF_948474715.1 Cydia amplana
AGTACAAAAAAATTCACTTCCACTTAACTTGTAGAGGAGATGTTCCTAGTTGACTACGGAATCCTAAAAAGGGTACAATACAATACCAAGTAACTAAAAAACCGGGCAAGTGCGAGTCGGATTCGCGCACGAAGGGTTCCGTACCATAATGCAAAAAAACGGCAAAAAAAAACGGTCACCCATCCAAGTACTGACCCCGCCCGACGCTGCTTTACTTCGGTCAAAAATCACGTTTGTTGTATGGGAGCCCCACTTAAATCTTTATTTTATTCTGTTTTTAGTATTTGTTGTTATAGCGGCAACAGAAATACACCATCTGTGAAAATTTCAACTGTCTAGCTATCACGGTTCGTGAGATACAGCCCGGTGACAGACGGACGGACGGACGGACGGACGGACAGCGAAGTCTTAGTAATATAGGATCCCGTTTTACCCTTTGGGTACGGAACCCTAAAAAGCGGCCAAGTGCGAGCCGGACTCGCGCATGAAGGGTTCCGTAACAGCAAGTAACATAATAAAATAGCGGTTCACGATCTATGACGATTAAACAAAAAACTACTTACTAGATCTCGTTCAAACCAATTTTCGGTGGAAGTTTGCATGGTAATGTACATCATATATTTGTTTTAGTTTTATCATTCTCTTTATTTTAGAAGTTACAGGGGGGGACCACTTTGGAAGTGTCTCTCGCGCATTCGCATTACATTAGAAACCTCAATATCATTTTTGAAGACCTATCCATAGATACCCCACACGTATGGGTTTGATGAAAATAAGTATGGGGGACCTCCAAAATTTATCGTTTTTTTTCTATTTTTGTGTAAAAATCTTAATGCGGTTCACATAATACATCTACTTACCAAGTTTCAACAGTATAGTTCTTATAGTTTCGGGAAAAAGTAGCTGTCACATACACGGACAGACAGACGGACAGACAGACGAACAGACAGACGGACAGCCAGACGGACAGACATGACGAATCCATAAGGGTTCCGTTTTTTGCCATTTGGCTACGGAACCCTAAAAAGATCTCTCCAAAACTCCATCACACCTTTACTTAAAAATGCCCAGTCGAGGAAATCAGCTATGTACTCTATTTTAATCTACGTCACTCAGTTTTATAGTAAGAAAACTATGAAACTTTCCATGCTTACTATAAAACTTTGCGAACGTTTTAATGATGACAGAATCTTTGGTGCAACCAAACCTAAATATGACTACCTAATTTTCTTGCCAGTTCGCAGACAATTCGCATATGTACTCAATAGGAAATAATAAACAAATAATTCAACAAGTAAATGAGGATGTTACTTAATATATAATACGCTTACCTTTATCCGGTTGAATGCCTAATAATCCAGATTGCAGACAAGCTTGGCTAGTACTGGTAGATGCAGCATCTGATGAAGTTTGTGCTGGAACCCAAAAAAATACATAACTACATTATCTAAAGACATTTCACATGTTATAAAAATAAAATAAAATTTGTTTATTGCAGACTTCTTCATAACGGTCCATACATGTTAGTACTTAATACTTACTATCTTAATAAGGAACTAAAATAAATTATTGTTATTAGAAATTATTCAACAAGTAACATCCTCATAATAATATGCTTACCTTTATCCGGTTGAATGCCTAATAGTCCAGATTGCAGACAAGCTTGGCTAGTACTGGTAGATGCAGCAGCTGATGAAGTTTGTGCTGGAACCAAAAAAAAAATACATAAATACATTATCTAAAGGCATTTCACATGATATAAAAATAAAATAAAATTTGTTTATTTCAGACTTCTTCATAACGGTCCATACATACGGTACTTAATACCTACTATCTTAATAAGGAACTAAAATAAATTATTGTTATTAGAAATAATTCAACAAGTAACATCCTCATAATAATATGCTTACCTTTATCCGGTTGAATGCCTAATAGTCCATATTGCAGACAAGCTTGGCTAGTACTGGTAGATGCAGCAGCTGATGAAGTTTGTGCTGGAACCCAAAAAAAATACATAACTACATTATCTAAAGACATTTCTCATGTTATAAAAATAATATAAAATTTGTTTATTGCAGACTTCTTCATAACGGTCCATACATGTTAGTACTTAATACTTACTATCTTAATAAGGAACTAAAATAAATTATTGTTATTAGAAATTATTCAACAAGTAACATCCTCATAATAATACGCTTACCTTTATCCGGTTGAATATTTTTATAAGTTATTAATTTTAATTTACAATATTATAATATATCTATTTGGCTGGAGCCAGGCATATAC
The DNA here is from genome assembly GCF_948474715.1 of Cydia amplana. Classification (NCBI taxonomy): domain Eukaryota; kingdom Metazoa; phylum Arthropoda; class Insecta; order Lepidoptera; family Tortricidae; genus Cydia; species Cydia amplana. Next base: position 6,252,287 of record NC_086088.1, read on the forward strand.
ACTACTAATAATAACTACATACACCATTGAGTGTACCCTGGTCCGGTGCACGAGAAGCTGACTATCAAGCCTGTCAGCTATAACTGCCGGGAGACTGTTGCGGCTGTCCCGCAGGCGCCGCAGCACGTATAATAAGTTTAAAAAAGATATTACAAACATACCTGGTAGTGGTAAGTGAAAGGTACATATTACATTACCATCACTTATCACTTTTATTTGTCAGTTGTAGTCGGCTGTTAACCAAGTAGAGTATGTACCTATACTACTTCCATACTATAGCTGTAAAACTGTGGCCTTTTTCCAGTGATAGAAACATTTCTGTCACGTATATGGGACTCTTTTTATCACTAATATATATAAGTAGTCGCATATATGTGATAGAAATGAAATTTATTTGTTGCTGTGCTGGACCTATCCACTGTTTTAAAGGATAATTAATAAATATGTTAACTAATAAAAAGTTACCTCGTCTACTTGCTACATGTTGAGGGAATCCTCTTAATTGATGGTCTGTCAGTGGAGGTGCGGCAAGATTTAATTTTGGATATGCTCTTTTTTTTAGCTTATTTCCTGTCTTCCCAAAGTCTCTCCGGTCAAAGTGGTCACCACAAACATGACGTAGCTCATGCAACTTCTCTATGGGGACATGAATCAGATCTTCTTTTCCAACCAGTCTAAGCCAAGTTTTACACCTGTAAACCAATAATTTAAGTACTTTAGAAAGGTAGCTAAATATGAAAATGAATTACATCAAAGCTTTTGTAGTAGGTAAGTAATTAAACTTCATATAGGAACAGACTACGGTCTATGATGTCACCCTAGAAAGTCTAAACCAAAGTTCTATGGGCGAGCAGTACGTGCTTGCTCCTCCTATTTGAATCCCTTGCGGCATTACGGAGTGAAGGATTCGAACCGGCTTCTCAGTCGGCCTTCAGCTTACGCGGCTAACAAATCAAAATGTTTAATAAAGTAATTTGATTTATTCCCTAGTTGTATTTAGGAACTTGTTGACTTACCGCAGTTCATCCTTGGGAAATTTGGCAAAGAAGCCTCCTCTGAAAATTTCTCTCACGCCGCATATCTCACAATATCGGCTTTTTCCGACCATTTTCACACACACAACAATCCAATGTAGGATTTCAAATTTTTGCAAAATGGTCGACTGACACTCGTATGTACGCATTAATGTCAAGTTCCGGTTCCGGTCCGGTATGTTGTCGCCTTGCGAACTTTATCGCCACATATTTTTTGTCAATAAGGGAGTTTCCAGAGACTGATGTTTACAAAATGTCTTGAAATTAGTAACAGATGAGATGAATATAAAATAGGTCGGTATACCTCCTTATTCGTAGATTCGTACACTAGAGTCCGTGCGGAAAGAGAAGAGTCGTGGAATGTATGGGGTCCAATACATTTCACGACTCTTCTCTTTCCGAACAGACTCTATCAGCACCGGAATGTGATGTAGAAGATTGTATTTTATTGTAGTCTTTTGTAAGTAGGTAGTTGGATGGATCTGTGTCAGTGAACGCATATAAACCATGGAAGTATTCTGTCCGCTCAATTATGACCCAACGTAAAGTATTCGATTGTAGGCGGTGCTTACAGAGTGTTCGATTGGCAACTTCAGTTCGGCCGAGATGACAGTCAGTGACGGATGGCTAAATTAGTTTATAAAAACTACGTTTTTTTGTAATTAAAAATGTCTTCATGGGTCGTGAAGTGGTGCAGAAGTTATTTTAGTTCATATCAAGGACAGTGGAATCACTTTTCACTTGTAGTAAACAGATAACTTCAGTAATATTTGGAATAAACATGACGACATTTTTTCAATACTATCGTGCTAAGCTAAAACGTAATAACTGCATACGACTTTCATAACAACATACGACTTTTTAAATTGCGAGGATAATAGGGATGGTTTTATGCCAAATGAAGTAGACTATTTTATTAACTTATGTTTGGTTTAGGTGTTTTCTATATAATTATAAATGTAGTAATAAATTCCTTCTTACAGATTTGTATTTTCCTTTTTTATTTCATAAGATGGAACTATAAAAAAACTACCTAGTTATTTCAAATTAATAATCAAATTTAGTATTGTCATTTTACATTACTTTCCATTCAGATTCCCACAAGATGCTATTCGCAGAGAACTACGGAAAAAAGCTGTCCAATTAGAGAGACATGAAATTGAGGATGCCTGGCAAGATATCTAGAATATTATATTCTATTCATGAGATAACCCGTGAGATAATCATACCCGGTCTCCTATATGTAGATACATTTTTTTCTATCACGCTTTCACTGAATTAATTTAACAAATACACACATTATCTGAAAATGTTGATCATTTGAATCCATTCTCTACTGTCACATATATGTAGGTTCTCTCTCAAGCCATTTCCGTCAGTAGAAAAGAGCGGCAAATTTAGAAAATGTAAGCGCGCGAACGGTTATGGTCCCATACAAAATTTTGCGCCTTTTTCTACTGACAAACTTGCTTGACCGGCTATATACATAATAAAATATTTCCATTGGAACTGAAAGTGGGGATTTATTGTGACTCCGCCTGTTCAAATGTTTTTGACCCGATTCGTGTACCCATGTAAATTTTGCAGGCTGTATAGCCTGTCAGATTTCTAAGATCAAGTTCGCCATACATTTACTATGGCGTACTTGATCTTAGAAAAACGGACAGACGATACCAGTACGGCTACCATCAGTTTGGCACTGACATAAACGCCGTCGAGAACGTAATTTACTTTCTATACATCTCGCTCGTACTCGCATATTAGTGCAAACGAGATGTATAGAAAGTAAATTACGTTCTCGATAGCGTAAATGTCAGTTTTGACACTGTCAGTGACTCATGGTACGGGCTCTGAACGTGACTTCACACTGCCATACAGATTGATAATAAAATATACAAAATACTTATTATAGCGGAATACATTTATACAACAATGAATATTTAATTATGTTGAGTTAGTCTGCCATTTAATTTCATAACAACATTTTAACTAGTTATGTTTTAATCTGCATTAAATTATTATACGTGAATTATTTGACTGGTTCTTCAATGTATGGCATAAACCTATCCCTGTCCAAGTCATATTCTAATCAAATATATTATGAACCGCGAACTCTCAGCGGCCAGTACGTACAGCAAGAAGGTTATTAGCGGATTAATGTCTGATTGGTAGTTATTGACATTATATGCATTTCATCTACACTTAGCTGTGTACGTTAGTGTAATAGAGACAGGCTCTGTAAACGTATCGTCTTATTTAAATGTAGGCGTAATTGTGTATGTGTGCTAATTTGGCCCGAGAATTTGAACGGTAATGTTCCCAAAGGCGGTTTCCAGTTATATGCTTTCACTGATCTGTGTACAGATTTAGTACAGATGTAGTGCATAATTGTTTTCCATCGTATTTTCTCGAAAACGTTCGTTTTGTCATGCTACTTCAGTCAACCTCAACACTTTTTGTACCGCGACTGACTGAAATAACGAGACACGTTTCCATGAAAATACGATGGAAAATTATGCACTACATCAGTGTAAAGAATGTATGAAGTTCTGTGAGGCGATGGATAGGTAAGTAGTAGTTTTAGTTTAATTTAAGTTTGACTGAGGTACAAATATTTGTGTTCATCACACAAATAAATGCCCTTACCGGGATTCGAACCCCGGACTAGGCCAGACAGGTCGTCAACATGTCCAAAGACTTTACACCTTGTTTCATTTCACCGTATTAAGTTGTTTTTATTACTTGGAGGTAATTATATTAGCAAGTGAGATTTTCTTTTATTCGGGTCACCGACAATCTTACCGGCACCGACAAACAGTTCTTAAATCGGGTCCCATCTATACGATCAATTTTGAATGAACAGTTTTCACGGCCATCGGTCAGTTAAAACGGGATGAATGATAGTGATAATTGTTATGAATTATTATGATAGGTTTATCACTATAATTTATCCCGTTTTAACTGACCGATGGCCGTGAAAACTGTTCATTCATAATTGATCGTAGATGGGTGATTTAAGAAAATAATTACGAAAAAACAAACGCCATAGGTACCTAGATTAGGCAAATTTTATATTTTACAGCTCTTGATCATTTTATTAATAGTAATGTTAACTAAAATGCAAATTAAATATTATATAAGTAATTTATTCTGGGTATGAAATACTAAGGACCAGTTGTGGACAGTGAATTTTTGTAATTCCAAAATCGGAACAATCCTTTTAATGTTTTGCTGCAAACGACGTATTTTTGACTGAACATATTCTATAATGACATCATTTTCAAAATAATCTGACAGTAATCCAATAACTTCTTTTTCAATAGTCATAAGTTCGTAAAAAATCCTTCCACACGTTTCCATTTTAGTTTTAACCCCACCAACGTATTCATATTCTATCCTCGATTTTTCATCATTCGAGGCATTCTTTATTTTTATATCAAAGTATTTGTATGCATTACTAAGAAGTTGAAGTGTAGTATAAAGATCAGATTCCTCATAATGACATGTGTTTGAATCAAATATATCCAAAAAACGCTTGCTGCGATTCTGACATAGAAGGCTAGAGTCTAAATTATTTTCTATATGTTCATCAATGAAGACATTCAAATCTTTCATGTTTTCAAGAACAATTCCACTTGTATACTTTTGAATAAGGATCAAATTAATAATTAAACTCGGTATTGAAGCTGGAAGAATTTCACATAATGGCGCCGCATGGTTATATCTTGACCAGCCTGTGAGTATGATACCTTTAATTTTATACAATTTCTTCAGAGTGCCATACTCAAATATAAAGTTGAGCCAGTGAAGATGGTTGTTGAATCTAATATTAAGATCAGGGAGTATCCTTTCCTTTCCATCAGCTCCTTTAAATGCAGTTGCTATCCAGATATTATCGAACATGTGGCCATACTTGTTCAAGGTCATATTGATGTGCACATCTACATAGGGTTTTGCAGTGTAGGCCCAGTGTACGACTTCGGCGTCAGTTAAGATGAAGTCGCTGAAATCTGTAGGCTCGTAACTTCTGTACATGTCGTCCCAGATGAGAACGGTGGTGTCTGGACTAAGGATGCGGACAGTCTTGATAAGGAACTTGACGTGCTCAGTTAACAGGTCTCTGGAAGTGATATGATGGAGATAATAAACATGAAATAGTTAATTCCCTCAGTGAAATACAAAAGGTGGCAATCATACATTTTTACTTTAAGGTAGGGCGATAATTGTGTCAGGTACTTAATGCTAATTTAAGGCAAGTACGCTTTCCAGATATATTTTTGGTACATTGACCCGCCAGTTGCTATTTCTATTGCACGCGCATAATTACCTATATTGCTGTCCCGCCCATGATGCCGGTTGTCAATGACACTGTCCGAGTTTGACAGAGAGTTTGCGTCCAATAGACCTCCCTCGCCTCGTAAGACTCAGTGTGGTACCGCCGAACCGGCTAATCTGGCTTGCGGATTGCTACACCGAGTAAGGCGCTGTACGTATCGCGCTTGCATTACACCGCCACGGCTGCTGAAGTGGTGGAGTATGTACACCAGAAGACCAATTGCACGCTGAGGGTGTTCCAGCTTCGATCGCGCCACTACGTGCACTTCAACTCTTTTGTGGTGCGCGTGCCGCGACCGCTGCAGGGGACCATCGAGTGCGCCGACTTCTGGCCGAAGGGTGTCGTGTTTCGGAGGTTCCGGCGCAAACTGCCGAATCCGACACAGGAGCAGCCGATGCAACGGAGCCACGCCGTTTTGTCGACTAAATAACTAGTGTTTAGTTTTAAGTTTATAAAATACATATGTATGTTAGTCTGTAAGGTATTTGTAATATGGGCCTTGTTGCCTGAATTAAATTTGTAAATAAATAAATAAATAGAGATAGCAACAGGCGGGGCAATGTAGGAAAATCTATCTGGAAAGCGTCTCTTCTATAGTTGGATAATATTTCAACAAGTTACTGTCAAAAAAGTTTTTGTGTCACACACTTTTATTCTTGACTGTATTTCTCATATGCATGCCCATCAAGTAGGTACTTCTCTAGACCTTTCTAATGAGCCTAAACTCTTGTGTTCTTCCGCCGAGGAGTTTCTATGGCTAGGTACCTTCCGACTGCATTATCATATTAGCTCCATGTTAGCATATTATTGCATTGTCATCGAAATTACAGAAGTACTCCAAATTTCAACTGCTGATTCAGTTGATCGAATCGATAAAATAACATTATCATAATAATGGTTAGCGAAAAACTTACGCAACTAAGGAACTCCTTCGATGACATAGATCACATGTGTTGATACGGTAAACTTCATCGCAACCTACATGGATGTATTTCAACGGAGCTATCTTTTGGTGAAAACGTATGATCTGTAATAAAGCATTTTTTCATTATGGTGGGTGGTACAGGATTCTTCAGCCATTAGGTAGAAAGCGACGCACGCCTCTCGACACCCCTGAGTCTTGAGCCATCTTAGATGTCGCTTTTTGTCCCCACAAACGGACGGGAAACGGAGGGACTCGCCCTCACAAGATGGGCCCCCGCCCATCTTGTGAGGGCGAGTCCCTCCCAATGGTCCGGAAGACTATTGTTCCGGGATGAGAAAGACAAAGAAAACCATTGAGACCCCTTTCCCGCACCTAAAACCCCGATGTAGGTATGCTTATTACCTATTTTATTTTAAACTTACTGACCGATACTATAGTAAACATCTTCTCATTTATCTTCTATGTTGGGCGGTAGGCCATACAATTCCCTTACCTGTCCAATCATTTTTTCAAGAAAATACTGGCTCTCCGAAAAACTAGGACATATACAGTCAGGGAATTCAGGGTCTTCTCTTAAAAAGACGTATTCAGGATGCTTTAGGGCGAATTCCATGTGCCCGAACGTTTGGACCAAGGGGATTATCTCGAAACCAGATGATGCTGCGGCGGTGAGATATGCATGCAGCTGAAAAAAAAAGAGTTTTGAATGGAATAAGTAAGTTTACAAATCAAGAAATTTACATTTTATAATTATTTTAGTCTTGTATACGTGTTGGTATTCAGGTAGGTTTAAGGGCTAAACTTTTAGATTCAGTCAATTTAATAAATATAATATTTCTACATATTAAGACAACTAACTACCTAAGGTGAAAAGGATATTATTTAAAAATTCGTCAAAACCAAAACTACATTTTCCCTAATAATACGACAAAGAGGATATTTAAAACATACAAAACATGTTTTTGAAAGTTTAAAAAGGAAAAAGGACGAGAAGTGAACATTCTAGAGATGAAGAAAGCTTTGTCGTTCTTAACTTTTAATTCTGCACATCCTAACTCAAGTATACTCTTATGATTTGTAAATATTGAAGAAGAATATGACCACAATATGACCACTTGACCAGGCATTCTAAAAGACGTTAACTGGGGCAAAAGTAGGTAGTCTAAAACTTTGTGTCATGCAATATTGTCATCAAACGGTCAAGCCATTTCTTTATGCCTACTAGTTTTGTTCTGTAACTAACCTCTTTCTTCTTATAGCTATTTCGCTTCTTCAATACTGTCAAATATCCTTCGTAAGGAAACATATCCTCGTACTCAATGAGGAGACCATTGACCCCATGTTTCTTCATCATCGGTAGGAGGGACTGCAGATACGACAGCTTTGGTGGAGCTCCCTTCAAATCCAGATGTACAACGACATATTCTAACTCCACTTTTGGTGCACTTCTGTTGCCTTTGCGTTTGATAAAGAAATACTTGTCGGTGATAATATCCGTAGCCAAAACATACACAACGAGGGATAAAATAACTATAATGACTCTCATTGTCACACTTCTTAATTTTGATATTCTAAAAGGCATTATACAGTTAAAACAATTTTAGACCAAGATCATAACATACACTTATTTTATTCACTGGTATAATTGCTTGCCCTTTTTATACATAGGGCCATCGAAGAGTCATGTGTTTTTTATAATTATGAAGTGTTTCCCTAGTTATAATTTAATTACTTTTATAAAAGTTACAAATACGTTCACATAAATACATTGATATTTACATATAAAAGACAACGTTTGTTATGTCAGAATTGTAAGTTATTGTGACACTATCTACTTACCTATAAAAGAGGTTGGTAGATAGCTGTACCTACGTCTATAGGCTTAGAGGATATAACCAAATTGGTTATATCCTCCAAGTCTATAGGTGTACCTCCTATCTAGTAATATTGCTATTCTTCTTAATGTATGGTCTAAGCTATTCTTCAAATTAGCCTCTTCACTAATAGGGTTATTTGGTATAAAAATATACCATTTTTGACGCAATCGGTTAATTCGAGTATTGAAAATAAACTGCGACACCATTAAAAAGTTAAACTTGACCCAATACAAAACAAGACACTGCTAACAGAGTCGCGGGTAATAATAAAGGATATTACATCAGAACTTTAACTTAGTTAGATAACTTTTGGAGAACCCCTAACTAGACATACACGGCAAACGTCTGTTGATCGAAATGTTATATGTACAGTTTACTATATTTAGGCGCATAATTGTTTAAAATCAAATTTCTATACAGGAAAGTGCCTACTGTAGGTATGTAATTGCATGAATTCTATAGTAATTTAAAATGTTTCTTATTTACTAGTAATTCATGTTAATTAATGTAAGATCATAAGATGTAATGTTTTGAAAAGATGTATCCCGCCGAGTTTCTTGCCGGTCCCATATTGGGATACCCTCCTCCAATTGAGGGGGGATTTAAATCTTCTCGAGGCAGACGTGTAGGGTTTGAGCCGGTGAAGCTTTATCTAACGTTCATAAGCGCTTGTAATATGCCTACTTGAATAATAAACTATCTTTAAGAATCAATGAGGATGATACAAACTAATGAGTATGAGTATGACTTTCATTTTAAAGTTAACAACGACGCCATAACTAATTTTAGTTTTACCGTGCTATACTTAATTACTCCGAATCCTGGAAATATATTCAAAACTTTATTAGAAATGCAAAAGTTTAAGTACCTAGTTAAAAATAAGGTGACAGTTAGTCGTTTTAAAACATATTAATAAGATAGTTACTAAAATTGTCAGCAATAAAAAAAATGTGTTTGTGGCCACTTAATAATAGTAGTTCATATTAGTTTCCAAATTCATAATGTAATTTCTAATTTCTAAAATATATTCCTAAGTAATAAAACGCACATGCGGTGATTAAACTTCTAAACTGCGATGGCGAATCCTACCAACTACTTTAATTAAATGCAAATTTGAATTTTGAGTGCGGCATCCTCGCTTTTAAGCTAAAATAGTTAAATTGATACAAAGTGACGTGAGACCAAAACTAATGGGTGCGCAAATTATGTTATGGCTAAGTGACTACTAAAGCCTTAGCTGGACGGAGTTTAAAGGCTGCGTTACACAGGCGCGTTTTCCGGGCGGGGCGTGAGCGGGGCGCGCCGCTTCAATACATAGTATAAAAAAACCGGCCAAGTGCGAGTCGCACTCGCGCACGGAGGGTTCCGCACCATCAACAAAAAATAGAGCAAAACAAGCAAAAAAACGGTCACCCATCCATGTATCAGTACCCCCCCGACCCCGCCCCCGCCCCCCCGACGTTGCTTAACTTCGGTCAAAAATCACGTTTGTTGTATGGGAGCCCCACTTAAATCTTTATTTTATTCTGTTTTTAGTATTTGTTGTCATAGCGGCAACAGAAATACATCATCTATGAAAATTTCAACTGTCTAGCTATCACGGTTCGTGAGATACAGCCTGGTGACAGACGGACGGATGGACGGACGGACGGACGGACGGACAGCGGAGTCTTAGTAATAGGGTCCCGTTTTTACCCTTTGGGTACGGAACCCTAACAAAGTCGATTCCCGCTGTCAGTCCCTATGTAGGTATGCTTAGACCTTTAAAACTACGCAAGCGTGCGAAGCCGGGGCGGGTCGCTAGTTTACATATAAAACGCTCATGCGCCGCTCACGCCCCGCCCCGGAAAAAGCGCCTGTGGTGTCAAAGATATAGATAATTTACCATTCGTTTAACCTTCCTTCCTTGTTGATTCCTCATATATTTACATAATTTATAGGTATTCTATAGTCGCTGAATCAAGAAAACTAAGGAAAACCACTGACAAATGGTGCAACCAAAGTTTAATTACACTTCTAGTAAATTGTACGGCCATCCGGGCCATCATATTAAAAATACACGATGTGTGGTAAATTAGTAGACAAGAGTTAATCTAGCTACTTCCGAAAAAGGAGAAGACAGTTACCGTCAGGTGGTCTAATTCACGCCTGTACCTGTAACTACCTGTTGCTATCAGGTCAAGTTTGACACACTTTTCGTATAAATTAAGGTTAAAGAATTCATTTATTTAGGTAATCATTTTATTTATAATACAAAACATGAAAATGTTTGCATGAAAATTTTTATTTCATAAATATAATCTTGTCGGTTTGAATTAAGTAAGCCATTTTAAATATGCATATTTTTGCTTTTATTAAGTTCTAATTTTAGCAACCCTTTTATTACAAAGCGGGTTTGTGGTGTGTTGAAATAAAAATGCGAATTCTAAAAGCGGGCCTGAGGGGATGGAAACACATTTTTCTGCATAAAACGTTGTAGACTCACGTTGTCTGGATTCAACACTGCGATTGTGTTCCAACGAATTAGTAATGAGTTTTATCAAAGTGCAAAGTTAATTAAGATATTAAATGCTACAAGCCAAAAACATTTGTACAATTTATTATAATAAATATTTCACTGAATTAATTACACGGACGCTGTTGTCTTGCTTTTAAAAATATTTATTAAAAGCACTTACAATTATAATGGTTGAATTTTAGTCGCACTTATACGCGTCATACGAGTTACTTATAGGTACCTATACCTTTATCTCAGTCGATTTATTGTAACATAATAGTTGTGTGTTGGTTTTCTAGTAGGTTAAATAGTTGTGTGTTGGTTTTTTAGTAGGTTAGCTTATTCGTTTTTAATTAAACCTTAAAGCATTAAGGTAATTTTAACTTATCAAAATGTAAATTAAGTAAGTAGGTACTTAACCATGATAACTTCTTACCAACCGTCTCAGTTAAGTGGTAGACCTATACATGTATGTATTAAAACGGCAATTTATACTTGATAGATATAGAAATACCCGGGAAACACCCAAACCTATTATATATAAACATGACATCACTGTTCTAAAATGATTTAATTTTGCATAATTTCATATCGCGTGTTCAAAAGGAAATAACCTTCCGATTAGAACAATTTGGGAGGTATTATAAACGAGACGAATATTATAATAATATCATTTACAAATCGGTGTCCAAACTAGTTTAAATCATCCAAATGTAATTAATTACTTACTCATATCGTATCTGTTTTACGAGCTGAGAAAAAAAAATCGTTTTTAACAATTGAAATTGCACTAACGTTTAATGCTTTAAACAGTTCCATATGAGCCTATCGAACCAAGCAGTAAAGTTTACTGTTTGTACGTTACGTATGTACGTACGTGCGTACCTACATTTGTTGATATTGTAAAAGCAGTTAATCTTAATGAAATCATTTTAATGTGTGCTCGATGGATCATATTTTTTTCAGTGTGAGCCGACGAGTCGTCGATAGTGACTGCCTATAAGCAGTGTTGGCCTGTTGGGCGAAACGTTAATGTAATTGACCAATTTTCACCATTAATCATTATAAATTGAACCGTAAATTGTAACCGTCCGTTACAGTTTACGGTTCAATTTATAATGGTTAATGGTCAATTGCAGTTAACGTTCGGCCAACACTGCCTACAAGGCATGTCCCGGGTTCGAATCTTATTTGGGAGCTTACTGGGGGACTAATATGTCAGTTTGCATAAAATTATCCTGTAGAATATATTTTATATTCACATGCATTAGGTCAAGTACAGTCTCCATCAGATATATCGGAACGGCGAAGGTATTCACAAAATCTGAACACGCACTCTATCCTTGACAATAGAGGCGTGTTCAGATATTTGTGAGCACCTTGGCCGTTCCGATATATCTGATGGCGACTGTACTAACTAGACTAAAATAACTAGACTAGAGAATAAAATAATTGACTTGATTACAGTTGTTAGACTTTCATTTTTCATGTGTTATGTTTTTATTAGGATCATATTTTCTGTAATCGACTATGCTGATTCAATTTTCCAAGAATGTTCTTCGTTAAGCTTCGCTGTGGTTATTAGTGCTCCTTTTTTATGCGAATGACGTAAATCAGTGGAAATAGAGTTCAATGACACAACTAACTCATCATCATCATCTTCTAGCCGTTTTCGGCCACAGCGACTGCTTTCTACCGCTGAGAGCGTCGCTGGTGCACTACACAACACAAAACACACACACACACACACAACACAACTAACTGCTACCTACTACATTGTATATTAAGAGTCACACGAACATAGACACTGCCATACATTCGAAGTGACACTCTCATTTTATAGCGGCTTTTTGGCGGCGCGGCGGGTCCGTGTGACTCTTAATTAAGCAGATATACTCAGGAGGGTTACCGCGAACCACGAAAGAATTTTTGCCTCTCTGTCGCACTTATGAATTCGTACGTAAGTGCTACAGAGAGGTAATACTTCGTTTGTGCTTCGCGGTAGGCACACTGACCTCCTCGCTAAGTTTGCACCGACTTGGCAAAAAACACACACAACTAAGTTGGCATGGGAATTACTAGTGTTGTATTGCTAAATCTTTTAGTATTTTAAGTAGTAATTTCCGTAGGTAACCTATACTCTGTGATCGTTTCTCGTTCACCACAAACAAGTAACAAAAAACCGGCCAAGTGCGAGTCGGACTCGCGCACGGAGGGTTCCGCACCATTAACAAAAAATAGAGCAAAACAAGCAAAAAAACGGTCACCCATCCAAGTACTGACCCCGCCCGACGTTGCTTAACTTCGGTCAAAAATCACGTTTGTTGTATGGGACCCCCACTTAAATCTTTATTTTATTCTGTTTTTAGTATTTGTTGTTATACCCGCAACAGAAATACATCATCTGTGAAAATTTCAACTGTCTAGCTATCACGGTTCGTGAGATACAGCCTGGTGACAGACGGACAGACCGACGGACGGACGGACGGACGGACGGACGGACGGACGGACGGACGGACGGACGGACGGACGGACGGACGGACGGACGGACGGACGGACGGACGGACGGACGGACGGACGGACGGACGGACGAACAGCGGAGTCTTAGTAATAGGGTCCCGTTTTTACCCTTTGGGTACGGAACCCTAAAAATGAACGAGTGATTATCAAACTCGGCTGACGCAAAAAAATGGGGCGATCATAACAGATAAATCGAATATTTTTTTAGGTTGGTCAAGGATAATATTGCAGACTGGGACTGAGAAATTATAATGTACTTTATTAGATAATATCATTTCGTAAATTAACTAGAGTTTTTTATGCCTACTTGGCGGTTAGAGTCTGTGCGGAAAGAGAAGAGTCGTGGAATATATTGGGCCCCATACTTCCACGACACTTCTTTCCGAACAGAATCTACAATGTTTGGAAGAGCTTCACATAGTACATGGTGTGCAAACATAAATATCGTACGTAGGTACACTAATCTTCCTTGGACCCTTCTATAATTTTAATAATAAAGTTGTGTAGAAGCCACTTGCGATGTATTGTATACTAGCTGTTGCCCGCGACTTCGTACGCGTGGATTTGTATATTGGTGGTTATATATTCTATATTAGCTTAGAACATTATGCAGAAAACGATAGCAGTAGGGACTGCAGTTAATCATTTGTTAATTATTATACACAACCTGGCTACGAAGTTTCAAGCCCCTAACTGAATAAAATTGTTCTCGATATAATCCCTCTCAACCCCCAGCATATTTTCAAGTCCACTATTTAGTAAAACCTACTACCTAACTACCTATTTACGAAGTTTGAAGTTCCTAGCTTTAAATAAAATTTGAACTCTCTACCAACTTTCAACCCCTTCTTAAACCTTTTAGGGGATGAATTTAAAAAAAAGCTGAAATTACTTATTATGTATTATAATAATATGCCTTTATACAACGATTCAAGCCCCGCACTCAAAAAAATGTTTGACCTCCATACAAATTTTCAACCCCTTTTTTACCAACTTGAGGGAAGAATTTTCAAAATTGCCGAAATTACTTTTCTTGTATTCTAATAATATGTCTTTATACAAAGATTCAAGTCCCGCACACAAAAATGTTTGATCTCCATACAAACTTTCAACCCCTTTTTCACCACCTTGGGGGATGAATTTTCAAAAACGCTGAAATTACTTTTCTTGTATTCTTATAATATGCCCTTATACGAAGATTCAAATCCCACACTCAATAAAATATTTGATGTGCATACAAACTTTCAACCCCTTTTTCACCACATTGGGGGATGAATTTTCAAAAACGCTGAAATTACTTTTCTTGTATTCTAATAATATGCCTTTATACAAAGATTCAAGTCCCGCACTCAAAAAAAATGTTTGATCTCCATACAAACTTTCAACCCCTATTTAACCCTTTCAAGGGAGGAATTTTTAAAAACGCTGAAATTACTTTTCTTGTATTCTTATAGTATGCCCTTGTACAAAGATTCAAGTCCCGCACTCAAAAAAATTTTTGATGTGCATACAAACTTTCAACCCCTTTTTCACCACCTTGAGGGATGAATTTTCCAAAACGCTGAAATTAGTTTTCTTCTATTTTATTATAATACCTTTTTACGAAGTTTCAAGTTCCTAGCTTACAATAAAATTTGAACCCCAAGACAAACTTTCATCCCCTTTTTAACCCCCTTAGGGGTTCAATTTCCAAAAAACGTCCCATAGCTTTTTTTTGTAATCGGCTATTATGCCTTTCTAAGAAGTTTCAAAGCATTTGTAATGGATTCAAATTTTCAACCCCTTTATATCCCTTTTAGGAGATGAATTTTCAAAAACGCTGAAATTACTTTTCTTGTATTCTAATAATATCTCCATATACGAAGTTTCAAGTCCCGCAAACAAAAAATTTTTCTTCTCCATACAAACTTTCAACCCCTTTTTCACCACCTTAGGGGATGAATTTTCAAAAACGCTAAAATTAGTTTTCTTGTTTTTTAATATTATACCTTTTGATAAAGTTTCTAATTCCTAGTTCAAAATAAAACTTGAACCCCATACAAACTTTCATCCCCTTTTTAACCCCCTTAGGGGTAGAATTTCTCAAAATCGCTTCTTAGCTCTTATACATTTTATAAATGCAACCTCGTGTCCAAATTTCAACTTTCTAGCATTTGTAGTTTCGGCTCTGCGTTGATGAGTCAGTCAGTCAGTCAATCAGTCAGGACACGTGCATTTATATATATAGATAGATAGATAGCTGTTGCCCGCGACTTCGTAGTTCGTACGCGTGGATTTGTATATTGGTGGTTATATATTCTACATTAGCTTAGAACATTATGCAGCAAAATATTGCAGTAGGACGGTTAATCATTTGTTAATTATTAATATTATACAACGCATGAGATTTGTCTTTCACAACCCACGAAGTTTCTAGCCCCTAACTAAATAAAATTGTTCTCGACATAATTCCTCTCAACCCCCTTAGAAGATTTTCATGACCTCTATTTAATAAGACCTACTACCTAACTACCTATTTACGTAGTTTGAAGTAAATAAAATTTGAACCCTATATAAACTTTCAACCCCTTTTTAACCATTTTAGGGGATGAATTTTTAAAAACGCTGAAATTACTTTTCTTGTATTCTAATAATATGCCTCTGTACAAAGATTCAACAACCCGTTCTCACAAAAATGTTTGAACTCCATACAAAATTTCAACCCCTTTTTCACCACCTTGAGATATAAATTTTCAAAAACGCTGTAATTTTTTTTTTCGTTTTAATTTAATATCTTTTTATGAAGTTTCAAGTTCCTAGCTTAAAATAAAATTTGTACCCTGTACAAACTTTCAACCCCTTTTTAAACCTGTTAGGGGATGAATTTTACAAAACGCTGAAATTACTTGTATTATCTTCTAATAATATCCTCAAATACAAAGATTCAAGTCCCGCGCTCGAAAAAAATTTTGATATCCATACAAACTTTCAACCCCTTTTTCGTCACCTTAGGGGATGAACTTTCAAAAACACTGAAATTAGTTTTCTTGTGTTTAAATTTAATATCTTTTTGCAAATTTTCAAGTTCCTACCTTAAAATAAAATTTGCACCCCAAGACGAACTTTCATCCCCTTTTTAAATCCCTTAGGGGTTTGAACTTCCAAAAACGTTGCAATTACTTTATTTTGTAATCGGCTATCATGCCTTTCTAAGAAGTTTCAAAGCATTTGTTATGGATTCAAACTTTTAACCCCTTTTTTACCACTTTACGGGATGAATTTTCAAAAACGCAGAAATTTGTTTTCTTATATTTTAATAATATATCTTTTTACGAACTTTCAAGTACCTAGCTTAAAATAAAATTTGAACCACATACAAACTTTCAACCTCTTTTTAACCCTGTTAGGGGATGAATTTTACAAAACGCTGAAATCACTTTTCCTGTCTATTCATTATATCTCCAAATACAAAGATTCCAGTCCCGCGCTCGAAAAAATGTTTGATATCCATACAAACTTTCAACCCTTTTTTCACCACCTTAGGGGATGAACTCTCAAAAACGCTGAAATTAGTTTTCTTGCATTTTAATAATATATCCTTTTACGAACTTTCAAGTACCTAGCTTAAAATAAAATTTGAACCACATACAAACTTTCAACCTCTTTATAACCCTGTTAGGGGATGAATTTTACAAAACGCTGAAATTACTTTTCCTGTCTTTTAATAATATCCCCAAATACAAAGATTCCAGTCCCGCACTCGAAAAAATGTTTGATATCCATACAAACTTTCAACCCTTTTTTCACCACCTTAGGGGATGAATTTTCAAAACGCTGAAATTATTTTTCTTGTATTTTAATAATATATCTTTTTACAAACTTTCAAGTACCTAGCTTAAAATAAAATTTGAACCACATACAAACTTTCAACCTCTTTTTAACCCTGTTAGGGGATTAATTTTACAAAAGGCTGAAATTACTTTTCCTGTCTTTTAATAATATCCCCAAATACAAAGATTCCAGTCCCGCGCTCGAAAAAATGTTTGATATCCATACAAACTTTCAACCCTTTTTTCACCACCTTAGGGGATGAATTTTCAAAAACGCTGAATTTATTTTTTTTGTATTTTAATAATATATCTTTTTACGAACTTTCAAGTACCTAGCTTAAAATAAAATTTGAACCACATACAATCTTTCAACCTCTTTTTAACCATGTTAGGGGATGAATTTTACAAAAGGCTGAAATTACTTTTCTTGTCTTTTAATAATATCCCCAAAGACAAAGATTCAAGTCCCGCGCTCGAAAAAATTTTTGATATCCATACAAACTTTCAACCCTTTTTTCACCACCTTAGGGGATGAATTTTCAAAAACGCTGAAATTAGTTTTCTTGTATTTAAATTTAATATCTTTTTCCAAAGTTTCAAGTTCCTAGCTTAAAATGAAATTTGCACCCCAAGACGAACTTTCATCCCCTTTTTAACCCCCTTAGGGGTTGAATTTCCAAAAACGTCGCAATTACTTTATTTTGTAATCGGCTATTATGCCTTTCTAAGAAGTTTCAAAGCATTTGTAATGGATTCAATCTTTCAACCCCTTTTTAACCCTGTTAGGGGATGAATTTTCAAAAACGCTGAAATTACTTTTCCTGTCTTATAATAATATCCCCATATACAAAGTTTCAAGTCCCACACTCACAAAAATATTTGATCTCCATACAAACTTTCAACCCCTTTTTCACCACCTTGGGGGATGAATTTTCAAAAACGCTGAAATTAGTTTTCTTGTTTTTTAATATAATACATTTTTACAAAGTTTTAAATTCCTAGCTTAAAATAAAACTTGTACCCCATACAACCTTTCATCCCCTTTTTAACCCCCTTAGGGGTTGAATTTTTCAAAATCGCTTCTTATCTCTTGTACACTTTATAAATGCAACCTAGTGTGCAAATTTCAACTTTCTAGCTTTTGTAGTTTCGGCTCTGCGTTGATGAATCAGTCAGTCAGTCAGTCAGTCAGTCAGTCAGGACACTTGCATTTATATATATAGATGACATCGTCACATCGTCGTCATCGTTTTTAATCGTTTATTTCTTCATATAAGTTAAAGTTTTATATGAAGAAATGACAAACATATCTATTCCTTTTTAATCCTGTACTTAAATTAAAACCTAGGTATACTTCGAAATCTTTCGATCTTGTTGTCTGTGTATTTTATTAAATCCAACGAACAAACTTGATTATCTACAATAACGAATTAGAATTCAAGGACGACCGGTTAACGTTAGTTTTAAATTAATAAATTAATTCCGTAGACAGTGTTTAGACGCGCGTCTTACATAGTAAACCCGGCGAGAAAAATGATAACTACATTAATCGGGCACAAGCGATTCTAGCTCTTAGTAAAATGATAGTTCTCTACTACATATAATTTATATCATTAAGATACTCTAATTTAATTATCTTTAATATTGAAGTCTTTTTGTTAAAAATAAAACATTTTGACATAAACTAACATTCAAATTTGAATGTTCCTAATTCATTATTAGTCTCCAATAAATTAATTCGTCATTTAACGTTATCTCCTTTTTAATGGATTTTGACATTACTATATCACACACAGCTTGTTACTAGTGATTTAAACATCTTAATGTCTCATCGGGGACTAAAATCAGAGAAGCTAACTCCCTTTTGAGTACTTACGTGTTAAATTTCTTTTAGACTGTATCAATTACATACGATATAATTATATAAAACATCGAACATTTTAATTTCTAAAGTATGTTATTAATAAGACAATCTTTTTCTACGTTAGCAGTACTTACTTGATTAGGTATTCAAATGAAGAGAAGCTTTATTAAAAAAATTGTTAGGCCTTAAAGTAATTTCTGTTATCGTGGCCCCAAAAAACAGATTACATTGACGATAGGTACCAAGTTGGTATACCTATCGTCAATGTAATATGTTTTTTGGGGCCATGGTAACATAATATAATTTGTACCAAGTTGGTACCTATCGTTTATAGGTTGGTAGTACTACCAACCTATAAAAAAGAAAAATAGGTAATAAAAATGATATTAATGATATCCACAGCTCTAACCCACACAGACATGAAACCCATGGGCATCTCCCACAATAATAAAATCTGTGTCTTGCCCATTGATCCAATTATGGCTTATATCCCAAAGTGACGCAATATTGGGATTTGCTATGACAAGACCGTAGGAACACGTTTGTATAACAGCAATGCAACTGACTAACAATAGACCTTATACCATTGCAATAAGGATTACGAATGATCAGTCAACGAGGTGTCATAAACCCACTATTAAGCCTGTGTATCAACCTGTTTGTTAGTTGTGCGCAGACGCTGCCGTGCGTTGATCGTGTTTTTTTTAATGCTACTGTCATGTTGTTGACATTATTATCACTTTAAGAATAGAGGTCAATTATGATTAACAATTAGTTTTTATGGACAGCGAGAATGTGGATTTTAATTTCGAGTTGTTTTGTGTTGGATCGTGTAATTAAGTGATTGATAACAATATAAACTATGCCGAAAGGTACAGTATTTTTTTAAATTTTTTTTTTAAATACCTGCTATAACCGTAAAATGGGGTGAGTAGGGTTCGCGGGGAGAGTTGGGTTATGAATGGAGAGAGAAGGGATGAAAGGGGGGTGGGATGGGATTTTAAGGCTACTGCTACAAAAATAATGTATTCCAATTTAAAATGGAGCGATAGTAATACTCATAATAATAAAAAATCGATCCAACAATCTTCCAAAATCACCTTTGTATGAAATCCCATCTCACCCCAATTACGAGCGACTACGGGGTGGGATTTCCTGTTTATCGTCAAAGTTATGAAATGGAACTACCCAAAATAAAATACAAACGTCCGGAACACTTATTATATACACCATTCAGTTTGCATAAGTAAAAATAAAATGTTATCGAGGTTTGAATGTCAGTTTTGCCCCTACTCACCCCATTTTAGGGTACCTACCTATTTATATTGTGTTATGCTCAACAGCAACTCATTTAAATAAAAATACAATTTCGAGTGCTGCAAATAGGTATTCATAAACAAGATTAATCTATATTATTGTTGTATAGTTCCTATTTTTTTACGGTATATTTTTAATCCAATATATTTATTTAATTTAGAATTAAATACCATCTCAAGTAGGTACAACAATGTTTAGTAAAACTGATTCCTCTTTTCTTGTTTTTTAATTTAAACCATTATTCAAAGAACATAATAAAACAATAAAGGACATATCATATTCTCAAACAAAACACTTCAATCTCTTGTTCCTAGAGTTGCCATTGGCAATGCGTACAAATTAAAATTGTCTAATACCATGTAATTATCTTAGCGTCAGAAGCACACGCCATCCTAATTGCTTCAATTATTGACATACCTACTCACTAAAATCACTGCAGGACAGGTACAATAGGTATCAGCATTTATTTGCAATATAATATAAGGAAAAACCAGCCGAGCGTACTTATGTGGGACTCCGAAACCGCTTCTACAAACAAAACTTAAAAACCTGTACAAATTCCTTTTTTTTAAATATCTTAGACTGAAATGCTCGCTGGTCTGCGTAACTACATAAGGTATGTTGGGGTAATACCGGACGATTTTGGGACTAATTGAGAGACCTCGCGAAAAAATTTTTTTTCTCGACCTCAGTAAGTGATAGATTCTAGAAATGGGGTGCAATTCGTTAAATAATAACCATAGTTTAGGCCTGAATATTGGCAACTTTCAATATTCAACGGTTTCAGTTTTGTACCAGTGTAAAGATGAGACAACTTTTTTTTCGAGGGTAACGATGAATTTGTCATCATGGGTTAAGATCGGATGGCGAAAAAAAACCACTTCTAATGCTCAGATAATAAGGTATTCAAAAGGATACATCCGATGTTTAACCTCCTCCAACGTATATAAATTGCAGCCATGAATAACTAGAAACTTAAAAGTTCTCATCAAATGTTTAATTTTTTGTATTTTTGCATCCGATCTTAACCCACACGTGAAAATTTGGTAAATCTGTGGCTCTCAAAGTTTGATATGTCAACAGAAACAATTTCCTAAGTAATACATTCTTACATATATACCTCCATACACTGATAAAATCTCTTCCTTTTGAATTACTGTCCTTGAATAAAAATTATGGAACGAAATAATTACAATAAAAACAGAATTATTGCGGTCATAAAAATTGAAAGTTTGACAATTACTGCTGGATTTTAAATGGGTAAAGTTCGGATTGTTGCTTTCCGATCTTTACCTAAAAGGGTGAAGATCGGAAATCGGTCTACAGCAGTCCTAGGCCTGGTTTGATTGGATTGATTTAAAGATAAACCTTTAAAACTAAATTTTACATAAACTGAATCACAAAAATAACCACAGTTTTAGCACAATACGCGACAAAAACTACAGGGCGAAGACCGGATGGCCGGAAAAATGACCAAAATTACCTCGGTCTCTTTAATGGCGCGTAGCACATGTCCAACATCACTGAGCGGGGTAGGGGCACTGGCAGCCGAGGCGCAACGAAATGGCGTCTTGCACCTTGTTGTCGAAATTAAGAAATAAAGCCTACTTTGGCGGAAATTAATTTCGTACGGTCTTAACCCGCATCCGGTATTACCCCAACATACCTTACCTCTTGACATATCCATATCAGAAAAACGAGCAATTACAAATCAAATCGAAGATTTCGGACTCAAATAGGAGGTTCTGTAGACCAAAATCTTCTAAACGCTAAAACTAAACAAAGTCATATATATATATATATATGTATGGTTGATATTTAAACATAATTTAAGTAAAATCCAGGAAATGATACATATCCAGATTTTGTTTCAATTCCTACTTTCTTGTGTCAACATTAAGTAATATTTTTTTTATATATGAACAATCCCTGAAGATCGTCGGAATAGATTAAGGCTTGAAATAGAAAATTGAAAAATAATGGTATAGAAAAATTAAGCACCTCAAATGGGAGAATGATTATTCTCACATTGTTTTGGTGACTGATAAGAGTGATGAGTAATGGGTCAAACTGATATCGGTGTATAAATAACAATGACATTACTCAAATGAAATCCCGAACTAGTTGACTCAACTTGACTCAAGTGAGCAAAACTTGAGGAAAAGTTATTATGTACTATGGTTCGATTTATTTTAATAGCAAAGAGATGTATAACAGTTATAATGTACCTACTTAGACAATAGATTTCTTGAAACACGTTATTCAAGTTTGTAAATAAAATATTGGCCCGATTATTTTTACGAGGAAGTAAGCTTCTTTAATATATCTATAGCCGCAATAATATTATTCCCCCGCAATAATAATATTATTAGGTCCCTCGCAAAAACATACAATGGCAAAATTTTGGAAAACTAGGCGAAACGAAAATTAAAATTTATTTGGAGACACAATTTACACCTACTACAATTCGTAACTCTTTGCTATAATGTAATCATCACGAAACGAAACCCGTAATTGTTATTAAACTATTGTGTCTAGAAACAAGCGGCAGATTTCTGCAGCCGACCTGTCTCCACGCGTATTGGGTCGCCTTTCCTGTGGCATACTTAAGTCAGAGAAGCCGATAGGGTAATGCAGGCGCTAGGCATCACACTACACTCACAATTTGGAATCTGGTCACTCAGACCGCAATGACCCGAATGATGTCATGTAATATTGTCTTTAGGCATAGAGATGGTTAAACCCGCAGAGAATTCCTTCTAACTTGCTACTGTTTGGTCACACTAGTTACCTGCGTTTCCTTAATTCCGTCTCAGACGGTGTAATAGGATACCTCTCCGGTTTTACACCATAAATCGTCTGCAATACACGCTAAGGCCATCATTGGATGATGATGTTTGTGTCTAGACCAGTAAAGTTTAATCGTCTATTATAAATTACTAGCGACCCGCTCCGGCTTCTCACGGGTTAACAAATTATTCATAAACCTTCCTCTTGAATCACTATCTATTAAAAAAAACCGCATCATAATCCGTTGAGTAGTTTTAAAGATCTAAGCATACCTACATAGGAACAGACAGACAGCGGGAAGCGACTGTTTTATACTTTGTAGTGATAATGAATACTAATTGTCTAGACGTGGAGCAAGGTTTGCTGGAGGTGACGCAGAGCATCCCGCTGATACCTCTGCCCTCGAGGAACTCCAACCATTTCCCGGGACCTGATGACCCTGAAAGGTATTTATTTAGAATGAGAATAATGAGAATAACCCATTTCTCACAAACAATAAAGATTATGATTATGATTATGATTATGATTATTATAATTTATTTACCATAGGAAGAAATAGCCATGTTATTAAATATAACGGTGACAGACAGTTTTTTGCAAACGACCCTAACATTCCATTTCTGACCGCAGCTGCACTAAGTTCGTGTGACCCTTAAAACTCCAGGGAATCTGGTCACTCAGACCGCAATGACCCGAATGATGTCATGTATTGTCTTTAAGCACAGAGGTGGTTAAACCCGCCAGGGAATTCCTTCTAACTTGCTACTGTTTGGTCACACTAGTTTCATTTCCATCTATTTAAGTAGTTGGTGTTGGTATATTCGTACGTAGGTAGTATCTATAGATACTTAGTGTTAGTTTTATTCGTAGTGTAATTTTATAGACCCTGATTCATAAGAATGCTGATTAAGAAGAAAAGCCGGACAAGTGCGAGCCGGACTCGCCTACCGAGGATTCCGTATTTTTATTTTTTACAAATTGATACTAAGGTAAACGTACTAGGTGCTCGACATGCTAATGCCCAATAGATGGCACCCTGCTGTCACTTCTATTGACAATGACTTAAGTTTCAAGATTACATGTAGGTACTGGGACCGCGTCGAGCACCAGTACATTTACCTTACTTATTACGATTTTTCCCTGTACCTACTTATAGTGTAAGACAATAATACTTGCCAAATTTCATAGTCCTAGTTCAACGGGACGGTTCAACCTAATACCTACCGTATAAATTTTAATTCCCTTGAGGGTGTCGAAATATACGTTTTTCTACTGCCGTGCTTTTATTTGTCATCGGGTCGTGCACACACCTTTAAACCCCTATCTTATAGTTGTCAAGACAAGTCTTTAGTCTATTCCCCAAAAAAGTATTTGTGCATACACGCAGTATCTTTTTGGCACTTTTACGATACTTCGTGTAATGACCACTTAAAAAATATTCAATGAAATAAAGTGTTGCCAACCTTATTTTAAATGTCATCTCTGACAAATAAGTGAACCATAGACATGCTTTTTTTTAATTTCATTCATTCATTCATTCTTTTCCCGCCCGTACACTCATTTTTGGTACTTCTTGAATTAAAAGTATTTGTTAAATTTACAATTTTATTTCAAAGTCAGTGCTTGGTCGTAGAAAAAGTATTGTATGCAACGTTGTTTAACTGAGTCAAAAAATACTCGTGGCGTCTTTATTAACAATTTTCGGCTTCGCTTCAAATTGTTACTCACGCCACTCGCCTTTTTTGACCTCTCTTAAACAACGGTTGCATAAAATACTATTATTGCAGCGGCCGTATCTTTTTTTACGTTAACTTAAAAGTTTGATTTTTTAACAGCTTCATTCAAGGGACTGTAGACCTGACTACATAGGTATATGGTTATATTTTAAACTCAATACATCCACGGGTTCCCGAGATAAAGGGCCTTGACAGACAGACAGATAGACGGACGGACAACAAAGTGATCCAATAAGGGTTCCGTTTTTTCCTTTTGAGGTACAGAACCCTAAAAAGGTGCAAGCTACATTATTTATTATATTATAGAGTAACAATACAATACAATACAAATGCTCTTTATTGCACACCTCATTACAGAAAACAATACAAAGGATACAGAAAAGAAGAGGGTAAACAACAGGCTGTCTTATCGCTAAAAAGCGATCTCTTCCAGACAACCTTTAGGTAGCGGAAATTACTAACAACACCACAACAACTACCTAACAGTAACAATAACTTTCCCAGGGAATCCCTGCTCGAACTAACCGCGCCGGTGTACGGACAGATGCCACCGCTCCGAACTCCGGACAGTGAACCGACCAGCCCAACTGAGTCAACATTCAATGATACTGTGCGGAAGAGGTGAGTGCAACTATTAAGATAAGTAGAATGCTTTATTGAACAACTATTATTCACGAGACAATACTTTCGGGTATAAAATACGAGTAAAATTAATGTAAGTAAATCTTATTGGTCCCATACAGTAACGCTAATATTTATATATTGCAACCAGATATTATGTATAAAAAGTTAAAAAATCTTATATACTTCATTAAAATTGTGTTTATTTTTATTTTTCTCACGCTGTCATGATTATTTACCTAATTAGTATCACCAACACAATGTCAGGAAAAAACATACAGTGATTCATTAGGGAAAAATATGACTCATTCCTTAAATCTCAGGCCCTTCGACAGACTCTAAAGCAACCGATACCATACTAATGTTAAACTCAATCATGTACATAATATATATTATGTATAACTGCTTTTACAACTCTACTAGATTACTACTAAGTATACATATTTAGCCTTTGCTAACCTGGAATACCCAATCAGGTTTTCCCTAAGTTGCGAAATAAGCAAGTTATGCAAAATAACAACTTATGTTCACCAGATGCACACAAGTGCGTTAAGGACGGGATTTCCCCGAGCAGAGACTTTCTCAAACTGGACGTATAGTCCGACAAGAAATTGTAGAATATTATTAAAGCCGCCATAACTACGTAACTGTCACATATTTGACGTAAAATGCTTAAACATGGCAACAAGAAAACAATGTTTCTTTTTAGTTCCATTTCATTTAATTTCTACTATTTTTATGTCGCAATATAGCTGTCGCACTATAAGTGACAGAATGAGTTATTTTGATATTGATTGATAGCTTAAAAATCAGTTTTGATATTCGTCAATTCAATACATTTCGTGTGAGAACACATACACAAAAACAGCTGAAAATAGTATGAAATTAGGCATATGCAAGCTTAGACTTGTATCACAGAATAAATAATAGTACTAAGTACAGAAGACTCACTCTCTAACAAAACGCGTCTGTTACGATCAGCAGAGATATGGCCCCTTTAGACGCATAAAACCACAAACGCGAAATACCAATTCCAGGTTTTTTGGTATTTTGCGGACTTCTAAAAAATATTACGCAAAACGCCAACTACGCATAATACCACAAACGCGAAATACCAACCTGACGTGTTGTGGTGTTTGGCGATTTTATTTATTACGCAATATACCAAACACTTACAATACCACAAACGCGAAATACCAACTGGAACTCGTAAAATATAATATTTAAAATCGAAGTATAATACCTTTCATCAACAACAGCCATTCGTTATCTAAAGAGGTTTCATTTTATAAGGACCTACTTGTCTAGATGTCTAGATAATTAAAACTAATGTCTATGATTTGATTGCAAGGAAGATATGTCAGTATATAAACAAACCTTTCAAAAAGATGTGTAAAATGACGGAAGCAGGAAAAGTTGTATTCACTGTGAATCAAAAGGGTTATTTCGCGTATCGTGTTAGTTGGCATTTCGCGTACTGTGATAGGTGGTATTCCGCATATATGGTATTTAGCGTGATTTGTGTTTTGCGTAATTTCATGTTGGCGTTATGCGTAGTTGGTGTTTTGCGTAGTTGGTGTTTCGCTTAAGTGGTTTTTTGCGTAGAGTTGGTGATTCGCGTTTGTGGTTTTATGCGTCTAAAGGATATGGCCGCTAGTGGCGACAGCGCCACGCGCGGCTTATGGCTTTCCCCAAAATTGGCGCCGGAACGGATGTACTTTTAGCTACCTGTAGCGACGAAAAAAGCGACGAAATCGCGGAGTAAGACACGCCTGCTTGTATTAAACATAAATAAGGTCTGAGTCCTCGTCACTGGCCTAGTATATGTCATTTTTGAACTTAAGTAATTGTCAATAAGGTGTCATTTATTGGGCATTAGCATGTCGACCACAGAACCATTTACTTTATTTATGAGTACCTACTTATGTTGTAGTCGTCTTTCACATTGTCGGCACTTGTCGGTTACCAACTTATCATACATTATTACTGAGTGCAAAAGGAACACTCATCGACCAATTATTTTAATATTGCCTGTTTGATTTAATAAAATTAATTAACATAATTTAAAGTTTTGAATTTATAATTCACAATCAAGTCGGGGAATACCCTTACCACGTAATTTTATGGATGATTCAGAGTTATACTTTTGAATATACGTTTAACTAAACCGATTGATAACTTTTTAATAACTGAACCGTTCCAATTACTTACGACAAAATAATATTCTGGTATTATTACTATACAAACATTTTCAGATAGTTTTATCGAAAAAGGGTTTAAAATTAACATTATTTCCACTAGTAGTTTTTATCAGTTTTATAAGACATTACATTTAATACTATTTCTATGTGCCATGTAAATCATTTGTTTAAGTTAATTTAGAATTTAAGATAAGATAACATTAAGATAAGAGAACAGAGAGACGAATGGAATTAGTGTTACAATGATATAAATAATGTCAAAGAAAACAGCATTTTAAATCCTGCTCTGCTGCGGCTACAGAAAGTAATTACAAGCGGATGTCACTTTTTGACAGCTTTTATTAGAAAAGGACTTCCACTTGTATTACAAGTTACAACTACAAGCTTTTGAGAAACGGGCCCCAGGTCGAACCCGTGGCCTTATAATTTTTTTACTTACTTACCTATTTAAGTACTTCTTTTCAGTCATCTTCCTCGATATCAGTTAGGATGGACGGAACTACACCACGCCAGCGCCAAGAATCTCGGGTTTCGCATTCGAGTGCTTCTAAATGCAGGTAAATATGGTAGGATGCACTGTGATGATTGAAGGTCCCACGTTACTAGTTACAAAGAGAATAGAGTGTATAGAGGGTTACTGTCATCGTGTGGGTGTGGAGGCCGCCTAGCTCAAGTGGGATTGGGCGGGACATATCTGTCAGATACACCCGGACATATGGGCCAAAATAGCGACCGACCGGGCACCACAGATCACCCGAGGCAAAGGCAGACCAAAAATGAGATTGCGAAACGACCTGGACTCATTCTGTGGCGACTGGCTAGAGCATGCACAAAGCCGTGACGAGTGGCGAAAGACAGGGGAGGCCTTTGCCCAGCAGTGGGACATAATATAGGCTATTAAATAAAATAAAAAAAAATATCCGTTAAAGAATAAGGATCAAAGTCAAATGACGTTCTAACAGTTTTAATCTGATGTCAAAAGATGGCAGTAAATTTACTGTGTCTACATAATTTACTTTGACAATCCGGCTATTTCAAATTCTCTTTGCTAGTTAAAAGCAATATGATGCTGAACTGGGAAGACCTCACTCTTTTAAAACAAGATTCACGAATGACCAGACAACTGTAACAACCCGATCGGCCAGGAAAATGCGCAGACCATGCCATGACCAGACATCACATAATTACAGTCTTATCTTATAGGAATCGTATACTGAGCCAAGTAAATATAATCAGCCAAATACTTAGCAGCCCAAATTACACAGATAGAGTTAGGTGCCTGGTTTGGCTTTTAATGTTTATAATTGAAATTTATTAATAAATATAACACATTACATTATTTACATACACATTACATGTAGGATAATTCGGTGCTCTTCAATGAAGTAGACGGTTTGACGTATATAAAGTATAATCAGCTTCCACAAAAATGTATATATATAACAGAATTTAGTATGTTTAATATTAAGGTACAAGGCAGAGCTTGATCGTGCCGTGGATGGATAGGTAATGTCATTCAAAAGGTCATATGTACTCCTCCCGCGCGTCTGACCCCTCTCTCGTCCAGCAGCTAGGTAAGGGTGAGTGTAGACATCTTCCCCCCCTCGGAAACTGTGGGTTTTCGAGTAGCTTCATCGCGCTCATCATTAGGTAGCGGGCAGAGATTTGTGACGGCACGACGGATGATACCCTTGGACGTGTTCACATCTGCAACGCGTGCGATACCATCGGCTCCTGGATACAGCCGATGAATGCGGCCCATGCGCCATTTGAGTGGTGGCAAGTTAGCCTCCTTGAGTACCACCATATCGCCTTCAGCGAGTTTTCCCTGGTTGATGCGCCACTTCGATCGTTGCTGCAGCTCGTTCAAATATTCAGTGCGCCATCTCTCCCAAAACTGTTGACGGATCTGCTCGATTTGCTCATATTTTCTGAGACGACTTGGGTTGATTTCGGTGAGTGTGGGCGATGGCAATGAAGTGAGCGGTTTACCGATCAAGAAGTGCCCGGGACACAAAGGATAAAGGTCTGTAGGATCGGTTGATAGGGGAGTTATAGGCCTAGAGTTTAGAATTGCCTCGACCTGTGCAAATAAAGACGATAATTGCTCAAAGGTGAGGTTAGTGTTCCCTATCATACGCGTTAAATGATGTTTGGCAGCCTTTACGCCAGCTTCACTAAGTCCGTTAAAATGCGGTGAATAAGCAGGTGAGAACTTGAAATTTATGAATTCACCGGCAGCATATGACGAGATGGATTCACCGCAAGATTCTAAGAATCGTTTAAATTCATTATTTGCGCCTACAAAGTTTCGGCCATTATCGCAATGGATTACGCTAGGCTTTCCTCTGCGAGAGATAAAACGATTTAAGCACATGATGAATGCCTCTGCACTCAAGTCGGATGCAATTTCCAAATGAATTGCTTTGGTTGCAAAACAGACGAATATACATAGATAACTTTTAATTATTTTGCAACCACGTCCCTTTCGATCGCGAGTCGGAAATGGACCAGCGAAGTCGATACCGGTAACCTCGAAAGCGAAGCTAGGATTGACTCGAGCGGAGGGTAAGTTTCCCATTATTGGTATAACAGGTTTAGCTTTAAGTATTTTACAGATTTTGCAATTGTTTACAGTGGATTTAGCTAATCTTCTTCCAGCAACAGGCCAGTACAATTGCCTGACGTTAGTCAGTAAAAGCTGAGCACCTCCATGGCACAATTTGTTGTGTTCTTGTATGAAAAGTAATTTGGTGAAACGATTTTTGGAGTCCAATATAATCGGATGCTTTTTACTGAAAATTTCAGATGAATTTTGAATACGTCCGCCTACTCGGAGGATACTCTTCTCATCTACGAAGGGTCTGAGAGAAAGAATTCGCGATTTTGAAGGTAAGCTTTTTTTGTTATTTAGTAGATGTAGTTCATGCTCGAAACACTCCTCTTGGTGTTGCTTAACAAGATGATGTAAGGATAATTGTAGTTCGTCTGTGGTTAGATGGCCAGTTGTTTTATTATTGGAGTGTCGTACGTTGTGGATAAAACGCAATGCATAAGCCAAGCTTCGTAATAATATTGTAAATTTAGAGAAATTTTCGAAATTTACTAATTTGTCACAAGTTGTAGGTATAGTTGTAGTGCATGTTATTGGTATAGTAGTTTTAAGTTTAGAATTAGTTTTGTAAGTTTTTATTTCAGGTATGTTGGCACTAGGTTTAATTACTTCTGGCCAAGCTGATGGCTCTTCTAATAGAAAGGAGGGGCCATGCCACCATAGTTTAGCATCAGCTACTTGTGATGGACTTACACCACGTGATGCTAAATCCGCAGGGTTTTGAACACCTGGGACGTGTCTCCAGGATCCATTTGCTGTAAGCTGTTGAATCTCTGCGACACGGTTTGATACAAACGTTTTAAGATTCTGCGAAGGTGAACAGATCCATCCTAGAGTTACGGATGAGTCTGTCCAATAATAGATATTGGTGACTGTAAGTCGTAAAGCTTCGATTACTTTGGAGCTTAATCGTGCAGCTAATAACGCTCCGCATAATTCAAGACGCGGTATTGTCTGAGCTTTCACGGGACTAACCTTTGTTTTAGCGCACAATAGATTTACTGATATGCTACATGAGGTACTAATCGAACGTAAGTAGACGCATGCTGCGTACGCATCTTGCGATGCATCGCAAAATGTATGTAATTCAACGATCGCATCGGGATCGTCGGCGAGAGCAAATCTAGGTATTTGAAAGTTGGTCAGGCTCTTAAGGCCTAACACAAAATTAAACCACGATTTTGATAAATCTGTAGGAATAGGATCATCCCAGTCTAACTTAGTAAGCCACAAACTTTTTAGAATTAATTTTGGCACAATTGTACATAGGCTCAACAACCCTAGAGGATCGAACAATCTAGCAGAATTCGATAAGATCGATCGCTTCGTGGCTAATGACGAATGTTTTATATCGACAGGAAAGTTGAATGTATCAGTGCTTGGATCCCATTTAAGTCCTAAAGCACTTGATTGAGAACTGAAATCTAGGTCTTTAGGTATCAATGCATTAGAATTGTCTTGGAGGACGGAACCGACGTTAGAACGGAATTTACGCAATGGCAAGTGCGCTGAATGAAGTACTTCCGTTATTGAATTTATTAGATAGCACAAGTCCTCCTTTGAATTGCTCCCTGTAATGACGTCATCTACATAGAAATCGTGCTTTATTACGTTACCAACTCTGACATCACTGCACTCATTAGCGAGCTGAACTAGACACCGTGTACTTAGGAATGGCGCAGATGATGTACCATATGTAATTGTATTCAGTTGGTATATTTTAATTGGTTGATCCGATTGCTCACGCCATAAAATCATCTGGAGATGACGTTGTTCGGGCTTTACTAAAATTTGACGATACATCTTCTCCACATCGGCTGTCACTACATATTTGTGTTGTCTAAAACGCAGCAATATGGAGAAGAAGTCGTCCTGGACGACAGGTCCAACATGTTGGATTTCATTAAATGATACGCCTGATGACGTTTTTGCTGACGCGTCGTAGACTACGCGTAAGCGCGTAGTTTCGCTTGATTCACGTATCACAGCGTGATGAGGTAGGTAGCATCCTCGCTCGGGCTTAGGTACTTCACTCATATGTCCTAGGCGCTCGTACTCTTGCATAAATTTGGTATACTCATCTTTAAATTCAGTTTTTTGTTTCATTTTACGTTCCATTTGATGTAGTCGCCGTTCGGCTATTTTAAATGAGTCGCCTAAGACATCTGGTGAATCAGAAAGAGGTATTTGTACACAAAATCTGCCATCCTCTTCACGCTGCGTTGTTTCTTGAAAAAGGGTTTCACAGTATTCGTCGCTATTTGACGTAGGTTTGGATTTAGGAACTTCTTCTATTTCCCAAAACTTTACAAGTTGCTGTTGTATGTCCTGACTGAAATGGCAATAAGTTTTGCTAGGATGCTTTGCACCTTTCCCCCTATTGCGGCCACCGAGGATCCATCCAAACTCAGTTTCGTGAAGAACCGGTTTGTTTGGTCCAAGTTTTATTTGAGAAGTACCCAGAACATCCCAGAAGATATCCAAACTTAGAAGAATATCGATATCTCCAGGGCGATAGAAGTCTGGATCCGCTAGTTGTATGTGGTCGGGAATGTCTAGTTCATCTACTCGTATCTCGTTTTGAGGAACAATATCGGTTACAACTGGTAGGACATAACATTTAACATTTGTAGTGAATGAGGTATAAGTAGACCTTAATTGTACGTAGCAGTGTTCGGCAATGCCTACGGTTGCATTTTTAAGACCGGACACGCACGTGTATTTTTTAATCGTAGGGCACCCTATCTTCTCTCGCGCCGCCTCCGTTATGAAAGAAGATTGCGAACCGTTATCTAGAAGAGCGCGCAATTTTAATTTGTTGCCATTGTTTGACACCTCGACTATGGCTGTTGAATGAAGACCTAAGCCTGAGGAGCCAGCAGACAGTGTAATTACCGGACGCGGGCCAGAAGATGCGTTATCAGTAGCATTGGTAGCTACTTCAAGGTTAGAAGTCGAATTGGTAGGTAAGGATGTAGACGCAGATGATTCTACGTTATTTTGTGTATCTTGTCGTGATGATGATGATGATGATTGCATTTGATGCGGTTGAGAACCGCTGGGTAAGTTGTTTGTTTTATGAAGTAAAGTATTATGCCTTCTTTTACAGATGCGGCAACCCGCGAGCCGGCATTGGTACGATTGGTGATCATTACGTAAACAATTACTACATAATCTCCATTGAAAGACTTTTGCATTTCGTTCTTCCACAGACATCGATTTGAATTTGTTGCACTCATATAATTTATGATCTTGTTTACAGGCCAAACAACTGCCACGGGGGTGTGAATCGAGCGAAGAAGAAATGAATGATTTCGACTTAGTAACGTTGTGACGATTTTCAACTTTATTATTATTATAACTTTGATTATTTGACGTTTTAGCGGCGTAGACTGTTTCTAATACAGTTGCCCTTTGACGAAGAAAGTTGAAAAAATCGTCCAAAGTATGGGTCTCTAATTTGCTCCGATGCTCCTCCCAATTTCTCGCGGTTACCGAGTCCAACTTCGATGAGCCTATATAAATGATAATCGTTCCCCAACTATCAGTGGGCTCGCCTAACAATTTCAAAGCACTTAAATTTTTCGAAATTGCATCGACTAAGTTGCGTAGGCCTCGGTCGGACTCTTTAGAGAGCGCCTCAATCGAAAATAGACATTTAATGTGTTCGTTAATTAAT
This sequence comes from Cydia amplana, assembly GCF_948474715.1. NCBI lineage: Eukaryota > Metazoa > Arthropoda > Insecta > Lepidoptera > Tortricidae > Cydia > Cydia amplana. The sequence continues at coordinate 6,286,107 of NC_086088.1, forward strand.
AGACGCTTATTATTGTACCTGTCACAGAGCAACGACCAAACAATTTGATAATTATCTGCCGAGACGCTGACCGAATTAATGACTGCCAGGGCGGAACCCTCCAAGTATGATTTTAAATAATGGAATTTACTTATGTTGTCTAGATTTTCATTATTGTGAATGAGAGACAAGTACATGTCTCGGAACTGAAGCCATTTATTTGTATCACCGCTAAAAGGAGGAATTTTCAAGGGTGGCAGTTTAACGTGATTTGTAACTGATGTGGAACTGCCACGACATGAAGACTCGTCTCCTTGTTTTAATTTGCTATCGTTAAACGCATCTAGAAACTCTTGAGCGGTGCCAATCAGTTGGAAGAACTGGTTTTCTGTTTGCTCCCTTTCTTCCATCTGTTTTGACGTATCGGAGTCTAATTCCTCAATTTTACTTTGAAGTTCGTCGAAAGTGTAACTCAACTCTTGAAATTTAGATAATCTTAGGCTTAATTCGTTGTTTATTAATTTATTACGCTCAGTTACACTATCGAGATTCATTAAAGGCGTTAAAAACTTTTCAAATAATGTTACGCGGCCTCTTAAAGTGGCCCGTTGTTTTAAAAGGTCCTTTAATTCGGTCATTATGCAGGCGAAAATAACAAAGATGTTAGTTATAAGATAATAAAAATGAATCCAACCTCGTAATCGCTGATAACAGATGTGCACTATAGGTCCCGGGCGGTCAACGCAATGCGACACGGTGTAACTCGGCGCCGCTGCTGGAAACCGCTGTGCAGTGTAGTCGACTAAATTGCTAGTTCTCACCAGCCTATATCCCGTTATTTTCCTGAAATAGTCGGCAATTATGTTTAACTACCTATAAGTACTTGTTTTTTAAGCGGGACTAATGTATTTAAGAAAAACTAGTAACTTTAAAATACGAAAGTTGGACACTGTGGAACACTGTGTTAACACACAATTTTAAAGTCGAAATTTACAGAAGATTTAAATGTTTTAGGGTACCAACACGTATGTAGTATTTACTTTAGAACTACAAAGAAGCTATTTAAATGCTAATTATGCGTAAGGAATGAAGAATTACGAAGTTTTATTAATAATTTTGCAAACGGTGGTACCTACTTAAACTCACAAACCGCACTAATTGCACTAGAATTATCGAACTAAATTAACACAAGTCGAGAATAATAACTTTTTATAGGAAATGATGAACACTAAAAGGAACGGGCGTACTTCCTTCGGAATCTTCGGATCCAGTAGGTATGCACTTATTCCGGGATATCTTCGCCTTCCAGTTGCGTCATCCAGATCACGTCGGGGTCACCATAAATTGTAGGATAATTCGGTGCTCTTCAATGAAGTAGACGGTTTGACGTATATAAAGTATAATCAGCTTCCACAAAAATGTATATATATAACAGAATTTAGTATGTTTAATATTAAGGTACAAGGCAGAGCTTGATCGTGCCGTGGATGGATAGGTAATGTCATTCAAAAGGTCATATGTACTCCTCCCGCGCGTCTGACCCCTCTCTCGTCCAGCAGCTAGGTAAGGGTGAGTGTAGACAGTGACCATGCAATTTTGCGGCTGGGTGTACCTATATCTAAAGTTTTCTTTCAGGCCTCGATCCTAACATTTGCGATGACAGAGGCAGGACTGCGCTTGATGTAGCAGGCTTCGCTCATTACCGACGGAAAAAAATAGTTGAGTAAGTTGTTTTGCTAAATAGAATTATAGAGACTTAATACCTACCGTTGTCCATATATTTAGAAAGCAGGCTGGGGTGTAATAGTGCTCAAGTCTCGACTATGTACGAAAAACGTAGCTTAGAAGCCCCGCAAATCCCTTAACAGTGTAAACCGAAAATCTGATATTGTGGAAATCGTTTAGAGGATAGGTAACGGCAGATCTTTGTAGAGGTTTTTAGTTCTGGATCTTGTCTTGTCATATACATAGGTAAATAAATAAAGATTATGGGACAATCTTAAAAAGTCGACCTAGTATGCCACAGTAAGTTCAATAAGTCTTGTGTTGTGTTGTGGGGAATAGATACAACATCTTAAACTTACACACATGTTTGTGATAAAGACACAAATTACCAGCATTTGAACCCAAGACTCCATGATTCGTTGGCAAGGTCACTACTACACCTCTTACGTTACTAGATGATCAATTTGATGTGACCTTTTTTAGCTTAGCAGACGTAATAAGGATGCTACTAGAAGCAGGCGGCACATTCAACACAATGAAGGGAGAGATAGACAACATCGACACTCCTCTACACACGTCGGTCGAAATAAGATGTCTCCCGTCCATTCGGTTGTTGCTGGATGCCGGCGCGTCTGTCAAATGCCTGAACAGCTCTGGGTATACGCCGCTACATCTTTGTGTGAAGCATAAAATGGACGAAGCTTTTAAGGTAATTCAATTCAATTCAATTTATTTATTTAATAGACAACAATGGCCCATAATGGTTAATAACAATTAAGATTAAAAACTAAGTGTTAGTGGAACAAAAACAGAAAGTGACAAAGAAAAACAGACAGCAATACCAATCTATCACCTAGTAGCGGTTATGACACACTCAAAATGCCGCATTATAGGTGAGTCGTATCAGCCCGCTACAGTAGTCAGTAAAATATTTATAAATAATAAATATACGAAAGTAACCAATTTAGTAACGCTTTTGAGTTTCGTTTGTTATTTGTGTTTCCTACCCTAAAGTGTTATTATGTTAATAAAAAATATGTCAAGATCAAATCCCTTCATCATTTCCAGGCTAGATATCATTTTAAAGACTCACTTGTACAGTTATATTTGGTTATATAGGCATCTCCCTAAAAATAAATGCACTCCAATGTATGGAAATCACAAAACAAAATAAAAACTAGTTTTTTGTTGTTGTTTCTTAATCATAGCCCCGACTATGTAGTATACGAGGTGTGTAGGTAGATGCGGGCGCTATCAGTGATGTCATGATGTCATCCAATAGATATCTGTGATTCGGTGCCCTAATAAAGTGTTATTACATTTTAGGAGATTGATAATACCCTATTTCCTGGGTGCGTAGCCAACGCATAATATGGAAGAGCGATAGAGAGAGATGACTACGATACGCTACGGAGCGTTAACGATCGGCACGTTGGCTACGTGCCCTGATCAGTTTATCTCGGGAGAGAATAATTTATTATTATCATTTCTTAAACCAGATTAAAGAACAACTTCTAACTTTAAACACGACTTTTTATTTTACATTCAGTGCAGCCAAATAATCTAAACGTACGAGGTTTCTTTATAATTTTTTTTAAATAAAGCATTTATTTATTAACAGTTAAAGTTTTGGTGAAATTACCTAACTTAACCTTTCAGGTTCTCCTAAGCCACAGAATCGACGACCTGGAGTCCTTAGCAGAGCGAGCGAACACAAGAGACCACGACGGAGCCACGCTGCTCCAAGCAGCCGTGATGTCGAGCTGGGTCCCTGGTGTCTGCGATATCCTGGACGCTGGAGCCGATGTCATGGCTACGTCAAATCAGCCCTTCCACCGCTTCAAGAATGTAACGCTGGATGACGATCAGAATCTCATTTATCGACTGGATCAGGTATTATTATAACTCATATTATTGAAGACACAGTTAAACAACAGTTAGATCATAAATTGCGATGAAGAAAATATTGCAGGCACTTTATTATACACTATATTATACTCACTACATAATACATTATTAGAATAAGATACCTATCAAATTGCTTTGATAAAGTATAGGACACTTGAGTCTTAATGTATAGGTACATTTATTTATATTTATGTTTTGGTTTTGTACTCGTATTCACTTTTAACCTTATAAATCTTATGATAGACTCCGACCACAAGGACGATTCTAACTTTATATACTACTATTTTTGGTGTCAACTCGATACATACTAGTCGACGTCTATAAGTAAGAGTGTGTTTGTAAACAACACCACCCAACTTCCCAGACACGCGATTTAAACCTATCTATGTTAGTACCTAGTTTCTCACGGTCACTGGAATTACCTAGGTATTACAGGTAATGAAAGATTATGGTGACTGCTGTACTCGTATAGTACAGTACAGTTAGTACAGTTGCTAAGCGGGAATTATATCATGTCAGGAAAAATATGCAATGCATTACGACGCTAAATTTACGATAACAATCTAAATTAGGATTCTCTAATCTAAGTATTTCCTTTTTTATTGTTTTAGATCCACGAAACACCGTTGCATTTGGCAGCCGATCACGGCGACAAGGAAATACTCGAAATACTCTTAGGCACCAATGATGTCAACGTTGATCTATTCAATAAAATAGATCAGACGCCACTTTACATAGCTATTCGAAGCGGACACCTTGGCTGTGTTAAAACGCTAATCCGAAAAGGTGCCAATCTTTACACAGTGACAGGAGAAAAAAGTACCGCTTTGCACGCAGCCGTACAATTTGGCGACAAGAAAATTGTAGATTACATACTCAGTTACGACGACGATGCTACACGTACGATGATAAATTCATTCGACAATCGCGGCTACGCTCCGGTGCACATTGCTGCAATGAATAATCGTCTTGAATGCATTAAGATGTTGTACTACAAGAAAGCAAATTTAAGACTCAAAACTAAAGGCGAGTTCATAGCAGATTGGACGCCTTTACAAATAGCCGCTTCTAAAAATTGTCCAGATGTAGTTGGAGCTTTAATGGACATCGATCCAGAAGCCATTGACGACATTGATCACAAAGGGCGTTCTGCTTTGAACTTAGCCGCTGACCGATGCCATCGAGAAGTAGTTTCAACAATATTACGCAAGGGTGCTGTTTTATCCAACCCTTCTGAATACCGAAATAAAAGAAAAAAGACTGTTATAGAAACTATAGCAACGAAGCTTCCCAATGCGACACAATTTTTTGAAGAAGTATTTGATGAATTTATCGAATCTAAATTACCAGAATTAGGTGAAGCTGGCTGTGAGATTAGTATAGATTACGGGGTCCTGTTAAAAGATCATGAGACCAGTCAAATTAAAGTATTAGAGGAACTAGTCAGATGTAATCAGAAAAATATCCTCAAGCATCCATTGATTGAGAGTCTCATTTATTTAAAATGGATCACTTTGGTGCCGTTCTTTTACGTGATTGTAGCAATTTACACCATATTTGTTTTAACACTAAACTTTGTCTTAATAGTTAATTTCTGTGATAAAGAAAAGAATAACTATATGAGTAGCAATCTGCTCTATGCTCCGACACTTTTGGTCATCATTCAGGTACGTTTTTAGAGTATATAATGCATTGTAAAATATCACTAATCTTTTATTATTAGGTAGCATCTTTATAATTATTTGTGTGATTTATTTACAGGAACTCCTATTCATATACGTTAAAAGGCTACATTATCTCACTTGCTTGGAGAATTGGGTAAAATTTGGCTCAATAGTCCTGACACTTGTACTGCTCTTTACTGAGGAAGATCAGTGGCTCGAGCACGAATCTCTAAGACACGTGGCTACTGGAGCTCTGCTTCTGACGTGGGCTTATATGATGTACCTGCTCTCTAGGTTCCCATACTGGGGATATTATCTACAGATGTTCAGTAAAGTTGCTACTAACTTCTTTAAGGTTAGTCAAGTACTTCGTCGCTTTGAAGTTCATAATGTTTTTTTAAATTTAATGTTGAATTTAGGTAACATAAATAAGCATAACGAGATGAGTAATATATTTTGATCATATATTCATTCATTATTATCTGCGCAACTACACTTTGTCAAATAAAATAAGTATGTACAACAATATTTTCTTATTTCAGATATTGCTGACATGCGCCTTCCTACTCATTGCTTTTGCACTAAGTTTCATGGTTCAATATCACGCGTACCCCCCTTTTGATGGGCCATGGGCGGCTTTTGTGAAGACAGTCGCCATGATGACGTCAGAGTTTGACTACAGTGCATTATTTAAGGAACCCAACGTAACCCAAGCTAGACCATTAAGGCGTATTAGGGCAAATGTGTCAGCGCTTGTCAATGGAACAAATCTTGTGAATTCTACAAACCATGCCAATGCGTCAAACCTTGCTAACTCGTCGCATCAGTATTTCCGAAACTTCCATACCGAACAGTTTTCATACACAAAGACAATAGACCATATGTTATTTGTACTGTTCTTGATTTTGGTATCAATGGTATTTGTGAACTTCTTAATAGGTGTGGCAGTAAGTGACGTGGCAGATCTGAAAATGGTCGGGGATGTTAGAAGATTAAAGAAACAAGTGAATTTCTTAAGCCATCTAGATGCCTTCGTATTTGGAGGCGTATTTAAAAGTTTGGTTCATAAGAAATTTCACTGTAGAAGATTTATAAGAAAAATCTATATAAGACCTTGTATTATAAAGCATTGGGAGGTATGTTATGAAGTCCTTGCAGATGCCGATGAACCGCATTATTTTGCCAAAGAACAATCTCTACCACCTCATATTTTAGACTCTATATTGCATAAAGTAAAGACAAAATACCAGCAAAAAGAACGAGAAGCCAGTAAGAAAATGTACAGAGATCAAATGGACATGCTTTTCAAGACTATAGTAACTGATGATAGGTATTCCTTAACTGAATTAATAGAGAATTCAAAAGTCGAAAAGGGGATGGAGATACGGACAAAGTTTGGAGACATAATGAGTCGTTTGGAAGAATTGGCTACTGCAATTAATGATGTCAAGGACCAAGTGAAGGATATAGGAAAGAATCAACACAGCGTTTCTGATAAAAATACTCAGACGGAAAATTCCGGTGATAATAAGAGATTTGTGCTCAAATTAAAGAATAAGAGTGTTAGCTAAGCAATTTTGCAGTATTGGGCGATTTGGGCGGTTGCACTAACCAAAATTGAAGGACTCATCAATGTCAATCAGCAATAAAATTTAGCGATCGTTTTAAGGGTGACACGCTTTGGTGCAACTGACCCTAAATAGATTTGTACTTAGAAGACTTTATGTAACATAATTAGTGAACCTATCTTTTTAGTTAAGTTTATTATCCTCAATCAGTCTATTTTAAAACCTTAAAAATATGATTGCGAGACAACAAATGTTAACGACTCGTAAATTTCTATGATTGTCAAAGCATTTAATAATTTTAAGGAGACAAACGTTATTGATAATTATATTTATTCTTAGAAGTATAAGCCTAAGGTTCTATAATGAAACAAACTGTGAAATAGGTAAACATATAAGTACCTATTTTGATCTTTAGTAATTGTATTTGTTTTATAATATGCTTATTGATTTAATGACATGAAGGCATTTAAATTTGTTGATCAAGGTTATTTAAATAATAAGAACGCCTTAATAGCTGATTATATGCTAAAATACTTCAAATCATACCTGAGGCCTAGGTACCCCTAGTGTAAACACAATTATTAAGTGTAAAAGTCGATATAATATTATTTTATTGTACACACCTGAACAGTTTATTGATTATAAAATAGATGATTTTATCTATACTATTCACACTTTTATTGGCACACCTCAAGAAAAGATACAATTTAAGGAAAAACGATTAATTAAATATAGAGGCAAAGAACAAAATATAAAAATAGAAATTGGAAGAGTAACCAAAGAAATATAGTAGGTAATTTATTATCAAATACCTATCTGGAAATACACAATATATCACGTAAAATTAATTACAACTAACAAAAATAAAATAAACTAATAACTAAATATATACTAAACTAAAACTACCTAAAAAGTAAAAACCTACAAATAAAAAATTGGCCCCAAGTCTGTGCCGACCGGTAGGGTGCCCAGAAGGCTGGCGGCGTTGCCGCGCTGAACGGCAACGCCAATGCGTTGGACGAGGTATGCTCCAGCCTTCCGGTCACCCGTTGCGTACCTATCTTAATGTGTACATGTGTACAAATTTCTGTTTATTGTGTGAATGACTTTTTATAAATTATAAATTATTATAAAACCAGTGTCCATGTTTTGATAATGTATAGTGTAATTAGTGTACGATTTATATGCGCAACATGTCTGAGCCTGAGTAGCTAAGCTGACTTCTCTTGAATACATAAGTACATTAAAAATAAATAATTTTATCAATTGACGTTTTTTCTTTTTTTGTCCCTAAACTGCAAGAGAAAATATAAATATGTAGTTCACGCAACAGACTATCATAAAACAGATTATTTGTACGATACACGTGCGAATAGGTAATTCGCAACTCGTGTCGATTTAAAAAACTCCCTTCGGTCGTGTTTTAATTTATCGTCACTCGTTTCGAATTTCCTCTTTTCCGGACTTGTATCGTAAATAACTATTCCAACTATCCAGCACTAACTTAAGTTACGTGTGCTAAATACCTATTACATTCAAGTTTTTTGCCCCATTGAGAATTTGATCATATTTTAATTTGTTATCCTAAGTCGTTATATTTGGGTCGTTCTCGCATTTCGTGCAAATCGGTGTTTTCGGAAATTTACCAAAAATGTGGTGGCGTTTTCGAATATCTGTTAATGCAAGGTTGTAACATAGGGCCTAAAGTATATGTATCTCCAATGAACAATTCTAAAAAAGTTAGTATTTTCTTTATATGTACAATTAACACCCAATTTTTTCATTCATCTCTATATGTAACGCGTGAAGATATAACTTTGACCTACATTTTAACCTTAAGATACTACAAATAGAAAATTCGTTGTTTGTGCAATAAATGACTTATTTAGTTATGTTTTAAATCGTATAATATTAGAAGCTAGAAATAAATAATAAAAACTATACAGCCTTATAAGTGTATGGTTCAAGTAATTTCTTCATTACCGACGCGAGAAATAGATTAGCTATATTTTGCTACATAGCGAGGGTATATAGCGCCTACCGCCGATGCAACACATTGTTCGTCAGTCAGTTGGCCGCATGATCTCGTAGCGGATGCCCGTGTGCCACTGTTAGCGAAAATATATACGATCTCTCGGGTCGGGAAGGAGTGTGGTTCTCGATAGTCTTCATCGCCATCGCGTGATTTATACAGTAAGTAGCAAGTGTACATTATTATAATTATACGTAATGAAGTGTTTTAGTGTCGCCTTTCAGATGGTTTATTCTGCAAAATTAAGGTCTGATGCCAACTGATGTAGGCGACAAAAACTTCCAAAACTTCATTCATATCGGTTTCATTCACTTCTTTTCCTTCCAATTTTACTGGGGAAGGTAATGAATGACTTAAGAAGGTAATGATAATATATTCGAGGCAGTGCATTTAATGAAAAGAGGCTTAGTAATTATAAATACTACGCTGTTATAAACATTTAAAACTGTATATGATAATAGGGGAGCCTTTGTAGTCTAAGATGGTCGACCTTCACCGATATGTCTGACGGATGAAACTTACATATTATGAAAGAAAATATGTTCCTGAACATAAATAAATAGGGTTGCTTAAAGAAATATGGTCAAGACTATTTTTAATTATTTTTTGAAAAAAAATTTTTTTTTTCAAATTTCACCGATCTGTCTGACAAACAAAATAAGTTCCAATGGAAAGTATACAACTTGTACAATATAAATCAACTAGGTTGCCTATCTTTTCCCGGTCACTATTATGTGGTTATAGGGTTGCTTGCGAAAATCCGATCACAAATAAGGGTTGCCAGGCTTTTAAATAAAATAAGAAGGGAAGACTTTTAGCGATAACTCATAAACGGCTTAACTTATCAAGTTTGCTTTAATTTTGTTTGAATGAGTTTATTAAGCACTATTTTTATGATTTTTTTTTTCATATTTTTGGATCGATTTTTCAAAAGTTAGAAGGAATAACCGTTTTTTGTTCTTTCTAAATTATTATTTCCGAAATGATTCACTTTATCAAAAAATGTTGTTTGCAAACTCCTATTTATTTTTAAAGACCTATCCAACGACACCCCACACTATAGGGTTAAAACGATAAAAATAAATTACATAGGTACAAAACGCGAATGATTTAAATATATTTTGTCTATGCTAATTTTTGAAAATTTGAAAACTACGTTTTATGTGATATGGTGCGCAGATGTTCAAACCGACTTAACAAACACTTGGGGTTGACAATCTCGACTTATAATGATGATAAGTAAATGGTAAATGTACCATCTAGCTTGAACATTATAAGTTGAGATTGTCAACCCCAAGTGTATGTTAAGTCGGTTTGATCATCTCCACAGTGCTTAAGACACATGTTTTTAATATTGTCGATTTTAATTGGTGTTAATTTTCTTGAAATACAGTTTTTTTATGTTCGATTTCATAAGTTTGTTTCATTACCGTCCACAGATAAAATTACCATCTCGGCCGATTTCATTACCAGCGCGTAGTTCATTACCAGTAGCCTTATTAAATGAAAAGTAATAAGGTTACAAAGGTGCCTTTAGCAGAAAAATGTTAATAAATGAATCCACAAATTGACGAAACCCAAAAGTTTACCATTTAAAAGAATAATTACAAATCGAGAGAATCTCACCGATTTGCACGAAATGAGAGAATGACCCATTTGTTTTTTTTTTTCGATAAATTTATTTTTTTATAATATTTCAAAAACGATCACTATTTTTATATTGAAATCAGGTTACGGAGCTAGCTGTGTTTATTAATGTTTATCATAAAACGGGTTATTAAAATGATTCACCACACCACAACCTTGGACGGATAGTTGACGACGCTGATTCGCACAAAGCTCGCGTCTTCGCACCATATTTACCAAATAAACAAATAAGTTATTAAATAAAAAGTGTATTTAAAATAGTTCAAAGACATTACAAGATTATGTGAACAAACGTAAGAAGTATAAGTATAGTGCTTGGTAGTTATTGAAATGTAAATTTAGCACTATAAGTTTACTATAATATGAAGGTATCCAATTTACATTTTGTTACCTCGCTTTGAAATAAACAAAAAAATAAATAATATAAAGATCTCTAGTTTCGAAGTGCATATTTTTAAGTGCGCACTGCGGCTATTACTTTTTTATTCTAGTGATTTGTGTTTCGTTTGTGTATATTTAATAATATTTTATACTGTTGTGATGTTTGCGAAACAGACAAATGAAGACCCAGGTATGGTTTTCTGAACGATTTTCCTTAATAAATAAATTTTTATACACTTCTATACCCAGTAATATAAAGTTGTTTTGTCTACTTAAATAGTAGACTTGCAAAATAATAAATTATTTTATTCGCTTTAGCATTGAAGGGTTTTGCAAATGTAAATTGAAGTCTTCGATATGATGAAAGCATGTAAAGTAAAAGTTTAAATCCTAAAAGTAAAAAAATAAATGTAAGGTTAATGGTAATGGATTTAATTAAATTGAATATTTTAACGACTATGAGCAGTTTTACATGTTGACGTTTTCGAATATTATTTAATATTAAATCTCGATTGTATACAACCTCAGAGTAAAATCATCTACTTATTTATTTAGTTGGGATATGACTAATGTTAAGTTTACCTCAAGTGAATTTATGTCATTTCCAGATTTAGCGATCGGCTTACTAAACGAAGTTCGCCAGAATGAGTCACCAACGCCTTCAGAAACACATAATAATGGTGCTATTCCATTAAAGACGCTTATTTTTGAAGAACAAGAAGATGCCATCGCACGAGAAAGGTTTTCTCTAGATAGCACAGAATTTAATGATCTGCAAACTGAATCGGATGAGAGGGAAAATGAACAGCTTGAAGAAGGAAAGAGAACTTTAATGCGGCTTAAAAGAATGGAATACAAAAGAAAAATTGGCACAGTGTTTAGTGCTGTTGAGTGAGTATTTATTAACATCTAGGTATATACGTAGTTTATTGACTTAATAACAAATGATACTGATCGTAATAACATGTATTGTGTTAAATAGCTACATCGGATATATGGATAATATGGCAGTGAATTATTTACATTATTTAAACATTAATATTCATATATATATAATTTATCGTAACTTCACCATCGCTTGATGAGTGTTTCATCTGATATTTAGAATTTTACATTTAAACGATATAAACTAAATGCTAAAACTTGTATTGGTTTTCAATTACAGAATGTTTAAAGCTGGCGCTGAGAGTGTGGGTATTAAGAGCATGGGTAAAGTAAAATATCAACCTAAATGGACAGACTTGCACCATGCCAGTGCAAGGGGACTCGTTGAACGAATCCAGGAATTGATTGATGGTGGAGATGACCCTAACGTCATAGATGATAGAGGGCGTACAGTGCTTGACGTTGCAGGAATCGCATTCTACCAGGGATTTAAAATAGAGAAGTAAGTAAATAGTAACAGTTATCAATTATTTGAGAGAATGGTATGAATAACATAACAATGCACGCAAAAAAAGGAAAACAAATACTTACAGATTAAAAATAAATTCCTTTGTTACACTTTTTTATTTATTTGGCGGTACAATACCTAAGAACTTAATATTGGTAATAGTATCAGTAACACTATAAGATTTGAAACTATTTAAATAATAATATGCATAACGTGTCAATTTCAGTTTATCCGAAGTATTTCGAATTCTTCTAGCGGCTGGGGGCAAATTTAATACCATGAAAGGAAATCTTGATAGCCTAGATACGCCATTACATACTGCGGTAGAACTGAACTGCGTAGAATCTATAAAGATATTACTAGACCAGGGCGTCTCGGTGGCATTCCTTAACAGCGCCGGTCTCACGCCTCTCCACATCAGCATCACAAATAAATTCGAAGAAGTATTCAGAGTAAGGTTAAACATAATTTTACTTGAAGTTTTTAAAGTATGAATATCATATTTAATTTGACATAGTACCTTAGTACTACTAAACTTACAAGCTACTACTATGTTGTAGGTTGTAGGTACTTATAAACTAAGTAAAATCAGTTTTATAGTCAAACATCAGTCATGCAGCTCAGTTTCCGAAATAATTCAGGCCTAACTTAAATTCAAAAATATGATGTATTTAAGGAATAGGATTTAAAGTACTTAATTAATTTTGATTAACAGATCTTATTAACATACAATTGTGAGAATGCAGAAGCAGTGGCACAAAGAGCAAACACAAGGGACATTTCTGGATTCACGTTGCTTCAGGCTGCAGTAGTAACAGAGTGGTTGCAAGGAGCGCAATATTTGTTAGATGCTGGAGCAGATGTCACAGCTCCGTCTAATTTACAATTCGAATTCTATAGTAACGTAACCATTGAAGATGCGTCAAGTTTGATATATCGCTTGGATCAGGTATTAAATTCCTAAATTCCTCATTTATTCTTCTTCTTCCTAGCGTTTGTCCCGGCTTATTGCCATGGCTCATGGAAGCCTGGGGTAAGCTTGGTAAGTTGCAACATCATTAAATTCCTTATTTATTAATTTTAAATATTTAATCTTAATTATTTCAGATACATGAACCACCTGTACATTTAGCGGCCGAGACTGGAAATCGGAACATACTTAGAAAACTTTTAACTAACAAGAGAAACGCCGTTAATTATTTCAACCATTTAGGTCAGTCTCCATTGTTTATTGCTATCAGAGGTGGGCATTTAGACTGTGTTGAAACTTTGATAAACATGGGAGCTAATGTATTAAAAGTTTCTAATGATAATCAAAATGTTTTACACATAGCCATACAATTCGGTTTTATGAAAATGACAGAATTACTAGAATATTTTGAATCTGATGTCGTAAATACAATGTTGAATTCGTTTAATAGTCTTGGTTACGCACCTATTCATACAGCCGTTGCAAACAACCGAGTGGCTTGTATTGAACTATTTGGAATTAAGAATGCTTTCCTGCGCCTGAAAAGCAAAGGTGAATTTATAGCAGACTGGACACCTTTACATATTGCAGCCGCTAAAAACTATCCAGATGCAGCTAATGTCATACTTAAGTTTGACAAAAAAGCCATTGATGACGAGGATCACAAAGGACGATCTCCTATTCATCTAGCAGCATCACGCTGTAACCGTGAAGTAATGGTTGAAATGTTACGTAAAGGAGCTGTTTTATCAAGCCGTACGAAACGAGGAAAAACTGCAGGATCTGAAAAGACGAAAGATGTTAGTGCTTTAGAATTTATATCAACAGAGCTTCCAAACCCTACATCGTTTTTTGAAGAAGTGTTTGATTCGTTCATTGATTCGTACGATTCAGATCTCAATAAAGAATCTGGTTGCCTAATTACAATGGATTATGGAGTTTTCACAAAAGTGGACGGTGTCAGTCAGATTGAAGTTTTGGAAGAACTTGTGAAATGCGATCAAAGAAAATTACTTATACACCCATTAGTAGAGAGTCTGATATATTTAAAATGGAGATCTTTATTACCGTTATTTTGTGTCATTGTGTCAATTTATGGACTGTTTTCATTGTCTCTCTATGCTGTCATTATAGATGATTTTTATCAAGAAAATACAGATAGTATTATAAAGGGATGGGCTAATGGATTATTGATAATGCCATTGATTTTTATCATTATAGTGGTAAGTCCCTCGTGTTCAAAAAGGTGGTAAGGTTAATATTTTACAAAAGTGATATTCTAAGGTAACTTTTTTACAGGAAGTTATTCTCATAACTATTCACCGAACGAGATATTTATGTCAGTTCGAGAATTGGACGAAGATGTTTTCAATATTTTTTGCAATTATTCTGATGTCTACGGGAGATGCATCGTGGAAAGACGAAGAATGGTCGCGCCATGTAGCCACAATAACACTATTACTCTCTTGGGCTCAAATCATGTTCTTACTGTCTCGGTTTCCTTACATGGGTTTCTACGTTCTGATGTTCTGCAAAGTCAGCCTCAATATTCTAAAGGTAAAATCATTGTAATATGGCTTCTTTTCATTAAACATTTGATGAACCTATGTTTTAACACATGATTTAGGTAAGTATTACTTCTTTTTTTCCAAAAAAGTAACATGTATTTTTTTTTGTTTCAGATACTTATAACATTTGTTTTCCTTTTGATTGCGTTTTCACTATCATTTATGATACAATACCATTCAAAGCCACCTTTCGACGGACCTTGGTCGGCTTTGATAAAAACTATAGTTATGATGACGTCAGAATTTGAATATGATGATTTATTTGGGAAAGACCATTCAGAGGAACTAGCAGATTCCAAGGAGTTCGTCCATATAATTTTTGTGTTATTTCTTATATTTGTTTCCATAGTATTTGTAAATTTTATGCTCGGTGTAGCGGTTAGCGATGTTAATGACTTGAAAATTGATGGAGATATAAGACGATTGGAGAAACAAGTCGAATATTTAAGCACGCTTGATCTTCTTGCCTACGGAACCTTTATGAGAAAAATCCTAAAAAAAGACTTTATCTACAAAAGATACATTAAAGAAATAAAAATTAAAGCAGGTGTAACAAAACATTGGGAGGTTCTGTATGAAGCAGCAGGAAATGACGATGAAATTAATTATACTCAAAAGGAGGTATCATTGCCGTCACATATTTTGGATACAATATTTCAAAAAATTAAGAGTAAAAAGGAACAAAAAGAAGAAGAGAAAAGAACTAAATTATATAGAACGCAGATTGATATGCTTTTTAAGACCATTGTGGGAAGTGGATTTCAAGTTGATAATTTAAATATTGCACAACAGACAAACGCAAAAACGAAATTTGATGGAGCATTGAATCTGTTAGATGATATAAATTCTCTAAGCAATGAAATAAATGATAAATTTGATATTTTCAAAACTAAAAATCACATTGCCGATAAAAGTACACAGACAGACACAGTGATTTCTACCTCAATGCGCAAAAGTATATGAATGTAATATAAAAGGAAGTAAACGCAGAGAAAAGTACTTATTATAGGTAGGTATGTGAAAAGAACATGCAACATGTTAAGAAATAAAACTTTTTTATTTTTGTGTCTATTGTTTTACTGTGTAATAAATAGGTATAATTTAGATAGCTACAATAATAATAAATGTAAGATGTTTTTAAAACATTAAGCAATTCTTTAGCTTCCACGAGGTAAATAGGTATAAAAGCCATTTAGATTACCCTAATAAAATAAATTAATTAAAAATTAAAAAACACGACTGCAATTTAAAAGCGAACTGAAAAGCTAAAAATAATTTTTAGTTATGTTAGGTACTCAACTTAATGAATGTAAAATATAATATATAGGTAAGTGTTCTGTCAGGGTCGTAAACAGCAAACGGAAAAGTTTAGGCTCATCTAGGATCGTGACTGTACCTGTATATTTTATTTCGATTGCAGTCGGGGACCTTGATATATTGAATTTTTCCCATTCACAGGTCCCCGACTGCATCGAAATAAAATATACAGGTACAGTCACGATCCTAAATGAGCCTAAACTTTTCCGTTTGCTGTTTACGACCCTGACAGAACACTTACCTATATATTATATTTTACATTCATTAAGTTGAGTACCTAACATAACTAAAAATTATTTTTAGCTTTTCAGTTCGCTTTTAAATTGCAGTCGTGTTTTTTAATTTTTAATTAATTTATTTTATTTTATACATTTTAGTGACCATACAAACCAACCACATTTTTTATATGATTTAAGGCACTTAAGTTACTTCAAGGAGCTTTCATCATGTTAATATTTTGATATGTTAGCATAAAACGTGCTTAAAAACCTAAATAGGTCGGACCCAAAAACCAGACGTATTGAAAAGTGCTATGGCTTAATATCTCTGCAACTACATAATTATAAATTGGCTTTCGGCCTTCGCAATTAAGATACTTAGGGAAGCTGCAGAAAGCATGCACCTTTCTTACGTTCCGGACCTTCGGCCCTACGCGAAGCTCGGCCTCCGGCCTTTGTAATTAACAATCTTGAGGAAGCTACAGAAAACGTGCACCTTTCTTACGCTCTGGGCCGTCTGCCCTACGCGAAGGTCGGCCTTCGGCCTTCGCAATTAAGAAACTTGGAAAAGCTGCAGAAAGCGTGCACCTTACTTATGCTCCGGGCCTTCGGCCCTACGCGAAGCTCGGCCTTCGGCCTTCGCAATTAAGATACTTCGAGCTGCAGAAAGCGTGCACCTTTCTTACGCTCCGGGCCTTCGGCCCTACGCGAAGCTCGGCCTTCGGCCTTCGCAATTAAGATTCTTGGGGAAGCTACAGAAAGCGTGCACCTTTCTTACGCTCTGGGCCTTCGGCCCTACGCGAAGGTCGGCCTTCGGCCTTCGCAATTAAGAAACTTGGAAAAGCTGCAGAAAGCGTGCACCTTTCTTACGCTCCGGGCCTTCGGCCCTACGCGAAGCTCAGCCTTCGGCCTTCGCAATTAAGATACTTCGAGCTGCAGAAAGCGTGCACCTTTCTTACGCTCCGGGCCTTCGGCCCTATGCGAAACTCGGCGTTCGGCCTTCGCAATTAAGATTCTTGGGGAAGCTGCAAAAAACGTGCACCTTTCTTACGCTCCGGGCCTTCGGCCCTACGCGAACCTTCGGCCTTCGCAATTAAGATACTTGGGGAAGCTGCAGAAAGCACGCACCTCTCTTACGCTCCGAGCCTTCGGCCCTACGCGAAGCTCGGCCTTCGGTATTTACAATTAAGAAACTTGGGGAAACTGCAAAAAGCGTGCACCTTTTTTACGCTTCGGGCATTCGGCCCTACGCGGAGCTCGGCCTTCGGCCTTCGCAATTAAGGTACTTGGGGAATTTACAGGAAGCACGCACCTGCCTTACGCTTCGGAGCGTCGACCCTATGCGGAGTTAGGCCTTCGGCTTTCGTTATTAAAATACTCGTGGAAGTTGCAGGAAGAGCCCATCTATCTTAAGCTCCCAGTCTTTGCTTCTCGTAAAATATTGTTTCACAACAGTAGCACGTGTGCTCCGGGATTTGCAAAATTTGTCGTGCAAAATTAAAATCATCATCAAAGACCTGCCTTCTACAGTCATGATAATAGTGTCTTCTATTCAAAGTCTCAAGTTAAATCTTATAATAAACAGCACAATATGTTTATTCAGAGTACCTGAGCATTTCTCAAATAATTTGTACATTTCGATCACATCTTAGATCTCTATAAAAATTGGTATGCTGGTAAAGTACATGAAGCTGAACAATTTCCACCATATTTCCCAAAATGTCCAAGAAAGTTTGTATGAAACATTCCTTTTTTGTTACCAAATGTGTAAGGAAATCTGGTAACAAAAAAGGATGTTTCATACAAACTTTCTTGGACATTTTGGGAAATATGGTGGAAATTGTTCAGCTTCATGTACTTTACCAGCATACCAATTTTATAGAAATCTAAGATGTGATCGAAATGTACAACTTTTTTGAGAAATGCTTACCTAGTCAATCGTTCAAACCGTTCCTTTCGTATTTGACACTTTCGCAATTGAAAATAACGTAAGCGCCACGTATGACGTTGTCGTATATAGCTGCAAAGAGAAATGTCATTAGCGCGATGTAGAACATTTCGTATTTTCTCTCCAACGATACAATTAAACATATAACTTATATATATTCGTATGATCGCCTTAAAAAATCCTTTCTTTGAATACCCCATTCAATAGATTTAGACAATTCATTTATCTTTGCGTTATACTTATATTTTGTAAAATCTTGTCCTACCAAATGAATAGTTTAAACCATATTTTGTGTACAGTTTTAGAATCGTGTTTCAAAATCCTTTATTTTAATACCCAACTCGATAGATTTATAAGTTTTATTTTTGTTTCGGTTGCACAATTTGCAGTGCCTAATCCGCCATATTGGTTTTGTGATGACGTCACATAGCCTATGTTACTCGGGATGACGTAAGGATTCCAATGATATCTCAAACACCTAAATCGGTTCAGGCACTTAGCTGTTACGGTGTAACAAAGAAACTTACATACCCACATACAAACATGAACCCTGAAAACAATACACTCTTTTTTTGGGGCAGTCGTGTAAAAATTACTATTGGGCAATAAATTGCGGCATGCGGACTTGTGAATGTATAATAATATATACTTACATTATATTTATAATCTTTACTTACAAGTCATTATCACAACCTTTTGATACAGGTACTAATTTAGTTTAATATTGTTTTATTTTACAATACTACTTTATTGCATTACCAAAAAAATTGATTATCATTAGGCATGAAAATTGTATCTAATTTAGTCTTGCTGCATTAAGAGCCCATTTTAACTTTGGACCAAGGAGCCAGACGGCTGTTTTAACTTTGGACGCATAGATTGACGAATCCAGCAACATAGAAACTAGTTTGATGTATTCAAAAGGTACTTTAATACAAGATACAGTACGTAGCGGCCCCCTTTTTAGGGTTCCGTAGCCAAATGGCAAGAAATGGAACCCTTATGGAACCCTTATGAATAGTTTGCGCGAGAGTCACTTCCAAAGTGGTAAAATGTGTGTCCCCCCCTGTAACTTCTAAAATAAGAGAATGATAAAACTAAAAAAAATATATGATGTACATTACCATGCAAACTTCCACCGGAAATTAGTTTGAACGAGATCTAGTAAGTAGTTTTTTTTAATACGTCATAAATCCCCTAAATACGGAACCCTTCATGGGCGAGTCCGACTCGCACTTGGCCGCTTTTTAAAATATCTTTCGTTAAATTTAAATAATCCCGATTATTTAGCAGTGCACGTTGATGGGCTTAACAATCAACTCTTTCAACAAATGTCAAAGCCACTTTTCTAAAAATATGAAAAAACGAAAGCATGAAGCAACGAAACTAGAAGGTTTAATATTCGCCCATTTTGGCAACAGTCGCGACTCGCGGCATGTAAATTAAGGACTAGCAGCAACTTTGTCGATTTTAGATTCTTTGTCGACGACGTTTAATTTTAGGGTGGCGATTTAGCGTTTGTAGCTTTGTGCAGCGTTGTGTCAACTTTGTTGCGTTTTACAAGCGGCAAGTGAGCTTATTACATCTATGTATATGTCGTAGTCAGATCATATAATCCGCCGTATTACATTACGGCTAGCCGTGTTGAAGAACGTATGGCGCCGAATACATTCCGGCGGATTTTCATTCAGCCGCATTCAATCCGGCTAATCGTCGAACCGCCGCATTTCAAAACGCCCCTGTTTTGTAAAACGGCTAGCCGTAATGTAATACGGCGGATTATGAAATGAAATGAAATGAAATATTTTTATTTCGAACATGTAGTCCATATATAGGGTTAGGTATATATATATAGGGTTATACGATCCGACTGCGACATATACATACGGTCGCCAGTTCGGCCGCCGGGGCGCCAGTGTCATGGATTTCTGATGGCCGGGCTGAGTTCTTGAATTCACGAAATATCAAAACATTTTAACAATAGGTACCGATTATATTTGAAATATAAAAAAATACTTTTTCTCGAATCTCTAAAAACATTGATTGATATTTTTACATTAACTCAAATAGAAATGTCGCTTGTGGAAGAAGATTTTTAAGTATATATTAATAACGGTGCCCGGATATGACGTGGAACGGAAAACTGCTGTTTGCTGTTATCTGCTTTGTGACCTAACTACTATGCAGAGATGCGATTTATTTGAAATACTTCTATTTAAAATGCAAATACAAAATGCAAAATACCTATTTTGTATTTTGCATTTAAATGCCTTTTAGTAAAAAACATTTTGTATTTTATTTGAAATACTTTTCGAGATGTATTTTGCATTTTTAATATTCATTTCAAAATGCAAAATACTTTGTGATTAAGTTTAGCCAACATTACCAGTCAAACAAAATGAAATGAACGAATGACGCTTGTATTGCCGAATTTGACCGATAGAGGCGTCTGCTAGCCATGCGCGCCCTTTGTTTTTCTTTGGTCAGAGTGCGCGCCTTATAGCCGTTTAGATTCGCGGCTCGGCTCGCGGCGCGTCTCGTGGCTCGCCTCGACACACTCGCATTCTGCTTGTAATTCGGTTATAAACCTTATGCCGTGCCGTTAGTGTTTAAATTATATTAGCTCGACGAGCTTGCGAGCCACGAGAGTCTAAACCGACTATTATGTCTGACTAGTGTCAATGTGAAACGAAAATGACAAACATTATCTATTCTAATACCTAAATACCTAAAATAAACAAAAATATCTGAGATTTGGTCAAAAGTAGGGCTTCCAAATACCGGACTTCTCACAATACCGGTATTAATACCGAAACTGTCTTCATCAATACCGGGATCCCGGCATCCCGGTATTGGATATGAATCGCTTAAAAAATTATAGTTTTATTGAAAAGGGGAATTAGAAAGGCTCACCGGAATACCAGATATGTCCAAAAAGCTATTACAACAATAAACAATCAATGCCGCCATCTGCAATAATTTTATTTCACACTCCAGGTTGGCAATAATTTTATCCAATTTGTTGACTTCACCTCACCACTCTCGCCAGTCACATTTTTAGTCAAACTTAACCAACCAGAAAACTTTTTTCAAATTTCCGTCAAAATTGGTTTGCCATTATTACAGTTATCCTTGCTCTTTCGATTTATTTTTGGATAAAATTATAAGCTTAATGTCCACTATCATCAAATATGATATGAATACATCACTCACATAACTTCAGGATTCATCCACCACCAACCACCAAATATTTACCTGACGCATAGGCAAATCTTGTTTCAATAATAAAATGAGGGCTAGAGGCCAGTTAGAGTTAGACCAAGTAAAGTCTGCAACGATTTTGATAGCATACGTAGTACGCAGTGCAAGTGTTATTTGTACGTCATAATTTCATAGAAGTTTGACGTTTAAAATAACACTTTCATTGCGCGTGCTATCAAAATCGTTGCAGACGTTTCTTGTTCTAACTCTAGATGCATCTGACGTTTAGTAAGCTTTTTGATACACTGAGTATAATGGATTTAAAGGGTTTATACTGCACATTTCCCTCGTTTTTTAAAATACCGGGATCCCGGTATTGTGTTTAAAAATACCGGTATTGAAAAATGAGTTTAAAAAGACGGAATCCCGGTATTTCGGGATCCCGGGATCCCGGTATTGGAAGCCCTAGTCAAAAGGTATTTTATTTTGAAAAAGCATTTTGAAAATACCTATTTAGCATTTAGCATTTGAAATACAAAACGCAAAACTATTTGGTATTTTGCATTTGAAATAGTAAATCTGAAAAGTATTTTGCATTTTGTATTTAAATGCTTTTTTAAAACCATTTTGTACATCTCTGCTACTATGGTAGCAGCAGTTCACCGACCTCCATCCGCAAGTTCACGGTTCTCCGTTTTTTTCGTCGGTTAAAAAGCGCTTTAACGTAGTGTCAGGCGTGGCTCACTCCGCGATTTCGTCGCTTTGCTACAGGTAGCTAAAAGTACATCCGTTCCACACCAATTTTGGTGGCTAGCCATAAGCCGCGCGTGGCGCTGTCGCCACCTAGCGGCCATATCTGTGCTGATCGTAACAGACGCGTTTTGTTAGAGAGTGAGTCTTCTGTACCTAGTACTATTATTTATTCTGCGGTAGTGTGCATGTTTGAGACCATTTTTGTTTTGCAAGTCATTCACCCTATCACAATATTAAGCATGATTGGCCGTATTTATAAGTAGGAACTATATGAAACAAAAAGTAAGTTTTTATGCTAGCCTGTCCCTCTATCCTAATATCCACATCACACATAAAAACGATATATCTCATGGCTACAAGATGGGCCATCATACTGGCCCACTAATGGCTCCTCTACACGATGGGCCAGCGCCGGCCACTCCAAGGGACGCAGCCATGCGGTAGAATGAGATAGCAATATCACATGCTCCCTCTAACGCATAAATGCGTCTCTTGGAGTGGCCGGCGCTGGCCCATCGTGTAGAGGAGCCATAAGATGGGCCAGCGTGTAGAGAGGGTAGTGGAAATCGGATGGCTTATGGCGCGGCGGGATGGCGATGCCACGCGCCACGCGGCGTCGGTTTTCCGTCCCCACATCAAAGGCCTCTACACGTCAAGGCATCTACACGTGGCCCATTCCATAGTGCGTGCCCTCAACCATCGCATGGCCATCTAGCTGGTCCAGCGCTGGGCCATCGTGTAGAGGAGCCATCATACGTTTACTCAACTGCGCATAAACTTACAGATTTCTGACCAAATATCATCGTTCTGTCGAGAAATTCTAGGACTAAAAAATAAACATTGTGTATTACACCGTCAACACTGAGGGTGCAACTGAACATAGAGCCAGGGGACTTATGTATATCCTTACATAGGAACTGCAGATATGGTCGAGAAACGTAGGTGTGAACACTAACTAACGTAATCTTCAGCTGGAACTACATGAAGCATTAAGGGGAAGTTCTATCGTGAACGTTTTCTTGAAACGACGACACCTTTTACTTGTAAGCTTTTATTTAATTGTCAGATAACAAATACATACACATGTATTTGACATACACATTAATTATAATTCATAGATAATTAAAAAGCATTATGAAAAAAAAAAACATAAAAGGCAAAGGAAGAAAAACAATACACGTATAAAACGTTTACAATACTATTTAAGGGATCGTGTAAGACTTAGTACCAGATATGGTGGGGTAAGTCGACTTAGATTCGACCAACGTCATTCCCGATAAAAGGTGATCCTTAAACGTGTATCCACCAGGTTGAGGAGAACACGATTTGCGCTGTACGTGCAGGGTCCAATGTCCACCCGTAAAGTGCATGTACGCAAATGCTGGTACATTTCCAACTAGGCGGCGGGTCTCCACGACGTACCCGTAGTCTTTATACTGCATGGCGTAAGTTGTAGCCCCACCTTTAGCCGCTGCAGACAAATTGTTGAACTGGACAGCCTCTTTACCGCCTTCAACATGTCGAAGACGCAACATCCCATTGTTTAAAGGAGTCACTGTCCACGAGCAGCCGCTGAAGTCCGGAGTGAACACGTAATGTGGCTGGTTAGCGTTAGGTGTATGAGGAATGTCAATGGAGCCTCCTTGAGGCAGCCAATAAGCGTGCTCGCCCGATGCATCAACTTCAAGTGCGTAGACAGATTTTCCTCCTTTCACTTCAGCGAACTTGAATCTTGCTTCAGTTCCTGGTCTAGGCGATTGTGGATGTCCGACTGGACCGGCGGTGAACGCTTGCTGTCCGAAGTGGTTCATCACTTGGGTTGGCGTCTTCGTGGATTTAACTGTGGCCTTCACGTGGCTAGATGAGCCACAGTGAATTGGGGTAGCGTTTGGTAAGTCTCTGTGAGCGCCTTCTGCTAGTCTGTTCCCTGGTAGCTGGGGGAGATTAGAAGCCAAGCTAGCCCCATAGAGCTGGATGATTAGAAACACAATCGGGGTGATGTGTCGCAACGCCATTGTTGCAACGTTGAAGTGAAACTGTAGCAGTGGACAACAGTGTAAGTCTTTTATACAGGTCTCGGACGGACGCGTAGAACTGACGCATTTAAGCATTATTCAGGATAGGAAAAACGTGGTCGACGGAAACAGATTTTTTTAATTTTGATTATTCGAGTTATTAAGTAGGTATATTTAAGAAAGATTGAAGTACTTGCACAATCAACATAACGAAAATGAAACTCTCGTCTCGACTTTCGTCATGTCAAGGGGCTAAAAAGGTGTTGTGAATGGAAACTTTGTATCGAACACGTGGGTATTTTCGAGAGTGTTTTGGAAAATTCTTCCTGTAAGGGGGTCGAGATGAGATTGACATTTTTTATCGAGAAAAAATATTTAATTTAATTTTAGTTGAAGCTTTGGAAAAAAATTAAGTATTGTGACTTTGTGACACAAATGTCACGTATTTTCAACTACTTTTTTTAGCTGCACAAAGTTCATGTAGAATAACAACAACCAATATAAAAATTCACGCCAACGAAGTCGTGGGCAACAGCTTAATAGTAAATCTAACAACGTGTTTGATGGTTGCTTTCATTGTTAATTTTTTTTCGTAATTCATCGTTAACAACCTTACCTATACCTACTAATTGTTTAATACTTATAACAATAATAGTCTTAGACTGGGATTCTGAATGCGTAATAATTACTAACGCTTTTCCTCGTCGGTAATACCTGATCAACACTCAAAACAAAAATACCTATAAGTCATCTTCGTATGCATGTCGTATATCCTCAATATTATTATGATAAATGAAGTGTCACATTATATACTATAGTTTGACCGAGTGAACGTTGCTATGAAAATATGGTCAGGCACCTAAAAACTACTTTTCGTTGTAGGTTGATTTGGAGTTCGGGGGACATTTCAAAACACAGGTGATTTCGTGTAGTGATTTCTACCAAAATGATGATGTGTTTCGACATTTTAACTACTTATAACATTTGTTTGACTTCTTCAAAAAGCTTCTGCCCGCGACTTTATCTACGTGGGATAATAATGATGATGATGATTAGACCGGTATACTGTCCTCTTTTTCTACAATAGTCCCAATGCCTGCTGAGACCAGTTCATGGGTGTCTATTGTTGCGCCTGTGAACGGGTTCCAGCAGGCGTTCTACATGTCATAAGAGCTCTCCAAGGGGCCTCTACGTGTTGGATCTGTGTTCCCACGCAAGCCTATCAAAAGACCGGGATTATAGGCCCGTGAAATCGAAAAAGATGATGATGATTTATAAAAACGATTCTATGTCCTTCCTCGGCCCTCAAACCATCTTCATACCAAAATTCATCTAAATTGGTGCAGAGGTTTAAGCGTGAAGAAGGCAGACAGACAGACAGAGTTACTTTCACATTTATCGTTTAAAGTAGGTAAGTGGGATGTAAAATGTAAACTAACTTCAAACAAACGCTTCCCCTTAACACGTCATCTAGATCCTGAGATTGGAGCACCAGGGAAGATTAATTCACCGCACGTTCTGAATTTAATCTCCAATCAAGTTGCGGCCGTATATAATTAACTATGGCCGAAACCATTTCAGCCCTAACGTAGGAAACCTATGGGAAACCTAATGCAGTAATAAAATTCACCATGCGGTTCTTGATCTTGAGAATATGATGAAAGCACCTTCGTTTAGAAAAAGTAAAAGATGTTTAAAGGTCTCGAAAAGGATGAAACGTGGAATGTAGTTAGTGGGTCATACAGAAAACTGTGTTCACGTCTTTCCTGTAGACATTCACAAGAGTTAAGGGCTATAAAGGTTAATTTTCTTATTTAACCCTTATCCACGTGAAAAGGTCCTCCTTTTATTTAGAGAACTATGATAAAATCATTACTTACATGCCCATAAGCTGTTAACTATTGCCCACAGGAGAGAAAACTAGTGTGTTCGCGTGAACTGTACATTTTTCTCTAATGATATAAAAGCCTTCTGTTATTTTCTAAAGTCGAATTAAGAACCATTATAGTTTTGTATTTAAGTATTATCCATCATCTTTGCAGATGATAGTTGCAGCTACTAAAGAGGTATTTTGAGGAGGTAGTCTATAGCCTACATCGACTGTAAGTACTGTAAGTATTATAAATCATCATTTAACATATTTTATTTAGTAATGTTATGATATTAAACTAAAAATCTTTCCATTTAAATTATGCTCCTACTGCCGTATTCGAACTTCAAGAGACGACGCGTACTAGATCCATTCTAGATACGTTATAGTTTAGATTTCAACTAGTTCTCTTTTGCAGCGCAATTCGGGCAGCCAATGTCACTTTTACGTTAGATAGTGTTAGATATCTATTAGATGTGAATTGGATCTCCAATTCATATCTTGTGGAAATCGTTCAAGCGTATCTCCAGAATCGCAGAAATGTCAAATTTGACAGGTTAGATCTTAAACATATCGTTATCGTATCTTGGTGACGTCTAAAAGATATCTAGTAGATGTCTATTTCAAAATCCGAATCGGGCCTCTAGTTAAAAATGCGTTCAAGATTGAATATGGAGGCAATTCAACAAAGAAGCATCTTATACGAATCCGGCACAAAGTTACGAATCAATTTGCAATTTGAGACGGCAGGGCCTTGGGAGTCAGAGGCTCGCGCTTTCTTTAGGGATTTGGGGCGTCGTTTGCGCGAGAGGGGCTGCGATCCTCGCTCTGGGTCGTATCTGGTTCAGCAGGTTTCCATTGCAGTTCAGCGGGGGAACGCAGCAGGAATAATGGGGACCTTTGAGCCAGGTACGATTCAGGGTGGATTATTTTAGATTTTTTAATCATATTAAAATAATAATTGATGTTTTGTGCTGTATTTATTTGTAGTTTTAGTATATAAGTTAGTTTATAGGTATTTATTGTAAATTATCTGTAATGTGACTTAATTGAGATGTATTTTGGTATGAATAAATGTGATTACCTATGATTTAAATTCTAAACCACATTCATGTGGCTCATGTTCAAATACGAATCAAATATCGGAATATAATTACTCTCAACTCCATAAACGCTTATTTCGCTCCCGCAAAAAGTTCAACTGGGTATTTTACTTTCTAACTTGGGAATTCGCTATCACAGAAAATTTTCCTTTGGGAAAGGGAATTGTAGAACAATTTCGGAAGCTGATTAGGTTACTGTTGTAGAGTTGATGCGAAGTTGTGTCGAGTTGACGCAAAGTTGACTCTGGTTTGTGTTTTAAACGCTCATTTGCGCTGCGAACTTTTGTCGTCTCATATTTCTATTGTATAAGTTTAAAAGTGTATATTAAGTGTAATCCCTAGAATAATTATATTTTGCTTTTCTCTAGCCTGATATAGAAAGAAAATTTAAAGATGATGAAATACACTTTTAATTTACCACTCGGTTTTTAGTGAAGGAAAAAGGACACATAATAAAGCGATGAATGCATGTTGAATCGTATACCCAAGTCGGGTTACCATTGAAATTTATCACATAGGTATAAATCTGTTCTGCTGTAAGGTTGTACAATATAAGAATCTCCTCTAATCATCATCATCTTCCTCGCGTTGTCCCGGCTTTTTGCCACGGCTACGGCTCTTGGGAGACTGATGGGGTCCGCTAGGCAACTAATTCCAAGAATTAGCGTAGGCACTAGTTTTACAATAGCGACTTGCCATCTTACCTTTCAATCCAGAAGGGAAACGAGGCCCCATTGGGTTAGTCCGGCTTTTAGCCGGAAGCGATTGGTAGAAATCAAAAGATTATTATCAAACTTGAGTTCCAAAAAACTCATTGCTACGAGCCGGGGTTTGAACCCGCAACCTCCGGATTGAAAGTTGCACGCTCAAAGTTATTAAAAATCTTCTTTATTAATATTGTAAAAATATTATTGCAGGTACCTATGCATTGATGTACCGGGAACTGGTATTCTGTACTCTTTCCCTATATTTTGTTATATTTTTTGCGCAAATCCGTCTTTGTTCCTCGCAGACGGCGAGAAGGATTACGCTCGTTTTTTACTAAAACTGCTTCATAACAAGCTTTCTGTTTTCCGGAATTACTTATCTTGAGTGTACAATGGAAGGAACCTGGATAAGCACAGAGTGCGATATTAGCATTGTGAAAATAAATGTTTACTCCGATAAATTTTAAGAAAATTTTACAAATGTTAGACATTAGACTGGTAAATAGAATGTATAATATTACGAGAATAGTCTTTGCAAAAATACGTCTAGTGTAAAAAAACAAAAACATATTTTCACAAAGTATTTTTTTGTTGAAATATCAATACCTATTAACTAAAAGGTATACCATCATAACTGATCCCACATCCGAGAAGACTTGTGCCAAAATCGATTTCTAGAAAACTTTTGGACCAATTACCGACTTACTATTTTTGTTTTGTGTGTTAATCAGGGCTATAACCGCGAAAATCGAAGTTCCCAAATTGCGGGCATCTGTCTCTGTCACTCTATTTACGCCTTCATTGGAGTAAAAGAGAAAGATCCCCCCAATTTGCGAACTTCGATTTTCGCGGTAGCCCCCCAGGTGATACCGACGAGGAAAAAGCGTCAGTAATATTAATTATTACGCATTCGAAATCCCAACATACGACTATTGTTATCAGTATTATACCTATACTTAGCTAATGAGTATTACTAGTGGCGTTCACGGCTTGTATAAAAGACTTAGAATGCTGTCCACTGCTACAGTTTCACTTCAACGTTGCAACAATGGCGTTGCGACACATCACCCCGATTGTGTTTCTAATTATCCAGCTCTATGGGGCCAGCTTGGCTACTAATCTCCCCCAGCTACCAGAGAACAGACTATCAGAAGGCGCTCACAGAGACTTACCAAACGCTACTCCAATTCACTGTGGCTCATCTAGCAATGTGAAGGCTACAGTTAAATCGACGAAGACGCCAAGCCAAGTGATGAACAACTTCGGACAGCAAGCGTTCACCGCCGGTCCAGTAGGACATCCACAATCGCCTAGACCAGGAACTGAAGCAAGATTCAAGTTCGCTGAAGTGAAAGGAGGAAAATCTATCTACGCACTTGAAGTTGATGGATCGGGCGAGCACGCCTATTGGCTGCCTCAAGGAGGCTCCATTGACATTCCTCATACACCTAACGCTAACCAGCCACATTACGTGTTCACTCCCGACTTCAGCGGCTGCGCATGGACAGTGACTCCTTTAAACAATGGGATGTTGCGTCTTCGACATGTTGAAGGCGGTAAAGAGGCTGTCCAGTTCAACAATTTGTCTGCAGCGGAAAAAGGTGGGGCTACAACATACGCCATGGAGTATAAAGACTATGGGTATGTCGTGGAGACCCGCCGCCTAGTTGGAAATGTACCAGCATTTGCGTACATGCACTTTACTGGTGGACATTGGACCCTGAACGTTCAGCGCAAATCGTGTTCTCCGCAGCCTGGTGGGTACACGTTCAAGGATCACCTTTTAACGGGAATGATGTTGGTCGAATCTAAATCGACTTACCCCACCATATCGGGTACTAAGTCTTACACGATCCCTTAAACATTATTAGCGTGTTGTTTTTCTTCCGTTTGCTTCTTTATTGATTTTTTTTGCTTAAAATGTTTTTCAATTACCTATAATGTGTATGTACCTATTTGTTGTACTGAAAATTAAAATAAATATTATTTTCATTTATTATTTGCATCAAATCTATCTTTTGTTTTTGTAAATGGTATTAGATATTGCTTTTACCTAAGTTTTCATGAAATATACAAATCAAAAAAAATACTTTTATAAGGCTATTGTACATAAAGCATAAGAACCAATATCTGGTGGAAAGCACCATTATTCATATTCTAATATAACAAGAAAGAACATGAAACTCCGGTGGAATTCTAAAATTCAAATTTAGAATAAAGGTGACAGTCCATTTCCAACAGCAGCTGCACTACTGTTCATTTTACTATGGAAATTGACAGTAACAGCGACGCGTTCAGTACTAGTAGTGCAGCTGCGGTCAGAAATGGAATGTTACCCTAAGGAATATTTATAGAATAGAATAGAATAGAATAGAATAGAATAGAATAGAATAGAATAGAATAGAATAGAATAGAATAGAATAGAATAGAATAGAATAGAATAGAATAGAATAGAATAGAATAGAATAGAAATAATTTTATTCGTGAGCACAAACACAAAATAGAAACAGATGTAACAGATATAACAGAGATATAACAAGAGATGACAAGAGATATAACAGAGAATAAAAGGATAAAGTGCCACGAAATGGTCTCATCTCAGCATGTTGCTGGCGACTTCCAGCGCTGATCTTCCGATGAGACCATCCGGTGAAACAATCACGACAGGTAACATGAATACAAAACAAAATTAATATATAACATACAAAAGACAAAGACAGCAAAAAGATAACAATACATTACAATAAATTACTATGTACCTACAATGTTGGGTCGAACCCGTCTTGGCCGTACATTGCGCCTGACAGCTAGCGCCATGCGGCAACTATGCAGACTAAACTAAAAACTAAATGAAGAAGACAGGTCGATTTCATGAGCAACATCCATATTTTATCGATCTCACAGATTTAACTACGTACAAACAGACAAGTGATGGCGATTTCTAAAGTAATGTGCCATGGCAATGCAGAGGAAACGTAATCTATAGCATGAAAAGTCGCCAGAGGTAGAGGAAGGCTTCATTGTACCGCATCGTTACAATGACAGGAACTAAAGTGAAATGAAACCCGATAACATACGAAAAAACCCTTAGGATCCTGTTTATTATAGAAACAGGCTTTCCCGATGTAAATGTCAACTGTCACGCGTTTCGGGTAACACGATAGCGAGTTGACAGGGACAAAATGGAAGTATTCGATATAGGGTGCAACATAGAAAACCTCTCATAGACTCGGCATACATAATATACCTAATTAGGTACAGTCAGTAATACTAAAGACAAATGTAACTTCGTATAAGATGAATAAAGTCTAAGGAAAAAACCTACCTCGGAAATCAAGAAAAAGTCATTCTCGGATAGATGGCGCACACACCTTTGGCCTATGCTCGGCTAGATGGCGTTGACGACATCGTTTCATATTTAACAATTTTAACACAAAGGTATCAGTGAAAGAACATGGGACGAAATGATATAAAAATAATAATATCATTTATCCATATATATAAGTTTTTTTGATAGTTTTATACATTTTCATTTTGAGTTTTAATCGTGTGTCGATAGATGGCAGTAAATTTACTGTGACTACAAAATTTACTATGACCGTCTATACTATCTAAATATTCTCTTTGGTAAATACTATTCGCTTAGCACCTGGACATACAAACTTGTATGCTGAGTACATTTTTTCAGCTTACTGTACCTATACGACTCATATCAATGCTTATATTTTTAAAAATACGAGCATGACATGCATTCCATTTTATTATGGCCAGTGAGTGATTTTTCGACCAATGAAAGTGGGAAAATGAATTTTGGTCTAGGCGATATTTGGCAACTTAAGTGTCACTTTTTGAGAGATGTAGTTTAGTGGTAGCTACAATAACTACATGTCATTTTTACGAGTTTATTAGCTTCTCTAAAAGTAGAGGCCACGTTCGCTTCACGTGTACTTTGCCATTTTTTTAGGTAATGGGCTTTTTATAGGTATCCAGTTACTTTCAACTACTTTAAAGATATCATCAATCCATCTTGGATAACTGCATTCTTGTGTTCTTTGCATTATGCTTCGTCTAGTAGTAAGTGATCAGTGGGTTGGTATATAACCCTTCCGTGCGAGATAGACGTAGCGTAGAGGTTTTTTATGTGTCTATTTAATAAGGATCTACAATTTAGGACTAGAATTTGGTCTGCGGGAATGGGATGAATAAATTCAGGTCTCGTTGCGTAACATAAAATTCTAGGCTATACGACTGTACGTGTAGAATATTATGTGTAATACTTAGGTACATAATATAACAGGGAGTACATACATTACCTAAGCATAAGGGTTTCTTCTTATCAGTTTTATTTCATACGTCAGCAACAAAACGTCAGAAAGAAGAGGTTATTTTATTCAGCCCGATTCAGAATTAATAATTTCTTACGGTTTTGAGCTTATGAGCTTACGGGTCGGCCACGACATTGGAGCAAGACAGCGATCGGACCTTTCGTTCCCACCTATTTTTGTTGCTGCCGCCGTCGCCAGTCGCGTAATGTCGTGGCCGAGCCGAAATTAACTGAGAGTCGTGCCAGTGATGTGCGTCAGTCACCAATACGATCGTCAAGGTCATATCAAAGCCAGTTCATAACGGCTACAAATATAATGACCACCAAAAAATACTTTGGTATGTACCCTAAATAAAAAAATCATGCTTACGAAACAAATTTGAACACCAAAAAAATAAGGCCTAAAATTACAAAAGTACCACCGTTTTAATTACGACTGCACTTCAAATTGTATTCAAATACCAAATATATTGAATGATTACCAAAAATCATTAATGATCACCAAATCTTGAAGACCAAATTAATGCGATATTTTCACCTAAATAAACCACTGTGATTACCAAAAAATGTAAACATATTACCAAATAAAGTAAAATGATGCTAAAATTACTACTTAGGTTTCAACTGCGACCCTTAAAGAAAATAAATGCTACTAGAAAAGTGGGTTAGGTTAGGTTTGAACTGCGACCCTTACGGAAACGAAATGCTACTAGAAAAGTGGGTTAGGTTAGGTTTGAACTGCGACCCTTACAGAAAAGAAATGGTACTAGAATGGTGGGTTAGGTTAGGTTTGAACTGCGACCCATACAGAAAATAAATGCTACTAGAAAAGTGGGTTAGGTTAGGTTTGAACTGCGACCCTTACAGAACAAAAATGCTCTAAAAAAGTGGGTTAGGCTAGGTTTGAACTGCGACCCTTACGGAAACGAAATGATACTAGAAAAGTAGATTAGGTTAGGTTTGAATGCGACCCTTACAGAAAAGAAATGGTACTAGAATGGTGGGTTAGGTTAGGTTTGAACTGCGACCCATACAGAAAATAAATGCTACTAGAAAAGGGGGTTAGGTTAGGTTTGAACTGCGACCCTTACAGAAAAGAAATGCTACTAGAAAAGTATGTTAGGTTAGGTTTGAACTGCGACCCTTGCAGAAAAGGAATGCTACTAGAAAAGTGGGTTAGGTTAGGTTTGAACTGCGACCCTTACAGAAAAGAAATGGTACTAGAAAAGTGGGTTAGGTTAGGTTTGAACTGCGACCCTGACATAAATTTTGGTCGTCATTTATTATTTTTGGGTTTACAATGATTATTTTGGAGTCATTTGCTTTAATAGAATAGCAAGATTTAAAAATTTGGTTATAATTTTACATTAAAATAGAGTTCTAATTTTGGTGGTCGTTTACTATTTTTGGGTTTACAATGATTATTTTGGTGTCATTTTCTTTAATAGGATAGCAAGATTTAAAAATTTGGTTATCATTTCACATTAAAATGGGGTTTTAAATTTGGTAATCATTTACTATTTTTGGGTTAATAATGATTAGTTTGGTGTCATTTCCTTTAAAAGGATAGTAAAATGTAATAAAATTGGTAATCATTTCACATTAAAATGGAGTTACAA
The DNA here is from genome assembly GCF_948474715.1 of Cydia amplana. Taxonomy (NCBI): domain Eukaryota; kingdom Metazoa; phylum Arthropoda; class Insecta; order Lepidoptera; family Tortricidae; genus Cydia; species Cydia amplana. The sequence continues at coordinate 6,320,017 of NC_086088.1, forward strand.
TTTTGGTGATCATTTATTATTTTAGGGTGGTAAAATATATATTTTTGGTATTAAATTTTACTAAATCTGGTGATCAGTTAAATAGCAGCCGTTCATAACTATAACAAATTAAATCAGAATTGACCTTCAGTAGCTCTTCCAGACATTTTGATTGAATTATATTACAGTTAGCTCAAAAGAAAATTTTATCAGTATTTAATAATAGTACATTATTGTCGAGGTTCGGAAGTAGCTACTTGCTGGCTGAGGATTCGTTTTAAACGGACGACCTTGGGAGTCCGTTTAATTGAATCCGAAGCCAGCAAGTAGCCTTCCAGCCGAGACATATATAGTGCTTTTCTCAAAAATGGTCCAAGAAATAGAAATATTTTACAGAAGCAACGTTCAAATTTTCACAGAAAAAGTAAAACCATTAAAAAGATTTACTTTGCCGCCTTTAAAAAAAAATAGAAGTGTATTTTTCTGCTGAAAATACGCCAACCTATTTGAGACACCTAAATAGTCGCGGTACTTACCAACATTATAATAATATTTAAGTGCTGATCATCTGTTATGCCTTCATTTGATATGGCCATTTAAACTTTTAAAAAGTGTGGAACTCGTTAAATAATGGAATTTGTATGCAATGCAACATTACAGTCCCGAAATCGAGACTGCAATGTTTTTAAATTTTTAATTTTTTGACTGACTATAAACTACGCACTTCGCGACCAATTTATTACCGGCAACGTCGACTTTGCCGTCCATTTTTGAGAAAAAATATATATCGTTACACGTCTGTGTCTCCTAATTTTAAATTAGATTAACTAACATTAACGTACGATTCAGTATTCCCTAAACAATTTAAACTGTAAAGTACTTACAATTAGTAATACAGTTAAACTTAGTCTCTAAGGAGAGATAAAGCGGCTTCAATGAATGTTGATTTCACTAAAATAAAGTTATATTGCTACTAGAAGTAATAGCTTCTATAATTGGTTTCGCAATGAATTGATCTAATTCAAATTAAATTACTTCTTAATTGAGCACTATTCATGCAAAGAAAAACAATTAAAAATTATGATAAAAAAATAGCTTATGTAACAGGTATAATTAACCTTTTCGACGCCGTGTTAAACACAAAAGCTGTCACGCTGACGCCACGTCACCGAAATGTCAAAACTGAAATTGAACTTTATGCATATGCACGTAGGTCTATGTTGCTCTGTGATATGTGACCGATTAATCGGTCTTTGGCGTTGAACCTACGGTGCGGATATATTGGTCATTGGCATCCAAAAGGTTAAGTAATAAGGGCGCTATAACCTTTTTGAAGTGCATATACTTGGAAAAAATCGACCTATGCCGCTGTGGCCCGGTGGCCGAGTGGCAACAGGCACCTGTCGCGATAGCAGAGAACGCTGGTTCCATTCCAGCCTGGGGCACTAGAGGCTTGGGTCACTTTTTCTTAGTATATGACATTTATTTCAGTTTATAGGAATAATTTTGGCAAAAATATTGAATCTTAAGTTTAACCACTACTTTTTTTTCGTAATTTAGTTATAAAGTCGCGGCAATTAAATCAACAACCAACATAGTTTCTGTAAATGAGGCAATTAAGCTTCATTAAACAGGTTACTTAAGGATACAATTCAAATCACTTGTGTGAGTCGGGCCACGTGTAATGGAGGGTTCTTTACAGGGATCGGATACCGGTATTTTTTGAATGGGAACGAAAACGGTATGTTTTCGTTCTTTGCTACTATTTCATTTCTAATTGGGAAATCTAATAATACGAAGTCGTTACCTAAAAACACAACTGAATCCTACATTTCGAATACATAACAAGTCGAAAAATATAGTTATTTCGAAGTTTTTGCAAAAAAACGGTTTGATCCCTGGTTCTGTACCATCAACATGTGATATGAAATGCCAAACCAGCAAAGGAGCCTATCTTCCCGGCACTTACGTCCTTTTCATATTCATATTCATATTCATCATATCATTTATTGCATACGTGTGTTTACAGTAGGTCTTTGATAATATATAAATTAGGTTACATTACAACATGCACCCGTTAGGGCATAGCAACATTTTACTTAAATAATACTTAATCTAAATTTTATCTTTACAGCTATATGTACATTATTCACCCGCTTAGATTGTAATAAATTCATATTAATTTTTAATAGAATAGAATAATAATAGAATAATACAAATAAGATATTTTACATTTTTACATTGTTATTATTAAATTCAGTTTATTCCGAAATATCATTAAAAAATTCACTTAAGGTATAATAGCATGTTTGTAATAAAAATTTCTTGATTGCCTTATAAAATAATTCATATTTATTATGCGATTTGATGTTGTTTGGCAGTTTATTGTATACCCGAATTGCTGTATATTGTGGGCTATTCGACAGCGTTTTTGTTTTGGAAGGGGGGATAACAAGCTGATATTTTCTCCTGGCACTATTTGTTTCCTTAAATAAATATTTATACTTCCTTGCATATATGGCTAATGATAGGATATACTGGCATGGCAATGGCAGTATCCCGTGTTTCTCAAAATAGGGTCTGCTGCTTTCGGGGCATTGAATACCAACCATTATTCGGACACATTTTTTTTGCATAATAAATAAATCCTCGGCATCTGTGCTGTTGCCCCACAGCATGATTCCATAACTTAGCCGCGAGTGCGCTAATGCATGATAGGCCGACAGCGCAGTTTTTAAGTCGGTTGTCCTACGTAGGTTGTACAGTGCATATAGGAAGCTAGAGATTTTGGTTTTAGTTATTTCTACATGTTTTTTCCAGTTTATGTTACTGTCAAGGCATATTCCTAGCATGTTGAAAGTGTCCACTTCCTCAATTTTGATATTGTTTATTATTATTTTAAGTTCTAATGGTTTGTTAAGTCCGTGATGGAATTGAATTAATTTGGTTTTGTTAAGATTGATTTCGAGATTTTGAACTTCTAGCCAGTTATTGATTTCATGTTGACATTTTTTTATTGCATCGTTATGACTTTCGCCTTTATCTATTTCAAACAGTAACGAAATGTCATCTGCAAATAAGGTGTTGTGTATGTCGTAGTCAGATTGTATAATCCGCCGTATTACATTACGGCTAGCCGTTTTACAAAACAGGGGCGTTTTGAAATGCGGCGGTTCGACGATTAGCCGGATTGTCATTACGATACGTTCTTCAATAAGGCGGCCTACGTTTAGCCGCATCGTATCTACTATTTAAATTGTAGAGTGACCATTCTTTCGGTCGCCTACGTAACCGGAGTTTGACAATGTTTGCAATTTAATTTATTTTTACCATGGTCCCACCGCACTTCATGTGTTTCTTTTCCAAAACATTTCCTTCACAACTTAAATAGACGGAGCCCCGCTTCGCGGGGCTCCTATTTCTGGGCGGTTTGCCCTTCGGGCATCTGAAGCTACCTAACGAACCTAACCTACTTCCTACGCTTTTTTCCCCAAAGTGTAATGTTTTCACGGACGTCTCACTAAATCAATAGCTAGGTAGGTTAGGTTCGTTAGGTAGCTTCAGATGCCCGAAGGGCAAACCGCTCAGAAATAGGAGCCCCGCGAAGCGGGGCTCCGTCTAGTTAAGTTGCAAAGGAAATGTTTTTTGAAAAGAAACAGTCCGACGAACTCCAGATTTGATGGACACCCCAGCGTTTTTCATAGTTTGTTGTTGTTATGTCAGGCAGCGCCACGAGTGTTAAAAATGGGCACTAAAAACTGTCAAAGCGGCGGCTAATGACTCGCTGTATTACATTACGGCTAGCCGTCTTGAAGAACGTATGGCGCCGAATACATTCCGGCGGATTTTCATTCAGCCGCATTCAATCCGGCTAATCGTCGAACCGCCGCATTTCAAAACGCCCCTGTTTTGTAAAACGGCTAGCCGTAATGTAATACGGCGGATTATACAATCCGACTGCGACATGTATATTAACTAAATTTGGAAGGCCGTTTATATATATCAAGAAAAACACGCATCCTAACACACTACCTTGTGGTATAGATCCTAGTAGATGTCGCTTGTCCGAAAGTGTGTCAGTGATTTCATTTGTGTTTGGATTATGATATTTAATTTGCACATATTGAATACGGTTTTGCAGGTAGGATCTTTTAATAACCCCTTATTCATAAAACTTTACGGGCCTGATTTAGTTAAATTATGTATACATAAGTCAAAATGGCAGATAAGGACCAATGATTATTAGCTATAATTAAGGTTTGTAGCGCGTTTATTAATAAATGGGGTAAGAAGATAAGTTATTAAGAAAAAGGTCATGAATGGGTCAACTGATCAAGTTAAAATTAATTTTCGTAGAAAGTAGGTATATATTAAGCATTTTTTGCAGACGTCATGTATTAATAACGGGATTTTTTTTTGAAATTTCAAGAAACTGTAAACCTGCGCTCATATACCAAAAGGCCCTTTGATCTTAAGGAAAGACTTGTCGTGTATTCTCATTGCTCAAATGAGCGCGAGCAATATGAATTGTTAGATGAACCAACGTAAAAAGAACTCATATACTGCTGATTAATCTACTGATTAATGATAATTAATGACTGTTTGGTTCTCAAAAAAAAAAGATTCACAATTTAAGGTACCGTTATGTCGCACTGCATTACTGCTGCAGTAATGCCTGGTGTGTAGTCTGAATCCATGGGACCTTAAGCTTAAGAAGAAAGTGGAAGACGGTTTCGCACGAACCGTCTTTTCATACAGACGTAGTCCTCATTTTACTCTCGGATATTATCATTGATGAAAATATTTTAACACAATTTGTTGTATATCATTTAATTATTATAAAGGGGCCCACTGATTAACAGTCCGCCGGACGATATTGGCCTGTCAGTTAGAACAAAAAGTTGACAGTTCCGAACAACTGACAGGCCCATATCGTCCGGCTGACTGGTAATCAGTGGGCCCCATAAGAGTTTAGAAGTATTTAAAAATTAGTATGAAATCTGTTTTTCGCTTCAAAATTAATAAAAAAAACTATGGTTAATTTACATAAAATTATGTAAAAATATTTTCCATAATGTCAATATCCAGAGAGGAAAATGGGGACTACGTTTGTATGGAGAACTGGCTTTAATAATTAAGAGGAAAGTTTCATCTTAATGATGTGGATTGACTTTAACCGCGCTCGGTGACTTGAATATCACCCCCTTATCTGTCCTCGATTGAGATTTCGAGTGAAGTACCTCCATCAAGGATCTTTACAAAGTCGTTTAATGAATGCAATCAAGAAGTTTAACTGCACTGGAGTAATGCGAGTTTTCGCTTCTCGAGTTTTAGGACAGTTGACTTGAATCGTTGTTTTCTGCGTAGCTTACTTTGAAGTAGGCAGTGCATTCGATTCAAAATATATGCTTATTTAAATAATAATAATAATTTGAGCCCTTATACGTCCCACTGCTGGGCACAGGCCTCCTCTCATGCGCGAGAGGGCTTGGGCCATAGTCCCCACGCTACTAGCCCAATGCGGATTAAGAACTTCACATATACATTTGAATTTAATCGCAGATGTATGCAGGTTTCCTCACATGCTCATATGCTGATTTATAATAGGTAAATTATAAAAATTATAAGTCAAAGTATTTACATTACTGCATGGGCTACTGAAAGTGCAAAAAAATAGGATAAGAGGGTAGCACAGCGAGGTCGTTTAGTAGGTACATAAATAAGACAACGCCAGGAATTAATTTTCTGTAATACGAAACTTCATTTAAAAACGCCTGGACTTATTGCCTCCGAAACATGATGCTTCGGCATTTCATTATAAGTAGGAAACTCATAAAATTTGTGCTATTTCTTTAAACTTTTTGATCCATAATAGGTATATTACTTTATTTAACGATCAAAACAAGACCTTCAAAATTATCCAGTATATCTATAATTATATACTTAACAGTCCCGTTACTACTGGCAGCCTCATCCGTTGAAGAAGACATTGAAATCTTAAACATTATATTCTTTAAATATACAATAATATAGATAGGATAAATAATATACATAATATACTTACCTACACTACACAAATCAATTTTTTAACAAGCAGATACGTTTGCAAGGGATATTCCAAATTTTATATTAAAGGAAAAAATGGAAAAAGTTACGCTTCCGGCAGGACATGAACCCGCATCCGCATCGTTGAGATTTGCGATGTCCTGGTAGGCTTCCGTAGCTCAATTGGTTAAGAGCAACACACGGATTGTGGAGGATGCGGGTTCTAGTCCTGCCGGAAGCGTAACTTTTTCCATTTTTTCCTTTCATATAAAATTTTAATAATATACATAGGAATAAAATTGAGAAAGGTATGTTTAGATGGTTTGGACACGTGAAAAGAATGAGTGAAAGAAGGCTGACAAAGAGAGTGTATACCTAAGGGAGAAGTAGAAGAGAGAGTTGGAAGGGGCAGACCTCGGCGGACTTTCTCTGATCAGATCGGTGAAATCCTGAAGAAAGGCCAGGTCAAGAGTACCTTAAACAGGCGAGCGTGTACGAGGAATGTTATGAAAGTAACGGAAGCGAAAGAGGTATGTCAGGATCGTAGCAAGTGGAAATCCGTGGTCTCTGCTTACCCCTCCGGGAAATAGGTGTGATTATATGTAAGTATGTATGTACATAGGATACATTAAATAGGTAAGTATTTTTAATAGTGCTCTACTATGTATATCGCGGGTCTAAAATCAGAAAAGTGGGTCAAAATATTTAAAATTAAAGGTAGGTGTCACTGTAAAAGTATTCTGTCCCGCGCAGCACTAAGTGCAGCGAAGTACGAAGCTTTGTTCAAGCACTCGCCCGCGGGACTCTTGGAGGAATAAATGACGTCGGGCACTTGGCTCGGATGGTAAAGCTAACGTTAACGTTACCGTGCGAGGTGGAATGTGGAAATAAGAATCTAACACTAACCTTTTCATGGTTTGTTAGTGCAGCATACAGAACTACTGTTATACTATTTACTAGGTAGATATAGTAGGTACTTATTATTCCGGATTTAAGCCGACGCGCGGGAGCGGGGCGCAGCGCATCCAGATACCTCCTGAGACCCCCGGTACAAATTTCTGTACATATTCCACAATCTATTTTGAACTTCGCTTGAATAAACAAAGAGTTCCAAATTTGAAAACAAAACAACTGCTTCGGGCTCTCGGGAGAATAAGGCATAAGTGCACCTCGTCAGGAAAGTCACTGATGTTATTGGTTTTATAAGAAAATTTAGATCTCTGGGGCCTAGCCAAAATTATATTCATATAATTATACATCGTCAAACGCCTAACGAAAAAAAATGTACCGGAATTATAACGATACTGTAATTGACTATTTGCTTACGTTTCAGTTGGCGTTTTCTACCAACGATTGCCACCTTGTCATCTTGGATACACCTCGTGAGGAAAGTGAAAATTGAAAATATCTCTTACGTCTAATTTCCATGACTCCATATAAAACATAAGATGGTGGTAATTAGAAGTTACTTCAGAAATATTTACTTACTGATAGTGAACCATAATTTTTAGTGTTGTTCCTGACACTAGCAGGGTAAAACCACTTCCTCTTTTAATATTTAGAGGTGTGAATTTGCTAAAAGTTGTATAATTAAAAACGCTGTGTTTTGTATAGCAGGAGTATAATTTTGTGAGATCTCCGCGAAAGTACAGCCACAAATAAAAAAAAAGCAGTAGCGTAGCAACGTTTTATGAATATAATTAAAGATAACCTCGAATTTTCTTTCATATTGGAAACATTAAACTACTATTCATAAAACACGTTTCATTAAGTAGGAAAATTAGAAAAATTAATAAAGAAGTAAGTTACAATTAAGAGATATTTAATATAATGTAATAAACTTAAATAATGTATTCAATTAATTTAAGAATAAAGACTTACGAATAGAACTTCATTAAAACTATGAAACTTAAAATTATCTAAAATAAAATATACAGATACAAATAATAACGATATATATAAATCTACTTTCGTATTGGAATCGGTCACCACTAATAGTAACCCCCGATGCAAAGGTGTCCATCACACTGCGTGTTGGACCATATTGCATTGCAATAGACAAACCGCTGTAGCAGGAATGGCCCAGAGATATTTCAGAGCAATAAAGACTGTCATATTTAAATGACTGACTGTCAAAGTATTAAATTTGTTTATGAAGTTTCGATAGCCATTTGAATCCCTACTAGTAAGTAGGGATTCAAATGGCTATTGAGCTCACATTTCCTACTCTTTTAGTCTATAAAGCAGTAGCTTTATAGACTAAAAGAGTAGGAAATGTGAGCTCAAGGTACTAAAGTAGAAGTATACCTACTCGTATCGTCTTAAATGTCATTTGCCAACCATTTCCCGTAGATAACCGACAGTTAATATCTTTCCGAAGTGCCCCATTTTGTAAAATGACATCGTTATCCTTGAAAGCTTACTAAATGAATAAATTAAAAGAATTTTAATTGAGCTGAAACATCGTAAGTGTTTTCGGCTTTCGGATTTTGGTGGTATGGTTTACATTCGGTATTCATATATCATAATATAATTTATAGGTACGCCATCGTCATGTGTACTTTCTTGCTAGGTACAGTCAAGGAATTGAATTCCCTACCCATTTTGATGAAATGTGTACCTGTATAGACGTGTACACTGTACACGTAATGTGTGTCGAATATTCTATTTGGCCTGCCTTAACAAGTACAAGTAGATATTTTCGCACGATGAACTTTAAATGTTTGTCATGTTATATTGTCATATTCATAAATGAAGTACCTACCTAAAATTAATTGAGTCTTGGTCGGTTCTGCTAACTTTTATAAATAGTATTAAAAAAGTATACCTATGTGACAGGTCACCTTTTTGTTTCATATTTGTATATTGCAAAACTTATCTAGTGACCTTATGTATGTACTGTTGTTTGCAACAAACATGGTACGTAGATATTAAAAATTCATTTTCCAAATTTAAACTACTGTCAGAAACCATTTTGTGCAGCTGAAAGCTTGCGTTTAAAATGCAACCGCGACGTTGTGCTTCACTTAATATCCATCTGACGACAGTTCTTGGATTATGCTTTACTAGCGACCCGCCCCGGCTTCGCACGGGTTAACAAATTATACATAAATCTTCCTCTTGAATCATTCTATTAAAAAAACCGCATCAAAATCCGTTGCGTAGTTTTACAGATCTAATACATAGGGACAGACAGACAGCGGGAAGCGACTTTGTTTTATACTATGTAGTGATTGTTGCTGTGTCGATCTTATAACAATACTGAAACAAGTGCGAGTTGGACTCGCGCACGGAGGGTTCCGCACCATCAACAAAAAATAGAGCAAAACAAGCAAAAAAACGGTCACCCATCCAAGTACTGACCGCGCCCGACGTTGATTAACTTCGGTCAAAAATCACGTTTGTTGTATGGGAGCCCCACTTAAATCTTTATTTTATTCTGTTTTTAGTATTTGTTGTTATAGCGGCAACAGAAATACATCATCTGTGAAAATTCAACTGTCTAGCTATCACGGTTCGTGAGATACAGTCTGGTGACAGACGGACGGACGGACAGCGGAGTCTTAGTAATAGGGTCCCGTTTTTACCCTTTGGGTACGGAATCCTAAAAACAATAAATTTTTGGGGCTCCCCATACTTAGAACTGAAACTCAAATTTTTTTTTTCATCAAACCCATACGTGTGGGGTATCTATGGATAGGTCTTCAAAAATGATATTGAGGTTTCTAATATCATTTTTTTCTAAACTGAATAGTTTGCGCGAGAGACACTTCCAAAATGTGTGTCCCCCCCCCCCTGTAACTTCTAAAATAAGATAATGATAAAACTAAAAAAAATATATGATGTACCATGTAAACTTCCACCGAAAATTGGTTTGAACGAGATCTAGTAAGTAGTTTTTTTTTAATACGTCATAAATCGCCTAAATACGGAACCCTTTTAATTGACAGTAACACGGACGCGTTCAGTACCAGTAGTGCAGCTGCGGTCAGAAATGGAATGTTACCCTTAGACTTTGTGAAAATCGTTCAATAGTATCTCCAGAATCGCGGAAATGTCAAATTTGACAGGCTAGATCTTAAAAATATCGTTGTCGTATCTTGGTGATGATATCTAACAGATATCTAGTTCAAAATCCGAATCGGGTCCCTAAGCCAAAAAGTCATATGACCGTATGATACACGTACAAACTGAATCACTCTTAACTGTCCATCCGTGGACCTTATGCCTTTTGTAATAAGGTTTATGAACTATCAGTTAACATTGTGGGCGATGATATAGATATAGAACTACGACTTTAATGTAAATATATATTTACCTATCTTTAACGAAACAGCAACAAGCCGTGATAACACGAGGAAGATGATGATGCTATTAAAAAAAAAAAGAAATCACAACCCGAGACTCAAGTGTCTAGTTTAAATTTGTATAAAATAACAATTTATAAGTACTTGCTTTAAATTAGAAATGGTTGCTATTATGTTTATGTTGTCAGACGAATCAAATTTCACTGTTTCATTACTCAGGCCATAGTTTATCGGAGATTCCGATTACACGCACAACAAACAAAAATATCGTCAAATAAAAAAAGCGGCCAAGTGCGAGTCGGACTCGCCCATGAAGGGTTCCGTATTTAGGCGATTTATGACGTATAAAAAAAAACTACTTACTAGATCTCGTTCAAACCAATTTTCGGTGGAAGTTTACATGGTAATGTACATCATATATTTTTTTTAGTTTTATCATTCTCTTATTTTAGAAGTTACAGGGGGGGGGGACACACATTTTACCACTTTGGAAGTGTCTCTCGCGCAAACTATTCAGTTTAGAAAAAAATGATATTAGAAACCTCAATATCATTTTTGAAGACCTATCCATAGATACCCCACACGTATGGGTTTGATGAAAAAAAAATTTTTGAGTTTCAGTTCGAAGTATGGGGAACCCCAAAAATTTATTGTTTTTTTTCTATTTTTGTGTGAAAATCTTAATGCGGTTCACAGAATACATCTACTTACCAAGTTTCAACAGTATAGTTCTTATAGTTTCGGAGAAAAGTGGCTGTGACATACGGACGGACAGACAGACGGACAGACGGACAGACAGACAGACAGACATGACGAATCTATAAGGGTTCCGTTTTTTGCCATTTGGCTACGGAACCCTAACAATAGTGCTGATTGTCATATTATTACAACTATACAGTTCATACGTATTAAGTAGACAGTCAGCTGTAAAAATGAGCTGAACTTTATTATTATGTGACTAAGAGCGTATAGTTTATTTAGAAAACAACACTCGTTAAGAATTAAGATACTTCACTCGTTAACTAAGATCACTCGTTAAGATACTTTTTACACGACTGCCCCAAAAAAAGAGTGTATTGTTTTCAGGGTTCATGTTTGTATGTGGGTATGTAAGTTTCTTTGTTACACCGTAACAGCTAAGTGCCTGAACCGATTTAGGTGTTTGAGATATCATTGGAATCCTTACGTCATCCCGAGTAACATAGGCTATGTGACGTCATCACAAAACCAATATGGCGGATTAGGCACTGCAAATTGTGCAACCGAAACAAAAATAAAACTTATAAATCTATCGAGTTGGGTATTAAAATAAAGGATTTTGAAACACGATTCTAAAACTGTACACAAAATATGGTTTAAACTATTCATTTGGTAGGACAAGATTTTACAAAATATAAGTATAACGCAAAGATAAATGAATTGTCTAAATCTATTGAATGGGGTATTCAAAGAAAGGATTTTTTAAGGCGATCATACGAATATATATAAGTTATATGTTTAATTGTATCGTTGGAGAGAAAATACGAAATGTTCTACATCGCGCTAATGACATTTCTCTTTGCAGCTATATACGACAACGTCATACGTGGCGCTTACGTTATTTTCAATTGCGAAAGTGTCAAATACGAAAGGAACGGTTTGAACGATTGACTAGGTAAGCATTTCTCAAAAAAGTTGTACATTTCGATCACATCTTAGATTTCTATAAAATTGGTATGCTGGTAAAGTACATGAAGCTGAACAATTTCCACCATATTTCCCAAAATGTCCAAGAAAGTTTGTATGAAACATCCTTTTTTGTTACCAGATTTCCTTACACATTTGGTAACAAAAAAGGAATGTTTCATACAAACTTTCTTGGACATTTTGGGAAATATGGTGGAAATTGTTCAGCTTCATGTACTTTACCAGCATACCAATTTTTATAGAGATCTAAGATGTGATCGAAATGTACAAATTATTTGAGAAATGCTCAGGTACTCTGAATAAACATATTGTGCTGTTTATTATAAGATTTAACTTGAGACTTTGAATAGAAGACACTATTATCATGACTGTAGAAGGCAGGTCTTTGATGATGATTTTAATTTTGCACGACAAATTTTGCAAATCCCGGAGCACACGTGCTACTGTTGTGAAACAATATTTTACGAGAAGCAAAGACTGGGAGCTTAAGATAGATGGGCTCTTCCTGCAACTTCCACGAGTATTTTAATAACGAAAGCCGAAGGCCTAACTCCGCATAGGGTCGACGCTCCGAAGCGTAAGGCAGGTGCGTGCTTCCTGTAAATTCCCCAAGTACCTTAATTGCGAAGGCCGAAGGCCGAGCTCCGCGTAGGGCCGAATGCCCGAAGCGTAAAAAAGGTGCACGCTTTTTGCAGTTTCCCCAAGTTTCTTAATTGTAAATACCGAAGGCCGAGCTTCGCGTAGGGCCGAAGGCTCGGAGCGTAAGAGAGGTGCGTGCTTTCTGCAGCTTCCCCAAGTATCTTAATTGCGAAGGCCGAAGGTTCGCGTAGGGCCGAAGGCCCGGAGCGTAAGAAAGGTGCACGTTTTTTGCAGCTTCCCCAAGAATCTTAATTGCGAAGGCCGAACGCCGAGTTTCGCATAGGGCCGAAGGCCCGGAGCGTAAGAAAGGTGCACGCTTTCTGCAGCTCGAAGTATCTTAATTGCGAAGGCCGAAGGCTGAGCTTCGCGTAGGGCCGAAGGCCCGGAGCGTAAGAAAGGTGCACGCTTTCTGCAGCTTTTCCAAGTTTCTTAATTGCGAAGGCCGAAGGCCGACCTTCGCGTAGGGCCGAAGGCCCAGAGCGTAAGAAAGGTGCACGCTTTCTGTAGCTTCCCCAAGAATCTTAATTGCGAAGGCCGAAGGCCGAGCTTCGCGTAGGGCCGAAGGCCCGGAGCGTAAGAAAGGTGCACGCTTTCTGCAGCTCGAAGTATCTTAATTGCGAAGGCCGAAGGCCGAGCTTCGCGTAGGGCCGAAGGCCCGGAGCATAAGTAAGGTGCACGCTTTCTGCAGCTTTTCCAAGTTTCTTAATTGCGAAGGCCGAAGGCCGACCTTCGCGTAGGGCAGACGGCCCAGAGCGTAAGAAAGGTGCACGTTTTCTGTAGCTTCCTCAAGATTGTTAATTACAAAGGCCGGAGGCCGAGCTTCGCGTAGGGCCGAAGGTCCGGAACGTAAGAAAGGTGCATGCTTTCTGCAGCTTCCCTAAGTATCTTAATTGCGAAGGCCGAAAGCCAATTTATAATTATGTAGTTGCAGAGATATTAAGCCATAGCACTTTTCAATACGTCTGGTTTTTGGGTCCGACCTATTTAGGTTTTTAAGCACGTTTTATGCTAACATATCAAAATATTAACATGATGAAAGCTCCTTGAAGTAACTTAAGTGCCTTAAATCATATAAAAAATGTGGTTGGTTTGTATGGTCACTAAAATGTATAAAATAAAATAAATTAATTAAAAATTAAAAAACACGACTGCAATTTAAAAGCGAACTGAAAAGCTAAAAATAATTTTTAGTTATGTTAGGTACTCAACTTAATGAATGTAAAATATAATATATAGGTAAGTGTTCTGTCAGGGTCGTAAACAGCAAACGGAAAAGTTTAGGCTCATTTAGGATCGTGACTGTACCTGTATATTTTATTTCGATGCAGTCGGGGACCTGTGAATGGGAAAAATTCAATATATCAAGGTCCCCGACTGCAATCGAAATAAAATATACAGGTACAGTCACGATCCTAGATGAGCCTAAACTTTTCCGTTTGCTGTTTACGACCCTGACAGAACACTTACCTATATATTATATTTTACATTCATTAAGTTGAGTACCTAACATAACTAAAAATTATTTTTAGCTTTTCAGTTCGCTTTTAAATTGCAGTCGTGTTTTTTAATTTTTAATTAATTTATTTTATTCTACAATATTTTTTTAAATCTTATTTTTAATATTTATCTAATTACCTTTGGATAATATGTATAAATAGAAACTAAACAACAAAATCTAATACGTCAACTATAAATGTAACTTAAAAGATTTTCAATATTTTAAAAATTTACTTGGCTTGGAAGTCAAAATATTACTATTTCAGTTATTTTAGTTATTTCAGTACATTAACTTCAAATGCGCCACCTCGACTTGGCAACTCGCTCAATGTATCAAAGTCGTGATATCAGAGCGGTTCTTCACAAAGTCCACAAACTTTTCTCTACAGATAGGTACTTATAGGAAATATTTCTTTTCTTGGCTAAAGGTAAAATAACTTGGTAGAGTCTGTGCGGAAAGAGAAGAGTCGTGGAATGTATGGGGCCCAATACATTCCACGACTCTTCTCTTTCCGAACAGATTCTAACTCACCTTCGATGTAAGTACTAAGGTAAGTAGTGCAATGTTCGGACAGAATGTTCCACATTTGAAACACGTAAAGTTTGCAGACTCATTATTGATTTTTAGGGTTCCGTACCCAAAGGGTAAAAACGGGACCCTATTACTAAGACTCCGCTGTCCGTCCGTCTGTCACCAGGCTGTATCTCACGAACCGTGATAGCTAGACAGTTGAAATTTTCACAGATGATGTATTTCCGTTGCCGCTATAACAACAAATACTAAAAATAGAATAAAATAAAGATTTAAGTGGGGCTCCCATACAACAAACGTAATTTTTGACCGAAGTTAAGCAACGTCGGGCGGGGTCAGTACTTGGATGGGTGACCGTTTTTTTTTGCTTGTTTTGTTCTATTTTTTGTTGATGGTGCGGAACCCTCCGTGCGCGAGTCCGACTCGCACTTGGCCGGTTTTTATTTAACCTCTAGCCGCCCAGAGACCTATAAAAAGGTCTCCTGTTCCATTCTAATTTGAACTTTGTGTTGACAAAATACAATTTCATTTTGCTTGGCAAGGTTTGACGTATGGGCGCTAGAGGATATACATATACTACGGCGTTATTCATAAACGGCAGCTAACTTAATCAGTTGATGATCGTCATTTGTCCCTATCTGTCGTTATGCCATAGAGACGGACAAACGACGATCATCAGCTGATTAACTTAGCAGATGTTTATGAATAACGCCGTAAGAAGTTTGGTAAATAAATAATAATTTAGTATTCACAATTATTTAATAAATGGGAATAGGTGTCAATTTCAATAATTCATCGTTGGATTGATGACCATAAATGTCCTGTTGATGCTTAAGGTAAAAGGTGTGACGTTGGTTACCGCATTACTGATACGACTTATATTATTAAGGAATTTGACAGTGACACAGCGCGAACGTCAACGTCAGTAATGTAGCTGCTATTGACATCCGAATTGTAAACTTTAGCCGCCCAATAGGGAGTATCACTGCAATGTTTTGCCGCCAGAGTGCAGTACTAGCGACGTAAGTATACCATAGAGTAACTTATACATACTGTAGGTACCTTAAACTGTTTTTTGACAAGTTTTCACAGACAATCAAGTATGACATTGATACATCAAGGCGTTTTGTTTACAAAGGGACTACCGGGAAAAGTGAAATCGAAACTCAGCTATCTGCCTCTTTATCGATAGAATATGCAAGAGTGATAGAGAGGTTAGATAACAAAATTTCGACTCTCTCGTTTGCGGTAGACCCTTAGATTGTGACTTATTGTGGGAGTGGCGCCACCTACGCAGAGTTTTGCGTAATATTCCCTATTGGCACTAATGTCGCACTCACAGCTGTTAAGTTAGCTTTTACCTGGAATCACGAACAAAATTTCAGTTTTTATAAATCAATGGATCTAACTATACTGGCGATGAGTCAACAATCGAATAAACAATGCGTTTTGAAAGTTCATCAAGGAAAAGCTGCCAGCATCTGTGACGCCGTCGCAAGCAAGAAAATATAATATGCAATTTGTTTCACTTTCAACTTTTCGCTGATTTATTGTTTAAATGCAAAATTAGTTTAAAATACAGACGAAATAATTCAACAGTTTATGCTGTAAAGTTATTTGCTGATTTCTAGACTGAAAAGCTATTTATTTATTAGTTGAAATCGGCGAAGTTGTAACGTAATAAAAATGTAGACAAGGAGGCGTATTCTGACTGTAAGAGGTTATTAATTTAATCCAAATCCAGATTAAATTTATAACCCTGATAGATCATATTCAAGGGTCAAAACTGATATCCCTTCAACCAGAAACGTCACTTTTGAAACTGACAGGTTATTACAAACAGAAAAGGCCTCCTTGTCATATTATTATACCTGCTTGCACCTTATTAAATTTAAACAAAACGGGATTGAGGTACCCTACCTGTATAGCGTGCTCGTACTTTAATTCTTTATTATCCTGACGTTGGGAAAGTAATATCACGTGCTAGATAGTGTTAGTTTAAATGAATATTAGGTCATATAGGTAAGAATAAAAGAACATGTTACATATATAAGGCACATTTGTAGACTGCCAAAATTATAACAGCTCCTTCTGACTTCACAAAAGTCGGGTTAATGTTAATTCACATATGAAGAATCCTACATTAATTTCAATAAAATTCAACACAATACAACGCAAACATCTTCACTGAGCATCTTTAGATTCCAAAACGTAAATCAAATAATAAAATACTCGTAAACAGGGAAACTCCACTTCAGCGAATGTACGTTAATGTAAAATGGCATTACATAAATTACTTTGATTCAAGAAACCTTAGATGTCGTTTGCGAAAGGCAATTTTTGGGGAGACTATTCTGAACGACGGTAGCTAATATTGTATTTGAGTACAATGCTTCTTTAGTAGTATTTTTAGAACCACTAAGTAAATGTATTTTTATTTACTTGAAATATCTTTAAATACTTACAAAAGGGGTCACTTGCAAAACCAGATGTAATAAAACGTGTTCATATGTGTAGCTTGATTGTGTGTAGCATCAATATCAATATTTTTGATAAATTTTGACATTTGGAACACAAATTGCACGGATTTTTTAGCAAACAAGTGTATAAGAAATATTAGTTTAACACTTGGATAACCTGGTTTCTATAACTTATTTCAAAAATAAGTGACATCACGACAAGCAAAACCCATTACAACAAACAAGGATTTAATTTTTTTACTCTTCACATCGCATGTGGTTCAATGTTTAAATCCTTTGTTTGCTTGGAATTTAATACGCATAAGCCAATAACAAACATAATTATATTATTTTGTTCTAAATGACTTACCTTTTATTACCGTAATACAAACTAAGCAATGTAACGCACTAAACGTAATGTCATCGGATACTTAAAGATCCCACCCCGGTAGCGTATTCAGTGTTTGAAAATATGACAGAAATGTTAGAAGAATATCATTTCACTTGTCTTACAAGTAGGTATAATTGGTAATTGAATTTTATACCACGACCAGCAAGACGTCGGTAAGCTACTAGACCACATGGAATTGTATACTGTTAGCGAGCCGAGCAAATATCTTGTACCACATCACAGCATTTTAAGGCCAAGTAGCACAACTACTCCCTTACGCGTAGTTTTTGATGCTAGTGCGAAAACGTCTACAAACATCTCCAATACTTACCGACCACCATAGCGACCAGCTTTTATAAATAGGTGTAAGAGTTTTTGTGTCGAAAGTTAAACTAACAAATGCAGACTTCTCGGATCCTTGGCACCTTTGATAATCGTAGTCACTATCAAACACACAATATTAATAATATCGACAGAAATAAGTGAATTATTAAGGTTGTGGTAAAATAAAGGTACACTTCACCAGTTGAGTTCAGAATGGCATGAACTTTTGCTTTGCCCTAACTCTCCTGTGGTCTTGGTGTTGAAATTATTAACGTGTATTGGTATCGTATTTTCTTAATCTGAACTCACGTTTCGGGTGAAGTAGCACCTTCTGTTTGATTTTATGATGGCTCCACAATAAAGCCTTTTACCATTAGTACTAAAAGCATCGTAAATTATATACTTTATCTCTCTACTTGACGAGTGATAGCACTTTTTTCTTTGAAATTGCCATTATGATTTGCGCGAAATTTTTGTGAATTCCATTAGGTGAATTTAGCGTTATGTAAATTGGTGAAATATGGAAGGAATTTGTAAAGGTATCTTGACGTAATGAACGATATGTATGTAATAAAGAGTTGATTCATTGTTTGAATATCTCAATCATAATAGTATATTGGTGGAAAACTTAAACTACATATATTCGACGTTTGTATGTTCTTAGATCTTTAGTTCGAATGATTTAATGATATCAGTATTACCTTGAGAGTAAAATCAGATCCATCTGTGATCCATGTACAGCGTGCTGCTAAAATACATATCCACCCATTTTATGAATGAATTCCATTCGTAAAGGGGATTTCAACTTCAACTTCTTCAACTTCAACATTTATTCAGCAAACAGGCCACAAGGGCACTTTTACACGTCAACATTGAATTTACATACAAGCAAAATAATAATAATAATACATCAACAATCATTAAATACAACTACCAAATCAAACTAACGTAATACAATTACTTAGAGATGTATAAGGTCTCTTAATGTCGAATTACATAAAAAACTATAATAATAATATTAAAATAAAAACAAAACAGATACATGGAAAAAAAATCTAAACTTATTTAGAGGTGTAAATGTCTCTAAGTGTCGGAACTAAAAAATAACATAGTTTATCAAATTATCCTTAGAGATGTATAGGGTCTCCAAGAGTCAGAATCCTGTATGATTAAAACATTACGAGAAAAAAAAAACATACGAGAACCGAATGAGGCGTCTCACTGCAATTAAATTAAAAAATAAAGTTACTAAATATATTCGTGTTAGCTTAAACAGACCCGTCTCCACAAACAGCACCCGTTCACGAGTACGACGCGTATCTCAGCCATCGCCTCCCTCAACCTTCATTCGGGAAAGTGGCGACCCGATCAACGACTTTTTCAGGTTGGAATAGTGGTGTATGGATAGGTAGAGCAATGCACCGAAAGTAGGTACCTACTTGCCACCCGCTCTTGCATTACTTTCCCTAACCCTCTGAGGCCGATTTTGATTTATTATCTTGATCTTGCTATAATCAGACTTTGACGATCACTCACGTCGTATCATAACAAAATCAAAACTTTAACTAATTGTTATATTAGTATTGGCCTCCAGGTTTTACTAATCTTTAGAATATAATTTTTTATAAATTTATTAGAGACTGTGTGGAATATCACACTTTGTCAACGAGTGTAATTAAAATGACTATTGCTGATAATGTGCCCCATCCCATCTAACACCGGTTTAAACTTTTAAGTAATTAAATGTCATACATAAAGTTTGCTACCAATCGCGTCATAGGATGTTCAATATCGATGTCCAATCGACACCTACACAGTTTCAAAATTAAATTATAGTTTAATAAAGTGATTTAGAAACTTTTTGATGAAACTGCACGGTGGGTGATTTACCTACATAAAAGACACTAATGTCAAAAAGAAGTACCTACTTAGGGCGGCATGTATTGCAATCCTATGAGGTACAGAACGTTACGGCCCAAAGCATCTGTAATTTTCTGGATGCAACGGGCATTAGTAATGAACTTTAAAGGGCCGTCACAATAGATCTATACTTGGTCGACGTGACACTCAAATGCCCGATACCACCCCAATAATAATAATAATAATACATAAAAGAAACAATTAAAATACATATAGGTGTTAATTATTAAGTAAAATAATATTAGAAGAAGAGTTACCATTATAAAATCATTTTGTTATTCAAAGGTTTCATTATTTAAGATTGTAAACATAGTGAGGGGCAGTTAAATTTAATATTTTTTCTATGGTTTTTAATATTTAACCCTAGATGAAAAATAATTCACCAGTTGATGTTTTTTTCTGACTAAAGTTAAAATAAGGGATATTTGTATCGAGTTAATCGCTCCCTTGGCACATTTTCCCTTCTCCTTAGTATTAATATTATCCATTAAAAATAACCTTATTATCCTAACCCCGCTAGTATTAATATTAACAAGTAGGCAATGAATTCGAAGTAACGCGCAGCGAACCGGAGCCGAAGGCAATTTATTTGAAAAATATGAAAGGCCAGGTGAGAGTAATTGTATCCCTGGCCGTGTTATTAATATTGGTTGAGCGAGTTCGGGGCAAATGTTAAAAACATGGGGGCGCAGCATGGTTCCAATTTTATCGCTTGTCACTATGCACTTTCGGAGTTGTTAGAACGTGACAGGCATGGTGACAAGCGATAAAAATGCGACCGTGCTGGAGTGTAACAATTATGCATAAACGAAGACAATTTGTACATGCACAATTGCACATCAATAGGCTACATGACTAATTTTCATTTATGGTATCAATCGATCGGGTTTGTTTTTAGGATCAAATGTCTATATGGGACCCATTGCATTAAAGTAACACAAAAGTCAGAAATTGTAGTCAAAGGCCGACAGTCGCACTTCAATCGCGAAACGACCTAAACAAAACGACAAGGGAACGTGACGTCAAGGTCTCTGGGAGCCCATCTTGTAGTATGGACAAAACAAGAAAATTGCGTTTTTGTCGGTGAAATATTGCATTTATGTATATAGTTGCTGTACAATATTTTTTTGGATGAAATGTAAGGAATTTAATGGTACCCTTACTTTTATCGTTTTTGGAAGTTAAAAAAAACTTAAATTTTGAAACTTTCAGGTCCTGTATTTTTGTAATTTTTCAATATTTTATTTTAATATCCACATTATTGTGATAAATTGCTCGTTTGCTATCTATTTTACTAGATTTTGTTATAAAATTCAACATGTGTCATCATGCCTATTGGGCCAGGTGACGCCATGATGACAATCGTTTCTCTTTAATTTTTAACATAGACTAGGAATCCTCTAGACGGAGTTTAGAGCAATTATTTTATGAAACCGATGCTGCCAAAACCGGGGTGCGGGGGACAAGGTGAGCGAGTCCCGTGCCGTGATTGGTCCGTTCAAAGACACGAACGACACACAAAGACACTTTGACTCGAAGATGGAGTAAAACTACCGTATATTTGTGGCAGAGGGGGTAGCGCTACTATGCTCAGTCTGGAGGATGTCTTGTCTGTGATCTTTAATAACATATGGAATAGTCACGTGACTTTTCGTAACATCTGTCATCCCGATTTTTTTTAGGAAAACTCCGCCAACTAATCGGTCAAAATGTATAAAAAGGTGTTCTTGGTCGATTCATGGGATGGTAGTGAAAAACATTCAGCAGTATACAGGGTCAGATATTAAGGGGCCCACTGATTAACAGTCCGCCGGTCGGCCGTTTGTCAGTTAGAACAAAAATTTGACAGTTCGGAACAACTGACAGGCCGATACCGTGGGCCACTTAAGTTACTAGTATACTTAGTTTAAGTTAAATGCATGTTGGTTATAAAATTGTGATTAATTTTTAGTAGCTCGTGAGTTTAAATTTCACCTGATATTTCCAACATGATTGTAAAATTGTTATGGAATAAACTATCTTATCTTATCTTATCAGAAGCATAAAATAAAAATACAGTTAAAGATATTTTCTTTAAATCAACAGGAGCCCGATTCAGATTAAAAAACTTGTTGTTTTGAACTGGTTCTGATAAGTACGACCTTGACAACCGTCTTGATGATTGGCGCGCATCTCACGCACGACCTTGACTTTCACCAATCGGCGTGAGCGATCATCAAGGTCGTTTCAAATCTACGGTAACGCCCAGATCGGTTTTATTTGTAGAATCGTAATAATTACAAAGAAACTTTGTCCGCCAAAGAAAATTAAAAAAGTTACCGGTTTCATCTCGATTTAATCTGTTGAACGATGTTTCCTTTTATTATTTTGATAAAAAGAAGTACTTTGTTAAGTCATTGTTCTGTTCGTTGTACCTACTCAAAATTATTTCTTTTTTACTTTTCCCTGGCGCTTTGTCAAGTTAAATTTCCAAGCTTTTAATTTTAAGTTAATAACGTAATTAGAGCTCCCAAAGAAATTTCACAGAAGTGACAGACTACAGTAGATACATTTCGCTGCGCATGTATACCTAAGGGTAACATTCCATTTCTGACCGCAGCTGCACTACTAGTACTGAACGCGTCGCTGTTACTGTCAATTTCCACAGTAAAATGAACAGTAGTGCAGCTCCGGTTGGAAATGGACTGTCACCTTTAGGATTGCTTTTGCATGCGGGATACATTGTTCTTTGTCATTCTCTTGACACTTTTCTGACCATTTACCTACCCTTGTCAATGAAAAGCAAGTGCTCCGTATTACTGGAATGTTTTGCCGCCAGAGTGCAGCACTAGCCTCCATCGTAAACCATAAAGTAACTTAAACATTATACTGTGCCTTACACGGTTTTTTGACAAGTTTTCACAGACAGTAAAATATGACATTGATACATCAAAGCGGTTTGTTTACAAAAGACCTACCGGGAAACGCGAAAATAGAAACTCAGCTATCTGCCTCTTTATCGCTCGAATATGCAAGAGTGATAGAGAGGTTATATAACAAAATGTCGACTCTTGTTTGCGGTAGACCCTTAGATTGTGACGGATTGTGGAAGTGGCGCCCCCTACGCAGAGTTCCGCGTAATACTACCTATTCTTATATTAAATGACATTTTGTATAGCCCGACAAAAAAAGAGTAGACATTAATAGAGGGCACCACAGAGCTTCAACAGGTAGATAACACATGTAGCAAACATCCATCCAATCCATTGGCCTTTGCGTCTATTGCAGACTATTTATGGTGCAAATCGGAGAGACAATGACCTCTCCAGACTTAACACCGCCTGGGACGGAATTAAGGAAACGCAGGGATGCCCAGCACCTGCATTACCCTAAAGTTAAAGGCGAGCCAATACGTGTGGAGGCAGGTCGGCTGCAGGAATCTGCAGCTTATTTCAGGTTGGACCCTACTCGCGCCTTACGGTAACTCCATTCCGGGATTTAATTTTGGAGTATCCTTCTCCTAGATGGATTGCAAGCCAATGCTAAGAGGTCCATCTCCCCTGTGACGAAACAGCTTTTTGCTTCGTTTGTGGACTTAGTCGCCTCGTACGACACCCTTATCCCATGTGAGGGTTGGCGCTATTCTAAAGCCGGCCACCACACGGCCTTGTTTTTCAATATAGCAAACATCCATACACTCATAAAATTGCGTCCTGTATGTTGGTTTGGTCGTTTGGCGAGTAGGTAAGTGCTCCGTATAACTACCACACAAACCAAATTTTTAATTTCGCTCTCAGGAGGTCGATTCCAATTTAACAATTTGTTATAATTTTGAACTAGTTTTGAAATGATCCTGATGATCGTCTTGTTAATTGGCGCGCATCTCACGCCCGATGTTCACTTCATATCGCATGCACCAATCAGATCTTCAAGGTCGTATGAAAAAGCGATCTAAACCATTGCACATTGTTAAATCTGAATCGGTCTCCAGGTCTGCTGTATTTTAATCCCGTTGGATGTGTCAGGTTCCAAATTAATTACCTGCAAATGGAATGGTTTCAAAGACCTTTGTCCCCAGATTAGGGTAGAACTCAAAAAGATAAACAAATTCCACTATAGAATTTCAAGAGACGTGTTTTTCTTTATAACCTCACAGGCACGAACCCCAGCATTCTTAAGATTGTTTATCCGTTGAATTTCTTTCAAAAGTAAATAAAAGATGTAATAAGCGAAGAAGAAAGGAATACTTTGTTTATTTCGTGGGTACTAGTTTTAAATTAGTTACCGTGTTGTGAAGATAAATGAATTTTACTTTGCATTTTAAGAAGCCATTTTTTAAGTGAACTGTAAATAGGTGTTTTTTTTTTCACAAACTAAATACTTACGCAATATTCTGTGTAATTGACCGAAGCGTAGCGAAGGTCTACGTTTTGACTCGGGCATTTTGCTTTTGTATGTCCGGATGTTCTCCTCTACAGGTCGCAATTCTTAACCGATTCTCGTTAGTTATAATTGGAATTTATCATGGAGCTGTTTTGTTACTTCTTCATTGAAAAAAAGTAAAAAGTTAGGTACGAAAGTAAGCACTAAATAGATTACCTAAATGGAATAAAGTTTTCGTTAATCCGTCTGAGTCGTCTGAGAGAAACAAAATGAATTCTAGGTAGACGGTCTACTTTACTGTACAGTGTACAATATAAGCCCAGGCTATTGTAACTTTAGATGCATTTTATGTTTATTATTTTCTCATTTCTCTCGCTTTGTACCGGAAAATACAGCTATACCTACATATTAAGTTTGCTAAAATGAAATAAAGTATTGGAAGCTTACATAAATTATACATACATATTTTGAATGACATATGGGCTGGCAATATGAAAAATGTTAAAAAAGATGCCACAAAAATTAAAACAGATTTATGTTTAAACAAACTTTAGGATTAATTTGGCTACATTTATGGTACCTAGGTGCTAACTTTATTTTGTACTACTAGTATATTCTAGTAATTTATTCTATCCCTAAAAGCATTAGCATTATCAATAAATAGCACATTTTTAGGAAACATAATTTTATTATAATTATATTTTCTAACCTATTATCATTAGTTCATTACCATTTCATTTCATAAACATGAGTAAAAAATAATGGTCAAATTTGTGTAAGATTCAATATTAATTTGGTACGATGATTTTTATCATGTTAGTAAAACAATACGCAGTTTTCTAAAGAAACTCTTAGTATAAGGCCTGAGTGGACGCTCGAAGCGGAGCGTTCGGCGGGGCGTGCAGCGTGGCGTCGGGGTCAGGAGTAATTTGAGCAGCGTGCACTAAGGCAGCTCCTATACGTTTGCATTTGTTTGACATGCACGCCGCACGCCCCGCCACGCTGCACGCCCAACTCGAGCGTCCACTCAGGCCTTACACAAGCTGCAAGTTTCGCTATAAAATAGAAACAATTAAGACATTTTGCATACAAATTGCAAAGATTCTCTTAACGAGCACCTTCATCGTTACCCAAAGAAACGGCTTTCTAGTTTCTAGAACGTTGTATTTATTTTACTGGCTATACAAATTTAAACTTACCCAGTTAGGTATTTAAGATTGTTTTTCTATGGCATTTTCAGTTTGAAAATAAATTTGGAACACTGACACTTTTCTCAAAGATAGTAAAGTTGTGTGTGTGTGTGTGTGTGTGTGTGTGTGTGTGTGTGTATGTGTGCGTGTGTGTGTGTGTGCGCGTGTGTGTGTGTTGAACGGCAGTGAAGTCGTTAATAGGTACATTATTACTTAATTACTACTTACTACTAGACTTATCGTTGTCCATATTTAGTTTTCTTTATTTATGTATTTCACGTAATATATGTGAGTCTTATAAGATTATTTTAGCTACTCCTTACTTCATACTTCTAGTGACACTCCATACGTTTACCTGTACCTTAGCTATGAATTCCATAGGCATCATGTAAGCATGAGTATGTACTGAGTTTAATATTTTTGAGTTCATACTATGAATAAATTCTCAATTGCCACATGAAGCAGATTTTTATGCCACAAAACATTGAAATAAGGAGAGATATTTCGGCACGCTTCCGATCCAAGCATTTGCAACCCAGGCAAAAGAGTAAACAAACGTTAAAGAGTAACACAGTTACACACGCAGTTGCGTATGGCAGCAGTTCCAGCTGCCATTTTCTCTGGCTGCTTTTGACGGCCATGAGGGAGACGCTGTCACCGCAATTGTAGAATGAAAGTACGTTTTACACGTACGGTAAAGTACGTTTTACAGAATGCCATACAAAGATTGGCACTGGCCATGCTGTAGATTGGCACTTTCAACAACTGAACGACGTCCAGTTAAGACAAATGGCCTGGCATGGAGAAATGATACGGTCAGCAACAAAGAATATCTCCGACTGAATAAGAAAAAGGAACGAGACGGAGCATTATGATCATTCGTGCATCAAAACATAGTTTCATTACTTTTTACTAAAGGCCTCTCGCTGTCACTTGCGTAGTCCTAAGTTGAGTGCACATAGTGGCAGAATAGTTTAAGCTGTCACTCTGTCACATTTTTCTACTCAAGTAACCTAGATGCATATACTATTTATATGCAGAGCAGCAGATGCATGCATCTCATGCAATCCTGTGCATGCATTCGCGGCCAAGTGTGCGCTGCATAAGAAAGTGCAAAGTTATGCTCTTTTCCAGAGGTCCCGAGGAAATTGGGTTGCACTTGTAAATCTACAACATGTGTAAAATAATGTGCATATTAGTCGTAGACCATACCGCCATATACGGGTCATGTGTTGTTCAAACTCCAAAATACTAACATTTCTAGGTTTGCCTTATCAAACCACCCGTTAACTAGTTGATTCGATATTTACGAAAAGTTTTCCGCATAGTTTCCATCGCATCTAGCGTCCGTAAATCGTAAAGTACGTTAACATTCCTAATAATTATTAAATCAGCATTATTACCAAATTGACCATAATTTTGACATTATGATTATAAATAAATGAGCATAATAAATCGACCTGGGTCGCTATATGCGAGATGCCTTTAAACCAATTATGAATACTCTCTAAAAGTGTAAGAACTTTAAGTGGACAGGTTATATTACAGGTTCCTCGCCGTTACAGATAAAATGTGCAAATAATTGTTAAATAAACGAATGCCCTTTAAATGTCAACAGGGGGGTATCGCCAATTAGCGTTAAAAAAGAAATATTATCATTCTTCCGAAAATAACCTTAAAAGCAAATGAAACCAAGTCCAAGCCTGAATAATACAAAATAATGAAGGTAGGAAGTGAAATTTTCGCGTTGATTAATGTGGAAAATGAAGCACAGGTTAAAAATGACGTCTTACGATATTACCTTGTTACCTACTTAATTGAAAAATGTAATTAATCGAAGGACCCTTGCAGGCATATACCAACCTTCTACTTTTTAAAAGACGTAGAATAAAAGCCTCAGTATAACATTATACTATACTATACATTATATTATAGAGTAGGTACAGAGGGCCTACCGCGAACCACGTTCGACGTGTTACCTCCCTGTAGCAACACTTCGAACGTGGTTCGCGGTAGGCGCTCAGGCTCTGTCGTGAACTTTCATATTAGTCACAGAAAACACGCCAATTTTCTTTCAACTTTTTTACGCTGATTTAAACTTTTACGATTTTTACACATTATTAAATTGTACAACGGGACTTAATCGCTCGATCGAGAAGACTTCTCCGAGACCACGGGGACAACGCCGTCCTCGAAACAGCGGTAGTAAATCTTAAAACTTAGATACGCGATTAAGTCCCGTTGTACAATTTAATAACTTTTTTACGTCTTTAATTTGAATAAGAGACGCTCAAATCGCGCGAAATAAACATTTATTCAACTTTTATACGACTCACAAAATCGGGTCGTATATAGCTTTATTCTATCACAAATTGTTAGTTGGGCCCCAGCCACCACGTTTCCTGTTCTGATTTAAATTAAATTTGTTATCAAAGAGCAATCTCATGTAAAACGGTTTCATCCTAACAGAATCCTAAAGCGAGATTACACTAACATCCGACCATTAACTTAGTAGATACACAATATTCTAACATATTAATACAGATTAAATAATGAAAATGGTTCGTGCTTTTGTGAAAAGCAGGTGCCGGAAGCAAGGAGTGAGTAACAGGAGGTGGTAGCATCCGGTTTGAGCGGAAGTGACGTCATTTGCACGCACCCGTGTGTTACGGGCGTAGATGGCCTCCTGTAAACAGCACATAAATAAATAAATATCTGGGAGACCGAGCTTTGCTCGGAAAACATACAAAAACTCAAAAATTAGCGCTTTCCCAGAGATAAGATCCTAGCTAGATCGATTTTTCGCCCCCGAAAACCCCTATACAAAAAAATTTCATCGAAATCGTTAGAGCCGTTTCCGAGATCCCCGAAATATATATAAATAAATAAACAAGAATTGCTCGTTTAAAGGTATTAGATTGAGGATAACCTCAGGTCTAAAAGTGTACAAGATTGCCTGCCAAACATCAAAATTGCGACCAAAATCGGAATAAAGAGTATTTGTATTGTATTGTATTGATATCAATCATTGGAAGTATTGAATTTAGACATAGGTACCTACCTGATGTGTGATTTCTTAAATTACCTACGTATACACGTATTTGCTTTTGTATGTCCTGAAAAGCTTTTCACGTGATCACGTGATGATGAGAGTATCACGTGACCAGCGATCACCAGACATAGAAAATGAATTGTTGGAAGCCATGGCCCGGATCCAAACCGTTCCAACATTTATTAAAGTCCACCTAAATACTTTTTCAATTCCTATGCTGCGAGTAACACCACTAAGGCACGTTCTGCACTATTTTTTGCTAAAATAGTGAGCTAATTTGACTCGCTCGCACTAACACAACCGAAGATGAGTCTTCGGTTGTGTGAGTGCGAGCGAGTCAAATTCTTTAGCAAATTAAAATACGCGATCTCGATCGGTAATAAATGTATTTTTAAAATACATAAGATGCAATGAAATATACTTGTCTGCGCTCGGTAAGTTTTAAGATGAACTCTGTTTGGTCACTCTCTACTCGGCGAGAGGGTCTGCTCTATCTAGTAATAAGCTATCTGTGGCTACAGTATCTGGGTTATGTTGGCTACGCTAACTTTGTACCTACGAGATTAGCCCGGTTTATTATTATGTTGGTATTTTGAATTGTGCCTGTACGAAGGTTTAACATCGTTAGGTTACAAACTTGCAATTTCCTGCGATGTTTGCAAAGGATTACAATTTAATGACGTGGTGGAAAAAATAATAAGCTTTGGTAGATTTTACAGCGTTTCTAAATAATAAAAGTAGTTTTCACCATTGAATTGGTACGAGTATAGCTACTACGCGAAGTGGGCCGCTATGATTAGGGTAGATTAGATTACTTTATTTCTGAAAGAAAAACGTGAAGTATTAAATTTTACCCTAAATTATTTCCATTGTCATATCTATGAGGTCAGTGATGACCTATGGCCTAGGGACCGTTTCTCAAAAACTTGTAACTTGTGATACAAGCGGATGTCACTTTTTTACAGCTTTTGTTAGAAAGGGACTTCCACTTGTATTACAAGTTACA
The DNA here is from genome assembly GCF_948474715.1 of Cydia amplana. NCBI lineage: Eukaryota > Metazoa > Arthropoda > Insecta > Lepidoptera > Tortricidae > Cydia > Cydia amplana. The sequence goes on from NC_086088.1 coordinate 6,349,406, forward strand.
AGCTTTTGAGAAACGGGCCCCTAGTATTATTGGTCTACCAATTACTTAACTTACCTCGGGCGGTTGGTAATTAATAAAGAAGTTTCGTCGTAATATTTTCGTGGAAGGGTTGTTACAATACACGTATGTAGATAGAGGTTTTGGGGTAGCCAACACTTACCCTTGTTAACCTTAATCCGTAATATAAATATCAAGTACAGATAACACAATACATAATTATGAAGCGTGATTCGGTTATTTTACAAAACAATGTAATTATAATTATAATAAAAAAAAAACAATAATTACAAGATGGTAACAAGAACAAAATTGAAACAATAAGCTAAGTAATCGCATTTCATTCAATTTGGATCGGGCCGAATATCATTGTCGATTAAAGTCTCGTTAAAACTGAAACGCCAAAATTAATGAAATTGTTTAAAGCTTGTATCCTATTTAATTTAATTTAATTTAAAGCAGGCATTACTAGGGAAAAAACCGACCAAGTGCGAGTCGGACTCGCGCACGGGGGGTTCCGCACCATCAACAAAAAACAAGCAAAAAAACGGTCACCCATCCAAGTATATACTGACCCCGCCCGACGTTGCTTAACTTTGGTCAAAAATCACGTTTTTTGTATGGGAGCACCGCTTAAATCTTTATTTTATTCTGTTTTTAGTATTTGTTGTTATAGCGGCAACAGAAATACATCATCTGTGAAAATTTCAACTGTCTAGCTATCACGGTTCGTGAGATACAGCCCGGTGACAGACGGACGGACGGACAGCGGAATCTTAGTAATAGGGTCCCGTTTTTACCCTTTGGGTACGGAACCCTAAAAACATGTAACACTCTTCAGGATTAAAGTGGAAATATAAAATATGAAATAATTTAATTTCGAATCCCAAATCCAAATTACAGTTTTGTGGGACAATGTAATTAGTACATACATACATACATTCATATAATCACGCCTATTTCCCGGGGGGTAGGCAGAGACCACGGATTTCCACTTGCTACGATCCTGGCAAACCTCTTTCGCTTCGGTTACTTTCATAACATACCTACAATGTAATGAGTATAAGATTAATATGATAGGTATAAGTACCTACTTATTAAATCAATGAATCGGTAATAAAAAACTACGTGTTGGGTAAATATGTGCTTCCGTAGTAATTGAATGAGTGCACGGCCACTTTTTAGGGTTCCGTACCAAAAAGGTACAAAAGGAACCCTTATTCCAGTTTGACAGATACAGCGACGGTAACAACGACGCCGCAACAGTAATGCAGCTCTGTTGCAGTTGACATCCAAACGTTGCCTTTAAAAAGTGTATTTTGAAAAGATCTTACACTCCCTTGAGTTGGTGGTCCAGCAGTAGGGAGTGCTCCCGGTACTGGTTTTCTATACAAATACAGTACCGGAACCGGGACTTCCCGATTCTCGCTATACAAACTCAGTACCGGGAGCACAGAACATCAGAACATATTAAAGAGGTTAGAACGGCTATCGCGCGTAGTAGTAGTATCGGAACCGGTGACGCCGCTCGTTCCTCTCCACATTTCTCGCGCAACGGTAGTAAAAACTTGTGTGCCTGGTGAATGGATACGCCTCCTTTAGACAGATTTGATGTCTGGCTTCTTAATCTGAACGTTATTGTGGCGCAAAAGGCATGTTTACGTTTTTCGGTCAGCGCGGGCGAGTACTAGCATGTGAGCGTTTGCTCATAACCGGCGGCGACACGCACCCTGCTCGCATCGCCATTCTACTTGTTATGTGACCGGGAGTATTCCCTATCCAGCAGGCTAGCCGAATGTTCTGCCGCTTGTCACCACCATGACTGCAAAAACAACTATTTACCAAAAACCAACTAAGGGACAAATCAAAACATTCTATGAAATATTTTTTGATTTGTGTTTTTAAGTAGGTAGTCACACTACTCACTACCACTGATCACTTCTACTACTGTCGTTGTCTATTTCAGTTTATAGGTAGCCAAAAATAGTGGAAAAATCTATATATCTTTGCTGTAACTAAAAACGTACAGGAATACTGCGATCTATCAGCATTTCAGCGTTCGTTTCTGACACGCTTTTGATCCTGTCGTGAACGCACGAACGCACTGAATGATGTGTTGCAGTAAACAAATAGAAACAGTACTTCGTCTTCATGGTATTACATATCTCAATGCGAATCCATTTCCCTTGGAATATAATGTTCTTGAGTGGTGCCTGAAAATGCGGCAATGGAACAAGGTGTTTTTGGAGATCCTTGAAGTAGTCTGTATCCAAAGCAAAGAATTTATTTACAATAACATGATAATTAAGTAATATGACTTGCGAGTTGAGCGAGTTGAAGTTATACTTTGATTAATTAATCTACTTTATAATCTACTTTCCTAGGTTGTAGGAGATGGGAATTTTGAAAATCGTAAAGTTCACCGGGACTAGTTACATATGCAAGTTCATTATTCAATAATGTAAGAACGGTGAAACTGATTTGGATCTTTTATAACCTGGAATAAGGCAAAGGATACTTTTTGTCCAGGAATTCATCCCTAAGTGAGTGAAATGGAAATTGTATTCTAAAACGTCCAAGTAGGTACTACACTGACGAACAGCCAACAAGTGTCAAAAGTGACTTATTTCTTTAAAGAAACGTCACTTTTGACACTTGTTTGACACTGACATATCCGATCCATATCGTTTCAATATCTTATATTTGACGTATTTGAAGTTCGAATATGGCTGGAAGTCGTGGGCAGAGGCACTTTTAACTGCCTCGTATTGCCGTAATAAATCCTCGCCTACTGTGAATTTTCTGTGCAATGTGAGCATGTATCAGAGTGAAGCGGACACTTTGATGTGCGCGCCAAACGTAAATGCACATCGATTCCCGGAACATGGCCTCGACGGGTGCAACGAAAACGCAGCCGATCTATAGAAAGAAATGATTGAATCGTTAGCTAAACTTTTTCCTAATTGCAGCTACATTGGGTTAAATAATAATATCAGACATGATCGTCAAAACATCATAAAATGCCGACTTGACTCAATTAACAAGAAAATCGACACATACGATTATGAGAAACTCTACCTGACTAAAGGTTCGTTGGCGCAGATATCCAAGCAAAATAATAGAGCTTCTAAACAAACGCAGGTGACTCGTAAAATAGACTCCACGAAGGAAAAAAAGGACAGCCCGGCCATTAATAAAATAACAAATTATTTTATGGCGACATGTAAGTCTAATGTTAGTAAAACTTGTAAGGAACCTACAATAGAAGAAATAGAACACAATACGACTACAAGAAAGACCTATGCAGAAATAGCAAGCAATAGCAACCATACATTTCGTGAACAATAATCGCAAACAATATCACTTTAGTAACAATTTAAATATTCTTTACCAAAATATACGCAGTATGAAGAATAAACGACATTTGATTGAAACAACATTAGATGAAGACAAAAATATACACATGCTTTGCCTTGTAGAAACATGGATAACGCCATCAAAACTAGATCTCCTGCGCGTCGACGGGTTCAAGCTAGCATCAGTTTACTGCAGGCCAAATCAAGAAGGAGGGGGGGTTTGTTTGCTATTAAAACATGACATAGACTATATAGAGTGTAAGGATATTGTAGACATGTCAATAGAGTCAATATTCGAAGTGTGTGCTATAGAAACTCCGGAACTAAATAAGATTGTAGTGAATGTATATTGGCCAGACAGAAAACGAATGCCTGATAGTTTTTTCGAGTCGATGGAGCTCCTTTTGAAATACATACAAAAAAAGTATAATAACAGAGACGTCATAATTGGGGGAGATTTCAACGTTAATGTACTAGATAAAACAATATGCACAAGGAAATTACTTAACTTAATGACTAGTTATAATTACAAACAACATGTTAAAACACCTACTCGCATAACCAAAAATAGCGCTACCTGTATAGATCTGGTTTTCACAAATTTCCCTTGTAAAAACTTTATTGTAAATGTAAATGAGTATGGCTTTTCGGACCACAGAGGAGTGCTTATCAATATTCCAACCAAAAAAATAAACACACGAAATACCTGGATTATGTCAAAGAGGCAATTCAGTGACGAAAATATCCAACGTTTCAAGTCAGAATTAAATAAAATAGACCTTTGTAGTATAATAAATAAAAATAACAATATAAATGAAAACTATAATGCTTTAAATAGAGTATTAATAAATATATTGAACTTGTGTATACCAAAATCGAATGTAAAAATAAAAATAACTACCAAAAAGACATGGTTAACAACAGGCATAAAAATATCCTGTAGACATAAACGACTTCTAAAAGCACTAGCATCCCAAGTTGATAACCATGTACTAAATGAACATTACAAGCAGTACGAGAAATTATTAAAAAAAACAGTTATAGTGTCAAAAAAACTTCAAAATATTAAACGTATAAAAAAAACAGATAATATAGTTAAAACAATGTGGAATATAGTTAAAGAACAAACAAATAAACTCTCACAAAAGAACATAAATAATATTAAGTTAAATATTGACGGTAAAGTAACGGAAAATCCCATAACAGTGGCAAACTCATTTAATAATTTTTTCACTTCCGTAGGCCAAACGAGCTCAAATTCTGAGCCTCCGCGGGGGCGACCTGTTATCTCACCGTCACAAAACTCAATGTTTCTTAGCCCCGTCACCCCACAAGAAGTTTTTAAATTAATTATAGGTTTAAAAAATAAAAGAAGCTATGGCCAGGACGAGTTACCACCATATCTAATAAGAAAATGTGCCGAGGAGCTAACGCCTCCATTAACGCTGCTTATTAACCAGTCATTTACTGAAGGAATATTCCCAGATCTACTTAAGATGTCCGTTATTAAACCAATTTACAAAAAAGGCAACCAAAATGATTGTAGTAATTACCGTCCCATAGCCCTTCTACCTACATTTTCAAAAATTTTTGAGACTGCAATGTCGAACCGTTTATATTCTTTTTGTGAGAAGTTTAAAATATTTAACGATTCACAAAATGGTTTCCGAAAAGGCCGATCAACAACGTCAACAGTTTTTAAATATATAAATGAAGTATTAAACATAATAAACGATAAAAAATATGCTATTGGTTTGCTGCTAGACATGAGCAAAGCTTATGACTGTGTTTTGCATGATATTTTATTAGAAAAGTTATTTGGAATAGGTATTAGAGGTTCAGCTCACAATTGGTTCATTTCATATCTTACAGGTCGGACACAATGTGTAGAAGTAGAATACCATAACTATATAACGGGTAACATACAAACACTTAAATCAGATAAAACTAATATTACTCGATCTATACCTCAAGGCAGCGTTCTCGGCTGTATTTTATTTTTAATATATATAAATGACCTGCCCAAAGCTATAGATAAATTCTGCACCCTTTTTGCTGACGATATATCTTTAATAATACCTTGCCAAAATCAATTACATTTAAATACAACCCTAGATTCAACCCTTGTTAATATTGTCACCTGGTTAAATGATCATAACTTAAAGCTTAACTTTAGTAAAACAAAACTCATGCAATTTAGACCCTATCAGAAACGTAGCATAGATATAGATTTCTCATTTCAAAACACTACATTAGAACGCGTCGAAACTTTCCCACTGCTAGGCATACACATTGATTCTACAATTAATTGGAAAGAGCACATAAATACGATATCTATGAAGTTGAGCCGATTTACTTATGCCTTATACGAATTAAAAATATGTACCGACGAAAAGACAGCCCTGTGTGCCTATTACGCATATGCACACGCATGGCTACAGTATGGCATAGTCTTATGGGGAAATAGTTGCGATGCATCAAAATTATTTTTACTTCAAAAACGGTGCCTTCGAATTATTGCAAACATAGGTATTATGACAAGCTGTAAGGAGTACTTCATTCAACATAATATCTTAACTCTACCGTCGTTGTACATTTTAGAAGTAAGCACTTTCGTTAAAAACAACATTTCCCTTTTCCCGCAGTACTCTCGTCCATCTAACTTACGACCCAATACAAGATTAGCCCGCCCTAACTCAAACATGAAAATGATCCACTCTGGTCCATTTGCCATGTCAGTCAATATATATAATAAAATTCCAAAGTCAATACAGGTGGAAACAAACATAAATAGATTTAAAGTGCAATTAAAGCGATATCTAATTAGCAAAGCATATTATTGTATCCAAGATTTTTTAAGTGAGATCTAGATGTTTAGTTTAGTTTTTAGTTAGTCTGTTATGTTGCTATACCCTCGCAGGGTTCATGTTGAAACTGTACGTAGCCCTAAGATCCTCTGTACACATGAAATGCAATAAAATATATGAGTATGAGTATGAGTATAGAAACAAATTGTGTAAGTCTAGGTAAGTAAAATGGGCCACGAAACTGGTCTACCACCCTACGTTCGAGGTTCGTTTGAACGTCATGAGACAACAAGGTCGATTTACTTTAGACTCCGCTCCGTTAGAAAAGTCAGCCTTAGCGATCGTTAGATCTCGTAGAAACTTTTGTCAAAACTGGTAGACTACTTTCTTGGCCCACTGTACAGTATTACTATCGCATCATTGACAACACAATTAACAGACAATTTTACCGTGCTATCAAATCAGCGCTAGATTAAGTCGCCAGCAACATGCTGAGTTAGAACAATAAAAAGTTATCGTCGAAAAACCACGACAAATAAGGCGTCGTTCCACGCTGAATTGCGGCCATGCTAACTGAAACGAACTCTGCCCCAGCTGAGCCCATACCATGAGTCACTGACAGTGTCAAAACTGACATTTACCTACGCTATCGAGAACGTAATTTACTTTCTATACATCTCGTTTGCACTAATATGCGAGTACGAGCGAGATGTATAGAAAGTAAATTACGTTCTCGACGGCGTTTATGTCAGTGCCAAACTGATGGTAGCCGTACTGTTGAGTGTTCTGGCGAAATTATTGAAGTTAAGTCTCAACTAAATTCTCTCAACCATCGATCAATCATAAACTGTATAAGTAGATAATATTTGCCTGAATTGAATTAACTAGGTCTAGGTTAATATAAAGTTTATATTTGAGTTAGGTTTGACGGAGGTCTAAGCGTGTTTAAGCCGACCTCCTCGTAATAACGATGTTATAAAATGTATTGACGGAACCGGGGGACGTTTTGACCTCTAGTTCGCCGGCTGAGAATACGTTTGTGCCATATCAATTTTTGAGCAAAATCGTTTTTTAATGATTTCTAAAATAACAATAAATATTCTATAATTGACACTAATCGGTTTTTGGAAAAACATATTTTTCAAAAATGTTGTGCCATATCCGTATTTTACTATAGGATAATTAATTAATTACACTCTGTTAACAGAAAATTATCACAAAAGTGTGACATATCCAAAACTTCTGTGTCATATCATACATTGTACGTTTAACATTTACTTATCAAAACGGATAGGGCAATAATAAAAGTGCTTTTATTTCATGATTATCACTATATTTACAATATTTGTATAGTACTATAAATAGTAGACATATGTGCCTAATTGATAAATAAGTTCAATATTTCCTAAATGTAAAACTTATCGAGCATTTTTTTTTTGCTTCTTTTCGCTCTCCTGTAAACCAATGTAAGTGGCGTATGGCACAAACGTATTCTCACCCAGCGAGTAGTGCACATAGAAACGCGTTTAGCGTCAAGATCTATTAGCGACCCGACCCAGCATCGCACGGGTCACACAAAACCTTAACAAATTATACACCTAAACCTTTCTCAATTCCGCTTAAAAATCCGTTCAGTAGTTTTTGAGTTTATCGCTAACATACAAACAGACAGACGCGGCGGGGAACTTTGTTTTATAAGGTGTTGTGAAGGGTATTTTAACGACGCTTGTAACTTTTAATACAAGCGGATGTCTCTTATTGACAGCTTTTGTTAGAAAGGGACTTCCACTTGTATTACAAGTTACAAGATTTTGAGAAACGGGCCTCAGATCAAGAGTAGACATTTTTTATAACTGTGTTCTAAATAAGTATGATATCAAAAACAGATTAAAGATTATATTCTTGGATTTACAGTGGGCGTATATCGACAACGCCTACGCATGAGGCCCTCGTCAACCTTGACAAATCGGATGAGCCCGTCGCGTGACGAGTAATCCCAGCGTGTCACGTGGAAGGATTGGATGTCTAGGACTAGGGGATAGGTTATTTAGAAGATTATATTCCAAAAGGTGAGCTTTTTAATTAGTAACTAGCGACCCGCCCCGGCTTCGCACGGGTTAACAAATTATACATAAACCTTCCTCTTGAATCACTCTATCTATGAAAAAAAACCGCATCAAACTCCGTTGCTTAGTTTTAAAGATCTAAGGGGGACAGACAGACAGCGGGAAGCGACTTTGTTTTATACTATGTATTGATAAACAGCTGTCAACGTTAAGTTATAAATGCATTTTTGTAAACTGTACACAACTTCATGCAAATCAAGAGGGCCTAAGCTTTTTACCTATACAATCTAACAAAATCCATGAAATGCACAATATTTAGGATTTCAAATAAGTTTTAGTATGATTGTTGTAATAAAAAAATGATAAGGCGTTAGCGTAGGTACCTATAATATCTCAGTTTTGACACTGTCAGTGACTCATGGTACGTGTATTGGATTTGTTTTAGATTAATGTCGAGCAGTAATAGTGGATTACGTAACATCATCCTGCGACCACTATCGGTAAAAAACGTCAAACATCAAAGTGATTACACTGTATGGTATTTATTCCCAGTATTATAAAATAATCCTGGACTAGAATTATTAAATTTAATAACCCCGTCTGCGTCCGTCGCAGAAAAGCTCAGAATAATGCAACGAAACTGCAAGATTAAGCGTCGTAGATCCATAATATTCCTTTATTTCTTTTACAAATGAACTCTTAGCAACATCTTTGTATTATTACGGAGCAAAGTGTAGTCTTATGGACCCTTAGGGAGCAAATGAGCTTGAAAATTACTTGGATAAATGACGTCTTCAACGCCACTGAAACTACACTGTGCCGATTTTTTACACATACTCGTAGGTTATGTTAGTTTTCAGTAAAAATACCTAAACCCCAAACTAAAATTATTATTTAATTAATCGCTTACTATAACTTAAATGTACGCACTTAAGTCCCGTTTTCTTAAATGAGTAAATTGCAAAAAAAAACTTAAAAGAGGAATAACATATTCTATTACATTTTGTAAAACTAGTTGATAAGATTGTTAAATAAAGGCTTATTGAATTGAATTGAATTAGTGTAAAGTTAATTGATTCCATTGTGTTACGACAGTTAAGCCATTTCTATTTAAGTTAGATGCATGAAAGTGTGTAAGCGTATGCTAACTTATATGTGTACGAATTAAGTACAATAAATACAATACAATACTATTTATATAGTTAATTTTCGTAAGACAAATGAATCAATTAAGTTAAGACTAATTGCAGCTTCTTAACTGCGCTTAATGACTTTCAATTTGTTTGCAATTCACTCAAATAATAATAAATGTAAATCGTGAAAGCTTAAATCAGGAAATATTTTTTTATTAAAGTATCCGTATCGGTATAATTCTTGGAATAATAAAGCTAAATGTACACTAATAGGCGGGGGAAGAAAAAATTTTGCTTGCATTAATTCGTACAGTTTCGAAAGCTTTTTCTAATCAATATTTAGGGTTTACAGATGCCCACGATACGATTATCTCCAGTACCGTAATTGAGCTCTTCATGAAATTAATGACCCTAGGGTCAATATCTAGAACACTATACAGACTAAGTCATACAGTCGGGATAATGTATCAATTATATGTCTTAAGTTAGTTCATGATTAATAACAAAGAAATCCCGAGAGTTTCCTGTGAGCTGTGTACGCGTAAGCTCAATCTATAGTTTTTTTTAAATAATCGATATAAATGTAACTTAAAAATTCCTACACAATTCGAAAATTTGATGATTAGGTCTTAATATTAATCTCAATTGATATGGAAATTTGCACCACTCGGATACCGTGAGATCTATTTATTATGATTTTTTATTTTTTATTTTATGCTTAAAAAATATGTTTATTCATCCTACACTCGAAAATTTTATATTTCTACAATTATCTGTTTATTTACTTGGTGTGTCAAATAGTTTATGCAACTTGGCTATTCTGTTTCATTTAATTCATAATTGATGTATATTTGACAACTGTACCATATATTATACAAAACATCCATATTCTAATCCAAATACCAACTCAGAATAGCTAATTAACAACATTCAAGGTCACGCCGATTTCACGCCGATCATTTATCGGCGGCGGCGGCGTGGCAAAAAATGCCGGCGGCGGCGCGCCGGCGCGGCGCACACGTCTAGCCCATCCATACAAGTGTCAAGAGTAACGTTTCTAAAAAAAACGTCACTTTAGTAACTTGTTTGACACTGACATATCCCATCCATACAAGTGTCAATAGTGACGTTTCATAAAAAACGTCACTTTTGTCACTTGTTTGACACCGACAATCCCATCCATACAAGTGTATTAGTGACGTTTCTTAAAAAAAAATTCAGCTTTCTCACTTGTTTGACCCTGACATATCCCATCCATACAAGTGTCAAAAGTGACGTTTCTTAAAAAAACGTCACATTTTCACTTGTTTGACCCTCACATATCCCATCCATACAAGTGTCAAGAGTGACGTTTCTTCAAAAACGTCACTTTTGTAACTTGTTTGACACTAACATAGCCCATCCATACATGTTAAAAGTGACGTTTCTTTTAAAAAAAGTCACTTTTGTCACTTTTTTGACACTGACATATCCCATCCATACAAGTGTCAATAGTGACGTTTCATAAAAAACGTCACTCTTGTCACTTGTTTGACACTGACATAGCCCATCCATATATGTCAAAAGTGACGTTTCTTTAAAAAAAAAGTCACTTTTGTCACTGACATATCCCATCCATACAAGTGCCAAGAGTGACGTTCCTACAAAAACGTCACTTTTTTCACTTGTTTGACACTGACATAGCCCATCCATACAAGTGTCAAGAGTAACGTTTCTAAAAAAAACGTCACTTTAGTCACTTGTTTCACACTGACATATCCCATCCATACAAGTGTCAATAGTGACGTTTCATAAAAAACGTCACTTTTGTCACTTGTTTGACACCGACAATCCCATCCATACAAGTGTATTAGTGACGTTTCTTAAAAAAAATCAGCTTTCTCACTTGTTTGACCCTGACATATCCCATCCATACAAGTGTCAAGAGTGACGTTTCTTAAAAAAGTCACATTTTCACTTGTTTGACCCTGACATATCCCATCCATACAAGTGTCAAGAGTGACGTTTCTTCAAAAACGTCACTTTTGTCACTTGTTTGACACTAACATAGCCCATCCATACATGTCAAAAGTGACGTTTCTTAAAAAAAAAGTCACTTTTGTCACTTTTTTGACACTGACATATCCCATCCATACAAGTGTCAAAAGTGACGATTCTTAAAAAAAAACGTCATTTTTGTCACTTGTTTGACACTGACATAGCCCATCCATACATGTCAAAAGTGACGTTTCTTTAAATAAAAAAGTCACTTTTGTCACTTGTTTGACACTGACATATCCCATCCATACATGTCAAAAGTGACGTTTCTTAAAAAAAAGTCACTTTTGTCACTTGTTTGACACCGACATATCCCATCCATACAAGTGTCAAAAGTGACGTTTCTTAAAAACAAACGTCACTTTTCTCACTTGTTTGACCCTGACATATCCCATCCATACAAGTGTCAAGAGCGACGTTTCTTCAAAAACGTCACTTTTGTCACTTGTTTGACACTGACATAGCCCATCCATACATGTCAAAATGACGTTTCTTTAAAAAAAGTCACTTTTGTCACTGACATATCCCATCCATACATGTAAAAGTGACGTTTCTTTAAAAAAAAGTCACTTTTGTCACTTGTTTGACACCGATATATCGCATCCATACAAGTGTCAATAGTGGCGTTTCATAAAAAACGTCACTTTTGTCACTTGTTTGACACCGACATATCCCATACATACAAGTGTCAAGAGTGACGTTTCTTCAAAAACGCCACTTTTGTCACTTGTTTGACACTGACATAGCCCATCCATACTTGTCAAAAGTGACGTTTCTTTAAAAAAAAAGTCACTTTTGTCACTTGTTTGACACTGACATATCCCATCCATACAACTGTCAAGAGTGACGTTTCTTAAAAACACGTCACCTTTCTCACTTGTTTGACCCTGACATATCCCATCCATACAAGTGTCAAGTGACGTTTCTAAAAAAAACGTCACTTTAGTCACTTGTTTGACACTGACATATCCCATCCATACAAGTGTCAAAAGTGACGTTTTTATTTGAAGAAACGTCACTTTTGACAGTTCATGAACGACCAAAAATCGTGATATTAAATAAAATTATCAGTTTCGTACGGTAGTCCCCACGCTAGCCCAATGCGGATTGGGGACTTCACATACACCTTTGAATTTCTTCGCGGTACGGTAGACTTTTTAAACTTAGGTCAGCTAAACGTGGGACACATGTCGTTACAAGTTTCGCAATTTATACATTTTAAACTTAGGTCAATTGGACGTAGGAAAAAAGGTCGTTAGTATTTTCGTGCACTAGCAGACATTTAATTGCTGGTGACTGTACGCGTACGCTCGTATAAAACGCTACTCTGTAACCGCCCTAAGATACCTTCATCCTATCCAATCCGTTGCTTTGCGGCCGTGCGGCCTTGAGGTATCGCCATCGCTTCCCCTCCCGCCCCGCGCCGATCATTTAAATAATTTAACGATAGCCATTTTTACAATTGTGACAAAAGCTCATTGTATTAATAGGAGATTCTTTGACGTTGTGATAACATTAATTACAGGCTGTATGGTGCATTAAAAAAATATACTGTAGAATTAATGCGCGTGGGGTAAAATACGTTATAATTGTTTAAAAAATAGTAAAATTAAAATCCCCTGGTTTTTTATTTTATTAGATTGAGTAGAACAATTGGCGTAACAATATAGTAGAAAATCACCAAGTGTTTAATTAATGTTGTATTGTAATTATTTATTTCAAACATTTTTATTGCTCGTGACGTATGCACCACTAAAAAAGTGGTGCATATTTTACTTACAGTGTAAAATATTTAGTTATGCCTTTTGAACAAAAAATCGCTACTGTAGAATTTGATGTTTACATCTTTTTAAAAACTAAATTTTTCAAAATTTTTTTTCCAAAAATCTCAATATATTTTTTAGAGATTACTTTACACATACATTCACAAAATAGTGTTCTATTATATTCCAAACACAAATATACTGTAGGATATAATGTGATGCTCTCGAACAATTTAAAGTTTAGTAACCGGCCTATAAGCTTTTCTTAGATACTTAAAAAACACGAAGATTAGAAGCAATATCTTTTAGAAGTATTCAACTGAAAGAAATGCTTTTAACACAGAATTTTATTACTGCTTACAAAAAAATTAAGACGTAGGAACAATATAACAAAATCGGTCACGGATATTTACCTGGTAAGTCCCGGGTCCCGGCGTACTTGTACAAGTCAAAATTAAATTCGAGGTACGCAAAAACGCCTGGGTCTTACGAGGTTAAAAAATGTAAGTACCGTAAAATGGGGTGAGTGGGGTTCGCGGAGAGAGTTGGGTTATGAATGGGGAGAGAAGGGATGAAAGGGGGGTGAGATGGATTTTTAAGGCTACTGGTACAAAAATAATGTATTCTAATTTAAAATGGCGCTATAGTAATACTCATAATAAAAAAAAATCGATCCAACAATCTTCCAAAATCACCTTTGTATGAAAACCCAACTCACCCCAAATACGAGGAACTACGGGGTGAGGTGGGTTTTCCTGTTTATCGTCAAAGTTATGAAATGGAACTACCCAAAATAAAATAAAAACTAAAATATCCGGTCTGTCCGGAACACTTATTATATACACCATTTAGTTTGCATATGTAAAAATAAAATGTTATCGAGGTTTGAATGTCAGTTTTGCGCCTACTCACCCCATTTTACGGTACGAGTACTATTTACTACTTAAGTTCACTTATACTTTGAGTTAATTAGGCTAATTATTTTTACAGTGAAATACTATATACGAAGAAAAAAAACCGGCCAAGTGCGAGTCGGACTCGCGCACGGAGGGTTCCGCACCATCAATAAAAAATAGAGCAAAACAAGCAAAAAAACGGTCACCCATCCAAGTACTGACCACGCCCGACGTTGCTTAACTTCGGTCAAAAATCACGTTTGTTGTATGGGAGCCCCACTTAAATCTTTATTTTATTCTGTTTTTAGTATTTGTTGTTATAGCGGCAACAGAGATACATCATCTGTGAAAATTTCAACTGTCTAGCTGTCACGGTTCGTGAGATACAGCCTGGTGACAGACGGACGGACGGACGGACGGACGGACGGACGGACGGACAGCGGAGTCTTAGTAATAGGGTTCCGTTTTTACCCTTTGGGTACGGAACCCTAAAAAACACCCCGACTGACACTCATGTCGGGCACGACACGGTGTGCGAGTCATCCTTACAACGCAATATATCTTAATGCGTATCGCTGTAATTAATTGTTTATCGATCTAAAGTCCATCCAACCGCCTAATGATGCGTCGTTGGCGGCCATTTTGGATTCAATTTGATAGCCAAGCTTAAATTTATTTGGTGATGCATTGTTTATTATTTCAAGTTCATTACCATTAGATATTTCTAAAAAACAAAAGCCTACATATTTATTTTTGTTTCATTAATTTTAAACTTCTTGTCGCATTTCAATTAAACATGTACAGCGAGCGAATTGCATTCATTCATGAAGTGGCCATGCAATTTTGTAACATGGTCTACTTATGTATTAAAGTTAGGTAGGTGCAAGTTGAATCCCTGCCTACATACTTCTATGCAGGGGAAGAGGGGTAAATCCTTGCAGCTAACTGCACATAATATTAAACATTGAAAATGTATCCATATTGTAAGCATATTGTAAGCACGTGCAAAAAGGCGTTCCGAATCCTGGGCTTTGTACTTCGGCGAGCAGTGGGCTTTACGAACGTGACGGCCATTTCGGCTTTGTACAATGCCCTAGTACGAAGCCAACTGGAATACAATGCCGCAATATGGGCTCCACATGAGTCGAAGTACAACGTCATGATAGAAAGGATACAAAATAAGTTTACAAGGTACATCTATTGGAAACTGTACGGAGTGTATCCTTTCTATCCGCTAATGTATCCCACACTGTTCGTAATAGGCATGGTGGGTTATAATAAACTAGAAACACGTAGGGATCTAGCACTCGCATGCTACTTAGTGCAGATCCTTCGCGGTAGCATTTACAACCCGGGGATCCTACAACAAATGTATTTATGTGTGCCCAAGGGGTACGTGGAGCGGAGGCGGCGACCGCGTCTGCTGGTGGAGCCTATCGGCAGAACAAACCTGCTTCGTAAGGCGCCTCTCAGTCGCACCATCCGTACACTAAATCTGGTGGCTGATCAAACTGACTTGTTTTCATGTAATATGTCCGAATTTATAAGAATCTGTTCAAATGTTATATGTTGTTATTATAATTAATATAAGTTAATATAAATTACCTACATAGTAAGGCACTATTGTATTAGGGTTAACCTGTAAGGATAGTTGCTAAGTGACAATAAATAAAATAAAATAAAATATTTTTCCAGATTTCTCTATTGGAAGTTAGATATTCCACTGATATTAACAACACTCTTGAGTGTTAACAATAAAAAAGAGTAAACCCAAAAAAAGTATACAAACCAAGGGACCCATTTTCATTGTTCTCGAGTGTACGTAATAATTAGCCAGCACGTGTACATCAAAGAGTTGTAAATGGGAAGATTATGAGGTTGCATTTATGCAGAGCTATTTATATTCATAACTCCGGGTCCATCACCGGGAGATTAGACGTGCACTCCGTTAACTGCGTCGCTGTCTTCGTGGGATAAATATTACTTTGACCTTGTGTCTATTATATTGTGTGCGCCTTAACTGCGTAGTAAAAACCATATACTATAGAGGTGTATGAACATGTACGAGTCAATATATTTAGTATAAATCACTCACGACTAAGTTTTGTCGATGTGCAACCTCACATGAGGACCCCGCCAGTGTGGCATTGGGTTACATCACTTAGCTCGATGTGGTAGTTTTTCTCAAATTACTTCAGATGGCGCTAGAACTCTTTGTGCCTGACCTTGTCAATGCTATTTTATTTTGTGTACACACATGAATAGTAATTTGGTATACCATTTTAATGTAAGCATAATAATATACTCTCGATGCCCCTCATTGCATGGCGACCCTGCCAATGTCCTTCAGGTATAGGTACTTAATATTGGATGTCCATAGCTATTAATATAATAGAAGTAACTTATGTACAAACTTTTTGACACTTTCCATGGACTGGATTGTATGAACTTACTTACTTTATAGTTTTTGCAGGCCGTTGTGACAAGACCTTGACATAACTCGTAATTATCAATTAGGTAGAGTTAGTTACCGTGAGTAATAGGTTTTCGATGTCACATTTACAGTGTTGCTTTTTTTTTTTATCGAAGACAATTACGGGAGTAAGGGTAATACAGTCTGCAGAGGTCGGTATGGATCATGGCATTTAATATTTTATAAAATGTTGCAACAATAACAAAACATTAACTTTAACAATATTCCAAAAGAATGCGTTTAGTGCCTTAACATATTGCAGTAATGGCCAGAACGTGTACTAAAATGTCAATAATGTCTTAAGAGACGTTAACTCATTATTGCGGAAATCACATTCCATTAGTTCTGTTTTGCCAGAAGCGCTATGAAGGTAAATGTTGCTAAAAATGGTGTTTATAATAAGTAATTTTACAAATTTAGTGCACAAATATGTTAATTGTTGCGGTTTTAAAGAGATAAATACCAATGCCGATCGAAATAATGTATTTATAAAGCGTAATCACATTAGTTTTAAGGGTTTTTTGTTTTGAGGAAAGTTCGCCGAATTAAACTAAACAAAACGGCAGAGTGCTGTAGTTTTTCTAAGCAATTAATTTTAAATGCCAATTTGAATGTATGTGCATTCGTAAAATAATGTTATTTATTGTTGATGAATATTGTTGAACATAAAAGCTAAGTTCTGAAAATTGCAGCAATAATACTTGTATTGTAAAAACTAACTATTTTTTTGTCAATGTATCTTTTATTGTTACGTGAAAGAGTCCTGTGAGTACACATAATAAATACTTGAGTTTAGGCGTGTACCAAGCGGAAACCAGTCTAAATTGTGTTGAGAAACATACGGAAAGGAAATAAAACACTTAAAAAAGGGACTTCCTGCAACACAAGGACTTCCGGTTTGACCTTTTTGAATGAGTTGCTTTGTTTTTAGCTAGGCTTTCGAAGGTCATTACTCCATAATTATGTTTTTATCGGCATAAGATTTGCAGCATAAAAAAGCGCTGGTGGCCTAGCGGTAAGAGCGTGCGACTTGCAATCCGGAGGTCGCGGGTTCAAACCCCGGCTCGTACCAATGAGTTTTTCAGAACTTATGTACGAAATATCATTTGATATTTACCAGTCGCTTTTCGGTGAAGGAAAACATCGTGAGGAAACCGGACTAATCCCAATAAGGCCTAGTTTATCCTCTGGGTTGGAAGGTCAGATGGCAGTCGCTTTCATAAAAACTAGTGCCTATGCCAATTCCTGGGATTAGTTGCCAAGCGGTCCCCAGGCTCCCATGAGCCGTGGCAAAATGTCGGGACAACGCGAAGAGATGATGATGATAAGATTTGCAGCATAAAGTTCGTATGTAGATGTAGGGCGCCGCCGTTCTCTTAATTTATACGGGTAGACGCACACACACATACAATAGGTCTATCCTATATAATTTATTCCAATAGTGCTGATGTTATAATTACCTATGAACAGTCTGTCTGGTCTTGGTGTCTGTCTGTCGTGAACTGATCTTATTTTTTCGTGTCGTTGTCATGTCTAATTTTGAATTTAAATGTCCGTAGTTCCAAATATGTATGTCAGACAGCCAGTCAGCCATGCAGTTGGTCTATGTCAGGTCGCCACGGAGGTTGGAAGCCACGACAACCTACAAGAACAATGTAGATAAAATTAATAACTATTCCATATACAAAACATTTAATCTTGAAACAATGAAGTTTAAGAATGATTATCTTTGTTAATTGTTGAACTACGTTATTCTAAGATACCAACTTCTGGAAAGTTTGAAATACAATGTTAGCTATGAGTTTCTGAACTGATGAATGATGATTATAATACCCATTCATCTTAACGATTATTAATTAAAAATATGACTCTAAAGAAGTTTGTTTTTTTTTTTTAAGAAAAAAAAAGAATAAAAAAAAGAGAAGAAGAAGTATGTTTTTAGGGTTCCGTACCCAAAGGGTAAAAAACGGGACCCTATTACTAAGACTTCGCTGTCCGTCTGTCCGTCCGTCCGTCCGTCTGTCACCAGGCTGTATCTCATGAACCGCGATAGCTAGACAGTTGAAATTTTCACAAATGATGTATCTCTGTTGCCGCTATAACAACAAATACTAAAAATAAAATAAAATAAATATTTAACGCGGGCTCCCATACAACAAACACGACTTTTTTGCTCTATTTTTTGTTGATGGTGCGGAACCCTCCGTGCGCGAATCCGAATCGCACTTGGCCGGTTTTTTTTTTGACGCAGGGGTAGGTGTTACAAATTTCATTCGATAGCTTGCCGGACGTTCGCGTTTGAGTTTAGTTTCGTTTTGTATGGGACTTAACAGCGCGCCAAGCGGGACGTTTAGGAAACTCAAAATCCCATACTAAAAGAAACTTAACGCAAATGCGTATCACGTAACGCTATCGAATGAAATTTACACTAGGAGTATTGGAAGTTATCATTTGATGCAGGGATGTTGCGAACATCCGCATCTGCAACCGCGGAACTTCCGCATTATTTTCAACATCCGCATCCACATAAAATCGATGCGGAGCTTATGCGGATGCGGATGTCGAACAAGTCGGTACAGGAACGTCTTAGCGGCGTAATTTTGTCATTACCTATAATGAAATCGTCTAAATCCAGAAAATTTGGCCAAGTTACTGTTTATTAAATATAACGCACCTATATTCTTGCTCAAATACTAAACGTTTCGTTTTTTTTTAAATAAAAAAATACTAAAAATGTAATATTTGACGTTTTCTAAGTACCTAATCTTGACATCCGCATCCGCATCCGCATCCGCAGATGTCAAAAAATCTGCATCCGCAACATCCCTGATTTGATGTAATATTAATTACTCTTCCAGTGAACGTTTCTCAGCTGACTTCGGTAATTTACTTCAGAGGCGGAAGACTTATTAATATACATGTAATGTGTTGCGAACTTTGGCCAAATTTCTATTACGAGAAATATACTCCTACATTATTTACATATACCTGTTTTACGTTGTATGTTTTGGCAACGCTTGGCTCACGACTGCTTAGCGCCTTAGAAAAGTAAAATAGGTAGTTTGGTTGTCGGTCGTTTAACTGAGGCGGTTGGTATTAGCAGGCGTGTCTCACTCCGCGATTTCGTCGCTTCTTTGCTACAGGTAGCTAAAAGTACATCCGTTCCGGCCCCAATTTTGGGGAAAGCCATAAGCCGCGCGTGGCGCTGTCGCCACCTAGCGGCCATATCTGTGCTGATCGTAACAGACGCGTTTTGTTAGAGAGTGAGTCTTCTGTACTTAATACTATTATTTATTCTGTGGTATTAGTTATTATTCACCTAAGGACTGGTTAAATGCTAGGCTGAGTGAAGCAGATTTTTATTGATTTAAATTTGTTATATAAACTAGTTTTAGTCTTTCCCTCCTTCTATGGATTTATCTATATTTATCTATTATATAATTACCTAAATATCGTCGTCTAGTACTCACAAAACAAGCATTATTAAGTATAGTGTGGGGCTAGGTCGATTATCGTAAGATAAAAGATAATAAAATAAAAATTAAATGCATAATACTTACTATATAGTCTGACTGAGTTATCAACCTTCCGTATACCTATATATTTTTTTAATTTTCGCAATTTCTAAGTGATAAGGACGGCTGATCAGAGGTATATTTCAAAAATGTTAAAGATAACTACAAATAGGTCAGCTAAACTTTTCAAATAAGTATCCCTCCGCCGTTCGCTCTTTTTCCTCCAGTAAAACTTAATAATCGTCCAAACTTTTGCAAATACAATGTCAATATCTTGAAACTTACCTACAGCTAAAAGTAAGAAAAGCAGAGTTGCAAAATAGTATTCAAAATTGTGAGATTTGTTCTTCGACTTTATAATTGTGGGCTCATTTAGACGGCGCGCGAACTCATATACGATTTTAGTTACATTGCGGACCATTGAGGTTACATCAATTCAGCCGACCGAACAAACAACGCAATGTAATCAAAACCGCATGCGAGTTCTCGTCCCGTCTAAATGAGCACTAAGTCTTTAACGGCCTTAACGGAATAATTTAATTGCTGGAAACAAATCTTCCTTAAAATTGGAATGTACCCATTACGAAATGTCAGCTAATTTCTCCTACTAATTATTATTAAACACCAGCGCTTATATTTCTGTTAAATCATTAAAGACTTTTGCAGCCATGTTTCCATCGTCAACAGACTTGTGTTAACCAGAGATCACAATACGATTACTAGATGCAGCATTTATGTGGCAGTCGCCATACTTTGCGGTCTCAAATAATTTAGTATTAGAGTGCAACCACTATTATTTTGTGCTTATATTTACCATATGCATTCACTCATGTAAAATACAGGACCTTTAAAAACAATACAGTTGTTGGTATTACGTGGGCCCTTGTAGTGGTATAAAATAAAATTTTGTCGCTTTTTAGGGTTCCGTACCCAAAGGTTACCCTTTCGGGACCCTATTACTAAGACTCCGCTGTCCGTCCGTCCGTCCGTCTGTCACCAGGCTGTATCTCACGAACTGTGTTAGCTAGACAGTTGAAATTGTCACAGATGATGTATTTCTATTGCCGCTTTAACAACAAATACTAAAAACAGAATAAAATAAAGATTTAAGTGGGGCTCCCATACAACAAACGTGATTTTTGAACGAAGTTAAGCAACCTCGGGCGGGGTTAGTACTTGGATGGGTGACCGTTTTTTTGCTTGTTTTTTTTACTTGTTTTGCTCTATTTTTTGTTGATGGTGCGGAACCCTCCGTGCGCGAGTCCGACTCGCACTTGGCCGGTTTTTTTAACTACTCAACTATTATAATAAAAAAAATATTTCTAAACATAAAACACAAACTGAGTTATTAGGGTCTTCCGTGCGTTTATTATATTTAATTAAACTATACGATAAAATGAAAGACGTAAAAATATGCTTATTACAATTTTTTTTACGGAAATAACGTAATACCGAACGATAATTTATTTTGTTCACGGCTGCTTATACTTAACGTGACCAATTGTGTTTTAAAATTACAATTATAACTTCAAAAACAATATAGAAGGGAGAGTTGAAGAAAAGGGTAGGAAGGGGAGACTTAGGAGAGTGTGTATGGATCAAGTAAAGGAAAAACTCAACGTTTTCGTGTCATATCAGGCTGTTAACACATTCACTGCCCCCGACGCACATGTGCGTCCACCGTCATACAAGTTTGTTCCTAGACCACACCCCCTGGCAGTGAATGCGTTAACCGCTAGCCGCCCAGAGACCTATAAAAAGGTCTCCTGTTCCATTCTAATTTGAACTTTGTGTTGACAAAATAAAATTTCATTTTGCTTGGCAAGGTTTGACGTATGGGCAGCTAGAGGTTTAGGAGAAGGCAGAGGACCGACAAACATGGGAATCGCTCCACCGACAAGAGTCTCTCTGAAAGAAACATGACGCGTGAGTGACTAGAAACCCTAGAAACTGACTCACTTGTCAAAATCGTAAAATTATTCACTTTAGTTTGTCTCACGACAGTTTAAATTCGATTAAATTCGAGAGTCAAACTTATTAATATTATGACTCGATGAAACATAATTATGAAATTCTAAACATGAAAATTACGTCTTACCGAATTGAAATTGACGAGCGTTTTGTAAATCACTGAGTAGTATTAAAAAATAAATACCCAAAGTAACGTTTAATATCATTTGATATTCACCAGCCATTTTTCAGTGAAGGAAAACATCGTGAGGAAACCGGACTAATCCCAACAAGGCCTAGTTTACCCTCTGGGTTGGAAGGTCGGATGGTAGTCGCTTTCGTAAAAACTAGTGCCTACGCCAATTACTGGGATTAGTTGCCAAGCGGATCCCAGGCTCCCATGAGCCGTGGCAAAATGCCGGGGTTTAATATTGTTATAACGAGCACTGCTAGCGAAACTGGATAAAAGACGCTCACAATTTCAAGACGTGAAACTTAGACCACAGATTACTTAAAAAACAAACAGATACGTTGATGTAACACAATCGCTTAGGTAGAAAAGTTCTTGAAAAGCGAAATATAAAATATTGGATGCATATAAAATAAAATATTATTTTCTATGATTTGAGAGCTGAAATATTCAAGGAGGATGATAACTCTTTTTATAAAAAGACAACCGTCGTAAGGTACACGCCCGAGTCCATCTTACTGGGACAATTCAGTGACGTATACTCGGACTTCTCTAAAACTTATGTCTTTGTCAATAGAGGTGAGAAGAATACAATACAATACAATACTCTTTATTGCACACCTCACCAAACTCGTAGTTTACAATAAATGTACAGTAACATAAACAAAGACAATAGAGGTAACAACAGGCGGTCTTATCGCTTAAGAGCGATCTCTTCCAGACAACCTTTGGAACCTTTGGAGGAATGTGACATCTTTTGAGCATTAGCATGTCGAGCTTTAGAATGTTTATCTTATGCTCTGTCATTTTAATTTGTAGCAGCAAAGTAATGTGTATCTACTTTAAAATGTTGTTTGAATCTGTGGTTTTAAGTCGTGAAACTAAGACGCTTCCTAACTCTGAAAGCAAACCGCTGCGGTTCTTTTGTGTATAACAAGCCTGCTGCCGAGTTTGGAGAGCTTAAACTGCTTAAAGCCTTTAAGCACTCATTTGTTCTATTATTCTTGTCTTCCTTTAAAACGTACAATTTTATTAATAAGTGTAAGGCCTGAGTGGACGCTCGAGTTGGGTGCAGCGGGGCGGGGCGTGTGGCGTGCATGTTAAACAAATGCAAGCGTATAGGAGCGGCCTTACTGCACGCTGCACAAATTACTTGTGAGCCCGACACCACGCTGCACGCCCCGCCGAACGCTCCGCTTCGAGCGTCCACTCAGACCTTACACTAAGAGTTTCTTTAGAATTTGGTAATCACATAGGTAATGTCCCAACATTCGAACTTTGAAATTGCTGAATTTATTTGATTTTTACTCGAAGTTAGACTCGAATCAAGATAACTTTTGTTTTGGGGGTATAGGAGGCATACGAGCAGACGAATTGCCTGACGGTAAGCGATTACTGTCGCCCATGGACACCCGCAAATCCAAAAGGGCATTAATGTCAAATATCTATGAAAGTAAAAACTAATCGTAAAATACCCGTAAAATAATACGGGGCAGACTTTTTCTCAGAGAGGACGAGTAACAAATTAAAAGTGAAATGCAATTAAACTTGATTTACAAAGGTTTATTTGTTTGCACTTCATTCAATTATGGAACACAGCTGTGTTTGTTGTGTCGCCATCTATTGACATTGCAGTTCAGTTCGTTTGCAATGAGATTGTTATTTGTAAATAACGTCTTAATTTAAATTGTTTGCTTGTAGATGACACCGTAACTAACGGGTTCACAATCTTTAGGTTAGGTTAGGTTAGATTATAATCTCCCTACCGTCAGTTTATAATGTAACTAGCGAGATTTTAAGACGAGTGTTTACAATTTTACGGTGACATAGATACTGGATGCCTATTTGAACTTCACTCGATAAGATAGTATGTTAAATCTATTTACGACTATTATACGCGGTGGGGTAGAGATCTAAGTAAGTTTTGATGTGTTCAGTACTTGGGTGCTGCCAAACGACCCATTTCTTATCCATCAAGAATTGCAGCTATTTTTAAGTAAAATAAAGTTATTCAGTAGGTATAAATTAGAGTTGATCATCGTTAATTTTTTCATTGTGATTGACATCTGTATATATGTCGGCGGCAGATCGTAAAATCGGGCATATCGAGATATTCCTAGGCATATCATGAAACGCCGCCATTTCATGATCTGACTAAGATTAACCCAGGCGTATCACGATCTGCCTTATAAAAGAGGCGGCAGATCGGTCAGACCAATGTATTCGTTGATATTCCTAGCTTCATACCGAGCGCATCGTAAAATAATTGATGAGATATTCCTAGGCATATCATGAAACGCCGCCATTTCATGATCTGACTAAAATTAACTCAGGCATATCACGATCTGTCTTATAAAAGATTCGGCAGATCGATGGGAGCAATGTATTCGTCGAATTCCTAGCTTCATTCATACCGATCGCATCGTAAAATAATTGCATTTTTTGCCACTGGTGGCGCTGCATTCTATATGGCGCTGCGTCCGAGTCCAGTGTTGCCAGATCGTATACCTTTTAATACAAGTTTACGTTCCTTCTGAGCCTTGAGGTTTGCTCGATATGGCTGGTGGTCGCTAGGCAGATCATGAAATGCCGGCGTTTCATGATCTGCCTAGGAATATCACCCCTTGAGGTTTGTACGATATGGCTGGTCGTCGCTAGGCAGATCATGAAATGCCGGCGTTTCATGATCTGCCTAGGAATATCACCCCTTGAGATTTCCACGATATGGCTGGTCATCGCTAGGTAGATCATGAAATGCCGGCGTTTCATGATCTGCCTAGGAATATCACCCCTTGAGGTTTACACGATATGGCTGGTGGTCGCTAGGCAGATCATGAAATGCCGGCGTTTCATGATCTGCCTAGGAATATCACCCCTTGAGGTTTGCACGATATGGCTGGTGGTCGCTAGGCAGATCATGAAATGCCGGCGTTTCATGATCTGCCTAGGAATATCACCCATTGATGTTTGCACGATATGGCTGGTGGTCGCGCTAGGCAGATCATGAAATGCCGGCATTTCATGATCTGCCTAGGAAATCACCCCTTGAGGTTTGCACGATATGGCTGGTCGTCGCTAGGCAGATCATGAAATGCCGGCGTTTCATGATCTGCCTAGGAATATCACCCCTTGAGGTTTGCACGATATGGCTGGTCGTCGCTAGGCATATCATGAAATGCCGGCGTTTCATGATCTGCCTAGGAATATCACCCCTTGAGGTTTGCACGATATGGCTGGCGCCGCTAGGCAGATCATGAAATGCCGGCGTTTCATGATCTGCCTAGGAATATCACCCCTTGAGTTTGCACGATATGGCTGATGGTCGCGCTAGGCAGATCATGAAATGCCGGCGTTTCATGATATGCCTAGGAATATCAGGCCCTACTTATTTGATATGCCTAAACGTCGCTAGGCAAATCGTCAAACGTTGATGTTTGAACGATATGGCTGGTAGTCGCTAGTCAGATCATGAAATGGCGGCGTTTCATGGTATGCCTAGGAATATCTCGATATGGCCGATTTTACGATCTGCCTCCGACATATACAATATATAGATTGTAATGTGGTACGTCCCACAACAAAAAAGGAAAATTTTAATAATTATTGCTAAAATAAAAATGAGTCATTCTTTGTTCTGCTACACATTTTTGAAATAAAGCTTCAATTCGGGCGTAATATCAGTTAAAGTTTTTTCACCCCATCAGCTCAAGCCATAAATTTCACCTGATATAAATTACATTTACATTTTAAATAAAATGTGTGTAGCTTATTAAAATGGGACTGGGCCGGTCACGTCTACCGCATGCATCCGGAGAGGTGGGCTAGCTTAGCCACCAAGTGGATGCCGGTAGAGGGACGTGGACGGGGCAGACCCAAACGGAGATGGCGGGATGACCTGGACAGCTTCCTGAACAACTGACCTGAGGAAACACCAAGTCGGGAGTCGTGGAAATCAAGGGGAGAGGCCTTTGCCCAACAGTGGGACACTCAGATAGGCTAGGATAGTATAGAATAGAATAGATTATGCAATTGATACCGCTCAGAGCATTATTGCATTACTTGGTACATGTTACTCTAATCCCCAGAGTCTAATTGATCAATTACCACTAACACTGGACACTGTGTCAGTCGTGACGACACTATTCCGATGGAATGATTGGACCGATGGTCTAAGTTATCTTCTGTAGACAATAAGTACAATAAAGTGTACATTAGGTACATAATACATATTACGTTTCCTGTAAAAATGTACATCTAAATCTAAATGTACACCTTTAAGTGTGCAGCGTAAAATATAGTTTGTGATTCTCTTGCCATGTCTACAGAAAAGACGTGAACGCGTTAAGCATAGGTACAGCCAAATGTGTATGTCATAAGTGCTGGTAGCCTAATCAAACCTAAGTGTATTACTTAATTACTAGGCATCGGAGTTTTTGTCGCATGGTAAGACTAATAGCAACAACAAGTCGACATTTGCCATAAATGTAAACTCTTATTCATACTCATACTCATTTATTTAATTTATCTTAAAATGACTTTATAGCGGTCAGTCGTGTATATTATCTTAGTCAAATTATATAAAAAAATATTTTTCTATTACATTATGAATTCATAACTTCAACTATTTTAACATACAACTATACAAACTACATCGCTGCGAAAGACCTAATGTTATGTAGGTACTGATCGCTGATAAAATTGATTCGACCAAATCGCACATCTGATTAATCTTTCCAATTTCTCGTTTAAATAAGTATGAAAGTATAGACGGACACATGTTGAAACGTAAAATATCTTTCAAGTAAACAACTAATCAATGACAGTAGTGATAGAATTAATTCATAACTTTTTTAATTGTGGAAGGTTATTTTCTTAGGTGACAGTTCCATTCACTTTCGGCTCTATTGCAACAAATGAGGTTTAATAAATTAAACTCATATACGTAGTAACTATTTAGTAATCTGTTCTTATATTAAATAAAATTAATCATGAGTATGAGTATGAATAAGAGTTTACATTTATGGCAAATGTCGACTCCATAGCTTGCTATTAGTCTTACCATGCGACAAAAACTCCGATGCCTATTAATTACTTCTAAAGAAACCGGATCAATTTGTTATTCCAGTAAGGCCTGGTTTTCTAACTTGATTGACAGGTTAAAATATCAGTCAATACTTGAAATTAGCTTGTTAAAGATGGAGGCCCAGGATATAGATGGAAAGTCTATAAGATGAGGACGTTCACCACCAGGTCAAAGACAATATAAGGTGATGCACGTGGAATTAGACTCGCATTGCTGATAATTTAAAGTACATATATTAGGTAACTGCCTGAATAGACGGGTCTATTGCGAAATTTATTTTATTACCTTTATTTACCGACGTTTCGGCACAGGTTTCACTGATCGTGGTCGCGGCTAACTGATGTCCCAGCAAAATGTCAAAACAGAGATTTGTGCAACTACCCGAAGAAAAAGAAAAGCCAAGGTGATAATTTTGCTGGAACATCAGTTAACCGCGACCAATACCAGTGGAACCTGTGTCAGAAGGTCGGTAAATAAAGGTAATAAAATAAATTTCGCGATAAACCCGTCTAAAAATGTCAGTTAATATGTGTTCAAAACGCGAAAGTTTTAAATATTATAATTTAAAGTAGGTACACTTTAACAATATGTGTGCAGTAGTATACCACTCAAAGCTTATCACATGTATATGTTACCCTAATTCCCGGTCTCCAATTGGTCAATTACCACAAACACTGGACATTGTGTCACCCGCTACGTCACTATTCCGAGGAAATGGTTTGAAAATTCAAGGAAATTGAGGGAGAAAGGGCGATATCGCAGTTTCATTGGCCATTCTGTGGCTTGTATTATGTTCGGGGATTAAAACGGACAGTGGAGTTTTATGTTCATTACTTGTTCGTGTCTCAAAGAGAAATGGGGTACAATATTAGGAGCTATATTTTTTGCATTATGTTGTAGTTAGAGTTTATTTCGCTATGTAAATATCATTTGAATAATTTGTGAAGCTAAAGAATTGAATAAGAGTCACAAGAACCTAGACACTTGCGACAGCAATGCAGTCAGTAGCAATGTCGCGCCGCAATACTGCAGCAATATTGCTGATATAGTCTGAATCTGAACGGTAACCTCAGCTGCCTTGAACTAGAAAATAGCCACTTTACCAATCACTTGAGATAAGTGTTGGACCTATAGTAGGCGATTGATAAGGCCACTTCTACAGAACCAACATTGCATAAATTTGTATGCTTCGATATCCCACGGCCCGAAATGTCTCATTAGTACCGTAAAACGGGGTGAGTAGGTTTCGCGGGGAGAGGTGGGTTATGAATTGGGAGAGAAGGTTTGAGAGGGGGGTGAGTAGGGATTTTAAGGCTACTGCTACAAAAATAATGTATTCCAATTTCAAATGGAGCTATAGTAATACGCATAATAAAAAAAAAATCGATCCAACAATCTTCCAAAATCACCTTTGTATGAAAACCCCTCTCACCCCAAATACGAGGCACTACGGGGTGAGGTGGATTTTCCTCTTTATCGTCAAAGTTATGAAATGGAACTACCCAAAATTAACTTATTATGTACACCATTCAGTTTTCATATGTAAAAATAAAATGTTATCGAGGTTTGAATTTCAGTTTTGACCCTACTCACCCCATTTTACGGTACTTATTATGCTCATCGCGGGCGGAACAACAGTGGCAATCGACTAATTAAGTTCAAACACCGACCTCGTTTGCATGTGGCCCCAGCCGGGGATAATCGCGTTAGCTGAATTATGTGCTGTGTGGGCTGATTTACGAGATTTAGGACCTTACTATACTACGAGTATCATTAGTAGCCACTAATGATAGTATAGTAAGGTCCTAAATCTCAAAATGGCAGCCGCCATTAGTAGACCTTACGGCTCCGCCATTTTGAACGGTTTTCATAAACTAAATCGCAAAATAAGTTCATACAATATCAAAACTTGCTAACATCATTCCACGAGAATCGGTTGAAAAATGTAGAGGAAAAACGCCCAGGAGACAACTAAAGAGTGACGGCGCGATTCGGGAAATGATTTAGAGATTTACTAGATATAAAATAGTAAAGATATGTGACGTTCCACGACAAAAGGTACCATTGCCCCGGCTGAATATTGGAGCGGCGTTAATAATAGCGTAAGCGCCAGCCGCCATAAGTCTACCATAAGAAACTCTAAATCATTTCCCGAATCGCGCCGTGAGCCATTGACCTTCCGAGCGTTGGACGTTGGACGTTCGTGGGCGCGCGGAATGCTGACAATGCATAAGCTGTCCCTATACTATTCATTAATAGTAAGCCAAGGTCCTAAAATTGGCAGCATCTTATAAATTGTACCACAAGCTCACTTGAAATACTTGCTCATGTATGCACTCTAGTGTGGCCCAGAGCAGCAGTACCAGTGTTGGTCGAGTTGTTACAAGATAACTCATGAAAAATAAACAAAATGACGGACATAGTTTTTGAGGACAAACATTATAATTGGTTATGAAGTTGTAGGTTAATGAGAACAAAACTAGTTAAACTATAAACTGAGCTGAATTAGATTCCGTTATTTAAGCTAATAAGGTTTTGCATGTCTGACAAGTTATAACGTTTGTGCTTAATTATTAACTATGTTGTTGACTTCCAAATACATACATTTATTTCTAATCCTAATAGTGTAAATAAACTATATCGAATGCCATTTACACGTAAGATTTGTATTATGATATGACACGATGGTGATTATTTTTCATTTCGAAATTATTTGTCTTATCAAAACAGATACAAACCTACTCGAGCTATTTCGTTTTTTTATATTAGATAAATGCAATTATATTTACAGAGTCTACAAGTTAAATAAAAACAAACAACTGAACAGAACTACTATTATTTCACTTTCAATATCGCTCTGGTCCTGAACGTTGATGAAAAAATCCCTTAATTCCTTTTATTTCATGAATAAATACAGAATAAACATGATCCTAATCTCATGAGCCAGAAAATTGGATTCCTTCCATTAGTTTAGGATTAAATTAATAAAATATGCTTTGTAGAAAAACTTATTAAAACTTTATTGCATTGTTCTGCAAGACAAGTCAATCCAAGGTCGCTGTGACTAGTTTCTTTAAATTTTGCTGTAAATAGTAGGTAGTTTAATAATTTAATTCTAGGCTGAATCACAGAACCTAGACGTAATGGCTAAACGCCCTCTTGTACGACAACCAAGAGTTACGATTTTTGGGTAGGTACCTACAAACTGTTATAATTTGTTCAATTGTAGCAAATATACGTATATTACACAGTTGAATACAATAAGTGTTTTGAACCTCTAAAAATTGACACGCGCAGAATCTACGAGCTTTCTTTGTGTCTAGTTTAATATCACCTGAGACTAAAATTAATAAAATATATAGGTATTTAGTGTTAAAACCTTCTAGGAGTCGCACAAAAGGGTTGGTCTCGGACTGTCTAGAACACAAAATGACTAGTGTAATATTTTGCCTATATCCCTTTTAGTCTACATAGCAAACGGTCTAGAACACAAAATGACTGCAATTATTTACCTACATTTCGTCGGTTTATCTTTACGTTAGCGATGTCGACGGAGCCCCGCTGCCGCGGGGCTCCTATTTCTGTGCGGTTTGGCCTTCGACCATTTGAAGATACCTAACGAACCTAACCTACCTATATGTGGTCATTTTGTGTTCTAGATCGTTTGCGATGTAGACTAAAAGAGCTATAGGCAAAATATTACACTAGTCATTTTGTGTTCTAGACAGTCCGAGATCAAAGCGCACAAAACAGCATTTTGCATTATTAGTAAGTAAGTAATATAATAAAAATGATGGATTTAAATCACTTAATGGATATAAGGAGTACCGCAAACATATTAAATGAGATCATTGCGACAAACCCAAATAAAACGAATATTCTAGCAAAAGGAAGATTATTTTGACATGAAAAATGACGTGTGAGATATAATATTGGCACGAATATTCCAATTCATTGGAAAAAATATTATTGGTTTTAACTCCTTACTCGTAATGGACTTTATTGGTATGGAACTAAGGTATCGTTTTAGTAATCAAATGATAAACCGATTGGGTGACAGTTACAAAAAATATCAAACTGTTATGACGTTTCATGAAAAAATTGTTTATTCATTTTAAATCAATAGCTTGCTGGTCGCGCAAATGCGATTTTTTGCGTTAAAACAATTTTCAGGTAGTTCTACATATATAGAATACAACGGGTATAATATTTCGTGGTAAAATTATTATTTTATATCTATTAACACAATTAATTTAGTGCACTACATAATTACAATGAAAATAAACGTGTTTGGGTTTGCTACGTTTAAATTTTTGTTACTTGGACTTATTTCATTATTTCGCAAATTTTACTGCAAGTGCGACTAATCTAGTGCCAAAAGTTGGTATCTTAAAATCCCAGGTTAATCTTCCATTTTCACTATTTTATCAGCTTTGTTTATTTCCATTTGCAATCTATGATATCATCATATCGCTTGCTTAGTGATAAACGGGAATAAGACGAAAAACGAGAATTGTGGTAAAACGCGTTTAAAGATTTCTTCGTCAGCGCATCTCACTTTATTTCAATAATTTACCAAACTTTAATTGCATAATGTCATTGTTTGTGTTATAATTTACATTATATGTAGTAAATACTTATATATTTAATAAAACCCAGTTCATTGCATTATGTTTCATGGCATTTATAAGATCTTAAAAAATAAGTTACAGTTATATTACGCTTTATTATGAAATGAAATATTATGTTTATGTTTTAAAAAGGCTCAATTCCTCAAGATGCTTTTTAAGATAAAAAGTCATGGCAACGATTAGTAAGTATTTCGTAAAAATACAATTTATGAAAAAATGTTTAGGAAGGAAGACAGTTTAATTGAATATATTACATTTTAATAATATAAAAAAGGTAACAAAAGGGTTTTAAATGAAATTACCAATTGGTTTTAATCATCATATTTTTATTATAAATCGAAAAAAAAAGGATTTTCTAGTCATTTGAATGGGGGGGCATAATGTTTATATGACCTGGATTATAATTAACTTATTTCAAGTCCATTTAAGGGAACTACAAATCAAAAAATAATAACGGTAATTATAAAGTATACAACAACGCATAACCTTCTCTTGGGACACCATTTGAAAAAAGCTTTTCAACTGAAGTAGTTACGTTTTCTACAACTTACATATTTTTTAACAATGTATGTAATATACATACTTGCCGAAACGGAAAAAAAAACATTTTATGCTTCTTATATTAGTCATCAAAAACTTATACATGTAAATATTTACGATTATTAGGATAATCAGCCTTAGCATCATCACAAAAAGAGATCCAGAGTAATTAGCTAATGTACTTGCATAATACTTATTTACTTATATGTATTTCAGTCTCGCGGTTTTTTTTTTCAAATATTGTGATTCTATGTGAGGTATAGAACTAATATGCTTCTTAATGTCGTTCACTAACTCTTCTGAAATCTTTTTGTGATTCTCATGTCTACCACGTAAATCTTCTTGTAAGAAACCGTTACCGTCGTGTTTATTTTTTGTTGTCTGGATCATTCTATCCGTGATGTCTAAAGTATTTTTAAAAAATAATTTACAGACACGAATTCGTCTATTATCTACAGTAAAGTAATAAGCTTTATTGTATAGCTTCTAGGATTTTCAGCATTTGTGTATCTATATTTAGGTTGAACATCTACCATACATGCACTTATGAAAGCTCTTTGCTTGTATAAGTCAGCTAATTGCCAAAAAGAATTAAATAAGGCGGACCTGGTTTCGTCATCAATTTGTTCCGAACACTTCTGTTTGCAATTATGTGTGCAAGATGGTTTAATACTGCGGCCGGGAAATGATTTAGAAGATGCAGACATTGACGTGTATGGTTGGCCACTGTTTCTTAGCTTCTGTACCTTGTTTTGTTTCCAGTTCTCTGGATTCCGAGATTTTTTTCTGCCACGTTTTTTAGGGGTATCTGATTGAGTTGAGTGCTCCGAATCCGAAGAAGAATTTCCAGAATCTGAAGACCTGCTAGACGACGACTCAGAGGATGATGACTTAGATTTAGAAGAACTAGATGATGACGAATCTGCTATTACTCTTGGTGCGATATGGTTTCGTGACGAATTACCGGTGTATGTTGGGTCTGTATCACTCAAATCGACATCGTTCTCATTGGAATGAATGGGTGAGAATACATAACTAGGGCCAGGATTTTCATCTCTTAGCTCATAAGAATTGCGCTGGCGTGTGAGCAGGCCTGGATTAGATTCAAATACCTGATCAGTAGAAGAATTTTCAACAATGTCAGTTTCCTCTTCTCCTGTAGTTTCAGTTACATGCTGGACGTTAATAGTTTCCTGGGAACGTCCACTGATATTGTCATTAGGCTGTAAAAAAACAAAACAGCGAAATAAGGTATCGTTTTAATATAACGGTCATTTTCGTACGATTGATTTCATTTAGTAGTTACAATAGTTCCATAGTATTGAAACATCCAGTGTATTTGAAACATATTAATAAAATTTACATTATTTGACCACAATTCGCATTAGTAATATTAGTAGGGATAATAATAGTGATTACTTACTAAATAATCGATGCTATTTTCTTTGTCAGAAGTCCTCTGTTCTACCTGGACCTCTTCGGAATAATTTTCCTTTGCCCGTTTTACCTAAAAATGGTAATTATGTGATCAAACAGATAAGTATTATAATGTACATAATGTTATCGTATTTTTCCCTTATAATGAAACATACCGTTATAATATCATCCGAAGTTGCATCGTCCTTTTTTCTTTTTTTGACAGTGGCACCTGCTCGCCGCATCATTTCTTCTATTCTTTTGTTCATACTAAAATGTTAATTTCTATGTTAGTTTACAAATACCGACGCAATTTTTTATAGCATAAAAAGAAATAAACACATATAAACCATCAATAGCATGTTTTATTTTATGATAAAACTAACTGATGTCTTAATGTTAAAATTATTTTGAAACATTATAAATAAATTAACGAATCAACACAAATAGTTTTCTTGAACTACCTTCTTTTAAAATTATGAAATGATGCATGTTTCAATAGTGCATTTAGTATTCAATTTTTTTTTGTAGTAAAGTGATGTATTCTTAATTAAGTCAGTTTATGATGCACACATTTTTTTAGTAAAACGAGCTAATTCGTAATGTTTCAATATTTGACAAAATATAGTAAGTAATTACTTACGTGGTCTTTGATAAAACAAAGATTTATCTCCTAATATGACACGAAAGTGACGTCTTCCTCGCAATCAAGTCACAACAAGACTGAAGTTGGCTGCTTTAGCATGAAATGAAATATACCTTTCATATCAAAGTAAAACGCAGCAAAATGTGCTATCTCTTTTTAACCCATGGCTTAGGCCGGTTTAAGAAAGAAATGTGATAGTTCTACTGGTAATAGGCTGTTTTAATACGAAAACAAATTATACACGAATTTTGAGTTAATTCCGTTTATCACTAAGCGAGCGATATCATCAAGCAAAAATGTTCACTTGAAACGTCAAATTGACAGTTAAATTTGAATAACGAGCATTATTGCCGCCATCTTGGGGAGTCCCGGTGACAAGAATGTTGCGCTTAGCGAAAAAGTCGTAAGTGCAATCTAGAAAACAGTTCAAATTATATAACTTACTGCATTAGAATTAGGTCTAAAATTCAATTAATTTCCAAATGGAAATACAATTTTTATGTCAAATGCGACAGGAGAGTCGTAAACTTCGCGATATGGACCTCGCTTTTGCGAGATTTTTTACTACCAGTAAAAATATAATGATTGCGTATATTTTACTACACTCCAACTTTTTGTCTTTAAGATAACCACGAATATTTTTGTGTTTTCACAAAATCTTCTTTTATGAATGTCTTTGCAATGAAAATTGAAAAATTTAGTATTCTTATCAACATTTCTTTACTCGTATTTTTTATTTGAGTTTTATTATGTTGCCTAAGTTGCCTTTACAAACTTGTTTTTATGACTGTGCTGTGAAATTTTCACAATGCGGTTTGAGTCAAATCATTATAGACAAAGTAACCTACATTCTTTATTTTAATGGAAATTATCTTAATAATAAAACTTTATATTTAGTTTTTAGTAATTCATTTTAGAATTAGTTTTACGTATTTTTAGATTTAGTTTTTAAGTTTTATAGGTTAATGTTTTTGTATGTTTACTGAAAAGAAAACGTTATACTCACGGAGCTTTTGAGTTATTAAACCAAAATCAAAGTTACCTTGCATAATAAATTTAAATATGCAAAGCCTGAAACCTAGTAAAGGTTTAACTTTTTATAAGATTTATAGCAAAATGTCTAACGTTCAGTTCTGTCTGGAGATTGGTAGAAATGCAATTCTTATGGTATTTCTGTGATAATGAGAGGCAATGAGAGAGTACTCGTACGATATTAATTATAAATGCATAATTTTTAGGGTTCCGTACCCAAAGGGTAAAAACGGGACCCTATTACTAAGACTCCGCTGTCCGTCCGTCCGTCCGTCCGTCTGTCACCAGGCTGTATCTCACGAACCGTGATAGCTAGACAGTTGAAATTTTCACAGATGATGTATTTCTGTTGCCGCTATAACAACAAATACTAAAAACAAAATAAAATAAAGATTTAAGTGGGGCTCCCATACAACAAACATGATTTTTGACCGAAGTTAAGCAACGTCGGGCGGGGTCAGTACTTGGATGGGTGACCGTTTTTTTTTGCTTGTTTTGCTCTATTTTTTGTTGATGGTGCGGAACCCTCCGTGCACGAGTCCTACTCGCACTTGGCCGGTTTTTTTAGTTCATGGATGTTGTAATGTGGTGAATGTCCAATTTCAATGTTTAGCAGTAACGCTTTGGTTTACTGCGACATAAACGCATATTGCTTGTGTCAGCGCAACCTAACGTGTATAAAACAATAGGCATTTAGAGAATAAACGTTCAGAATGTTCTTATACTAGCACACATAAGGTGTTTGACTTCCACTAACTCCTTACCCGACTCTGCTCGTCAATATACTTACCATAGAAGAAACTTATAATATCTGATGGCGATCCAGACCAGTGAACCAACAAGGAACTAACACTCAAGAAAGAAGGAAAAATCAAGCAAGAAAAGAAAAAAAAGAAGAACCACATTTTCAACACCAATCCACGCAGTCAGAACCAACCACCTTATCAAGAATCAAGAAACAACCTGAGAAGAACCAACCAACATCAAAAATCGGAAACCACGAGAAATCAAGAAGAGCGAAGATCGAAGAGCGTTGTCCAGGGTTTCCCGGCTCGCAAATCAAGAGGTGTCCAGGGTTATACCGTCCCATTTCAAGAGGAGTCCAGGGTTATCCCGGCCCACTAACATCGTCGTAAGCAGAGCCAGCCATACGAAGCGTCAAGCGAGCGCCACATGGAGGTGCCAGCTCGCCAGGCCACGCCAGCAGCAGCAAGAATGCCGGTCGCGAACTCGCACCGGATCGGACGAAGACGAAGCCGAGGACGGCCAGCCACGCAGCAATAGGATGTAAATCCTACATGTAATTTATTATTTTAATTATTTTTCTCTAAAAGCCAGCATTTTTTTTTCCAATTCAGTAGCAGTCATATTTAAATCATTCATAATTATTAAAGGTTGTCGCTAAACTCAATTTCGTTTCGAGCATAAATAATTTTCATAAGAAGTCATAATATAATATAAAAATTAAAAGTGTCGAATAGTGTCCTCAATCATGTATGTTGCAATTTGCAGCGCGTGCCACACATTGTGCGCACGTCGACAGAAAACTTAACTAGGCCGCGAGACTTTGCCGCGAGTTAGAATATTTTAATAAGCGATGAATGAAATTTGATACATCGCATAACGATTAAATAATTAACAACTCAATTCAATAAAATTATTTAATTGTTTCTTAGTAATGATTGATACTTTAGCTACGTGTCGGACTGATCACCTGATATACAGCGAAAGTTTGATTTATTACATCATTTTTTTTTGGAATTTTTGAAGTTAAATAATAATGTTTCATTTATAGAAAGCTTACAGTACGGTACAAGTTTGAAAGTTTTAAGGAGTTTAGGCACATTTATTTATAAAATGTGACCTTATAGCTAGAGCACTAGTCCTTCGTTCTTGATCATAGTGTGATATACAGTATCCTCCGTGAAAGTTGTAGGAGACTTATTGTCTTAATGTATTTGTGTCTCTAGGTACAGGCAGAGCCGTACAGCCTGGCCTGATATGCCATTTTATAGAGTTGATAAAGGGTGACCATGCCCTAGGTGTTTATTGAAGAATTGCTATGGATAGCATTGATAGGTGAAGGGTGCGCACAGAGGCGCAACCCAGTTATGTCCTTGATCATAGTCGACCTTAAAGGTGTCCGTGAAAGGCTTAACATTTAATACGGCATTAGTTTATTTTATTGTCAGAATTATGGGAGATACCGTAACTATAAACAGCGAGAGTGAATATTTTAAAGTTGAATACCAATTGTTTCTAAATGTTTTAAAGTTGAATAGTAAATGTTTTAAAGATAAAGAGTAGGTAAATGTTTTTAAAGAAGGAGATTTATATTTTATGAGAAAAGGAAGTAAATTAATATTTTAACGTTTGAGAGATGACAACATTTTAAGTGATGATATTTTCTTATTAGCACAACGATTTTTTTTTCTTTTCCTTAATAGGACTACGACACTTACGACACATAAGAACCTAGTTAAATAAAGATTGTTTGCATTATACCTATATAATTTGTTAATATTTTTTTGTATTGTTTTCAGAAAAAATTGTAAACAAGTAACATGCGTTTAAATTTTTTCTTCTGCCACCCCGGCGGTGAGAGGAACTTTCGGGGGAGGTGTAATGTGGTGAATGTCCAATTTCAATGTTTAGCAGTAACGCTTTGGTTTACTGCGACATAAACGCATATTGCTTGTGTCAGCGCAACCTAACGTGTATAAAACAATAGGCATTTAGAGAATAAACGTTCAGAATGTTCTTATACTAGCACACATAAGGTGTTTGACTTCCACTAACTCCTCACCCGACTCTGCTCGTCAATATACTTACCATAGAAGAAACTTATAATATCTGAATGTTTTGTGAAGGCGGATTCAATATAAACTTATGAGTTATTATTTATTGGCATCAAACATTTACAATCACATCCGTTTACAAACCGCCCACACAACCATTCCAGCCCTGGGTCCCCGGCGACACGACAAATGGCCGAAGCAAACTAGTCGTCGGTGACTTCAACAGCCATCATACTGCTTGGGGATACCGTGAAACAAACTGTGACGGTGAGGCGGTTGAGGCATGGGCTGAGGCGAACGGTCTGGCTCTTCTGCACAATCCCAAACTGCCGGGGTCTTTTAACAGCGGGCGTTGGCGACGCAGCTACAACCCTGATCTAATCTTCGTCAGCGAAAATATCAGCTCGCAGTGCTCTAAGGTCGTCTGCGCCCCAATCCCCAGAACGCAACACCGGTCTATAATGTGCCGGATTCAGGCGGTCGTGAAGCCCATCAAAGTCCCATTCCGACGGCGTTTTAAAGCCGAATGGAGTAAATACTCTGCGAATATAGTCGGAAAGCTGCGCTCCCTGCAACTACAACCCGTCGCCTCCAACTACGATGAGTTTATCGGGATTGTCCAGTCCGTATCACGCCAGTCGATACCCAGAGGTTGCCGGTCAAACTACATCCCGGGTCTCAACCCAACGTCGTCAAAATTGCTGCAGTCCTACGAAGTCCAGTTCAGGAACGACCCCTTTTCTGCTGAAACTATACAAACGGGCACAGAGCGGCGATGAGCTGGCTAAGTCTCGCAGAGAAAAGTGGGCAAAGAGCGTTTCCAATATCAACCTGACACACAACAGCAAAAAAGCCTGGTCCACTCTCGACAAGCTCACTGGCGAAGCACCCGCGGCCACGCGCCCGGGCTTGATCACGGCCAACCAGATTGTAAGTCAACTTCTGCTGAACGGTAAGCCGCCTCACCGCATGCCTAGGCCCCCTTCCACCGCGGCTCTTCAGGATAACACCAACCGCAGCCTGAGCAGACCATTTACTGTATATGAACTCCAAACTGCCATAAAAACCCTGAAAAGCGGAAAGGCGTCTGGCATGGACGACCTCACAGTGGAACAAATTAAGAACTTCGGACCTGTGGCGACCTCCTGGCTTCTAGCTCTCTTCAAAGATTGTCTGGTGTCGCTCAGCATACCTAAAGTGTGGCGCAAATCAAAAGTAGTAGCGCTGCTAAAACCCGGGAAGCCTCCCGATGATGCTAAAAGCTACCGCCCGATCTCCTTACTGTGCCACACTTACAAGCTGTTTGAGCGTCTTCTCCTCAACCGGCTGACACAAGCAGTGGATCATCTTCTTATCAACGAACAAGCAGGATTCCGCCCCGGCAAGTCGTGTCAGTCAGACCCTAAAACTGACGCAGCACATTGAGGACGGCT
Organism: Cydia amplana; assembly: GCF_948474715.1. NCBI lineage: Eukaryota > Metazoa > Arthropoda > Insecta > Lepidoptera > Tortricidae > Cydia > Cydia amplana. Next base: position 6,389,168 of record NC_086088.1, read on the forward strand.
TTGAGCTTGGCATGGTCACTGGTGTGGCTTTTGTCGATCTATCTGCAGCCTACGACACTGTGAACATCAAGATCTTGCTGTCAAAAGTTGCCAACGTCACTCGAGATGGAGGTTTCGTTCGTGTACTTGGTGAACTGCTACGGAACCGCTGTTTTCAAGTCCACCTCCATACGGGGAAGAGCCGATGGCGACGCCAAAAGAATGGTCTCCCCCAAGGCAGCGTGTTGGCGCCAACCCTTTTCAACCTATACACGAACGACCAGCCAAGCCCACCGGGGACTCAACGTTTCATCTACGCAGACGATCTAGCCCTCGCAGCTCAGTGTCGCTCTTTCGAAGACGTGGAAGGGACTCTGTCTGGGGCATTGGAGCAACTCGGAATTTACTATAGGGCTAACTGCCTCCGACCAAACCCAAGCAAAACTCAGACATGTGCGTTTCACTTGCGCAACCATCACGCAAACAGACCCCTTCGCGTAGAGTGGGATGGTGCGACACTTGAACATTGCCCCCACCCGCGATACCTGGGAATAACGCTGGATAGAGCGCTAACCTACAGGGCGCACTGTTCTAACACACGCATGAAAGTTAGTGCGCGGAACAACCTACTGCGTAGGCTATCTTCAACAAGCTGGGGCGCAACCGCGCACACCTTGCGTACCACCGGACTAGCTTTGTGCTTTTCTGCTGGAGAGTTTGCCTGCCCAGTCTGGCATCGGTCCCCACACGCCAGCCTCGTAACCACCGTGCTCAACGACACCTGCCGCACCATCTCAGGCTGCCTCAAGCCGACCCCGCTCACTTATTTTAAATCGAAATTTGCTCGACGTTTTTGTCGTTATATACCGAAAAATTACGATCTTCAACTTAACAATAATATGTGAATAGGTCTTATGGGATGAAAAAAAACATGTTTAGTTTTTTTTCGGGGTAAAAGGAACAGTATGAATATTGAGGATTCCCTACAGGTGTTCCTCTTGTCCCAATGTTTCTCGTAACCCATCTAACTTTAACAGAACTAAATCGCGTATGTAGAAATACTCTCTCGTAGGTTCTCTCTGCCAGAGGTAAGGAAAGCAATTTCCCGAAGAGCCGGGACTAGACGCGTTTCCAAATGACTTATTTAAATTTTACATCTACAGTTAAATTTCACGACCATTTTCGCGAGTTTTCGCTGCACCAAAGTTAATATTTTTGAATTATTAATAACTAACTTTGAAGTAAAGTAGCTAGTACAACCGACCCCAGGGTTTTATGAGATGCAGAGAACATAAATCATTGATTAAAATGGCAGAATAATTTAGTCGTTCCTACTTATTTATAAAAGTTGACGCCACTCTATTCTTTTAGCTTAATTAAATATTTTGAATTGTGAAAATAAATACGTATATTATAATATAAGTAATGTATTATAAAACTGTGAATACCTTCGATTTCCGCTCCAACGCAATATAAAATGCATCGGCGCCTGCATCCTCCATGAGATGAATGCCGCCATGAAATCATTCCATTTCCGCCATCTATGGACACGCTACCGTAACGCACACTATATGCGGTAAGTCTATTCGAAAACCCATGCGATTATAAACTTTATGAATTGAGAACAAGGTTTAAAATAGCATATTTTCGAGAGTTTAAAATAGCGCACCTTTTACGTCAAGCTGAAGCAAAGCTGAAGATTCGTTTTACTATGATATGAAAACGGGCGAAAATCTATCTCAAGAGTCTTATTTTACGCGGATTTTACCTACAGAAAATCACATTCAATAGTAAGGAGCGCTTAATTTAGGTTTCCATTTATTTTATTAAATTCTCTTTAGCCCAATACGTAATTGATATTGATATTTATTGAAATCAAATTTTACAGCATTACAGCTAACACCAATGCATTGTAAAATTAAGTAGTAAAATTTAGTAAGTAATAGGTAGGTATAGTTATATTGTAGTTAATATAATATAGCGAACTATAAAAATAAATAGGATTACATTCTCAGCAATATGCACAAGACAATACCATAATGACCTTTTACAGTACTGTATAATGGTGCTTCGTTACCGCAATAGTGCGATAATAAGCTCATTACGCAACTATGTATGTCGAAAATTTAAAGGGCCATATGTACTGTAAAACGTTGTACGATACTTGTGCGCTGATACTCCCTTTGGTCGTGTTTTAATTTATCGCGACTCATTTTGAATTTCGTATTTTTTGCACTTGTATTGTAATGTACTATTACCAACCGACTCAGTTAAACGGTAGACCTATAGGTAATACGAATAAAAGTAATAACGAGTTCCCCAATCGACTTCAATCAATTCAATAATCTCGGCTTCATAAAGTAAACTCATACGGTTGGTTTGGTAATGTTGTGAAAGCGGTGAGAGGCCCGTCAGCAATGTCCCCTTAATTCTGTTGGAGCTTAAATTGATTTGGATGTTTGGGTTGATTCAGAGGAAATTGGTGTATGAATTGAAAGAGATGCTGTTCTAACATATTTGTTGTTAACGTAATGTAAGGTGACCCATAAATGCGTTGGCAAGTTTTTTGCTGCGGCATATTCTTGATAATTTTAACAATCATTTGTGGGTACTTATATAATATCAAAGCTAAAGGAGAATATTTTGAAGATAATAAATACGTTTTGTTTTAGTTTAATAGTCGTAGTTTTAACTTTTAATGACATTTTGATAAATGCTTGTAAGAAAAGTTACCCTAAAAATTATTTCTATGTCAATTTATAGGGATATATCATGCGTCTTTACTACCAAGATTATGCAAAGTTAGCGTGGTCAGAGTCATGTTGATTATTTGTAAAATACTTTCATATTATTATGAAAGTTGCATAAAATACTATTAATAACCAAAAGTTTACAATTCCTTAAGGCTGATATTTAACTGATCACCAGATTTTGTAAAATTTAATACCAAAAAAATGTATTTTACCACCCTAAAATAATAAATGATCACCAAAATTATAACTCCATTTTAATGTGAAATGATTACCAATTTTATTACATTTTACTATCCTATTAAAGGAAAAGACACCAAACTAATCATTATTAACCCAAAAATAGTAAATGATTACCAAATTTCAAATCCCATTTTAATGTGAAATGATAACCAAATTTTTACATCTTGCTATCCTATTAAAGAAAATGACACCAAAATAATAATTGTAAACCCAAAAATATTAAATGACCACCAAAATTAGAACCCCATTTTAATGTAAAATTATAACCAAATTTTTAAATCTTGCTATCCTATTAAAGCAAATGACTCCAAAATAATCATTGTAAACCCAAAAATAGTAAATGACCACCAAAATTGTAACCACATTTTAATTAAAAATGTGCAAATATTTAATATATCGTTATCCTATTAAATTAATTAATCCACTTCGTCACCTTTTTCTAGTAGCATTTTATTTCTGTAAGGGTCGCAGTTCAAACCTAACCTAACCCACTTTTCTAGTAGCATTTCTTTTCTGCAAGGGTCGCAGTTCAAACCTAACCTAACTAACTTTTCTAGTAGCATTTCGTTTCCGTATGGGTCGCAGTTCAAACCTAACCTAACCCACTTTTCTAGTAGCATTTCTTTTATGTAAGGGTCGCAGTTCAAATCTAACCTAACCCACTTTTTTAGTAGCATTTCTTTTCTGTAAAGGTCGCAGTTCAAACCTAACCTAACCCACTTTTCTTGTAGCATTTCGTTTCCGTAAGGGTCGCAGTTCAAACCTAACCTAACCCACTTTTCTAGTAGCATTTCTTTTCTGTAAGGGTCGCAGTTCAAACCTAACCTAACCCACTTTTCTAGTAGCATTTCTTTTCTGTAAGGGTCACAGTTCAAACCTAACCTAACCCACTTTTCTAGTAGCATTTCTTTTCTGTAAGACCAAGACAGCCAGACAGACAGACAGGGGCTAGTAATTTTGGCATCATTTTACTTTATTTGGTAATACGTATACATTTTTTGGTAATCATAGTGGTTTAATTAGGTGAAAATATCGCATTAATTTGGTCTTAAAGATTTGGTGATCATTAATGATTTTTGGTAATCGTTCAATATATTTGGTATTTGAATACAATTTGAAGTGCAGTCGTAATTAAAACGGTGGTAGTTTTGTGATTTTGCCTTATTTTTTTGGTGTTCAGTAATTTTTTTTGGTATGCATGATTTTTTCATTTAGGGTACCAAAGTATTTTTTGGTGGTCATTATATTTGTAGCCATTCCTTAAGGATTAACTTTGGTACCCGCAGTAGGCACGTCTGAATCGCGGGGACAGATGGAGAAAGATCGTGAGAGAGAAAGGGATACAAAAGGGAGGTCACGACGCTCAATATTGAGGAATACGACGCAAGGGTATAATCCATCACTTCCATCAGTAAAGCGGGATTTACATTACGAAATTAGTGACGTGAAATTAATTGCGTGACATTAGATCTACCAAGAGTTTCACGTGTAATTTAATATTTTCGTAATGATTGCATTAATTTCGTAAAAGGAAATCAATTTCGTGTCCTGCGCGATTTTTTGGTGAAATTAGTGTTAAGAAACTAATTTCTTATTTATTTAGCTTATGGGAACCCTTCCACGGGGATCGGATCTGGGTGATCTAGCCTAATATATACATTATTGTTTATTTTTTAGGTATTAGTTTTAGTTTTGTAGGTAGTTATCTAAGCATTAATTCCAATTACAAAATAATTTTAAATGTTTACGCACCAGACACTTTTTAAAAAACTGGGAGTTGTTACAACTTACCCCGTAATTTTTTTCAATACCTGGTCGAAACAGAGCTCGTATGCACATTCACTCGCTTCGATGTCTGGCGGGGCAATGGCGGTGTTTACGTTATTCCTCGAGTTATAAGAAAGTCATTCAGCAAAAAAAAAAAAATGTTTTTAATTCCCCGTCAAAATTGAGCGTTACTACTTACCCCAGTTACATTAAGCCCCCGACTCCCCTACCTAAATCCCGCTTTTACGGTATCGAAAATGTTTTGCGTAGGCGTGTCTCAAGTATCCGCAGAGCTCTCTTTGCTGCTAAGTGGTTACTTTAACGAACTACGGATACAAGTAATAAAGGGAATTTCGAACTAACGAGGGAGAGATAGCATGAAAATGTGAAAAAGATTTGAGACGTCCTCGGGTTAATTTTATAATAGGGTAATTGACTGTATTTAAAATAAATTATTTTACACCATGCGTGAAATAAAGCACCAGAAGATTAATAGAGAAACGTAGACAGCCGTTAAACGTAGACACAATTTATATTTTTAAACCCGTATAAAACTATAAAGAGTAGGTTATTTGGGTGCGACGTCACATGCTAGTGTTTCATATAAATTCCATGGTAGCAAATTTTTTTTTGACAGTTCGAAAAAAGAAACTGATTTGACTAGTAGTCAAATACCCTAAGTGATTTCTTGCATGTAATATACCACCTTGTTGACTTTGAATAAAGTTATACTGGCATTTAAATATAACAAGATATTTTTCTTCAAGCAACACATTTATTAAAAAAAGCTAGGATTACTTACTTCGAAAGAGGAGGCCTTTATTTTCTGGTTGGACTCCTTTTGTAAGAATTGAAACAACGTTTTCGGCCATAATGAATATATTTCTTTCTCAACTTACTCTAACCTAATCCTATTTCTATCTCTTTCATTCAATCAAGCATTCTTCCTTTTCTTTCTAAGGTATCTTCAAGCATACTGTCTCGCTCACTCAATACGTTTCGTTTTACACAGTAACTAATGCACCTTACACTTTTATATTAATCTTTTATATTAATTTTATATTAATTATCCATTACAAGGATGAATATGTTTTTCTACTCCTACTAATAACTTATCCCTTTTCTTTTACATCCAATCAAATTTAGTACTACTTTATGATGTTTAGTTTTATATTCGTCAATGTCTAAGCAAATAACGATCCCAAAAAGCATTTCTCTAACCTAGTACATCAATCTAATATATAATAAACATGATATATTTGTAAACTGTTTTTGCGAACCGTACTACTCGTGAAGGTATCATTCTAATTCGATTAACATTAACTACGCCACCGAATTGGTAAGACAAGCCGTATAAAATAAATACAACTTCTACAATTCAATAATATGTATCTTTACTTTATCGTTGAGAATGTGTTAATAACGTAAAATTAGTATTATTTTCAATAAATATAATGTACCTCTATTGTTATGAAATATTATTTCATATACAGGTTTTTGAAAATTTTGGAAAATACTTATGCTTTATTTATGAGATTCATACATTTTAGTACCTATTCCATTTATTTAGACATTATCTAAGAGTTTTATCAAGAACAAAGCCAGTAAATTATTTACATAATCACATAAAGAAGCTATGTGCCGTTGTTGCACCTTTGGACCGCTCTCTCCTGTAAAATCAAAATTGATTGCATATGTATACACTAGCTGTTGCCCGCGACTTCGTACGCGTGGATTTGTATATTGGTGGTTATAAATTCTACATTAGCTTAGAACATTATGCAGCAAAAGATAGCAGTAGGGACGGTTAATCATTTGTTAATTATTTTACAACGCATGAGATTTGTCTTTCACAACCTGGCTACGAAGTTTCAAGCCCCTAACTGAATAAAATTGTTCTCGATAATCTCGATATAATCTCTCTCAACCCCCAGAAGATTTTCAAGTCCACTATTTAATAAAACCTACTACCTAACTACCTATTTACGAAGTTTGAAGTTCCTAGCTTTAAATAAAATTTGAACTCTCTACCAACTCTCAACCCCTGTTTAAACTTTTAGGGGATGAATTTTTAAAAACGCTGAAATTACTTTTCTTGTATTGTAATAATATGCCTTTATACAACGATTCAAGTTCCGCACTCCGATAAATATTTGGGTTCCATAAAAATTTTCGACCCCCTTCACCACCTTGGGGGATGAATTATCAAAAACTCTGAAATTAGTTTTCTTTTCTCTTAATAGAATACCTTTTTACGAAGCTTCAAGTTCCTAGCTTTAAATAAAATTATAACCTATACAATCTTTCAACCCCTTTTCAACCCTGTTATGGGATGAATTTTTAAAAACGCTGAAATAAGTTTTCTTGTGTTCTAATACTATTTAAAGATTTAAGTCTCGCACTCTCAAAAATATTTGATCTCCATACAAACTTTCAACCCCTTTTTCACCTCCTCGGGGGATGAATTTTTAAAAACGCTGAATAGGTTTTTTTGTTTTTTAATACCTTTTTACGAAGTTTCAAGTTCCTAGCTTTAAATAAAATTTGAACCCTATACAAACTTTCAACCCCCTTTTGGACCCTTACAGGGTATGAATTTTTAAAAACGCTGAAATTACTTTTCTCGTATTCTAATAATATGTCATTATACAAAGATTCAAGTCCCGTACTTACAAAAAATATTGACCTCCATACAAATTTTCGACCCCTTTTTCACCACCTTAAATGTTGAATTTTGAAAAACGCTAACAATAGTTTTCTTCTCTTTTAATGAAATAACTTTTTACGAAGTTACAAATTCGTAGGTTAAAATAAAATATAAACCCTATAGAATCTTTCAACCCCTTTTTAACCCTTTTAAGGGATGAATTTTTGAAAACGCTGAAATTACTTTTCTTGAGAATTAATAATATGGCTTTATACAAAGATTCAAGTCCCGCAATCTAAAAAATATTTGATCTCCGTACAAACTTTCAACCCCTTTTTCACCAACTCGGGGGATGCATTTTTAAAAACACTGAAATTTGTTTTGTTGTTTTTTAATTTAATACCTTTTTGCGAAGTTTCAAGGTCTTAGCTTAAAATAAAATTTGCACCCCAAGACAAAGTTTCATCCCCTTTTTTACCCCCTTAGGGGTTGAATTTCCTAAAACGTCGCAATTCCTTTTTTTTGCAATCCGCTATTATGCCTTTCTAAAAAGTTTCAAAGCATTTGTAATGGATTCAAACTTTCAACCCCTTTTTAACCCTGTTAGGGGATGAATTTTTAAAAACACTGAAATTACTTTTCCTGACTTATAATAATATACCCATATACAAAGTTTAAAGTCACACACTCACAAAAATATTTGATCTCCATACAAACTTTCAACCCCTTTTTCACCACCTTGGGGGATGAATTTTCGAAAACGCTGAAATTAGTTTTCTTGTATTTTAATTTAATACCTTTTTGCAAAGTTTCAAGGTCCTAGCTTAAAATAAAATTTGCACCCCAAGACAAAGTTTTATCCCCTTTTTTACCCCCTTAGGGGTTGAATTTCCTAAAACGTCGCAATTACTTTTTTTTGTAATCGGCTATTATGCCTTTCAAAGAAGTTTCAAAGCATTTGTAATGGATTCAAACTTTCAACCCCTTTTTAACCCTGTTAGGGGATGAATTTTCAAAAACGCTGAAATTACTTTTCCTGTCTTATAATAATATACCCATATACAAAGTTTAAAGTCACACACTCAACTTCAAGTCCCGTACTTACAAAAAATATTGACCTCCATACAAATTTTCGACCCCTTTTTCACCACCTTAAATGTTGAATTTTGAAAAACGCTAACAATAGTTTTCTTCTCTTTTAATGAAATAACTTTTTACGAAGTTACAAATTCGTAGGTTAAAATAAAATATAAACCCTATAGAATCTTTCAACCCCTTTTTAACCCTTTTAAGGGATGAATTTTTGAAAACGCTGAAATTACTTTTCTTGAGAATTAATAATATGGCTTTATACAAAGATTCAAGTCCCGCAATCTAAAAAATATTTGATCTCCATACAAACTTTCAACCCCTTTTTCACCACCTTGGGGGATGAATTTTCGAAAACGCTGAATTTAGTTTTCTTGTTTTTTAATATAATACATTTTCACAAAGTTTCAAATTTCTAGCTTAAATTAAAACTTGAACCCCATACAACCTTTCATCCCCTTTTTAACCCCCTTAGGGGTTGAATTTTTCAAAATCGCTTCTTATCTCTTGTACACTTTACAAATGCAACCTAGTGTGCAAATTTCAACTTTCTAGCTTTTGTAGTTTCGGCTCTGCGTTGATGAATCAGTCAGTCAGTCAGTCAGTCAGTCAGTCAGGACACTTGCATTTGTATATATAGATAGATAAGAGCTACGAGTACGAGTATGAAGCTTTTCTCTACATGGTGGAATAATAAATAATAAATATTATAGGACTTTTTTACACATAATATTGACTAAGTCCGACACTTCCCACTGTAAGCTCAAGAAAGCTTGTGTTGTGGGTACTCAAACAACGATGTATATTAATATACAAATACATAAATTTATTCTTAGGTTTATTTTAGTTTATAATTTCTATGTTTAATCAGGGCCCCTATTCGACATGTACAACTGTCAGATTTCGCGTCATTTGAAATTCAACTGTTGAAGTTCATTTGAAGTTCATCAAGTGCTGAAGTTCATTTGGTACAAACAATAATACATTAAATACATAGGAAACATCTAAGACTCAGGAACAAATATCTATGTGCGATGGCACAAATAAATGCCCATATCCCCCTTGTCCTTACCGAATAAGTGGTGCTACGAGCTACGGCATAGCACTCGTATATTCTGTGACTGGCATATGGCGGGGTGACAGGGTATATGGGCATATGAAATTTAACGCATTCACTGCCAGCGACCCGCTAGGCGGGTTCTCTATTCGTAGTCACTTTCCTCTACAAAGCAGGAATGCGTTGGGAACGGCTACGCATGTAGCGCTACGAAAACGTTGGCTTCACATGTGCATTTTCTATCGGATGATACACGGAGGCCGATTCTAATTTAACAATTTGTTACGTTATTTTACTGACCATGATCTTCTTGACGATTAGCGCGCATCTCACGCACGACTTTCACTTCATTTAGCATGCACCAATCAGAGTGAGCGATCTTCAAGGTCGTATCAAATTAAGATCATAATCATAACAAGTTGTTAAATCTGAATAAAGCTTATGATTTTAAGAAGTTTCATTAAACCAAAGTCTAAAATATTAGTAAAGTAAGAAAGAGATGATTGTAATTCTCTCAGTCACGCGTTTGGCCCACCGTAAATTTATTTTTGATAGCTATATATGTTACCTATTAAAATTGCAACAGCCTCTCGCAGAGCCTAAACACACAGACGGACTACTCAGCCTGTTTGTCCCTCATTAGATTATTTGCTTGGGACCGAAAATTATGAAATACTTTATCAAAGTAAGATTCTCTAAGCTTTCAATGTGTGTGTTGTATTTGTATGTATGTTGTAACCACATACATATACCAAGACCAGCGCTGGCTTTATAGCTAGCATTATTATTTATTTATTTATTTATGTATCAAATAAGTAACACAGCATTACAGTATAAAACCAAGGCACTGTGAAACTACAAAATATAAAAGAAAAGACACAAAGAAAAACAATATACATAAAAATTAAATTAACTAAATATTAGATTTGGGCGACGACGTATCAGCGTGGCTCCGTAGCGTTGTTCGGCAGGTTGCCCCGGAACCGCCGAAACACCACGCCCTATTATGCTGAGTTGGGTCCATTTCGTGATGCACACTTATTGTTCTCTTCTGTTCTTGCTGTTGTTGTCTGTACATGTTCGTACATGTTTGTGATCGTCACGAATAAAAAATCTTTTATCTTTTTTTTACATAATATATAATTTGTTGAAAACTTAAAAGGTGAAATAATATTATTTACCTCAAGGTGTAATAAAAACATTACAAAACAAAATGAAACAGCTCATAAAAATATAATAACTCAGTTTTCCTTAATTGTTTCATTTACCTAAAAAATAACTTCTTTTGACACGTGGCATTCCAATTTATGCGAAATTAATATTCCTAATTAAATAGAATCCTCATGTACCTATGCCTAATTGCCTGACATCAAAATTAATTTACTTCATATTGAACTTTCCGGACTATAAATGTAAAGTTTCCATATTGAAAAAGCCATTTAAAGCCATATATAATAATAGAAATTGTCCGTGACTTTTCCGGCCTAGAACTCGATAATTGCTCCAATACAAACTTCAACACATATAAAAAAACCTATAAAAACTTTCTCTTGTGTAGGAAAACACACACATCTTCCTCGCGTTGTCCCGGCATTTTGCCACGGCTCATGGGAGCCTGGGGTCCGCTTGGCAACTAATCCCAGTAATTGGCGTGGGCACTAGTTTTTACGAAAGCGACTGCCATCTGACCTTCCAACCCAGAGGGTAAACTAGGCCCGTTTTAGGGATTAGTCCGGTTTCCTCACGATGTTTTCCTTCACCGAAAAGCGACTGGTATAAATATCAAATGATATTTCGTACATAAGTTCCGAAAAACTCATTGGTACGAGCCGGGGTTCGAACCCGCGACCTCAAACCGCCGCGACCGCGCTGTAGGAAAATCGTAATCGTAAGGAAACTAATCCTGATAAGGCCTAATAGAGTCCATTCAAAACTTCCACTTTGGCATCAAACTGATATCAAAATGAAATCCTACCTGTCTGAGACAATCGATACAAATGCAAACACATACGTCCTAATAAAATACCTACTTGGAAAGACGTTTCAAAGTGGCATATAATCAAAATTTAACACGATTCACCAGTCATTCGAATATAGTTCTTGACGGCTTAACTTAAAGTTCATACTATGAATTATGGCCATATTTCACGCATAAGTTCCCCCGTTCTAGTGTAATTTATGTAGAAACTTGGCTTTATGCGACTATTTTGTCACGGATTATAGGTATATCGAATATGTATGTCTGTAAGTTTAAAATACGGTGCCCAAGTTAGTTAGCAAGGGCCTAAATCTAAAGTTGGAACATCAAACTTCAAATATCATTGGTACGTACATGAAAAATATAGGAAAAATACAAATAATATTTCCTCTTAAAATAGGTTAATATATGTGATTGAAAGTAAATATTCTTGTTAGGAAAATGATTCCGCATTGCTTATACTGCAACAAAGAAAGAGGTAAACCGCCTGTAGGAGTATTTGCTGCCTTCAATTACACCCAAATAGTACCTACTTAATATTTCACAAAAACAATATTCATCATACAAAATAACCAACCTAATTTACCTTAAGTAATTTTATATTTTCTCTTATACAAGGATGTACGCCATAATTAATTTTGCGAGAATAATTGTTCAATTTCGTACTCCTAATTATTTTCATGTTCCCGGCGACAGGTAATACCGCGTTTAAAATGGTGTACCCTTGTTTTGTCGACAAACTTTTCATCGAATATTATTTCATCGACAACGATTCATCGAAACATTAGTACTCGTAATATTGTTTGGCGTTATTTTGTTTCATATACTACTTATTTCAATTTTTCTTACTGCGTAGAAATACTATTCAATGAATATTACTTGATCGCTGATTCGTTTCAAATTATTTTAATTGACTCAACTACTAAACATTGCAATTCATTTGTTCGACGTATTACTTTAATACATTTTTATATGTCGTACTTGGAAAGACGTTTCAAAGTGGCATATAATCAAAATTTAACACGATTCACCAGTCATTCGAATATAGTTCTTGACGGCTTAACTTAAAGTTCATACTATGAATTATGGCCATATTTCACGCATAAGTTCCCCCGTTCTAGTGTAATTTATGTAGAAACTTGGCTTTATGCGACTATTTTGTCACGGATTATAGGTATATCGAATATGTATGTCTGTAAGTTTAAAATACGGTGCCCAAGTTAGTTAGCAAGGGCCTAAATCTAAAGTTGGAACATCAAACTTCAAATATCATTGGTACGTACATGAAAAATATAGGAAAAATACAAATAATATTTCCTCTTAAAATAGGTTAATATATGTGATTGAAAGTAAATATTCTTGTTAGGAAAATGATTCCGCATTGCTTATACTGCAACAAAGAAAGAGGTAAACCGCCTGTAGGAGTATTTGCTGCCTTCAATTACACCCAAATAGTACCTACTTAATATTTCACAAAAACAATATTCATCATACAAAATAACCAACCTAATTTACCTTAAGTAATTTTATATTTTCTCTTATACAAGGATGTACGCCATAATTAATTTTGCGAGAATAATTGTTCAATTTCGTACTCCTAATTATTTTCATGTTCCCGGCGACAGGTAATACCGCGTTTAAAATGGTGTACCCTTGTTTTGTCGACAAACTTTTCATCGAATATTATTTCATCGACAACGATTCATCGAAACATTAGTACTCGTAATATTGTTTGGCGTTATTTTGTTTCATATACTACTTATTTCAATTTTTCTTACTGCGTAGAAATACTATTCAATGAATATTACTTGATCGCTGATTCGTTTCAAATTATTTTAATTGACTCAACTACTAAACATTGCAATTCATTTGTTCGACGTATTACTTTAATACATTTTTATATGTCGTACTACACATTTACATTTTTCTGTTGTAAGAATTTTAAAATTATGTATATAATTATCTCATACAAATATGTATAATAAAACTAAGTAGGTTTCGGTTAGGTTAGATTAGAACTGAGAACCCACACAGAAACGAACGGCTTTCAAAGTAGGTTTAGGTTAGGTGAGAACTGCAACCCCACACAGAAACGAACGGCTTTCGAAGTAGGTTTAGGTTAGGTTAGAACTCCGACCCCACACAGAAATGAACGGCTATCAAAGTAGATTTAGGTTAGGTTAGATCTGCCACCCCACACAGAAACGAACGGCTTTCAAAGTAGGTTTAGGTTAGGTTAGAACTGCGACCCCACACAGAAACGAACGGCTACCAAAGTAGGTTTAGGTTAGGTTAGAACTGCGACCCCACACAGAAACGAACGGCTATCAAAATAGGTTTAGGTTAGGTTAGAACTGCGACCCCACAAAGAAACGAACGGCTATCAAAGTAGGTTTAGGTTAGGTTAGAACTGCGACCCCACACAGAAACGAACGGCTACCAAAGTAGGTTTAGGTTAGGTTAGAACTGCGACCCCATACAGAAACGAACGGCTTTCAAAGTATTACAAATATTAAATAAATATGAAATATTACAAATCGAAATAATATTATGCGTAATAAATTTTATTAAATGCAATCCAAAATTAAATAAGAAAACCCGTAAAGAAATACCACGATATAAACTATATGCATAATAACTCGAGTACCAATTAAAAGTCCGAGATTTAAATTTACTAGTATCGATTCTTCGACGCAATGACTTGTCGATGAAATGAAAATACTTGAAACGTTGTCTTCGAAATAACATTCGATGAAATGTCTGTCGGCAATTCAAGGGTAAACCGTTTAAAATGCTATTTTAATATATTACACAACCTCGCAGCAGCGCCATCTTTAGGAAGGCTTCTAACTTACTGTAAACACGTCCAGCCGGTCAAGCATGAGTTGCGTTCTCGCGCGCGACTCCATACATCTGGCGCGACTTCAAGACGTATGGACTCGCGCGCGTGAACGCAACTCATGCTAGACCGCCTGTACTTCAATATACATATACCTATGTCATTATCGCGTTGTCCCGGCATTTTGCCACGGCTCATGGGAGCCTGGGGTCCGCTTGACAAATAATCCCAGGAATTGGCGTGGGCACTAGTTTTTACGAAAGCAACTGTCATCTGACCTTCCAACCTAGAGGGTAAACTAGGCCCTTATTGGGATTAGTCCGGTTTCCTCACGATGTTTTCCTTCACCGAAAAGCGACTGGTAAATAGGTATCAAATGATATTTCGTACCTACATAAGTTCCGAAACTCATTGGTACGCGCCAGGGTTTGAACACTTTGAACCCGCGCCTATTATATACCTATGTAATAAAATGAAATGAATGACAAATATTCAAGTAACTAATAATGAATGAGCAAGCTCTCTAGTGGCCGAGGCCGGATTCAAATCGCCCTTTTCACTGAATCGTAATTTATAAGTTACATCATTAAAAGTTTATGTGAAGGGCTAGATATTCACTCCTAATATAATATCATACATTTTGCTTAAAGTTTAACCTTTCACTTATTTAACGTTTTTAACGTTTAATTATAATTTCGGTGTAAAATTTAATTAATTATATGACAGTCAAAACAATGTTTTAACATAAAGGACGAAGAAACATACTCTAGTAACAAACTCAGAAATATGTATATCGTAACGCGTTCCTATATCTAATTAATATAACATTGTGGGGTGTAATCATTCGCTACGAAGTTGATTAAACTTAAATGTAGCTTTTTTTACTCGAATTCCTAATTCATCAAAATTGGCTTAGTAATTTCAACCGCGAATTTTTACCGCCGGATAGCAAGAATGCTCATTTGAAAATTACCCAAATACTATTACTTATTCTGCGCTCACGTACTGTGCTCGAACTAAGGATGACTCACGTTAGACCGGGCCGTGTCCGGGCCGGAGCTTCCGGCGCTTACTTTTCTATGACAGATGACAGATGATCACGTGATGCTTTCCATGGAAAACGAAGCTCCGGAAGCTCCGGCCCGGACACGGCGCGGTCTAAGGTGAGTCATCCTAACAAGATTTGCGTCCGACCCACCTCTTTGCACGTTGATTTTCCGTCCCAGTGCAGCTGAAAACGTTCAGTCGTCCGTGCGGAACGCTCAAACGTTTTACTGCCGTATTCGAACTTCAAGATATTCACAAGAGACGACACGTACTAGATCCATTCAGATACGTTACAGTTTAGATTTCAACTAGTTCTCTTTTGCAGCGCAATTCCGGCAACCAATGTCACTTTTACGATAGATCGTGTTAGATATCTATTAGATGTGAATTAGATCTCTAAGTAATATCTTGTGGAAATCGTTCAAGAGTATCTCCAGAATCGCGGAAATGTCAAATTTGACAGGTTAGATTTTAAACATATCGTTATCGTATCTTGGCGATGTCTAAAAGATATCTAATAGATGTCTATTACAAAATCCGAATCGGGCCCTTACTATCTGCTAGCCGCCGCCCGCGACTCCGTCCGCGTAGAAGTTGCAAACTGAACTTGTTAGTAGGTAGGTAAAAATGCCTACTTTGCTTTCTAATGGATAATTGTGCTCCATAGACTGAGTTTAGAGCAATTATTTCATGAAACCGATGCTGCCAAAAATACGGGGGTGCGGGGGGACGAGGTGAGCGAATCCCGTGCCGTGATTGGTCCGTTCAAAGACACGGACCAATCACGGCACGGGATTGACTCGAAGATGGAGTAAAACTACCGTATAAGTGGCAGTGGGGGTAGCGTTACTATGCTCAGTCTAGAGGATTCCTAGTCTATGTTGTGCTCCAACAAGCCCCGTAGACAACATGCCAATCGCTAACGCTACGTAGCGAACGAAACGCGACTGTCTCTGTCACACTAATATGGAAGAGTGATAGAGAGACCCAAAGCGATTCGATGGCGAAGCGCAAGCGATCGTCACCTTGGCTAGGCCGCCAGGTTTTATATATGAAAACTATATCACTAGTGGCTCTGTGAGCTGTAGACCTCGCGAACAGAGCTTAAAACTGAATAAATTTATGGCAAAAATTAAACGAATACGCTTAACCCGCGCTTGATAAATAAAAAATACGAAATTTTTAATTTTTTCAAGATAAAAAATAAAATAAAAAACAACTATACGAAATTTAAGTATAAAAAAATACAAAAAGTTATGTAGCAGTATACAATTACTGGGGATGGAGATGGAACCAGGGACCTGCCGATGCAAACAAAAACAGCGAACGTTTGCAAAATACGCCATTATAGTTCGTACTAAAGCTGACGAAATTTAGCTACTCATTCTCAAGTAAAAACTAAATATCTAAATACCGCCAAAACCAGCGATACAAATTTTCTGAATTTTTGGCCATTGAATCTATAAACATACCTCAAAAAGAAAAAAAACTCTTATGATACCGATACGACTATTTGTTTAGGCGGGAGCTATCACGACTCCGCCATTTTGTAAAATTTCCAAAAACCGGATCGACAAAAAAAAAATTTAGTCATAGAATTCGGTCACAAAATTTCACGAAAATCGGTTAAGAATTGCGACCTGTAGAGGAGAACATCCGGACATACAAAAGCAAAATGCCCGAGTCAAAACGTAGACCTTCGCTACGCTTCGGTCAACTAGGTACCTCATTTAAATCTTACAACTTTAATCGGCATATATATTATTTATTTTATTTATTTAGAAATTTAATTCAGGCAACAAGGCCCATATTACAAATACCTTACACACTAACATACATATGTATTTTATAAACTTAAAACTAAACACTAGTTATTTAGTCGATAGAACGGCGTGGCTCCGTTGCATCGGCTGCTCCTGTGTCGGATTCGGCAGTTTGCCCCGGAACCTCCGAAACACGACACCCTTCGGCCAGAAGTCAGCGCACTCGATGGTCCCCTGCAGCGGTCGCGGCACGCGCACCACAAAAGAGTTGAAGTGCACGTAGTGGCGCGATCGAAGCTGGAACACCCTCAGCGTGTAACCGGTCTTCTGGTGTACATACTCCACCACTTCAGCAGCCGTGGCGGTGTAATGCAAGCGCCTTACTCGGTGCAGCAATCCGCAAGCCAGAATTAGCCGGTTCGGCGGTACCACACTGAGTCTTACGAGGCGCCGTGCGCGCCTTCTTCTTTCTTGATACCAGTGTGAAATCCTCCTCATCCACACTGGCAACAGGGAGCTTCTCCTTGGGAGCCGCTCGCTCTTCAGTACCCTTTACAGGTACCACTAACCCGGTTCGATGCGACTTTCGGACCGGCGACGACATCCGCGTAAACACGATGGCGAGATGATGATTTGGAGGAGGCGGGGGGAGGGCGCGCGCGCGGGAGGGATTATATAAAGGGTCCACGGAAAGAACATGTCTAGTCACATTTTTCGGAAAATGAGATTTTTATCTCAAAATGAAGAGCTCTTAATGAACTATTAGTTATATCTTTTGCTACCACTGTATAATAAATGTAACACAATTTTATTTTTAGTTAAATAATACCGGTCACGGATTTACCATACGTTTTGACATTGTTCCAAATTTTAAAACCGCGATTACTCAAAATGTCACTAGTGTGACTAGACATGTTCTTTCCGTGGACCCTTCATATATCAACATGCCAACCACAGTATGAAAACACGACGTTTATAATCCCAAACCCTTCACTTTGTTCTATTCAAATCGATGAAAAGTTAGCTTTGACGGACTCTAGGCACATTTTATGGTATGTTAAGTTACGAACACAGACATACGAATTTCAAATATGGTACCTATATCTATCTAATAAGTATTCCGGACGTTTGTATTTTAGTTTTAATTTTATTTTGGGTAGTTCCATTTCATAACTTTGACGATAAAGAGGAAAACCCACCTCACCCCGTAGTGCCTCGTATTTGGGGTGAGAGGGGTTTTCATACAAAGGTGATTTTGGAAGATTGTTGGATCGATTTTTTTTATTATGCGTATTACTATAGCTCCATTTTAAATTGGAATACATTATTTTTGTAGCAGTAGCCTTAAAAATCCCTTCTCAGCCCCATCTCAAACCTTCTCTCCCCATTCATACTCCACTTCTCCCCGCGAAACCTACTCACCCCGTTTTACGGTACTTCAAACCACCACTCTATCCATACAAGAGGCGCTTTAGTGTAGGTACTTTTTTACCTAATCCGATGTTACTCAATAAGGGTAAGAACTTAACTATGTATAGGAATTAGGGACATCAATTTTAGATGATTAATGACACAATGTACATTATTAAAACCAAACTTTTACATTAATAATGTCACTTATAATGACCCTCTTCCTACGGTACCAACGATTACTTCCCTTAGATTCCGTGTTTGAATCATAACTATTGGTAGAAAGAATCGCGTTCGCAGCACCGTCTTTACCATAAGGGCACACGGGGCGCGTGCCCAGGGCCTATCCACAGGGGGCCCCCAAGTACAGACAGTAATAGTATATTTGATTACCCATAATAAATAGAAGAACATAGTAAAAAAATGTTAGTTTAATTAGCTTTCTTTACTTTCCAAAAGGGCCCCAAATTTGTATCTGCCCAGGAACCCCAGCATAGTTTAAGACGGCCCTGGCGTTCAGTACACGAATAACACGAACGATAGATAAAATGCCTACTACAAAACCCTAAGGTTGTCTGGAAGATATTGCTTAAAACGATAATACCGCCTGTTGCTACCTTTATTTACATTTGAAATATATTTTTGAATTAGTTATCTTTTGTTTGCTCCACAAAGTACATATATTTACTTACTACCTACGTAGTAGTTTTATTTGTAGAGCTTTATTTTTCAAGCTACGACAAAAACAATTTAAAAAGATGAATTTAGAAGCATAATCATGTAGCTGCCAGTCAATTTATTTCGTTGCTGTGTGTGTGATATTATTTCTTTATTCGACATTCACGCCTCCACTCTAATATACAAAAAGAAGAGGTTTTATCAGGCAAACATTGCATTCGAGGAGGCATTTTGCGGGCATGTAAATTAGTAAAGTTTACAAGAAAACTTATTTTAGTAATAATTTTATATCAATAATTCAGTGAGCGCAATTCCGCTTATACTGTCTAGACGAAACGTCGTGATATTCCTGACATAACTGTTACATTATAGAGCAGGATTAGCAAGCCGCGAGCGATGGGAAGTAAAATAAAAACAAAAAGTGTAGGCATGGAAACGTGGTGAGCGCGCCGTTATACTTTTTTTGTTGTTTTTATTTATTTATCCAAAAAACTCTTAAATACTAATATAACAATAAAAAACAACGAGCGAAAACCGCGTACGGTTTATCTGCTGCCATTGTCGCTCGTTTACATTCCGGTTTGGTAGTTATTACTTGCGCCGTCTAATTAGGTAATCTCCGACTCGTACATTTTGGAATAGGATTAACAGTGGGCGATTGAAATTGTCATGGCGTCGTCGTGTACTTATGTGGCATCTAATTGAGTAATCTCTGACTCAAATATTATCGAATTGTAGGATTATTAAGGCTATTTAATTATATCGGCGATGGGAAAAAAGTATGAAAGCGAGAACAGGGCGTCGTTGTATATGCGCTGTCTAGTTGAGTGATCTGTGACTCTTACATTATGGAGCAGGATTAACAGGCCGTGGGCGATGGAAAACAAAGAAAAACAGAACTCCACGCAAAGTGTCGGCCGAAAAGCTTTGTTTGATAGATTAATTAACTGTTTATGGATTTTGCGCATTAATTACCATTCGCTTTTGTTATTTTTTTTACTTCTTGAAACATTTTCACAGTTTATAAGCTGTTTTAAGCCTTCTTGACTACTTGTACTATAGGTAGTAAACGTTATAATTATATTTACATATAATAATTCCACTACATAATTTATGATGCGGTCTTTTAGGATTCCGTAGCCAAATGGCAAAAAACGGAACCCTTATGGATTCGTCATGTCTGTCTGTCTGTCTGTCTGTCTGTCTGTCCGTCTGTCCATCTGTCCGTCTGTCTGTCCGTCCGTATGTCACAGCCACTTTTTTCCGAAACTAAGAACTGTATAGAATAGGTACATCTATTTACCAAGTTTCAACAGTATACAGTATTGTTGAAACTTGGTAAATAGATGTATTCTGTGAACCGCATTAAGATTCTCATACAAAAATAGAAAAAATATACGTGTGGGGTATCTATGGTTAGGTCTTCAAAAATGATATTGAGGTTTGTAATATCATGTTTTTCTAAACTGAATAAGTAGTTTGCGCGAGAGACACTTCCAAAGTGGTAAAATGTGTCCCCCCCCCCTGTAACTTCTAAAATAAGAGAATGATAAAACTAAAAAAATATATGATGTACATTACCATGCAAACTTCCACCGAAAATTGGTTTGAACGAAATCTAGTAAGTAGTTTGTTTTAATACGTCAAAATCCCCTAAATACGGAACCCTTCATGGGCGAGTCCGACTCGCACTTGGCGGCTTTTAATTATTTGTTAACCCATGCGAAGCCGGGGCGGGCCGCTATAGTAAGTTAAAAGGTTTTGATCAAACTATTCTACGAGTACTTAGGTATAGGTATAGGTATTGTATGTTAGCATACAATGTAAACCACTAATACTTGATTCACCTAGTTAAACAAAAATGATTAATAATATTTTTTTGTTCTATAGTCGCATCCATTTGCACGCTCATTGCCATACCAAGTACCCAAGGCTTTGCCAGTTTTACCACAAAATAGAAGTAATGACACAGTAACCTATCTACAAACATTTAAAAATCGGAGTTTAAGGTTCTTATTTTTATCTTGAAAGTAAAATCTACTCGCCGTTTTTTTACGATATAGGAGGCAAACGAGCAGACGAATCGCCTAATGGTAAGCGATTACCGCCCATGGACACCTGCAACACCAGTGGAGGTTGTAAGTGCGTTGCTGCATGACCTGGTTAAGGTCCCACGTCTAAGTGTTTATTACCTTTGACACAAGTATCACTCATCAGTGGCATTGTGTATGACGTATAAAAATGTTCTGAATAAAACTGAAAAAAAAAATCTAAACTTTGTAAATTTCGCGAAAAGACATTAGATTTTTCCAGAATTTTCAGGCTAAAATATCTCTAAGTAGCGACAAGCAGTCAAGCCCATCTGACAATTCGAGTCGTTATTCTTTTGTTACTTCGCTAACTAATATAGCATGACTAAACTTGTGTTTTGCCCGCAGCCCATCATTTGAAGATAGGCTACGGTTTGTAACTCTACTCTGTAAAAACTGCAGTTATCTAAAATTATATGCAGATCATTAGTCAGATTAGCGTGCGGGAGATTTATATAAGTGCAAACTTTAAATTATGGCGCGCCCGAGCCAAATGCGTCGATCAGTGCAGACGTGTAGGGTTGCCATGTTTGCAGGGTTAACTGAACTGTATACATCTAGAAAATGTCATTATTACGTCCA
The DNA here is from genome assembly GCF_948474715.1 of Cydia amplana. Classification (NCBI taxonomy): domain Eukaryota; kingdom Metazoa; phylum Arthropoda; class Insecta; order Lepidoptera; family Tortricidae; genus Cydia; species Cydia amplana. The sequence goes on from NC_086088.1 coordinate 6,411,087, forward strand.
TCGGCCCGATTCGAACTTTAAGATACGTCTAGATACGATATGGCTTTTGTTTAAAGAAACGAAACGTCAATTTTGACACTGATATATCTAATCCATATCGTATCTAGATGTAATATTTGACGTATCTTAAAGTTCGGATCGGGCCTTATTTAATATATTATGTTATGTTATGTCTGATCTTAAACTTAATTTTCACTGAAAGGAGGTAAGGCCTCGAGGCCAAATCAGATTTAATAACTTGTATAGGCTTTGAAGTGGTTTTGATACAACCTTGACGACCCTCTTGCTCTTGGTGATTGGCGCGCATCTCACGCACTACTTTTATTTTTTAATTAGCATGCACCAATCAACGTGAGCAATCTTCAAGGTTGTATCAACATCATAACAAATTGTTAAAACATAATCGGCTTCCTGCCTGCCTGCCGCACACGCCTGCCTACCTAGACCTTTCTTGGAACTTCTAAGTTCATGCGTGTCAGTTACACGTTACGTAGGTACACGATACACTAAACTTGTTGTTTCTGACTTTGGCTGACATAATCTAGTATGCTGTCACTACACTTGTGTTTCGCCCGGAGCCTGTTATTTGAAGATAAAATAAATACTATTTACGGACAGACGTCACCACCGATCGTAGAGCTACAGACTCTGCGATACATCAAGGAAATGCTGCCAGCATCTACGGAACTATGTCACTGGGGTGGAGGATTGCTTTTGGTAATTATTTTTACGATTAGTTTAATTTTCGAATACATTTTTAGATTTAGCTTTTGTAATTTAGTCCTTTAATTCCGTTTTGTTATTTGCGTTTTGGACAAGTACCTATCTAAAATGAATTATGAGGTTAAGTAGGTAAGCAAACCCCTAGTACGTGTAGTCGTGTATGAAACAATTATCGTGACTTTCTAATCTTTCTTTAAAAAAAATCTTCACAAATCGTTTTGAGTTAGACGTTAGGTTAGTTAGTAATGTCGTAGTATGGCGAATTGATTTTATTAATGGAACAAAAACAAAAAACGAACTCAGAAAATCTAAAAGAACATTTGCCAGTATATCACTTAATTATAGAACATAATGAAGTTGTGGACCACAGAGGCACAGTTGTAGTATTGGACTATACTCGGTTGGTTTTACGGAACGTGTATTTTTGGTTATAAAACGAATTTGATGACGCATCCTATCACTGTTTAGTAATAAAATTCAGTGCATAGTCCAGGTGTATAGTGGATTTAGTTGCCCATTATCCACTTTATTTTGCATAATATGGTTACCCCAGCTAGTGCTTATAAATTTGAATTTTGCATACATGATACCAGAGACGAAGTAAATAATAACGACTGGTAGTGAAACGTACTTAGCGCGTATAAAGCGCTGGTGGCCTAGCGGTAAGAGCGTGCGACTTGCAATCCGGAGGTCGCGGGTTCGAACCCCGGCTCGTACCAATGAGTTTTTCGGAACTTAAGTACGAAATATCATTTGATATTTACCAGTCGTTTTTCGGTGAATGAAAACATCGTGAGGAAACCGGACTAATCCCAATACGGGCCTAGTTTACCCTCTGGGTTGGAAGGTCAGATGGCAGTCGCTTTCGTAAAAACTAGTGCCCACGCCAATTACTGGGATTAGTTGCCAAGCGGACCCCAGGCTCCCATGAGCCGTGGCAAAATGCCGGGACAACGCGAGGAAGATGATGGTAGTGAAACGTACTTACGTGAAGATCTCAGGGCGTCTGCTAGCTGGCGCGGTTACACAGAGCGGGTGAGCGGGTTAACGAAAAAAGTATGAGCAACGCTAACTGGCGCCGACGACGTACATGCAAGCTATCGGACGCCCGCTACTCAGCCAATGATGTTGACCGACGATCTGGCCGATGACCGAAACTTAAAGTGTCTTAAAAGTATGAATCCCTATGTATGAGTGCCTGCTTAAATACACGAATTGACCGTCTAAAATATATCAATCTCTGATTATACGTAGGTACATACCGATGAACTTTGATACAATTGCGGAAAATCCAGTTTGTAATTTACTTCCTACATGAATAAATTCGCTGCAACGAAGTGCCTAGTTCGTTCTAATATGCATTAATAGCTTTGGGGTAAACATAATTTATGTTCTACTTACATTATTCTGGCTGGCCATGCTGGCCTTGTATTGCCATTGGTAGCACGAGTAATGGAGGCAATTCTACGTCTGTATTTTCTATTTAATTTGTTATTTTTACTATATGCTCTTGACACAACTCGCAGTGTATCAGGCACACTAATCCGAACGTCATCTTGAGTGATAGCAATCATAATTATACAATATCATATCAATAGCAAAGCTCGCTTGCTTAGGTCTTTTTTGAAGTGAAAACTTCTTTAGCGGCGCTGTGCACTTTTTGAGGTGGGGAAAAAATGTTAAACTCGAGACAGCGTAAGACGATCACGTGACCGTAAGATGGACACGTGACCTGATCGAAAAACTGTTACATGTAATGTCATTGAGTTTTTCTTTATTGATTTAAATGCCATCTAGTGAGTTTCGCTCTAACTGGTATTAACATAACTCGAGTACTAACAGTGATTTGCTTAGGGGTTCAAGTAATGCGACGAAATAACGCTAGATGGCGTTAACCTCAATTATACATAGTGCATTTTGCACTAGTCATTGAGTTTTCACTTCTGCCGGCACTCCCTGAGTGCAACCCGTTGTTTTTTTAAATAATAAACTGAGTTACTTACACCTGATGGACAGTGAAGACAGAGCCTAAGATGGAGCTCACCGGTTTAGTAATAGTAATAGGCATTCACTCTTGAGGTCATATTAGCACGAAGAACCCATAATTTTGCTCTCGTGTTAAACAAATAACTACTCGTGTTTAATTTAATTCATAATATTTTCTTTATTGTGATATTATTGTGTTTGGGATTTAATTTGGACTAAAACACTCGGATAGCAACGTAACGGACATGTATTTCACGGCAAAACGACATTTGACATATTTTTAGCTCACCTACATTTACCAAAATACTACAATCACTCCACCAATATTTATCCAAACAATGTACTTATTTAGATTTTAAAGTAAAATAGTAAACAATAATAAATTATTGCCAAAAAGCTAACCAATAAGGCCATATCGCCTTCTACACCCTCCCCAACAATTATGACACTATTAGCCTATTTTCAACCCAGTTGAAAGACATGGTACAATTTCGGTTGGCAGGATTTGAGTGATAGGTAAATTACACAAAAAAAAAGCGGCCAAGTGCGAGTCGGACTCGCCCATGAAGGGTTCCGTATTTAGGCGATTTATGACGTAAGTATAAAAAAAAAAACTACTTACTAGATCTCGTTCAAACCAATTTTCTTTTCAGATTCTTCCCCAGATTCCTGAGACCGTGCTACCTTGTAACCTCAATATAGAGTAGAGAGGATAGGTATGGTAACGCGTTTAAAATGCAAGTCCCAAATTGTTTGACATTTACAAATACTTAATACCTATTTAAAATTTAAAAACTTTGGCTTTTCGAACACATATTAACTCACATTTATAGACGGGCCTATCTCGAAATTTATTTTACTACCTTTATTTACCGACGTTTCGACACAGGTTTCATTGGTCATGGTCGCGGCTAACTGATGTCCCAACAAAATGTCAAAACAGAGATTTGTGCAACTACCCGACGAAAAGTGTATGAAAAAGTTTGGGGTAGACATCATATTTTCAAACCACCCACTTCACATAATGTTAATTATTGTCAATAAACCCGCGATAGACCCGTCTATAAATGTGATTTAATATGTATTTGCAAAGACGTTTGACATTGACTAAGAAAAATGTTGTTTTTTTTACAAAGTACATACACAAAAAAAAAGTTTGCACCACTTTCTTAAGTTAGCGCCATAAGATTCAGGTGCAAGCATAACTTAATTGAGTGTAGTGGCCACCCCCCCTTTTAGGGGTTGAATTTTTCTAGCCTAAAATAGGGCCAGGGAGTTTCTTGACAGATTAGTAAAGTTTGCATCAAAATCCGTTCAGCCGTTTTCACGTGATGCGCGGTCAAATAAACAGATAAACAGACAAACAGGTAAACATACAAACAGACAAAAATTCTAAAAACTGTTGGAATGTGTTCTGTTATCGATTCTAAGTATCCCCAACCAACTTTTTTTCGAATATCTTCCATGTACAGACTTTCGACCCTCTTCAGCTTTATTATATGTATAGAAGATTATGCGTGCAGTGAAAAATGCAAAACTATAGTGACGTTATGGCTGCAGTTTTCTATAAGATATTTTAAATGGTTTGAATCCTCTCCTGACATTTATTGAAAATACATTACTCAGTAACATCATAATTTATAACGAAGTCTCAATTTTCGTCACGTATTTCCCTACAGGCTACAGGAATGTAACATTCCTGGCCGCGTTTGTAAAAGCTTTAAGTGCTTCTAATGAAATGGCGGTAATGCGTAACAGGTACTTACGTGGGTAGAGCGCCAACAATCGAGTCCATACTTACTTTTATAGGTATTTTTATTTTTTATTTATACAAAATGTGATATTTTTCATTATTCTTCGTGTGTTGACGAAAATCGTTGTAAGCATATTTTCGATACTTAATGATAATTTACTTTAAGCGAGTGATGCATTATCGAAGTATTTTTAACGTAAACTTTTACGAATGCTTATTTCTGTAGATAATAATAACATCAGCGACGCAATGGCGCAGGTATATGATAACATATTTTAAATATCTAAAATTTAACTACGAAATAGACAGTTTAGTTTAGTAACTCCTTCCCCTCTAGAAATCTTAAAAAAAAACATATCTCAACGAGTCTTGTATTCTCTAACATAACATATGGGGCTTGTCCTGAAATAAATACCATTCATTTGTTCATTCATTCATTAAATTTTGTCATTCAGCATAGATTATATATCAATATCAACTTTTTCTAAGGCGAACTACGTATAATTATCAAAAAACTTAAATACAATTTCACATATATACCCCCATAACATAACGCCGTACGCGCTCACGCATACTACACAAGCATGGTATCTATTACAAATCATGCGCGGATACCTTATACCTTACCCAATCTCGATCTTGCCATAACTTACTTATTCCTCGGCACCCTGGCTCCACCGTGATCTATTGTTATTTCCTTCGACTCAAACGCTTACTGCGGTGTATAAAAATGTATACCTTCCCACGAAACTAGACACCTATTCACAAATTTAAGGAATCCTTTGACACAAAGCGTCAGTTTAAGTGCAGCCTAAAATAAGCTCCCTCTTTTTTAGTTCTGTTTTTTGAAGTGTAAACTTCTTTAGCGGCGCTGTGCACTTTTTGTGATGGGGAAAAAATGATAAACTCGTAACAAGTGTCACGTGACCGTAAGACGTAAGACGGTCAAATGACCTGATGGAAAAACTGTTACTTCAATGTCATTGAGTTTTTCTTTATTGATTTAAATGCCATCTAGTGAGTTTAGATCTAACTGGTATTAATATAACTCGAGTACTAACAGTGATGTGCTTAGGGGTTTCAAGTAATGCGACGAAATAACGCTAGATGGGGTTAACCTCAATTATACATAGTGCTGCAGACATTTTGCAATACTGATTGAGTTTTCACTTCTGCATGCCGGCACTCCCTGAGTGCAACCCGTTGTTTTTTTTGTTAAATAGGAGAAAAATAGCCATACATTATTTTACAATGGTATTGGAATTATTGGATAATAGCATAATTTTAATCCTGGAAATTGTGGTTTGGTATTTATTTATTTGAAATTTTATCGCACGTAACAAAAGTAAGTACAACAGGCTGACTTAATGCCTTTAGTTTAGGCTAATGCCTAATAATTATGTCAGTCATAGCATTATAGAAGTGCGAGTCTATTAAAAGGTAAAATATTCTATTCGGTTAAAAGGTAGTAGTTAAGACAGGATGATACAGGTAGCTCAAATAAAACCTATACCTATCTTGTTACCAACATAATATGGGACTTGTCCTGAAAAAAATGTTATTCATTCATTCATTCAAAACTGTGACTTTATGATAAGCCGAACGCAATTTTATCAAGACCTACTAAATGCTGCTGCAGTATTGCAGTGCTGGTGCAGTCCGAATCCAAACGGTAACTTTATGTATAAATTTGAGGCTCAAAATATATTGGACATTGGAAATAGTAAAGTGCGAAACGTTTTATGAACATATAGGCTGGACACGGGGCCTTCCAAGTGGATTTATATTAATGGCGTGGACTCAAATGGACCGACGGGTAGGTGCATGAGAGTATAATAATTTATCTAGCAAATGTGAACTTGAGGAAAAAGTAGAAAATGCGTTAACGTTTCGCTTACGAATTCGTGCTAAAAAATAGATCGTTTTATCTATGAAAAAAAATGCGGTTGCGGTTATATCATTATTTTTTTATGTTCAATGCTTACAAATTCTTAATAAACATATTGGCTTGAAAGATGGGAAAGGAATTAGCTGTACCTAAAATTATCATAACTTGCTAAGTGCTGTGACGCAAGAAAATTTGTAAAAATGTGAAATAATTTTGAAGAACTCAGACTCTCGTGCCTTTTTAAATATTTAAAACTGAGATAAATTTGAATACGAATAATTTTTCGTCGATCGTCTCAGCCCGAACCCGGACCGTTCCATCGACAGTCACCCTTAAGGCCCAGTAAGTTCGTGTTATTATCTCACTCTCACTGAGAGTAAGCGTGAGCGAGATGCAAGTGCGTGCCCGGGAGGATATTATCATGTTTTTAATTTTATTTTTTTTGTAAGCTTAAATTAATAAAAAAGTAATTGATACGTTCCCTCACTCGAACCAATTCCAATGAAATAAAAATATCTTAGGAAACCGTCCTCGAAATTAGAGTCTGGCTAGCCAAATACTGTTGACAGATATTTCCACCAGATATTTGTATCACCAATTTTATTGTCTATGATTAACCTGTAAATATTTTCTAGTTTCAAAACTATAATTCCTACTAAACAAAGTGTGACCAGCCCAAGATTTTTTGAATATCCCGCCAAAATTTTTTGGAATATTTCAGTAGCCAGACAGAGAAGCGGAGTAAAGGATCCCTGCCTCTTTTATCCCTTGTCCCATAGAAATGTCCCTAGGTAAGCGGTTCTACATATACTTCTTTAGAATGCTCGTATCTCCATTGTATTTATCATTTGGAAAATCAACTTTGAGGACGATTTCATAAAACTCATTTTCGAAAGTAGATAGTAAAGTAGATAACGTGATTTGAGAATTCGTTTTGAAATGATGTAGGTAAGCGGGCATTAGGTGAAATGACATGTTGCTGACATTATGGGTCAGTGGAATATTGTTGGATATTAGGAAAATGTGTAATGATTTGGCTGTTGAAAGACAATATTATATTTGGCAACCGTACCCTAACCTCACACTTTGATAAATAACCCATTCACTACGGAAGGACCCTGTAATAATATAATGTATGATACATCACCTACTGAAAGTCAACCACATGAGGTGGTGAATAATTCACGGTTAGTTTCACTAGACTTATATCGACCGGGATATGAACCGCGATTACCTTTTGTATTGTTTTCCAGCTCCCGATATTTCGACGTAGTGTCGGGAGCTCGAAAATAATACATAAGGTAATCACGACTCATATTCCGGCCGATATAAGTCTAGTGAAACTAACCGTGAATCATTCAAAACTGTTAACGTAAAATACTTAGGTATTTGAAAATTAAAGGTATTAAGTCACAAATTACCACCAATATCGTCATAACCACCAATGTTTTAATACTATTTTGTTATTTTGCTTGTAGGCAAGTGTCATTTTAACGGTTAAAAAACAATATAGAACGTATTATTCACAAACATTACCAGCGAACCTTCCGCCATAGTGCGTCTGGCTGGCCGCCGCGCCTTCTATGCCGTATATCTTGAAAACGGCTAATTGCATGAAAAAATGTTTGATACCTAACTTGTTGCAAATTGAATGCTCTACAATACTTATCTACATGTAAATATCATTGGAGCTATAGAAATCTTGATATCCGCGAAAAACTGATTTTTATGACCTTTGATAACTTGAATAACTTCCGACGCGCACACGATATAAGCGTTGACTTTTAAGAGAACCTTAATACGTCATAACGAAGATGTATACGAGTTTCCAGCTTATTATCTCTCATTCCGAGGTTGACCCCCTTTTTAGGCTTAAAATGACTGGCCTATTGGTTACATCATCAGGGTAAATGCAACGCATTGATTTAAAATCAAATTGGAGTTGTATTTCGAGTTTCTCAACTTAGCCGAATTGACCATTCCCTGAATAAGTCCTTGTTTTTTCACAAAACAACATTTTAACCACAATTTCTAAACATGCAATATCGAAATCAACTCAAGTTATCACCGTACTTCTATTTGTCACTGAACGTGTTATATAAAATTATTCGTCTACGGAAATTTGAACACTACGCTCTTTATTACAAGTTATAAATTCGATTGTATTTGTTATTTCATGCGATTCTTTTTTATTTAGTAAATCATGGTGGCTCTGATGTCCAGTAAATTAATGGGAAACACGAAAATCGCATGAAAAATGAAGCTATTAGTGGTTGCTATGTTAATTTATGTATTTAAAAAACGCTTATGCAAAGGGTGCATTGATAGGTTACGGATTTACAGGTTCATAAAATTCATATTATTTTCCCGAAATAAACAATATGACCATTACACACCATTGAAGGGTGTCTTAATGTATAAATAACTCAATACACGAGGCAATAATTTGGTTTTAATAGTTTCTGAACGTAAATGATTAACTTGTTATTCAAATAACGACATTTTTGGCTACCTATTAGAACTCTAATAAAATAAGAGCTAAAGCATCGATGAACAGCTGCCAGATATCTCTGGATCTAATAATAATGATAGTAGATAGTAAACTAAGTGTCTAGTTTCTTTTATCCCATTATCATTTTACTTTTTAGGGTTCCGTAGCCAAATGGCAGAAAACGGAACCCTTATAGATTCGTCATGTCTGTCTGTCTGTCTGTCTGTCCGTCTGTCCGTCTGTCCGTCTGTCCGTCTGTCTGTCCGTCCGTATGTCACAGCCACTTTTCTCCGAAACTATAAGAACTATACTGTTGAAACTTGGTAAGTAGATGTATTCTGTGAACCGCATTAAGATTTTCACACAAAAATAGAAAAAAAACAATAAATTTTTGGGGTTCCCCATACTTCGAACTGAAACTCAAAAATTTTTTTTTTCATCAAACCCATACGTGTGGGGTATCTATGGATAGGTCTTCAAAAACGATATTGAGGTTTCTAATATAATTTTTTTCTAAACTGAATAGTTTGCGCGAGAGACACTTCCAAAGTGGTAAAATGTGTGTAACTTCCCCCCCCTGTAACTTCTAAAATAAGAGAATGATAAAACTAAAAAAAATATATAATGTACATTACCATGTAAACTTCCACCGAAAATTGGTTTGAACGAGATCTAGTAAGTAGTTTTTTTTATACGTCATAAATCGCCTAAATACGGAACCCTTCATGGGCGAGTCCGACTCGCACTTGGCCGCTTTTTTCATTGTTTATTTATAAAAAGGATATCTAAAAATCTGTATTTCTTTATACAGTGCAGCGTGGAATACAAATGGAAAACATAGTAGATCGGCGTTTTGTGAAAATCGAAGACTGCCATCAACAATTCTTTGGGGTAGTCGATTTTAAAATTGAATTTAAAATCTCATCGCGAGCGACAGTACGCAGCGCGCGATCATCGTGACCACAGCTCATGCACTGTTAGTGCTTATACTAATGATAATATAACAAACAATACATAACGACTTAAAACTTTATGTGAAACAGGGGTCCCTTGAAAATGGTGACCTAGAAGAAGGCTCTCCGAACATGTCACGTCAGTGACTAAATATACGTGAGATAAACCGAAAGATACTACAATACTATCTACAATAATATCGAGCATAAATAAAATCTAACTGAATTTCATATAATATTGTAACCTACTCGAACGTAGATACGAATATTGTACGTTCATACATTAACAAAGTTTGTGCACGGTTCGGTGAGTCGGAGTGAATTCGGAAACGAAAATTCAAAATACAGTGTAAGAAAATGGGTTCATAAGTGTAAACAGAAACTGTAAAACAGTTACCTGCATATAATTTGAGAATCAAGTTACAAAAACAGTGGGAAATCTACTAGTAGCAAGATGGAATAATCTCGCTTAAAACTAAGTACTTATGAAGCTTAAATTTAATACAGCTAAGTTTCGCAAAGTGATCTCTAAGCTCACTTATTTGACTTATTTCTCAGTCACATTGATAAACAGGATAAATAAGAAGGGCATCATTTTAACGTTTATAGGGCAAAGGTCTCAAAAAAGACCACCCTTTAAACACAATCTTTTCGTATTTTTTTCTTATAGGTAGGGTCACTTGTCGAACATTGAAACAATCGTACACAGTGAAACTTTGCGATATCTCGGAAACTAGGTGTTATCAGCTAGTGCCATCTGTCAAGCAAGGGCAGGCTCAGGGACCCCCAGCACCTCCCCAATACGCGAGCGCGCCTCGGAGAAAGAGCACGTTGGTACGAGCGTTATTGTGAATTCGTGCGACAAAAGTAATATTTTTCATTTATGTTTCGCAATTTTTTACCAAGATATAGAGTCTAGTTAGGCGTTATTTAATTTTTTGTTGTATTCTATGTGTATTAAAGTTACTTTGGAGCTAAATAAAGCTTTTTTCACTCTTTGGTGGAGTTTCTTTTATTGTTTTAAAAAACACCCCCTAGTCTCACAATGAAACATTTTTATGTAGTAAACAATGAAACATGATGTTCACTGAACACCAGTATCAGTACACAATGAAACAAACTCATTATTTTTTTAATTAATTAAAGACTATGTGCGAAATTTGTGAAACTAAAATACCATGAAAATTAATAATAATTTGTCTATCATATGACAAAATATAAGATACTTAACATTAGAAATGGCTGAGATAGGATAGTTTATATGTTGAATGTTTCATTGATGGCAAGGTTAAGGTCACATGTCTAACATTGAAACAGTCGTTTATAAACACTATGTTGCAAGAAAGTGTATGATATTAAGCATGGAGATGCTTAAAACCCTCCCGCGTCCACCTAGTTGGCAATCATGCTCCGTGGACATAAAAGATGCCTTTCTCGCAGCATGCCGTAAGGCCCGTAAGTGCCGACCAGATTTTCGATTCACAATGAAACTTAGGTGTGCGTACAATGAAACAAGTCTTTCGCTTTTAGATATTTCAGCAATTTTATAACGATTCCATATTTCGGAAACCTTTTAAATAACAAATTTCAGCCTACCAATATTTTCTCCTTTCCTTTCTCATTAATTGATTGAAAGGATGTATGTATTAATGTAACTTATTTATTACAACGTTTCAATGTTTATTAAGGATGTTTCATGGTAGACTATATATATTACATCTGTTTCACTGTAAAAATTAGAGTGTTTCATTGAAAACATGCACAAGTACACAATGAAACAAAACTCATTTTTCAAAAAAAGCTTTATAATACAGAAACTTTTAAAAATAAGTAGAAACCAAGAACGCCATATGATAGCCAAATAAATTCTTTATCTTCGAACGAAATATCACACTCATAACTTTAAAAACACCAGAAATAGGAAGACTTGAACTTTTAGTGTTTCATTGATCAACAACTCACCCTACATAATTTTTAGTACTATAGATTGGCGATGAAACTCGTACCTCAAAAGGAAAAAACGGACCCCTTATAGGTTCACTCGTGCGTCTGTCTGTCTGTCTGTCCGACCATCCCCGCCCCTCTTTATCTCTGAAATTACTGGGTCTAAAATTAAAAAAAAAAATACACAAAATAGTTCTTTACGTATAGATGACAGGAAAACCTATTAGAAAAATAGAAATGTGCAGTTATGCGTGAGTCGAACTTAATGTACGGAACCCTTAGAGCACGACTCCGACTCGCACTAGACCGGTTTTTTCTGTCTTGCCCGTTAAAGCGTTAAACAGGAATTATTTATATAATAATAAATAAGAAATAAAAATAAATAAATATTATAGGACATTATTACACAAATTGACTAAGCCCCATGGTAAGCTCAAGAAAGCTAATATAATGAATTAATGATGATAAATTCATTTAAAATATCATTTTGGTACGTCAATTCGCGTTCAAGAATTCATCTGGATTATCTAAACGGAACATCAATATACCAGTTTTCGAACTTCGATGATATGCACAAGTGAGCGAATCAAATTGGTACCTCGGTTAAATTTATGGCATTGTTCGATAGAACGGGTAAGCGGGTCTTCGGTTACACTATAATAGTTTCTACGGAGATTGGAGTACTAGAGAACTAGAGTGTATTATGTTTACAGTCAGAAGATATTTCTTGAAACTGGGTCATATGTAACCGCATCAAGTTTCCAGGTATCCTTTGTTATTTTGAATTTTATCAATATTTTCCCTTGTCTCAATAATTAATGACATTTCAGAGCGCCTTTTGTTGGACTTTCATCGGTTTTGAATATCTTCGCGAACTCCTCTCGACGCCAGGAAACGTGACATTCCTGAACGTACGACTAGCTTAGACCAATCAACGCAAGTGATACGTATTATTGCCGTTTAAGTATCAGGGAATATTACCCGAAAGTCTGCGTAGGGGGCGCCACTTCCACAACAAGTCACAATCTAAGGGTCTACCGAGCGAGTCGACATTTTGTTATCTAACCTCTCTGTCATTCTTGCATATTCGAGCGATAAGGAGGCAGATAGCCGAGTTTCGATTTCGCGTTTCTCGGTAGGCCCTTTGTAAACAAACCGCCTTGATGTATCATTGTCATATTTGATTGTCTGGGAAAACTTGTCAAAAGGTACCTGCAGTATGTATAAGTTACTCTATGGTATACATAAGTCACTAGTGCTGCACTCTGGCGGCAAAACATACAAGTAACTCTCAGAAAATATTTTTGTAACACACACTTTCATTGTTATTGGGGCTTGGTCTGGTCCCTTCCAACTGACATTAACTTTTCATATGGGTGTGGTGGTCGACAATCGTGGGTTCAAACCTCGATTGTGCTGTTTAGAACACACGGGTGTTCTACTCCATTTTTTTTATTAACTAATGCCAGTGTTTACTTACTTGGCCTGTTGTGCACAGGTCTCACCTCATATTTGTATGAATAATAACGTAACATACCGTCTCCGAGAAGCTAAAAACTAAATCCTATCTACAAATATGTTCTGAAAAAATGATATCTATATTAAAGGTAAAGAACATACCATTTTGCAGGTTAATCTGTCAGCTCCCACGGCTCATATATGAGCCAGAACGCTTATGGTGACGTCATATCGTGGGATTCGACAGGTTAAACCTCTCGCTAATTAGTATTTAAACGAGATAAGGACTTGCTTAACTTAAATTGTTAACGCTAATTAACCCGGGATAAAAATAACTAACTCATTACGCAAAATCAGTGAAAAATCCCCCAAAATTGCGCCTAGACTCGACTAAAATCCTCGCGGCCCGGTCTAAAACGTCAATTTATCACCGAATTCAATTTAATTAAAATCTATCACAGATAAGTCAATGAATTGAGCTCAAAGATAATGAAGAAAACGAGTTGAAAATGTCTTGGAAAGATCAGAATCGGCGTCAGACTATGGTATAGAATAGAGGGTATTACCAAGCCAGTAGGTGAGAGCCAGCCGCCGTGCGCGGACGTACACCTCGACGCTCGATATGACGAGATACGACGAAAACGAATAATCGCGAAGTGCAGTGAAGACAGTGACTTGTTTAGTTTTTGTTTGCTAGTTTTAATAGTGTAGATAAGGATAATAGTGTACGGATAGTAGTGTAAAGTGACTTAAGTACTGAAACATAAGTTTTTTCTGAACTTCCAAGAGCGAGCTGTAAGTACTGATTTATATTTGTGAAAGTATTTTTTTTTATGTTTGTCAAAAAAGTTTTATAAATGTTATACGTTGGGTATTATTTAAGTAATGCCTGCCGTTTTGAGAATATACTTTCGCCGTTGGACAGCCCCAAAGTATTATTTTGCAATTTACCTCAATTAATTATTTCAAAAATTATTAAGTTTAATAAAAAAAACAGAAAAAGTTATATTGAAAATAGAAATAAAGTGACTTAGTTTATTTTTGTCTTTTTAAATAAATAAATTACTTATAGTAAAAAAATATTTGTTAAAATTGGAGTACAATTATAAAGAATGGAGTCTTCTGTATAAAAACCTGTTACAAAAGACCCCGTGTTTAAATAATAGCTAATTAGATGCCGCGATAAGAATTGATACTTTCAGTCTCTCTTTTTATCGAAAATAACAAAAAAACTTAATAAATAAATAAATAAAAACCAGTGCCTAAAATTTAAACCTGAATGATTAGTTAAATATTGACTTACTAAGGGATCATTTAATCCACAGTTTAATTTGAAATTGAGCCGCTTTGCAACTATTGTCTTGTTTGAGTTGAGCCCCTACAATTTGTATTTTACATCAAAGATCTTAATTAATACATCTTTGAGTCAAAGTGATTTTCTCGCTCCTCATCAAGTTCGGGTGATTTATGTTTATTTAGAGTAGCGGCCGTCTGATTAAATTTACTTTTTATTAATTGGGCTTTGGAATTATTTTGATATTTTTAAAATTGATACTGAATTTTTGATTAAGAAAACAAGATTAAGAAAAGATTAAAAAAAGAAAACAAAACAAAAAAAAAAAAGGAAAAAATGTTTTTAAGATTTATTTTTTGTGGTAGGGTCGATTTATTAAAACCATAAACATACCTATATAATTAATAACAGTCTTACAATAAAAAGTAACCTAAAATTAAAACTACCTACAAAACTAAAACTAATATCTAAAAAATAAATAAAGAATAAAATTGTATTTTATGTTAAGATTAGTATCTACTTATTTAAAACTAAGTTAAAAGTTGGAAGGTGTTAATACAGGTACGGAAAATGTACAGTACAGGCTAAGGCGCTCACAATTATCTGAACACGCCTTCTTTGAGGGGGGCGTTAGAGTGCGTGTTCAGATATTGTGAACACCTTGGCCGCTCAGATGTATCTGATGGCTGACTGTACATACAGGCAATAATTAGACGCGTGGTCTCATCCACTACTATTGTTGTTGACTGTACTTAACGTTAAAAAATATGGGGTGGAGACTGAGTAGTGCAAATATTGAAACAGGGGGTGCGAAATTCCTATTTTCGATTTTTCCTGCAGCTGTACCGGCTCAGGCGGCCTAGACAAGGTGACAATCGCTATCGCTTCTCCATAGAATCGCTTTGTGCCTCTCTATCATTCTTCTATTATAAGTGTGACAGTGACAGTTTCGTTTCGTTTGCTACGGAGCGTTAGCAATTTGCACGTTGGCTACGCGTCCAGATGTCTACCTCGACTGTTTCTATTTAACTTCTTTGTCTCTCTGCTTGCACGAGTGTAACGACTTGATTCGAACTTTAAGATACGTCAAAAATTTTCTAAAGATTCGACATGGATCGGATATGTCAATTTCAAAAGTGACGTTTCTTCAACCAAAAACGGATCGTGATCGGAACTTATAAAAACTCAGGAGTGTCATAATTTTACATTATCTCTTTATTTCGCAATAAAACAACCCACTACCTGTTTAAGCAGGGTAGGCTCTTCTCCCCTAGATCTAACTAAAACCTTATTACCAGCCATAACACAATTTTCTACCCCTTTTATGAAATGTCTCTCCCGTATAGGCGAATAGGCGCGTAAGCGTTTATATGTAATGAGCCACATACTGCCGTATTCGAACTTCGAGATATTCACAAGAGACGACACGTACTAGATCCATTCTAGATACGTTATAGGTAGTTTAGATATCAACTAGTTCTCTTTTGCAGCGCAATTCGGGCAACCAATGTCACTTTTACGTTAGATAGAGTTAGATATATATTAGATGTGAATTGGAACTCTAAGTCATGTCTTGTGGAAATCGTTCAAGAGTATCTCCAGAATCGCGGAAATGTCAAATTTGAGAGGTTAGATCTTAAACATATCGTTATTGTATCTTGGTGATGTCTAAAAGATATCTAATAGATGTCTATTTCAAAATCCGAATCGGGCCCATATTATAGTCTAGAGAGGCACCGCAAAATGTCTTCTTACTCGAATCTAGAGCAGTCTATAACGATCGCAGGCATAATGATATGACTATTTGTTAAGGTTACCCGTAAATAGGTATTATATACTCTTTGTAGTGTGTTCCCGGTGGCGAATAAAATCAGACCTCCAGAGTGTACTGGGCTATAACCGCGAAAATCGAAGTTCGCAAATTGCGGGCATTTTTCTCTGTCACTCTAATTACGCCTTCATTTGGAGTAAAAGAGAAAGATCCCCGCAATTTGCGAAAAACGGTTTTCGCGGTAGCCCCTCTGTGTTGGCAGTGAGCTGCAATTAGCGACGGAATCACAGACCTAGAATCCGCTCGCGCTTGACAGACAGCTTAAGTGTGCGAAAGGGAAGCCATCACGTATATGAACATCCCATGAGTGCGAAAGAGTCGGACTACCAATGAGAAAACGTAACCACTTTTGAGTTTGACGACGGCCGCTGACGGCCAAGAGAGTATCACGGTAATTTTCAAATTGAAAAATATACACGGATTAGGACGAAAAGTATTAAATAAAGTAATTCAGTGAAGATGGTGTCTTGTAGTGTGCCGGGTTGCAGTGTCACAGGGCCAAATAATCCAAGCAAATACTCATTTCAGAGGATTTATGGTATTCCAAGCGAAATTTTCATAACGATATTTTGTCAAATTAACAGCGTAAAAAGTGTAAGAAGCCGGTTTATACAGTTCATTATAAGTGTTTCTTCCTTTGTGTGCTAATATTTTATCATATTAGTCGATAATTTAAAATATTTTGTGTAAAAACGTAATCTGTTACTTTACGCTAGGGCTTGACAAAATGTTCATATGACAGTATCGATAACTTGTCGGTATATCAATAGCTATGTAATTATTTCTTCACAAGACATCATTAAGATATTAGCTTTTATAACCGACTTGAAATAATAACGAATGTAATACCTTTTTGAAGGTGCTCATGTTTAGCAATAAATTTAAAATTCACTTTCCAACACAGTAAGAGTTACATTAAGATAAATCTGCAAGGATTTTGATAGCACACGCAGTGCAAGTGTTATTTATACGTCTTAATGTCGTAGAATTTTTACGTTTAAAATAACACTTTTCAAAAAGTAGTCGATAAAGCAATCAAACATCGACAGATTATTAATATGTTGAAACTTGACATCACTATTTTTGATCTCACATAGACAATTTACGCACACACTTGCATTTCATTTTTGGTCACACTTTTGAAGATTGACAGTTGTTCTTGTTCATCTAATTCTATGGACGGAATATATAAAGAACTTTCTATACATTTTTGAATTCGAAAAACTGTCACTTATCTGACACATAATACTCGTATCACTGAAAAGTTAAACCTTCTAGTATTCTAGTTCATAGGGGTAATGCGTAAAAGGGGGGCCTAGTGGGTAGTGACCATGCCTGTGAAGCCGTGGTCCTGGGTTCTAATCCCGGTAAGGGCATTTATTTGATGATGAGCACAGATATTTGTTCCTGTTTTCTATGTATTATATATCGTTGTCTGAGTACCCACAACACAAGCCTTTTTGAGCTTACTGTGGGACTTAGTCAATCTGTGTAAGAATGTTCTAGGGACACGAGCATTATTATACATTATATAAGTTTCATGTGGCGTTTTCTACTAACGATTGATTGGCTAGGCCCCCAGGTAGATAATAATATTTACTTATAGGCGTTTTTTTTTGTTGTCCCCTGCACTTCTTTTTTCAAATTTGGAATTTTTTATGTTATTTCTACTTAGAATCACGAGCTCTTTCTATCCTAATAGGAGAAAAAAAGTGTCCTAAGATTTTTATTTCCATTACGTCACTATTTTTCATAGACTTTGTATGGCGGTCGCGGAATGGAAAGATCGACACGATTTTGGGACACATTTTAGGGTTCCGTACCCAAAGGGTAAAAACGGGACCCTATTACTAAGACTCCGCTGTCCGTCCGTCCGTCCGTCCGTCTGTCACCAGGCTGTATCTCACGAACTGTGATAGCTAGACAGTTGAAATTTTCACAGATGATGTATTTCTGTTGCCGCTATAACAACAAATACTAAAAACAGAATAAAATAAAGATTTAAGTGGGGCTCCCATACAACAAACGTGATTTTTGACCGAAGTTAAGCAACGTCGGGCGGGGTCAGTACTTGGATGGGTGACCGTTTTTTTGCTTGTTTTGCTCTATTTTTTGTTGATGGTGCGGAACCCTCCGTGCGCGAGTCCGACTCGCACTTGGCCGGTTTTTTTCTCCTATTAGGATAGAAAGAGCTCGTGATTCTGAGTACAAATAACATAAAAAATCCCAAATTTGAGAAACAAAGTGTAGGGGACAACAAAAAAATAACGCCCAAATTTAACATCTTGTAACTTACCTAAATATGTTGAACAAATAAATATTTGAATCTTTGGATCGTATGCATGAAAGACCAATTCCGATGCCGGTTTTCTAGGTGGATTCGTACTTGTTTTTCGACTTTTATACAACTGTTGCATAACGAAACTATTCCACATGACACAAAGATGACAGTGCAATTATCCTGTCGAATGCAATCATTATTATCACAATTTGTCTTGATAAGCGCCAAGCAATTGCATTGTTAACTGCTACTATCGTTGTCATTGTAAATTGCACATTTTTATACCTTATTGCAACGTAACAAAGTCTAACAATGATTAGATAAGTGTTTTGTTGTTTGTACTTAGGTATCTAGGTAGTTCAATTAAAGATGGCGCTTGAACTATTGTTATATGACGCTTATATGACGTTTTTGCTTAATTAGTAACGACGGTTAGGTTCACAGACAAGACATCCTCCAGACTGAACATAGTAGCGCTACCCTCTCTGCCACAAATATACGGTAGTTTTACTCCATTTTCGAGTCAAAGTGTCTTTGTGTGACGTCCGTGCCTTTGAACGGACCAATCACGGCACGGGACTCGCTCACCTCGTCCCCCGCACCCCAGTATTTTTGGCAGCATCGGTTTCATGAAATAATTGCTCTAAACTCCGTCTAGAGGATTCCTAGTCTATGGTTAGGTCTAAAACATCGAAAGTCTATTATACTTAATTCATAACGACTCTTAGTGTTTTGAAATTAATATGGTAAATGCTATCACTGCAGTTATTTCGCTAGACAGTGTTGATGCATTTATGTTTATAACAATATATTATCTCTTTCAACACCTATATTGTATGTTTATTATTTTATAGTAGCAGAATAATAGATGGGTATTATTAGAGAAACACTGGTAAAACCAATATTATGAAGGCACGGTTCATTAGTTAATACTAATGTGCTGAGGAAATGGAGAAAATCGGAAACTTCTCATCTTTTAGTGTGCATCAAAATTTGTCATGTTTAAAAAAAAGTTTTCTTAATTTCCTACGAAAATTTTCAAATTTTCCGAGATTGTTCCCAACTTTTTTGAAATTTTCCGCAACTTGCACATCTGTAGATATATATGAACGTGACGTCAGTTAAATCTAGCAGTTAGGTAAAATAATTGTAGTCCCTAAAATTTCGACATTTGTGGTCATTAAAAAGACAAAATTAAACAGAGGTTAGCTAAAGTTTATGAATAAGGATGATTAAAAAGTATGAGAGTAGTTAAATGTCTAAACTGGTTTATCCAATTTTCCTGTAGGTATATTTTTGTGGTAGTAAAATAGACACATGTAATCTAAAATATGAAGTTAAATCTAGAAATATAATTAATAAATTAGATAAATAACAAAATTAATAAATTATATAAATAATAAAATTAATAATTTGATACAATACATATAAAAAACAAAACAATATTCAAATTATTGTATACCTATTTCCTATCGAAGTAAAATGCTCAATGTAACCTTTGGAACAAGAGCAATTACTTAAAACAACATTTAAGTATAAAGATTTAATGAAATGAGAAATTTCCCTTTGTATGTTTTTCAAACTAAGTGTTTCATTTAAATTTCTCTTGCCTTAATAATATATCTGGGAGCGTTTTACTTTTACCTTGTTAAGGAAATATTAGCCAAAAGATATTGAAATATTTTGATGTTTTATAATCTCCTTTTATTTACTTTCATAACTCCAAAAAGGTTTTAGCATTTCAAATATATATTAAGTTAAAATTATGACAAACGGCCCGATTCGAACTTTAAAAAACGTCAAAAAATTTCTAAAGATACGATATGTATCGGATATATTAGTGTTAAAAGTAACGTTTCTTCGAACAAAAACGTCACTTTTGACACTGAAATATCCGATCAATGTCGTATCTTTAGCAAATTTTTGACGTATCTTAAAGATCGAATCAGGCCGTAAGTAATATTCATGAATATGTAAGTACATAGAATAAAGAATAGCGCAGCTACTTTCGGTATCGTAAAACTAAATGCAAACGAGTACAACTCGCTGCATAATTAGATTGAATTGAAATTGAAATAATTTTGAATCAAGGTCAATGTGGCTCGTCATAGGGGCTATTCCGTTCAATGGCGTTTTTCTCGAACAACGAGCAAAATTGATAAATTCATCGACAAAGCAGCGATTGCTTTTAGTTTCAACAATCAAAAGCAAATGGTTTTTTTTCCTACGATTAAAAATCAAAGAAATATACGCACGCGGACGGAATAGTCTCTATGACGGAATTAGCCACATTTGACCTTACGTAGATTTAGCCAAAGAATACCTGCTTATCTATTTTTTTTCCAGTATTCATATTGACTGTATACTTTATACATTAATACATTTTTTATAACTATTTTCTGAACAGATTGTACAATCTTATACATATTTATAATATATATTTCGAAGTCTTGAAAACTTTAAAATAAATCGTATGGCAAATTGTAATCATAATTGAAAAAAAAAAACATAATTCATTTCATTTGCAGGTGTTCTAGTGTAGAAATAAATCCCTATAAATGCCTATTATTAAAATATTTCTTTTTCAGAAAAAATACAACACAATAGGTACAGAAAATCTTTATTGTAGGTAGGTACACCTTAATTGAAATCTACTGATACTTACAGGTGAAAAGGTTACACATGTAGAGGTTATACAACAGGCGGTGTTATCGCTATAGAGCGATTTCTTCCAAACAAGAAATCAACCAAGGTAAATGTTATCCCACGAGAACTTTCCATTTTTTATATCCTAATAAAATGTGACAAGTGAGTGGCACCTTGGGAATTCACTGAAATATTTCTGCCCCAAAAGCCTTAAAATTTTAAAAATATCGTCGTCGGCAACGGTCAAATATAATATAAATATAAAATATTCGGACAGCTTAGCTTTAAGTATTGCGATCAATAAAACTAATGTACCTAGAATGCATATTTTATCGTTAAGTGTCGCTATTTTTATCTGTTTAACATTTGACTCAAAATAAAATACCTAGGTACTTAATCAAAAATTATCAATTGTCATGGATAACATTTTGGAAATTGCGGGCATCTTTCTCTGTCACTCTTATTACGCCTTCATTGGAGTAAACGAGAAAGATCCTAAGACGAGAAAGAACATTGAAAATCGTTCGTTGTATCTCATTTCAGGTATTACCCACATCCACGTTATCTTTCTTTAGGTTTTTTTTGTCATCTTAGTGTCAGCCGTGTGAAGTTTGACACTGTTTTTGACAGAATTATGCTTAACTACGCGGTAGACAAAAGAGTGGGGTGAAGTGATTAGGCTGCATCACTACATAGTATAAAACAAAGTCGCTTCCCGCTGTCTGTCCCTATGTATGCTTAGATCTTTAAAACTACGCAACGGATTTTGATGCGTTTTTTTAAATAGATAGAGTGATTCAAGGGGAAGGTTTATGTATAATTTGTTAACCCGTGCAAAGCCGGGGCGGGTCGCTAGTTGAACATAAAATCAAGATCTGTTATTCAAAGTTTGAATGGCTCTCCCGTCGACCGCAAACCAATCCGTGTGTTACGCGCGGATCGAAACCACACTGCGGTCGCTATTTTATGATGCATCAGATAGCTGTCGCAAGCTCGTATATATTTGGCTAGTAAGGTGTCAATTATATAAGTTTTTGGCAAAAAATTCATTTTTAGTACAAGCTTTTATCGCTGACTGTACTTTTCTTACGACAGACAACTAATACTCATCGAGACAATTCTTAAAACCCCTAACACAATAGGTTGCGTTGTTTCATCACAGAGTTCATATGGCCACCTCCTGTCTCCATCGTCAGATCAGCTCGATGGTACTATAATAGTATTGCATTGTCACCCGACTTACATGTGTATGCAAAATTTTAGCTCAATCGGAAACCGGGAAGTGGATCAAATTTAACTTGCAAGATTTGACTACAGACCGACATCGACAGACAACGGGACAGGTGAAACTAAATAAAAACTATAAACTGAAATAAATGTCATATACTAAGAAAAAGCTCTCGCTAACTCGGTATCACCTGAGATGATCCAGTTAGAAGGTCGAACCATACTGTTCTACCTTAGAGGTGGCCAGGGGGCGCCATAAGCCTTCAGTATGAAGTGCATATATACTTGGAAAAATTCGACCGATGCCGCTGTCTCCCGGTGGCCGAGAGGTAATAGGCATCTGCCGCGATAGCAGAGGACGCTGGTTCGATTCCAGCCTGGGGCACTAGAGGCTTGGGTCACTTTTTCTTAGTCTAAGACATTTATTTCAGTTTATAATTTATATATATAGTAGTGTGACTACTTGAAATAATAACAAATTAAAATATTTTCTGAAAATAATTTAATATGTAAATAAAAGCTTGTAAAAATTGGACAAATTCGGCATCATCGGCTTTCAGGTTGCTTCGATTATCTTAAGTTGCTGTAGCGTTTTATCCCTTTAACAGTCTAGTTTAAACTAAAGAAAAATTCAAGCCTCAAGCTATTTCTATAATCCTAGAAATTGTATGTGAGAAAAGAATACAATTAACCGTAAACAACATTCGACTTTGGTGGGACGTTGGATATTTGACGTTCACTGCTGGGCAAAGGCCTCCCCTCTTAGGCAAATTCTACATTGCAGACATTATTCACTAACGGAGAGTCAAAGTAACAGACTTCCCAGTGATTTCGAGCCAAAAGCGATGTTTTGTATCATTCGTCGTTTCTCTCAGAAATGAAAGATCCTAATAGACGTTGAAAGCGAACGCAGCCGACGCGCACGAATGAGGGTAGACCGAGCGCGGTCTACACAACTTTGACACCCACCCGCTATCTTCAGTTACTCGTGAACAAGATGCATGTAACTGCGTTGAAATATTTCGATCCAAAAGGTAATCACGGTTCATATCCCGGTCGACAGATATAAGTCTAGATCCTAATTCATCGTAATTTGCATCAATAGAGTCAAACTACGCACAGTTCACACAGCAAATTGATGAAAACGCAACAGTTTATGCCGTTAGTGGCCATTACAATTTCCTACAACTTGAGCAGATCAATTGAGTCTTCCGCTCGGCCATGACCAAACACTTTGATCATTTAAGACTGTCAGAGATGACACTGGTACTGTTTATCCCTTTAGCGGACACAATATATAGGGGAGCGGGGGGCTTGTTGTAACAGTTTTAAGAAAAAGGCCTGTATTGTCTAAAATATGTATAATTTTATGATTCTGAGTATGAGGGTTTGTAAAGTATTTATCTAAGCATTAATTCCGATTACAAAATAATTTTAAATGTTTACGCATCTTTTACATCAGACACTTTTTGAAAAACTGGGAGTTGTTACAGCTTACCCCGTTTTTGTTTTCAATACCTGGTCGAAACAGAGCTTCGTATGCACATCCACTCGCTTCGATGACTGGCGGGGCAATGGCGGTGTTTACGTTATTCCTCGAGTTATAAGAAAGTCATTCAGCAAAAAAAAAAATTAAAATGTTTTAATTCCCCGTCAAAATTGAGCGTTACTACTTACCCCTGTTACATTAAGCCCCCGGCTCCCCTAGCGTTTTTGTGGGATTTTAGACCTTTTTTTTGTAAGTAGGTACCTTAATCTAATGTAACACCAAACTGTAAAGCAGTTTGTTGGCGGTGCGCTCTAAAATAATCTAACACTAGAAAGGTACACTAAACAGCTATAAAAATGGGTCATATTACATATACACATGTAAATTCTACACATAATTAGAAGGTGTTGCATTAATCCAGCGCAACAAAATACAAAATAAACAAACAGAAAAGAAACTTCTCTAACACATGTTGAAATTTAAGAAAGTTTTCCCTTTTACAGCACCCCAAACCTTCGTACCAACCGAGACACCAGATTGTTACTATACACGGAACTTCTGCAATTCTACCAGTAATTGGATATACTCAAAATTGAACTTTAGAAGATTGTATAAAGGTTTACTTTTAACTGAATCAACCTTTTTACGGAATAGGTCCAGTAATAGAACAATTCTAACTTAATTACCTACCTAATAGAAGTTCCTCTACTGTCGTCTAAATCGATATTTGCCAGTGAACCTGGAATCATTAAGTTTCCCAGTCACTTTAACGTAAAACACTCTTAGGTCGCTATTGTTAGAAATGTACTGTCTTTGTAAACGCAAGACTCTTGTCAGTGCTAGTTTTCTGACGATTAAGATAATTATCTTCATTACTTACTTATCCATTCTAATTTCCTTTTACGCTTAAAACCTACAACTGGCCTTGTCAAATTTGCGTGGTTAGGTTATTAAATAGGATCATAATTTATAAGTATTGCTGATAACCGGATCCAAAGTCAGGTTGAAGTTCTCGGCTACCGGTAAATATGTACATACATACATATAATCACGCCTATTTCCCGGAGGGGTAGGCAGAGACCACGGCGTACCTCTTTCGCTTCCGTTACTTTCATAACATTCTTATACACGCTCGACGGTTTAGGGTGTTCTTGACCTGGCCTTTCTTCAGGCTTTCCCCGATCTGATCGGAGAAAGTCCGCCGAGGTCTGCCCCTTCCAACTTCCTCTTCTACTTCTCCCGTATACCCTCTCTTTGTCAACCTTCTTTCACTCATCCTTTCCACGTGTCCAAACCATCTGAAAATACCTTTCTCAATTTCTCGGTAAATATATATGTCAATCTTAAAATCACAATAAGGTGGACGTAATGAAGAAAAGCAAAATAAAAACGTCAGGCTAAAGCACATTCTAAGCGGATCAAAGACTCCCCCATTACCGTAATGTCAGCCCGCACCTGTAATAAACAACTGTTGGTGACACAAGGAGGTATTTAATTATGAGACTCGCATTGAGATGAATCCTTGTCTAACTAAGTCATTGTCTGAATTGCGATGCCTGGAGCTACTTAAGGCAATGAAAGATGTTTGAGATGTAGATGATTAATTAGAGACATTTGTATGCATCTTGTTGCTCAATGGTATTACTGCTGTGGTTAAATTCATTGAGATGAGTCAATTATTTTAAAGACTAATTCATCAATCATTTCACATAAACATCATGGTAAATAGCGTTTACCTAGGAATAGTATGATTTTAGCAAGATGTAAAGGTAGGTACTATTATTGGTTTTAGAACATTCTAAGGCCGGGGTCGTTTTCACCCGCCGCCCGCGGCCGACAGCGTCTGAATGGTATCTTCGGGAATGCTCGGGAGTGGTCGTTTTCGCCCGCCGCGTGCGGCGTCCCCCCGCAAACGACCACTCCCGAGCATTCCCGAAGATACCATTCAGACGCCGCGGGCGGCGGGCCGCTGTCGGCCGCGGGCGGCGGGTGAAAACGACCCCGGCCAAATAGTTTTTTCCTGAGCTACCTACCACACTTATGAGTCTATAAGACACAGCTATATAAAATTGTTAATCATTCAATCTATATAAACAGGTTACTTCGCTCAGACAGTGAGAAAGGAAGCTCTTCTCTCTGTCTTCTCCTCCGACTTCCAGAAAGTGGAGTCGATGTACAAAAAGAGTTAGAAGCGACGAAACAGCTTGTACACTGTCTTATCAGACGTTTTCTCCACATTTACCTAATTTATTTGTATAAACTTTTGCACTCTGTTTTAAAAAACATAAACCAATTTTATATTCAAGTAAAGAAGGTAAACCATAATCCCTATTAAGCTGGCTTGATGAAATTCTATCTATCGTGCTTACCTCTTCATTAGGTAACGAAACGGAAACTTTTGCGGCGTCTAAATATTAAACTAATAGCAAAGTTTGAGGAAACTACTAAATTCAGCTATGTTCTAGCGAGATATTTATTAAATTAGCGGTTCGAGATTTTGTTTATATTAATTACTTGACTACTGACTTGTAACTAATACCTTTCTGAGTCCCAGAGGCCCTTATAAAAGCTTTATTTTAAAAGTAATTTTCACTTTGATTAAATAAGTCAAGGTTCCAAATTCAAAATTAAAACGAAGCTAATGGTTCTGGGACTTCGGAGGATACTAATTTTTCATAATAAGTACTACAGTGGATTACTAACTCAAAGTAAAAGTGAAACGACCATTTGAACATTAATGGTAATTTGACATTACGAGTATTCACTCCAGTATTTAAATAAAACAGGTCTCACTGTCCAAGGCCCTAGATCACGCGGCCGCGGTAGGCCTAAGAAGCGCTGGCTGGACGTCGTGACAGCGGACATGCAAGAGAACAATCTCACACCTAAGGATGTCGAAGACCGGGCAAAGTGGTGAAGACTGAGCAGAAAAGCGGACCCTGGCGCTAGGCCGGGAAAACGCTAGGTTGAAGAAGAGGTTTCATGAAGATTAATGTATTCAAGTCCCAATGCCGGTTATTCTGTACCTACGTTAGTACCTACTGGCATCAAATCCATCTATTTGTACCCCAGTTACCAGTCCATTTATACAATGACTTGCATTCTAATCCTAACGTCTTTCTCAAAGAGCATGTGCAAATAGAAACAGTATCCGATAGTGGGTTCCTATTGGTTGCGCAATCTTGGAGTTCACAGCCACTGTAAAACGTGACCCGCCGCGAAAGTTGAAGACAAAAGTACTAAGAATTAACCGAAATTATGCTCTAACTCAGAAGATATATCCTCTAGCCGCCCATGCCACGTCAAACCTTGCCAAGCAAAATGAAATTTTATTTTGTCAACACAAAGTTCAAATTAGAATGGAACAGGAGACCTATAGCTCTCTGGGCGGCTAGAGGATATGTTTAGCCTCGATGGCTGTTGTTTGCCACTATGATGTAAAGCGCGCGGTTGTTTTATCGATAAACGCTAAAAGCGCATACAAAACCGCGCGCTTAAATTATGACGGAAGCGAAGTGGAAGCAAAAGACACGGAAAGCTGACCCCATCACCGTGTGGGATATATAGCTTGGAAGAGAGAAAGATGAAAATGTATGATAATTTGTAAATAAAGTAGGTAATAATCATATTGATTGCACTCTTCAAGCGAAAATACGCGGACCACATGGCCTGAAGATAGCGGGGCTGTTGAGGTATTAAGATCCTAAAATAGAAGGGAT
Source organism: Cydia amplana (assembly GCF_948474715.1). Classification (NCBI taxonomy): domain Eukaryota; kingdom Metazoa; phylum Arthropoda; class Insecta; order Lepidoptera; family Tortricidae; genus Cydia; species Cydia amplana. The sequence continues at coordinate 6,438,770 of NC_086088.1, forward strand.
ATGCTTCGCATGGCGGTCCATGACAAGGTGGACGGATGACCTTCTAAGGGTTGCTAGAAGCCGGTAGATGGTGGCGATCAATTCCAGGACTTTGTTCGGCAGTAGGTTTTGAGGCTGATATAAACCTAAATCGTTGTAAATATAGCAGCTTTTAGCAACTTTGTAGATATTCTGGTGAGCCTTGAATTCGCTCTTACTTGCCAAGCATGTAGAATGACACCATGACATCACTGGACACGTTTCAATTCAATTTGTGGGTCGTTTCGATATACAATTCGGTGAAGCAAACATTGTACTGCGTTTATTAGATTGTGTCTTTAGGGTTCTATAAAAAAGGAGTTTATCACTTTTATTTTATGTCCTCGTTTTAGCTTGCTTAATATGTCCTTAAATTTAAAGGGTTGAAAAGTATTAATCTGGTAGCATCTGGTAAGTAATTAAATTGAAATTAATTATATTACTTACTTTGAAAAGTGACATACATATGTACTTACCAATTTTTATATTTAAATATAATCATGTTAGTTTAGATACCATTTACATGACATACATAAGTAAATAATCTTTTGGAAAAAACTATTTTCTGCCTTAGCATTACATAAATTCCATGTAGGTACCTGGTTTTAACGGATTTTTTCTATTTAGCTAGTAACATTATAACAATAAGGGAAATCTGTTAAGAATTCATATTGTATTGACAATCAGATTGCATCATCTAACAGTTGACAAATAGTGTTCAGAGAATAAGGCACCTGTGCCAAAGAAGGCCCATTGTTATTTTTTTCTTATGTTTATATGAATACCTATAAAAATTTGAAGTTTTTAAAGAAGGCATGCTGAAGAACCGGCCTTTCTTTGGTGCTCAAAAATCCCTTCAGTCCATATATAGGTAAAGGGACCTTAGGAAAATTGAAACGTTTTGTAAAACAAAATGATGGTCGCCAATAATCTTAAGGTCCATTTTTGTGGGGAACGTCACATCTTTCTTTCTCCAAGTCCTTTATAAATAAAAGCAGTATCGCGAACGCGAACTCAATTCAATTTGTTTCGGTTGTTTGCAAATAACCGGATTACTTTCCGAACTTCCCAACTCGACTTGACGTTTCCACGAAAAGCGAACCTTATCATATACAGCATAGGGTACATTTCCTAATGACACAACGTGTGTGAGCGTGAAGTTAATGAAATAACCGGTAAAAGTGCAACACCGAAACTGGAGTGCAAATACTGTTTTATTGAGTTTCGGTGCAGCGTTATATTAATATTGGGTTTCTGTAGCGTGTATTAAAACAACAAATATTGACATTTACCTTCTCAAGTCGGAGTGTATTTGAGCTGGAAAAGTCATTTCGTTTATTAAATTTTTTGAAGTTTGACCACTTTAACGGAAAATAGTTTCTTCTAAGAAATACTTCGGAAAGTAGGAGGTTCCTACTTCGTTGGAATCCTTTATCTTGTTTGTTTATCTATTTCTCGAAGTCCAAGATCATGATGTAGGTAAATCATGCAAATGTAGAAAAATCATACAGTCTGTCTAAAATAACTTTGCACCGACTTGAGCAGCTGAAAGTGAAGAAGTGTTATTATGTACGTCATATTTTCATAGATAGTTGACATTAATTATGACATTGCCACACTTTGTCTTGGCAAATGCCATGCAGAATTTATTTGGTCCGATTATAGGTAATAATTTAATGTAATAGCTGTAATTGAATTATTAGAAAAATTAAGGTTTACACCGTAACATAAGTTTACTCAGCCTAAGGGTAACATTCCATTTCTGACCGCAGCTGCACTACTGGTACTGAACGCGACGCTGTTACTATCAATTTCCATAGTAAAATGAACAGTAGTGCAGCTGCGGTTGGAAATGGACTGTCACCTTAATTCTAAATGCAGCATTATTAAAAAATACAACCTTCAGTTTTTATATTTGGCCAGTAAAGTTGACTGTGCCATAAACATAATTCTTGATCTCACCCCCACAAAGTAGGGCATTTAAATTCGGTAAACTTGAGTTTATGACCGAAACATGTTGCTTGGAGTATGGCGATAAAAAAACCTTGCTCTTTGTTTGATTTGAATATGTCACTTTTTTAGTTTGGTCACTTTCTGAGGATGTCACTTTCGAAAATGTAGGTCGTCGTAGGTGTTTCTGAGACCGCCGCTTTATGAGTACATCTCTTTTTAAGTTCGTCGTTTTCTGAGTTCGTCACTTTCTGAGTTTATCACTTTCTGAGTTCGTCGCTTTTTTAGCCAAGTAAGATTTTACCATATACCTGCACGAACAATGGACACCAGCTACCAGATTAGCTGGACTACGGTCGCTTTTATGTCCGACATTCCGGGGGTCAGGCAACTCAGATAGAGACGAATTCAGAAAGTGACGGATTCAGAAAGTGGCTTAGGTACTCAAAAGTGACAAACTCAGAAAATTACCTTCTCAGAAAGTGACCTACTCCGCCTAAAGGGTTTTTAATTATTTTGTTAGTCTAATTTTGCTATTATTCAAGACCATATTGAAGGGAACAGCATACGTATGTATACGTATGCTATTTAGCTATTCATATAGTAGCTGTCACGGCTCACATTTCAATACCTACGATAGTCACATGAGCGGTCGGAAGCGGCGGCATGGAACGCGTTCAAATGCTAAGCGGAGTCGTGCACTATTTATGTAAGGCGGTGGACACACTCACTGAAGCCATGTCCAAAAAGATAGCGTTCGAGATATGAGTCTACCGACTGATCTGCGTACATTATTAAATTGTACAACGGGACTTAATCGCGTATCTAAGTTCGCAAAACCCAAAACAAAACTACAACTTGCAAAACAAAACTTGCTAGTGCGCAAAACGTTCAAGCGGATAAACAAGACCAAGTGCAGGTAGTTCGAAAAACTCGCGCGGTTAGAAGATGCTGATGTCAACTTAAGCCAGTCTTCTCCGAGACCACGGGGACAACGCCGTCCTCAAAACGTCGGAGGTAAATCTTAAAACTTAGATACGCGATTAAGTCCCGTTGTACAATTTAATAATGTGTAAAAATCGTGAAAGTTTAAATCAGTGTGATCTGCGTACCTCATGGAGATAAAAAGTGAGAAATGTAGCGGTTCTGCATCGGATTGTTTAACCTTTAGAGATTGCAAATGCGATGTTTTGATGTAATCATGACGGTCAGATGTTCTATCCTCCTAGCTGGGATATTCTTTTATTGTAGGTGTGACGTCTAGGTTCCCTTGTATTACAAGGTGATAAATAAAACTCAGTTGGTCAGTCATGTGCTTTGCGCCCGTCTGCACGCCATGACAGTTGACAACAGAATGTCGACTTGCAGGTAGTTCGCATTGCACTTTTATTGTGTAAACGTCACAGTAGGTATTATTCCGTATAATTTGTAGCCATCTATGAAATTAAAATATTATTATTATCACTACACCCTATAGAACAACGTCTACCCCCGCGTCTGTCTGTGTGTATGTATTATGTTCGCTCAAACTCAAAAACTAATGGATGGATTTTCATGCGGTTTTCACTTATAAATAGAGTGATTCTTGACGAAGAGTTTACTTGTATATGACGGCTTAGAGCCGTTGCTAGGCTCTTTGGGTTGCTCAAGATCCGAATGTGGGCGTGTAAGACGACTATTTAAGCAGTAAAACAAGGAACACTTTTCTTAATGCGGTATATTGATCTAAACAAAATTACACTAAAATAACATGAATCACTTCCAATAATAAATAACGTCAATAATTAACTAAGACTTCTCTAATTTCATCAATAGAGGCACAACGATCCGTCGGAGGTTCGCAACTGAATGCCGGCGCGGGTGCAGTGGACCGGTTTTTATGCCTTCCCACTACTTACTTGTCGCCGCACCGCTCCGAAGTTCCGTTAGGTGGCGCCATCTGGTCTGAAGCGCACCTTGGCCTCAATTTAGTCAATAGACCATCTTATCTTATTTTGCCGACATATAATTTGTTAAGGTTTTGTGTAACTCGTGCGAAGCCGGGGCGGGTCGCTAGTTAGCAATCATCTACTAAACAATAACATGTATTGTATGTAAGTGTATTAACATCTATTTTTGCTTCTATTTTATATATCAAATTAATAAAGCCAAACATCCACATGTAATATCCTATTTTAGTATACCTACTAGCAAAACAAAACAAGTAACAATAGTTTTATAGGTACATAAACTACATGTAATTTGCTATATTGATCATTAAAGTACATTATCTCTTTGCCTGAGATACAGGATTATGTACGTAATATGTAAAAGTTCACGCATAATGTACTATTAGCAATAAGGTTTTCTTAATAAATTATTCTTATTCTTATAAAACTGTGTAAACACCTCCTTAATCAATACTGTCTTACGCCTTATACCAATAATAATTATGCAAGGCGCTATAATGAATTCCCACGTGATAATATGAGTATTATTATGTGAGAATAGTTAAGTTAAGAACATAATAGTATACATATACATACAATAGCAAGAGCAATGTATTGTTGTTGATCATCTGACACTTAGGTATAGGTATATGAGTGTATGTACATAATTATGTAGTGTTTGTATAGGGTTATACATAATCCTCATATTTACTTCCTTGACGTAGGTATTTGTGCATTGTGAGTGCTTACACAGTTTTGCTAAGGCTGCACATTGTAAAACTATTAACTATATGTATGCATTACCACATAATAAATAATTAACTATATGTATGCATTACTAGGTACAGAAGACTCACTCTCTAACAAAACGCGTCTTTTACGATCAGCATAGATATGGCCGCTAGGTGGCGACAGCGCCACACGCGGCTTATGGCTTTCCCCAAAATTGGGGCGGAACGGATGTACTTTTAGCTACCTGTCGCAAAGCGACGAAATCGCGGAGTGAGCCAAGCCAGGCATTACTTAGGAATATTCACTATCTAATCATACCAAAATATACATAATGTTTTAGTAAAATGTATAAGTTAAATTTCTTACGAAGTTTTTACGTTCCAATTGAACTAAAATAGGACCCAAAAAAGTGTCAAATTTACGTTATTTAGCACCGCAATTTTCCGTATTACATACAATTTTTTACATCCTAGCGGCAAGTACCTAGGTATGTCCTTTATATATGCTGCTTTTCCACCAAGGCAGAGATGAGAATAAACCTTTACACACTAATTATAAACCCTGTCTTAATGCAATAAATTCGGAATCATACTGGATTTTCAATCTCAATAATTTTTTATAGGTGTTGAAGAAGTTTTCATGTTCGGCACTGTCAGTGAAATAATACAGGTATCTCTTTATCAGAAAAGTCACGTGGTCATTTTTATACATTAATTACTTTTCGATTGGCATAGGTATGGTCGTTGGGTGAACGATATTCGGAAGATGGATGAGATTGGCTCAGGACCGGGATAAGTGGCGTACTCGAAGAGAGGCCTATGCTCAGCAATGGACGATAAAAGGCTGATATGAAGATGATGATAGGTATAAGATTGTCAATTCTCATTTTGTCCCGCTACAAGTATTATAGCAGGGTTTTTTACTACAATCGGCCGTAACAAAAGGCGTCCATTGATTGTTAGCATTAATTATTGACCTTCTGCTTTGTACAGTACGTCGGTCACGGTCGATATGAAATATTGATGAGACAACATTTACATTTTCTTTTAGTAAGGTTTCGCATTCAAGGGCTATCGATTCCAATTGGCTTTGTTTAATTTTTAATTTAGAAGTCTTAGCAAACGTAACGGGAAACTGCTGTACTTAAATTAATTAAAATGAAAACATAGCACGCAATATATTTTCTTCAAATTCAATTAAATGGTTTATTTATATAATACTTACGACTACATAGGTAGCGAAAAGGAAATAAATATAGCATTCCGTTGAAACTGCGATAACGAATTAATTACCTTTTTAAAGTTTCATACCCAGGTTATTTTTGTAAATATTTTTTTGGAATTAAAATAAATAGGCGTGCTACGAGACAAAACACAGCCCAATAATTGATTTGTAGCGACGGAGCAATGAAATGAGATATGGAATGATGAGATGGGGTGAGTAGGATCAAAACTGAAATTCAAACCTCGATAAAATTTTATTTTTACATATGAAAACTGAATGGTGTATATAATATGTGTTCCGGACGTTTGTATTTTAGTTTTTATTTTATTTTGGGTAGTTCCATTTCATAACTTTGACGATAACGAGGAAAACCCACCTCACCCCGTAGTGCCTCGTATTTGGGGTGAGAGGGGTTTTCATACAAAGGTGATTTTGGAAGATTGTTGGATCGATTTTTTTTATTATGCGTATTACTATAGCTCCATTTTAAATTGGAATACATTATTTTTGTAGCAGAAGCCTTAAAATCCCTTCTCACCCCCCTCTCAAACCTTCTCTCCCCATTTATAACCCACCTCTCCCCGCGAAACCTATTCATCCCGTTTTACGGTATATTATATTTATTTCTCTCAGCCCATATTTAAGAATTGGACAGGCAAATTTGCCTGCAATCAGTTTCAGTATGTTGTTTTGGCATTTTTTTTACGGTAATGAACGCTAGTTTGGCATAGTAGGCAAATCTGGGGAAGTCGGAGCTACATTGGGCACTAGGGAATTATGTGAATGCTTACCTCCTTTATCCGCCTAAGCCTAACTTTAGCGAAGAAATAAAACAGTACATAGTTTTTCTCTTAATAATTCGACATGTGTTTTTTTTTAACAAAGAATAATATATTATTATCGAGTGGCTTAATTATTTATCATGGATTAACATTGTATATGCCTAATTAATATTCCTAATTACCTATATTAAGAAAGCGGTTCAAATATATTACACTTTTAGTTTACAAGTCCAATATAAACTTCATAGATAGAAAACCTTGTGGAATAGAGCACTTTACAACTCACAACACATTACATTGATTTATTATTCGAACACCCAAGTGCCGTAAACATCTCAGGATGATGCAGCGTGTGGTGCTTGTAGAACTATTAATTTAATTTCGAGCCCATTTTAGTTGGGCACCTCTGGACTTGAAGGTATCATTAATCTTTTTCGTCTGCGTTCGTGGACCAGTTGTGGCAGGTTATTAGTAGGACAGGTAAAGCGCTTGGACAGGTAACTTATTTATGTCTAAGTTCTAGCTCAGATCATTTGGGCTAACATTATTTCTTATCTGGCAACATTTGCTTTGTTTGTGAAAAAAACGACGAAATTTTCCTGAAAAATGATCTGTTGTAGATTATACTAAAACAGAACAGTGTTTCAGGAAAAATATCATCGTTTTTACACAAGTTGCCTTAGTAAGTAAATTTAATTTCCTCGATAATCCATTTCCCCGGAGATCCTTGCCCAGGGCACTTGGGTCACAGATTAATTATGTTGTAGTAACCTATCTACAGTGACGTCATACAATTAAGTAACCTTATTTAATATGATGAAAATGATATCAGATAAGTCCAACCCAACCCACTTGGGCAATGCAGTTATAAAACTAGAGAACAGTTATTATAAAGTAATGTCATTTTAATTAAAAACACCTGTCTCATCACGATCAAGGAATTTCCCCGAGGACTTAAAATACACCTATCATTCTATTGTCGTCCGCTCAACACAATAGAAAAGTTGCTATTGTTAGAAACTTGTATGACAAGAAAGTTACGAGTAGCGATGGGGCAATTTTTTGAACTTCGCGACTTTGTCCTTGTAAACTGTACATCAGTGGACCTTATGCCTTTTGAAATAAGGTCCACCGATGTACAGTTAGGAGTGTAATGATGCTGTTTTTGGAATTGTAGTGAAGGAGAAGTACAGTCAACATTAATAGTAGCGGTAAGAACAGATCGCCAAAAATATCTGCCATCTTCTAATAGTCTCGAACGACTTCTAATAGACACGAACTCGCCGCCAATAAACCGCTCTTATAGAATCAAAGAGCATAATTTTTTATAAACTTCTAAAATATTAATATTAATTTTTAACTAGCAGAAACGTCTGCGAACGATGCTAATAAGCTAAATCAAGACAGTATTTTTTCCACTTTTAAATTTAAAAATATTATCGAAATTAAGTTACCTATTTATGGAAGAAGAATAAACGTCGAAATGAATCTTTCTTAATCAGAAATCAGCATTTGCCAGAAAAATGTGTACGTGCAAATGACGATTCTTTTTGAAATAAAACCAAATGAGTTCATCAGTTTGCTGACTAAGCGATCATTTTGATTCGAGTGATCAGTTGAACTGAGAGAATTGATATGGATTTCAAATCTATTCGAGTAGTTTGAGCCACCCTCTGTCATCACTAGTCGCTGCGGGGGAGTTATATTATAACCTCATTACGCCCACCACCCACCAACCAAAAAATTGCCAGTTGAATTTGAAATCAACAGTGAAGGACATAATATATGGTTGAATTTCGAGCATTACTAAAGATATGCAACTCTGTTCCAATTGAAAAGAGTTTAAATTATATTATATTGATGAAATTAGTAATACAGGTAGGACCGTGAGCCTTAGTGTAAACGTATGTTTATATCATTGTGTTCTAGTTAATTTGTTCTTAGAAATTAACTAACATAGAAAACAGGTTTTTAAAGGGTTGACGACGCGCATGTAACACCTCTGGAGTTGCAGGCGTCCATAGGCTACGGTGACTGCTTACCATCAGGCGGGCCGTATGCTTGTTTGTCACCGACGTGGTATTAAAAAAACATTATCGATTATGTTTACATAATTTTTTTCAATAATATAAAACAAGAGGCTGTGAACTGCTTAATCCAGAAAGTGATTGATTAGTATTTGGAATCAATCTAACAGTTATTGTTGTCATCAACCAATTTGTAAACCTATCGGTAATAAAAATAAATATGTAAGCCTTGTTTTAAATATGCATACGATATAAAATAGGCGCATTTACACTAAAATAAAAAAAAATGTTAGTTGTGGTAATTGCTACAACTGTTTCAAATTTTAGGTAGGTATCTACGTCAAACGGTCTCTGAGAAAAACACATTTAACCGATTTGCAAGACCGAAGTGATCCCATAAGTGTTCCGTGAACAAAGTTTTGTCCGGAACATTAAAAATTGATGAGATTTTAGAACACAGACAAATAAAGGGAGCGTAATTTGGATTGTATGGGAGCGGGTTTTAAGCGGCAGGTTCTTGTGACTTTTAAGAGCTGGCTCAAACTCTATGCAAATCCGTAGTTGCCCTCAAGGGAGTGTTGTCGTTTCCCTTGCTATGTAGACTCTTATTTAGATTGTATTGATTGTATTATTTAGGTTCTTACGAATCTTAAAAGCTGGCTCAAACTCTGTAAATCCGTAGTTGCCCTCAAGGGAGTGTAGTCGTTTCCTTTGTTATGTATACTCTTATTTAGATTGTATTGATTGTATTATTTAGGTTCTTGTGACTCTTAAGAGCTGGCTCAAACTCTATGCAAATACGTAGTTGCCCTCAAGGGAGTGTCGTCGTTTCCCTTGTTATGTAGACTCTTATTTCACTTCTGATGTCACTTTATTGTTTTTGTGGTCCATACTTTCGTCGCGGCGGAATATTCTTGGCTTATCTCCTTGATGTTTATTCTTTAGGGTAGGTACTTATCGTTTTGTGTGGAAATTATGTACTGAACGATTATTTACATTCAGCTTTTTATAGCGCTCGTTTCTAGAGTTAGACCAAGACAAGTCTGCAACGATTTTGAAAGCACACGCAGTGCAAGTGTTATTTTACACCTCAAAATTCTATACCTAAACTATGACGTATAAATAATATTTGCATTTGCTTGTTGCAGACTTTAACTTTGTCTAACTCTATTGAAATATTGCCTACCAGTCTGGTATGTAGGAAGCCATTTAATCACCGCTGAACCCATTTCTATACTTCGTTTTTTTTAGCATTAGAAATAAGGTAAACAATCTTGATGTGTCTTTTAATTGAAAAACACATTTTTAAATAAGTTACGGTAAATATGTAACAATTATGAATCTAATACGATCTTTTATAGTCTTCTGCTTTCATAAGTAATAGTTATAAATTTTTAAAAGTGTTTTTCAATTAAAAGACATGTCAAAATCGCTTACCTTCTTTCAAGTTCGTTCTAATGCTAAAAAAACGAACTATAGATGAAATATGGAATGATCTACATCGTTTATTTAGTTAAAATACTTAAAATATATTTAAAATGATACCAAACTTGATTAATATCTGTTTGTATAGTGCCTGACACGCTCAATATCTGTAGACATAAACCGACCTTTACCCATTATCTTGTACTTACAAAAATTCAGAATTCAGTTCAAAACCTGGTTATCCCAGCTATGCATCGAAATTTTCACTAATGAAGGCTTGACCGTATCGATTGCCATCGAGCTTTGATCAAGTCGCGTTCAATCCGATGTGATATTCCAAATGCTTTCCGACTCAGGGCCACTCCAGAAGGTTATCAAAATAAGTGCTTTTTAAGATTTACTATTAAGAGCTCACTTGACTGTGTGCTGATGCCGGGCAAAGGCCTTCCTCCTCTTTTTTTCCACTCATCTCTGTTTTTTTATTTCTGACCAGCTTTGAGAGGTTAAGCATATTTGTACCTACTTAATAAATATACTTGTAAATTTTTTTACCGTTGCGAGTGCAGACTTCTGGCCGAAGGGTGATTTCGGTGGTGAATAACTACCCCGTATTCAATAGTATTTTATGACGCAGCAAAAAAACTGCTGTATCGCTAAAATGGCATATTTTTTCTAAGATTATAATTATTGTAGGTACTGTAGGTTTCCTGATAGTTAATATTTCTTTAATTAGATATCGAGATCAGATTACACAGGTTTTCTCCAAAAACGAGAGCTCATCTGTGCTCGCATTAGCTACGAGACTGCAATGCACAGATTGGGCGAAAAATTCAGCTTAATTGTCGACTTGAGCGGGTTTCGATTCAGTATTGACTGCACGTGAATGCATGAATGAATTAATGAGAATGGTAATAATTATGTTACTTACATCCATAAAAGTATTTTAGGAAACGACTTCTGGAAATAGGTATATGCATGAGAAAAATGAGCAAAATGTGACGTTAGGTGTAATTTTAAAGACGTTTTATGTCAATATTTATAACCTAATGTCCATCCTAATCTAAAGTGAACAAATATTTACTTATTTAATACTACGTCGGTGGCAAACAAGCATAAGACCCGCTCGATGGTAAGCAGTCGTCCAGAGGTGTTACATGCGCGTTGCCGACCCTATCACTCCGCACCCTCATTGAGCACTGGCAACTATACTCACCGGCAGGAACACGACAATGTGAGTAGGGTGTAAAAATAAAATAAAAATATAAATTCTAGATTTAACTTTTTTTTAAGTACAAGCACGGTCCCTAATAACGCTAAACATTTTCTGTTTTAATACTAATTAAGTCAGGTAGCTTATAAAAGAAGTAATTAATTAATGAAATCTATCTTGAATAAGCCGTTGTTAGAATGAAACAAATTGATTAAGCTATTTCAATTTCATTCTAGAGCCCAACCTGCGGGAGGCACAATTTATTATATCTTTCCATTTAAGGAAGCCGATTCTGTTTTCACAATTTGGTATGATTCTCATCTTGTTTTGATATTTACGATCTTGACCGTAAGCACCAATACGCGTTAGCGGCTATCGCTGATTGGTGCTGACGAAATGCAAAGAGTAGTCTCTTAAAGGCATTTATCGGTGCGCGGGAGATGCCTCATAATAGGACTCCAAACCAAATCAAAGTCCAAGCCAAGTCGAAATCAAATGAATTGAGATAAAAAACATATCAAATTGCCAAAATAGGATCAGCCTCAAGGTTTAAGGCTAAAAATAATAAAAGGGAAAGCTTCTAGCGGATACTGGAGGTAATAACAGGTTATGAATTTATCTGGATTTGTTATGGATATGATCTGTCAGTGTCAAATGTCACTTTTGACACTGACATATCATAACTATAACAAATCAAAATCGAATTCATATCCTGTTATTGCAATCAGAATACGCCTCCTGAACCCCCGTCCGACCAACCTACTAGACGCCGGTCTGAGGTTTTTTGAAATAAATTGAAATAATTTATGCTTTCCGACAAGTTAATAAATAATTCATAAGTTCGCGTAAAAGGCTTGATCTTGAAAAATACCTCGTATTTATGTTACAAACGCTGTTTTCACAGAAACGAAAACTAGCAGCACGAAATAAGTAATAAGTTCATACAGAATGGATACGCTCATCCCCGCTCCGAATAAAATTACCTTACCCCGTGGTGTCAGATTTGCTATACATATACAGATGTTGGGCGTACATAATATAGACCGTAAAATCTTCCAGTACCTATCTAAAATTATATACCTACCAGTACCTATGCGTCGTTGGTAAATATTTTGACATCCAGGATATAGGATCAACCCAGGACTCCTTTTAATAGGCAATGTGATTTTTTTTAATTATTATGAAAACTAAATTTTAATATTAGTTTTGAGTTAGCGTACTAACTTCTAAAATTATTATTACAGTGCAACACCTAATTGTAGGTACATTTAAGAAAGATAATTTTTCGTCAAGTTTCGGTGACGATGAAAATCAAAAGGTTTTCAATTGAATTACTATCAAAAAATTTACTTTTATTCCAAAAAGCAACGGCTACCAATAATTGGCTGCTCAATTAAGCTGCTAAAACTTTTGAAAGTCGCGAAGTGAATAGGTAACTTTAGATCAGTTAAGTTATAGGATTAAGATGAATGTTTTTTTTGTTCGTGTCTCACGTTTTAAGTTTGGGATATTTATTAGTACCAGTTAACTCTAATGAAACTTAAATCATTATTAAATGTAATAGAGTTGCTTAACTTTCATTTTTTTCAATTTTAAAACGAAACAAATTGGATTCTAATTTGACTGCCAATTCTGCTCGTATGGTGGGCCGCTAACGTTTAAACTTTTTAATTGTTATGACTCAGCGAAGGTTCAGTCGTCTTAAAATTTAATAATGTTAAGAAAACTCGATTGTTATATTATATTTCCAGCATCAATGTCCTCCAAACCCGGAAATTTATAAATTTATTTGCCTGTTAATAATGAACCTAACACTTTACGTATTAAAGGTTACTTTAGCTCAATTGTAAATTACGAGGGTTTGAAATCACGTTCACAATCAAGCATCACAATGTTATTGTGTGTAACTTTTAACAAGCACCCGCTACGCTTCAGTCTATTAAATTTCTAAGTACTCTACGAGTTTAAATGACGGAATATAAATTGGGTTTTACTCCATTCTAGGAAGAATGTTTTTGTTGAAACTTTCAGTTGAATTTGCTTTTAAAATATGATAGATGTTGGTACATCAATCAGACGTAAGCCAAATCAATTGTCAGGAAAGAAGAATACAATTTTCACGTCACCAGAATTCAATTTTATTTCCAAAGAATCCATTAAGAAAAGTGGAACCGCATTCCAGTTTTATAAAAATGTCAACATGATTTGATGTTGCAGTGGCATGAAACATTATTTAAATAGAATCGGACTAACCTAACTCTGCATGCCTTTTGCAATTTCAAACTGTGGAAATGTCATGATTCATTAAAATAAGACATTGACACTCCCTTACTTTGACCTATTCAGGTCAGGGCAAAGTAAGTTTAGATGGAGCATGGTCCATGCTTAGTGTTGTGAATAACGCTCATTTCGAGGCTTAAAGACTCGAACCCTTAAGACTCTGGAGGCTTAACGCCTCAAAGGTGGCAAAGACGATTTCTATCATCCATACGCGTAAAATAAATAAATACAATTCTCAAATATAGTCGAGTCTTCAAGACTTACGAGTCTTGAGGGCTCGAGTCTTTAAGCTTAAAAATAAGCGTTATTCACAACACTGAGCATGGAGCGATCTGTATGAGCAAGAGTTCAAGTTAATTTTTAAGCTACCGAACGAAGTGTCAAGAATTTGTGGTAGGAGAGGTTTTTAGTCTGTTTGCTAAGCCCTTTTCTTGTAGGCAGTATTCTGAAAATATTTTAGGTACATATTAATATCATGAACTTTATTGACTGGTCTACAGAAGCCATAAAAAGCATTTTTATTCGATACTCGACCCGCTCGAAGCTTATCTAGATGAGATAGGGGTAAATAACAAAGTGACAGGTATTTGTGTTTACTGTCGAAAGTAATGGTTTTCTCTGTAATGTGTTTGATTGTATCACAGTAACAGTATGCAGTGTGGGGTGTGTAATGCTTAATATAATTATAAGAAAACTATCATACATTTGTTATAATGCCATTTGATATATTATTATATGTTATAATGTAATTTTTATTATACATTTCCTTTCTTATATTGTGATTTCATCTAAACTGTCATTGATAGAATGCCTATTGTAATATAATTTTTAAATAATATATACACATGTGCTCTAATGACATTTGTTATATTATATTTTTGTATAACGTAATACTTTATACAATTTTATCAAGTATAAATACATATATTGTATATTTTTTTGTCATATTTCATATTTCATCTAACATAAATATTTACATATTTTTTGTCACGTGAATTTTCCTAGCCCGGCCGGGGCTTTACCCAGCGGAAACTCACTTTCCAGTCTGCTGGTAAAACAATGTGGTTGGGAGGGGGAGTCACAGCTGAGAGATGAGTCCACTCTAGGAATTTCCAGCTGGTGAGAAACTTAGATCATATAATGTCTCTTAGGTTAGCAGACCACATGTTTCTAGTTATTAATCTTGAAATGTTTCTTTCAGCTGACTGGGTGTTATTACGAATGTTATTACGAACGTAAATTCGGTTATTGCATCGGAGTATGGAGGTCTGTCCGTATTCCTAAAACTTCAAGTGTGTCTGGTGAGCAGCTCGCCATGGGAGTTTCGCTCTTCTGCTGGGTGGAGGACACGACAACTTCAAGCTGAGGCCGTAGTCCTTCTGTGGTCCTCTGCGGTGTCGGGTCGGACTCCTGCTGCTGCAAGTCGGCTCTGGCACAGCGGAGGATGACACGTCGGGCTTGAACTGGCGGTAACATTATAATGAGGTCGGTGAACGCTTTCCTTCCATCCTAGAAGCATTTTTCCAAATTTAAGTTTAGAGGATTAGTTTACAATCGTATGTGATGGCAAATGATAGTTTAGGGACTAACAAACTTAGTTAGGTCTGCTTGTAAATCATTATAGAACCATTTTTGCACGACCCAGCTTCTACCAACTGAGACAAATAGAATAAGGTGCTTAATGCTAGCTCACTGAATGATTTACTTGTAGAGAAATTTCCCTGTGAGAATAGAATTAAATTATGTGTCACAAAAACTAACATTTCATTTGACATCCTTTAGAAACCCCTGAAAGGCTGATGGAAATATAAGTTGTAAGCACCTGCTTGAGCTTTTGGTAAGATTTAGATTGGTTAATTAAGTAACTTAATTGTCCGTGAGTTTCCGCTGGGTAAAGCCCCGGCCGGGCTAGGAAAATTCACGTGACATTTTCATATCTTGTACGCAGACCCAATAATTAAATACAGATTATCATAGTGTAAACACGCCTGTCAAAAAAATAGCACGGTTGCACTAGTATGATAAATCTAAGAGTGACCAAAGATTTTTTTAATTATTGGTTTGTGCATGCTGCATAATTTTTTAATAAAATATTGAATTTCTAGTTACTTCTTTTATGCTATCCTACTTCTTTTGCTACATATTTTATTCTAGGGGGGTCGCAGTTCTAACCTAACCAATTTTTTCATGGTTTTCGATTCTGCGGGGGCCGCAGTTCAAACCTAACCTAAACCACTTTTTTGCTAGGTATTTCATTCTACGGAGGGTCAAAGTTCTAACCTAACCTAACCCTCCTTTTGTTAGGTAGTTATTCGTTTGTGTGGAGTCGCAGTTCCAACCTAACCTAACCCATATTGTATTTATTGTATTTATTTATTTGCGTTAAGTACATGTACATGCAAATACAGTTTTATAGGTACAAGGTAGGTATATACAATTATTTACAATATTTACATTAATTATTATCCATTACAATTTCAATTATGTTTATAATTTAATTGGCACAAAATTGGAAAAACATTGAAAATACATTAAAATTAAAATCGATATAAAATAAATTTAAAACTACACATACACACATAAAGCTTACAAATTACAGTCCAAACTATATAATAATTACAACTACAATTCCAGTCCGTCACGGTGGCCTTGGTGTGCGTCGTATTCAAGATGTGAGTCTACCGGCCTTTTTGGCGTCGGCCCATGGGGTGGCAGACCTCGTTGCTCGTATTTTACCTAAAAATGGCGACAGGGTGTGCATTCCCTTTGTGGCTGACGCCTTAAGGGAATGGTTGTGCATCAACCAGGGAGCGACTGTGCCAGAGAATCCCAAAATACAGCGTGCGTGGGACGACAACCGCTCTAAAGCCTCGATTGACAACCTTATTGAGAGTGCCGCGGGTGTAGACCGTGCGAGGCTTCTGGCAGTATCACAACCAGAATCAGGGGCATGGCTCCACGCATTGCCTTCGCCCCAATTGGGTACCTTACTCGACGGCAACTCGTTGCGCGTGGCCGTTGCTCTCCGCCTGGGCTGCGATGTATGCCAACCACATTTATGCATCTGCGGTTCCATGGTGGGTGCTGACGGTCATCACGCACTGAGTTGTCGCCGATGTGCAGGTAGGCATCCGCGCCACCATGCCCTAAACGATACGATCCAGCGGGCCCTTAGATCAGCTGGTGTGCCATCGGTACTTGAGCCACCAGGTCTTAGTCGTACCGACGGTAAACGGCCTGATGGCCTGACTTTGGTACCTTGGGAAAGGGGGCGGTGTTTGGTATGGGACGCTACGTGCGTCAGCACCTTCGCCGCCTCCCATGTCAGCCGTACCTCACGCGTGGCCGGAGCGGCAGCGGAAACACAAGCGGATGTGAAGCGTCGTAAATATGATCCCCTCTCCCCTGCCTACATAATCGTCCCTTTCGCAGTTGAAACGGCGGGTTGCTGGGGAGCCGACGCGAAACGCTTCACACGCGACTTAGGACGTCGACTCAGACAGAAAGGGGAAGGCCCCCGCTCCGAGTCGTTCCTCGTGCAAAGGCTGTCCCTGGTGATCCAGCGTGGCAATGCCGCGAGCATCATGGGCACCTTTGCGCCGGGAACGACTTGAAGTGTTGTCTTTTTTTTTTAATTTATAATTTTAATTTGTAATTTTAGATATAAATATTAAACTACAATTACTTAATAATTAATTTAACAATAAAACCCCCACTCATAAAAAGAACCCCCATTACAGTCATAATATCTTAAATCTAGCTAAAAATATAAATGAAGGTATAAAATAATGTCGGATGTTGTATAAATGTCAAGTTATGATGTAAAAATAAATAAAAAAGTCTACGAAGTTACAAATACAGTTCCTAAAATAATTTTAATCAAGTGCGTTGGCAAAATATTCGTCAATTGTGTAGAATGGTCTATTTATGAAATTAATAAATTATTATTCATATATGTCATGCAACTATTATGCCACACAAATAATTATACGATATAACTTGTTATAACAAATAATACACTTTAGAGTATGTAATAATTATGGCAATGTATATTAGACGAAGTGTAAATATACCTTATGACCATTATACCAATAATAACATTATGTGTACCGTTAATTAGGTATTACGGTAGTATGCCATTCATTATGTTATTCGAAATAACGATATATCAAACTATAATATATAAAAAGTAATTATAAAAAATGTAATGCACCCATTCTCGTAATATGAGGAAAACAATACCCAAATTTCAAATTTTCAAATTTCAAATATACTTTATTTATGTAGGCTTAGCAACAAGCACTTATGAATAGTAATTACATAGGTGTATATACACCCAAATATATTACATACGATATTACACTTCAAATGGAGCTAATTGAACTGCGATTCAATTATTTTACCTAATATCTTTTCGTACTCGTATAGTTAATGAATTTAATTAATTTGATTTCTATAGCATTTCATACCTTGTCACCGAAATAAATTTAGAAGCGGCTAGGAATCTCATATTATCTGTTTCATTTCTGTGATCTTTAATAATTGCTTGTATTGAATGAATGAATGAAATGAATGAAATCGTTTATTTCAGGCAACTAGTGGCCCATACATAAATACCTTAAAACTAGCATACATATTATAAAAATATAACTAAACACTAAAAAACACATTATGATTGCGATGCATTACGCAACCCCGCAGTGTCAGGGAACCGGCCGCGGAACCGCCGAAACTTGACACCCTTCGGCCAAAACTCCTCCTTGGTGAAGGTCGCTAGATGTTCAGTCGGAACAGTCACCACAAACGAATTAAAATTCGCATTGTGTCGAGATTCCAACTTCGCGACCCTCAGGATGAATCCGGTTTTTGCGGAATTGTTGTATTGTGGGATAACGTTACGCAAGAAAATAGGAATGTCACAGAAGCAAAATATAAACCGAGATTTGAATTCGGAACTTGAATGAAAAAATGTTTGAAGATAGGTACTGATCTAACAAGACTTCTTAAACTGTGTTTAGGGTCGCCTGTTTTGTTTCAATAGGTGAACTTATAGTATTTTATGCAACCGTTGTTTAAGAGAGGTCAAAAAAGGCGAGTGGCGTGAGTAACAATTTGAGGCGAAGCCGAAAATTGTTAATAAAGACGCCACGAGTATTTTTTGACTCAGTTAAACAACGTTGCATACAATACTTTTTCTACGACCAAACACTTACTTTGAAATAAAATTGTAAATTTAATAAATATTTTTCATTCAAGAAGTAGCAAAGGAGGGTACGGGCGGAAAAAGAATGAGTGAAAAAAAAAACATGTCTATGGTTCACTCATCTGTCAGAGATGACAATTAAAATTAAGTTGGCAACAATGTATTTCATACAATATCTTTTAAGTGGTGATTACACGAAGTATCGTAAAAGTGCGAAAAAGATACTGCGTTATGCACAAATACTTTTACAGTAGATATGGGGCTACTTTTCCGCACTTGTGCGTAAAATAGCACTTTTCGTGCGTATGTCGAAACTTTAAAGTGCCATATGTATTGTAAGACGTTGTTCGATACACGTGCGAATAGGTAATTCGCAACTCGTGTCGATTTAAAACACTCCCTTCGGTCGTGTTTTAATTTATCGCCACTCGTTTCGAATTTCCTCTTTTTCGCACTTGTATCGAAAATAACTATTTTGGGGAATAGACTAAAGACTTGTCTTGACAACTATAAGATAGGGGTTTCAAGGTGTGTGCACGACCCTTTAAATGACAAATAAAAGTACAGGAGTAGAAAAAATAATTTAGCCAACGTTAGCCCTGCTGAATATCAAGGCTGAACTGACGTGTGCATTCTAATATCACGTCACTCTTGCACGCTCCATTTCCCGGCAATCATCCCAGTTTCCGAGCCCAACGACAGACGAAATATATGGACAGTTATCTGTCCCTATGCCTAGCATATGCCTAGCAGTGGGACTCTTATACTATAAAAAAAAATGGTTAATACACCCGATCTCTTTAGTACAGACTTTTTGGTCCTTCTTTCAATCTTTAATGCTGCTGCCCTCTTATCGCTACAAATTATCAGAATTAAATTTTATAACTGTAAACATTATTTTAACAATGTTTTTATATTTTTTCAGATACCGCTCAACAACTCAATTGATGGTAAGCGGAAACATCAGGTTGGTATTGACATAAATGCTATCGAGAACGTAACTTACTTTCTATGCATCTCGCTCGTACTCGCATATTAGTGCGACCGACTATAGGATGTCCAATTGTCCATATAAAATGTCGTTGGTGTGTAGTAATTTTCATCAACATAGGTGCCAACGACATTCTAACGACATCAAAGAAGCAAACCAGCGAAATGAGACCTCGAGATGCGATATTAATAAATGCAAGCGGAGAAATATCTTATATTGGTTACGTAAGCGATTAGGGGGATACATAGCAGAATGTCCAAGTCGCAAAATGTGCAGGCTACGTAAAATGAACAAATCGCAAAATGTGCAAATCTCATAATGAGAAGACCGCAAAATGTGCAGGTCTCATAATGAGCAGATCGCAAAATGTGCAGATCTCATAATGAGCAGATCGCAAAATGTGCAGATCTCATAATGAGGAGATCGCAAAATGTGCAGATCTCATAATGAGCAGAACGCAAAATGTGCAAGCAGATCGCATAATGAGCAGGTCGCAAAATGTGTAGATTTTGAAATAGAGCTCAGATTCTACAGGTCCAAAAAGCGTAATTGTTGCCAATAAGGCTTCTGTTGATTACCGAATGTTAAAATATTTTGAAACAAACCTGCTATCTTTTTTATTATTTTAATACCTTATCGTGACCTTGTTTTATGAGCTAATAATTTATGAGGCAGTGCTTTGAAATATGCCCGTTGGACTTTGTACCATGCAGTTAAACTAGGGACGACACACAAAGCAAACGACACTACGATATGCACCTTTCGCGACCTGCACTTTTTACGATTTGCACATTTGGCGACCTGCGCTTTTTATGATTTGCACATTATGCGGCCTGCACTTTTTACGATTTGCACATTTCGCGACCTGCACTTTGTACGATTTGCACATTTCGCGACCTGCTCGTTTTACGATCTGCACGTTTTACTACCTGCACCTTCTGCGATTTGCACTAGTGCTCATTTTGCGACTTGCACATTCTGCTATGTATCGTATTAGTGACGTAAAGTGATTCTTTACATATCATGTAGTTAAGTGTGTTTTTTCCATCTTACCTTAGCTACAATTTAGGATTGCATTCGGATTGTGATATAGTTATTTTTTTTCGCATTAGAAAAAGACTACGCGATCTTGACGTCATTTTGACGTGCTGCGTGAGAATTCTTTTAATTGAAAAACGCTTTTTAAAAATCAGTCACTATTACTTATGAAAGCAAAAGAATGTAAATAAGCGTATATGATTAAAAATTGTTACATTATTGGCCGTGACTTATTTTTCCAAATTTCCAAAAATTTCAATAAAAAGGCACGTCAAGATTGTTCACCTTTTTTTCTAATGCTAAAAAAACGAACTATGGCAGTAGCATCACTGCTGCAGTGTTGCTAATGTAGCGTAGCATCAGCTGAAAACTATGTAGGTAACTGTCAAAGTGTAAATCCTATCTACATAGGTACCATAGCAGTTCATTTAGTATAAAACTAGCTGTTGCCCGCGACTTCGTACGCGTGGATTTGTATATTGGTGGTTATATATTCTAAATTAGCTTAGAACATTATGCAGCAAGAGATTGCGGTAGGACGGTTAATCATTTGTTAATATTATACAACGCATGAGACTTGCCTTTCACAACCTACGAAGTTTCAAGCCCCTAACTGAATAAAATTGTCCTCGATATAATCCCTCTAAACCCCCTTAGAAGATTTTCATGTCATTTTCATTTAATAAAACCTACTACCTAACTACCTATTTACGAAGTTTGAAGTTCCTAGCTTTAAATAAAATTTGAACCCTATACAAACTTTCAACCCCTTTTTAACCATTTTAGGGGATGAATTGTTTAAAAGCTGAAATTATTTTTCTTGTATTCTAATACAGCCTTTATATAACGATTTAAGTCCCGCACTCAAAAAAATGTTTGGCCTCCATACAAATTTTCAACCCCTTTTTCACCACCACGGGGGATGAATTTTCGAAAACGCAGAAATTAGTTTTCTTGTTTTTTAATATAGTACATTTTTACAAAGTTTCAAATTCCTACTTTATAATAAAACTTGCACCCCATACAATCTTTCATCCCCTTTTTAACCCCCTTAGGGGTTGAATTTTTCAAAAATCGCTTCTTATCTCACACTTTATAAATTCAACCTAGTGTGCAAATGTCAACTTTCTAGCTTTTGTAGTTTCGGCTCTGCGTTGATGAATCAGTCAGTCAGGATACTTGCATTTATATATATATAGATAATAGTGATATTGCCGAGGGACCTAGCAAAATTTAAATACAACTATATTGTTTGAGTAATTGAAATAAAAGCTGAAAACCCACGCGATGGCCATTACTTGCGTAGCAAGTTTCGTGCTACCGTATTTTTGTGCCCTTTTAATTTCCTGTTTTATACCCTAACTAGCGACCCGCCCTGGCTTTGCACGGGTTAACAAATTATACATAAACCTTCCTATTGAAACACTCTATCTATTGAAAACCGCATCAAAATCCGTTGCGTACTTTTAAAGATCGAAGCATACATAGGGACAGACAGACAGCGGGAAGCGATTTTGTTTTATACTATGTAGTGATAATAAGGAAATTGTCTTGATTATCGTCTCTGCCAATGTTGCAGAAGTAACACCTTAACAGCAACACTGCTGCGGTTGCTATTGGAATGTAGGTACCTATACACTCATAGGACTCGTAGGACATAATTTGGACATAGAGTCTGTTCGGAAAGACAAGAGTCGTGGAATTTATTGAGCCCCATACATTCCACGACTCTTCTCTTTCCGCACAGACTCTATATACCCTTGTACATGTACAGTTTGTGCTCGCTTGTGATACTAATGGTCCATTAGTCGGTTTTAATACCTAGTTGATTTAGAGTCGGTTGCACCCACAGACAATCCAACCTCTAGACATAGCATAGTCGCGCTACCCCCTCTGCCACACATACGGTAGCGTTACTCCATCTTCGAGTCAATCCCGTGCCGTGATTGGTCCGTGTCTTTGAACGAACCAATCACGGCACGGGATTCGCTCACCTCGTCCCCCCCCCCCCGCACCCCCGTATTTTTGGCAGCATCGGTTTCATGAAAGAATTGGCCTTAGCTCAGTCTAGAGGTTGGATTGTCAGTGGTTGCACCAAACTATCTGTCACTGTTAAAGCGTTTGCTTAATTTTATTGCATGTGCAGTTTCATAGTTCCCTGTCAAATAACATTGACTGTGACCAGTCCGCTAATTGATGTTCATTAACTGTGGTTAGTGCAACTGGCCTTATAGCTTAATAGAGTTACCTAGCAAGGAAGATGATTGAGTGTCGTGAAAAAAAAAAATGCTCCTAGCCTACAAAGCTATGAATAAGTTCATTAACTCCTGTACGTATATACCGCGTAGATACCAAGTCTCGATGAATTGTTCATAATTGTATAAAACGTCAGAAACAATGGTATAATATAGATATTATAGCTGCTTATAAATAACTACTGCACTTCAGTAGTTTGAGTAGTCAACTACTCATTAAAAGGCATATTTCAGTAGTAGGTATATGTCAGTTAATATCTTTCGAAGTTAAAAGACAAATACAAAGCTACCGCCAACGGAATCGATTAGTGATGATAACATGAAGTAGCTCCTAACTACAAAATAATGATTTCCACGCAAGAACGGCTGTTATCTGCCTTTCGGTCTGTTTACACATTTGCTACGGAGTGCAAGATATATCATCGAAAAGGTTTGTTCCTGTATATTTGTCTCTAGATAGGGCTAGATGGCGCTGTTATTTACTGAAACTATTCTTATTATTAAATTATACAACGGGACTTAATCGGGTATCAAAGTTTTATGATTTACCTCCGACGTTTCGAGGACGGCGTTGTCCCCGTGGTCTCGGAGAAGACTGGCTTAAGTTGACATCAGCATCTTCTAACCGCGCGAGTTTTTCGAACTACCCGCACTTGGTCTTGTTTATCAACCTGAAACGTCGGAGGTAAATCTTAAAACTTAGATACGCGATTAAGTCCCGTTGTACAATTTAATAATGTGTATAAATCGTAAAAGTTTAAATCAGTGAAAATATTCTTGATCGCGCTATCAAGATTTTATTAGTTATTTATGGCGATTAGTTACCGCTTACGTCGCGTAGCACCGTATTAGTATCGGAGGTACCTTTATGCGTGGAACGTCACATTTTTTAGAAGCAATGAAAGTGCTTATATTAGACGGTGTATTCTTACCCGACAAACGGTCTTACCTATATTGACTATAATTTTAAAACAAAATTTTATATACGTATGCCAAAGCTTTTTTTTTTCAGATTTTAAGCAAAATTTCGAAATAATCTTCATGTTATAGGCATAACGTTTTAACGTGATGTGCAGTCAGTTACTGTAATACAAAGCCATCGTGAGAAAACGCTACCAGAAACACTTAAGATTGGGTGAAAGTGTCATAAAAAATTCGTTGCTGGATTTAATGATGACTAATCATTTTACAATGGAATTAGCTATAAAAGGGTTAACGACACTTTAAAATTAGTGTTTCCTGCGCGTAATCACTACATAGTATAAAACAAAGTCGCTTCCCGCTGTCTGTCTGTCCCTATGTATGCTTAGAGCTTTAAACCTACGCAACGGATTTTGATGCGGTTTATTTTAAATAGAAAGAGCGATTCAAGAGGAAGCTTTATGTATAATTTGTTAACCCATGCAAAGCCGGGGCGGGTCGCTAGTCTATGTTAAATGGAAAATCGTAATAGTGTATCTCTTCTCTTCTGTAGCAAATGTCAAAAATCAGGATATTAACATTGATTCTGACATTTCCGCAGCAATACAGTTGGCAGCAATGTCGCGCCGCAATACTGTAGCAGTAACAGTCTGAATCCAATTGGCACCTTTACTGGTTATTTCCCAGAGGCCACGCATGCTTTAATATGCACGGTCAATAAACTTAAACCCAGGCACTTGTAAACTAAACAGTATTGGAAATTGCCATATTTGCGTCTAGGGGCTTATAAATTACAACTAGGGTCAGATGTTAATACTTACGTACTCGTGCCTACAGAATTTATTGATACGATATCGAGTTTAGAAATCCTCAAAGTATCTATTATAAATATAAAGTAGTAAACTGAACTCAGACGACGACGGTTTCACTCAATTAGATTTTTAGTCGCTATTGGGGAGTGCCCTGCGCCCCCCACCCCCACCCTGTTAGCGCGCGCCACAGACAAGACATCCTCTAGACTGAGCATAGTAACGCTACCCCCTCTGCCACAAATATACGGTAGTTTTACTCCATCTTCGAGTCAAAGTGTCAGAATCCCGTGCCGTGATTGGTCCGTGTCTTTGAACGGACCAATCACGGCACGGGATTCGCTCACCTCGTCCCCTGCACCCCAGTATTTTTGGCAGCATCGGTTTCATGAAATAATTACTCTAAACTCCGTCTAGAGGACTCCTAGTCTATGGCGCGCGTGCAGCGAGCGACTCGGCGGGCGGCCCGCTCAGTGCACGAAGTGCAGCCGCCGCGAGCATTCGAGCCTGAGGAAGGACCTCCGAAGGGCCCGGAACATGTCGCCAATAGCGATTAGAAATCTAAGTGAGTAAAACCGTTGTCGTCTAAACAGTTTATAATATGTCTCACGAAAGTTTAATTTCGAAAAAGTAGTAAGTTATTATAAAATAACTTATTTATTTCCTCGTCTTCCTAGTGTCGAGTCAAAGTTCTAATGTTACCTTTAAGCTGACCTATTGGCAATGATTCCACTTTCGTAAGACGGAAATGAAACTGCTTTCTGTTTGTTACCGACCACCAAAACCACTTAGAATCCGCTCAAGAACGGACCTGGATGTTGATTCAAAGTATTTCAACTCGAGCGGCAGATGACTAATGGAATTATGCCACGTTATTTGTATTTGAAATGAAATTGTAGTAAAAGTTAAAGTTGGGCCTCGCTCGAAGTTGTAATGGTTTTGAGAAAGGCTGTTTTATATTATAAGATGCGATGTCGGTCTGTGCGTTACAAAATGTCAGGAGCAGATACAATGTCTAATAAGAAAACGTAAACTTAAAGCCATACTTATTAAGTCTAAGCACGACCGCTAACTTCAGATGCCTTCACTCGTAAAATGTTTAGATAATCATGTAAATTACAAATGTCAAATAAAAAGTAATAAATCTGCAAGTCTCGCAGCAAAAAAGTTTATCTATTTTAAGCTCCTGATGACCAGCAGCCTAGACATACTTATATGACAGAGTTAAATTTAAACTGTCAAATTTTAATACCCGGTCGTTAGGAGGTATAGTCCTAACTGAACATAAAAAAAGCGTCATTGCCAATAGGTATTATTAGTAGATTTTGTTGCATGTAAATCTGATGATGAACATCTGATGAAATCCGTTACGTCAACGGAATATCACGGGCAAGGTTCCACGATGAATACCTGCTCCAGTTTTAATATACCATCGACTCACTGCAGCCCAGAAACATGTTATATCCCTTCCAAAAGCGCTCTAAAGATACATTTCTAAGCCTTTGTTCGCCCTCATCGCGCCGTGTAGGTAACCGTTTCATTTATGGCGCGGTTCTTCTGGGATATTCTTATAGCATAGTGGAAAATTATTTGAGGAAAGCCAGTATAAGATTTTTAACCGACTGCTTTTGGTATCTTTAAGGGCAGCGACTGGCATTCTTGCGGCAAATGTCAAAATCGATATTGCTTTCTTTCGAACTTTCGTTTCGAAAATAATATACGTAGGTACCTACATGATTTATGGCTTCTCTGTAAAACTTACTTAAACATAAGAAACCGCAACCCCGCGGTATCTGGACCTTTTAGTTCACAACTGTGGCATTATTAATGCACCAACTTGGTGCAAACAATTGAACCAAAGTATTGACTCTTATGCCGTCGGCTGAAGGTTGCTTTTAAGTTGGTTTCAAGTCCGGTGGTTGATTGAATTTTTAATTATACTTGGGACTTGAGTTCCGGGGAGCTTCTTTGTGTTATTTCGTTAAAAGTTTTGTTTTCTATTTTCTTTACAAAACAATTGAGTGATACCTACTTTGTATTCTTGTACCCAAATTTAAAGTGCAACAAAAATACGCTTTTCATCCGCCCATCTGTGTATCAGTGAGCTGTATTTTATAACTCAAATTTAATATGGCGAAGACAAAATCCGTCAAAACACTATCATAGTGATCATACCGGCATACGCCCGATTGAACCACTAAGGTATTAGTACAGGTATTAGTTACGCTAAGATGAGAGAGTTCGCTGAACACCAATATGGACCCCTCAAAAACACCGTAATACCCTACACGCCCGATTGAACAACCAAGGCACACGTGTTCTGCGCCCGAAAATCAATCAGGCACAGGTTCGTGAGCGGAACATGATTGGAACTAGGGGTCAACTCGCGTGCCGAACTGGGTTATCGCCCCTCTTGATCTAGCGCCCGATTCTGATTTTATAATTTTGATCTTGCTATTCAATTAAATTCTCTTCTTCTTCTTCCTGCTAGACCTGTTCCTTTACTTGGGGTCGGCCTTATCCTCAATTTCCATCTAGCGCGGTCTTGCGCTGCGTCTATTGCTATTCAATTCAATTCAATTCATTTATTTAATTCGGACATACATATCCATAAAATTGGTAGTAATTACATATTTACAAGACTTATCAAAACTATGGTTAGTAACATAGTATGTAAGTAAGTTAAAAATAAAATAAAGAATTAATAATTATATATAAAGTTAGACACCCCGTCAGTCGTCAACGGATCCAGTACAATGTAGACTGTTCCAAAGTTTTGCTAACGGAGTATCTATTAACTTTACAGCAAATATCTTTAGGATACAATTTTCACTGCTATATACTTATCCTTCGCATGATCGACGCAGTCCGCAGTCCTGTTGCGTATGATACGGTTGTGATCTAGACGATTGCTCACGCTAATTAGCACATAATGCATCGGTAGCCACACCCGCACCGTGCAATCGGTCGCGGTGAACTGCAGTCCACCAATAAGTGTCATAATAGTGTCATTAGGCATCTCGCTCTAAATTATTGGTGGACTGCAGTTCACCGCGACCGATTGCACGGTGCGGGTGACGGCAGTGACACACAAGCAAGAAACTACCCTTCGTTTTGGCATTGTCAGGCGTGGCTCACTCCAAGATTTTGTCGCGGCGCTACAAGTACATGCGGCCACACCAATTTTGGTGTCTAGCCATAGTAGTTGCCGCGCACCGCTACGGAACGGACGTTTGCACCACCAAGCGGTCATATCTGTTTTAATAGACGTGTTTTGTTAGAGAGTGAACCTTCTGTACCTAGTACTATTATTTTATTCTGTGGCATTGTTGTCAAATGAGGGGTAAGGTTGCACACAATATTCACTACGTCATTTGCTTAAGGTTCGTCTACACTGAGCACTAGTGTCACTCTCCAGTGTCAGTGGTCCCGTAGAAGCTCCTCGCTATGGAACGAAAGACATATGGATGTCGTATCAAAACCGTAGCAAATTGTATAATCTGAATCGGTCTCCTAACAAAAGGCTGTTCGTTGTCTTTTGGCAGGTTTAGGTTGTTAATAATGGATGGCTATGAATAGTTGAAAAGTTTGGTTGGATTAAGTAATTATGGCGCGGATACGATTGCTTTTTCCTACATACTTACCTTTTGCTTAAGGCAAAAATAGGTATAGTTTTCTTCATGCAGTTTAAAATCATGCGGGCGGGTCCGTGAAACTTTACTTAGCTAAGCGGGCGAGGTGTTCAAAATGATCTTGACGCGACATTATTGTAAAGAGAATAAGAGCGAGTCAAGGTTCAAATTTTGAACACCTCCCCCGCTTAGTAACTTCTGCTGCTGACTGTACCAAACATTTAAAAACTTGCCGATGGAAAGGTGACACGAATTAATGATATCGTGCTGTTTCTTTAAAATTGAACGCTAAAATTTCCCATTTACCCAAAATAAAGTTTTGATCTATTTTAGTCAGAATGACGCACGATCTTATTACATCGCCCAATTTATCGTGACAGTGACAGGTACCGGGTCAATATAAATGTTATTTTAATCCCTATTTTATCCCTCTAATATTAGCTCATCTTTGTAGCAATGTATTTACTTACTAAATAAACTTTTTCATCGACTATACTACTATACTTTTTTGCCAAAATATCCCTCTCGAATAAAAATTTTCAAACAAATTGAGTGAAGCCGGCCTATTTAATAGATATTGTATTAGAGAGCGATTAGGAGATTTGTTGGATGTTAACTTTAATGTTAATTTGTTCAATATCCCCGTGTCATATATTTTGTGAATATGTCGTCGTCCCTTTTTCCTCAATATGTGTTCAAAACGCGAAAGTTTTTAATGTTAGATGGCAGCCAAATCCGGGACCAACAGCGGATTATGGATGACTCACGTTAGACCGGGGGCCGACCGGGCCGTGTCCGGGCCGGAGCTTCAGTCGCTTACTTTTCTATGACAGATGACAGGTGATCACGTGATGCTCTCCATACAAAACGAAGCTCCGGCCCGGACACGGCCCGGTCTAACGTGAGTCGTTTAGTCCAATGCATTTTCGCCGTATCACTGCGGATGATGCTTTCCGGTAACCTCGACAACCAATCTACCGAAGTGGATCCGTATTTCCGTTCAATAGTTTGGGGTCATTTATGTAAAGTGTTTATAACTTGCATTTCTGAAAAGGTAACTTGGTTTTGGAGAGATTTTAGGGTTCCGTACCTCAAAAGGAAAAAAGCGGCCAAGTGCGAGTCGGACTCGCCCATGAAGGGTTCCGTATTTAGGCGATTTATGACGTATAAAAAAAACTACTTACTAGATCTCGTTCAAACCAATTTTCGGTGGAAGTTTACATGGTAATGTACATCATATATTTTTTTTAGTTTTATCATTCTCTTATTTTAGAAGTTACAGGGGGGGGGACACACATTTTACCACTTTGGAAGTGTCTCTCGCGCAAACTATTCAGTGTAGAAAAAAAGCGGCCAAGTGCGAGTCGGACTCGCCCATGAAGGGTTCCGTATTTAGGCGATTTATGACGTATAAAAAAAAACTACTTACTAGATCTCGTTCAAACCAATTTTCGGTGGAAGTTTGCATGGTAATGTACATCATATATTTTTTTTAGTTTTATCATTCTCTTATTTTAGAAGTTACAGGGGGGGGGACACACATTTTACCACTTTGGAAGTGTCTCTCGCGCAAACTATTCAGTTTAGAAAAAAATGATATTAGAAACCTCAATATCATTTTTGAAGACCTATCCATAGATACCCCACACGTATGGGTTTGATGAAAAAAAAAATTTTGAGTTTCAGTTCGAAGTATGGGGAACCCCAAAAATTTATTGTTTTTTTTCTATTTTTGTGTGAAAATCTTAATGCGGTTCACAGAATACATCTACTTACCAAGTTTCAACAGTATAGTTCTTATAGTTTCGGAGAAAAGTGGCTGTGACATACGGACGGACAGACAGACGGACAGACAGACAGACAGACATGACGAATCTATAAGGGTTCCGTTTTTTGCCATTTGGCTACGGAACCCTAAAAATGATATTAGAAACCTCAATATCATTTTTGAAGACCTATCCTGGGGTATGGGGTATCTATCCCACACGTATGGGTTTGATGAAAAAAAAATTTTTGAGTTTCAGTTCGAAGTATGGGGAACCCCAAAAATTTACTGTTTTTTTTCTATTTTTGTGTGAAAATCTTAATGCGGTTTACAGAATACATCTACTTACCAAGTTTCAACAGTATAGTTCTTATAGTTTCGGAGAAAAGTGGCTGTGACATACGGACGGACAGACAGACGGACAGACGGACAGACAGACAGACATGACGAATCTATAAGGGTTCCGTTTTTTGCCATTTGGCTACGGAACCCTAAAAACGGACCCTTATAGGATCACTCGTGCGTTTGTCTGTCTGTCTGTCGGTCCGACCATTCCTCCTCTTTATCTCCGAACCTACTGGGTCTATAATTTTGGAAAAAAAATACACAAAATAGTTCTTTACTTATAGATTACAGGAAAGTGACTCGGACTTAATTACTTGCAACGCTAGTCCGACTCGCACCTGACCGGGTTTTTTTTTATATTTTCGTTTGGGTAAACTGTAATCATGTCATCGCTAAAAAAGCGAAGGAAGTGCTTTCCTTTAGACTGATGATACCAAACTTCTGATAATAAACTCACGATAAGAAAGCAATTCGATCGCTGGAGGCCAATTCTGTGTTGAAAATTTGTTACGGGTTAAATCTTGATATGATACGACCTTGACGTTCAATAATGTACATTGATGCGCACGAAATATTGGGCCCCTATTCGAGATGTACAACTGTCAGATTTCGCGTCCACTTCGATTCAACAGTTGATTGAATCGCATGTTCATCATCATGCCGATAATATTTGGTACAACCAATAATTCAACAAAAATCAACTTTGTTTTATAACTTCTTTAAAAGACGACAACGGTTTCACTCACTTGAATTTTTAGTCGCTATTGGCGACATGTTTCGGGCCCTTCGGGGGTCCTTCCTCAGGCTCGAGTGCACGCGCCAATAGCGACTAAAATTTCAAGTAAGTGAAACCGTTGTCGTCTATACAGTTTAAAATATGTCTCACGAAAGTTTAATATCGATTACTTTAAAGTTAATAATGGTTTGGTTTGGTTGTCACCTAACTGTGGATTGCTAGTGTCAAATTTTGACACAGGATTGTTCCGATTCAACGGGAGTTCAACGCGATATGTCAAACGTCGCTTGTCGAATACCCCTCCTGGTTTGTATGACAGAAGCTTTGTCAGTAGGCATCTCGCTCGCACTTATTGGTGTTCGTGAGATGCACTGCGAGACGTGCCAAGGTCATATAAGGAGATCAAAACCGTAATAAACTCTTTAATCAAGATCAGCCTCCATGAACTTTATGAACGGTCTCATTATAGAGACGTATGTTATGTCAACTCACGTCGAAAAGTCACAGAAACGTTACAAAAACGTGTTATATTACGGATAATAAGTCACAAAGTACTCGTAGATGTATTCAGATACATAAAATATAACTCAAAAATTACTTGAAATTATTAAATTTTGTATGAAACTTCCTCTTCTTAGTTATAGACTATCAATTAAGAGGCCGGTATCGATTTTAGTCGCAAAAATGTAAAATTGATAGATTGAGTCGATGAAATTGTCCACCTTTTGTTACGTAATAGAAACAACAAGTACTGGTATCTATTAGCACGTCTTCTTATCTTGCATTTGTACAGATCATTTTTTTGAAAACTGACTCACTAAATTAGTAATGATTTTTTTTCTGATGGACGTTTAGGTAAATGCGCGTAAAGCACTGATTTAGTCGATCTTATTTGTAAATTTCGTAAAGTTTGGACTACTAAAAATGGTAATTTTGTATTACACATATCCTGTACTCCAACTTTCATAGACTACATTTTTGTTATATGATATTGAACAAGAGTAAATGAAAGTTAGACGAAATCAATTTTCACCAGAAATTACTTCAAAACAAGTGAACATTTTTCGTGAAAATCGACTTAATTTCAACGTAATTTTGATACTTAAACAATCTACAACATTTCCTGAAACTGTTCTTATACATCATTTTTTATAATTTATAACTATAATTTTTTGATGAATTTTTAAAAACTGCCCCTTCTCGTCATATATTTCCGGTGACGCACGCTTGGGACCTGATTATTAAAAGGCAAGATGAGAAGACGTGTTAATAGAAACTAATACTTGTTATTTAGATATTACGTAACAAAAGGAGTACAATTTCAACGACTAAATCTATCAATTTTACATTTTGGCCCTAAAATCGTTAACGGAGCCTTAAGAATTAAAAAAAATATAGGATAAAAAATTAAATATTGTTGTCGCTGTGCACTTTTTGTGATGGGGAAAAAACGTTAAACTCGTAACAGGTGTCACGTGACCGTAAGACGTAAGACGGGCAGGTGACCTGATCGAAAAACTGTTACTTCAATGTCATTGAGTTTTTCTATATTGATTTAAATGCCATCTAGTGAGTTTCCCTCTAACTGGTATTAATATAACTCGAGCACTAACAGTGATGTACTTAGGGGTTTCATGTAATGCGACGAAATAACGCTAGATAATGTTAACCTCAATGCAGAAATTTTGCACTCGTCATTGAGTTTTCACTTCTGGCGGCACTCCCGGAGTGCAACCCGTTGTTTTTTTATGGAACATGAAATTATTATACACCTGGTACTTTCATTACCTACTACTTTATATATCAAATAGCGATACCATCACATATTAAGTTTCTGAATTCAGTACAGAGAAGCTGACGCGCAGTCAAGTGACGTCACATCCTCCGAGTTTGCGTTGACATCATTTGTTATTACGATATGATCATAAACTACTGAACTACAGTCGCAAGTAAGGTAAGAACTTATGTGGCGTAAGCAAGTTTCTTGACGATGTTAGCTTAGGGCCCGATTCGGATTTTGAACTAGATATCTATTAGACATCACCAAGATATGACAACGATATTTTTAAACCTGTCAAATTTGACATTTCCGCGATTCTGGAGATACTCTTGAACAATGTTCACAATGTCTAAAACGTCTCTTTAAGTATTTTTAGATCTCAAAACGATTTTGAAACGATCTTAAAACGATAATTAAACGTAAAAGTGACAAAAGATATCTAGTTGAAATCTAAACTAGTTGGTATCGTATCGTTCTTTTCTCTAGAACGGATCTTGTTTTCCGAATACCGCGGTTATACGTTTTTACCTACTTACCTTCTTGAACGTTGAGATTTTAACTTGGGACACACTTCAGCTTTGTTTTAGTGCTACGTAGATCTGTTACAGTAAAAATCTGAATTATTATAGGGATAAACTTCTCTTTCATCAACAATCGTTAATTACAATGACAAATTAATTTTCGGAAGAATTAACAGATACGAAAACTGAAATAACTATAATATTTGTAATTACTTTACTAGTTTTATTTGAGTAGAGCTTTATTTATTTTAAATGTAACAAATACGATTCGTTCAAAATTGTATCTGGGCTATTTTCGATTTGCTAGGTACATACGGCTACCATCAGTTTGTCACTGACATAAACGCCATCGAGAATGTAATTTACTTTCTATACATCTCGCTCGTACTCGCATATTAGTGTGAAAGAGATGTATAGAAAGTAAATTACGTTCTCGACGGCGTTTATGTCAGTGCCAAACTGATGGTAGCCGTACTAATATGTTTTGAATAGTTCCTCTATCGAGTTACGCGCTCGAAAAAACTTGACGACGATTGAATATAAAGTAGGCTTACACGACCGATAAAAGATATAAGAAATGATTCATCTAGAATTGATATCGTGAGGAATCTGCGATAGTATCAAACATACCAGGTGTGGCCTCTGTAATACGAGCAGAAAGTTAAACTGTAGGCTGTAATCTTCATACTGACCAATATGTGTTCAGCAACTTTTAAAAATAACTTATGTGTTGCTTTTTAATACACTTTAAAGTTTAATTCTAAGACGCAATTATATTGCGATTATTGTTATGTTTAAAGCGTGCGACAAGCAACGTGAATCACAATTATAATGACGTACATTGAAGATAATATTTCATTTGTATGAAAATAAGGAAGTAGGCTAGGTAGGGTAGGGTAGGTAGGCAGATACGGTAGGGTAGGTAGGTAGGCTAGACTAGACTGCAGAGCCTTGAACACCGTAGAAAGGTAGCCTGTTTATATCGGTGTTCTACAGGATACATTTCGGGGAGTGTGCGATGGGATTACATAATCTAATCCCCCCATCCCCGTTCTGCCACCGTGGAACTAGACGCGGACTTGCGTTTCACACTTACGTCGTTGCTCTGCCACTGGTTCGTACCAAACGCTATGCATCCAGCTTTATCATGAGAACGGCTAAGGAGTGGAATTCACTTCCTGCAAATCTATTCCCAATCCACTATAACTTGGAGCTTTTTAAATCGAGAGTGAATAGACATCTTTTAGGTAAGCATGTTCCATCCTAGACTGCATCGGCACTTCCCATCAGGTGAGATTGTGGTCAAATGCTTACCTATTACTAATAAAGAAAAAAGTCTAATGACTTCATAATTTTTAAAAGTTATAAAAGTGTCGCCATTTGAGTACAATCCATGTTTTAATTATTTGCTCGTGTTGCAGGCCACACCCAGTACGAGTCTAACTAGTTTATTACAATAATATTGTGTTACTTTCTCACTATACTGAAATTTTACATTTAGGATTATATTCGTATTGCCTACATTCACGAATTCATTCCCCCTTTTTTTACTGACAAAAGCAATATGCGAATTATCCTAAAGAAGAGCAACCCGAGTTTCATTTGAGTTATTTTTTTTTCATTTTATCTGCTTACACTTGATTTGGTAACTCCATATGGGGGGAAAAGGCATTCAGAGAGCGGGTAAGATAAAAAGAGATGATATTTATGTACATTTCGTGAGATTACAGATCTGAGCACTTGTTGAATTTAAAGAGAAAACCTTTTGTTGTTTTTACTAAATTAAACTTATTTCTTATTTAGCCGTATACTATTAACCAACCAACTTACTTTTTGTACACCTATCTAGATATATGTTTTAGTGTTACGGTTTAAATATTGAATTTATTTAGTTTTTTTACTCTAAATAATAATACCTATGGCAATTTTTGTGTATTCTGAATACACGTATTGAAACACGATTAATTCATTCTTCGTTATTTGGCGCACTCGGTAGGTTAATAAATAATAACATGTATCATGTTAAGACTGGCCCCTTGGTACCTATATATTTTTATTGCAAACATATTACAATAATATATGCACATGTATAGTAGTGTGAGTAACGTGTCCCTCTACTCGTATGGTACACGCGATGTGTTGC
Organism: Cydia amplana; assembly: GCF_948474715.1. Classification (NCBI taxonomy): domain Eukaryota; kingdom Metazoa; phylum Arthropoda; class Insecta; order Lepidoptera; family Tortricidae; genus Cydia; species Cydia amplana. Next base: position 6,474,485 of record NC_086088.1, read on the forward strand.
GCATATGTAGCGCATCATTTTATAAATTAACTAGCGACCCGCCCCGGCTTCGCACAGATTAACAAATTATCCATAAACCTTCCTCTTGAATCACTATCTATTAAAAAAACCGCATCAAAACCCGTTGCGTACTTTTAAAGATCTAAGCATACATATAGACAGACAGACAGCGAGAGGCGACTGTGTTTTATACTATTTAGTGATAATATATCCTTCTTCGCGGATGCCGTATGCTTTTCATAGAACATGTTCGCACTTTAATTTATGAAACAATAGACGATTTATATTGCATATTAAGGTGGTTCGACTAGGTTACTCAAAGCTTAACCCTCGCTAGATGGCGCCACTTTCGCAAAATTTCATGTTTTATTTTTTTGTGAAATGGTCTTGGTATTTGTATACTTAAAAGTATGTTTAGCGAACTCTTTAAGTAAATATTGAACTATTAAAATAAACATAGAATACTTCATTGTGCAAAAACCACCCTTTAAAGTCGACGGAGTGTTGCTGTCATGCTTTTACCTACTATAACTCACACATGCAAACAGTGTTTCCGTGATGCTTGTAGTAGACAATTTCACACAACGTAAGTATTCTGCAATAGCGTTACGGTATGTTCGTGGAAATACGTGCAAGAGGATTGGGGTTCAAGACTGGTGCGAGTAGGTAATTTCTTTTTGTGTTTATTTTTGTCCTTTTTAGGGTTCCGTAGCCAAATGGCAAAAAACGGAACCCTTATAGATTCGTCATGTCTGTATGTCTGTCCGTCTGTCCGTCCGTATGTCACAGTCACTTTTCTCCGAAACTATAAGAACTATACTGTTGAAACTTGGTAAGTAGATGTATTCTGTGAACCGCATTAAGATTTTCACACAAAAATAGAAAAAAAACAATAAATTTTTGGGGTTCCCCATACTTCGAACTGAAACTCAAAATTTTTTTTTTCATCAAATCCATACGTGTGGGGTATCTATGGATAGGTCTTCAAAAATGATATTGAGGTTTCTAATATCATTTTTAGGGTTCCGTAGCCAAATGGGAAAAAAACGGAACCCTTATAGATTCGTCATGTCTGTCTGTCTGTCTGTCCGTCTGTCTGTCCGTCCGTATGTCACAGCCACTTTTCTCCGAAACTATAAGAACTATACTGTTGAAACTTGGTAAGTAGATGTATTCTGTGAACCGCATTAAGATTTTCACAAAAATAGAAAAAAGACAATACATTTTTGGGGTTCCCCATACTTCGAACTGAAACTCAAAAATTTTTTTTTCATCAAACCCATACGTGTGGGGTATCTATGGATAGGTCTTCAAAAATGATATTGAGGTTTCTAATATCATTTTTTTCTAAACTGAATAGTTTGCGCGAGAGAAACTTCCAAAGTGGTAAAATGTGTCCCCCCCCCCTGTAACTTCTAAAATAAGAGAATGATAAAACTAAAAAAAATATATGATGTACATTACCATGTAAACTTCCACCGAAAATTGGTTTGAACGAGATCTAGTAAGTAGTTTTTTTTTAATACGTCATAAATCGCCTAAATACGGAACCCTTCATGGGCGAGTCCGACTCGCACTTGGCCGCTTTTGTGTTATCTTAACGAGCAATTATTATATATATGTCGGAGCGAGACACCAGAAAGACGTATTGCAGCATTACAGTTCATAGTTAGACGCCTGTATAAAATCGATTAGCAATGTTTGGCGTATTGTTGAACTAAATGACAGGTAGAAGGCTTTGGAACGTCAAGATGACGTAGTATCTTGAGTGAACGTAGGCACGAGCGGGCATTTTTGTCGTTATGTTGGTAGACTGGTCAGGCAGGTTTACCAACTTGAATTGGAGGCGGGAGCGGTTGGCTCCGCCGCTGGGACTGGCTTCTTTCTTCTTGATCGGACCGCGCTAGAGATCGGACGTTAGCCAAGCTCGTGCCTAATTCGCTACGTTCCTGAAGGCTTACACCTGAAGGATTATTCTGAAAGCTTATAGATTCTCACGTTGTTTAACCGTTTAGCTAAGTGTTTTATTCCAAGTGTTATTTTGATTTCTTATGTGCCATTAGAAGCTTACTTTTGTAAAATAAAGAAACTATGTGTTGTTTTGAAAAGATGTGTCCCGCCGAGTTTGTTGCCGGGTTAAATCTTCTCGGGTCAGAGGTGTAGGGTTGGAGCCGGTGTAGTTTGACTTAAATAAAGATTTGAACGATTTCATGTGATCTTTTTATTTTTATTGAATACGATTCCATCGTAAGATTGTTTATTTAGTACTGAAATAATAGTAGGCACTAGTATGGTTAATGAGTCCGAATGTTTATTTCATGCGTTGGTAGCATACCTACTATTTTGGCTGTGAAGTAATACATCTAGGTACTACCCCCACGCGCCCACCGCCATCGGGACCATCCGTCGCCGACATCAGCAAGTGGGATCGATGCGGAGTTTCATGTATTGCTTACACAGCCACCTGGGAGCGTGGTGTATTTCTGGTGACCTACATTCCATAATCTGAACACGTGGTAAGGTAAGCTCACGTGTCTAACCTTGATTGAATGGCGAGTGTAATTCATTGTTATTTAGTGAGAATTATTGTGAAATTGTGAATTATGATTGAGGCAGTCGAGCATAGCGGTCGTTACGTGACGTCATGTCTGGGATCGTTATGTTTCTTTGTAATTAATTTTTGTAATCCATTTAAATCGAAGCGATCTTGAGTTATTTTGATTTGAAATCCATACTGTTAATTAAAACCAAGTATTAGCTATCACGACGTGATATTATTCATCGCTCACTTGTGAATCTTCCCTCAATAATTGATTTTTCATGAAAATACAATTATTTTTTAAAATCCATTTAAATCTAAGTGATCTTAAGTTATTTTGGTATGAAATCCATATTGTTAATTAAAATCCAATATTGGCTGTCGCGACGTGATATTATTTCATCGCTCACTTGTGCATCTACCCTCGAAAAATATTTTTTTCATGAAAATACAATGCACCGTTAGAAATTGATCCTGCTGATTTGCCAATGCAAGCATTATGTAATCTTTACCCTGTAATGTTTAGTAATTAATAAAATTGCGACAAATTATTGCTCGTAATGCCGTGATAGATCACAAATCGTGTATACTATGGAAACATGAGCTACGCATATGAAAATTAATGTTACAGTGTCCTGCAGCCGGAGCCGAGCGAGCTTGCGGACGCCATTGCGCCCGTGATACAGAGGCGGCTGTGCAGAATCTTCTGTGCTGGAGATTTGGAAATAAAAGGACAGGTTTCGTTCTAATTGTTTATTAGTGAATTTTATTTTGAGTGTAATGGCGAAGCATAACAGTCGAACGTAACTAATAAGCTGTCACTTTTCGTATTGGCCCATTTTACCGTGTTACTTATTTTTGGAACACGTGTTTTTTTGTTCATAGAATGAAAGAAAACGCACTCATTGAAGTTTAAATTTTATTCTGAGATTTTTGAAACCCCGTATACATTGAAAACATGTTTTTTTGTGTCTGCCACCTTTTATTTCATAAACCTTTTGAGTTTAGCCTGCATACATGATGAACCTGATACCGTGCAAATGATGATTTCAGTAACAGCCAGCTATGTTGAACCACATCGTGTCTCTCGCAATCTGCCACAGCAACGGCAACGGCAAGCGGAAAGGATCAGCCTCCGTGCTTGGGTTGGACCTCACCACCACCACCTTTGACTTGGTCGCGTGCATCATACTTTATTAAGCTGGTGAGCAGTTCCCATTTCGTTGGGATTATTTTGAGATGTTTTACTTCTGCATAGAAGTCTTGAGCGAGTTTCTGTTGTTAAAGCTAAGGAAGAAAGCTATCTTTAGTGATTTTTATCAGTAATGTTCAGTTTCAGTTGATCAGTTGACGCTGATAGTACCAATGGTTCTGAGTAACATGATTTAAAGACCTGTTCTTATTTTCTTTTTTTTGGAATTCACTGTTAACATTGTTTTGCTTTCGACGGACTGAAAGCTTGTACTTTCGTAGGACTGAAATTACGCCCGATGGACTGGGCACTACTGTTTTGCTTTCGATAGACTGAAGGCACGCCCGATGGACTGGGCAATACTGTCATGCTTTCGATGGACTGAAGGCATGCCCGATGGACTGGGCAATACTGTTTTGCTTTCGATGGACTGCATATTGTTTAGTGACCGCATCAGAAGTGCCGGAGCATGTAAGAGGTGCACGTGGTCTGCTTTTTATGTGCAGAATGCTCTTTGCGAGGAGTAGCACTTACGCGGCTGAGATGGTTACTTCTGACGAGGGTCTGGTTTCTGCCGAAGGACTGGTGTTGTTTTGTTAAAAATGAATTCCCGTTTATGTACTGTGTTCATATGAGTAAAATTGGAACTATCAATTCAGAATGTTATTTATTTTAAGATGTCTTACAAAAACTTAGATCACATATGACCAATTTTTTTTTTAATGCCAGATAATTTCCCCGTAAATTGATATTGACGACAATAGTAGTGATACTGTCGAGCAATGAATTAGAGCTGTTGTGATTTGTGTTTTTGATGTTTGGGATTGTTCTGTTTTCACATAAATTTGAGAATATCCGCCAGATGGAGGCGATGATTATTGGAGTGTATCCGTTAGATAGCGGCGATGATTACTGATGATTATTTTTATTTAGTCGTTGCTCGATGGACTATTTTTGACTTGAGAATTGAGGATTGTTAAAGTAATTTTGAACAATTATTTTTTCTGGTTTGATTGATAACAAAGTTTGATTTTAATAGTAATTTGAGTGAGACCCAATTTGTTGGTCAGGAATGACCGAGCGATGAGATACTGTGCTGTATGTTTTGTTACAGAATCAAATGCGTACACCCACACACGAGGACGTGTGTAGCGCAGGACGGCCGTGTCGGAGCGAGACACCAGAAAGACGTATTGCAGCATTACAGTTCATAGTTAGACGCCTGTATAAAATCGATTAGCAATGTTTGGCGTATTGTTGAACTAAATGACAGGTAGAAGGCTTTGGAACGTCAAGATGACGTAGTATCTTGAGTGAACGTAGGCACGAGCGGGCATTTTTGTCGTTATGTTGGTAGACTGGTCAGGCAGGTTTACCAACTTGAATTGGAGGCGGGAGCGGTTGGCTCCGCCGCTGGGACTGGCTTCTTTCTTCTTGATCGGACCGCGCTAGAGATCGGACGTTAGCCAAGCTCGTGCCTAATTCGCTACGTTCCTGAAGGCTTACACCTGAAGGATTATTCTGAAAGCTTATAGATTCTCACGTTGTTTAACCGTTTAGCTAAGTGTTTTATTCCAAGTGTTATTTTGATTTCTTATGTGCCATTAGAAGCTTACTTTTGTAAAATAAAGAAACTATGTGTTGTTTTGAAAAGATGTGTCCCGCCGAGTTTGTTGCCGGGTTAAATCTTCTCGGGTCAGAGGTGTAGGGTTGGAGCCGGTGTAGTTTGACTTAAATAAAGATTTGAACGATTTCATGTGATCTTTTTATTTTTATTAAATACGATTCCATCGTAAGATTGTTTATTTAGTACTGAAATAATAGTAGGCACTAGTATGGTTAATGAGTCCGAATGTTTATTTCATGCGTTGGTAGCATACCTACTATTTTGGCTGTGAAGTAATACATCTAGGTACTACCCCCACGCGCCCACCGCCATCGGGACCATCCGTCGCCGACATATATATTTATTTATATATTTGGACGATATCAGAAACGGCTCTAACGATTTCGATGAAATTTGCTATAAGGGGTTTGATCTCTTAGCTAGGTCTGATCTGTGAAAAAACGCGCATTTTTGGGTTTTTATATGTTTTCTGAGCTTTGGTCGGTCTCCCAGATATTCAATCTCTTCTTCCTCGCGTGGGGTCCGCTTGGCAACTAATCCCAGAATTGGCATGGGCACTAGTTTTTACGAAAGCGACTGCCCTGACCTTCCAACTCAGAGAGTAAACTTATTGGGATTAGTCCGGTTTCCTCACATTGGTTTCTTTCACCGAAAAATAGGTATCGGTATATAAATAGGTTCCGGTAAAAAGGTACCAAATGATATTTCGTACAAAAGTTCCGAAAAATCATTGGTACGACGGTACGAGACGGGGTTAGAACCCGCGACCTCCGGATTGCAAGTCTCACGCTCTTTCCGCTAGGCCACCAGCGCTTCCCCCAGATATTCAGTATCATCACTATCACTATCACTACATAGTATAAAACAAAGTCGCTTTCCTGTCTGTCTGTCTGTATGCTTAGATCTTTAAAAGTACGCAACGGATTTTGATGCGGTTTATGTATAATTTGTTAACCCGTGCGAAGCCGGGGCGGGTCGCTATTATCAATAAATTACTTTATCAACGTTTTCAAAAAAAAAAAATTCAATACCTGATTTTCACAGATTATGATCTTTTTGGGTTCTTCCAACTCAGAATCACTAGCATATTCTTGTTGAATCCTGAAGCTAATATAAAAACTATGTCCCAAATATTTGTATAGAAGTTTTAGTTTCCGCTACGTCACGCAGGCTGGGAAACATTTTTGATACTAAAACCTGACGTGATGACCGACATTTTAGGATATCTTTTTATGCTAGGATGGAGAATACCTACTGACGATTCTTAGTAGAATGAGCCCAAGGAAGTCCAGGTTTGGAAGTGTCAGGTATCAGTTTTTCTTAAAGCGCTAATACTTTGTTCTACAAGTAAAGCAATCCCTTACTGCCCAGCCTATAATAAAGTAGTATGTAATTGTAAAATAAAAGGAAAACATTTATTTTATTTTATTTTATTTTGAATTTAAGTACCTACAGTACATTTTTTCATATTTGTTATCCGTAGTAGTCCCTGTACCTGAAAGAAATATAATATCATGAATCATGATATTCATGATAGGAAAAAATCTCTAATGTAATAGGAAGAAAGATGATGCAACAATATGGATTCTAATAAAGTTATAATCAAGTTATAATTTACTTACCTGGTAGTAACTAGTAATAATTAACTTTTCATTCATAGACAAAATTCCATTATTTTCAACCACAGGAAATTTTATACATTTCATTTTTATTGCTGTGTGGATGTCCTGATTGTAGTATAATTTCTAATTATCTTTGTAAAAATTAAACGAATACGCTTAGCCCATACTTAATCAATCGATTTTTGAAAATAAGAAAACTTAAATAAAAATTAAAAAAAAACAACACGAAATTTAGGTGTAAAAAAATACAAAAAGTTATGTCCCAGCATACAATGACTGGGGATTGAACCGGGAACCTTCCGTTTGTAAGCAAAAAAGCTACTGTTTACAAAACCCACCATGATAGTTCTTAGCTAAGCTGACGAACTTCGGGTACTTATTCAACAAAATCGGGTAGGTCAACAAAATTGCACTAAACATGACGGCACTTCAAATTCACGCCATGGTCAGCCCGGCAACGTCGGAAATGGTATGGCAACGTCGCAAATGTATCCGTACACGACATTTGTGATGCACACATACGTAAAATTGATGAAAAGTTAACTATGATTTTTGCATGACTTCTGTATGAAACATTGTTTTCCTATTCATTTAGCGAAAATGAATATTCGAAAGAAGATAAATGCGGAAATATTTATGTAGTAATAGTGTGTAGTTATTTAATGAAAGTCGATTGAATTTTGTATGAAAATCGAACCACCTTAAAGATTTTTAAATATATACTATTAGGTATAAAGGCTATTGAAACGCGAATTATTTACAAAACTATAGTAAACATCCTTCATTCGCGTTCAGTCGCGAATATTTACGATGCGAACGAGCGTGAAATGTCACCGTCTCTGGAAAAATAGCAGGGGATATGAAAACCCATAAATCAGATCCGTCTCACCGTACAAATTCTGAACCGTGTTAAGCACCTTTTTTATACGGGCTCTTAGCCCTTTCCTGGTATGGAACTATAATTTATTTTCTTGATGCTGATAGGTATGAGTAGAACTAAAGTATGAAACAAGTTTGGTACTTTAGGTCGGCGGGGTTCGAATGAGCAAAGGTCGGCAAAGAGAGTTCTAACACGGCTTATGGCGTGATCATAACAAGATAAAATACTTTTTATTTGTTTTATCATTATTTGATTGAAAAAGATAATCAGTAAATGAATCCAATCGTGCTTTCTTTTCCGATAATACAGATGTTATGTATGTCTAACATAGCTATTGTTCTTTGCTACCTTTCGCACTTTACTTACTTAAGTACCTGTGAGCGACGAATTGATAATATTAAATATATTATACGTGATTATTGTACTAGTTGGGTTTAACTGCATGTGTACGGAGAATAATGCATAATTTACCTTTTAGTAGAAGCCAGATTTGAACTTAGTCATTGTGGATAAATTGATACCTACCCACAAAGCGGATAAAACAATTATTTGTGATATGTACTGAAATAAATAATGCGAAGGCGGGTCTCTCATTGTTACAATAACTTTTCAACTTATTTTACAATTTGATATATTTTTGAACTGGTTTTGACAGGACCTTGACGATCTTCTTGGTGATTGGCGTGGATTTCACGCATGCACCAATCAGCGTGAGCGACCTTCAAGATCATATCAAAATAAGATCAAAACAGTAACAAGTTGTGGAATCTGAATCAGTCTCCGAATGCGATTTATAACTCCACAATGCGTAAGTCATTTAATTTCAGGTATTTATTATGCGGGCAATTCTCTTTTTTGGATCGAAAAACCATAAGACGCGTAAGTTTAAAGACATTTCGCAGAATTAAGGAATATTTTACTCTTGCCATAATGTCATCTGAAACTGCACATAAAAGGTTGACTGGTAGAGAATGCCGTGTAGCATTAAGTCCGCCTTTTGTCACTGTATATTTTTATTGTGCAATAAAGTTTAAATAATAAATAATAATAATAATAAAAGCGGTAACAATTTTAATATTAGCCAATTTATGGAACCGTAAACTAACCTCGCTTTATTACCAGCAGTTATTAAATTTTATTATAAAGTAAGGTAAAATAAATGTATTTAAATTGAAGTTTATGAAAACGTTCGAATATTTACATTCACATAGAATATATTACTGGAGAGCTAAAGGCAACAGCTGAACGTAATGAAAGCAGTGTTTTTACGGCGCCGTTTTTTTTTTAATATTTGATTCGTATAAGCTTTAAATAAATTGAAATTTTGATATGCAGACAAAATATTGAAAATCCTGTGCGATAAATAAATTTTGATTAAAACCATCAAAAACTTTTCATTATTTCTCGAATTCAAGTTCAACTTTTATTTTTTTATGTTCACATGTAAATGGGTAGGTTTTTTTAGCTGCAGATTTTTCGTTATGCCTGTAGTTACAGAATTTTTTTCGCCTTTTTAGCATCATCCACTTTCATATTTCATACTTTAACCGCAGTAGTATAATCCATGTTGTCCAAAGATAAATCTAGTTTGTTTGTGACAGCGAAACTAATTTGTAAGGATCCGTAATGGCTGACCGATACATCAACGCCTAGTCTTATCTCCGCTACACAATACAAATCTACAAAAACAGCTTACTAGAAAATACTTGTTCTCTTATATATTTTCTTAAACGGGGTACAGAAAACTTCACTCAATATTAAAAAGTCACAAATGTACAGTAATATAATGTCACTTACGTCTTTTGTTTTTAAGCCGGTCGTATAGTGGAATTTCGGGACGAGTTTATGCGAGATGGTTTAAAAGGGTAGATTGATTGGAAAATTCCTCGGACGATATTTAAGTATAAGATTTAGCGCGAATAGAAAACATTGAAGCAGTATTAAAAGTCAAATTGAAATTGATGGAATTCAAGTTTCAAAAATAAAATACTTAAACAATACAGGTTTACACAACTTTGGAAACAAATCAAATTATTTTATTCAATATTAAGTAAAAAATATAAATTTTTATTTCAATAATATAAAGGTACATACAAAACTTAAGAACTAAAACCCGTTCTGAGCCATGCCGGGTCCAAAGGTCCCCATCACACTTGCATCAATATTAAGTCATTAGTAAGATGGCATATAGTCGAGAAATTGGGACGGGTTCCACCGTGGCGGGGTGGCCTAGGGGTTCAAGGCGTTAGCCCGGATTGCTAAAGACGCCGGTTCGAATCCGGCCTTCACCACTGGAGGGCTTCGTCACTTTTTCTTTAATATAATTATGACATCTATTTCAGTTTATAATACAGATTTACATACAATTTACAGAAATAGAGGTACAAGAAATTATCCCTATAAGGGATCTCTTTCAGCTAACCATCGAGTAGATGAGGAGAGAATTCAAATTAGACAAACTTACGAAATGCACAATAACATTTTAAAAGTAAACAAAGGAAATTGTCCACAAGTAAATAAAATACGTAAGTATTTAACATAATAAATTACTAGTAATTAGTTTGAACGTAATTAAGCTACTTATCAACATACATACCAAAACTAGTTTCATAGTTTGTAAATTATGCTACATGTTGGCATTAAACAGGCAGCTGTCAACCTCTATTAACATTGTAACTCACTTATTAAATGTAACAAAATACTGATATCTAACCCCATAGTTACCTTACGTAAAATACTTATAATATATGCAGTTACGTTCCAAGTACGCAGTTAGTTTATAATTTCAAATCCTACTTCCGTGCATATTCGTCATTTCCAAGTATCCATATACGAGAAGTGTTCAAAATATTCTCGGTATGAGAATGAAAACAAACAAGTACGAAAAGTTTGATATTTTTATTTTTCAATATACTCCTCCCCTATGTTCATACACTTAAAAGATCGATCAATTACTTTTTTTAATCCCTCGTAAAAATATTTTTTATCTTTCGTGTAAAAATGCTCCTCCACTGCCGCCTTCAATGCTTCATCGTCAGAAAATTTATTTCCACGCAGATCCTTTTTAAGATCGGGGAGCAAAAAGAAGTCGCTGGGGGCTAAGTCCGGACTATACGGTGGGTGAGTAACAGTTTTAAACCCACATTCAACAATAGCTGCCTTGGCAATATGAGCAGTATGGACGGGGGCGTTGTCATGCAGAAGCAGAATACCTTTGGTTAACTTTCCTCGCCTCTTTTCTTTAATTACATCCTTTAATTGACGTAGAATGTTAGCGTAGTACTGTCCTGTGATATTTACACCTTTTTCTTTATAATCGATTAGTAATACTCCTTCACAATCCCAAAATATCGTGGCCATGACCTTGCCAGCTGAAGGGATGACCTTGAACTTCTTGGGATGAGCTGAACCCTTAATGTGCCACTGCATGGACTCTTGTTTACTCTCTGGGTCATAATGATGAACCCAGGTTTTATCTCCAGTAACTATTCTTTGCAGCACCAGCGATTTTCACCGCACAGGTCAATAAAATCGGAGCAACAAGCTACACGCATGTCTTTTTGAAGCCGAGTCAGCATTCGCGGAACCCATCTTGCACTTACTTTTGACATATTAAGATGGTCATGTATAATATCATGTACGGTACCAATAGAGAGATTGGTTACTTGTGCTATAGATTTTACCTTCACTCGACCATCTTCCAATATAAGTTTTTCCACTTTATCAATATTTTCTTGTGAAGTAGCTACTACAGGCCGGCCAGGTCTAGGGTCATCTTCAATACTCTCCCTTCCGCGTTTAAACTCGCTTGACCACTTTTGAATGGTAGATAAAGAAGGAGCAGACTCACGGTAAACACAATCCATTTCCTCTTTTATGGTTTTTTGATTTTTACCCTGTTTTGTCAAGAATTTTATCACGCATCGATGTTCTAATTTAGTTAACATTGTCAATTCGCACATGATGTTCATGTTTGTTCAGCAATTGCAGAAAAACAAAAGACTATCTCGGTTCGAATTATACTTTTTTTTAATGTCAATGAATAAACCTTAGCGGCCAGTAACGAAAGAAATTTTAGAAGAGGTCGTAAGATATCAATACCGAGAATATTTTGAACGCCCCTCGTAAAATATGAATGATGATGTATGGTAGACGTCGCTAGGGTCCCCTAGACCCATATCGTGGAAAAAATTCGCTGGCTATGGATAAGGTCTTGGTGGCTCAGATGGCAGGGCGCTGGAGTATCGATCCAGAGGCCGTCAGTTCAAGTCTCACCCAAGGCAGTAATTATAATAATAAAAAATAATAAAAAAGCCTTTTATTTATTTCTGGGTAACAACAGCTTGTTCTTTAGCTTAATTTGTCTATATTATATTACTCCAGAACCCTCCTATGAGGTATAGGCCTCTTCCAGATTCTTCCATTTTTTTCGGTCTTGGGCCTCCCAGATCCAGTTGGCCCCCGCTATTTTTATTATATCATCAGACCAGCGTGCCAATGGCCGTCTTCTCTTCCTTTTTCCGACTGGACCTTTCCAGGTTGTCACGTGTGAGGTCCATCTCTCATCCTGGAGGCCTAGGCAGTAATTATTCCACTTTTAAATTTATTCTAAGTTGTATAAATTCAATAGACTAATAGTTACCTATTTTAATACGTGATTCCCTCTGAAGGTTTACCCCGTGACCTTGAGAGCATCATAAACGTGCAAAATAGATGGCACGCAACACAGCTACGGAGGAGAAACAAATGAAACACGCAGTTCCCTGAAATATGACGTCATATTTCATGGGACATTTTGACAGCCATTTCTTGTTGGACACGTTTAATTTATAGCTTTATTGCCTTAATAATAAATGGCAATGAAAATGATCGTCATTACTATGTACAAAGTATGGTGGTCTGGAACGGAGTAACAATTAAAATTAATTATTTATTTTCTGGGCGCCTTTAAAAATATTACTAAATCATCTCATCTTCCTCGCGTGGTCCCGGCATTTTGCCAGGGCTCATGGGAGCCTGGGGTCCGCTTGGCAACTAAACCCAGTAATTGGCGTGGGCACTAGTTTTTACGAAAGCGACTGCGATCTGACCTTCCAACCCAGAGGGTAAACTAGGCCCGTATTGGGATTAGTCCGGTTTCCTCGCGATGTTTTCCTTCACCTAAAAGCGACTGGTAAATATCAAATGATATTTCGTACATAAGTTCCGAAAAACTCATTGATACGAGCCGGGGTTCGAACCCGCGACCTCCGGATTGCAAGTCGCACGCTCTTACCGCTAGGCCACCAGCGCTTCTGGGCGCCTTTAAAAATATTACTAAATATTACGAGTAAAAAACTTAAAAAAAAAAAAAACCGACTTCAAAAAGGATGAAATAAAATATTAGGTATCCTTTTTGAAGTCTATGCATTACAAACTGATATGTTTGAAGTCGGTGCCAAGCCAAGCAGTAACAATACCAGTCAAAAATGGGATTTATAGCCATAAAGCTGATTATTTTTAATTGACTGGTATTGTTACTACTTGGCTTGGCACCGACTTCAAACATATCAGTTGGTAACGCATAGACTTCAAAAAGGATACCTAATATTTTATTTAATCCTTTTTGAAGTCGGTTTTTTTTTTGTAAAAAGTTTTTATTTTTCCATTTTTAGTTTCCTATTTTCCTACCCTTAAGGTTGGTTTTTTTTTTCCAAATTTATATGGGACCAACTTCGGGGTATACCCTTTTCAATAAGAAAATAATTATCAAAATCGAACTACTCTGTAAAAAGTTATGCGTGGTCATACATAAAAAAAAATATATATATATACGCGTCGACTTGAGAACCTCCTTCGGTTAAAAATTTTGACCGGCACCGCTGTATATATGATGTCTATTTCAGTTTTCTGTACTTATTTGTTAAGTGTAGAAGTCATAAAATATAAATTTACCCCGCTATTACTGAGAGAGTAATTATCAGGTTTAAAAGTTTCAAATATAATTAACAAAACACTTCTTTCGACAAGCTAAATACAGTGTTGCCAACCTTATATTAAATGTCATCTCTGACAAATAAGTGAACCATAGACATATTTTTTTTAATTTCATTCATTCATTCATTCTTTTCCCGTCCGTACCCTCCATTTTTGCTACTTCTTGAATTAAAAATATTTGTTAAGAGCCAACAGGAGCTAAGATTTAAATATTTTAGGTAAATATACCCGTCTCGCTAACGGAAGCGGCTTCTAAAACTAGTGCGATAAGGACAAGGCGAAAAATCCTGCGTAAAAATCTCAAAAATCGAGGTTTTGTACTCGACTGTTTCCTTCTCCAAAACTTAACCAATCGTAACCAAATTTGGAAATCTAAATGATTATGATATTATCTGTGTCGGACCGTTTTGCTTTTTTGACTAATTGATATCAGTTTTGAATAACACGCCTCTCATTGCGGCATAGTCAATTAGACCATTTTGGACATTTTTGAAGGGCTCTAGCGCCTTAAAAAACAAAAATATCAAAAAAAGCAAAACGGTCCGACACAGATATTGATAATATTAATCTGTGTTGAAAAAATCATTGCTCTAGCTTCAAAACCCACGGAGGAAACAGTCGAGTACGTTTGTATGGAGAAATGACCACTCCTGTTGGCTCTTAAATTTACAATTTTATTTCAAAGTAAGTGCTTGGTCGTAGAAAAAGTATTTTATGCAACGTTGTTTAACTGAGTCAAAAAATACTCGTGGCGTCTTTATTAACAATTTTCGGCTTCGCCTCAAATTGTTACTTACGCCACTCGCCTTTTTTGACCCCTCTTAAACAACGGTTGCATAAAATACTATAATTTTATTGTGATAATTACCTAATTAACATTGCTTTTTAACCGACTTCAAGATTTCAAATGGAGGAGGTTCTCAAATCGTATGTTTTTTTGTATGTTTGTTGTATGTATGTATGTTTGTATGTTTTTTTTGTCCTGGTAAGTTTTGACGTATGGGCGGCTAGAGGCTAAGACTAAGATTAGGATGATTATTTAATAGTAAGAAATAATAATGACCATATTACCTACCAAACCTACCAACTACCTAATTGAATAGTATCTGCCTTGTCCCTTAAAAATTATATTCTATCTGGCCATACAAAAAATATACCAATAGGTTCTTATTATACAGGGTGCTTCCTGTAACAGGAGCAATAAATTAAATTAAAGGCTATACTCCTCAAACTGACGAACGTTCAGCAACTTTTGAAAATAACTCATATAGCGTGTGATAGAGAAAGCACGCCCACCCGTGCGTTAGACAGAGATGACACGTCAGCTGGGCGTCTTTCCTGGGCGCATGCGCGGCCATGTTTTGTATCGCGTGATCGCTGAGGGCGCTGCGCGCGAGTTAGTTCGGTAGCCGACATCTTGGTGTACAAACGTATGCGCGTATCCCGACCCTACGACCGATCATAGTTTTGTTCAATTGTAATTTTGTAATAGTTTTAAAGTGTAGTGGACTGTTGTGTATCGTAATCCGTGTACTTTAAGTTCAATAAACTGCTTTTAACTTCAGTGCCGACTATTACTATACCCACGCCCGCTATACTCAGGTTTTGATTTTTATTACACTTTTAAGTTTATTCTAAGACGCAATGTATTGCTAATTTTGTTATGTTTAAAGCGTGACAAGCAACGTCAAACACACTGATTTCAGCGTACATTGAAGGTAATATTTATTTTGTATGAAAAAGAGGAAGTATAAAGGATTCATAATTTTTAAAAGTTGCTGAACAAATGTTGGTCAGTTTGAGGAGTACAGCCTTTAGTTTAATTTATTGCTCCTGTTACAGGAAGCACCCTGTATAAGTAAGTAGGTATCTACCTATAAATAATTTAAGTAAAAAACATAGTTCTCTTCTGTTTTTTAGGGTTCCGTAGCCAAATGGCAAAAAACGGAACCCTTATAGATTCGTCATGTCTGTCTGTCTGTCTGTCCGTCTGTCCGTCTGTCTGTCCGTCCGTATGTCACAGCCACTTTTCTCCGAAACTATAAGAACTATACTGTTGAAACTTGGTAAGTAGATGTATTCTGTGAACCGCATTAAGATTTTCAGACAAAAATAGAAAAAAAACAATACATTTTTGGGGTTCCCCATACTTCGAACTGAAACTCAAAAAATTTTTTTTCATCAAACCCATACGTGTGGGGTATCTATGGATAGGTCTTCAAAAATGATATTGAGGTTTCTAATATAATTTTTTTCTAAACTGAATAGTTTGCGCAAGAGACACTTCCAAAGTGGTAAAATGTGTGTCCCCCCCCCTGTAACTTCTAAAATAAGAGAATGATAAAACTAAAAAAAATATATGATGTACATTACCATGTAAACTTCCACCGAAAATTGGTTTGAACGAGATCTAGTAAGTAGTTTTTTTTTAATACGTCATAAATCGCCTAAATACGGAACCCTTCATGGGCGAGTCCGACTCGCACTTGGCCGCTTTTTTTATTAATGTTCAAGCTAAATATGAAAAATGCCCCTAAAATTTAGAACAGTCAGGTGGCAACGGTGTACGGAAATATGATGCATATTTTACGGCAAGGGTTGGACAGGAAACATAAAATGTAACAAATATGCGTTGGAAAGCCATCTTTTAAGGTTTATGTGATTCTACGGAAACAATGTTAGTAAATATGTAGTTTATAGGGCAAATTTTGCCACTGGTACTAAAGATTCCGTCACACAGGCGCGTTTTCCGGGCGGGGCGTGAGCGTTTTATATGTAAAATCGGCGCGCCCCGCTCACGCCCCGAACCTGCGAACCTTAATAGTTAATGGCAAACGACTGCTATTTTAGCTTCTCAAGGTCAAAATATGACACGATGTGATTAGTTACAATACAATACATATTATTATAATCTTTATTGCAGCCCCAATACAGAATCAAATACAATATTTAATTAATTATTTCCCAGAGCAATTAAAATACCTAGAGATAACAACAGGTGGTCTTGTCGCCTACCGCTTAGTTACCTATATCCTCAAAGATTTTAACTTGCTACATGTCATTTTTGCTTTATTTACTTTCATTTTATTATTCAGACACTTCTCAATATTTGACTTAACTTTCATTTAGACCTTTTTCTGTGTTGGTTGAGAAATGCGATCGGTAGAGAAAAACAACCGGACCATAGATAATTATAAAAGCATTTTTGCCTAAGCTGAAACAGAGACGCTTCGCGCACGCTTTTTCAACAAGCACTCAAACATTGAATTACTGCCGTATTCGAACTTAGAATATTCACAAGAGACGACACGTACTAGATCCATTCTAGATACATTATAGTTTAGATTTCAACTAGTTCTCTTTTGCAGCGCAATTCGGGCAACCAATGTCACTTTTACGATAGATCGTGTTAGATATCTATTGGATGTGAATTAGATCTCTAAGTAATATCTTGTGGAAATCGCTCAAGAGTATCTCCAGAATCACGGAAATGTCAAATTTGACAGGTTAGATCTTAAACATATCGTTATCGTATCTTGGCGATGACTATTACAAAATCCGAATCGGGCCCTTATACATCAACATTTTGAACGCTTGATGCATTATCAAACCGAGATTCGGTCAATCTTCTTCCAAAACTACCATGGCGATGTGAGATAATACGGGGTAGGATGAAGTAGACTACAGAATTGCGGAAAGTTTCAAAAAAGTTGGAAAAGTTCTCGGAAATTTATGGAAAATATTATAAGAAATTAAAATATTTTCATTTTGGAAACGGTTTTTCGATCCTCAAATAAAAACATAAAGTTTTCGAAATTTTTCAATGTGAAAAGTTTGTAATTTTGGAAACTTTCCAACGACACATCAGTAAGTAGGTCGATTGTGTATGAAACACTATTAGTGTAAGGCCGCTCGCAGCGGAGCGTTCGGCGGGGCGTGCAGCGTGGCGTCGAGCTCCCAAGGGAAATGAGCAGCGTGCACTAAGGCCGCTACTATACGTTTGCATTTGTTTAACATGCACGCTGCACGCCCCGCCCGCTGCACGCCCAACTCGAGCGTCCACTCAGGCCTTACACTTACTTGGTCCGTGTCTGCGACCCGAACATAAATCTTTAAATCCCTAATAAACGACAACGTGGCGGCCTAGCCAAGGTGACAATTGCTATCGCTTCGCCATCGAATCGCTTTGTAGCTCTATCACTCTTCCATATTAGTGTGACAGTGACAGTTGCGTTTCGTTCACTACGGAACTTTAGGGCCTATTTAGATGGAGCGAGAACTCGCATGCGAGTTTGATTACATTGCGTAGTTTGATCGGTCGGCTGAATTGTTGTAACCTCAATGGGCCGCAATGTAGCTGAAATCGTATACGAGTTCGCGCGCCGTCTAATTGAGCCATTAGTGATGGCATGTTGTCTACGGGGCTTCTTCTGTCTGTCTGCTTCATAATGGATTCAATAAAATATGGCTGTCACGATAAAGAAATATTAACAGACATGACAAAGTTCAAGGATAGTTAATGCGCGTGTCAACACGAAGGGGAACGACGAATGTTTATTTATTTTTTCTATAGGACAATATTTCTTGTTTGCATAGTAAGATTCTATCAGTATTACAAATAATGGTTGTGTTTATTTAAATGATTAAGTTAATACAAATACACTTCCATTTTCCCTTAACCTTTTGGACGCCAATGACCGATATATCCGCACCGTAGGTTCAACGCCAAAGACCGATTAATCGGTCACAGACCACAGAGCAACTCGACCTACGTGCATATACATAAAGTTCAACTTCAGTTTTGACACTTCAATGATGTGGCGTCAGAGTGACAGCTTTTGTGTTTGACACGGCGTAAAAAATAACTGCATTCCCGTTGCCAGGGAGGTTTTGGGATTATACTGAGCAAATTTTACTATGCGACCAACCCCAAAATCAACGTAATACAGGAAAGTGAAGATATGGGCACAGCCAGCACAGCTTGGGTGATTTTAAGCCCATCTAGCTATATAGGATTTTCAATTAAGACTTACAGGCGTACTGTCTGGTTACTTTACTGTTCCATTTGCCCCTGATTCCCTACGACAAATGACATTGCTATCCTTTGTCGCGGCCTTAACCGCCATCGCCGGGTTTATTTACCCAGTTTACGCACTAGTGTATATTTAACTTTGTTTTCTTATCGATATTGTTATTTTAGAAGGTGTTGTGTTAATTTTTCCCTACTTTAATATGTGATTGTTTTTAAATGAACCCCCTGCACATACCCCCCGAAAAGGAGTTAGGACGCCTACATTTTGATAGGACTCGGCAGATCCTCATTTCTAGTGCCAAAATAAAGGTCATAAACAAAGTTTCATGGATGTACATATTTTGGCGCCAAAATATGCTACTTTTCTGTACCTGTGCCTTTAATAAGGCATTGTTAATTGGCACGTTTTCGGATGAGGGCGGGTGGCATAATTTTGTTTTGATAAACAGGAAATCCCATTAAAAATATATGTTTTCAATGAATTGCTCTAAATATTTTTGTTATATTTAGTTGTAAATATATTATTTATCTTCTTCTCCAAGTTTCTTGTAGTTATCTAAGAAAACAAGGCAGTAATCTGCCTTAGCTTGTTATAAAGCTCTGATATCTTAACAGCCATGTTCGCCTACCATCCCCAACTGTACTAAATAATTGCCAATTCCATTCACGCTCGACTTTTTAGGCATTCCCCTCACCTTTACCTGAGATTCTTCCCAAAGCGGCAAATTTAATTTAACGAACTGACAAAGTTAATTACAATTTATAAGCTTTACTTACCTACACTATTTTTTAGGCTTAGATTTCGTTGATCGCCAGTTTGAATAAAGCTTTGTTCTTATTGCATGTATGTTGTACAAGAGTTTTATTGTTTAGGTGAGGGTGGGGAGGGTCGATCCCTAGGGGACACTTGGTAAACTTCATTTTTAATCAAACCAAACGAGATACATTTTTTTGCACTGGTAACACTCATTCATTCGTTCCTAACTTCACGTTCTGTCATGGCACTGTATCAGAAAAGTCAGTGGTTCAAAAATGGCGGACGGTGAAAGATTTTCTACGTACTATATTCAATTTTCGGTAAGCTTTAACTGGATTTATTTTATAATATGAGATGGAAATGATGTTAGTAAGTGTGCTTATTTTATTTGTTGTTTATTGAAGTGATGATTAACTTGGATTACATTGATATACGCGAACACACGTTTCGAGTACGGCACGTTTTATAATCTTACTATGTATGGGGAGACTTTGTCTTTTTCTTCAGGGGAGATATGATTCCGGGATCATGTCACCCCCAAAGCGATTAAGTATACATTGTAATAAATTTACTTACAAAATGATTCATAGAGCTATCATAAATATTTTCTTTTCTTTAGTAAATCATGCCGCAAAAGTACGACCAGAGAAACACTGATTTAAACTTTCAAGGTTTTTGACTCATTATTGTTTATTAAAACGGGATTTAATGGCGTATAATTCAGTTTTTAATTATATAACCGACTCCGAACTCCGAAAACGGAATTATCCCCGTGGCCTTTGAAAAGACTAACTAAAGTAGACATCAACATTTTACGAACTACCCGCACATGGTCTTGTTTATCAAGTTAAACGTTTTACACACAGGGGATGTTACTCGGTCGACAAACAACACTTATAACGATATTTGGTTTTCAACCGGCGATATTTGTTTTTATGGATGAAATGCTATTTCAATGGCTTTCCGACCTTATGTACTATAGAACCGACGGTCCATAGAAAGGATTTTAGGATTATGCAGCTCAACCACCGTCCTCGAAACGTGAGCAGTAAATTTCTAAACTTATTTATTATAGTAAATAATAACGACCAGAGATGGGTAAAAAATTTAAAATTGCTGTAGGTATCTGACGCTAAAAATACCTTCATAATAACTTTAAAAAATTTAGCTTGTTACAAGAAATTTTATGTTAATAACTTAGATTTTTGTTTTTTTTTTTAACTTTTTTTTTGGTTCAAAAATTGATTCCCTATTTTATGTTGTTTTAGGGATAATACGATTACATTGTTTTTTAAAAGTACAAGATTATGGATTAATATGTGTTTGATATGTTCATATATTAATTTTCTGTAGATAAAGTGAAAAAATTAATGTAGATACTACCCTCGAAATATGACATTGCCGCTTAAAATCTTTTTACCAAGTGTCCCCAAATCTGGAAGACTTGATCCCTTCGGCTTAGACATCTGATTACCGGAAATACAACTTCAAAGCATGGAAGATGCAATATATATATGTTTGCTGTGTATTTTACAAATTATAGATGCATTGCTAATAGCGATCCGAGTTATATAATCAATGAGAATCTGGTATGGGGAGACATGGTAAAAATCTGTTTACCATGTGTCCCAAGAACCAGGGTCACTTGATCCCCCTAGGATCAAGGCTCCCGACCAGGGGTAAACAAGTCTCCCTTACATAGGGGACACATGGTAAAAGTCAACAGTATGGGTTTTCATTAAATAATGGTCTAATTTATTGCACAAATCTGTTCTAATTCAAACTATTAATGAAGAGATAAATTCTGAATCGTATGGTCTATAAAGTTTTTCAATACTACAAATAGTTAAGAAAATGTATGCAAAAAACAAAAGGGGTGATCAACCCTCCCCAGTTTCCCCTATAATGTACATGAACTAATCAACTTAATTCATATCATAAAACTACCTTGTTGATATTATAACTTATTGTTATTGGGTCTTTTATTTTTCGATCGATAGTAGACGGGTTTAATACCAAACAGGAATGCAACCTTTTAATCTTTGTGATACTTTCAGTAAAGTTGTAAAAATAGGTAACTAAAATTGTCAGTAATATTTATAAAAAAAAACGATAGAGATTTGTTATAAGTAGGGATGTACCGACTAGTCGGGAAAGCCGACTATTCGGCCTCATTTGTAGTCGGCGATTAGTCGGCAAAAATGGCCGATTAGTCGGCACTTCATAAGTGACAGAAAAACAGGGCAAAAAGAAATAAACAGCACATATTTTCATGAGCTTTTTACCTATTTTACCCAAATTTTTATTTAGGGTGCTAACGAAAACTTTTGTTCGAAATTATTGACCTTGTGGTCGCTTTTTTATGTCCGATTGTGTGGTCGCCGTATGAAATATAACCTTAGGATTTTTTTATTAAATTTTTTAGCGTTACTATATGATAAATAGCGCGACGAAAGGGTAAAAGGATTGTGTTTTAGTGCATTTGAACCGAACTTAGACAAAAACTATGGATCTGGCCGACTAGCCGACTAGTCGGCCGACTAATCGGCCATCCGAGCGCCGATTAGTCGGCTAGTCGGCTAGTCGGCCAAATCAATAGTCGGTACATCACTAGTTATTAGTAAGGTACTCATACATACTTACACTGTTGTGCACATACGTTGCTCTAAATACTACAGTATTAATAAACGCATTTACTAGAACTAATAAAAATGCATAACTTGCAAAACTACATCAACAATAGCGGCATGACCTAAAACCTATAAAAAATACGCATCGCTTGTCCGCGTTTTAATATTCCAAATGCATATTTTTGTAGTCAATCAAAACTTTAATCCTGGTCGTAAATGTGTCGGCCATTTTATTGATTATTTTTGTGTTCAAATCAGTTTAAACTTTATCTTGTTTGTAACAGGGTTGTAAATCATTTGGTTGTAAAAAGTAAGGTTTGAAGTATGTTTTTCTATCGAAGCATCGTTCGTCATTCCAGGTCGGCTGTCAAAGAGCAGTCTTTGGAGTTTCTTTCAAAATACTTCAATAATGGCTCAGGCTGGCATAGTTCGGAATGAAGAATGTCATATGGTGGATTGGACGACGTACTTTTCAAAGAAACACGATATTCTTTCATCCTAAAATGTAAAATATCGTATATTTATATTAGCTCTGTTTATAGCGATAATTTTTGTTCTAATTTCAACAATCAATCATCAATCAATCAATCAATTTCATCAATTACATGTTTTCGACTACGTCGACTACGATGGCCAGAAAACATGTAATTGATGAAATTGATTGATTAATTGATTGTTGAAATTAGAACATAAATTATCGCTATAAACAGAGCTAATTTAAATATACGATATTTTACATTTTAGGATGAAAGAATATCGTGTTTCTTTGAAAAGTATATTGTACAATAAGGCGGTTTAGTCAAAATTGTTAACAAGGGGCAGTACGAGTATAAATCCAACGTAAGATGGGCAGATGGTTTTCCGATTCGAGTTTACAATTGTCTTAATTCCGCCCGTTTTAGATACAATGTTTTTTATTTACTTACTTTTACAGAGGTTCTATCACTTTAGTTACAATAAAATGCGCAAAATACACCCAATTTTATCCTGTAACGTTCAACAAGTTTGGCAACACCAGTAAAAAAATATTCATCGTCCGCCTACACAGCCGTGAATTTATAAAATTACAGCCATATTCGAAAAATTGTTATATTACTCCTACACCTTTGACATCCTGTTGGTAACTGACACGTAGCTCATCAATCACCTGTAGAAACCTGGTCGTGTTCTGATTGGTCGCGAGCTCCGGCGAGTCTAGATATGTTAGGGCACCAGTGTAAGACTATAAACTGAAATGGATGTCATATATTAAAGAAAAAGTGACCAAGCCTTCCAATGGGTGAGAGATCGGAATCGAACAGTTCGCCGGTTCGATTGGAGAGCTTGATCACAAATTTGAAAAAAGCGGCCAAGTGCGAGTCGGGCTCGCTCATGAAGGGTTCCGTATTTAGGGGATTTATGACGTATTAAAAAAAAAAAAACTACTCACTAGATCTCGTTCAAACCAATTTTCGGTGGAAGTTTGCATAGTGATGTACATCATATATTTTTTTAGTTTTATCATTCTCTTATTTTAGAAGTTACAGGGGGGGGGACACATTTTACCACTTTGGAAGTGTCTCTCGCGCAAACTATTCAGTTCAGAAAAAAATGATATTAGAAACCTTAATATCATTTTTGAAGACCTATCCATAGACACCTCACACGTATGGGTTTGATGAAAAAATTTTTTTTTTGAGTTTTAGTTCTAAGTATGGGGAACCCCCAAATATTATTGTTTTTTTTTCTATTTTTGTGTGAAAATAGAAAAAAATATTCTGCGGTTCACAGAATACATCTACTTACCAAGTTTCAACAGTATAGTTCTTATAGTTTCGGAAAAAAGTGGCTGTGACATACGGACGGACAGACGGACAGACAGACAGACAGACATGACGAATACATAAGGGTTCCGTTTTTTGCCATTTGGCTACGGAACCCTAAAAATAACAATGTATTTTTGGGCCCTCTGCACACTGCACCGACATCAACAATATTATCTATGCATAATTACCTAATTCATGTAATAAAGTTTGATCAATCTTTTGCGACTCATCCGTTCTCGCTACAGCTATTATTAACTCAACAGCTTCGCAATAAATAGAAGAACATTTATTTATTGAATAAGGTTTTCTATTCGAACGAACTTAACGTACGTCCAATTACATTGAAGCTACAAAAACTCAACCCTCCCGCCAAACACAGATAATCCAATCTCACTGACCGTCAAAAAAGCGGCAAGCTGGTATTAAGAGCCCATTAACGTGCACACTAGCGCCACTGCTAAATAATCGTGATTATTTAAATTTAACGAAAGATATTGAAAAAAGGAAAACGCTACGTACTGTATAAATAATAAATAAATAAATATTATACGACATACATATATTCTTACACAGTGGGGATGCGGAAAAACTTACATGCACTGGTTCTGCGTTTTCCTCCTTATAGAGTCTCCAGTATCCACTGATTCGGCGGCACTTTATTTTGTTGTATGTATACTTAATTATAGGGATCCCTTTGGTTTCATTTTCTTCAACACACAATATTGAATCGAGTTTTATTTTTACATGTATTGATGTGGCATGTGTCATTTTTTTTTCTTTTTATTATCGCCTTGCCGTCTATATTGAAAACCCGACAAGGAGGTCAGAATTCATAGGTTAAGTATTTAATACGTGGCGCAAACATTCCCCCGGCCTTGAAAGGAATAGCTTTCAAAAAGTTATTTAAAATAAATCATTTACTACATAATAGCATCCTTATTGCTCAGAGAAAACTAAATTGACATAAACATATGAAGCCTCCATAACTTGAGAGAGATAACTAAATACTAATAGAAATATGAAATTATATTATTGAGAAGGCAAAGGACATAATTTGACCAAAGGTCTTTTAAGTGTGCCTGATTTTGTTTTAACCAAAGCAACTCTGGCAATACCGTCCTTGCCTGGAAAGAGTTGAGTTATAAGACCTAACGGCCAATGTAGAGGCATAACATTATCTTGAAGGATGACTACAACAGTTCCTTCCTTAATAGGCTGAGAAGGAGTATTCCATTTTTGTCTGGTTTGCAACGTGTGCAAATACTCATCGCGCCACCTCTTCCAAAATGATTGCGTTAAGCGATCTAATAATTGATATCTTTGCAAAAGATGATCAGATGTTACCTCCGCAACAGACGCAGCTGGAAGATATTTCAATGGAGTAACATTAAGAAAATGAGCTGGCGTCAATGCGGAAGGTTCAGCTGGATCAGAGCTTAACACGGATAGCGGTCTAGAATTTAATAAAGCCTCAATTTCACATAGAATTGTCATTAATTCCTGAAATGACAAGATTTGTTTACCTATCGTACGAAACAAATGTGATTTGACGCATTTAACGTTACTTTCCCAACATCCTCCAAAATGTGGAGCACTGGGGGGAATAAATCGCCAAATTATTTTATTGGCTGATAGTTCAGTTTCCCAAGCGTCTCGATACTCATTCGCAAGGAAATTATGAAGTTCTTGCAAATATGTATTGGCTCCCTGGAAGTTGGTTCCGTTATCGCTGTACATATATTTTACAGGACCACGTCTGGATAAAAACCGCTTAAATGCTGACATAAAGCTTGCTGTACTTAAGTCAGTTGCAAGTTCTAAATGAATTGCTCGCGTTGTGAGACATGTGAATAAGCACAAATAAACCTTTTGACTCTTCACGCCTCTTCGTCGAACAGGTGTACAATACAACGGACCAGCGTAATCACAGCCAGTATGTATAAAGGCTTTCTCAACTTGATTTACCCTGCACGCTGGTAAATCTGCCATCATTGGGGAGTTAGCCTTTGGCTTGGTCCGGAAGCAGTAATTGCATAAATGAATGCGATGACGAATAATACATCGAGCTGCTATGATCCAGAATCGATGTCGTATAATAGATATAAGAGTTTCAGGTCCTGCATGTAAATGGTGTCGATGATAATAATCGACCAGTAGGTTAATGATGTGATCACGACGTGGCAATAACAAAGGATGTTTATAATCGTAATCTTCATCAGAATTACTGAGACGTCCTCCGACGCGAAGGATTCCATCTTGAATAAATGGCTTCAGGCTTGCTAAAGCCTTTGTAAACCCTTTTTTCAGGGTCATATCTAAAATATGTTGACTGAAATAAACTCTTTGTAGAGCTCGTACGATTTCTAATTCGGCTGCTGTTAAGTCATCAGCATTAATAGGGCCTTTAGGTAATCGTTTTATAAATTTTAAGATATAGGCAACTGTGCGTACATATTTAACCCATGACGAGAACCGTTTAGACAAATCATAAATTAAGTTGTCGTTCGAATTGTCACAAGTCACTAAAGAAACCGTTTTTTCTTCAGGAACGTTGACTTCGTCTGGTATAAACGCCTGAATCGGCCATTCGTTTTTCGGGAGTTTCATCCATGGAGGGCCTGATAGCCATAGAGGATGGATCACCAGTTGAGCTGGAGTTAAGCCTCTAGACAGGCAGTCGCTTGGATTTTCTGTTCCCTTAATATGATAAAAATGATCGCTTGATAAGTTATCTTGGATCTTGGTAATTCGATTGGCCACAAAAGTTTGCCATCGATGAGGCGACGAATGAATCCAACAAAGTGTCACTGTTGAATCGGAGAAGGCCAACACAGAGTCGATTGGGTATCTGGTTGAGTAGGTATCAACCACCCTTTTTATAAGTTGTGACAATAGCAATGCTGCGCATAATTCCAGTCTTGCTAGGCTGACAACCTTCACGGGCGCTATCTTAGATTTAGCGCAAATTAAATTAATGACACCTCGGTCATCATTAGGAAAAGTGACGTAGGCATAAACCACTCCACCATAAGCTCTTTCACTAGCATCTGAAAAGCCGACTATAGTTAATGAACAGTTTTCAATGACACCAATATGTCTGGGAATGCTAATGTTAGATAGTAGCGGTAGTTCACCTTGGAACTGTTGCCATTGGCGTACAATATGATCAGGCGGCAATTCGTCCCAATCAATTTTCAAAAGCCATAACTCCTTTATTAGAAGCTTAGCGAACACAATTACAGGGGCAACTAGGCCCAGAACATCGAATAGTCGAGCTACCGATGAAAGAATGTTTCTTTTACTACACGGTCGATCGTCGGGACTAACCTGGAACTTGAATACATCTTCACCAGGATACCAACGCAGACCTAAAATCTTCAACGTTGTATCATCGTCGAAGGTGACACTTTGGGATAAATGTAGTCCTTTCGGTATTTCTTTCAGAACAGCTGCAGAATTTGACGACCACTTTGCCAGTTGGAATCCACCTTTCAAGAACAAATCCAGCAGTTGTTTAGTCGCTTGCATAGCTTGGTCTTCATCAATAACGGAACTGGCTACATCATCCATATAAATATCACGAGATGCAATTTCCTTTGCGAGTGGGTATTTATCACCTTCATCAGCTACTAACTGTTTAACAGTTCGCAGTGCCAGAAAAGGACTGCTACGTAGACCGAAGGCTACCCTATTATACTGAAATACCTTTATAGTTTCTTCAGGATTAAACCTATAAAGTATACGCTGATAAGGACGATCCTCCCCCCGTACGTCAATACACAGATACATTTGACGTACATCAGATGTGATAGCAATACCAAACAATCGTAAGTTTAGGAGAATGCAGAACAAGTCAGCTTGAAGACTTGGTCCTGCGTGAAGTATGTCATTTAACGATAAACCGCTTGTGGTCTGTGCACTAGCGTCCAGCACAATTCTAACCTTTGTGGTTATTCTGTCAATTTTGACAATTGCGTGGTGGGGTATGTGATAAGCATCATTTGACTTATCATTTGGAACCTCAGATAAATATTTTTTATCAATATGTTCACGGATAACTTCATCATAAGCTGGTTTTAATTCAGGTTGCTTGACGAATTTTCTTTCAAGCGCTAAAAATCTGCGTTCAGCAGTCTTGTAAGAATCGCCTAAATTGCTTGGGTCCAATTTAAACGGAAGTGCTACTTCATAACGTCCGTCTTCCAAACGATTGATTGTATTCTTGAAAATATCTTCAGCTTTTTTCTCGTCTGGACTATGAATCACTCCTCCATCCAAATCT
Source organism: Cydia amplana (assembly GCF_948474715.1). Lineage (NCBI taxonomy): Eukaryota > Metazoa > Arthropoda > Insecta > Lepidoptera > Tortricidae > Cydia > Cydia amplana. Next base: position 6,502,827 of record NC_086088.1, read on the forward strand.
TCAATTTCCCAGAATTTTTGCATTAAATTTCCGACATCAACCGAAGTAAAATACCCAGCTGCTGAGTAGGAAGCGTTAACTGCGGGAGCATCGCCTAGTATGATGTACCCCAGTGTAGTTTCTAAAGCGTCAGGCAAACCAGGCTCGTTTTCAATTTTATCTGACATTAACAATTTGGTGAATAACTTAACACCAAGAAGTACGTCAATTTCACCTGGAATCGCCCAAGAGTCATCTGCTAGATGTAAATTATCAAACAGATCAGTTGCAGATTGATCAATATGACAGGTCGGTAAATCAGGCGTGATCTCATCTAAAACAAGCGCTTCGATAGTATATTGATGTTTAGGATCATATCTTGACCTAAATGTTAAGTTGACATTTCCTCGGATGGGTTGTGTTATCGTTGTTCCACCTAATCCATTTATTGACGTCACTGGGCTGCTGTGTACAGGAAGACCTAAATTCTTGCAGCACTTCAATGTAACGTAATGTTTCTGTGATCCTGGATCCAGCAGACATCTCAAAACCTTGTCCTTGCCGTTACGCCCACTAGCGAGTACCTGAGCAGTGGCGAGAATTTCCGTCAAGGGTGATGTAGTCTGTCCCGATGCCGAATGAGTACATACAGAGGCACCGTTGTCCTTTACGGATGAACTTGTGCTAGCTTCACTATCATCCTTAGATGAAGACTTGGACTCGTTGTTATTCATTGCAGGTTTTGAGTTTTCGAAGTGTAACGTTGTATGATGTTTGCCTTTACATTTACGACAAGTTTTCTTCGAGGAACATTTCGATGCAGTATGATGCGTGTTCAGACAATTAGTGCACGCGTGAGTTTCCTTAACGAAATTAAATTTTTCGTTAGGCGTGAGTTTCATGAAATTATTGCAATTATAAAGTTGCGAGTGATCATTACTCTTGCACATAGCACATGAACTTCCGTTGTCATGCCCTTGCGTGCTAACATACGCTTGGGGCGTGCGAGGGAGGGGAGCTCGCACGCTGCTAGTGTTGGCAGCGGAGCCGCTTTCAGCCTTAGTTGGCGTTCGTTGCGATGTCCGATATAAAATCTTCACTTGTTCCCTAACGAAACAAATGAATTCGTCATATGTAGGCATTGTAGAAGAATTCCGAATAGACATCTCGAAATTCTTTGTGGTATCTGAATCTAATAACTTAAGACCCAGGTGAATGAAAATAAAGTCACTTAAGTTTTCGAGCTTGAGTTGTCTTATTGCTGAAATAGTAGCAGCAAACGAATCAATTATTTTTTCTAAATTAGATGCCGAAGGACCGTTGATGTTGACAGGTTTCATCGAAAACAGCTGGTTTAAATATGACGTAGCTAATGCGCGTTTATCATCATATTTCGCGATCAATGCTTCCCAAACTGTGTTGTAATTTTCTGCGGCAGGTATAACTCCCGCACAGATCGACTTTGCCTTTCCTGTCAAATGACTAAACAAATAATGAACACGCTCAGAATCCGTAAGTTTTTTATTCTCATGTATGACACGCTTAAATGTTTCATAAAAGAATGGGAAGTTTTGAATATCTCCATCGAAAGAAGGAAGTTCAATCCGAGGGATTTTAATGGAGTCGTCCTTACATGAATGGCTCGAATCCCTGGATGTCGAAGGGCTCGGAGCAGGTGCATCAATTTTTGAAATTTGACATTTTATTACGCAGTAGAGATCTTCAAACGCATTCATTGCGTTGTAGTTGACGATGTACTCCGGGTCCAACTCCAAGTTCAGAAGATTGACTTCATCCATCAACTCTATAAATTCTTTTCTCAGTTGATCGACCAATCGAGCTTGCGCGATGAACTGCGAGAAAGCCTTCTTGTCACTGCTTAACTTTGGAATCATGTCATAAATATTTTGTAAACGCATGAAACATTGAGCACGTTTTGCTTCCGCGAGCTTAAGTCGCGTTGCCATGGTTACCTAGTTATTACTATGACAGCACGAAAAAATATGAACAATTTGTGCTAAGATGCACAAATAATTATAAATTATATTCAACTTGTATAATACCTTAATGCAAGTCGAAGGAAAATGAAGTAAATACGAACGTTACGCTTGTATAATACCTTAATACAAGTGTAACCTTCGCAATAGGTTAATTACAGTTTATGAAAAAACTGAGGCTTTTAGGAATAATTTACCCGTAGCTTTCAGTTTAGTAGAGTGTATTTAGTAACTTAAAATACACTGAAATTATATACTTAACGAATATGGTGTGCAAAAATGTTCCGTGAAAATTATGTCACAATATGACAGTTACAAAATACGAAATTTATTTGTAACGCATTTATAAGGTAGCGTGATGAATAATCCCACACGCTACGCGTAAATGAAATATGAAATAAAAATAACAGACAATAAGAATAAATTAATTTACTGACCGTACTTTGAAATAGAATTATGACGGGAACATTTTTTTGAAAATTAAGAAAACGAAAGGAAATCCGAAATTATATTTTGTACCTACGCGATTCAGTGAGCAACAAGGTTATTATGTAATATTTTTTAAGGTAAATTTGGAATCCGGTTCAAAGGCCAAAAAATGGGGATGCGGAAAAACTTACATGCACTGGTTCTGCGTTTTCCTCCTTATAGAGTCTCCAGTATCCACTGATTCGGCGGCACTTTATTTTGTTGTATGTATACTTAATTATAGGGATCCCTTTGGTTTCATTTTCTTCAACACACAATATTGAATCGAGTTTTATTTTTACATGTATTGATGTGGCATGTGTCATTTTTTTTTCTTTTTATTATCGCCTTGCCGTCTATATTGAAAACCCGACAAGGAGGTCAGAATTCATAGGTTAAGTATTTAATACGTGGCGCAAACACACAGATTGACTAAGTCCCACAGTAAGCTCAAGAAGGCTTGTGTTGTGGGTACTCAGACAACGATATATATAATATACAAATACATAAATAAAGTGTCATTCAATAGAACTTGCTAACTATGTAAACAAAAGTTACTAGTAATTTGACATTCAGTGTCAATTTTAGTATGGCGGTTTGTTTACATAGTTAGCAAGTTCTATTGAATGTCACTTTACATAGAAAACACCCAAGACTCAGGAACAAATATCTGTGTTAGTCACACAAATAAATGCCCTTACTGGGATTCGAACCCAGGACCGCGGCTTAACAGGCAGGGTCACTACCCACTAGGCCATACCAGTCGTCAGTCGTCGTATCTTATATTAATGTACCTTTTGAATACATCAAACTAATTTTTACGTTGCAAGATTCGTCAATCTATGAACTCAAAACAAAAACGGCCGTTTTATCTTTGGACGCATAAATTGACGAATCCAGCAACATCAAAACTAAGTTGGTGTATTCAAAAGGTACTTTAATACATGATACAGTACGTAGCGGCCCCCTTTTTTCAATAACTTTCGAATTTAAATAATCACGATTATTTAGCAGTGGCGCTAGTGTGCACGTTGATGGGCTCTTAACCGCTGAGTTTCGTGTATCCTGAAATAAATAGAGGGGAAAATTCTACTAGGCTGCCGAAAAGCGCTCTTTCTACAAATGTAATTTTATAACTTTTCTACATTTGCGTTATTCCTACACCAGCGAATTTGACTTTACGCGTTACAGGGTGTTTTTTCAACCCATAGTAAGATTTCGCTAAGTGAATCTATAGGTCGATATGAGTAACTTTTAGTCCCATGACTAACCCCAAAATCGCGTAAATAATGCTGGTTCTTCCATAGAAAACATCTACATATGCTCAGCCAACTTTAAAACACCATACTTTAGAAAGACTCACGTTAGACCGGGCCGTGTCCGGGTCGAAGCTTCCGGCGCTTAATTTTCTATGACAGATGACAGGTGATGACGTGATGCTTTCCATATAAAACGAAGCTCCGGAAGCTCTGGCCCGGACACGACCCGGTCTAACGTGAGTTATCCTTTATTTGTCTTTATAAATGACCCCTATGGTTATCGTTTTCTATTTGGAACTGATATTTTCAGACAAGCCCATATATTATAACCTACTCGTACATGCAAGGGCTCTACCCAGACATCCATCATGTTTTTGTAAACAAAAAATACTCGCAAATACGTCCGGGTTTTAGCTCAAAAAGCGTTGTGTGCTCACTGCGCGGTCACTTTCATTGTCAATTTTGTCTATTTGCCTGGATGAATGCAACAGCGCACAGTAAATATTGTGACGTGATAGGGTGATAAATAATTCAGGAAAAGTTATTAGTACCTATGTGTCATGACATAAAACTATGTTAACAGATTATATCGCATTACATACTTGTTAGAACGTGACAGGCATGGGTGACAGACGATAAAGAGGCAATCATCTTAAATGTAAGGCCTGAGTGGACGCTCGAGTTGGGCGTGCAGCGGGGCGGGGCGTGCGGCGTGCATGTTAAACAAATGCAGACGTATAGGAGCGGCCTTAGTGCACGCTGCTCAAATCACTCGTGACCCCGACGCCATGCTGCACGCCCCGCCGAACGCTCCGCTTCGAGCGTCCACTCAGGCCTTACAATTAGCCCTACCAGTATGTCATTGTGTCATCTTTATCTCTCGTGTTTACTACCATTACACACCATTGTTTGTTTTGTAACCGAACTCGAACTTTGAGCCTAAACATTGAAGTAAACCCTTCGAAAACATTGGGCATATTTAATTGCGTAGTAACTTTTCAATCAAAACCTTTAGAATTGCGATTCAAACTCGGAAACAACAACAGTTAAATCAATATCATTTGCATTTGAGACGCGAGTTTCGTCGTAATTTAAAAACCCTTCGAATGTGTGAAATGGCGGTAATATATCATCAGTGATTCATACATACCTATGTTTAGTAAACACGATGATGATGATGGAGTTTTGACACATCGTGCTAAGGGCTATTATTTTTCGATTTCGATAATTAGGATGAATAAAATGACATTAGTACCAATGAAAAACAAAATCGATTGAGGCACATTTACCTACATAGGCTAGAAATCCTCTAGACGGAGTTTAGACCAATTATTTAATGAAACCGTTGCTGCCAAAAATACTGGGGTACGGGGGACGAGGTGAGCGAGTCCCGTGTCGTGATTGGACTCCGTTCAAAGACACGGACGTCACACAAAGACACTTTGACTCGAAAATGGAGTAAAACTACCGTAAGTATATTTGTGGCAGAGGGGGTAGCGCTACTATGCTCAGTCTGGACGATGTCTTGTCTGTGTTTACCTATGTCATAAAAATATTAAAAGGCATTATGGAGCTTAAATAGAACTATATAGCTTTAAGTCATAAAAAGTTCAAGATTGATACAATAATCTTATGAAACACAAGTAATTATGCTTGTAAACTTTTTTACTCTTCCCAATTAAACTCGTACATAAGATGCGCTCAAAACATCAAGACGATCGTCAAAGTAGTATCAAAACCATAAACAATTGTTAAATCTGAATCGGGCTCCAGAGCCCGTACCACGAGTCACTGACAGTGTCAAAACTGGCTTATTGAGCGGCCGTTTTATAGTGTCGAAGAATATTTGACCTCAAAATATTTATAAATAATTACCTATACCAAATAATGTTAATTGACTTGTTAATTTACTTTAATTTTTTTCTCAAATGTATGAATCTTGTATATTTATAAATCTACCTTTAATGTAGTTTAGTAATGTAAGCCTGACCTCTAATTTATATTATCAATAAAATATGAGTATGGGTATGAGTATACGCTATCGAGAACGTAATAATTTACTTTCTATACATCCCGTTCGCACTAATATGCGAGTACAAGCGAGATGCATAGAAAGTAAATTACGTTCTCGATGGCGTTTATGTCAGTGCCAAACTGATGGTAGCCGTACAGGCTTTGTAAAGTTTTGTACAGAGCACGAATAAAAAGTGACCTCATTAAAGAAAAACAAACCTGCCTCGCATTCCAATCAGCGATTTAAATAGCTCAAGCAAACATTAGTGGGCCCAAATTCTATTACAAGTAAGTTATGCCGAGTAATGGAGCTGTGTTTCGTTTTTAACATAACTTTAATGGAGGTCACAAAATAATGAGATTATTTCACCGACTTTATTAGGTCCTTGGGGTATTCCTTTCATTTAATGTTTCTGTGGATATTTTTTTTATGTAAATTGAGGCACTATAGAAGTAAAGATTGAAAATAATAAAAAGACTACGTAATTAGTATGACGTTAACGTTTTTTTTTATTGTATGGGACACGATTGTTTTATCAATTGACTTCTTATAGTCAAGTTTATTTGTCGACAACTATTTTGTGTATGGTATTCCTATGTGTTTGACGAGTAGTCTTCAAAGAATATATGTATATGGCCGTTAATATTTATATGGAAATTATGTTTTTTTTTCTTTTAGGTGTAATCGATTAATTATAATGTTTATTTTTTTCAGATAAATTGGCTGTCAATAAGAAAAGGAAACAAAACAGAAAACGATGTAAGTACATTTAGTTTAGATTTTAATTACTGCAATTCTTAGGTTTTTTTCTTCTTGAATAACGTGCTTAAACGCAAGCAACGCAAACGTCGAAAAGGTAATGTTATCGAGAAATTTAACGTTTTCTGTTGTAATGGGGTGGCAATGCAGTCGGCAGTAATGCTGCATTACTGCTCCAGTAATGCTGGTAAAGTCTGAATCCGAACGGTAACCGCAAGATCCGCAAGTCATCGTCTAGGCTTTATTACACAGGTACATAATGCGGAGCATTGACGTTAATATCTAAGGACGGGCTAATGGGGCACTAAACATCGTACTAGTTCAGCGGTGCTACCCACGAATTCCAGCCAATCGTGCAGTCTAACGCGACTAGTTGCGACCAATAGCGCGCGTAATGCGCACTCGTCAACCAATCGCGCGCGTCATGCGAACTCATCAACCAATCGCGTTGTAGCGATTTCACACCGCTGTACTGGCCCCTGTCATGCCTCATTATTATTGCCCGTAAAGCCAGTCCCTAGATATCTATGTCAATAATGCGGAGTCTATGTAAGGTAGTCTTACTTGACTCTACTAAGGTAGTATTAGCAGAGTATCCATTGAGTTTGTAAAAGGTATTTTCGGACCGGTATGATCGATGATGCTTATAATTCATTGTGCAGACTCCGCAAACAATGCGCTTTGAAATATCGAATACACGTTCAACTAATATATTTCCCTGCGGACTTGTATAAGGTTATATTTTATAAGGTTATGTTTTAATATCTTCTCAATATAGATACTTTACGAGTGTTTAGTACCGAAGTAACTAAAAACGAATCGTATTTTTGTAAAGCCATGTTTGATTTAATTAGTGGCATAATTAGGGAGTGATTTGGGGGAAGTTTTTTATATTTAGTTTTTAGTTTTAGTTTTGTGTTAGCATAGGTTTAATTTACTTTCTTTTTTGTTTGTGATTTGACATGTAATATGAATTATTAAATAAAATATGTGGCATAAAATATATATATATATATATATTCTTCTAGTTCCTAAAAATTAATAATTGCTCAATTATTAATTCCTTCCTAATAGTTCAATGAACTCAATAATTGTATTTTATGAAGGGGCTTTGTGCTAATATTATGCTTTGTGTTATTATTATAGGCTAGTTTATAAGCTTTCTCAATTATGGCTATAGGTGACCTGAACTGGTTCTAGGTACTAATTCATGTAAAATATAGTACCTAGGTAAAAAAGGAACGAAGTCGAATATGCCTGGAAGCTACGATGACATTTTGTATAAACCCAATATAAAAGATATACAAAAACACGCTCGCTCTTTTGTACTCATCTGCTTTCGTAATGACTTATCCAAATTATTTGCCAATGGAAAATCGACTTTAAATTATATCCATTAAAGTCCCTAATCCCTTCTTCTAGTCATGTGGGCTTCTAGTCAAGTTCATGTATTGAATAGAATGTTGTTCGAATTTTACGCCTCGTTTTCGAATAAACATAAACATGGATTTAGCGGCGCGTATGTAATGGAGGTTTACATCAAAATTGTCGACGGAATTTTACGATGTATCTTAAATATAAAGAAGCTTGTTCGGAAGCTTAAACTGTATCAAATTTGCATCATGTTTTACTTGAGTTGCGCTCATTCTAGAGTAAAGTTACAAATGAGCGAACACGCCGGCACTGGATTTTAATAATAATTTATTTGATTATCATATGCTAAGGCGGTTTTCAAAACGTATATATTATGTGGTTGCCACAGTACAAGAAGAACTTCGCTATAGACGTGCTCTAATATCTCGCTCGCACACTGGAATATCGTGCTTAAATTGCACAGGTATCCTATTTAAGTAAAAATGTGAATACGCGCCCAAGGCGAAGTTATATTTAATGGTAGCGTAAATGCGTACATTACGATGATACGTAATAAAACATACATCCCTCTTACTCTTACAGTGTCTTAGGGGTCTGAAGTTTATAAGAATAAATGAAATTTAACCCATTAGGGGAGACCAAAGCAAAGTGAAGCATGAGGCAGGGTGGAAAATTTGATGTTGTGCGTGAGTTACGCACGATATTGAGCTACGGAAGTGCCATTAGTGCCATTTTAAGTCGCGGTTCGCCGGTTAGTAGAAAAAAAAAGTTCCTCCTTGTTTTGGCTGCTCAACGAGAAAAATCTTATAAGTACTTTGAATAATATTTATGTCAAATGTCGAAAAAAGGAGGAAGTTAACAATTCATGTTTGTTTAAAATCGTAAAACACGGATTTATTTGATGTCAATTAAGCTCGCACTCACTCTTATGAGATACGATATTTAGTCTGAATAGTGTTAACCATTGTCACACGGATTACAAAATGCGTTTACGTAATCCGACTGGATCTCTTCATATTCCATTGTTTATCTATCATTTCAGGTTCCAACCAGTACACATCTGAACTCCAATTACCGCTATCAATTACCGATGTGTAGATCAAAATTATATTGGTTCCTGCGTTAAAATAGCTGGCTGCATACACAGGGCTTTAGAGATTAGCTGCGTGTTGCGTTAATCCAATTGGTGCATAACGGGTTAACTCGAGTCCTGGGTTAATTGTTCTGTAACTGGATTTCCTATATTAAGTCCATAGCTAACTGATTAGGGCGAGGCAGTGGGCGGAACATGATGTTTCACTTAAGGCCAAACCACACGAGCTGCGTATCTCCGGCTCTCTTGAAGTAAGATAAATACGATGCCCTGATATCCGAGCACGCAAAGTCTAAAGAGAAAATACACGCACTAGAAAAGAATATTTCTACGATAAACAACAAATGTGTTTATTTGGAAAAGCAGAATGTGGCGCTCGAGCAAAAACTGTTCGAATTCGAGCAAAGCACGCGCAAGCAGAATATTGAAATTGTCGGCCTTGAAGAACTGTCGGAGGAAAGCGCGATGAGTGTTGTAACCAAATTGGGCGATATACTCGAAGTGAATATCGCAGACATCGACTGGGCCCGTCGCAAACCATCAAAAAAACCAGGCGACGACAAACCGGCCTCCATCATCGTCGGCTTCAAGACCTCCGGCGCCGGCTCCCGTGATGCGTGGCTGTCGCAGCGTCGCAAGGTCGCGGAGGTGACGAGCAACATGGTGACCGGCGGCACTAAAACGAATAAAATCTACATAAATGAAGACCTGCCCAAACCGACCCGAGCTTTACTCTGGATTACCAAAAAGAATTTGCACGGAATCTACAGATTCATTTGGATATCCAACGGTAAAGTACTAGTTAAGAAGGCAGAAGGAGACAAGACCCTTTGGATGAGATCGGAGAGCGAGGTCAACGACCTACTCAAAGTGAAGTGAAGAGTTTACCTACGTGCGGTGTAATGTGCTAAATTTAATAATAACATTCAATGATCTCACTAGTATTGAGTCAATTAGTGATGACTCAATAGATACTGCTAAATATGATAATTTTAATTATTGGTTTTCTTCTATAAATAGTTTTAATAACTGCTTATGCATACTTCATGTCAATATTCGTTCTTTAAAGAAAAACTTCGCAGAATTATTGTTAACTATAAATAACAACATTGACCACATCGATATTCTTGTAATTACTGAACCTAATATTAATTTCTCTTTGTTAAGTTTTTACAGCATAAAAGGTTTCAATCTACATAGTTATACCCGCACTGACCGCAGCGGGGGAGGGGTTCTTGTTTACACGCGGGAGGGTATCCAGGCGAGCGCGCACGAGACCCCCGCCACTAGCTTGCGATCAGCAGAGTGCGTTTCCATTACCATAAATGTTAATAATGAAACGGTGTATTTGTTATGTGTTTACAGACCACCTAAAATAAGTAAGCAAGATAAAATTATTGAATTCCTTGAAGACCTTCGGCCACTTTTAGAATCTGTACCCTCTAACGCTAATCTCATTTTTTGTGGTGATATAAATATTAACTTATTAAATAAACAGAATAAATATGTTCTAGAGTATGAAACTATTATGACAGAATTTGGTTTAAATAAATGTATTAATATAGTAACACGTAAGGAAATAGTTATTGATAAGATTGTAGAATCCTGCTTAGACCATATTTACATTAGAACCTCGGTTGGCACGGCACTAATAAGCTCAGCTGTTATAGAGCATAAAATATCGGACCATTATTTTGTGTCAGCTGTGGTGCAGTGGAACCGCGCCCCGGCGAGCGATTCCGGCCGCGCCGGCGCCCATAGCAACGGCGCATCGCCGGTGTCGCGCGGCAGTGGCGCCCTCGGTGGTACGGGTGGCACAAAACGGAAACATTTAGCCCGCGCTGAGTCGCGACGTGTCCTTGACAACCGCAAGGTCAGAGAAATGCTTTTAGACATTAATTTTGATGCCTTAATGTCATTAAATTGCCCAGTAGAATTGTATAATGCATTAACACGAATATTTTATGACATATACAACGATTGCTATGTAAATAAAACGGTCAAGTGTAACACAAGTAGAAATCATAAACCCTGGATTAACGATAATTTGAAGAATATGATAATAGAAAGGGATAGATTATTTCACATATGGTGCCATGAGCCAAAGAATATGCTAAAGCGACTTAGTTATACTAGGTATAGGAATAAATGTACTAAAGCCATAAATAAAAGTAAAAATTTTTACGATAAAAAGTGTATTATAGAGTGTAATCATAATATTAAGAAAATATGGGAAAGGATAAATATATTGTTGGGAAAAAATAGTAAAAATTTAGATGATATAATACACTCTAACATGCAAGATATGGGAGATGACAAATATATATGTAATAAGTTCGCCTCTACTTATACGGACGAGATCAAAGAGATTAAACATATGTGTAATGATACCTGGATTGATAGGGATAATTATGTTAAAAAGTCAGACGTGTGCATGAGATGGCAGCCCGTGAAAAGTCACCAAGTTAGAAAAGCTGTCAAAAACATGAACGCAAACAAATCTCCGGGCAGCGATCTGATACGCATGTCTGACATAAAACTCGTCGCAGACAAAATAAGTCCTATTCTTGCCAGATTGATTAATTTATCTGTCAAACATCATAAATTCCCTAGTAAGCTAAAAGAAGCTATAATTCGTCCAATTTACAAAAAAGGAGATCGTAAATCTTTTTCTAATTATAGACCCATTGCAATATTATCCAGTATTGATAAAATTATGGAAAAATGTATAACCGACCAGCTTAGTACCTATCTTAGTAAAAATGATGTTTTAACTCCCAGTCAACACGGTTTTCAAAGAGGAAAAAGTACCTCAACTTTATTGTCAAATTTCACAGATGAAATTAATAACTACCTAAATGATAAAAAAATTGTATTAGCCGTATTCTTTGATTTCAAAAAGGCGTTCGATACTTTAGAATCGAACACCTTATTGAAGGCCATGCACGAGTGCGGAGTGAGCGAGCCGCTGAACACATGGTTCCGCGACTATCTCGCCTCGCGCTCCTACAAGGTCAGGGTCGGGAACTCCTATAGTCGTGAGTGCGCCGTGGAGTGTGGGGTGCCTCAAGGTTCGGGCTGTGGTCCTGTCTGCTACTTGATGCACGTTAACAGCTTGTGCGGTGTGCTGCAGCATTGCTCAGCGCACATGTTCGCAGACGACCTATGCGCCTTGCGAGCGGGCACTGACCTTGAGGACACTTTCCGTCTAGTTCAGCAAGACATTAACTCGGTCATTAAGTGGTCTCACGACAATGGAATAGTTCTCAACTCCAATAAAACCAAGTTCTTGCTAATTCATTCACCGTACTTACCAATTAAGAATATCCCTTCCAAACTATATGCCCATACTTTCCATTGCTTTCACCTTAACAACTATAACTGTAACTGTGAACCTATTCAACAAGTAGAATGTATTACTTACCTTGGAATCAAAGTAGACGAGCACCTATCCTGGTCGTATCATGTTAATTTTATTTATGAAAAACTTAGAGTCTTATTAGGTAAGTTCTATCACTTAAAATTCAAAGTTCCTATTAGCACACTTAGATGTCTATACATGTCACTTGTAGATTCAATATTGAGTTATGCTCTTGACAGCTATGGGCTCACAACTAAGACCAATATCGATAAACTAGAGACTATGCAGATCAGATTTTTAAAATTACTTGTCAACCATAAAATTAAACTCAAATGTAAAGGTAACTACAGACTACTATTTAAAATTTGCAATATTTTACCAGTTAGTTTAAAACATAAATACTTACTCGCGATCAATAACCATAGCTACCAAGAGTCTAACTCAGCGGATTCCTTAACACCAGTTAATCATACATACATCACAAAGGCTGTGACTACAGGCAAACTATCCGTTCCTAGAATTAATAACTACTACGGGGATAGAACACTTAGAAAAAGAATTCCATACTTACTCAATAGTTTGCCTGAAGCTATAAGACGCGAAAACAAGAAGTCCAAATTTAAATCTATGTTAAAAAAACATTACCATGACACATTGTAGTAATTAATTTACCTACTTTAAGTTACATTAAGTTACATATTAACCAGAGACTGATGACCCCACAGTCAAACTCATTGTTGAGTTTTGCGGGGCTATGATTATAGTTAAGAATATCACTGTACTTTATTAATTAAATAAATAATAATAAGGTCAACCGAGGTAAATGCGTTACTTGAGGTAAATGCGTCTTTTAAAGATTTCTTCTAAACGGAACATTTTAGAACGATTGCAACCCTGTCTGTTTGAAGCGTGGTCACTGAACTTTTAATGCAGACGGTTATAATAGTTATAATAATTCGAAGATATCTTCAAATGACGCATTCACCACTGGAGACGCATTTACCTCGGTTGACCTTAAATCGTTTGCGTTGTGTGCCGCACTCGTTGCGTGACGCACTGCCTAGGGCCATGAAAATACATAAACATTATTATAGCGTTCAGACCCTTTTTTATGGCGCTGGCGCCTCCGGTTTGTGGTTTTGAACACAATAGGATCTCCGACCTCTGCCATTGTACATGCATGTATGGTCTACCTGAATATGGCATGCAAAATTTTACACTAACTTACATTCAAAATGCCAAGCGGACGGGTTCCGTGTGACGATGTGACGTCACCATAAGCGTTGCGGCTCATATATGAGCCGTGGGAGCGGACGGGTTCCGTGTGACGATGTGACGTCACCATAAGCGTTGCGGCTCATATATGAGCCGTGGGAGCGGACGGGTTCCGTGTGACGATGTGACGTCACCATAAGCGTTGCGGCTCATATATGATCACATAGTGGGATTTGACAGGTTAGCATCGTTCGCAACATTCAAATAAATCAATACCACATTCGGCCGAAACATTGCTTTCATCGGATCCTCTCCCAAAAACCTATTCATTGGTATTGTAAGAAGTCCTCAATTGGAGCATAAGTACTCCCTTCCTCCTGTATTGCTAGACGTTAGCGAGTGAACAGTTTTGACCAGTATAAGCAAAAACTTCGATTCTGTTTGGAACTTCATCATTTTAGCCTTCGATCACCCACTGCTGAGCTGGCCTCTCTTCTTTAGGGCCTATGCTCTCGAGATCTACACTACTCCTAGCATTATGGCTTGAAATCCAAAGAACATCTACCCCTTAAAATAAGTATTTCACACTTTTCGTTCTCAATTTTATTTACATACTTGATATGTGAAGCATTGTTAAGTTGAAAGTTTATAATAATGAAATATAATCATTATGTCCATGAGGGTTTTTACATTGTAGTCATTTTTATTTTACTTTTTATATCAGTTGATAGTGAATTGATTAATTGCCTACAAATTGAAATTTTTAGTAATAACATAATTAATCGTAAACCAATGCTAGTTGCTCTTATTACTTCAACTTTTTTAATTTATTATTTCTATCGCTTGTATTTCAAATGTCATTTTACCGTGTTCTACAGATTTTCGAATGACGATACCGCTCGAAATTCAGAAGTTAGCCCCCTGGAACATAATTAACCTGTCGAATCCCACGATATGACGTCACCATAAGCGTTCTGGCTCATATATGAGCCGTGGGAGCTGACAGATTAATCTCCTATATCAGCGGTCGGCAACCTTTTAGCAGCCAAGCAGGGATCAGATACCGGTATTTTTTGTATGGGAACGGAAACGGTATTTTTTCGTTCTTTGCTAATTACTTCATTTCAAATTAGGCAATCTAATAATACGAAGTCGTTACGTAAACACACAACATTTCGAGTATAAAATAATTCGAAAAATATGGTTATTTCGATGTTTTTGCAAAAAACCGTTTCCGATCCCTGGCCAAGGGCCACAATAGCCCAAATGCTAAAGGCAGCCTGTGTACTGGTTTTCTTTAGTCAAATCGTGCGCTTTGCAAACAATATAAATAAAACTCCTGTATTTAGTTCACTGATATCGGATGCCGAATTCTCATTCCTCCATTTATTAAGTGCGGATTTTTCAAGCATTCCCCGCTTTGTTGGTTTCGAGTTTCCTTTTTGCTTTTAATACCTGGCTCAATTTTGTAAATGATGGCTTTATGTAGCTTTACAAAGAATGTGCCAGTTTATTTAGTACCTGAAATACATAATTGTTTATTTATGAATTAATTTTGTATCGAGCTGAAACTGAAGCTGAATTTTAGAATAAATTTACATAAAAATGAAGTGATTATTTCTTTAACAGGGTAATGGCAGGTCCTCGTTTTTTCTCTAGACTATAGCTTAAATTTTCAATTTCTTACTCGACTGCCCTAGTTATATTGAGACATTAAAAAATATATATATTTTTAGTCTAAAAACTTTGGCACTACTTGAATAAGAAGTAAAAAGTGTAATAAATATGTTTTCGAAAAATCATTTAATCATAAAATGTACCTAGGCGACTCCATTTCCCGCTCTGTTCAAGATGCCACCACTTGTCTGTACACTTATTATGACTTAAAACTTTATGGGAAACAACGGGACCGGGTTCTTTAAGGGTAAGATTGAAAGTAAGGAAGCTCTTGTTTAGACTCAAAATGATGTAGGATGCATTCGGATTGCGACTGCAGCAGTGTTAAGGTGCATGATGTTCGGATGTCAACTACATTGCGGCGTCGTTGTTGCTGCCACTGTATCTGTCAATTTCCTTGATAGAGTCTGTGCGGAAAGAGAAGAGTCGTTGAATGTATGGGGCCCAATACATTCCACGACTCTTCTCTTTTCGAACAGAGCCTAGCAGTAGGTATGTGTACGAAGATTGTCACACGTACAGTAACATTATATCTAATAACTGACACCAATTTCGCAACTACCTAGACAAGCAATAGGACGTCCTATATCCTGCAATATTAAGATGAGTTTTTGTATTAAAAAGTAAGTATTAGTTTATTTATTTCGTTCTTGAAATTCTCCAACATTTCATCTCTTGGTATCCTCTCAGTACTTGTCTCCATTTTAATTTATGTGCAGTATAGACGTAAATTACAGAAATGCACAATTGTTGCATACCGCTAGCTGAAACACTAATAGTTCTCACCAACTTCTATAGACAGAAACCAAAGTTTGTTCCATAAATTGTTTAGACAGCAGCAAACACAAAACTCCCTTCTCAAAACGACCTATTCCCACCTGCATTTCAATTGAAAATATACCTTGTTTTAATGCAAATAGAGATTAGTTTTGTGTAAAATCACTAGTGGAGATGGGTTGTTTTAAGCCAATGCTCTTCAAGTGGTATTTCAGATTGGTGCTGAGTTGGAAGTGTTTCCTAGATTTATTATTCAATGGTACATGTACTGCAATGCTGATTAGATAAATGTAATATTATTATCAATATTATCATTGTTTAGTAGAAATAAAGAACTACTTATGTGTACAACTATTAATATATTTTAGGTACAAAATTACTTAAGTAGTTGCAAGTCTTTCACACTAAATATAAGTGAGACACTTGATATTTATTTTTTCTGAGTCTCTCGAACCTAGCCGCCACCATACAATCGAAATTTCTTTCTCATTTCAAAAATACATTCTGAAATAATATAAAATTTGACATGAACAAAATTTTACTCGCGCTACGCTACTAAGTTTCATGTAATTGTAAAAGGCCTGAGTGGACGCTCGAAGCGGAGCGTTCGGCGGGGCGTGCAGCGTGACGTCAGGCTAACAAGTGATTTGAGCAGCGTGCACTAAGGCCGCTCCTATACGCTTGCATTTGTTTAACATGCACGCCGCGCGCCCCGCCCCGCTGCACGCCCAACTTGAGCGTCCACTCAGGCCTTACACTTAGATTGTATGGGAGCGGTTTTTTAGCGGTTCAAAGTCGTTATAAATATTTCCAAACTTTACATGACCTATCATTATAGTTAATCTTTATTATGTTCAGTTAAACTATATATGGGTTTTTGTCGAGCATTGCGAATGACAATGGGACATACTCACTGTTTTTATTAGGGTTCCGTAGCCAAACGGCAAAAAACGGAACCCTTATGAATTCGTCATGTCTGTCTGTCTGTCTGTCCCTGTAAAGTCACAGCCACTTTTTTCCGAAACTATAAGAACTATACTGTTGAAACTTGGTAAGTAGATGTATTCTGTGAACCGCATTAAGATTTTCACACAAAAATAGAAAAAAAAAAACCCCATCATAAATCCCCTAAATACGGAACCCTTCATGGACGAGTCCGACTCGCACTTGGCCGCTTTTTATCACTTATTTAGTCACGAGCGGCCTTCATAATAAGGTCTATAAATATTCTTCTATACGTTGAATACAAAGAGAAATCTTCACAATCATTTCATCGGCGACTAATACATACGTACTAAAATTATATATCTCTCTAAATTATTATATAGTTATCTATTTTAGAATCAATTTTTGCGCTCTAAATACATGACTTAAATATACATACCTACCTACTTTTAAATAATTCGATCTATTTCTGTTTAATTTTTCACACTTCTCTGTTAATTAATTTCCATTAATAAGTTCTCACCTTGATATAAATGATGCTTATATCGATTGGTTTTATAAATAGAAACCGGCCAAGCTAAATATGGCAATTTGAATGGCTGGCAGTTTTGACAAATGGTTCGGGATCAAGCACGGGCTCGTACCGAGGACGATAGGAAACCGATTCATTCGTTTGTAGTTTCGGAACGCCGTATGGCACATTCAATCTTTGACTCTGCACAGACTAAAATCTGTGCAGAATGTCTAAATGAGAAAGTATGAAAGTGCATATTTTTTCATGATATTTGACATTAATTAAAGGTGACATTCGGATGTCACCTGCAGCTGCAACAGCAGCATTAGTTGCTGTTGAACGTAACTGCTGATTATGTTGACGCGAGAGATGTTATTGTTAATATTCAGATGAAATTGACTATAAAGGGGCCCACTGACTATTAGTCCGCCGGACGATATCAGCCTATCAGTTGTTCGGAACTGTCAACTTTTTGTTAACTGACAGGCTGATGTCGTCCGGCGGACTGATAATCAGTGGGCGCCTTTAGACCATATTGCTGCGCCCTTACAGGATCTACATTCCATGTAAGTCTAGCGTAAGAAGAGCGTTCGGCGGGGCGTGCAGCGTGGCGTCGGGCTCATAAGTAATTTGAGCAGTGTGTACTAAGGCCGCTCCTATACACTTTTGCATTTGTTTAACATGCACGCCGCACGCCCCGCCCCGCTGCACGCCCAACTCGAGCGTCCACTCAGGCCTTACACTTACACTAAATGTAAATATATTGGCAATAAAGATGTTTGCATTCTCAAAAAAGAATGACGTATTTAATGTTTTAATCACAACATTAATGCGGAAACGAATTTACTTATTACTTCACTCGTCTCTTCGTCTGCTATTTTCAACTTTATATTTTCTTCAAGCTTTACTTTTCAAGAACCAATGATCACAAAACAACCGAACAACTGAATGACACAATTTCGATTGCAGTTAATTAAACATGCATAATGAATTCCCGTGCTAATGCATTTTAATTATTCAAGCAGCGTAAAGTTTGTTTTAAGTGTTGTGTAACAAGAAAAAAGCTTTCAGCGAAGTTTTCTTTTCACACTGCTTTAAAAGGCTATTTTAACAAAATAAAGAAAGAGCGGTCAAGTCCGCGTTGAACTTGAGTATCGAGTTCGAGAACAAAGTTCTTTAGTAAACAACAAACACCATACAGATTGTGCTAGCTAATAATAAAAAGCGGCCAAGTGCGAGTCGGACTCGCCCATGAAGGGTTCCGTATTTAGGCGATTTATGACGTATAAAAAAAAACTACTTACTAGATCTCGTTCAAACCAAATTTCGGTGGAAGTTTACATGGTAATGTACATCATATATTTTTTTTAGTTTTATCATTCTCTTATTTTAGAAGTTACAGGGGGGGGGGGGGGACACACATTTTACCACTTTGGAAGTGTCTCTCGCGCAAACTATTCAGTTTAGAAAAAAATGATATTAGAAACCTCAATATCATTTTTGAAGACCTATCCATAGATACCCCACACGTATGGGTTTGATGAAAAAAAAATTTTTGAGTTTCAGTTCGAAGTATGGAGAACCCCAAAAATTTATTGTCTTTTTTCTATTTTTGTGTGAAAATCTTAATGCGGTTCACAGAATACATCTACTTACTAAGTTTCAACAGTATAGTTCTTATAGTTTCGGAGAAAAGTGGCTGTGACATACGGACGGACAGACAGACGGACAGACGGACAGACGGACAGACAGACAGACAGACAGACAGACATGACGAATCTATAAGGGTTCCGTTTTTTTGCCATTTGGCTACGGAACCCTAAAAAGTGTAGCATGTTTTTATAGTAAAAATCTTTTTCTCCTCAGCAGCTCGAACAAAGGTACTTTGCTACTTAAAAACAGTGAGCAAAATCGCATTTTGCGATGCGATTTTGCTCACTGTTTTTAAGTAGCAAGGTACCCTTGTTCGACCTGCTGAGGTGAAAACTTATTTGTTGGTATATCTTAAGAAAACATGAGTGAATAGGTAAGTGATGAAGAAGGAATAATATGATCTCTAATATGTTCTCACGGCTGAGGTGAAAAGTTTTGTGAACTACACGAGATCAAAGTTATTTACATCTCGTGCGCTTTTGAGTCCCTTACTACGTTCAAGATTCTAAATTAGTATAGAATCTTTCGCTTGCACGGGACTCAAAATAAGCACTCGAATAAATATCAAACTTTGATCTCTTGTTGTACAAATAACTATTGAACTGAGCTTGTTCACTTACCTGTACTAACAATGGCATAGTATTATTACAATGCTATTATCTGCTTTTGTTTTCGAAGCCGCCAACCAATTACATACAAAATAAGTTACAAGTACATTACATGTAAATTGATAAGGTTCTCAGTTACGGGACCCTAAAGCAAAAAGGGTTATTTTTATCTAAGTGCACAATAAAACCCGCTATCACCATGGACCTAGAATATTACGGACGGACTGTCACCTAAGACAAACTGTGACACTGCAATGGCGGACGGTTTGAATGTGTGCGTGTAGACGAGTGTTACCATGTAACACAAATTCTCCCCTAATGGTGAAACAATTATTTTTAATATCGTCCTTGTTTTCGAATAAAAAAATTGGGACAGTTTTACGTTAGACAATAAAAAAGGTGTGTACGTATCTGATAGGTCTTGAAATTCGCAATATTGCACAATTACTTTGTGCAAACATTATTTTCAATACCTAATGATACTTAGCATCGTAATGAAATCAGTTCGTCATGTTTTTTTAATTTATACATTTAACTTGAAACATATCTGGTTTTCAACAAAAAAAAATATAATACATAACAAACAAACGTTAACTATCAAACATGCATGTAAGCGTCTAAATCTCCTTAGTATCGGGAAATTACCATACCGACCTAGTTTGAAATGCACAATCAATAATTTAACCATTTACCTAAATGATCTCTTAATACATAATGATTTAATAAGAAGGGTATCAATTACCCTACTTTCGGGAAATTACACTATTCATGTTACTGGTCACACTCCTGTTTTGCAGTTTGATAATTTATAAACAACAAATTATCGTGATTTTACGTACTAATTCATAAACTTAAGTATGAAAAGTTATTCCGTGACTTTTTTTCTTTCGATCGGTACAATTCTAGCAGGATTTAACTACGCATGCCGGCATATTTTATATTTTTCTTCGACATGTTTACTTCAATGACGTTTCGATTCGTCTGACGGCAAACTGGTGGATGTGGGCTGTCAATGTGTGTGTGTCACGCGTAAATACTATGAAACTGGTGGATATTGGAATCACAGTTGTGTTGTAAGCGAAATTCTGTCCGTAATATTATAGGTCCATGGCTATCACCGGGCATTTATCACAAATTCAAGTCATTTTGTCTCATTAAATATTTTCCACGGACCAAGGGTCTTAATTTATTAAGAACGCTGTTAATCAAACCTTAATTGCTAATTGCTGCGTATAGCTAATTCTGGATTTTCATTCCCTTTGCTTATTTTCTCCAGGGCATTTTACCACCGTGGAACAAATATAACTATTTCATTAAGTATATTAAAATGCTGGGCAGCAGTGGGACGTATATAGACTCAAATTATTATATTATTATATATTAAAATGAGTCACTGAAGTATTTTAAGTCGAAGATTATGAAATGTTACGCTCCATAACGAGTATCACCAACGGGAACACGTGTTGGTAGACCGACTCATGTTAGGGGCTGCAGATTGCCACGACTGACTATTATAGGCGACGGGGGCGACAAGGGGGGCGAGAAACAGCCTCGTTTTCGGCATTAGGGTCTCCCCAAACTTATCGACGCGGAATCGGCAATGCCAATAGAAATGAAACTTTATGTCCACGCAATAAGAGCGAAAAAGACGCCGACGCGTCGGCCGTCGACGGCCGAACGGAGCCGAACCGAACCTTACCTGTTTATGCTGTTTACTATCGGCTTTCGCCGAATCCGCGTCGATAAGTATGGGGAGACCCTTATTCTTATTGTTCATACATCTGAAATAATCAATCAATACATATTATAAAACAAAGTCCCCTGCCGCGTCTATCTGTCTGTATGTTCGCGATAAACTCAAAAACTACTGTACGGATTTTCATGCGGTTTTCACTTATTATAATAGAGTGATTCCTGAGGAAGGTTTTGGTGTATAATTTGTAAAGGTTTTGTGTAAATTCGTTGAACTACCCGTGCGAAGCCGTGGCGGGACGCTAGTTACCTATAAAAAAATGTACATATGTATGTACCTACATTTTCACCTATGTCTTCCACTCATATTTCTACGTTATAGAAGATTTGTCACAAAATATAGAAAGTTTTAGAACGGAAATGTTCATGTTTCATCTGAAACGAGGCTCCCATTAGGTTGCGAGCGAAAGTGTGCTCTTGACATATTGCGGCGGCGTTACATTACCTACGTCGTTGTTAGACCTATTTAGACCTAGTCTGGGACGCATTTCGCATTTTATTAACCTATTTATATACTTACCTATTTCAATAAAAAAAGATTTTTGGCGAGACTCAATCTTCATTTGAAAATAAGTGGTCACATTTTTTTATAATACTTACTTCACTTATACTAGACTCTGATGGTAATTGGGCACAACGTTCAACAGCTTTGCGCATGTACAGTTGCCATCTGATATATCGGAGCGGCCAAAGTGTTCACAATATCTGAACACGCACTTGACAAATAGAGGCGTGTTCAGATATTTGTGAGCACCTTAGCCGCTCCGATATATCTGATGGCGACTGTAATCTTGTTCACGTAGGTAGCATGTAAGAGTAAAGGGCATTTTCCTCGATAACTGACACAGTAATAGGCTATCCATCCGCCACTGTCCAATAACGCGGGGCTGACAGCTCGGCCTAATATGGAGGGCGCTGCTCACACCGAACTATCTTCCTGTAGTTACTACTGAGAGACCTATAAAAAGGTCCCATTCCGTTCTATTTTGAAAATTTATTTTGAAAAATCAAAATTGTATTTGTCTTTTGCCAAGTTTTGATGTCAAGATGGCTATAGGATATACATACCTATATAAAAGTTATGTTTATTAAACCCTATTAACTTGGAAAAAAAAAACCTAGAAAGCCGAGTAAAAAAATGAGCAGACAAATCAAATTTCAGCAGTAAAAATACAAAATTTGTTAAGTTACTGACCTCAGTTTTGCTAAAACCTCGCATATCCTCATGCTACCTGATGTGCTAAAAAAAGATCAGTCAAATAATAAGTAAGTATTTTTTTGTCCATTATTTATATTTAAAATACTCGTGGCCGTTTTTCAACCACGCATTTAAAACGTCGTTGTTAAAAGTATAAAGACAAACAAAGATCAGTTAATTTATTTTATTTATTCATAATATCTCCAATTTTACAAAACCATATATTATGTAAATTATAAGTTCAGTAAGGGAAGTAGATGGTACAATGACAAAAACTCTGATAAAACTTTTTGCATGAGCAAATCGCTCGCGTTCGCTTTATTCCTCGACAACTTCACACTTATTTCAAGTTTAGATACCGCAATATTTCTTTGTTTCTTTCTAGTTACATCCAATAAAGAAAGAATATTGTCAAGCAGTGTTCACATCTTTGAAATTTCTTCCCACACTTCGTGTAACGCTATAAAAGTTCTGCATCAAATATAAGTTTCATTTGAAAACCGCGACTGTGGATTGGCACTCCATGATATTGTTTTCCGGGTTGGGGTAGTAAAAATTGAAATGGGTTCGTACTTCTGCAAGTTTGTGGAAGAATTTTCATATTATTACGAGCTTTTTCTTCTTAAATACAAAATTCAATATAACGTTTTAATTTTTTGTGCTTTAAATATATGTTTCATTGTTCTTAGAACAAATTAAAATAGTTTTGCTTACGCATTGCGTTTTAATCTTAACGATTTGATACTCTTCAGATATCGTAAAACTTAACCTTTCACATTTACTGTCAGCGCGAGCTACGCGTTAGGTACGTTCAGAGCCGATTACGTGTTTTCTCGCTTTGTAGTGAAAATTACTTACGGAGAACCTTCTTAGCGTGTCGCTGGCAGCGAATGTGTTTACGCGCTACTCTTGTAGGTACCGCATGATGTATCTGATTACGTGGTTTATTCGCTTTGTAACAAAAAAGCGGTAGCGGGTCGCTGTCAGTGAATGTGTTAATAAACTATTTTAAAAAATGTCCCACTGCTTGGCAAAGGCCCCTCTATTCTGCCATTTCGTCCTATCCAATGCAAAGTCCCTGTATAAAATATGCATTAAGGTGCGTTTTGGTCTTCCTCTGACCCGAGATCCATCCTATTAGATCCAGTCTGTGGCTAGTTAGGCCCAAAAACCTAAACTAAATAAGTTTTGTAAAAAGTGACCGGTGTGAGAGGCGGCCAAGTTAATCGGTGCCAGGTCAACCGTGTGCAGGAATAGCACGTAATTCGTTACATTCCTTACTTGCGCTTCGATGCGATCGGCCGAGCAAACCACTCATTCTTGCAGCAAATGATACCGGTATCGGATCGGGATATAATAGAAAATGGTTCTAGTTGTAATTCGCTTGCTCAACCTATTTGAGCGATACGTAGTTACGAATTGCCTATTCGGACGTGTATCGTACAACGTTTTACAGTAGGTATATATGGCACTTTAAAGTCTTTAAACTGTCGACATACGCACGGAAAGTGCTCTTTCCCCCACTAGTTCGGGACCATATGTACTGTAAAGTATATTATTACGTCACGATTACACCTCCTTTAATCCATGCATTTATTTCTACCCAATACCTACATCTACTTTTCTTGTACCTTATCCATAAATTTTCACCAACCACGAAAGCTACATGAATGAACAGTAAATTCACGTATTCATAAGAGTTATAAAAATAAGAGTATTACTAAAAAGCGTCCGTATTGAAACGTTTCGTACGTGTTGGGATTAAAAATACACGTCAAAGGTCATTCAGGGCTTTTTGTGAACTGCAGACCGGGAACGTTCTTTTATTCCCTTTTTGGCCCTTAAAGGCTTAAATAAATCATGAATAATAATTAGCAATGAATAGCTTTCCCTAAAAAATAAAAAAACAGTCAACCGGGAATTATTTCAAGCTAAAAGGAGGGGTTGTGTCAGAGGGATGGGACACTAGTGTGCGTAAGATCATACTACATTCATTTTAAGCTATAATTGGCTATAATTTGTTTTTCAAAAAACACAACTTTACCGAATCACATGCATACAAAGCGTTTCTAGGTTTCCGTGACGTGTAAATTTGTCACTTTTGTCAGACCGTCTGTCTGTCTATCAATCCGTCCACAGCATAGCCGACAGTTATTTTCAGGATGTACCAGAACACATTTGATAGGTAAGTGAAATCTTTACAAAATTGACCATAATATGGTACTTAGTCTTTGACAAAAAGTACGTTTATAATTTTCATCGATTAAAGTGATTAATTAAGGTACTATTAGTCTTCTGACCACATTAATGACAATTTCGTTAAGTGGGTACCTACGTTCTCTTGTAACTAGTTCAACTTTAAAAAGTAATATTGCCTAAGGAATTATATATTTTTAAATTCAGTTGAAGGTCAGACAAAAATAATTACGTATTATTTTTGTCCTTCGATACTAATTGTTTGTCAGTATCAAGTTTACTACTCATTATAACAAGTTTAATGAAAACTATATTTTCTAATATTTTTGGTGAGTAACTATGTTATATAAAGACAAAAACAAAACATTACAAAACTTCGTAACAACAAAACTTACAGCAATTATTTACTTTTTTTAAAGATTAATTGGTGTCTTAATATTTAGGAACAACTTCTAGATTTTTGCTGAACGTCATCACTTATTGTCTCGTTTTTAGGGTTCCGTGCCCAAAGGGTAAAAAACGGGATCCTATTACTAAGACTTCGCTGTCCGTCCGTCCGTCCGTCCGTCTGTCACCAGGCTGTATCTCATGAACCGCGATAGCTAGACAGTTGAAATTTTCACAAATGATGTATCTCTGTTGCCGCTATAACAACAAATACTAAAAATAAAATAAAACAAATATTTAAGGGGGCTCCTATACAACAAACACGATTTTTTTGCTCTATTTTTTGTTGATGGTGCGGAACCCTCCGTGCGCGAGTCCGACTCGCACTTGGCCGGTTTTTATTATAAAATCCTACTTTTGCAGGAGTGACTTTTATAAATTTCAATATACCTACTCAACATTTAGTTAAGATACATAGGTATTCATTGTCTACATTTCCGTCTTAGAGGTTGCAACGCAAATAGTTTCACCACAGAATGTCTTTTCGCATGTCAGATAGAAGCCCAAAGTTTGCTAAGTCGGTAAAAGGCGAAGAACTAAGTAGCCAAGTTTGCTTAGAGAGCTTCTGTCTATTTAGCTTCGAGCCTAGATCACTTACCTACTAGACGCAGCATTGGAAATAATATTCCTAGATGCCAAGCCAAGCGACAATCGCTTTTATAAAACACCATCTTAATTAATGAATGTAAATTATCATATGAATTATCATTGCATGTTATACTTATATACTTATTTTAACTTTTGGATAGGCGTTTGGCAATATATATGATTATCATCTTGGCTATAGTCCCTGGTTACTACATATAGGAGCTTTCAAACATATTATTTAATTCAGGAGCGCAATACTGTAAAATTAAATTACTAATGAGTTGCTAATGAGTAAATATGTATTACTTAGAGACAATTCCTGTTGGCTTAGCATGACGTTGATGAATGTTGAAGTCACGGGCGACAACACGAGTCATGCATGCTAGGGGGTCTGCTGTATATTAATATACTCTTCTCACACTCACAATTATTTTATAGATTTATTATCCACCACCGTGATAAAAGATAAAAGCGTAACCATCTTAAGCCCGCAGCGCAGTGAGACTTGGGCCATTTTATTTAAAGTTGTCCCCTACACTTTTTTTTGAATTTGTGAATTTATATGTTTTTTCTACTAAGAATCACGAGCTCTTTCTATCCTAATAGGAGAAAAAAAGTGTCCCAAGGTTTTTTCCCATTCCGTTACCATTTTTTCCATAAACTTTGTATGGCGGTTTCGGTATGAAAACATCTAAAAATGCATGGAAGTCTTGGGGACACTCTTTTTCTCCTATTAGGATCCAAAGAGCTCATGATTCTGAGTAGAAATAACATAAAAAATCCCAATTTTGAAAAAAAAAAGTGTAGGGGACAACTTTAAATAAAATGGCCCACTTACATAGGTATAGTTTGTAGCTTTCTAATAGAGCCCGACGGCTAATCCTATTGTCTATTGAGTAAAACCGCTCGTGCCACGTGCCACAACCACCTGCATAAAAAATCGCTCGTTCACTTTAACCAGGTAATTGAATTACAACTCCTATGGAAATTGCAATAAGATTCAAAATGAACTAATGGATAAATATTTTGTTACGATGTGTGTGGTCAGTACTTCGGTTACTGAGTGCCGGCGAGTCGAACGCTACAGAACCAGTCTAAAATGTGTCATCGAGATGCGTAACAAAGGCGCGTTATCGGACAGCGCACCTACACTGGTTTTTTGAGCGTTGGACTAGCCCGCGCTCAGGTGCCAAATAGAATAATTAAGACCCTTTTTTGCAGGTAAGTAGCACGTGCGGTTTTACTGAACAATAGACAATAGGATAAGCCTTCGGGCTCTACTAGAAAGCTACAAACTATATG
This sequence comes from Cydia amplana, assembly GCF_948474715.1. Lineage (NCBI taxonomy): Eukaryota > Metazoa > Arthropoda > Insecta > Lepidoptera > Tortricidae > Cydia > Cydia amplana. Next base: position 6,530,003 of record NC_086088.1, read on the forward strand.
CAACTACGCAAGTACGCATGCAATAATTATGTTATAGACATTCTTACAAGAGCGTCTATGTACATACGGTGACCTCCAGTGCTCGTAAATGTTACACAATGTGAAGTCTTTCGGGGGTAGTCTTAAGTCCCGAGAGACCAAAGGACTGCGGTCAGAGTTCCAAGTTAAATTGTCACTACATAATCAATGGGGCTAATATTACTGTACAACGGGGCGTTTGGGCCAAGTTTTGCCAAGTTTCGGGGTAAATTGGCCCAGGTGCGTTGGTCCATTTACTTTGATGTACTTACATAAGTACATCGTAAGTTAATTACAAGCGTTTTGTACCTAAATGGGCAGTTAAAATAAACCTTATTTAATATAGTTGTTAATTTTCGTATTCTTGTTTAAACAAAACGAAAGGTTGAAATCTGCCATAAAGTTACACATTCTGATAAAAAGCGGACAATTGAGTCGCACATTTAATATTCACTAAGTAGTCATTTTCGGGCACTTAGGGACCACTTTTATCGAAAATGATGCGCATTTTCCTATCTTCAGGCAATGGTAAAAAGCAATCGATACATACTTACACTTTATAAAATTAAGTCCCCGCCGCGTCTGTATCTGTGTATGTTCGCGATAAACTCAAAAACTACTGAACGGATTTTCATTAATGTATTCACAGCCTATCATTTTTTTGTAAAATGATTGAACTACCCGTGCGAAGCCCGGTCGGGTCGCTAGTTAATAATAAAAAGTAATAAAAGCGCCCAAATATTTTGCCAAAACAAGGCAAAAAATCACAATGAGTCATATTACATAAGTTATTCCAAAATAACTAAACTGACCAAACTCTTCGAGAATAAATTGTAATGGTTACATTTAAATACTTAGGTATTATAAGTAGGTACCGATGTTTTGTTCACCATTTATTCTGAGTTCTAGTTATCACCCATATAGATTATTTACTTTGAGTTTGTTTCGTTACCCTAAATATACCAAATACAAAACCATAAAATAATTATTTACGGATATATAAATTTATCTAGAATCAAAACAAACCTGCAAAATATAGCAGGAATAAATACAACATTCCGAGAGAAACTCCAAGTATTGTTTCCTCTTTGTGAGTCTTCTGATTTAAGCCGATTATAAGTTAATTGTCCAAAACCAGTGATTTCACATCGCCAAATTCTTTTTTTTTTTCTTTTTTTTTGAAATTTCGCTAAACTTTCCGCTAGACTTTTGGTGTGTTTATAGAAACACTCGCAACCCGTCCCAGCTTCGCACGGGTTAATAAATTATACATAAACCTTCCTCTTGAATCACTCTATCTATTTTAAAAACCACATCGACATCCGTTGCGTAGTTTTAAAGATCTAAGCTTACCTACATAGGAACAGACAGACAGCGGGAAGCGACTTTGTTTTATACTATATATGTAGTGATACCGGATTTCCGATTTCTGATAATGGTTTTGTTGTTTTTTGTTGTTTTTCCCTTAGGGCCTACATGTACTTCTACATGTTTTCAAAATTCGTATGTATAACTTGATCTCTAAGTTCATGCTACTAGGTTTTGCTATAAGTACTTAAATGATATGCCTACTTTGCGCTTTTCGTTATTACTGTTTCTGTAGTTAACTTAATAACTTTGTAAATAAAACCAAATAAACAAACAAAATCCTTTATTTTAACACACACCTGTACGGTACTTAATTTAAATTTCCAATCTGTAGTTAGAACAATCGGAATTGGATTTCATTCGGACCCCGTTCATGGCCTGAAAATATGCAATGGCCAATGGATTTATTTGTGTTTTCTGTATTGGGGACAGTTTGGGTACGTATGGGGCCGAATTTGCTTTATAAACGCCGCGATTTAAGTACGATACCACAGTATAATAAAGAGTACTAGCATACAGTATGGACGCTCCCTGCCTCCCGTTGAAAGTGCCGCCCACCCGCTGACACCCGCTCTCGGTTACCTCACAGTTACCCTACAATGTCTTATCTCACTCACACAAGCATGGTACGCGTTCACCTACACGAGCTTAGGCTGTGTGCGTAGGAACGCGTTTGTTTCATATACATTTGATCGCCAGTGTCCGAGGTGTGACGATACTCTAACTTTCATTTTTGGTACTGTAGGGACGAATGATTACAGTCAGCATTTTTGGTATACAGAGTTCGAAGGATCAGGTCAGCACACACTAATAACCACAGTGAAACCTGGTTAATTAGCACCTAGATAAATGGGAAACCTCAATAATTGCAACCAAAGGTCCGGTCCCGGTCCCTTGAGACCTTTTGGCCTGTATAATTGAAATGTTGGAACCTCTATAATTGCAATTTAGATTTTAGTGCTTTCCTTTTGTATTTGACCACATCGCAACTAAGACCTCTATAATTGACACTGATAAAAAATCCGTTATTTTAGCTCTTCTGCCGCTGTAATTGAAATAATGTAGACTTGTAGAGAGCAGAAACAATTGTATTTTAATAGCAGTGATGATTTATTTTAAATCTTCATCCAGAATTCAAAGGATGATGATGAAGATTTAACACAACCTTATTGAAATTCATGTCCTATAATTCATCTATTCAGCTGCTTTAATAGTGCAAAAAAATTGTCGGTTAATATGTGTATTTTTTTTCTCAGTGACATATTTTCATTAAAACCTTATCATCTACCCTTAATTACGGCCTGCTACTGTGGGGTAATTCTGTTGACGTCCAGAGGGCATTTGTGATCCAGAAATATTGTATACGAGCAATGGGTGGCGTTAAATTTGATGACACGTGCAGACCTCTTTTCCAAAAGTTTCATATTCTCCCCCTAGCCTGTATGTATATTTTGAAAGTATGTCTTTTCACAATAAAGCACCCGGAGTACTTTATAAAGCGCGAGGAAATGTTCGCAAGAGAACTCCGGGCTCAGTACCAACATCTACTATACCAGCCAGCCTGTACGTCTGATATTTGTAGGAGAAATGCATTTAATATGTGTGTTGTAATATTCAACAACCTCCCTAAAGAGCTCAGAAAGTTAAATGGGACGGTATTTAAAGTAAAATTGACTGAATGGCTACATGAACATTGTTTTTATAGTGTTAAGGATTATTTAAATTTTAAATTATAATGTTTAAAATGACAATTGCCGATTTGTATTTGATATATGTAATTAACTTTTACTTTTGACTAATTCTACCATAATACTTTTATACTTGTCGGAGCGAGACACCAGAAAGACGTATTGCAGCATTACAGTTCATAGTTAGACGCCTGTATAAAATCGATTAGCAATGTTTGGCGTATTGTTGAACTAAAATGACAGGTAGAAGGCTTTGGAACGTCAAGATGTGTACCTATCTTGAGTGAACGTAGGCACGGGCAGGCATTTTTGTCGTTATGTTGGTAGACTGGTCAGGCAGGTTTACCAACTTGAATTGGAGGCGGGAGCGGTTGGCTCCGCCGCTGGAACTGGCTTCCTTCTTCTTGATCGGACCGCGCTAGAGATCGGACGTTAGCCAAGCTCGTGCCTAATTCGCTACGTTCCTGAAGGCTTACACCTGAAGGATTATTCTGAAAGCTTATAGATTCTCACGTTGTTTAACCGTTTAGCTAAGTGTTTTATTCCAAGTGTTATTTTGATTTCTTATGTGCCATTAGAAGCTTACTTTTGTAAAATAAAGATTTGAACGGTTTCATGTGATCTTTTTATTTTGATTCAAATAATTTTGGAATAGTGATTGGTCGTTTTGATAATTTAGTACTAAAATATAGTAGGCACTAGTATGGGTAACGAGTCTGAATGTTTATTTCATGCGTTGGTAGCATACCTACTATTTTGGCTGTGAAGTAATACATCTAGGTACTACCCCCACGCGCCCACCGCCATCGGGACCATCCGTCGCCGATATCAGCAAGTGGGATGGATGCGGAGTTTCATGTATTGCTTACACAGCCACCTGGGAGCGTGGTGTATTTCTGGTGACCTACATTCCATAATCTGAACACGTGGTAAGGTAAGCTCACGTGTCTAACCTTGATTGAATGGCGAGTGTAATTCATTGTTATTTGGTGAGAATTATTGTGAAATTGTGAATTATGATTGAGGCAGTCGAGCATAGCGGTCGTTACGTGACGTCATGTCTGGGATCGTTATGTTTCTTTGTAATTAATTTTTGTAATCCATTTAAATCGAAGCGATCTTGAGTTATTTTGATTTGAAATCCATACTGTTAATTAAAACCAAGTATTAGCTATCACGACGTGATATTATTCATCGCTCACTTGTGAATCTACCCTCAATAATTGATTTTTCATGAAAATACAATTAATTTTTAAAATCCATTTAAATCTAAGTGATCTTAAGTTATTTTGGTATGAAATCCATATTGTTAATTAAAATCAAATATTGGCTGTCGCGACGTGATATTATTTCATCGCTCACTTGTGCATCTACCCTCAAAAAATATTTTTTTTTTCATAAAAATACAATGCACCGTTAGAAATTGATCCTGCTGATTTGCCAATGCAAGCATTATGTAATCTTTACCCTGTAATGTTTAGTAATTAATAAAATTGCGACAAATTATTGCTCGTAATGCCGTGATAGATCACAAATCGTGTATACTATGGAAACATGAGCTACGCATATGAAAATTAATGTTACAGTGTCCTGCAGCCGGAGCCGAGCGAGCTTGCGGACGCCATTGCGCCCGTGATACAGAGGCGGCTGTGCAGTATCTTCTGTGCTGGAGATTTGGAAATAAAAGGACAGGTTTCGTTCTAATTGTTTATTAGTGAATTTTATTTTGAGTGTAATGGCGAAGCATAAGTCGAACGTAACTAATAAGCTGTCACTTTTCGTATTGGCCCATTTTACCGTGTTACTTATTTTTGGAACACGTGTTTGTTTGTTCATAGATTGAAATGCGCACTCATTGAAGTTTAAATTTTATTCTGAGATTTTTGAAGTCCCGTATACATTCGAACCATGTTTTTTGTGTCTGCTACCTTGCATTTCATAAACCTTTCGAGTTTAGCTTGCATACATGATAAACCTGATACCGTGCAAATGATGATTTCAGTAACAGCCAGCTATGTTGAACCACATCGTGTCTCTCGCAATCTGCCGCAGCAACGGCAACGGCAAGCGGAAAGGATCAGCCTTCGTGCTTGGGTTGGACCTCACCACCACCACCTTTGACTTGGTCGCGTGCATCATACTTTATTAAGCTGGTGAGCAGTTCCCATTTCGTTGGGATTATTTTGAGATGTTTTACTTCTGCATAGAAGTCTTGAGCGAGTTTCTGTTGTTAAAGCTAAAGAAGAAAGCTATCTTTAGTGATTTTGATCAGTATGTGATCATGTTCAGTTTCAGTTGATCAGTTGACGCTGATAGTACTAATGGTTCTGAGTAACATGATTTAAAGACCTGTTTTTATTTTCTTTTTTTTGGAATTCACTGTTAACATTGTTTTGCTTTCGATGGACTGAAAGCTTGTACTTTCGTAAGACTGAAATTACGCCCGATGGACTGGGCACTACTGTTTTGCTTTCGATAGACTGAAGGCACGCCCGATGGACTGGGCAATACTGTCATGCTTTCGATGGGCTGAAGGCACGCCCGATGGACTGGGCAATACTGGTTTGCTTTCGATGGACTGAAAGTATGCCCGATGGACTGGGTATTTTTTTAGTGACCGCATCAGAAGTGCCGGAGCATGTAAGAGGTGCACGTGGTCTGCTTTTTATGTGCAGAATGCTCTTTGCGAGGAGTAGCACTTACGCAGCTGAGATGGTTACTTCTGACGAGGGTCTGGTATCTGCCGAAGGACTGGCAATGCACCGAAGGACTGGTGTTGTTTTGTTAAAAATGAATTCCCGTTTATGTACTGTGTTCATATGAGTAAAATTGGAAATATCAATTCAGAATGTTATTTATTTTAAGATGTCTTACAGAAATTTAGATCACATATGACCAATTTTTTTTTTATGCCAGATAATTTCCTCATAAATTGGTATTGACGACAATAGTAGTGATTATGTCGAGCAATGAATTAGAGCCGTTGTGATTTGTTTTTGATGTTTGGGATTGTTCTGTTTTTACATAAATTTGAGAGTATCCGCCAGATGGAGGCGATGATTATTGGAGTGTATCCGTTAGATAGCGGCGATGATTACTGATGATTATTTTTATTTAGTCGTTGCTCGATGGACTATTTTTGACTAGAGAATTGAGGATTGTTAAAGTAATTTTGAACAATTATTTTTTCTGGTTTGATTGACAACAAAGTTTGATTTTAATAGTAATTTGAGTGAGACCCAAATTGTTGGTCAGGAATGACCGAGCGATGAGATACTGTGCTGAGTATTTTGTTTCAGTATCAAATGCATACACCCACACACGAGGACGTGTGTAGCGCAGGACGGCCGTGTCGGAGCGAGACACCAGAAAGACGTATTGCAGCATTACAGTTCATAGTTAGACGCCTGTATAAAATCGATTAGCAATGTTTGGCGTATTGTTGAACTAAAATGACAGGTAGAAGGCTTTGGAACGTCAAGATGTGTACCTATCTTGAGTGAACGTAGGCACGGGCAGGCATTTTTGTCGTTATGTTGGTAGACTGGTCAGGCAGGTTTACCAACTTGAATTGGAGGCGGGAGCGGTTGGCTCCGCCGCTGGAACTGGCTTCCTTCTTCTTGATCGGACCGCGCTAGAGATCGGACGTTAGCCAAGCTCGTGCCTAATTCGCTACGTTCCTGAAGGCTTACACCTGAAGGATTATTCTGAAAGCTTATAGATTCTCACGTTGTTTAACCGTTTAGCTAAGTGTTTTATTCCAAGTGTTATTTTGATTTCTTATGTGCCATTAGAAGCTTACTTTTGTAAAATAAAGATTTGAACGGTTTCATGTGATCTTTTTATTTTGATTCAAATAATTTTGGAATAGTGATTGGTCGTTTTGATAATTTAGTACTAAAATATAGTAGGCACTAGTATGGGTAACGAGTCTGAATGTTTATTTCATGCGTTGGTAGCATACCTACTATTTTGGCTGTGAAGTAATACATCTAGGTACTACCCCCACGCGCCCACCGCCATCGGGACCATCCGTCGCCGATATACTTTAATTTTATTTTCAATGACATTGTTTTATTATTATTTTGTTTTAATGATTGCATGTCATAAATTAGTGATTTATTTTTAGTACCTTAATGTACAATTTTGTAAATATTTTGCATGTTGATGTAGTGTCGACTGAATACTGTGTCTAACTATTTTAGTATAAGATCTGATTGTTACGTATTCAAGCAAATAAATATATTCTATTCTATTCTATTCTATTCTATTCTATTCAAAACAGTGCAAATATTCCATGCTTACCGTCCTTATGTTTCCAAATCTGGTGTGAATGTAGGCAGCAGAGGGTAAAAATACTACCGCCGTTTGACGTGTTACCTGTGAGCGGATTTAGCGAGCCGATTAGAGGCGTTCTAATTTCAAGTCTCAATTTTTGACTCTCGCCTGTGTTATTTTAGGCATTGTCAGAAATGGCACGACAGCACAACTTAATAGATATTGACAATGACAATATCCAGCCTGTGTCACAAAATAAATAATAAGTAGTACCAGGTACAGAAGATTCACTCTCTAACAAAACGCGTGTTTTACGACAGATATGACTGCTAGGCAGGGCAAGCGCGCGCAGGCCTCTGTTCCTTAGCGGTGCGCGGCAACTATACTAGGGCTAATAGACACCAAAATTGGTATGGGCCGCATGTACTTGTAGCCACGCGACGAAATTGCGGATTGAGCCACGCCTGGTTACGTAAAAATTTGCTAAAGATACGACATGGATCGGATATTTCAGTGTCAAAAGTGACTAATTTTTGAAGCAAAAACTTGAATCGTTAAATTAAAACTCTGAAACGAAAGATACAAAAACCGCATAAATATTGTATACCCTTTCATTACAGAATCCCCGCAGGACTTTCACATTTTAAATTCATGTTTAACCAACAATCTAAACCCTTTTAATAACAACGACTTATTTACTTTTGATTAAAATTGTTATCAAACCCAGTCTAGTCGTCCTTCAGGGGTCGCAGGCTACGTTGTCAAAATATTCACGCTGACAAGCGACAGGGAGTGGATTCGGCTATATTTGGTTTGTGATAACTGATAACCCACAACGGAGCCCGTACCATGAGTCACTGACGGTGTCAAAACGGGCATAATTATAGTACTGATATTATTGAATATCTCGTAAGCAATATTAATACTATTTTTGAAGTGAAAAGTTACTTAGCGGCGCTGTGCACTTTTTGAAGTGGGGAAAAAATGTTAAACTCGAGACAGCGTAAGACGGTCACGTAACCGTAAGACACGTGACCTGATCGAAAAACTGTTACATGTAATGTCATTGAGTTTTTCTTTATTGATTTAAATGCCATCTAGTGAGTTTGGCTCTAACTGGTATTAATATAACTAGATTACTAACAGTGATGCGCTTAAGGGTTTCAAGTAATTAACGCTAACGCTAGATGGCGTTAACCTCATTTGCATTTTGGACTAGTCATTGAGTTTTCACTTCTACCGGCACTCCCCGAGTGCAACCCGTTGTTTTTTTTAATACTTCCGCATAACGGGACGAACATTACATAAGACTGATAAACATATAACCCTCCTTTATGTTAGGTTGTGTAGGTAAAATAATTAGAACATGATGTATTTAGGGACCGGCATTAAATTCACACACCCAAAGCTTAACAAACTACGAGCAAAATATATAGAACGCTAACATAATTCAGACCCAAACCCATACCATATTTTATTGGGCAGTAAAAAGTTTTCAATTAAATTAGCTTAACAGAATAGCAAACGGGACATGTAAATAAAAATATTTAACAACGAACGGATTCGTAGAAATCGAGATTGTCTCTGTCAAAAATAATCCGATCAAAATTAAACGTACATTTTGTGAATTGTCAGTATTCTAATTTGTTTGTGTATTTGAAACTGATGCTGCAGTTTCAAATATCAGTATTCAATGAATTAAATTTTATGTTTACTTTGAGTGAAAACTAAAATTGAATTTTGTTAATTAAGCTGCGCTTGCTTGTAGAGGAGCACTTCACTATTAGTTTATATTATACTAGCGACCCGCCCCGGCTTTGCATGGGTTAACAAATTATACATAAACATTCCTCTTGAATCACTCTATCTATTAAAGAAAACCGTATCAAAATCCGTTGCGTAGTTTTAAAGATCTAAGCATACATACAGACAGACAGACAGGGAAGCGACTTTGTTTTATACTATCTTCTCATGCCTTGAAAAAAATAGTTGTCCACGTGTTTTTTACCTCAACACATGTTTTAAGTAATTTAAAAAAAACGTGGGCATTTGTTTTTGTTGCTTAGGTTACTGGCTCTTTGGCAGACCGTTGCCCTGCGATTCCTTTCAAATAGATTCTCTCAGAACAAAGCTGTTTGAACCGGCACACTATAGCTAATTAACCTGGCCAGTTACTGCCATTACCAAACGCAAGCGAGTCAAACGGTCAAAATTAACCAGTGTAAACTACGACTACGCGAGGTAAAGACTTTATGTAATCTGAGAGTGGACTTATAATGGTCGCTCTTGTTATCTGATTTGAGGGTAGTTTGGAATGTACACCTGAGCCGAGATATAATCCCTTTTCCCCAGGAGGCTTAACTTGGCCTTTGTTTTGGCTGTCGCATGTACAATTGAGGCTTTTTGTGGCTGAAATTTTTAGCATATGATCTCAATGCAACTAATGGTTAAAACAATTCGAATATCTTCCTTTAGGTGTAACTGATTATTAATTGAGTGGCGCTGTTACTTTGGTGGTGGGTATCACTATTTTTACATTTCTGGTTGTGTGCGTACGAAAACTGTCACGCTCTGCTATTAATGACTCCGAGGCTAAAAAATGGACTTGCCTGACCGCTATAATGGGAACAAAAATATTATGAAAGCATAATAAGAACATTTTAGACATAGTCAATGCGATCAAATCCGTCAGCGGGAAGTGTGTACTCATGTACATGAGCGCAAATATAAACATCATAAAAATAGAAAGGAACTTAGGTACCCAACGAAAAGCTGAAAATATTCTGACGTCGGTCACCCAGATTAAGTTACAATGTATTATCACCTGTCAACGCAATTTTTCCCGTCAATTTCCCAGTAAAACTGAGTTATTACAAACTAACAAATAGTTTAACTTGCTAAATGACTACTCGTGTTTTCGTAGCGCCATGCCGGCAAGCTTTAATTAAACTAAAATACGGAGGAACGTTCGACTCACCTGTTGCCCAGAAATATTCTAGTCGCTAGCGAAAGAGAAGAGTCGTGGAATGTATTGAGCCCCATACATTCCACGACTCTTCTCTTTCCGCACAGACTCTAACGATTTACCGCCAGAATTATTTGTTATTGTACTTTTTATAAGATGAGTTTTTTTTTAGTATTCGAGCCCTACACCCCAGCAGGGGGTAACAAGATGGAAAGAAGAGAAGAGAGTACTTTATGGTCTATGCCCAAATTGAAAAACCGATTTTGAATATTTTCCGGTACCACAGACAAAAATGTTTCGCAGGGTTCTTGGGCATCCAGGGCTAAAAGTGTGCTGGTAATGCACAACAACTGTAAGGCCGTTGACACCGTACCTTACGCTGCAGTAGGTATACAGATTGTATTGAAATGCAGCAGCATTTCTATTTAATATAACCTGATACTATTTTACAAAAGGCTAATAATGAAGACAATCCACTCGCCAATAAATAGGATTGGCTTTGTGTTAATGGTCATCATATCAGCCTTTTATCGCCCACTGCTGAGCATAGGCCTCTCTTCGAGTACGCCACTTATCCCGGTCCTGAGCCAACCTCGTACAGAAGTGACCTGCATCTTCCGAATATCATCCACACAACGAGCCAACGGACGCAGGCACTCATATTTTATTTCGATTGCAGTAGGGGACCTTGATATATTGAAATTTTCTCATTCACAGGTCCCCGACTGCAATCGAAATAAAATATGCAGGTACAATCACGATCCTAAATGAGCCTAAACTTTTCCGATTGCTGTTTATTACCCTGACTGAACACTTATATTCTATTTTACATTCATTAAGTTGAGTACCTAACATAACTAAAAATTATTTCTAGCTTTTCAGTTCGCTTTTAAACTGCAGTCGTGTTTTTTAATTTTTAATTTATTTATTTTATTTGATAACCTTTTTATTTTCGATTCCATCCAGCACGACTGAGCCTTGAACCCACAACTTTAGTCCACCACACACATACAAAATGATAACGTTCCAACAGTAATGCTGCTGCAGTCACCATCCGAATGTCACTTTATGAATGCGGAGACTATAATAATATTACAGTTACAGTTTTGAATAATTCACGGTTAAGTTTCACTAGACTTATACCTATCGATCGGGATATGAACCGTAACTGCGTCGAAATATCGGAAGCTCGAAAACAATACACTAGGTAATCACGTTTCATATCCCGGTCGATATGTCTAGTATATTACAGTTGTCCAATAATTTTCTTGTCCCGCGCTCGCGCAGGCAATAGCGATAGACGGCCGGGAAATGACGGACGTTTCGCCCGGGGCTGAATAATTATGTCACTGACATAATTCGGGTTTCTCCCCTTTGAAGCTAGAGGATATTCTACTAAAGACCCGTTATTGCTATATCCCTATAGCGCTTAAGATTTTGTAGAAATTCCTAGGTAACTTGGTATTGAAAGGGGAGTTACAAATTTCAAAAAGATAAAATAGAGAAAAAACTTGTACGAGTATCTAGATAGTACGGTAAGTATATTTATTTAATATCGTGTAGAAAATTGTGAATGTATGACTTAATAATGTATTAACAAATAATATAAGGTAATTATGTAGGTATATACCTACAAAAAAGGACAAAAGGCGTCTAACACATAGTAGGTATATTATCCTTTTAACTGAAATTTGAATTTCTTCGCAGATGTATGCAGGTTTCCTCACGATGTTTTCCTTCACCGAAAAGCTAGTGGTAAATATCAAACGGTATTTCGTACATACTCGTAAGTTCCGAAAAACTCATTGGTAGGAGCCAGGATTTGAACCCGCGACCTCGAGATTGAAAGTCGGACGTCGTATCCACTCGGCCACCACCGCTTACTAACTTATATATTATACACTAACCACTTCCTAATTTATATATTATTATTATATATCCACTTTTTCGTAAATAGCGCGATCTACTTATACCTAATAGCGCCAACACAATCGTTACGAATAAAAATCGAGGATAAAAATTGACAAAATATGAAAGGAAAGGCGTCAAGTAAGTAAGTAGGCAAAATATGTCACTTTATTTCCTGAATCTCGTTCATCTGCTCATGCAATCAGTTGCAAAATGGACTCTATTTAGTATATATTAAGTTACATATTCGAATAAAAAAGTAAGGGGTTATACAAGGCTAAGGAATTAGGAAATCGATACAAAGTGATAGGTTATGAGTTCAGCATAAAAATAATGGGACCAACGTTATTGTAATAATGCTTTGTGTAGAATGAAATATTCCCGGTTTTTGACCTGTTTTTCATATAAACGGCCTATCGTTGTAGGTAAACTACGTAATTTAGGTACGTCTCTTTAGTAAAATAAAAGCTAAATTTGGTTTCACTATAGTAGTTTATGCAACAGTGATATAATAAGGGTTCTTAAAATTCAAGGGTCGAAGTTACAAAACGAGACGTAGTCGAGTTTTGTAAAAAAAGACCCGAGAATTTTAAGAACCAATTATGAGCTGTTGCATACATTACTTTTTCTATGACAGCTGCAGCAAAAAAAAAAAAAAAAAAAAAAAAAAAAAAAAAAAAAAAAAAGTTATTATTAAAAAAAAAGAGTTATTATTAAAAAAAAGAGTTATTATTTAAAAAAAATTGAGTTATTATTTAAAAAAAAATTGAGTTATTATTTAAAAAAAAAAGAGTTATTATTTAAAAAAAAAAGAGTTATTATTGTAAATGAAAACATACCTCTTTCAATCAAGATGATCGGAACTTGTATCTTTAAAAAAAATAAAGCAGTTGTATTATACTCATAAGATGACTGCTAGCAGTCATCTTATGAGCCTATAGACAAAGCATTCAAATGACATTGCTTTAGATATCACTGTCAGTCATTTAATTGACACATTTAAGTGCTGGAGTAGAAAAAAGTCTATTTTTTAATTCGGTAGACTGAAATGACAGTTAATAGTATGAACATGAAATGTCATTTCATACTATTAACTGTCATTTCAGTCTACCGAATTAAAAAATAGACTTTAAAATATAAGATTTATTTCGGAATTGTCGTGCACACGTATTTGTTATTTAGTTTATTATAGATTTATTGTCAGAGCAAAAATAAGTTTAGCTAATTCTATAATTTTAGAATTGTTTTTATGAAATTTGAATTGAAATTAAACAAAAATGAAATATCTAGTATGATGTTAAAAAAATTGTAAGTATTTAAAATACATGGTGCTTAAATATTATATGTCATAAAAAATTGTCCAAATAATGCAAAAGTTATGTTAAGTAACTTTACCTACTTACCCAGAATCTTTCCATTACCGACATTGAGAGAAAAAAACCTCATAAAAATCGAGTCAATTCAGTTCCGGCAAATTGGAATAGATAGGTAGGTATTAGAAGCATTGAGAGCCATTGACCTGGTAGAATGGGCCCTGGCACAGAAATAAAGCTACACACAGTACTTTAACTACGATTATTTATCTTATCTTATCTTAATCTTAAACATTTAAACGAGCAATTCTTGTATATTTATTTATTTATATGTATATATATTTCGGAGATCTCGGAAACGGCTCTAAAGATTTCGATAATATTTGCTATATGGGGGTTTTCGAGGGCGAAAAATCGATCTAGCTAGGTCTTATCTCTGTGAAAACGCGCATTTTTGAATTTTTATGTTTTCCGAGCAAAGCTTGGTCTCCCAGATATTGATATTATAACTGACATCGCTTTTGTTGTTCAGCTCAAGAAAAAAATATTTATCCGACTTCAAATATTTCAATTGAAAATTACTTATATTGAGTTTGTGTCTTTGCATTATCTCTTTCAACATTAGGTGAGGGGTAACGTTGAACAGAAATGTTTCACTATAAACTTAGCTAGCTGAAACTTTGAGCCGAAGACAATTTTAACATGCAAACATTACTAAATTTACAAACCGGACAGTGTTGTTAGTTACTTTCATCTAAGTTGGCCATATTTCGCTTGTCTTATGTTACCCCTCATGACATAAGTTAACCTGTAATTTTGTGTAGGTTCAACGCCTAAGATTATTCTTAACGAATAGATGGTTTGCCTAATTAATGTATACAATTTTGTAGTCCAATCGCAACTGCGTGGACATCCTTTCGCGACCTTCATCATCCTATCAGCTTTTTATCGCCTACTGCAGAGAATAGGCCTCTGTCTTCGAGTGGGTACTCTACTTGTCCTGGGCTTTAGCTAATCTCATCCAGAACTGACCTGCAACCATCCGAATGTCGTCCACACAGCAAACTTCTAACAAGTTAAGCTACTGATCATACTCGTATTCATTAACTGTGCTTTGAAAGAAGTAATTGTGTCGATCTATACATTACCTGGATTTTTGTTCAAGAATAAAGAATTGCCTTAACGACTGAAAATGACGCAGAAATTTTGAAGAAGCGATTGATGTCAAGGGCTTCTTTACCCATTTTCAGGAAAATTGATTTTAACTTTTGCTTTTTATTGGATTTGGAAGTGACGACGATTTGATATTAAGATTTATCTCTGTAGATCCATTAGGATATTCTCTGTGTACTTAATGGTAATCAGTTTCCTGTCAAACAGCGTAACAGTTAAACGACTCTAACTCCCGACAAAAATTGAAGCGGTAAAACGAAAAGTGTTTACTAAAAAAAACACATTTATTTTTATGTCGCTTTACAATTTTTGTGCTCAAAGAGTCCCACAGAACAAGTCCATATCCTCCCTATAGTTTTGGCCTCCCTATAATTTAGAACCACTGGCTTGATAGGATTCCTAATTAGCTTTGTTTTATAGATATACAAAAATAGTATACAAGTCATAAATGATACCCCGTTAGGGCATACTAGAAAGCTTATGTACCTACTGGATTTTTTTTTATCTTATGGACTTTGGCTTTTAACACTACCTAAATGTACTACGAGTAAATTGCCGCATACTACATGTACCTGTATGTACATAATTAGGCATTAAAACACTCGTGTGATGTTTTTGGGATTTTTAGGTACCTATAGATAATCGTAAGCGTCTAGCCTAGCACAGTCCTTTTTATTAAACAATCATGACTTTTAATACAAACATCATTATTATGTTACAATCAAATAACTCCTCGTTCACCGACCGATGTCACGCGTGCAGTCACGATTCCCATTTCAAATAAATATCTTGAAAACTCAATCTTCAAAGGACCCAATAAGTAGCGAAGACAAACTATTACCTTATATTCAGATCCTTTGATCGCCTCCCACTCGAAATAAAAGCCTTATGTAAATGGACTACTACATATCAAAGTGAGACTTGGACCGAATATAATAGCGCATTAGCAATTGAGATCGGTATAGTCACAGGGAGAAATGGGAGTGAAATGTCCCTCAATTGGTTATCTATCACATAATTTAAGTAAAAAAAGCGACCAAGTGCGAGTCGGACTCGCCCATGAAGGGTTCCGTATTTAGGCGATTTATGACGTATTAAAAAAAAACTACTTACTAGATCTCGTTCAAACCAATTTTCGGTGGAAGTTTACATGGTAATGTATATCATATATTTTTTTTAGTTTTATCATTCTGTTATTTTAGAAGTTACAGGGGGGGGGGACACACATTTTACCACTTTGGAAGTGTCTCTCGCGCAAACTATTCAGTTAGAAAAAAATGATATTAGAAACCTCAATATCATTTTTGAAGACCTATCCATAGATACCCCACACGTAGGGGTTTGATGAAAAAAAAATTTTGAGTTTCAGTTCTAAGTATGGGGAACCCCAAAAATTTATTGTTTTTTTTCTATTTTTGTGTGAAAATCTTAATGCGGTTCACAGAATATATCTACTTACCAAGTTTCAACAGTATAGTTCTTATAGTTTCGGAGAAAAGTGACTGTGACACACGAACGGGCAGACGGACAGACAGACAGACATGACGAATCTATAAGGGTTCCGTTTTTTGCCATTTGGCTACGGAACCCTAAAAATGAACAAGTCGGATATATTATAGCATTGCTAACGGTTTATGAAACGAGCTGAAAGCGAGTTTCATAAAAACATCACACGAGTGTTTTAATGCCTAATTGGGGCATTATCTATGAAAAGGGACATTATTGTCAATGGCGCTTACGCCGCACAGCGCGCGCGGCATTGTATTTATATCGGAGCATCGTTAATAATGGTGTAAGCGCCATCGACAATAAGGTCCCTTTTCATAGATAACGTCACAATTATGTACAGTTACATACTATGCGGCTATTTAGTACATTTAGGTAGTGTTAAAAGCCAAAGTTCATAAGCTGAAAAAATTGTTCCAGTAGGTACATAAGCTTTCTACTATGCCCTAACGGGTTATCATATGACGTGTATATTTTTGTATACCTATGTAATAGCATGAACAAATGAAATTGAAAATAAATGGTTCACTTCATTCCGTAAAACTGGGTATTATTCATACTATGTACCGCCTTA
This sequence comes from Cydia amplana, assembly GCF_948474715.1. Classification (NCBI taxonomy): domain Eukaryota; kingdom Metazoa; phylum Arthropoda; class Insecta; order Lepidoptera; family Tortricidae; genus Cydia; species Cydia amplana. The sequence goes on from NC_086088.1 coordinate 6,546,794, forward strand.
GAACCTAACTAGAGCACTTTACCTACGGAATTAAGGTCATACTTATTTATGATTTATGAATATGGCGACATAGAAAGTCCTTGCCGGGTATAATTTCCTAGAAATGGCACTCGAAGTACCAAGACCACTTAACGCTTTTACGTAGAGTTCCTTAATGGCTTTATTAAGGCATGTTCCAAATTACAGTGTAATAAAACGTTATTAAAAATAAAAACAGGCATATGAAATAAAATGTAGTTGGTATTAAGTAAGCTTAACTATCTTAATGCTGTAACAGACGGGCGTACCGACCGCGACCTTGATCCGGTCAGCATATCTCTTTCCCGCACTCACTTATAGCTGCGTCCTTAACGGACGTACGGCGGACCACCTTCCACTCGATCGGACTAGCCTCGGACCGGACCAAGGTCCGGTACGCCCGTCTGTTACAGCTTTTAAATTTAACGCCACTCCGTCCATTTAATTATGTTTACATTAAAATTTGTGACAGACTACATTGAATACGGATCCGCAAATTGCTCCGATGAGCGGGACATTGCTGTATACATGCATAGCGTTGTTTCACTCACAAATTGGAAAGATCCGGATCCAACTAGTATGTAATTATCTGTATCTGATTGTAAACCCATCGAATTTTCCGTGCAATTGATTTTGCGTTGGCGCGCGGAAAAATAACGTAGTGCTACTTTTTATAACACATAGAGTAAAACCCGTCTCGCAGTGCAGATAATGCTTTACAAAGAACTTTTTGCTTATAATGTAGGTACCTACACTCTAATAAAGAAAATATCAGCATTCAGAGCAGCTCTACTGTTGAGCGCAGTTATTGCGACAGTTCAAGTATCGGATGATATAGTATTACGTGGGTGCTAAAAGAATTTCTAGATATTCTTACCATGTGATAAGAATATCTAAAAAGTTTTACAGTAGGAGAAATCATTTTTTGCGGCTGTTCTAAAGGCAAACATTTAGAAAATAGGCGAGGTTTTAATAAAATGACTTGTGACACCATTCTTATGAGAAAATCGTTTCTGGGCGGTACAGGTCAGAATTTAAAGTATTAAATCAATGTTATCTTTAACCCGTGGAGCACCCTACCAAGACACGTTTGATGGTAACTCCATACTATTCTTGGTTCTGAGCGCTCTACGGGTTAACATAACACTCACTGCTGGACCATAATATTAGTATCACAAACACACACAAATCGACAAGAACTTATTTTTTGCACCTGGGTGTCGACCCCATTGTTTTAGGAAAAAACTTCATCGGCTAGTTTACATTAAAAAGAGACATCTAGCGAGCGATTGAGCAACTAAAGGTATGGTTAAAATATGCGGCAATTCAAATTCTTAACAATAATGACAATACTTAATTTTCAAATTTTCAGCCGGTCCTAATAAGAGCAAAAAATTTTTACATAGTTAAGCAGGTCCAGTCTAAAGTTAATTGATTCCATTGTGTTACCACAGTTAAGCCATTTTTATTTAAGTTAGAGGCATGAAATGTGTTAGCGTACGCTATAGACTTATATGTGTACGAACTAAGTACAATAAATACAATACAATACAATTTACATAGTTAATTTTCGTAACACAAACGAATCAATTAAGTTAAGACTAATCACAGCTTCTTAATTGCGCTTAATTACGTACGTGCGCTTAAGTGCAAGTGTGGCCTGAGTGGACGCTCGAGTTGGGCGTGCAGCGGGGCGGGGCGTGCGGCGTGCAAGTTAAACAAATGCAAACGTATAGGAGCGGCCTTAGTGCACGCCGCTCAAATCACTTGTGAGCCCGACGCCACGCTGCACGCCCCGCCGAACGCTCCGCTTCGAGCGTCCACTCAGGCCTTACACCAAGTGGTTTGAGCTTAATTACAAGTGTTATTGCAGCTGGCAAAGGGTTAATATTATTATTGTACGTCGCAATGATCGGGGTCTATCCTTGGAGGCTATTATCATTACTAATGAGAGCGCTTTGTTCACAGTGTAGGTAAATGTAATATATCCGGACAACCACTTAACCGAGATCATAGACAAAATAATAATTGCGTAAAATAGCGCAATATTTTGTTACCCCAAAAAGTTAAAAAAACCAACGTTTTGTGGTAAATATGAGTAAACTACTTGAAACTTAAAACCCTTTGTTCCGGAACTGACAACCACAATTTGGTCAATTTTTATTTTGTATTTTATTATATTATGGACATTGTTTGTGAAAATAGTTAAATAATTGATAGATCCATTTTCATAGCTAAGTATAATATAAAGCGTTTTATTTGTCATTTTTGTCTACTCTCAATTGCGCAAAGGTTGACTGGAAGAGATCCCTTATAGCGATAAGTTCGCCTTTGTACATTGTATACTTTCTAGTTAATTGTATCTTAACCTGTCTTATATACAGTAAAGTGTTTACAAACATACATACCTAGGTACATCATTTTACTACTTCTAGTATAATTATGTACCTAATCTACCTATATCTATACCTATCAATAACCTGCGCAAATGCATTTCTCAGTGGTGTTATGCAATGTTAGCTCGTCTGCGCTTAAAACAGTCTATTTTGCATATTTTGAAAGCCTAATGAGATATGGCCTTGAGGTTTGGGGTAACAGTGTCCATGTGAAATGTGTTTTACTTTTACAAAAAAAGACTGTGAGGTATGTTGATAAGGCAAAGCGACTTGAACATTGCCGTCCTCTGTTTGTGAAGCATAACATATTGACAGTGACATCACTTTACATATACTTAGTCTGTATTTTTGTTTATAAAAATAAGACCCGATTTGCATGTAAAAACAAAAATAGACATCCTAGATTAAGACATAAATTTGACATACAATTACCAGAATGTAAAAATTATATACTTTTCAAAAGAAGTCTGGAATACATGGGAATTAAAATTTATAATTTTTTAAATGAGGACATTAGATAATGTGATAATATTATTGACTTTTCCAAAAAATTAAAATCATTTCTACTAATAAGACCATATTATAATCTGAAGGAATATTTTGATAACTTGTCATTTTAATTGTAATTAGATTATTATTTTAATTTAAGTTAATCTAAGATTTTGCATGCCATATTGTGGTAGACCATACATGCATGTACACAATAGCTACAATAAGTACCTATAACACCCCTATGACATGTAACCATGACAACTGTGTATGTTCAAGCAAATAAATAAATTGAATTAAATTGAAATTGAAATGCGTAAATTCTACCAGCAAATTCCTATCATTGATTTTGTATTAATACCCGGAAATGCCTATTAATAGGTTTCACCGAATACGGAATTAAATTTAAAACTAATTACCCATACAATATTATGACTATTTGTATTGTACTAACCAAAGTTTTACTAATGTACCCTTTTCTTGGATACGTATCTTACAAGATACATAATTATTTGATACCCACTTTTGGTATTTTTTTTGAAGTGAAAACTTCTTTAGCGGCGCTGGGCACTTTTTGAGGTGGGGAAAAAATGATAAACTCGAGACAGCGTAAGGCGATCACGTGACCGTAAGGGGCGTAAGGCGATCACGTGACCGTAAGCCCCGTAAGGTGGCCACTCATAATTTAAATGGCATTTAAATCAATAAAGAAAAACTCAATGTTATTTGACATTTATGTTGCGGACTTCTTTTCAAGACTCTTTACCTATGTTCAAATAATTTGACGTTGTCATGGCAGTATGTAAATAAACATGTCAATGAAAAAGTGTGATCTTATTTGAGAATGATAATAATATAATAAATAAATAGAATACCTCCGCTAAACGTATGTATCGTGTTACCGGACGTCGGTAACATAGTGAGGTGAGTTTTCACTTCTATCGGTACTCCCGGAATGCAACCGTTGTTGCTTGTTTTGTAGAGCTTTTTTTGCTCTATCAGGCGCAGGCGACGCTGAACTTACGATTTTTTTTATTCGCCAAAACGGTGAAAGACAAAGCCCACATTAGGTCAACTAGTTTTTTTAACGTGACGTTTTTGGTTAACGTGACAAATAATGGATGACTCACGCTAGACCGGGCCGGGGCAGGGCCGGAGCTTCCGAGATTTCGTTTTCTATGGAAAGCACTACGTGATCACCGATCACCCGTGATAGAAAATGACCTGTCGGATGCCTCGGCCCTGACCCGGCCTAGTATAGCATGATTTATCCTTAATGGAGCTAAATGAAATACCTTTTGCTTTAAAGAGGTCATCCATTGCATTTCTAAAGGTTAAAAGAATATGATTAATTGATGATTCAGTCTCACATACAGTTCTGTGTAAAAGGGGCTAGGTTTTATTAGATATCATGGAATTTCTCGCCTTTCATTGCGGATTCCTTTCATTTCACGGCCGCCGCATGGCCGTAATGTCATTTTAGCTTTTAGATATTTTTCGATCAGTAGTTTTCTAGTCATTTATCTTAGTCGCTACTTTTACAAAAATCCAGCAAGTAACTATAAGGTTAGGTCTTACACACGCTTTTAATCTAGGTACGGAATTTAAGACAACATCCGAATTCAGGTTTCAAGCAAAGTAGCTTTGAACGCCAAAGATTAATACATTTACAAAGGTATTCGAGCTCATTTAGACGGTGCGAGAACTCGCATGCGAGTTTCATTACATTGCGTCGTTTGATCGGTCGGCTGAATTGATGTAACCTCAATGGTCCGCAATGTAACTAAAATCGCATGCGAGTTTGCGCGCCGTCTAAATCAGCCCTTAAACTGAGTACTTATGCTTATAACTCTATGTTTGAGACCACGACGGTCTAGCCGCAATCAAAAAGCAGGTACCTGTGAGCTAAGGAAATTTGAAAGTATAATTTAGCATGAAAGAACAACAGCAACGAAATACAGCGAAGTTACTGGTCGTAACTAAGTCACAAATCCGTGAATATTTTTTTATGATTTTGCCTCATTTTCGTAAAATGCTATTATTATGCCCAATGGAATAAATTAATATGTAATCAAATAGCGGAACCTTATCCTAAATAATTAAAATCACATAGGTATTGCCTTTAGTAGTAGGTAATAACTAAATCGAGTTTACAGCAGATAACGTTTATAAGAGTATCAACTTTTGAAAAGTGCTAATTATACCCATGTAGTAGGTACATGGGTATAATATACCTATATTAAGTTCATTAGAGACGTAATATTTAGTCGGTAGTGACCCTGCCTACGAAGCATTAGGTCCCGGGTTCGAATCCTGGTACGGGCAGTATTTTGTAATTAGTAATTAAGTACTATTTATTACAGATATTTGTTCCCGAGTAATGTCTGATTTCTTTGTATTGAAATCCCTTTTTTTTATTTACCTCATAACAATATCGTCGTCTAAATAGTACCCATAACACAAACTTTATTAAGCTTACTGTGTGGTAGCTAGGTTGATTTTTGTAAGACTTATTTATTTGTTTATATATTTATGCATTGAATTTTACTCAACTAACTTGTAATAAGATTTGGCTTTATTTCTGTCCATTTTAGTAATCCATGAAAAAGAGAAAAATAGTATTAATTTGCTAAATAGTATTGTAGAAGTGGAAGGTAAATGTGCCTTTAATATACTTCTATTAATAAAATTAGGAAGGAGAAAGAGCCAAAGCAAAACTAGCGGATAAAATATTTTATATTGACAGCAAGAATAACAACCATGCGTCTCTAAGGACTCAATGCGCCTGCGGGCGGCGAGTGTAATACAGGGCTGTCAGCGCTGCAGCCGAGGGCCGATCGTTAGACCGTCCATACGGCGCGCAGCGCTTACAGCTGAATTTACAAAATTTGTTAGTAATAAAATAAGTACAATCATCATCATCACCACAGTATTAATTCACAACCAGTGACCCCTCTGTCCCAACAGCTGTAGGGTGTCTAATTCTTTGTGCACATCGCTTGACCTAGACACGCCATACATTATGCATAGAAACACGGGCGCCATTTTGAGAATCCTTGCTATAGCGAAACATGAAACGTGAGACGAGCGTTATGAGCAATCTTACTTCACAGATGAGTTTTTAAGTGGAAAAGGACTTGCTTTGTGTTTTACCCTTTTTGGTAATGCAGACTGTGTCTTATTATTTTCGAAAACGGAACTTAATCGCGTATAATTAGGTAAGTTTAAAATTACCTCCGACGTTTCAAAGACGGCATTGCCCCTGTGATCTCGAAGAAAGATTGGCTAAAGTTGACACACACACACAAAACGCGACCAAAATGCTGACCATATTATGCTGCTTTAGGGGGCAAAGTATGAAGTGTTTCTGGTTTAGTAAATATTAGCCAATTTCAAAATTACCCTGAGATCTAAGTTAATACGACCTTACTCAACGTAATATAAAATACCTATTTATATTTCGGAAAATGTACTTATTGAAATAATCAATGTAAAAACTACGTTTTAACAAAATATTTTCCAGTTTCGTTAATAATTTAACAATGGAACTTGATATTATTTTAATGTTCACTCAATTATAAATAAGTATTCAATTTTGATAATGAGCCAGATATAAATCGCTTTAATCCTTTTCGTTCGTAATAAAATGTGATCGGAATATTATTATGAAATGAAATGAAAATCTTTATTTTAACTCCTCCATTATGAAGGTCGCTAGATATGGTATGATTAGGTGCCCAAGTTCAATAAAATTAATATTAGGAAAATTAATGACTACTACGCTTAATCTAAAAATATAATTGTCATATTACTGCTAAACAAATAATTAATTTTAGGACTTCCACAATGACCGGCAATGCACAGCCTTCATACAATCATTTCTTAATCGGACGGATTCAATTTATTACAAGAGTACATTTTTTAACGTCAATACGTGTTTTTTATGAATTACCTAACGAATTAAAATGTTGCAAGGTAATATTTTTAATAATAAATAGGTTAAAGAAATGGCTGATTGAGAAGGAATACTACAATCTTCAAGAATTTTTTGACGATGCATGCGACAACAAAATGTAAATAATTTAGTTCATTTAGTTTATAAGTAGCTTTTATAATTATATCGTATGTCGCAAAGGGCAGCTGTTGATACAATCTTTTTTACAGATCATCTATATCTACCTACACACTGGATAAAAAGTTTCTTACCTATTCTTATTCCTATTTTTCTCGCATCCAGGGCTAGATTGCATATTTAAATACAAGCTAATACTATTAGTGATGTTAAATACAAAATCACTAATAGTATTAACTTGTATTTTATTATGTAATAGGCCCCAGTTTCATTGACTTTGTAGATTATCTGGTATTATGAAAAAAAAATCCTACGCCTATTTTTACAAAGACGGCTTCGGCTAATTGTCGTTTAAAGTGATAATTGCCTAATTTCTTATTCCTAACTGAAACGAGGTTAATTAACAACTTAATGAGCTCTTAAGCAGGGGAAAACGGTTTCTTTTTTACCACAAAGCAAATTAGGTTAATGGTGGGCGCAATTAAATATTACACGTTTAGACTTCCGCTTAGAACGGAAATCCTGCCGAAAAGCTTTATTTCGTTTTTATTTCTGTGGAATTCTTTCACATTTTGCATGATCCTAGTACCACAGAATAAATAATAGTAAGACTCACTCTCTAACAAAACGCGTCTGTTACAATCAGATATGGCCGCTAGGTGGCGACAGCGCCACGCGCGGGCTTTCCCCGAAATTGGGGCCGGAAAGGATGTACTTTTAGCTACCTGTAGCAAAGCGACGAAATCGCGGAGTGAGACACGCCTGCTAGTACTTAACCCATAATAGTGTATTGTTCAATAAGTGATGTACCTACTCGTACTTATAGACAAAATTATTACTTACCCACAGTGATGTAGGTACTTATAAGTAAGTAGACAAAATTGTTACTTACTGAGAGTTTTTATGGATCGTATTTACAAGTTTCATACCTCCCGTGTTACACACAATTTTTTTCATCAACATGTAAGGTAATAAATAAAGCCTTAAGTGAAATAAGTGTAGTAATATATTCGGAAAAATCATAGTCATCGTCCGCCATTGTATTTATTGTTCGACGTACATGAAATTAAATCATTAAAAGTTTACTTATTTAACCATAAACAAAAGAAAAAAATAAATAAAAGTAAACCACTTGTATATGTCGTAGTCAGATCGTATAATCCGCCGTATTACATTACGGCTAGCCGTTTTACAAAACAGGGGCGTTTTTGAAATGCGGCGGTTCGACGATTAGCCGGATTGTCATTGCGATACGTTCTTCAATAAGCGGCCTACGTTTAGCCGCATCGTATCTACTATTTAGATTGTAGAGTAACCAGTTCTTTCGGTCGCCTACGTAACCGGAGTTCGACAATGTTTGCAATTTAATTTATTTTTACCATGGTCCCACCGCACTACATGTGTTTCTTTTCCAAAACATTTCCTTCACAACTTAAATAGATGGAGCCCCGCTTTGCGGGGCTCCTATTTCTGGGCGGTTTGCCCTTCGGGCATCTGAAGCTACCTAACCTACTTACCTACCTACGCTTTTTTCCCCAAAGTGTAATGTTTTCACGGACGTCTCACTAAATCAATAGGTATGTAGGTTAGGTTCGTTAGGTAGCTTCAAATGCCCGAAGGGCAAACCGCTCAGCCGGGCTAAATAAAAGAGGGACGAGTAGTCTATCTCGCCGCGAGATACTGTCGCGACAATCATGTGCTAGGGGTGCAGAAAAAGGAGCCCCGCGAAGCGGGGCTCTGTCTAGTTAAGTTGCGAAGGAAATGTTTATTGAAAAGAAACAGTCCGACGAACTCCAGATTTGATGGACACCCCAGCGTTTTTCATAGTTTGTTGTTGTTATGTCAGGCAGCGCCACGAGTGTTAAAAATGGGAACTAAAAACTGTCAAAGCGGCGGCTAATGACTCGCTGTATTACATTACGGCTAGCCGTGTTGAAGAACGTATGGCGCCGAATACATTCCGGCGGATTTTCATTCCGCCGTATTCAATCCGGCTAATCGTCGAACCGCCGCATTTCAAAACGCCTCTGTTTTGTAAAACGGCTAGCCGTAATGTAATACGGCGGATTATACGATCCGACTGCGACATATAGATTGATGTTAAATCAATGCTTGACTTTTATAACCTTGATTAAAAAAAGCCATCTAACGACAATTTAAGTAACTAATATGATGCGTCACTATACATAGTATAATAAAACAAAGTCGCTTCCCGCGCTGTCTGTCTGTCCCTATACTGTATTATCCCTTAGATCTTTAAAACTACGCAACGGATTTTGATGCGGTTTTTAAATAGATTGAGTGATTCAAGAGGAAGGTTTATGTATAATTGTTTAAACCGTGCAAAGCCGGGGCGGGTCGCTAGTTTAAATATATGCGGCACTGTAATTCTCAATGTATCTACAATCTAGAAGCTCCCAGAGATTTTATCTAGGATTTATTCCTAATACATTCGGGTCAATTTCACCAAACGAGCATTTTTGTCTAATTCCCATGGAATTTTGAAATACCAACATTACACAAAAAAAAATATGCTGATAATTTGATAAAAAATATAATAAACATTAATTTTCTTATGGGGTAAAAATATTCATAAAACTATAAAAGTTATTTCAATTTAAAATTTTGGTCAGGGCACGGGAATTAGTGTGTCCATGGGAATTAGATTTTACTAGCACGGAAATTAGAACATGGCACAGGAATTGTTTTCTTAGCTTATTTTGGTAGTTAAAACTATTATTTATGTATATTTTAATCTACAATAATATACTTCAACCATACTGAAGCGGCATCGAACATATTTATCTACTTTAATTTTAGTTTCGGACGACAAATCTACGAAAGTATGATAAACTAAAAACTACGTATTTGACTAATAGTTTCCTTGATTTTAATGGCAACTAATCTCTCTTTCTTAGTAAAATATATATATTTCAAAACAATACTTTGAGTAGTTGCGTAAACATGTCCGCCTTACATACAAAACTATTCATTAAAAAGTGTCATTATGTATCTGCATGTAGATAGGTACAAGGTGTATGATCTGCTTTATGGCCGTATAGGAAATGATACTAAGAAATAAATAGGGGCACAGAGAGAAGAAGTTATTGTGTAAGTTAATCTGAAGAAATCGAATATGCTGCCTTCATAAATTCATAACACAAACAATTGTTTAACCACATATGAGGTAAGGTGGGGTAAGACTATCACCGGGGTAAGACTATCACAGACAGACAGACATGACGAATCCATAAGGGTTCTGTTTTTTGCCATTTGGCTACGGAACCCTAATAAGGTATCTAATAGTATTACGGTTTTAATACCCCCCTGGCATTGTCTAAAATAACCGACTTGGTTTCACATTACATCTCAAAACTTTTTTTGTAGTAGAAGAACTGCGTTGCGAGACTTGCATCTTTTTATTTTTACATGTAATGTTTTTGATAGGATCCCATCTCTTTTTGTAGGCTGTCCTTCTTGTCAGGTAATCATACCCATACCATACTGATACTATGTATACACATATCATAACTATATACATCTTTATTCATACTCACATCGTACATCGTAGTGTACCTTTACTTTCCCTACTAATTGTAAGAACTAAAAGGTAAATTTGTTATCGCATATATTTCTATAGGATTACAAACTTATTTATGCAGTTATTAGATCTTTAGAACGTGACTAATATTGCAGTATTATTAGATTTTTATTGGCTTAAAAAGCTTAAACCTAATTACGTTTCAAATTTGGAACTTGTGGGTATGCTAGAAGTACCTTAGAATAATGATGATCGTGAGTGATTGTGTCAGTGACAAAACTAAGGGATTTTAAAGTGCATTAATTCTTAGATTACATGTTCAAATTAAATCTATCTCTGGAAAAACGCGCATTTTTGAGTTGAGTTGAAAGTTTGTATGGAGATCAAATATTTTTGAGAGTGTTGGACTTGAAACTTTGTACATGGGGATATTATTATAAGACGGGAAAAGTAATTTCAGCGTTTTTGAAAATTCATCCCCCAAGGTGGTGAAAAAGGGGTTGAAAATTTGTATGGAGATCAAATATTTTTGTGAGTGTTGGACTTGAAACTTTGTATATGGGGATATTATTATAAGACGGGAAAAGTAATTTCAGCGTTTTTGAAAATTCATCCCCTAACAGGGTTAAAAAGGGGTTGATAGTTTGAATCCATTACAAATGCTTTGAAACTTCTTAGAAAGACATAATAGCCGATGACAAAAAACAGGACTTGCGACGTTTCAGGTAATTCAACCCCTAAGGGGGTAAAAAAGGGGATGAAACTTTGTCCTGGGGTGCAAATTTTATTTTAAGCTAGGACCTTGAAACTTCGTAAAAAGGTACTAAATTAAAAAACAAGAAAACTGATTTCTGCGTTTTCGAAAATTCATCCCCCAAGGTGGTGAAAAAGGGGTTGAAAGTTTGTATGGAGATCAAATATTTTTGAGAGTGTTGGACTTGAAACTTTGTATATGGGGATATTATTATAAGACGGGAAAAGTTATTTCAGCGTTTTTGAAAATTCATCCCCCAAGGTGGTGAAAAAGGGGTTGAAAGTTTGTATGGAGGCCAAACAATAATAATAAAGGCATATTATTAGAATACAAGAAAAATAATTTCAGCTTTTAAAAAATCATCCCCTAAAATGATTAAAAAGGGGTTGAAAGTTTGTATAGGGTTCAAATTTTATTTAAAGCTAGGAACTTCAAACTTCGTAAATAGGTAGTTAGGTAGTAGGTTTTATTAAATAGAGGACATGAAAATCTTCTAAGGGGGTTTAGAGGGATTATATCGAGGACAATTTTATTCAGTTAGGGGCTTGAAACTTCGTAGGTTGTGAAAGACAAAGTCTCATGCGTTGTATAATATTAATAATTAACAAATGATTAACCGTCCTACCGCAATCACTTGCTGCACAATGTTCTAAGCTAATGTAGAAATATATAACCACCAATATACAAATCCACGCGTACGAAGTCGCGGGCAACAGCTAGTATAATATATATTCAATGCCAATATATATAAGTAATAATAATATGACGTAAACATTGCCAATTAACTTACAGTGCCCCCAATAAAAGATTTGTTGACAATATATGTAATACTTTCTAATTCCCGTGCCACTTAATCAGCTGTTTTAGGTAAATTTGTTATGGGAATTAGGGCACGGAAATTAGAATTCGTAATAAAAAAATTCGCCAAAAATTTAAATCGTGTTTGACCAAACTGTTATGTTATCGCTTACATAAAGATACATAAAGGGCTCCTAAATATGACAATTGCTATTGAAAAGCTATGTGGAAAATAAAATTTATAAGGGGCATCGAAATTAGAAAAAAATTGTCGCCCACCCGGATTCCGAAATACTTACGCGATTTGCTCGAACACGCCGCGGCTTGACTTACATCCGCTTGCTTTGAGAGACAGCCGAATACTGCCAGTACAGGTGAGGCGGGACACGAGGCGGTTCAAATACAAACGTCGGCTGTCAGAGCCCTTTGAGTTTTGCCGACGAAATTTTACTCGCGCGCTCGGACAAAATTTAAACATCGATCACGAGTTATTTACCACAATGAAGTTAATAGTATATGTGCTCAGTGATAGTAAATATCATCTAGTTTAAGTATTTGACACTAAATTAGTGATACTAATGTAGAATTTTTCGTAGGATTTTTCATTATGCTCAAAAGTAGATTCCGGACAGGGCACGGGAGTAGTAATTTGAGCCTTTAGGTATTTTTATGTGTACTCTAAAAACCAACTAATCAGTGAATTCATATGGAACTCGGTGTGAAAGTGTGACTTCTTTATGTAAAAAAAAATTGGTAAGTATTGTCTGATGCTAACCCGCGATTTTCATCACGGACAGAAAAAAAATCGTGTTCAGAAATTGACCCATTCCTTTTGAGAGGAGTTAACTTAAAAGGAAAGGTGTTCTTCGTGTGTTGGATGGAGGCCAGAGGCAAAACCAGCAGCGGTTTGATAAATATTTCATTACCTGTCTTGTCTATCATAGAGGCATGAGCTTATTCCCTAGTTTCATGTTCAGGATTAACCGAGGCATACGTCTAAATTGGGACCGAACAGGCCGCGTAGCCAAAATGCCAATCACTTACTCTTTGTAGCGATCGAAACGCAACTGTCAATGTCGCACTAATATAACGTTTCGTTGTCGTAGCGATAGCGATTGTCACCTTGGCTAGGCCGGCAGTATTTTCAAGCGAATAGTTTAAAACAGAGCTGTGATAACCATAAAATAATCTAAGAGGAAACAATTCAAAGTCAATAAAATAAATAAATAGATAGTTACAACAAACCGCTTACAAGAGTAAACGTAATTTGTTAAAATGTTAATCGGTTGATTTGTGTAAAATTGTCCTTGAATATTTATTTATTTATCAATAACGTGGCTGATACCTACTTTTGAACGAATAATATAAAGTTATGTCTCTATTTGTTACAGAGAGTGCCAGATACAGCCATTAGCAATAATATGTTACATAACAAATGTCGCAATAATATCAGACACGAATCACGATCTTATTTGTAGCGCGATAAGAGCAAGAGCCTGATTCTGATTTAACCATTGGTTAAGGTTTTGATCTTATTTTGATACGACTTTGAAGATTGTTTACGCTGATTGGTGCATGCGAAATAATATGAAACTCACGCTTACATGACGCTCGTCGTATGCTTATTAAACGATCGTCAAGGTCGTATTAACACCAGTCAAAACCATAACAACTTAAATTAGAATCGAACTCCTGGGGCCCGTTTCTCAAAAGCTTGTAACTTGTAATACGAGCGGATGTCACTTTTTGACAGCTTTTGTTAGAAAGGGACTTCCACTTGTATTACAAGTTACAAGCTTTTGAGAAACGGGCCCCAGGTCACAATTTTTTGCGGCCTCGTTTTGTAGGATATTACTAGTATTGTAGATGACTTGTACATTTGGCGCGTTTTTCGATCCACTACTATTATTGCTGATTTTATTATGTATTTTCAGTGTATGTAAGATAGAGGTATAAGGTGTAAGGCCTGAATGGACGCTCATGTTGGGCGTGCAGCGAGGCGGCGCGTGCGGCGGTCATGTCAAACAAATGCAAACGAATAGTAGCGGCCTTAGTGCACGCTGCTCAAATCCCTTGGGAGCTCGACGCCACGCTGCACGCCCCGCTGAACGCTCCGCTTCGAGCGTCCACTCAGGCCTTACACTAAGGCCGTCCGTAAGGGCGTTCGGCGGGGCGTGCAGCGTGGCGTCGGGGTCTGGAGTAATTTGAGCAGCGTGCACTAAGGCCGCTCCTATACGTTTGCATTTGTTTAACATGCACGCCGCACGCCCCGCCCCGCTGCACGCCCAACTCGAGCGTCCACTCAGACCTTACACTAAGTGTAAGGCCTGAGTGGACGCTCGAAGCGGAGCGTTCGGCGGGGCGTTCAGCGTGGCGTCGGGCTCACAAGTAATTTGAGCAGCGTGCACTAAGGCCGCTCCTATACGCTTGCATTTGTTTGACATGCACGCCGCACGCCCCGCCCCGCTGCACGCCTAACTCGAGCGTCCACTCAGGCCTTACACTAAGGTAGAACCAGCAGCTCTTTCATTAATATTTTATTACACTTGTCTATCATGAAGCAACGAGTTAATTCCCTAATTTCGTGTCGAGGGCACTCTGGGCTATCCCGTGTACATTATTCATAATAGTTTCCAACCAATTTTATATTCACTTTCCCATTGTAGCGGACTTTATATTTTATACACAGTGGGAATTGGATAATAGAAAGTTCAACCAAAATAAATAAGATTTTATTATTATTTAGAACATTCAGTTAGCTACGTATCTGTTTTATAATCAACATTTGTAATTTTATGATAATATAGGTCTACATAGACTACCAACCTTTCTTAGATAGTAGATTTAGTAGATTTTTTTTTCGGAATTATTAATATTTGTAGAGAAAAAACTTTTAGGTGTTTATCTGTTTGATATTGGAACGTTTGATCTTCGTTACTAGTCCTGGCGGCCTAGCCAAGGTTACGATCGCTTGCGCTTCGCTATCGAATCACTGTGTCTCTCTATCACTCTTCCATATTAGTGTGACAGTGACAGTTGCTTTTCGATCGCTGCGAAGCGTAAGCGATTTGCGTGTTGAATACGCGGCATGTTCCGTTACTTATCTGGGCTTAATTAAAAATTAACGTTCTTAATTAACGTTTATTTTCTAGCTAACCAATTAGAGAGTTTAATATTTGAGGGGAAGAAATGGGATTACTTCATGTTGACGAAAGTTTCATCCTATAGAGTTTCCATTTACCGAGGTTCCACCATAACTTTTATATTTCCCTGCCGTTATGCCGTAAATATTTGGGTCTGAGCTTTTTAAGCGAGGTATTGTCCTTTTTGTTTGTATTGTAAACGTATTGGAAAGAGGTTTGTTTTTATGACGAAGGCATTTCTTATTCAATATTTTCACTCGGAGATTTTTTTGGTTGCCAAATTATGCATAGCCAGTGTTTCATTTTTCGGGCACGTTACGCAAAGGGCTCAGAATACGAGGTTATTTCCATAAATAACCTACCTATATTACTTCCTTATTGATCCAATGTAAAGAAGGTAGTGAGTTTCGCTAAGCGCTTTCTGGAAAAATATTTTTCTTATTCCTTTCAATTCGTTAAGAAATAATAAAAGAAAGACTTTTAAAAAACCTGGCGAGACATAAGTAGAACATACATATCATTCAAAATCATTACTGATGACTGGTAGAATTAAAGTCAATTCAATAAGGCTGTTTCCTTATTGAATTGAGTTTTCGACACAATTTCCATTAGGTAAATTACTTTGCCACGCTTGTGGATAATCGATCCGATTCGAACAATGCTTATAAGATGTCACAACGATACGATGCTGATCTGTCAGTGTTAAGGATGACTCACGTTAGACCGGGCCGACCGGGCCGTGTCCGGGCCGGAGCTTCCGGCGCCTACTTTTCTATGACAGATGACAGGCGATCACGTGATGCTTTACATAGAAAACGAAGCTCCGGAAGCCCCGGCTCGGACACGGCCCGGTCTAACGTGAGTCATCCTTTAAACGTGATATCTTATAGGCGTTGTTCGAATCGGGCCGAATGTAACATTTTAATCAGTTTTTGAAGTCCAAAGAGAGCCTTCGAGAGCCAAAAATTATTTAACACTTTTGTCACCCAACTCGGCAAAGATATAATAATAATTTAACTAGGACACAGCAGGTACCAGTGTTGGCCGAAACGTTAATGCAATTGAAAATGTTGGCCATTAACCATTATAAATTGAACCTTAAACCGTAACGGACGATTACAGTTTACCGTTCAATTTATAGTGGTTAATGGCCAAATTTTCAATTGCATTAACGTTTCGGCCAACACTGGCAGGTAGACACTTTACATTGTCGTGAATAAATATTATTTTAACAGTTTGGACAATGCCCTTCCACGTTGATAAGGGTTGGACCACTATAAATCATAGTACAGTCCGCGGCCCTTTGTGGATGTCAGATAAACCTGTTTTGTATAACTTTGGTTTGCTGTTCAACGACTTTAGGTATTACCCATAGTCGAGTATTGAAAAATTGTGCGAAATGAATCGCATCACTTGTTTCATGACAGGCAGACAGCATGAGGGTTCCGTTTCATCCTTTTGAGGTACGAAAACTCAAGTCTCAATTTAATTGCATCTTACGGCCAAATTAAGCAGAGTTAATAAGTGTAATAAATAACTAACAAAATATTACACTTCCTTCATAATCGGTTTAAAAATATTTAAAAACTAGCTTTTGCCCGCGACTTCAGACACACTTTGGCATTTATCCTATTAGTATGGATATAGTATGGATGGCCGTTATACAAATACAAGTGTCTATTTGCTTTAGGTCATTAACGGTCGATCGAACATAAACAATAAATTGGATCGTTATGGGCGATTATTGATTGCCTTTTACTGACCCAAAGTCATTATTACGTGTTTAATAGACGCCTGGAAGAAGCAAGTAGTTGATAATGATTCAATCATTTTAACTAATTACCAAACAACTGAATTGATTCAAGTATGGAAACTATTGATTAGGTAGGAAATCAATTGGCATGATAACGTTATCAGGGTTACTCAGTATAAACAGCATTTTTTTACCTGGATCCTATATAACAATGGCGTTCGCATTGTTGAACTTATATCAGCTAATAGTAAACTTACTTTAACTACTTGTTATAACATCAAACATATTTCAAACAAAGTTCTCATATAAAATTGGACTGAATAAACGAACGAAAACTATCCGCAAACTCTAAACACTCTCTCTACTCGTTGTTGTCTATTCAAGAACTTATTCTTACCGGTGTTTTTTTTTTCTTTACAGATGGAAGCTGTCTGGAGCAATCAACGGGACTAATGAAGCAATCCGCAGCCGGGATATTGGACTAGCAGCCTCTCGATCCGCTTCCAAACGCAATAAAACAACACACCCTTGCCATTTCAAACCAAACGTCAAGCGCAAGCGAAATTAACCTTTATCGCACAAACAAAAAGAAAACAAAATCGCAACCACGTCTCCCGATGGCTATGCTCGGAGCGGAGCTAAACAGAGCGACATGTCAATTAACACTCGTTTCAACCCGTAATCAAATCCGCCACAAACGTAAAATACTTCACGACTTCCTTACTTGACTCAGCCAAGATTATTTCCAATTGAAAGCGGAATAATAAAGCCGATAAATCAAAACCAATGTATGGTAAAGTCAAGAAAGCAATCGTCCTCCGAGCCAGGGACTCGTATGGCGACTCAAAGACGTAACTCCCATGGTCCACTGCCTAGCTTTATTGCTTTACCTTCGTGTCTTTTCATACTAGCGTCTTTAGTGCCGGCAGGCGTGGCATTCGCCGCGGTAGACTTCAACGACTCTGCTCTCAACGCAGACTTAAACATCATTAGCCCGAACTCCACTTTTAATTGGACGCTTTTCGATGACAATTCAACTGTAACCAAAACTCTTCAAGACAACATCAAGCACACGAAGTATTCCACGCCAGTCACGATTCTTATGGTCTCTATTTTTATGATAGTCATCTTTGGCACGATCGTCGGCAACATTCTAGTTTGCGTTGCGGTTTGTTTGGTGAGGAAACTTCGAAGACCGAGCAATTACTTGATAGTATCGCTGGCGGTGAGCGACTTGTGCGTGGCTATAATGGTCATGCCTGTCGCGATGGTTTACGATATACTCGGCACATGGCCGTTCGGTCCAGTCGTTTGCGACTTCTGGGTATCCAGTGATGTACTATCCTGCGCAGCGAGTATTCTCAACCTATGTATGATATCCGTAGACCGGTATTATGCAATAACGAAACCTCTAGAATACGGTGTAAAACGAACACCAAGAAGAATGCTGTTCTGTGTTTTTATAGTCTGGATGGGAGCTGCGTTCATATCGCTCCCGCCCGTTTTAATACTTGGCAATGAGAAGACTGATACATCATGCTCTGTGTCACAGAACCAGGGATACCAGATATATGCGACGTTTGGTTCCTTTTATTTGCCATTGTCCGTGATGGTGGTCGTCTACTACAAGATATTTAGTGCGGCGAGGAAAATCGTAAAAGACGAGAAGCGCGCTCAGTCGCATCTGGAGTCGCATTGCTATCTAGAAATCAATGTGAAGAATGGTGGCGCCGCTGAAGCGAAGTTGTTGGGTAGTCAGCCAGTCCCTCCGGCGGCCAGAGGTTCGACGGCCAGCACAAACACTACAGTGAGTATATTTGCTATGCATAAACGAACTCATGACCTAGTTATGACGCGCCGGTCGAAGATTGATTGATGTCCAATCAAATTATAATAGGTAAGCGATGAAAACAACATTAACGCTGATTGTAGAAAAAGGCGGACATAATTTCATACGAAAAGCTTTTTAGGTGATTATACCAAGAACAGGTTTACTCGTGATAAACTTTTTTTGGAAATAATAATACATATAATGTTTTTGCGCCATAATTTAATCTAATTTGACTAATATTTACCTACTTGGATAGAGTAAGCTTCCTAAATATAACACTGCTTAATTTACTTGTAATAATTTTAAGTCTGTCAAAGTAATTACCTCTTCCCCAAAGTTAATTAATCGTAGGGTTCCAAAATTACCTTAAGAAATTATAAAATTAATTACCTAAAATATAAATCATTGGTTACTTTCTTTTGTTACAGTGTAGCGTAGACAAAACAGAAAGCAGCATAGGGCGGTGTTTTAGCGGGCAACGCAAGTCCAATGAATCCCAGTGTCCTATGCTTCAGCACCCTAAAACTCCAACGAGGCCTATTCACACCATCAACAGATCGAGTCAGATGGTTCACACACCTGAAATAAAGCTACCAATCAGGGACAACAGGCGAAGGCCATCTTTAGAGAATAAGTCAGCTTCGAACCGGATTCGCTCTTCGCTATCGACGTTTGCTCAAAAGAGTCATATAGCTAAAGACCTATTGCATTCATCTCAGTCGCCGCATCAAAAGAAATTACGGTTCCAACTGGCTAAGGAGCGGAAAGCGTCCACAACTCTCGGAATAATTATGTCAGCATTTGTTATTTGCTGGCTGCCTTTCTTTGTGCTAGCTCTTATAAGACCTTTTGTCGAGGAAGGCACAATACCCGACGCGGTGAGCGGACTCTTCTTATGGCTAGGTTATATAAACAGTTTGCTTAATCCTATAATTTACGCGACGCTGAACCGTGATTTTAGGAAACCGTTCCAAGAGATTCTGTTTTTCCGGTGTTCGAACTTGAATCACATGATGAGGGAGGAGTTTTATCATAGTCAGTACGGGGACCCTGACCATTATTGCGTGAACACTACGAAGGTGCAGAACTACGATGAAGGAGTGGAGATCGTGTCGACAGCCGACCGCGAGGACACGCGAGCGTCGGAAAGCTTTCTATGATTGTCAATGCCCGAGGTCGATACAACAGACCTAGATACTGTGATCTAATTAAGACTTTTATGATTATAAACTAAGCCTAAAAATAAGACAAGGTCTAACGTTTTGTTATTTTGTTTTAAGACGGAAATGTCTTACAGAGATATCAATCTTAATTTAAACGCAAATTGGAAGATTTAAGGGCTTGTTTGGAAAATATATTATTCAAATATAAATTAAATATCGATCCAGAGGCCGTGAGTTCAAGTCTCACCCAAGACAGTAATTTTTCCACTTCTAAATTTATTCTAAGCTTAATAGCATCGGTCGCAGACGTTTCTGCTTGTAAAAAAAATTAAAATATAAATTATGTTTAAATCTACCTACATTAAACCTTGTGTTATGTTATTATTTCTGTAGTTAAGCAGTTAAAAACTTTACAGCTTCTAAAATATAAAACAAATATAATATTTCAATTTTCCTTTATATTTTATCTCTAATATATTATGTGTTTTTTGATTTATAAGTTCTTCATATAGTATTATTTATTCGTAACTTACTAGTCGTTACTGTTTGTTAATGTGATTTTCTAATAGTAATAAAATATTATGTAAATTGTATTATTATTATTGAATAAGAAACTGTGTTGGTACGTAAGCTTTTCATAATTTATGGTGTTTCTGATTGACCAAAGATATTTAAAGTAAAACGATGTGTTTTAAAGTTATTGTTGATTTTGGGGTAATCATTTGTAAATAAAATTGGGTGGTATTTAACTTATTTACATTTTAAATTAGTAGCCAAAAGTATTTTAATCCATGTGATAGTAGATATAGAAAGCTCTATTATATCTTTAAAATAAATGTACCTATGTATTGTTGTAAATATGTGTTTCATTATTTAAGATATATGTAGAATATTATTGTTTTGTGTGTAAAATAAATATTATTTAATTTAACACGAGATATTGTTTAACTCGTCTGCAATGCTTTATATAGAGTTTTAAAAAAAACTTGAGGAACTTGTAAATTAAAATTGTAATTTTTACGCTTTCCGGGGCCCATTTCTCGACCAGTATTACACTAATATTATAATATTATAATATTAGTGTAATACTGTAATATTTATGTTGTCATAAAAACCCACAATTTGTTGTTCAAAAAAGCTATACTAACGATATACAATTGTATAACAGCATATTGTTAAAAAAAAATCTCATGAAATTTTTTGACAAGATTTTTTCTTACCTTAAAGACTACCTATAGTTTTTTAAATATTATAATATTAGTGTAATACTATAATATTTATGTTGTCATAAAAACCCACAATTTGTTGTTCAAAAAAACTATGGGTAGTCTTTAAGGTAAGAAAAAATCTTGTCAAAAAAATTCATGAGATTCTTTTTTAACAATATGCTGTTATACAGTTGTATATCGTTCCATGAAGTATATCTTATTAACAGACACAATTTCTGTGTAGTAATAAAATGAGTTGTTAGATAATTGTTTGTTAGATAGGAGAATTTTAAATTGTAACCATAGAATGGACATCCTAAATAATTATGTATTAAGAAATTGGTACTGCCAGTATAGTAAAATGCCATTTTTATATACAAAAAAAAGATTAGTCATTCGTTCTAAAGGTTGTTTAATTATCATTTATGTATTTACTTATTTTATTTAACAACCATCTAAACACGTAATTACTCCACTATGTGTTTAAAAATATAAATATAATAATCTTCGTTATAGTTTTTAGTTCGACCAAAGCCTTTTCACCTATAAGTGTATCGCCGGCTGAGAATACGTTTGTGCCAAATCCATTTTTGAGCAAAATCGTTTTTTAATGATTTCTAAAATAACAAAAAATATGCTATAATTGACACTAATCGGTTTTTGAAAAAACATATTTTTCAAAAATGTTGTGCCATATGCTCATTTTACTATAGGATAATTACACTCTGTTAACAGAAAATTATCACAAAAATGTGACATATCCAAAATTTTTGTGTCATATCATACATTGTACGTTTAACATTTACTCATCAAAAACGGATATGGCAATAATAAAAGTGCTTTTATTTCATGACTACCACTGTATTCACAATATTTGTTTAGTACTATAAATAGTAAACATATGTGCCTAAACGATAAATAAGTTCAATATTTCCTAAATGTAAAACTTTTCGAGAAGTTATTTTTTTGCTTCTTTTCGCTCTCCTGTAAACCAATGTAAATGGCGTATGGCACAAACGTATTCTCACCCAGCGATATAGTTTATATGCGCTTATTTTAAGTTCTATAATTATTAATAATTTGTGAGATTTTGAATTCAAAGATGTAAAACATAAATATTGTACATATTATTGTTAAAAATAAATTATATAGTTTTACGTAATAAGATTCATAGCACACAGGGACACTCGTAAGTTAAGTAAAAATAATAACAAAAATTGTTGTACTCAGCAAAATCGTAATATAAAGTACATTATTTAACCATATCATTACATAAACAAATCTTTTCGTAACTTTTTAACTAACGTGTGTCCTTGATTGTTAATAGGTATGTATAAATTAAATTATATATAGTAGATGAATATATAATTCGCAGATACCGTGTGGGGAAACTACGCTTGGAAAAATAATAAGTCGACAGTTCGTTCATTCGATTGATGTAATCATTGACTAATAGTGGATTTTATTTTATGTAGTTCCTTTCTTCTTGAGGCCATAAAAGTATACCATGTGTACGCAGCTTTATAACTTCTACATTTACGCGCGACCAATCAAAACGCCCGATTTTACGAACACACATAAACGGTGCAATGTAACTATGTGACAAATTTATAAAGGTGCGTAAAGATGATCTCATTTATAATGGTCCTTATAGATAAGTGTGCGTGTATTACACAACACTTCATATTAATGTAACTTTCTTTTCCATGTTTAAGATATTAATAAGGAAAATATATCCAATGATGTTCTTCACTTGTAAGAAATCAAAATGCCATGTTTTGCCATTAAATTGTTGTTACATAGAATAATGTTTCAACTTAATGTAGGACCTACCGTCAGCTGCAGATAAAAGGTACCAAACCTGCATAGAAGTTTGTATGTAAGGGTGATACTTTTTCTTCGCAGCTGACTGTAAAATTCGCCATTCATATTGTGAGATTTTATCCCTACCTGTGGGTACATTTTAGTGTAAATAATTGGTTATTTATTTTCTATGCGTTACTACCCACCATTTTAATTTATATTCGTTACCAACAGTAAAACCTACGCAATATTTATGTAATAAGTGACTCTACATCTTGGTATCTTTACGCAAAATTTGTGAACTTTGTAGTGGAGAGACGAAACTCTAAACTTTTGGCTAACTGTATTTTTCTTATGTAGGGTCCTAAAAGCGACGAAATAAAGATAGATTTCAAAATCTATTTTGGCTTTATTTGTCTCTAAACTTTCAGCCATTACTATTACCAAAGAGTTATTGGTTGTGGGAGAGGTATAAAGGCTAAGTGTAAGGCCTGAGTGGACGCTCGAGTTGGGCGTGCAGCGGGGCGGGACGTGCGGCGTGCATGTTAAACAATTGCGAACGTATAGGAGCGGCCTTAGTGCACGCTGCTCAAATTACTCCTGACCCCGACGCCACGCTGCACGCCCCGCCGAACGCTCCGCTTCGAGCGTCTACTCAGGACTTACACTAAGAGTAAGGCCTGAGTGGACGCTCGAGTTGGGCGTGCAGCGGGGCGGGGCGTGTGGCGTGTATGTTAAACAAATGCAAACGTATAGGAGCGGCCTTAGTACACGCTACTCAAATTACTTGTGAGCCCGACGCCACGCTGCAAGCCCCGCCGAACGCTCTGCTTCGAGTGTCCACTCAGGCCTTAGTGTAAGAAAAATTCGTGCCTTGACAGTTTAAATAGATGGCACTGTACTGCACCTTGGCCGCTCCGATATATGTGATGGCGACTGTACCTGAACAAAACTTTGTTATTAAGAAAAATGTAGCGTATATAGATCATTATGAAAAAGCTGAAAATAAATGTAGGTTTATTTAATAGTAAATATATGCTAGGAACTATGTAGGTAACATTTCACGCTAACGCTATGTGCCAGCCGTTAAGAGCCTGTTAACGATTTTAGAACCAAAATGTAAAATAGATAGATTTAGTCGTTGAAATTGTACACCTTTTGTTACGTAATATCTAAATAACAAGTATTATTTTCTATTAGCACGTCTTCTCATCTTGCCTTTTAATAATGAGGTCCCAAGCGTGCGTCACCGTCAATATATGACGAGAAGGGACAGTTTTTAAAAAGCGGCCAAGTGCGAGTCGGTCTCTCCCATGAAGGGTTCCGTATTTAGGGGATTTATGACGTATTAAAAAAAACTACTTACTAGATCTCGTTCAAACCAATTTTCGGTGGAAGTTTGCATGGTAATGTACATTATATATATTTTTTAATTTTATCATTTTCTTATTTTAGAAGTTGGGGGGGGGACACATTTTACCACTTTGGAAGTATCTCTCGCGCAAAGTATTCGGTTTAGAAAAAAATGATATTAGAAATCTCAATATCATTTTTGAAGACCTATCCATAGATACCCCACAGGCCCACACGTATGGGTTTGATGAATTTTTTTTTTTGTGTTTTAGTTCTAAGTATGGGGAACCCCCAAAATTTTTTGTTTTTTTTTTCTATTTTTGTATGAAAATCTTAATGCGGTTCACAGAATCCATCTACTTACCAAGTTTCAACAGTATAGTTCTTATAGTTTCGGAAAAAAGTGGCTGTGACGTACGGACGGACAGACCGACAGACAGACAGACATGAAGAATCCATAAGGGTTCCGTTTTTTGCCATTTAGCTACGGAACCCTAAAAATGATGTATAAGAACAGTTTCAGGAACTGTTGTAGATTGTTCAAGTATCAAATTTACGTTGAAATTAAGTCGATTTTCACGAAAAATTGTCACTTGTTTTTAAGTAATTTCTGGGATAAAATTGATTTCGTCTAACTTTCATTTACTCTTGTTCAATATCATATAACAAAAATATAGTCTATTAAAGGTGGAGTACAGGATATGTGTAATACAAAATTACCATTTTTAGCAGTCCAAACTTTATGTAATTTACAAATGGGGCCTATTTTAGATTTAAGCTAGTTTTTAATTACTTTTAGTAATACCACTGTATATATCTTATTTACAAATAAGATCGACAAAATCAATGCTTTACGCGCGTTTACCTAAACGTCCACCAGAAAAAAAAACCTTACTAATTTAGTGAATCTGTTTTCAAAAAAATGATCTGTAAAAGTGCAAGACAAGACGATGGCTAATAGATACCAGTAATTTTTATTTCCATTACTTCACAAAAGGTGTACAATTTCATCGACTAAATCTATCAATTTTACATTTTTGCGACTAAAATCGATACCGGCCTCTTAATTCACGGTTCCTAGTACGTTTTGTGTAAAAGGATATCGCGTGGGCGCTAATGATTTTGAGCCACGCTTTCATCGCACCGTTTATCGTTGTCACTGGCATTGACCTTAGTCTAAAATTAGAGCAAACGGCCGATCACGTGATACCGGTGATTAAAAATACTAACAGTTAATTGAATATCCATTAATAACATACAGATAATAGGTATATACATGTTTTCTTCGGTAACTATTGCGTGCATATTATATTATTATGATAAAAGATACAAAAAGATAAAAGATGGTTTATTCAAGTAGGCATATTACAATGCGCTTATGAACGTCAAATAAAGCTACACCGGCTCCAACCCTACACCTCTGCCTCGAGAAGATTTAAATCCCCCCTCAATTGGAGGAGGGTATCCCAATATGGGACCGGCAACAAACTCGGGGGGATACACCTTTTCAAAATCATCATCTTCCTCGCGTTTTTCCCGGCATTTTGCCACGGCTCATGGGAACCTGAAGTCCGCTTGGCAACTAATCCCAGTAATTGGCGTGGGCACTAGTTTTTACAAAAGCGACTGCCATCTGACCTTCCAACCCAGAGGGTAAACTAGGCCCGTATTGGGATTAGCCCGGTTTCCTCACGATGTTTTCCTTCACCGAAAAGCGACTGGTAAATATCAAATGATATTTCGTACATAAGTTCCGAAAAACTCATTGGTACGAGCCGGGGTTCGAACCCGCGACCTCCGGATTGCAAGTCGCACGCTCTTACCGCTAGGCAGTGTTGGCCGAAACGTTAATGCATTTGAAAATGTTGGCCATTAACCATTATAAATTGAACCTTAAACCGTAACGGACGATTACAGTTTACGGTTCAATTTATAATGGTTAATGGCCAACATTTTCAATTGCATTAACGTTTCGGCCAACACTGCCGCTAGGCCACCAGCGCTTCTAAACATTAACCTTTTCAAAATATTATTTGTAATGTGTAATGAATGATCAACTATTAATATTACTATCAATTTCCAAACTATTAAATTGCGCCCAGTACCAGCAAAGAGTCCAAGTAAACGGAATTTTTAGAGGTTTAAACGGGCTATACACACTAGGGTTCGCCTGCGCAGTTTTGCCTGTACAGTTCAACTCATTCAAAGCTGGTTAGGAAACTGCGCAGTCGAATGTCACATACGCAACGTTTTACCTGTGCAAAACATTACATACTTATACCATTTAAGTAAGAAGTGTCAAGCCAACCAGGCAAGGAACCTCGACTTAGACTCAACCGACAATAAGGTAACTAAAAATGCTAAATCACCCTTCTTACTACTGCAATAGTCGTCAACACTCAAGTGGGCACATTAAACCCCCCCGTTATTAAACCCCGGTTGTATTATCGAATATTAGATTATATTTATAACTTTCATCTGGACAGCAACAGAATTTAAGGATCCCACTGATTACCAGTCCGCCGGACGATATCGGCCTGTCAGTTAGAACAAAAAATTGACAGCTCCGAACAACTGACAGGATACCGTCTGGCGGACTGGTAATCAGTGGGCCCCTTTAGGTACGCATTACGCATTACATTAATTGGTATCTCACCTTTGTGCAATACAGAGCCTTTAAGTTTATACCAATTAGTTGCCAAACCACAAACCATTTCCCTTAACATAAGTCGTAAGCACTTCAAACGTGTAAACAATAATACACCTTATGTCACAATGCTGTAAGTACACATTTCTGTAACATATTTCGAGTCTAAGGACGTTTCTGGATATACGATGGGACAGCTTTAGGCGATAGTTTGAGTGTTGATGACGTAAACTTTAGTGGAAGTGGCAACTTGGGGCGACTTCCGGGGTCTAAGTGGAGATATATGATACTTGTTTACCGTGGTTTTACCAAGGAAAATAACGCACTTTCTACGTGACGTGACGTAATAACCTCACATTGCCATAGGAAGGTCAAGCGGACAACTTCAATATTCTACTATGCTAGAAGAGCACATTTCTGGGCAAAGGGCTCTTGAATTGCCTGTTTTTGGGTCTTTATAGTGTACATTCCGAATGTTTCTAATGTTTCCAGTCCGTCTTTTTAACCAATTTCAAAAGGGTGTTCTTAATAGTTTTTCGTTGCAATTGTTGTTTTTCTGTATGTTAACCAATTTCTCAAAGAAGACTCAGCCGATTTTTTTTGAAACAGCATACTTTAAAGTTGGTGGTTGCACTGGTTGCCATAATCTGATTAGAGAAAACTTTTTTAATGTCATAAACCATCTATATAGTGATTACATTTTTATAGTATTTATAGTAACTGCTGATGAAGACCATAAAAATGATGGCTTTATTTATTGGAGTATTATACTTGTGGTTTAAGTTTAGACGAACACTGTCTGAGCATTTGATCAGGTAAATTTATAAATTACTTTTAAATACTTATTTTGCCTTTCTGTGGACCTTGAAAATTTCATTATGATTATGACCAGGCCTTGAATAACAGAGTATTCTAGAGATGTTGAAGTTTGCAGGAATAAAATTGTTTAGAAACTGACTGATGAGTGTGTTCGTAGATATTTCATTTTTCTTGAATCTATATTTTATTCAAGAGAAATTTAATACTGACCAAGTTACAGCCGATGGATTTGAATCTTTACACAGGTCACTTCCCTTTTGTGGCATAGAAAGATTTAGGTACTTACCTACATAGAAGTTCCCTACTTAGTTTTTTGCAATTAGCTGCATAGTAGCAGGTTTAACTAATAAATATATCTGTTTTAATTTGGTTTATGTACCTACCAACTTAGTGTCAGTATGACACCACATATTTACGTTCTTACCACATATTTCCGGAAATCACGAAGGCAAACTTTTACGAAGATATAATTAAGATTCCATAGTATCTGTCCATTTTTTTTGCTTTTCCAAAAAATTACCAAACTGTGTGATATTATATACTACTAACTATCCAAAAATCCAAAATTTATTTATTTATCTACTTAAGTAAAATTAGACATAAAACCGGAGAATATTTTTTTACAAAGTTATAATTTTACAAGAGGTTACACAATAAAACGACCCTTTTCAAATCAACTGACAGTTATAGTGCTACAAAAGAGGAAAGTTTTAATATAGTTAATGTACTCTCCTGTCAAACTTGTATGAATCATGGCGCCCAAACGTGGAAGACATACCGTCCCTACTTGGCGCCCAAAAATGGTAGGTTAAGGGCGAAAGACAAAGCGGCTGCATAATCGAAAAGAACCTCTTAACATTAACATTCAGCTATAATGCCACTACAAAACAAATGACGCAATGTCTCAGTATAGTTAATTACCTCTTAATCCTCTTATGCCAAACTTGTATGAAACATGGCGCCCAAACGTGGAACTGCACCAATAAAGTTTAATGTTACTTTGTTACCGTCACTTTCAAAGTAAGTAGGCGTTTTATTGAGTTATCGTTTCTCAGAAAAGAATAACGTAATGTTTCAGAATAGATAATGACCTCTTGTGACATGCTTGTATAAATCATGGCGCCCAAACGTGGAACTGCACCAATAAAGTTTAATCTAACTTCTTTACCGTCACTTTCAAAGTTTTAAAACATTTTTGGATCACACTGATTTAAACTTTCACGACTTTTACACATTATTAAATTATACAACGGGACTTAATCGCGTATCTAAGTTTTAAGATTTACCTCCGACGTTTCGAGGACGGCGTTGTCCCCGTGGTCTCGGAGAAGACTGGCTTAAGTTGACATCAGCATCGTCTAACCGCGCGAGTTTTTCGAACTACCCGCACTTGGTCTTGTTTATCCGCTTGAACGTTTTGCGCACTAGGGATGTCACTCTGTCGACACACAACACTAACGATATTCGATTTATCGACTGTCGATATTCGTTTACGCTTACATTTACTAATGACTGGATTCCATGTGGATGAGATCTTGAAACCCTCGTCCCGATTGAAATTACTATGTTTTTTGATTTCAATGGCTTCCCGTACTTTCCTGCTGTAGAAATGACGATCCGTGGACAGGATTTTAGGGTTATGCAGCTCAATCCAGTGGTTTGGTCCTGACTCCAGTAAATGCTCAGCCACGGCAGACTTGTTCACCTGACGATTTTTGACAGCTGCAATATGTTCCTTAACTCTTTCTGCTATTGTGCGCTTTGTTTCTCCGATATAGGAACTACCACAACTGCAATCAATTTTGTAAACGCCAGGTGACTGATACGGAATAACGTCCTTCGGTGACCTTAGGCTCCCTGCTACTTTGAATAAAGGAGTGTACACCGTCTTTATAGAGTACTTTCCAAGTACCGTGCCAACTTTATCGGTTACCCCTTTTACATACGGCAAAAATGCCGGTTGTCTGGAGACATCAGGACGTTTTCCTCTTGACTTCCGTCTGGGTTGCCACTTTTTTACCTTGTACCCGTTCCTCCTTAGTACCTCCTGAATATGCGACATCTCGCTCTTTAAATATTCAGGGTCACAAAGATTTTGTGCTCTGTTAACTAACGAGCTAACAACTGATTGTAAGTGACGGGGATGGTGGTGAGAAAGGGCGTTCAAATACCTGTCAGTGTGTGTAGGTTTCCTATAAACTGTGTGAGTTAGGGTTCCGTCCACTCGACCAATCACTTTCACGTCCAGAAACGGCAAACTGCGCTGTGACTCTAATTCATATGTAAATTTCGTTACGTTTCTTGCTATTGCAATTTTTTATGACATTGTTTAGTGGTACTAAACTTTAAGTTTAGTACCACTTCCGTTAGTTTAGGTAAAGACGTCAGTGATCACCCTTTTTAATTCACTTAATGTTAAATTAAAAATACATTACATTTTATCGTATAATTACGATGTAAATGACGACGACGATGATGGTTTCTGGAGGAATATTCTCATGTATGTATAGTATAAGTAAAAATAGATCCATGTAAATAGTACTCTAAGCGAAGCGCTGGTGGCCTAGCGGTAAGAGCGTGCGACTTGCAATCCGGAGGTCGCGGGTTCGAACCCCGGCTCATACCAATGAGTTTTTCGGAACTTATGTACGAAATATCATTTGATATTAATTACCAGTCGCTTTTAGGTGAAGGAAAACATCGTGAGAAACCCGGAGTAATCCCAATACGCGCCTAGTTTACCCTCTGGGTTGGAAGGTCAGGTGGCAGTCGCTTTCGTAAAAACTAGTGCCCACGCCAATTACTGGGATTAGTTGCCAAGCGGACCCCAGGCTCCAAAGAGCCGTGGCAAAATGCCGGGTCAATGCGAGGAAGAAGAAGAAGAAGATGTAAATAGTACTCTACATATTTGTCTCATGTGACGCGTTAAGTATGAATGAACACATAAAAGTAAATTTTCGAAAGCATAGTTTTCAAATCCAAACATGCCTCCATTATAATATAATTATTAAAATTACCCCTCTCTCAATATTTTCCTGCATAACCACGACCATAGTGGCCGAAAAACGTAGATTCGTACAGTCAGCATCGAAAGTAAGCAGCAGACTATGCATAATAGCTAAACAAAAAGAGATGTGTACATATTTGGAACAATTAGTCCGTGGCAAATACTTTTGAACGAGTACCCCTTTTGGAACGTTGTTTCAGCCTTTACAATTAATGCCAACTGTACTGCTACATTTTAAACCACACAGCAAATCAACGGGCCTCGCCGCCGCAGGATTGGTTTGCACCCGGGGGACCGGTTGCCCGACGATTGGATTTCCAACAGACAACGTTTGACGCTTTACAGGTGTATTCTCAGGGGTTTTACTCTATGACCGCCAAAGACGTCAACTGACGCGCGCGGCTACAGCCGAATATGAATCTTTTTGCTTTCTGACAAGGTTTACAGTGACGCGCCACGCACGATAGGCGTTCAAAGTTAAGGTTATATCAATCCATCGAATTTCGCTTATAATTTTCTAACGTTGAAGTAATTACGGCGCAGTTTACATTTGGATATTGAAATCAAACTAGTAGCCTGTTTTGTACCTCTCAATATGTACCCTTAATGGCACAGTCTCACGATTCGGGAGTTCATATTGTTAATATCGTCTGACAGAAATACGTTTTTAATTCATTGAAAAATACAGTAGAAAGACAAATATATAACTATGAACTAAATATATGTAATTAAAACTAAAAACCCTAAATATATCTAAAATAAAACAAGGAATATAAAAACTACTGAAAGAGGCCTCCATACGCTACCCCCGGCGCAAAGGTGCCCATGACACTAGCTGCGTTACCGCATTGAATTGCGATGGACAGCCTTGATAAATATCATAATTATGTATTGTAATAGTAAATTAATGTCTAATGTAATGTCTGTTCTTTCTCTGTATTCTTTTTCATCATGTGGTGCACAATAAAGAATTTATATTATTATTATTTGTCCTTTCCATATCTCGGGACCATGGGGTCCCGGACCTTTGGGAGGCGTGCGTGGGGCCGAAGCCAACAGCGCAGAGGCCCTTTAAGACAGTTTACTCTAAAAGCAAGGGATACACGTGGCGGATACCATCCCCGAGCGCACAAAATGATACATCCGGAGATGGTCTCCGCCAGGTGCAAAGACTATTGCAGTGCAGCACTTTTGTGCTGCGATGGGAACTAAGGTCATGGGCTATTGATATGCAAGTTGGATGGACTGGATAATGGGCTATGGGAGGAGACTAGCGGACACCTGCCGTGACAATCAGTCTCAAAATTGTGTAGGAGGTGGTGACTCGCCTACTCATTTAGTGGGCCCTACAACGGCCGCACGCACAGTGCGAAAATAGGGCAACACTTCGGAGCGGCTGTAAGGTTGTCGAGAGGTG
The DNA here is from genome assembly GCF_948474715.1 of Cydia amplana. Classification (NCBI taxonomy): domain Eukaryota; kingdom Metazoa; phylum Arthropoda; class Insecta; order Lepidoptera; family Tortricidae; genus Cydia; species Cydia amplana. Next base: position 6,579,006 of record NC_086088.1, read on the forward strand.
AGTCTGCGGTAGCCAGATCCCGGTGATCCGTTCAGCAGGCCGCCGGCGTTATGACATTTTACACTTCCAACCTGGAGCATAGGTCCCGCTCTTGCGACTCCACTCTGGCCGGCCAATCAAGGCAAGCACAGAGGCGAGGGCCAGATGACAAGGCCCTCTGGAATAGGGGTCCGCGGTGTCGCCACTCACCGTCAGCTCGCCACAAGCTGCCCCCGCGGGGTTTATTATTATAAAGATAGCAATAAAAGCTTGTCCAATCATCATCTTCATCTTCCTCGCGTTGTCCCGGCATTTTGCCACGGCTCATGGGAGCCTGGGGTCCGCTTGGCAACTAATCCCAGTAATTGGCGTGGGCACTAGTTTTACGAAAGCGACTGCCATCTGACCTTCCAACCCAGAGGGTAAACTAGGCCCGTATTGGGATTAGTCCGGTTTCCTCACGATGTTTTCCTTCACCGAAAAGTGACTGGTAAATATCAAATGATATTTCGTACATAAGTTCCGAAAAACTCATTGGTACGAGCCGGGGTTCGAACCCGCGACCTCCGGATTGCAAGTCGCACGCTCTTACCGCTAGGCCACCAGCGCTTCAAAAGCTTGTCCAATAAAGTACAAATATTATATTAAAAAATCATTCTTGAAAAGTTCTCGCCAAATATAAGTTCATTCCTAATTTTAAAGTAAAGTTTTTGTATAAGTACACGTACAACAGAAAAAATTGTTTTCAAAAACACTCAGGTTTTTTTAACGAACAAAATAACACAACAAATGCCGGGTGGATTTTGTAATACAAGCTACATTATAGTAACTACCTATAGTAACTAGTAACTACCTATATAATTATTATGTCAATCGTCCTACACAAACAAACCAGAAAATATTCAAATGTGTGGAAAATCGGGGAATCTGTGCTACAAATTTTCTTACAAATATACCAGCTTAGGAAATAATTAGGAAAATTTAAGACTCTCATTTATTATGGACACTAAAATGAACACAATAAGGTTAATTTTGCTTTAAGGTTTCCGATAAGATACGGGGTTTAAATATAAATGATTTTACTCGCACATTGTCATTAAATATGTGCTCATGTTTGTTGTTTGCTAGCGGACGACAACAAACACCTCCAATGTTTGTTATGGTTGAGTAAATTTATTTCTGATGAGTACATCGGGCTGTGAAATTACTACACTACTTAGGTCCCTGTGTAATCATTTGACTTGATAGATTGACATAAGAAAATGTGGCTATGATATGTGGCTCATGACCGAACCGAATTTTAAAGCATGACCTTTAGGGCACAAGGGCCCTGTACGTCATACATAAAAGCGGCCGTATGCCGTACAGCTAATATGATTGCTGGTAGCCATTGTTCGTATAGGCGCACGTTGCACGTGCATGTTAGAAAAGTGACCTACTTAGAATGTGACGAACTCAGAATGTGACTAACTCAGAATGTGACGTCCTCAGAACGTGACCTAACTTTAAAGTGACCTCCTAGGAAAGTGACATACTCCACCTAAACCATCACAAATGGAATCTTATCATTATGATAGCGACGTTGCCTCCTAATATTTGTTAAGAAAGTCGAAAATAGAACATAATATACCACCACAGACAATCCAACCTCTAGACATAGCATAGTTGCGCTACCCCCTCTGCCACACATATGGTAGCGTTACTCCATCTTCGAGTCAATCCCGTGCCGTGATTGGTCCGTGTCTGAACGGACCAATCACGGCACGGGATTCGTTCACCTCGTCTCCCCGCACTCCCGTATTTTTGGCAGCATAGGATTCATGAAAGAATTGGCCTAAGCTCAGTCTAGAGGTTGGATTGTCAGTGTATACCACTCACTGGCACCAACTGCCAAACATTGGTTAAAACGAATGTATGGCGATCGGCGTCAGCGTTGGACATCCACTCTCAGAGCGTGCGTCCCGTGGCACTCGGTTCACTCTTTTCACTCGTGGTTCAATGTAAAAAAAAACATTGTCACAATTCAATAAAACTGACTCTATTCTTTTCACCCATTTTAGGAAAAAATAAGATGAATGCCACATGTCGAATGCAGGCAGACAAAGCTAGATCAATAATGCCGATTGCATGTTTAATATCAGCAATAAACAGATTAACCAAAAGCAATTTCGCATTTCGGATTAGCTAGCTCATTGACAATTGAAATCTATTATTGTTGATGACATCATTAATCATTTATATGGGCAGGAAATAGAAACATTATTGTTTTATCTCGGCGGCTTATTCTGTAGAATCATCACCATAATTTTAGCATCATGTCGCTGTCATGCTACACCACCTGTCATGTTTATGAATACACGTAAGTAATCATCTAGAAATTCCTCAAGGTATTCTTAACCTCCTAAGGCCCAACGAAAAATTGAGTATGTAGTCAGTACGGCCCGTAGTCCTGCCAGTAGTACTATTGTTTTATACTCATTCAGACCCAAGTACTTAAAAGACTTTTTTTAATGTTATTGTACTTATACAGCACCTTGTACAGCACTTTGATTTTTTTTTACGAACTTGTTAAAGGGCTCACAGACAATACAAAACAGTCCTTTAGAAGTTCGTACACGCCAATTTCGATAAGCGCAAAATTTGAAATGGGTTTCCTATTAAGTCCTACTGGTAGGACCGTGGTACGCTATGACTACACAATTGTTGTAGGAGCTGGGTCTGAATAAGAAAGTTAATAAGTACTATGGGTAGGACCTTGGGCCTTAGGAGATTAAGACAAGATAATCATTTATTGCATAATTAATAGGTATTACAGAAAGGTGGATTATATCATAATGTATTTTAGTGGAATCACTATAATTTGCCTGTCAGGCGTACAATATTTGCTTAAAACTATATTAACTACTTATACCTATTTACTATTTACAATGTTTTTAATAAATAATCTATCTAATACCTTTAAACGAGCAATTCTTTTTTTTATTTTTTTTTATTTTTTTATTTATTGATTTATATATATATTTCGGGGATCTCGGAAACGGCTCTAACGATTTCGATGAAATTTGCTATATGGGGGTTTTCGGGGGCGTAAAATCGACATAGCTAGGTCTTATCTCTAAAAAAACGCGCACTTTTGAGTTTTTAAATGTTTTCCGAGCAAAGCGCGCTCTCCCAGATATTTATATAAATATTGTCCACCCAACGAGCAAACGGACGCCAGGCACTTCATTCGAGATAACGTGAAAAAAAAATACAAATATAATAAAGCACCCGCGTCTATGAATTTGCGACACATAAATATCAATTTGAGACGGTCTGGTGAAGCCCGTTCAAACATTACGATTCCATTATCCTGTCCATTTGTTGATTTAACGTTTCCGAATTAACAGACCCTTTCCGAGTAAAAAGCTTCATGTGCGCAAAAGCTTTTCAGTTACCCGTGATATACACGTATGGCAATGTTTTTATCAGAGAAACTGGTCTCCGCGGGTGTTTACGATTTTCCAGTATCTAAAATCTAATATTAATAAAAGAGAATACAGTATATAGAGTTACTGTCATGATAAATTATGTAGCCCCAGTAAATTCACTGCCATATTTTAACAAAAGATTTAAACGGTTAGAACGCTATTTGACTTTGACCCTCATTCTTTCACTGATATAGTTTTCGTCAAACTGGAAAAATCTGTAGAAGAGACAAATACCAGGGAGAGTTTCCTTGTACCTACGTACTAGAGATTACATAATCTTAATTAGTGGTTATTCCAAAGTAAGGATTTAGTGAACTACGATTTAGATGTCCAAACATCAGCTGCCTGTCTAAAATGAAATGATAAAAATCGTTAGAGGTTACCATCTGCTCATTTTTTTTTAATTAAATGGCACAAACGACCTTAAAGGGGTTAACAATATTTTAAAGATAATATCGTTAGTGTCTTATTTATTCCTGATATTACTGATATTTGTTTTCACAACGATCTCTTCTTCTTTGACCATTTCATATTTATATGTAAAGTGTTTTACCTATGTTTACAAATAAATAATTTGACTTTGACTTTGACCTGTATTAAAATTAATCTTCTTAATTAGTTGATGAATAAGAGACGACTGTACCCAATTCGTTTTTAATTTATACCCGAAGACGAAGATTAAATGGATACAATACATACATTTTTCTATCCAAATCTCGTCAGTAAGCAATCGTATAGAATTGGAAAGGTTGAAGGGTTGATTTAATTCGTACAAGGGTTTACAAAGGGTTAAATTGAATTAAAAGGACAGGACGGACACTTATCGTTGGATTAGATTTAAATAAAATTGTATTTTTAAATAGGCCAAATTATGGCAAATGAAAAAAGGAAGCTTGTAGAAAATGCGTTTGTTGGAATATTCCAACTTATAATTCGCTTATGAACGTTAAATAAAGATACGCTATAGCGACTAAGGGCCCGATTCGGATTTTGTAATAGACATCTATTAGATATCTTTTAGACATCGCCAAGATACGATAACGATATGTTTAAGATCTAACCTGTCAAATTTGACATTTCCACGATTCTGGAGATACTCTTGAACGATTTCCACAAGATATTACTTAGAGATCTAATTCACATCTAATAGATATCTAACACGATCTATCGTAAAAGTGACAGTGGTTGCCCGAATTGCGCTGCAAAAGAGAACTAGTTGAAATCTAAACTATAACGTATCTAGAATGGATCTAGTACGTGTCGTCTCTTGTGAATATCTTGAAGTTCGAATACAGCAGTCAGTTTATTTTTATTTGACATAAGTATCGTCAATGAAAATTATTACCTAAAAAAGGTCTAACTTTTCTAACTGCCGTTCAAGCGGCATTACTTGAAGGGAGCAATGATTTTGAATTAATTAGGTATTTCCTCAAGACACTCTTTGATATTACCCACCCTCGTAAATTAACTAGCACGATAAAATCAAAGTCAATTTCCATTCCCACCGTTATTAATATATTAAGACGGGCAGCTGTTAGGTTTATGCAAATCGTCGCTTTACTTACTCAACCTCATATCTGCAACAATCATTTGATGGAAATGTCGCTTCTTTCATTCGGAATACGGGTGTTTTTGTCATCAAATGAGTGTTGCAGATACGAGGTTGAGTAAGTATAGCGGCGAATACCAAAGGCAGTCAGTCCGGAAGCAATTCGTCTAAACTCCCACTTTGGCGATTGTGTCCACCTTGGAGTGAAGTGAACGAAGATTACATGCATTAGGGTCAGATGTTTTGCTAAAGTATTCGCATTTGGGTAAAAGGAACGGAAATTGCTATCAAGTAGGAATTTTCTTTACATAAAATACTAACTAAATAGGCTATTAGAAACACAATTAAATCCCGCATTCCATTTAATTGTCATGATAAAAAATAAAGGTTTATTTGCTAGGTTGATAACAATAAGAATTTACAATAATATTACATAAATAACTACTGTTCCTAAAAATAAAAAAAAGGTTTAGGGGCATGCCAAAAGTGATCACTTGATGAAACATAATATCGAGCTTATATTTAATTTCATTTATAAATAATCTTTTTTTTATGCCAGATTGAATATAAGGACAAAATTATCTAACGGAGTGCTAACTCAATTTAATTAATGGGATAGGCAAACCAATGATAACTCAAATATATCTCTAGAAGCTTTGCCAAATTATTTAATAACTCCTAAGACACAAGATACTAACCGTAATGGATTAGTTGTGTGCACAAGCCTAATAGGATTAAGTTACACATGTACATTTGGATGTTAGGCTGTCTGAACTATCGGCACACATGTCGAACAATTATTGATTAATCGTAAGTCATGTACCAGTTTGCATGACGCATCTGTGTTCTGATTTAACATAGATTACATTAGTAGGTTCGGCCTCAAAAGTCAGTTATTGCCCGTAAAACTGATACTTAGCCGATGGGGCAGAAAGTTCTTACATGGCGACCGTGAATTGGAGGAAGCAAAAGAAAAAAGCTCTTTATAAGCTGAACTAATGATATAGTCATGATGATGGCATCACAGGACCGATTGTATTAAGACGCATACTGCTAGTCTTATAAGTTGAATAAAAAATAAGAAATTCCTCAGGTGAACCCTAAATTTTAAAAGTAGCAAAATTTTCACAATTAATTTCATTATTCTCAATTTGGTGAAATGCAAACAAAGTGTGTATATAAGCATTATCATTAAGCTGTAGGTATGGTTGAACGCCCTGACGACATTTTATCGAGCGTATTTTATGTATCTAAAAGTGTCACAAAGCCTGAACTAGCTGCAAAACTAGGTAGGTACCCAATCACATATTATCTAACACGGGTATAGAGGTAATAGATTAAAAGATGATTGCCATCAAGATTTGACTACCCCTTTTAAATCCAGGGGTTGAAATCTACACTCCGGTAGAAAACGTGCGAGAAGCCTTAAAAATAGCCATCATCAATCTACGGCCCCCATTTTGTTTTATCCGAGACATCGATTACGGCGGGAAACTCGAGGAATCTTGATGAATCGGTTGACATGACGCGGGTTCGTTAAAGTCGATATAGTTCGTAGACTAACAGGATTTATGGACACTTATTTAGGACATTTATTCCTCTTAAGTAAAACAGGTATTTGTTACTTAAAAATAGGCGTGAACCACAGAACAAGTTAGAATGGCGATGCGAGCAGGGTACGTGTCGCCGCCGGTTATGAGCAAACGCTCGCTTGCTACTCGCCCGCGCTGACCGAAAAACGAAGTAAACATGCCTTTTGCGCCACAATAACCTTCAGATTAAGTAGCCAGACATCAAATCTGTTTAAAGGAGGCCTATCCATTTACCACGCACACATGTTTTTACTACCGTTGCGCGAGTGTTAGTAAATCTGGAGAAGAACGAGCGGCGACACCGGTTCCGATACTAACTGCGCGCGATAGCCATTCTAACCTCTTTAATATGTTCTGTGCTTTGAGTATATAGCCTAAGGAGATGTGATACACGGGCGACCCCCTCCCGCAAAGTACATTGGTCAACTGTTCAAACACGTTATATAAAACTACTTGAAGTCGCTTCACCGCCATTTTGCATCGTTCCGTGTCGCGAGACGTTTCTCTTAAAAAATTGTGACTTGTGCAGTATTATCGTGTAAAAGGCGATCTGATAGCTCAAATTCGCAACAAGATCGCGTTTCCTATCATAAATAAGTATTTATAGATTAGATTAGATTAGATTTATTTATTTCACAATATATGATTACAGTACAAATTACATTCATGTCAATTTATAAGAATCTATATTGTGATCGTCAGAAATACATATAAATAATAGAAAGATGCTTAATCCAATTAAATTCATAATATGAAAAAAAAATCACCTGAGAAGGATCGTCAAATAATAACAATAATTAAACGAAAACAATGTCAAAAATAGGAACGCGATTATAAATTATACAGTTATGTCAAAAAATTCACTTATTGAATATATTGAATATACTAACTATTAAATGTATATTGAAGTACAATCTCCATTTAAAGAAAAAACCGTTGCGATACATAAACGACAGAAAAATGTAAACATGAATACAGTGGTACGGGGACGAATCGGTCTTAAGGGATGTGACAAAGTCAAAAAAGCGACTCAACATTTGAATGATTGAATGAATCATTCATTCATTCAATCACTGCAGTTTGTTTAATATAGCTGATCAAGCAAATAATGTCAGTAAAAAAAGGCGCGAGATTCAAATTTTCTATGGGACGATATCCTTATGTATCAGTCCGGAAAACCCGCGGGCGACAGTTCATTCCACAGTTTAGCTGTGCGTGTACACAAATACAGACAGCCATACATACAAACAATCATTATATTGGCTACCTAATATCTTCAATGTACAGAATTTTCATATTTACAATTTTATAATAAATAGTATAAGACAATTCAGTTCATTCATCAAACTGATTTGACTCATTCTTTAGATGTGACCCATCACTATCATGTTCGTATGTATGCTGCATAGTTATGTGAAAACTCTGTCTGTGTGCGTGTAATTTTTGATGTGTTGAAATTTTTTGTAGTGTGCGTTTGTCGCAACAGCAAAATCTGTGTCTGTTGAGTTACTTATCTTTTGGTGGTGTGCTTTAGGTGTTTACCTCGCCCCCCGCTTAAAGTGGCGAAAAAATTTGTTCGAAGAGTTTAAGTTATCACATCTCCTTAGGCTATATACTCAAAGGTTCTGTGGCGCGAACACTTACAACTGCAATATAAGAAATTCTTAAACCGATTTTTCATTTTAATTTTTTCACTTATGTAGGATTCGTTTTTGAAGAGAATAAATTATAAACTGGCAATGAACTGGTTGTATACGCTTTTGAGTTTTTCGGATTGAGTGCGGTTGGGTAGACTTTTAAGTGCGATTGTGGCACCATCTAAGAAGACGTTGCGAACTACAAATGGGCCGCCATTTTCAAGCTTAAAACAAAAACGCATCTTTATAAAAAGAATTACGGTTCGAAATCAAATACTACTACTTACTAGTAGAAAGGAATATCAAGTGTTTAAGATTTTATGTTCAAATGCTTACCTAGGCTAAATACACATTATTAGATCTAAGTATCTTCAAATGTACCATTAATGTGATGTTAAATAAAGTTTTTCTATGTCTATGTCAAATGAATATCTCAGATGATGTGACTAGCATTTGTTTTTCTTCTCTATTCTAACAAAGCGATCATATTTCGTCATATTAACTAATGTGTCAAGTCATGAAAAATAGTAGAAATGAATTTCTTGTGCACGTTACATTAGAGACAACATACCTACAAAAGTAATTGCTTAAGATTAGGTTTTAGATATAAGTCTACATAATTGATGTCGTTGTCAAAGTCAGTAATTATGGGGTGTTTGGTTTAAGGCTTGGATAATTAATTGCGAATATGAAGATCGTGATAATGAACACCGTCCTTTGGATAAAGTGCATTATACGGGTACGCCTAGATTAATTGATAGTAATCTGCCTTAGTAGTGGTCAAGACTTAATGAACACTACAGTTGTAACAAACAAGCATATAGCCCACAAACTACCTGATACACACGAGACGAGAAGAGGAGGATTTAGAGATTTAAATAAAGCCTTTTTCCACATAGGCATATCCAAATATTGTAAGTCTCAAAAGTTGTATGATGAAAGCATTAATAAAATGTACATAAATATTAATATTATCCACAAAGCACTCGTTTTCCAGAAAGGTTTTGATTCGAATATTTCCTTTTTAAGGTTCCGTAGCCAAATGGCAAAAAACGGAACCCTTATGGATTTGTCATGTCTGTCTGTCCGTCTGTCTGTCCGTCCGTATGTCACAGCCACTTTTTTCCGAAACTGTAAGAACTATACTGTTGAAACTTGGTAAGTAGATGTATTCTCTGAACCGCATTAAGATTTTCACACAAAAATAGAAAAAAAAAAACAATACATTTTGGGGGGTACCCCATACTTAGAACTTAGAACTAAAACTCAAATTTATTTTTTTCATCAAACCCATACGTGTGGAGTATCTATGGATAGGTCTTCAAAAATGATATTGAGGTTTCTAATATAATTTTTTTCTAAACTGAATAGTTTGCGCGAGAGACACTTCCAAAGTGGTAAAATGTGTCCCCCCCTGTAACTTCTAAAATAAGATAATGATAAAACAAAAAAAAATATATGATGTAAGGTACATTACCATGCAAACTTCCACCGAAAAATGGTTTGAACGAGATCTAGTAAGTAGTTTTTTTAATACGTGTTAAATCCCCTAAATACGGAACCCTTCATGGGAGAGTCCGACTCGCACTTGGCCGGCTTTTTATTTTTTGTAATCTCAAAGCTACATGCATACAAATTCATATTCATATTCATATCATTTATTGCATACATGTGTTTACAGTAGGTCTTATATATATATATATATATATATATATATATATATATATATATCTATCTTAGGTTACAACGTGTACCCGTTAGAGCATATTAACATTTTACTTAAATAATACTTAATCTTAATAGGCAAACAACTATCAGGACGCCCAAAAGCCACCTGGTGGAGAAACCTGGAGAAACAGTATCACGTTTTGGATCTAAACTACTTTGTAGAAGAGAGAAATGAGTAATCTAGATTCGTGCAAAAGAAAATTTAATCAAGCTAAAAAAAACTAAAAAAAAAACTAAATGGCCAAGTGGGTAGGTTTTATAAATCCACACAATATCCTGTCTACTCTGCGGTTAGGTACTCTCGCCTGGGTGTGCGCGGGCGCTGAAATTATGGCCGACTGTACTCAGGGCTGCCCTGCTCGAGACGGGGTGGTCTTCCGACTGGCGAGAGTGGCGTGGGTGTAGGTGTGGCTGCGGCGGTGGATCCTCCATGACACACCAACACGCCAAGTTAACAGCCCGAACTTTGGACCCTGGAACGCGTCATCCAAACGCATGAGAATACAGTCCGGCTACGTAATTTGTGAGCATCCCAGGCAAGCGGCAGGAAAAGAAAGCACCTAAAATGTAGCAGTGATGCCGTGGATGTTCACAATCAGAGTCGGAGATTACAATTTGTAAAGATGATGCAATATTTTATATTTTCAAAATGAGGGTGGAAATAATTTCTGATGCAATATCGTAACAGCAGCATGATCGAGCAAAATCATTACACCTAAAGTATTTAATTGTGAAATGGTTTGATGAAGCAAAGTAAAAGCACTAAAATTATCTTAATATCTAATTAGCAAGTAAAATCTACATTTGCGTTAATAAGATTACCACTTACCCAATTTGGGGTTTACTTTCACTCGCGATACATATTTAACGTATTACGACGTTAGTGAAAAACACATTCGAGGAACGTAAGGGACGACAACGTAAAATATATCGGTTACATTTTTATAAATTGATGTACGTATCAGAGACCGATGATCTATGTGACGTGCGTTCTATCTCGAATGAAGATCGGGAATGGTCGACGGGCGATCCGCTAATGCAACTGACCATAGGACAAACAAAAGAACTTGTTTCCGTGAGCTCTAAAATGTTGCATTCAATCGATCGGGGCGCTAAGACGGCGTCGATGAATACTTGTTGCATTTTTTTATGTTTTAATATAGTTTTAATTGTAAATATTAGCTCGTAAAATTAGTTTTAAGTGGTATTTTTATTTATTTTTGTATTTTTATTTTAATAATAATAGTTCATGTAACGTATAACGTTACAACAGTCGCTAAAAATACCAGCAACCTACTATGACAGAGCCAAATGGCGGAAGCATATTCAGAGGGCCGACCCCAAATGAAATGGGAAGAGGTACGGAGAAAAAAAAACTTAATCTAAATTTTATCTTAACAGCTATACATTATTCACCGGCTTAAATTTAACTATTTATTTCGAAATAGAATTTATTTTTAGTATTTAGGAGGTGCAAGTACTATAAATACTAGAATTTCGTGCAAACTGACAGGCGTGTTACTGAAAAAACGGGGTAATGCTAATTTTTAAAATATGAGCGATAGAAATTGGAAATCAAGTGGTATTGACCACTCGTTTTTGATTTTATTAGTAGAATTTAAATGCCTAATAGTGGAGATATCATTGAATGAAATACCTATACAAAACCGAGCGGTCGAAATTCAAAAATTGGCCTCCAGGGCGTGTTACTAGTTGAAAAATAGAAATAGTGAGACTTTAATTACTTTTTTTTTGTTGATAAGATTAATTACAAGCTCCCTTCAAACACTACACTCCTCGATTAACATATGTTCCACACATTCACAAATTGTTATTGATTTCTAAAAATCTTCATTTCCATTCTGTATCATATAACTTTATCATTAAGATCGAATTTAAACTGTAATGTTTCCTAGTTGGATTTTAGTATTAAGGGTTGTTCCGGCAAATTCCGAGTTCACGCTCTTCTGATTAATGATTAAATGATTTAATCACACCACGCATCATTTGCCGCGATCAATCATTGCTGATAACGCGGCTTACGGGACATTTATTAGGATTAGGTTTTCATAATGGATTCTGGGGACTAAATACATAAAATGTCGGGAGATTATTCATAATTTTACTCAAGCTATAGAAAAAACCCTTAATTTATTATTAATGGGACATTAAATAACGTAGACCAACTGCTATATAAATACAGGTTTTAAATTGTGCCGAGTGAACCGTGTTAATTTTTTTAAATGTGTGTACAGTTCATATTATATGTTGTTTAGATTTTGAGATTACTTACTTAAAACCGTACATTATAAACAATATTATTCTATATTTTAAAAGGTATGATTTTTGGTTTCCTGTTAATACGCCCACGTATCCTGTTTAATGTATCCTGGACTTTATGTCTGAATTATGTGCTTTTTTTTTTAATTTTTTTTTAATAGCGAGACAATCAATTTTTTCTGACGTGAAGCCTACACAGAGAAGTTTTTATACTCTTAATATATTAACACAGATTCTGTCTTAAAATAACTAATATATGCATATTATTTAGGAGCGAAGGCCTAGGCAAATCCAGGTTTTAGTACAAACCAAACTTAATTTTATTTTATTTTTATAAAATTTTAATAATCATAATAATATTATTATCGCAGCCCACGTTAATATTTACCTACTAAAAACGCTTATATTGAAGAAAACAAAAAAATAAACCGTGTTTATCGACAAAAAATATTACTAAGCTGAACGCAGATCTTTCAAACAAGGGCTGTTCATACAATGTATATATAGAAATATTTATTTTCGGTTATACGTAGTTTTGTTACCAACTAAGGCTATTTGCCACATTAACAGTGCAAAATACAGGGCATTTTTTCAACCAGAAACATCACTTTTGATACTGACAGATCATAAGTAATTATAGATCCATAACACAGGCTAGATTGCTGTAAACTTATACTTGTGTTTGTTTGAATAAAGAATAACAAATCCAGATCAAATTGATAACCTATTTTTATAAGCAGAATACGCCTCCAGGTTAACGAACGCGCACTTTGCTACACTGAAAACACGTTGGTGCGAATAATATTTAATAGAGTCTGTGCGGTAAGAGAAGAGTCGTGGAATGTATGGGCCCTATACATTCCACGACTTCTTTTTCCGAACAGACTGTATGTAGGTCAATTAATGTATGTATGATACTGTGGGCTTATAGTAAACCGCCGAGCCAAAAACAGTTGTTAATTAGGTGACCGAGCTGTTATTTAAATCGCTTACTAAGCAATCGCCTCAGGAAGTTCCACAGAACAATGAACCTTAGTTACACCCTCATCGCTCTATTTCCTTTGTGCGCAAGCCCATATGAGGCTGATGGTCAGCAATTTTGTCTCATCATCGTAATACAACGAAAGCCGTCTAACAGCGAATTAACACATTCACTGCCAGCGACCCGCTAAGCGAGATCTATGTTCGTAGGTGCTTTTTGCTATAAAGCGGATAAAGATGGCTAATCCCACTTTTAAGCCGCACGGCAGTGATACCGTTAATTATAACAAGGAAAAATTGCCAATCATAGAATTATTAAATTGTACAACTGGACTTAGAATGAAAAAAGATGAAGGTAAAACATGATTTATGTTCCAAAACATCCATCTTCTGATCTGACATGGTCTAAATTGACACTGATTTAAACTTTCACGATTTTTACACATTACCTATTAAATTACTACGGGTTGTGAAACGTCGGAGGTAAATCTTAAAACTTATAGTTTGTTTTTTTTTTAGCATTAGAAAAAGGTAAACAATCTTGATGTGTCTTTTAATTGAAAAACACGTTTTAAAAATAAGTCACGGCAAATATGTAACAATTATTCATCTAATACAATCATTTATATTCTTCATCTTTCATAAACAATAGTTACTGATTTTCAAAAAGCGTTTTTCAATTAAAAGACATGTCAAGATCGCTTACCTTCTTTCTAATGCTAACAAAAACGAACTATAGATACGCGATTAAGTCCCGTTGTACAATTTAATCATCATCATCTTCCTCGCGTTGTCCCGGCATTTTGCCACGGCTCATGGGAGCCTGGGGTCCGCTTGGCAACTAATCCCAGTAATTGGCGTGGGCACTAGTTTTTACGAAAGCGACTGCCATCTGACCTTCCAACCCAGAAGGTAAACTAGGCCCGTATTGGGATTAGTCCGGTTTCCTCGCGATGTTTTCCTTCACCGAAAAGCGACAGGTAAATATCAAATGATATTTCGTACATAAGTCCATAAGAAACTCATTGGTACGAGCCGGGGTTTGGACCCGCGACCTCCGGATTGAAAGTCGCACGCTCTTACCGCTAGGCCACCAGCGCTTGTACAATTTAATAATGGTCTAATTTGGTTTTATCGGACAGCTCTAAGGATCTCATCATGACTTTACACTGGTTCCTCTTAACAGCGATAGGAACTACACAGGCTATTTGCCACCCTTGAACCTTCGCCCTCCCAGTCCTGGCATTGACAAATGGATCTTCGGAAACAATGCCCAGCAAATGCTTTCACGCCATAAGTGCAGAAGGTTTGGTAGTATAACACAATGAAGCAATTGAGTCGGTAGTGAAAGTCAGTTAAGCAAGCCTTACCCGGATGAGATATGAGAAGCTGTGTTATAGGTTCTCGTTTTTAACAAATCGTATCTAAATTTAAGCTAATGAGACTGTGAAACAAACGTAGACGTGACATCAACCATATAAAAAGATACCAATTGGAAATCGTAAAATGATTCCTTAAGATAGGAGCACGGAAGGCTCCTCGCAAGAGTCAGCGTGGCTCTGTGGAGCCAGATATTGCTTCTGGTCTGCGGGATACCGGGCCTGCATGTTTCCGTCACGGCAGACGATGTGATAAAATGTTTGCTAGAAGACCCACTACGTGCTGAGGATGTTCCAGCTGCGATCACGCTATATCCTCCTAAGGCCCAAGGTCCTACCTATAGTACCTGTTCAGTTCGATGTAATTTAAACAACGTTGTAACGACGATGTAAAAAATTTAACAACAACAACAAACATGTTCAATTGGAACAGAGTCGCTTTTGCTTTGTGTCGTTAAATTTTCAAACAACGCAAAATCAACTCTATCTCCTACAATTTAGGTTCAAATTTCAGTGGCAAATTTTGGATGTTTCGTTTCGGACGCAGCAAAAGACTGGTGTGTTGCCAAAATAATTTTTAGTATTTAAGATTATAATTAGTGTATGTATGGTAGTCTATAAGGCAAAGGGCCTTTGTCTGACAAATGTATGATTTGCGTATTCGTTTTTATTGCTGTTTCTTCCCTAAACTTTGTTCTTATCTACAGAAAAAACCTTTTCCGGTACCCTTTAAGTTCATTTAACGCCCAAAGAATTTGATTTCATCAATCCCCATCATCCCCATTAATGTTCACGATATATTTTTTCTTCTTGAATTCATTAGCCTTCACCTACCTGACATCCTATTTTGCTGAACAGTCCTTACCATAAACATGTAAACACTTATTCACCTTATACTCTTGGAATAAGGTGAAAATGTGTATACATGTTTATGCCCGCTAATGTACGATAGTGTTGACAAGGATGACACCTATATTGTCTCCAGACGGTCGTTTATCAGTGACAGCGGCCGGTCGGCTGACCCTTTCATTAATACGGTTAGACATACAGGCGTGAAGAGTGGAGAGCTATTATTTTGTTTTCTACCGTTTTTTCTTCTTCATAGGTAAAAGACAAGACCATGATGGCCGAGCCCATTGGACTGACCAGTTCCGCGCAATCCTGAATATTAAAGTTGCCGAATTGGTTGAACCAGAACGGATATCGGATATATAAGTATGTATTTATCTATATACAATTCAATTCAATTCAATTTATTTATTTAAAAGACAACAATGGCCCATAATGGTTAGTAACAATTAAGATTAAAAACTAAGTGTTAGTGGAACAAAAACAGAAAGCGATTAAAACATACACAGACAGCAAAAACTTAATTATATACGTATGTATATCGTCGCCTAGCACCCATAGTACAAGCTTTGCTTAGTTTGGGGCTAGGTTGATCTGTGTAAGATGTCCCCCAATATTTATTTATTTATTTTTTGTACGGGAGTACCTACGATGCCTTGATGCGGGATGGGAATCCTATCGATGCAAGGAGGAAAGTGCCATAGACAATAAGCAGTAACAATTGTAAGAAACAACTATTGTTTCTTTTTCCACCGATATATTTGTATTGACGTATTTCTGGACCGATATAACCTTCAAATCTTCAACAAAAGAGCGTACTCCTATCTTAAACACCGGCAACGTAAATCCTCTCTGATGTTGCGGATATCCATGGGTGACGGTAATTGCTTACCATTAAGCGATACTTTTGCTCGTTTGCCTTTTATATAATAAAAAAGGTAGTAACATGGATAGCAACCAACCGTAAACATGGTTTTGTTTATTCCATAATAAAATCTAAAGTTTGATGACGGTTGAAAAAAAACCGTTAGCATGCATGCTTAGCTTTCAAAAGTTAGCCATAGCATTATTTGATTTTGTCATTTGCACCATGTGATAATAACTTTTCACTACTCAGTTATTTGCTATCCATAGAACCCCTGTGTCTCCTAAATACCAAAGCAGTACCACAAACATTTCAAGGGCACGTCGCTACGATAATGGCGCCTATCGCCCCTTCCCTTCCTCCCTTAATCATACCTTATTTATGTCAGTGAACAGTATTTAATGGTAACACTTTATCTTTTACGAATTATAGACTAAATGCAGGGCCGCAATCAGCATGGTTTTGAACTAATTTTAATATAAAACAGCCCAATTATTTAGATATCTCCAGTATATCTCACAGACAACGCATAGCTTAAACCGTTAGTTGTGTGTATGTATATAGTTAGTTGTATTTTGTAATTGTTGATGCATTATTATGATTTTTTTGCTAAATTAATTTATTTTATTGGGACATTAAAATAAAAACGAAACTACACGCATTATAAAACTTTAAATGATCTTATAATTAATCTTATCTTTTTTTTGTATGTAAATTCAGTGCTGACGTGTAAAAGTGCCCTTGTGAGCTATTTGCTGAATAAATGTTGAAGTTTGAAGTTGAAGGAATTCTAGAAATTTAAAGCATGTTAAAACGTAAACCGTATTTTATCATGAATACATAATACGTCTGACATTTTATCACATAGGTATAACATTATTTTGTTTTAATTAGTGAAGATGTTAAAGTTCTCAAAAACTTGTCTAAGATAATAAGGCTGTATGAACTTCGCGTATCGTTTGAATAACAAAAGATCTTTGTTTAAGTACCTCAACAATATATTTTGAGCAGTCAGATAGGCATCACGAATTCTGATGAAAAACAAATTTCACCGGCGAAATTTAATAATAAACTTTAATCCACCTTAAATTAAATTTACGATCACAGAAACACTGATTCATTTTAAACTTTTGATAATTCCGAATTGAAATGTTCAATTGGTTTCTTTTATAAATGGAATCGGTGAAGCAACTTGGGGCCTGATTCGAATTTTGTAATTAGACATCTATTAGATATCTTTTATACATCGCCAAGATACGATAACGATATGTTTAAGATCTGACCTGTAAAATTTTACATTTCCGCGATTCTGGAGATACTCTTGAACGATTTCCACAACATATCACTGAGAGATCTAATTCACATCTAATAGATATCTAACACGATTTATCGTAAAAGTAACATTGGTTGCCCGAATTGCGCTGCAAAAGAGAACTAGTTGAAATCTAAACTATAATGTATCTAGAATGGATCTAGTACGTGTCGTCTCTTGTGAATATCTTGAAGTTCGAATACGGCAGTTGTTTTAATTATTTTGGACTGTGGGCGGGGATTTCGGAAAAATTATTTAATACCAATCGAATGTTTGTCCCTTTGTGATCTTTTATTCCTTAGTTTATTGAAGTTGAGTGGACTCTTTAAACAGACTCCTAAAAAAAATCCCTAGTACGAGTCACACTCGCACCCTAAGGGTTCCGTATTCACTCGGTTTTTTTTTATCTTTAATATTGACTCACGCAGGAACTTTCTTATACGTAAGTTTTCCTAGGAAATAAATAAATAAACTATTTTCTGTTTTTTTTTTATTCTTCTGGCGGTACTTTCGGAGAAAAGGGGAAAGGTCAGTTTTCGCCTATTTTCCTACCTACCATAATATATCATAAAACACTCCTATATTTTTAATAAAGCTCTTTCTTACTAACCTACTTCCTTAATTATGCAGTGGCGGGAGCTTCTAATATCCGTCTTTTTTAACAACCGTGTTGAGAGAGCTTTTGATGTCCGGGCCGAATGCTAAACCGTTCTTTTGCCGAGATTCTAATACTGTTCTTTATCAAGCTCTCTACATTTAGGGCAACTAAAAATACATAATACGTATATATTTCATATAATATGTTTTGTGATCTATTGTTTCTAAAAATATACAAGGATCGAATATTGCTGTTAATGTTTTGTTGGCCCTTTTTGTATCTTATACTTTTAAACGAGCAATTCTTGTATATTTATTTATTTATAATTTTTTTTTTCCCTAGCCTATTTTGGTGTCCCACTGCTGGGCAAAGGCCTCCCCTCGTTTTTTCCACTCGACCCTGTCATCGGCATTTTCCCACCATTTGGGGTAGAATGCGTCCAAGTCGTCCCGCCATCTCCTTTTCGGTCTGCCTGAAATCCGGCCTGCACCGTCTATTGTGTTCCGTGGGTCCCACTCAGTAACCATTTTGGCCCACCTTTCTGGGTGCATGCGGCAGACATGTCCAGCCCAGTCCCACTTAAGCTTAGCGGTCTTGACGCCTATATCTACAACTCTAGTTCTGGAGCGTAGTTCCGTGTTTCTGATCCGATCAGTTCTGCGAACACCTAATATACTACGCTCCATCGCACGCTGGCAAACCTTGAGTTTCGATTTTAGAGCCTCAGTTATCCCCCCTTATTTATAATATAAATAAATAAATATACAAGATCTGGGACACATATAAGAACTCAAAAATGAGCATTTTCCCAGAGATAAGACCTAGCTAGATCGATATTTCGCCCCCGAAAACCCCCATACTTATAGCAAATTTCATCGAAATCGTTAGAGCCGTTTCCGAGATCCCCGAAGTAGGTAGGTATATATAAATAAACAAGAATTGCTCGTTTAAAGGTATAAATAATCGAAAAATCTATCTAGCTTTGTTTTAGCTCTGGGAGAACGCGCATTTTTGAGTTTTTATATTTTTTCTAAGCATAGCTCAGTCTCCCAGTTGTTTTTAATATGACGATAATTTTAGTTCAAAAAAAAAAGCGGCCAAGTGCGAGTCGGACTCGCCCATGAAGGGTTCCGTATTTAGGGGATTTATGACGATAAAAAAAACTACTTACTAGATCTCGTTCAAACCAATTTATTTTTTTAGTTTTATCATTATCTTATTTTAGAAGTTACAGGGGGGGGGGACACACATTTTACCACTTTGGAAGTGTCTCTCGCGCAAACTATTCAGTTTAGAAGGTGGTGTAAGTGAGCCACAGCTCTCTGGTTTGATGTTCTGTGTCAGTCCATTTTTGCTATTCTCCTATGACTCGATAAGGTTAGATTTAGCTTGGCAATCAAGTAAAAGTACCATCCACTTTAGTTAGAACTCATGACGCTGACTTAACAAACGCTCGCTCAACGAATGAGAATACCATGTCTTTCTCTGCGGCGATATTTAATTTTATCACCTCACGTTCTCGTATGTTTACTGCGCAAAGCGGTGGTGGTATTTTGAGGGAACATGTTAATTATTCTAGCTCTACCTTATAAGGATAATATACATAGCTACTTTTATGCAGGTAAATAAACTAAGGATTCTAATTAATTTCGTCATCTTCTATATTAAGCTATAATTTTCCAAACAACGACCGCTTAGCTGCCTTTTGATACCTAAGCAAAACTGACAAATTTATTCTTTCATTTTGTATAATAGGTATGTATATCAGAAGAAATATGAACAATATACTTTTCACCTCAGCAGCTCGAACAAGGGTACTTTGCTACTTAAAAACAGTAAGCAAAATCGCATTTTGCTCACTGAGTGAGACAAAATGAGCAAAATGCGATTTTGCTCACTGTTTTTAAGTAGCAAAGTACCCTTGTTCGAGCTGCTGAGGTGAAAACTTCATTGTTGGTATATCTTAAGAAAACATGAGTGAATAGGTAAGTGATGAAGAAGGAATACATTTTTCGGGTTCTCTATCTCTATCTACCTCTATCATATGTTCTCACTGCTGAGGTGAAAAGTTTTGTGAACTACACGAGATCAAAGTTATTTACATCTCGTGCGCTTTTGAGTCCCTTACTACCCTCAAGATTCTAAATTAGTATAGAATCTTTCGCTTGCACGGGACTCAAAATAAGCACTCGAAGAAATATCAAACTTTGATCTCTTGTTGTACAAATAGCTATTTTTAATTTTATTTTTGAATTTCTATTTTATTATCCAAATTTTTACCGGCTAAAATACTGGGTCAATTTCAATGAGAGCATTCGCAGAAAATTATTTAGTTACTGTATACTGTATCTATTGTACGACTTATTGCGCGTTGCTAAGCGAGCCATCATTTTAACTGGAGGTCGATTCTAATTTCACAAATTGTTATGGCTTTAAACTGGTTTTGATACGACCACGGAGACGACCAACGATGACGATCGTCTTGGTGATTGACGCGCATGTCACGCACTACTTTCACTTCATTTCTCATGCACCAGTGTGAGTCATCTATAAGATTGTATTTAAATAAGATCAACCCGTTGAACAATACAAGTTGTTAATTCTGAATCGGGCTCTTGAACTCGTATGTTTCATCTTTATAGTGCTGAATGTGCCTGGCTAAGTGAAAATATTTTGTATCTCAAGTAAAATTTGCAACATTCAAAACCATTCCTCGTCGCAAGTAGTGCAAAAGTGACAAAAGACCTAAGTAAAAGACATGAAGGTGTACTGCCCTTAGAGTAAAGGGCTTAACAGACAGGACTTTTCATACAATAAACGCAATTTTCAATAAGTGACTGTATCCGTCACGTGCGGAGAAAATGTCTTTCACATCTTTCATAATATTTCAGATGAATCCTCGGCTCCAAAGAAAATTCGAAATGAAAGGGGTTTTGCTACACTGCAAAAATATACTATAAATTTTGACGGTTTTATTCTTCCTCAGTCCCATATTAATAAAAGGTTTATTTTGTTAAAAGGAGCGAGCGATTTTTGCCGCATATTTTTTGTTGGAAAGCTATTATTCGATAGACTAATGGGTCTGTTTTCGAGTTTCAATTTTATCATGAAAAATATGTCGTGATTCTGTCGTGTTTTATTTATTTTCTACAGGGTGCTTCCTGTAACAGGAGCAATAAATTAAACTAAAGGCTGTACTCCTCAAACTGACCAACATTTGTTCAGCAACTTTTAAAAATTATGAATTCTTTAGACTTCCTCTTTTTCATACAAAATAAATATTGCCTTCAATGTACGCTGACATCAGTGTGTTTGACGTTGCTTGTCACGCTTTAAACATAACAAAATTTGCAATGCATTGCGTCTTAGAATAAACTTTAAAGTGTAATAAAAATCAAAACGTGAGTTATTTTCAAAAGTTGCTGAACAAATGTTGGTCAGTTTGAGGAGTACAGCCTACAGTTTAATTTATTGCTCCTGTTACAGGAAGCACCCTGTATACTTTCCGACAGCTGACAAATGTAATTGGTTGTATTTTGTCGGTCGAGTTACGATACGTGTATCTATTCCAATTAATTCAGAATTTCTGACGCGTTATCTGTTCAATAAAAACTCCACAACAACATTTTTGTTGGAAATTGGGTTCGAGGACAAAAACATTGTTATCTAATTTTGAGTTCGAAATGCGATGTTTTAACTGACGGGGAAATAAATCCATATGAGTAAGCAGCTTTCCGGGCACATACAAACAGAAATAATTACATGTAGTAATAATTTATTTAAAAATAGAATATATCTTTATCAAATCTTTACTATCAAAAAATGTTTACAGCACAGCAGAAAAAATCAAAGATACGGGCAGAAATCAGGTCTTATCGCTAAAAAGCGACTTTATTCGAACAACCTTTGGTAAACTAAATCAAGGGAAGTACCGCAAGAACCTTTATTAAATAAAAACCTGAAATAAAACACGGTCAAAAACTATGCTTAATATTCTGTTTCACATAATAAAATAATACTATACTAACATTCGATAGATAATACTACATCATTGCATTATTCGGTAACAAAGAACCATCGTAAGTGCTCAACCCACACGCGCCTATGGCTCATTTAGTCGGTGCGAGAAGTCGAGAACTCACATACGAATTTCATTACATTGCGTCATTTGATCGGTCAGCTGAATTGATGTCACCTCAATGGTCCGCAATGTAACTAAAATCGTATAAAAGTTCGCGCGCCGTCTAAATCGGCGCTAATGGACTTAAATAAAGAACATTATTGTATACTAAGTCAAATTTCGGTATGCGAATAAAATTTAAACGCAACATTAAGTATATAGGTATACACAACACAATTAGTATACAATGCAAACATATTTTTTTAAGTTTGCATTGTACTTCAATTTAAATACAGCTTTTTTTAAATAAAACCAAAAACTAATAATAGCATCAGCTCAACCACTCCAATAAAATATCATATAAAACAAAATTTGATCCTCTTTTCTTGTGCAGAGCTTTGATATTTCTCTTTGGTTCTTCTTAAACTTCTCGTTCTATTTTCAAACGGGAAAAGATTTAATAGTTCTCGAGGACAATTTAACCTAATTGTAAATCGACTTTGGTTATTTTCTATTCATTTTGCGGTAAAGATGGTTGAGCGCGTAGCTAACTGATATTTTAATTCTATTTTATTATAGGTTGAGTCAGACATTTGATAAAGTTAGAAGTTTAGCAGTGATTTTTCTACATATTTTTATCTACACAAAAGTGATATTTCGTTAGTTGTTAGTTGCTACTGCGTCCAGTGGACGAAAACTAGCGTAATGACTCTATTCGACTCCCATTCAAGAGACTCCCATTTGTGACGTTTTCAACTAAAAGGTACTACATTGTCGGTTATCCATAAGATTGATTTCAAATTGAAGCTTTGTGGAAATAGCGCCTTATTGACAACCGACAATAAGTACCCTTTTAGTTGAAAACGACACATTTAATGATTTGAAATCATACCGAGGGACACCCCAGCATGATTTTCGAATCATTACGTAAGTGCTCTTTTTTATTGTGTCATAAACAGTTTATTTCTACCCTCAACATTATCGCCTCCAAGTGTCAGCCGTATTTTTATTTCCTTCCTATAAACATTAATTCTTACAGCGCGTGGTTTACGATATAGCCGAAAATACCAACCGTAATAAAAATTCAACATTTGTATTGAAAGATTTACATGAACGTGGCAACATAAGGAACCCTAAAAAGTGGACATGGGTTGGCAAAATATTCTTACGTTAGGTATATAATATTCTAGACTTCTATTTCAAATTACCGAGCAAAACCCTTTTCGGGGTGAATTATAATCAAAGTAAATATAAAAGCTAAACCGATACTCTTATCGCATTTTAACATGGCTGCCTCTGTTTACTCGCCGGCGCTAATGTAAAGAATAAATAATAACACGACCCTTGCCCCGTCCTACCGCGGTATTCGGAAAATAAGATCCGTTCTAGAGAAGAGAACAATACGATATGTAGTAGATACCAACTAGTTTAGATTTCAACTAGATATCTTTTGCAGCTCGGGCAACCACTCACGGCGCGATTCGGAAAATGAATAAGAGATTCACTAGATATGAAATAGTAAAGATATGTGACGTTCCACCGCAAAAGGTACCATTGCCCCGGCTGAATATTGGAGCGGCGTTAATAATAGCGTAAGCCCCAGACGCCATAAGGTACCTTTTGCCGTGGAACGTCACATATCTTTACTATTTCATATCTAGTGAATCACTAATTCATTTCCCGAATCGCGCCGTCACTGTTCACTTTTACGTTAAATTATCGTTTCAAAATCGTTCAGCCAGCCTATTATGGATAGCTTTATCCATCTTTATCCACGTGATAAAATAACTGTCACTGTTTAACACCGTGGGAAAGAAAGTGACGGACACCGTTTTATCACGCTGTCACGTAGACAAGAACGACCATCATATCCGTACTGAGATCTAAAAATACATAACGAGACGTTTTAAGGTGACTGTCCATTTCCAGCTGCACTACTGTTCATTTTTACTATGGAAATTGACAGTAACACCGACACGCGTTCAGTACCAGTAATGCAGCTGCGGTCAGAAATGGAATGTTACCCTTAAGGTGACAGTCCATTTCCAACCGCAGCTGCACTACTGTTCATTTTACTATGGAAACTGACAGTAACAGCGACGCGTTCAGTACCAGTAGGTGCAGCTGCGGTCAGAAATGGAATGTTATCCTTAGACATTGTGAAAATCGTTCAAGAGTATCAAATTGACAGGCTAGATCTTAAAAATATCGTTGTCGTATCTTGGTGATGATATCTAACAGATATCTAGTTCAAAATCCGAATCGGGCCCCTAAGTCAAAAAGTCATATGAACGTATGATACTCGTACAAACTGCAACAATCTTAACTATCCATCCGTGGACCTTATGCCTTTTGTAATAAGGTTTATTAACTATCAGTTAACAGTATGGGCGATGATATACCTAGCTATAGAACTACGATTTTAACGTAAGTATATATTTACCTATCTTTAACGAAACAGCAACAAGCCGTGATAACACGAGGAAGATGATGATGCTATTTTTAACGAAAGAAATAACAACCAGAGACTCAAGTGTCTAGTTTAAATTTGTAATATCTGGGAGACCGAGCTTTGCTCGGAAAATATAAAAACTCAAAAATGCGCGTTGTCCCAGAGATAAGACCTAGCTAGAACGATTTTTCGCCCCCGAAAACCCCCATATAGCAAATTTCATCGACATCGTTAGAGCCGTTTCCGAGATCGCCGAAATAAATACACATAAATAAATAAATAAATAAATAAACAAGAATGGCTCGTTTAAAGGTATTAGATTAGATAGATAGATAGATAAATAAATTACATAGATAGATAAATTAGATAGATAATACTTGAGCTTTAAATTAGAAATAGTTGTTATTATGTTTATGTTGTCAGACGAATCAAATTTCACTGTTTCATTAGTCAGGCCATAGTAGGTATATCGGAGATTCCGATTACACGCACAACAAACAAAAATATCGTCGAATAAAAAATTGGGTCTGATTTAATTGGGCAGAATTGGGCTTGGAACAGGCTTCATCTGACAGGTTGTTGTGTCTATGGTAGGTATATATATTTATCACTATAATGTTTACATGTCGTATTTTTCAAACTCGACAGGTAGGAAACAGCATTTCCATACAATTTTGCGAGATTTGGCGTTTTCAGGTTATAAATTATATGGAGTTGGCACCTGTTATCCGACCCATCGAGTTTGAAAACACTATAGTCGAGCTTTTAGATTGTCCTTTATACTCGTAGTAAAGCCCACTTAATACGATCATGTTTTATATGAGTTACCATGTAAAACACCATTGTACACCGCAGGTCCCTGTTTAATTATGGTTAATACGCATTTTGGAGTAATGTCTCAAAAATGCAATTTTGATGCTATTTTTGCCCTTAGTTCTTTACCCCAAGAAAAATATATTTGTCTATGTAGTTAAACTATTTTTTCTACTCGTCGACTACAATGCTTGAATTAAGACTTCGTATACCAAAGTGACATCGCATACTTTTTTCACTATGGGACCCCAACTCAATTATAATTTTTATTTCGATACATTTTGGTCAACTATAATATTCATTTCGATACCGTTTAGTCAACTATAATATTCATTTCGATACAGTTTAGTCAACTATAATGAAATTGACCAATCGAAAGCGCGGAGCAAGTACCAGGGCCTCATGAGTTACGAGAAGGTGTCGTTGACCAACCGGTCGGGGGCGCATGGCGCGGGGGCCGGGTCGCGTACGAGTGTGAAGGTATCGCGGCTGCTCGCGCATCTTAGCTGTAAGTATACTTTTGGTTTTTTTTACCTACATATATGATAATATGATTCTTCTACTAGTTTTAAGTATTTTTTTTGTTGACTCGTAGAAAAAGTATTGTATACTACTCAGCAAGCTTCGTTGCCTAAACACGGTACTCGACTGAAAAGCTCTCCATTATATCACGATTGTATAAAATACTATTTTTTCCTAAATTGACAAAAGCAAATTAATTAAATTAAATTAATTAAATTAATTATCCAGAGTCATTTCACAATTCCCGGAAAGACTAAATTATGACTTAATTTTGTTGAAGCAAAACCCTTTACTCATTTGCCTGCGGACATAAGAAACCCTTTGGGTTCGAACAATATTTTATTAATATAGTAAGTCAACAAAGTCGCAAACAATATCAATACGTGAATGTATTGTTTAATTTTCATTACTGAACTTGGGTCCAAAGGTTATTTCGGCCCAGCCAATATTTGCTTTTTCAAGATATCTAAGTATATATTTTTAATAAATTGAGTAACTTCGTTCGAAGTCAAGAGTATAGTTATTTTAGGTTTTGTGTTCCTAAAGGGATATCCTTTAACTTAAAGA
The DNA here is from genome assembly GCF_948474715.1 of Cydia amplana. NCBI lineage: Eukaryota > Metazoa > Arthropoda > Insecta > Lepidoptera > Tortricidae > Cydia > Cydia amplana. The sequence goes on from NC_086088.1 coordinate 6,605,699, forward strand.
AGTTACGTCGATACGAATCAATATTTAACGGGATTTATTTATAAATGAATGAATGAAATGAAATGAATGAGTATAATTGTTGCTACATATTGGGAGGGGTATTCTCTGTTGTAAGCTTAAGGAAATTACCTCTATGTATTCCTTAAAAACACAATCGTCACGTCATTAGTGATGTAAGTGACATCAAAATTATAATATTTTAATGATGTCAGTCGCCCGTGCGTTCCGCTCGCGCCAATACATGTAAGTACGGACAAGTAGGTAGGTAGTACGGGGCCCTACGGGGTACTACGGGCATCATTTTGATATCACAATGTAAGTTTGAATATGCCTCCTGGTTGAAGAAACGGAAAATACATATATTATGCTTATTGCATATATATGTCGGCGGCCGATCGTAAGATACATATATTGAAGCGTAGCTGAGCAGTGAAATACTGCCGAATTCGAACTTCAAGATATTCACAAGAGACGACACGTACTAGATCCATTCTAGATACGTTATAATTTAGATTTCAACTAGTTCTCTTTTGCAGCGCAATTCGAGCAACCAATGTCACTTTTACGTTAGATAGAGTTAGATATCTATTAGATATGAATTGGATCTCTAAGTCATATCTTGTGGAAATCGTTCAAGAGTATCTCCAGAATCGCGGAAATGTCAAATTTGACAGGTTAGATATAAAAATATCGTTATCGTATCTTGGTGAAGTCTAAAAGATATCTAATAGATGTCTATTTCAAAATCCGAATCGGGCCCTGAGATGCGCATTGCGCAAGCTCTGTTTGCTACAAATACTACGTCGTAGCACGAAGCTGGCATTTCGTAGCGAACATTGTATTCACTGCAGTCGCGAGCTACGCACTACGAGCGTAGCCGATAACACGGTATTCCCGTTTGTAGCGAAACGCGCCTACGAATAGACAGCCCGCCTAGCGAGTCGCCGGAAGTGAATGTATTATACTATACTTAGAGCGGTTTCGCACTAAGTCCGATCCGAATCCGTGAAAATATATTCCGAAGTAGCCGTAGAACTATTTCTATGGTAATTTACGCACTATATCCGTCTGATTTCTTTCCGAAATCGGATAACGGAGTGCGTAAATTACCATAGAAATAGTTCTACGGCTAATTCGGACCATATTTTCACGGATTCGGATCGGGCGTAGTGCGAAACCGCTCTTATCCGTCAAACTGACGACCGGGGTCGTAAAATATCTCATTTATGCTTACGTGGTCATGGCAAGAGTGAGAGAGATAGTATGACCTCGGTCTTCAGTTTGGTTGACTGATAGTACGTATAATCATATCACAGTGAACCATTTTTATTGGGTTGATCATATGAATTTGAGGCAGATTTTAATCTCATTGACCTGAGCAACTCGTGCTTATCTTGGATGGGTTAGCAAGATACATATTTATCAACAAATCATCAATAGCAGATTATGAATGCTCAAAACTCGCTCTAGCTGTAACATCCTTTTTAACAGCCAAGTCCAAGAGAAGTAACATACAAATGTAGTTAGATGTAATGAAGTAATATAATTTTATATGCATAGCTAGTAGATTTTTGAAGTGAAAACTTCTTTAGCGGCGCTGTGCACTTTTTGAGGTGGGGAAAAAATGTTAAACTCGCGACAGGTCACGTGACCGACAGATTCGATAGATTGAAAATTCGTAAGACGGACACGTGACCTGGTCGAAAAACTGTTACAATGTCATTGAGTTTTCACTTCTGCCGGCACTCCCGGAGTGCAACCCGTTGTTTTTTTACCAATGACGTTAAAAAATCATTAGGTATGTTCAGAAATGCATCCACTGAAACAAAATAGATCTAACATGTTGTTTTTCTTTTCAGAAAGGTGCAGACTTGGTGAGTAAATATATAACACGTACCAACGAGTATGTATTACGCTTGCAGGGATTAAAACATTTGTGCCAGCAGCTCGGGCAGGCCAATTAGGGATGTTTTGGGGAGCCCCGGGCTAAATGGAACGTTAAGGGTTAGTCCACTTGGGACTTGCCACGGTATTAGGAAAATAAGATCCGTTCTACAGAAGAGAACGATACGATATGTACTAGATATTTACCTGGTGGTTTAGATTTCAACTAGATATCTTTTGCAGCTCAATTCGGGCAACCAATGTCACTTTTACGTTAGATTATCGTAGTAAGATCGTTTCAAAATCGTTTTGAGATATAAAAATACATAACGAGACGTTTTAGACATTGTGGAAATTGTTCAAGAGTATCTCCAGAATCGCGGAAATGTGAAATTTGACAGGCTAGATCTTAAAAATATCGTTGTCGTATCTTGGTGATGTCAAATAGATATCTAGTTCAAAATCCGAATCGGGCCCATAGTTCCTTAATAATACGAGTAAAATACTTACGGGCCGATTCGAACTTTAACACAATCAGTGCCAGCGCTTGCTACACGCTACGAGCGTAGCCGATAACATGAAAAAACCGGCCAAGTGCGAGTCGGACTCGCGCACGGAGGGTTCCGCACCATCAACAAAAAATAGAGCAAAACAAGCAAAAAAAGCGGCCAAGTGCGAGTCAGACTCGCCCATGAAGGGTTCCGTATTTAGGCGATTTATGACGTATAAAAAAAAAACTACTTACTAGATCTCGTTCAAACCAATTTTCGGTGGAAGTTTACATGGTAATGTACATCATATATTTTTTTTAGTTTTATCATTCTCTTATTTTAGAAGTTACAGGGGGGGGGGGGACACACATTTTACCACTTTGGAAGTGTCTCTCGCGCAAACTATTCAGTTTAGAAAAAAATGATATTAGAAACCTCAATATCATTTTTGAAGACCTATCCATAGATACCCCACACGTATGGGTTTGATGAAAAAAAAATTTTAGAGTTTCAGTTCGAAGTATGGGGAACCCCAAAAATTTATTGTTTTTTTTTCTATTTTTGTGTGAAAATCTTAATGCGGTTCACAGAATACATCTACTTACCAAGTTTCAACAGTATAGTTCTTATAGTTTCGGAGAAAAGTGGCTGTGACATACGGACGGACAGACAGACGGACAGACGGACAGACGGACAGACAGATAGACATGACGAATCTATAAGGGTTTCGTTTTTTGGCATTTGGCTACGGAACCCTAAAAACACCGTATGTAGCGAAAAGCGACTACGGATAGTGCACCCGCCTGGCGAGTTGCTGGCAGTGAAGGCATTAAGATACGTCAAATATTACGTCTATTATATTGTCGTCGTTATATTTGACGTATGTTAAAGTTCGAATCGGGCCGTTATTCCATCTCTTTCACCCAATAACCTAGTTCATTTTAGATTCCATCAACTCTCAATAGTTCTTACACCCGGTGGATGCTGCCTCTGCGTGCGTCCCATGCCACGAGCAAGGGCAGCACCCCTTACATTTCATCAACGTCTCATAAGGGCCTATACGTATTGGCTTCGGCTCCACGCACGCCTCCCAAAGGTTGGGAACACCATTGTTGTGTGATGGGAATCTTAGTACAACTATTGTTAATCGAAATAGTAGCGGATGATACAACACACCAAATTTATCTGCTATCCTGAAATACATGTTAATAGAGATATATTCCTAAAGTTTTCAAAAGTATCTGTCACAATCTTGTGGTTCTACATATAAATTTGATTTATATTTGGCACTCGTGAATTGTTTACAGTGAATTGTTTATAATGTACCTACCTAATTTATAAATATGACTGTATAGGTATATAAATATTTTAGAAATAAGATATACTTAAATTATAGTTTGATATGCATGTTTGAATATAATGTAATTTAGTATTATGATTTATTATAGTATGTAAGTGCTTTGGTCTAGTAGGTACTGTAAACTTGCATATTTGGAAATAATTAAAATTGGCTTATTATTAACCAGGCAACTAAAATATTAAACAGGAACTTTCATTGGGCATATATTAATATAATTTGGCTGTGCATTAATATTTTAGCGCCAAAAAAAATATTTTAGCCTCAAATATAAGCATCATATTATTAAAAAATCAAGGCAGCAAAATCAAGCCACCCAAAAAAAATATAGGGAACTTAAAGTGATAGGTTGGCGTCTAAAATAATAAATTGGCAACTAATATTGTAAAGCGATCATAAAATTTAGTTGTCATCTAGTTGTTCACACCTAAGTAATCAACTATTCATAACTGAGCATATCGTTTCAGCTAGGTAGTATTTTAACACGAAAGCAGTTAAATTTAATGAATATTGGTCACTTTTTACACAAAACACCTCATATTAATTTACCAATATGCAATGGTCAGTATACTTATAGTAGAAATTTCTAATCATGAAACGCCTAATGGCCATTATATCATTAGATATTTAAATTTTTAATTATTCATTTCAATAGTTACCACTGTGTTCTGCTAGAGTTAACAGATAAGTGCGACGACGAGCGAAGCGAGGAGGAGCGTGTTAGGTTGACCGTGTAATGACCAAACAATAGTAGTTTGTGTAACAAGGGATCAAAATGATATATTTCCGTCAAGGGCGTACATTGAATCCTGAATGAAGCGATGCAAAAAAATTTAAAAATTGTGTGCTAGAACAGAAAAGTGCCACTTTACTCCCTCCTAGCAGGGAGGAAAAGTGCCACTTTGATCCCTCCTAGCAGGGAAGAAAAAGCTCTTTTCCGAATAGGTGGTGTGAAAAATATTTTAAAAGAACTTCATTTTTTAATTAATAGATAGCCGTTTTCTTTTTAAAATGTGCTTCATAAATGGTCTCCAAAATATTAATTCAGTTGCCAAATAAATACTTGGTACCTGCCTAAAAATAATCAAAAGCTGTAACGGCATTAAAATACAACTCATATTGATATATTTTAAGTCTCCGTTTTTGTTGCCAAACTATTAATTTTAGTAGCCATTTCTATTTTTTTAAACTACCCAAATTCGATTAATTAGTTGACCGGTTAAATACGTGCCATTAAAATTTAAAAAAATAAATATGTGCAACAGACCCTTACGAGAATAGTGCGCTTGTTTAAATCATGCTCAATTTATTTATTTTTTTCTCTAAAACAAAACTTTTTATTTTTTTCTCTAATACAAAACTTTTTATTTTCTTCTCTTTACTTATACCTGACAATTTTCTCTTAAGAAAAATAATATTTACTGTTTTCAAAACTGTTGTCACAAGATTCAAGAGGAGTAAACCACGTATTCGGTCCATACCCGACCCATTCTCTCGTACCTTAATTAAATTACAAGAAAACCCCTTGTAAACGGTTAAAATTTACCCCTGTGTCACCCTATCGTCATACCGGTGATACAGTAGAATGCAATTAAAATAAACATTACCTAATCTTACTTCTGGGTTATGATTAAGGTTCTTATTTGTCATCCCAGTAAGTACAGTTGTCAAAAGGGGAAGTGTTAGATAGATAATGTGAGCCTCGAAGAAATGGTCTATAAACCTCTTAAATCATCAAAGCTTACCACACTAAGACCATAGACTAGAACATAAAATTAAAGAAAGAGCATTTGAAACTTGCGACCTTTCCCCGCAAGCAAAGATCCTTATTATGTCCCTGAATACTCAATGTAGTGGACAGACTGGTCTGGCGGGAGAAATCGTCTAACAACTTCTAGAATCATCCCAACCACACACTTAAAAACATAGACTACACTAGAACATAAAATAAAACCAAAGAATGAGCATTTGTAACATTGACGTATAACTCAGGACTGGCCTTACGGGCAATAAGAATGGGGTATGAATGGGGCCAGTACAGCGGTGTGACACGTTTGGTCACGCGCGTTTGGTCGCAACTAGTTGCGTTAGACTGCAAGATTGGCTCAAATTCGCGAGTGACACCGCTGAACTAGTACCATTTGTAGTGCCCGTAAGGCCCGTCCTGAGATATAAGTACGTCAATGATTTGTAACGAGAAACGGTAAAGATTCGTGTTATGTCCCTGAATACTCAATGTAGTGGACAGACTGACCACGAGAGAAATTGGTTGAAAACAGCGGCGGCGGTTGGGGACCGACGGCACCACATACGGTACAGCGTAGTAATTGGTACAGGTAGACCACTTTTTCATTACAATATTTATGTAACAAACGAGCAGACGATTCATGATAAGCAATGCATATCTGCAACATCAGAGAAGCGTTTGACAAAAAATATTGTGCCGAAACGGCTACGGACGGACGGCACCATATACAGGGGCGCAGAATAATCGGTGCTATAATAGATGAAGAAAAAACCGAGCCAACGCGCTTTATGTGTACGCGAAAATCATAGACAAAGTTTAAATCTGATTACTTTGTTCTAAGTTGCAAAAAGGGCTAGTTGTTTGAAGTTAGCCATTTAGGTCCAGCGAAACCACGGGGAGCTATGTGCAAATGTCATTTACCCGTAGCTCGGCCCAATTTAAAACTAAAGTCGCAAACGCGCCCCATTTTGTACAGGGCTAACTGGTTTTTAATGAAGCCTAACCGTTTCATTTCTGCGTTGTTTTGCGTTTCCAATTTGCATTTTTCTGCCATTTATAAACAGGGGTTAGGAGGAAATAGACTTAACGTCTCTGTATTTTTTATGAATGTTAAAACAGTTGGGATTGCTGGTTTTAGACAAATATTTTTTCTTTACTTAATGTACATAATGTAATAAAATCATAAAACGGAAAATACTGAAATAATTTAAGAAAATACTTGGGACTTTCAACACTCGCTGAGATACACTCACATCTCTCTTTCTCAAGAAAACAGAAGAGAGATTAACGAAAATTGTATCCATATTTTTGGTTGCGATTTCATCAAGTTATTCGATTCTATTTTAACGGTTTTTTTTTGCCACACTTTAAAATAGGTAATAACGCAGTCATCAAATAAATATTTTTGAGCGTATTCTTGAGCGTATTTCCAACGACATATCAAAAAAGAAAAAAGTCAAATGATATCGAAACCCGATGTCGTATTACAAGACACATTTCTTTTATTTGTATAAGTTTATGATATTATGATCGTATCTCCAAGTGTAATTATTATAAACACGAGCAAAACAAAAGTCACTGGAAAGGAAACGAGGCAATGTTGTCGAGTTACAAAGTTCCTTATAATTCGCAACGAAACTTTGACATCGTGCTCTGCCTTCCGATTGCTCGAAACTTTCAAGTTTAGCCAGCCTTTCACTTTGGAATAAAGCGGACATTGTAAGTTCTGACAGCTTTACTGACGTCACTTGCCAGCAGCGCCATTTTCGATTTTGTTAATTTAAATTCAAGTTTGTGTGTTTCAGAATGCTAATAGGTTCAAATAATTACATAATGACCAATAATCACTACATAGTATAAAACAAAGTCGCTTCCCGCTGTCTGTCCCTATGTATGCTTAGATCTTTAAAACTACGCAACGGATTTTGATGCGTTTTCTTTTATAGATAGAGTGATTCAAGAGGAAGGTTTAATGTATAATTTGTTAACCCGTGCAAAGACGGGGCGGGTCGCTAGTGTTCCATAAACGTCCAGTCAACAGTAGAAGTTTTGTTTAGAGAATCGTACAGATAATTCTGAACTGACCTGGTTAGCCACTGCCGTGTGTGAATTTGAACTTTAACGTTTCGACCATGAAACATTTGTTTTAACCAATATATAGGTACTCGCTACGTGCACGACTGGTGCTGCCCTCATTTTGTCGGGCTTTCTACGTTAAATCTTAAGGAGTAAAATTAGTTCAAGCGGCTGCCGCTAGTACTAATATCGCACATTCCATAAGATTACCTGTGTTTGTGACGATCAGCGCCACTTCCCCTCCACCGACTTCGCACATTGCCAATAACGGTCGGCCTCAGCGTCAAGCGTACCTTGCGTGGCCTTCAGGTGCCTTTCGGATGCCAACTGCAGCCGCAGTGTTGCGGCGTCGTTGTTGCCACCGCTGTATTTAGCAATTTCTTTGAGTGACGGAATGAACGTCATAACCGGGGCAGTAATACGGCGTCGAATGCCACTCATTTTATCAAGGAAATTGACAGATACAGCCGCGGCAACAACGACGCCACAACGGCAAGGGTAACATTCCATTTCTGACCGCAGCTGTACTACTGGTACTGAACTGCGTTGCTGTTACTGTCAATTTCCATAGTAAAATGAACAGTGCAGCTGCAGTTGGAAATGGACTGTCACCTTAATTCAGCTGCAGTTGACATCGGAACGTCACCTTTTAAGTAAAAATCTGTCGCGGCGAACTTCACCCACAACAGGTATAAATTACGAACGAGATGAACGCATGAGCGTGTCATGTCTGAACGATGGAATTGACATGGAATTGACATCAATTTCCAAGTTTAACCCCAGAGGTAAAATACCCGGAGGTATTACCTATCCACGTGTTCGCTATTGATTCACACGTAGAACTGTATATCTTATACCTTTAATCGAGCAATTCTTGTTTATTTATTTATTTATATATATATTTCGGGGATCTCGGAAACGGCTCTCGGGTTTTCGGGGGCGAAAAATCGTTCTAGCTAAGATCTCTGGGAAAACGCTCATTTTTGAGTTTTTATTTATGTTTTCCGAGCATAGCTCGGTCTCTCAGATATTATGAAATTATACCATACATCAAATCTCGTTTTAATGTTAAACTTTATCGAAAAATAAAACCGTTATTTACGCCATCATATTTTCCAAACGTCCGACTCTCGAACAGGGACGGGAAACAATATTTTTGTGCCGCAATTGCTTTCTTTGTGGTCGTTTTTCTTCGCAGTGTCAACAATGACGGTGGGAAAATATTATTTCTTACCTTTTCTATCACAACGTGTACCTGAACCGGGTTACGGAAGATTTATGTGGATAAAGCATTAACCCCTTTAATTTATACGAGGAAAAATGTAGCATTAAAACTACTTCAGATATGATAATTATATTTATTTAAAGAAACACAATATTTCAAGGGTTTATTTTAGATTTATGCTAGTTATTAATTTAGTTTAGTATTCGTACAGTTTACTGAAATACCTGTGTATAGGTATATCTATAATGAAAATAAATGACTAGGTAATACATTTTCACTTATTATTTAAAATAAAACGGGATTTATCGCGATCATTTCTAATATTTTATCCCGATGATGTTTCGAACATGACATTATGCTTATTGGCCGAAGGCACATACACTTTACTTAAAACACACTTAACTTATATGACACAGTACAAGGTGACGTATACCTAAATGTTATTTTGTATTAAGTAGAAACGTCTGCGAACGATGCTATTAAGCTTCGAAATAAATTAAAAGTGGAAAAATTCACTGTCTTGGGTGGGACTTGAACCCACGAGCCCACGACCACTGGATCACTAGTACAGTGCTCTGCCATCTGGCATCAGAATTTTTCCACTTTTAATTTATTTCGAAGCTTAAATGTTAAAATGCTGTTAGGTGGAACTCAGACCAAAATATTAACGGATAGGTGTGAATTTAGATGTAAGAAGCGCCTAGTATTAGTGACATAGCTCTGAGTGTACGACATTTGGAAGACGACGAATCACTACTGTTCCCTCCTTGACCCTACCTATGAGATGGCTGAAGATCATGACCAGAACCCAAGAATGAAGAGAGGCCTAAGTTCATCATAAGAGGCTAGAAATGAGGAACGAAAAGTCTATTTTTATACATTTTATAAATAAAATACTAATATAATAATGTAAATTTTTGCGACTTCGATTGTAATTGATGAATAAATTACAGCTCGTCAGATCTTTTCGGGTGAAGTATTTATAAATGTAATTAGCTATCCTTTAATTAAGGAAACTGTATTATCATAATATTTCTGTTAAATGTAAATGTAGACAACCGTTTGTTTCTTAATAAACAATAAATAAATAAATACATTTTCCTCAATTCCTGTTCGTTATTCTGCGTATTTGAAGGAAAATTAAATCCTTTTATAACTTCCACCTCACTCGTCGGAGAATCAACATTTGAGCACCACCTGTGCCACTTTCAAACTGTTTGGACAGGTTTAACGTGCATATTGCTCTCTCCACTCCAAAGATCGTAAGTAACATGTTTTTGAAATCATTTTATTACGTTTTATGTGAACAGATCAGTTTATTTTATAAAGCACTCGTGTTCTCTGAGAAAATTGAATTGCAGGCTTTATAATGCTGCTGTTTATAATCCTATTAGAAACGAAATATATGTTTTGGCACATTTTGGATAACAGTAGAATAACAGATTAGCAGATCATTGGGAAGGCAATAGTGACAATGATAAATTAAAGAATATATTTAGGAATCATCAGAACCCGTTGTAGGAAACGTCGTCTGCTGGTCAGAGCTAAATCTTCACAATGACTGGAACGCTGCACTCATTTCATCCAACGTCCTCGTCCTCGACCTTGATCTTCGGCCTTCAACTTTTTAAATGCCTTTATACATTGCGGAGCGATACATTGGCCACCACAAAAGAAAATCTCTACCCCAATGGCCATAGGTTCTAGATTTTTGGAGTCTAAACCTTTTATTATGATCAAATCAAGTACGTAAATATTCTTTGTTGCTCCAATAACAATACATTTTATATATAAAATTACAATGTAAATTTCTAACAAAATTGTAACTAAAGCACTTACCTACTAATAAAATCATAGCAAGTCTGTTTACCCATAAAAATTTTTTGAAGCTGCCTCATAAATATATAAAAATCGAATTAAAGTTTGTACTAAACACATCAAACGCAAGGGATGCTTTGTTGAATAACGCATATCTGAAATAACTTAAACATAATTACTCAGCAAGCAGAATAACAACATAATAATGCTACGACCCTTTTTAGGTTGCAAAAATGACGGTACATGCCTTATCTCGGTTATATGGGTTGTTACGACCGCAGGCGAATGGTATAAGTGATAAGCTGTATGTGCAAGATCGCACAACCTTTTTCTATAAATTTACCTTTTTTATTATGTTTATGGTTTTGATACTTTTTGTCTATTTATTATTTGTCAGAATACATTTTGTTTTCTCCTTACCAGTGCCTATTATTTTACAGTCGTTTATAAAACTGTAGTAGATAAGACAATTATTTAAATTACACTAGCGACCCGCCCCGGCTTCGCTCGGGTTAACAAATTATATATAAACCAAAAACACATCAAAATCCGTTGCGTAGTTTTAAAGATCTAAGCATACATAGGGACAGCCAGACAGCGGGAAGCGACTTTGTTTTATACTATGTAGTGTGTGAATAAATTAACCGCTTCGAGCAGGATTTGAACTTGCTATCTTTTGGAACACCGGTTCAATCGACACCTACTTTAAGTCTAAAGTTATAATTGATTATTTTATATTTAACAATAAAAATAAGCTTCTCGTCTCTCACCCGCGATTCTCTACCGGGATCAACTTCGTGGCTAAAGTGTCATTCTATGGAACTTGCTAACTAAGTAAACAAAATCAGTAACAATGTGCTAACCCATGCTAAACTAATTTTTATCAAACAGATAGAGTGGTGGCTAGGTACATAAAATTGTAGAAATTAGATAAAAGTGAACTAAAGGCGCAACATAATAGTGTCAGGAAATTAATAAAATAATATAATATTGATTTCAGAACATTTACGGAATTACAAAAGTTTTAAAATAAAGATTTTTTTATATAACTCATAATAAGATTTATATGTAATTGTACTTATTCTCTTTTTTATGAACGTTTAACCCGATCCAAAATCAACATTTTGTTCGGTATAGCTTCTGGATTTGGTATTTGCAGATTGCTCACGCTGATTGGTGCATGCGAAATAAAGTGAAAGTCGTGCGTGCCATGCGCGCCAATTACCAAAACGATAGTCAAGGTCATACCAGGGCCAGTTCAAAATAGGCAAAACAGTTCAGTTAAGGTCCATATCAAATTGTTAAATTAGAATAAACCTCGCTCACGGTCCTTGCTAAACCGCTGTCGCTTATAACTTAAGTAACTCCATTTTCTAGACAGCACTCCGCAAAAGAGGTATGAGTGTTATCATTTATCTCACGAAATTCGCTCAGTTTAAAAGGGAAAAGTGTATTGCTATTATATTCTTAACAAATTAGACTCCCATTTATTTTGTTTATCGTTGTGTAAAATGGAATTAAGATCTCAACCATTGTTTGCGGAATTTATCAAATATTTTTGTTGAAAATGGGAGGGGTTGTTTTACCTATAATTTAATTTGATGACGAATTTCATCATTCCATCATTGCAATTTCAGTCTACCTTCCTCGTTCAATAGGGGGTTTAGTGCATGGGGAGTGGATAGGAATAAGGAGAGAAAGGGGGGACAGTTTTCAATACGTAGGTACAACATCCGATTTGCAGTGCATACAGCGGTTGGAGTCTCTTAGAACTTTGTACCGATTTGAATATATCAAAGTGAGGCAGTGTCCATTATAAACGTCATAGTTTCACAGAAAATTAAAGATAAGATAAGATAAAAGATAGTTTATTCAAGTAGGCATAATTACAATGCGCTTATGAACGTCAAATAAAGCTAGGTAGACCGGCTCCAACCCTACACCTCTGCCCCGAGAAGATTTAAATCCCCCCTCAATTGGAGGAGGGTATCCCATTATGGGACCGGCAACCAACTCGGCGGGACACATCTTTTCAAAAATAATTACATCTTATAATTAACATGCATTACGAGAAAATAAGGAAAAAAAATACAATTTAAATCACTATAGAATTCATGCAATTATACACATAAGGTGTAATAGAAATTTGATTTAGAAAATATACATATGTACATGGAATCATACAAATTCGTAGCTCTTTCAGAAAACATATCAAATTCTTACAAAAGGAAAAGAAAATAAAGTTATTAAAAGAAATGGGAAAACATATTATATAAATCTGATTGATTATTATGAATTACCAACATATAATATTTGATGTGTTTTCCTGCTTACCTGAGCTGTGTCACCTATAACTCTATACATAATACAATGTTTTTAATTGCTACTACTTTTTATTAGTTTCTGGTTTGGACCATGCATGTTTGTCTGTCAAGTAGTCCTCGACTCTGTAATAAGCTTTTAACATCAATGACTTTTTTAAGTAATTCTTAAGAGCTGGAAAGGTTAATCTTAAAGCATCCTCAGGTAACTTGTTATAAAAATGAATGCATTGCCCAACGAATGACTTTTGTACCTTACGGACTTAATTGACTTTGTCATTGCAAATGCCATGCCGAGTTACCTTGGTCCGACTCTAGACTTGTCCTTCTAGTTTTTGTTATTAGTTACTGTCAAAGAGTATCTAGCATCCGCTCCGGTAAAACTTTCTTACATCACTACGTAGTATAAAACAAAGTCGCTTCCCGCTGTCTGTCTGTCCCTATGTATGCTTAGATCTTTAAAACTACGCAACGGATTCTGATGCGGTTTTTTTCATAGATAGAGTGATTTAAGAGGAAGGTTTATGTATAATTTGTTAATGCGTGCGAAGCCGGGGCGGGTCGCTAGTAAAACTATATATACACAGAAAACCATATAAGTAGTACAAGACAAATTGTGAGAGTATCTACTTTAGATGCTGACCTTACGTACTGGCCATAATATATATCAACAGAAATGATGTAAAGGCAATGGATCTGATAAATCGATTGACACTACAATAGATTTAATTTCGGTAGAAGCGACTGTCCGCGCCATTTTAGACTTCTACTTATCTAATAGATTATTAATTGAGAAACTGAGGGCCTACCGCGAATCACGTTAGACGTGTTGCCTCTCCGTCGCACTTGTAAATTCGTACGTAAGTGTGACAGGGAGGTAACACGTCGAACGTAATTCGCGGTAGGCCCTCTGTATTAGCTTCGATAAAGCTTTTCAAATTAATATGACTATTTGAATAGTGAATTGTTGCGTTTATTTGGAATACCTAATAAATAAGAACGGTAAGTATTACAATTCATAAAAGTTCCTAATCTAAATAAAAACTTAATTCAATATGTACAACTTATTCAAATCTAAAAATGACCGCGCATATTTTCCTTGCCACTTTATTCCTGGCCTGCCGACCCTACCGAGGTTTCCTCGAGGGATTAAGAGGCCTTATTCCTTAGAGCGTTCACCGATTTCACGAAATAACACTCGATAGATGGCGTTGGCGCTCGGTACGCGAGCGCCGGCAAAGTTAAGCGCGTTTCAACGCAGGCGAGAATAATATTGATACTTTTCAATTTAATTGCAAAGTAACATTATTTTTAGCGTTATATTGGCACTCTTTATTTTATTTTATAAGCATGGTAGTAGTCAATAGAGTGTATGTGTTGGGATAATATATAACCAGAGGCGAGTAAATAATAACAATATTTACCTCTGGCATGGAATTATTGTGACAATCACTCTTCTTATGAATAAGGTGTATTCGGGTATTTCCGAATGAACGAATAGTGGCGGATAATTCCGAAAGCTGACTCTTACTACAACGGAATATGAGTGATTTTACAATGATTTTCGGAATTACCCGAATAAACCTTACTACTAATATTCGTCATTGTAGTAGTGTTGTATTTTCAAACTTCTTTAGCGGCGCTGTGCACTTTTTGAGGTGGGGAAAAAATGTTAAACTCGCGACAGATCACGTGACCGTAAGACGGACACGTGACCTGATCAAGAAACTGTTACAATGTTATTGAGTTTTTCTTTATTGATTTAAATGCCATCTAGTGAGTTTCCCTCTAACCGGTATTAATATAACTCGAGTACCAACAGTGATGTGCTTAGGGGTTTCAAGTAATGCGACGAAATAACGCTAGATGGCATTAACATCAATTATACATAGTGCTGCAGACATTTTGCACTAGTCATTGAGTTTTCACTTCTGCCGGCACTCCCGGAGTGCAACCCGTTGTTTTTTTTTACAAACCATGACAAACCATGAGTTTTGTTTACATTTTTGCTGCCCACAAATTGTCGTCTTTTTGTACTATTTCTGTTTTTAGGGGAAAGTCGGGGCCCGTCCATACTGCAAATAAACATGTTTCTTTATTTGTGATATGCAACTGGCCCTATCTGTTAAAACCAGTCATTGTTTTTATTTAAAACCATGATACCGTTGACTACATTCCACATTTTTTTTTGTTTGATGGCCTCGTCGGGGTCAATACCGAAATCCGATTATTTATATTATGCCATCTTCGCTCCACTCCATTAAGATACCCTGGAGAGAGGGCCTACCGCGAACCACGTTCGACGTGTTACCTCCCTGTCACACTTACGTACGAATTTACAAGTGCGACAGAGAGGCAACACGTCGAACGTGGTTCGCGGTAGGCGCTCAGGCCTATGGAACTCTCCGCGCGAGTACGGATTTATACCTACGAATCTCTTCCCGTTCACGGTAGAAAATCAAGCTAGTTGGTCGCCGGCGCTCGAATATGCCAAAATGTATGCGAAATAAATGTCTTCTTCACGAACAAATAACACATGTTGTAGTGTGGAATTGTGGATGGATGCAGAAACAAAAAAAAACTAATAAAAAAATCCGTGTTTGCTCTACCGATTGATAGGAAAAGTAACTATTAGACGTTCTCAATATAAGTACTTATATCAATTTTTTTTACGATAGTCGCAATCTACGTAGTACGCCGTTTTATAAACCGCGTAGTGTTTACGCGGTTTATAAAACGGCGTAAACACTACGGTTACTGTAGGGAAATATGACCTTTTAAAATATTTCGCAGTCACTCATCATAATAAATAATAAAATAAGGAAAAACCCTAACTTAAGACAAAAGATAAATAAAGAGAATAATAAAATAAATTTATAAGTAATTAATAATGATAAAAGGAATATTATAATTATTAATTACTTATTGCAACTTATCTTGCTCATAGTTATTTTACAATTAATAAAACTTATATTTGTACCTTAGGTAAGTAGGTAGGTATCTTTCATACAATCTATAGTTTAGGTAAGTAGGTAGGTACTTATTTGTAAAATAATTTCTAAGCGTCGGCAACCCTAGCTTTGTGCCGGTGCGCGCGGTGCGGGGAGCGGTGCGTTGAAGGTCATTCCATTGTATTTTTGTGTAGGTATTAAAACGGTAGGCATTTGAGTTTTCTTGAAAGATAAGTATCTGTTCGTAAGAACTATAATATAGCCCTGTGCCCTGGACCTCATCTAGATCGATGGTACTCGTCAGGGCAAAGCTATTGAGCCCAAACACGATATAGTTATGATGAGTAGATAAGGAGTTCTGGTGACCAACTCCTGACTCCATTATGAGAACCTGGACCTCATCTAGATAGATGGTGCTCGTCAAGGCAAATCGAATGCGCCCAAACACGATGGAGTTATGATAAGTAGATTAGGAGTTCTGGTGACCAACTCCTGACTCCATCATGAGACCCTGGACCTCATCTAGATAGATGGTGCTCGTCAGGACAAATCTAATAATCCTAAATACGATGGAGTTATGATGAGTAGATTAGGAGTTCTGGTGACCGACTCCTGACTCCATCATGAGACCCTGGACCTCCTCAAGATATATAGTGCTCGTCAGGGCAAATCTAATGAGCCCAAACACGATGGAGTGATAATATGTAGATTAGGAGTTCTGGTGACCAACTCCTGACTCCATCATGAGAACATGGACCATATCTAGAACGAAGGTGCTCGTCGAGGCAAATCTATTGAGCCCAAACACGATGGAGTTATGATGAGTAGATTAGGAGTTCGGTGACCAACTCCTGACTCCATCATGAGAACCTGGACATTATCCAGGTCGTCCGGGTATAATAATAATGCAAAACCTAACCAGTATTCAAGTAACACTGAAAACCTATCACCTAGCGAGAGTCTGTTGTTGAAATTAAATATGGTGTAAAAAATGTACTTATTTGTATCAAGATTTTCTAGTCGCTGTATACAGCACTTCTCGGAACTCTCTGGCTGTTTACGAACGCACCATAGTCACCGAACGCCTGACGATCGAGCACAGGTCCGTCCCCTAAGCCGCCTCGGCGGAGAATGAGCGCGCGGCGTCGGTGCAGCGTGATTTATACGTGTTTTAAAATAATATAAATTTACGGCAAGGTCCTATAGTTATGATTATTTTTTTATGGGTTAACGTATAGTTATAGTTTGCTATAATATTATTTTTAGGGCAAAATAATAGTACAATTTAAAAGGTATAACATGAAATTAATTACAATTTTAATAATAATGGTAAAAATGGTAAAATATTGTAAAATAATTTAGTAAAACATTTGTATAAAGCATTTGTAAAATTGTCAAGGTAAATATAAAATAACAATACGGTAATAATTTTACTCTTAATAATAAATAGTGATTTTTTATCTTAGCCAGTTATAATATTTATTTATTTATTTAAATGCCGCACATTATTGTAGCCCTTCTATCATTCTTTTAATATGTACTCGATGTAGGTATGCCTAAGTGTAAGGCCTGAGTGGACGCTCGAAGCAGAGCGTTCGGCGGGGCGTGCAGCGTGGCGTCGGGCTCCCAAGGGATTTGAGCAGCGTGCACTAAGGCCGCCTCTATACGCTTGCATTTGTTTAACATGCACGCCGCACGCCCCGGCCCGCTGCACGCCCAACTCGGTCCACTCAGGCCTTACACTAAGATGTACTTAGTAAGATTGATTTTCAAAAAAACTAGATCAGGTGGTCGAGACTGTACATTGTAGACGCCCTTAAAATACACCGCCTTTACGACATTGTAACCTGTATAGTGCTACACAACGTTAAACTTTATTACATTCTTGAGAAATTGTTTGTTACATTGTGTTTTGGTGTTTCATTGTAATCTCCTAACTTTTACGTAAAGCCAAATTATTTAATCCGTATAGATAATGATATTATCACAATATTTCAACTAAAATAAATAACTTTTATTATGCGCTAGTTAAGTATAACTGATTTGTTTGAAGTTCGTGCCAAGCCAAATTGTTTCAATTTCTTTCTTTCTTTTTTATCGAACCACACCAGGAGCAGCATTCAGTTAAAGATTTCATTAAATATTATTCAAACTTCCCAACAAAAAACCGCTTTTGATATCAGAAGTTACGGGCGGATTTGAGTGTGAAAAAAAAAAGAAAAAATCTATCTACTTATATGAAAAAAAAACCTTCCCAATATCAAAAATAAAAGTTCGCTGCCTCTCCTGCCAGCGTACACGACGCGCAACTAGTTTGACAAATAGCTCTCCCGATAGCACACGGAACTTATATTGGAAAACTTTAAACAAAGCTACTTGCAGCAACCAACCTTAATTGCGTTCCAAGACGGGAAAAAATATAAGGGCTTTTGGATATGTCGGAAATTCTGTGATACTGTCTTGATAACATAAATAATAGTATTTTATACAATCGTGATATAATGGACAGCTTTTCAGTCGAGTACCGTGTCTCAGCAAGCTTCGTTGCCTAAGTAAAGGTACGAGATTGAAAAGCTTGATTATATCACTATTGTATGCAATACTTTTTCTACGAGTCAACAAAAAAATAGTTAAAACTAGTAGAAGAATCATATATGTAGGTAAAAAAACCAAAAGTATACAGCTAAGATGCGCGAGCAGCCGCGATACCTTCATACTCGTACGCGACCCGGCCCCCGCGCCCCGTGCCCCCAGCCGGTTGGTCAACGACACCTTCTCGTAACTCATGAGGCCCTGGTACTTGCTCCGCGCTTTCAATTGGTCAATTTCATTATAGTTGACTAAACTGTATCGAAATTAATATTATAGTTGAGTTGGGGTCCCATAGTGAAAAAGTATGCGATTTCACTTTGGTATACGAAGTCTTAATTCAAGCATTGCAGTCGACGAGTAGAAAAAATAAATTAAATATTAGAGGACATCTTAAGTACACAGATAATTGATCAACCAAGCCCCAAACTAAGCAAAGCTTGTAAGTACTGTCTGTACTTGGCGACGGTATATGATGATGATGATGATGATTCAGATATGAGGTACGAGCAAATTTTACAGTTTCTACGCCTTAGGCCCAAATACATAATGAGATGAGATGAATATCGTTATCTCATTCTAACAAATAGCTTTATCCCTACTTATGTAAGTAAAACTTAGTGTAGGTATCTCAAGCCTTATAGTTGGCTAAAGATTGCATATATAAATCGAGAAATTTGGCCTGGTACCGCAGTGACCGGGTGACGTAATGGCGTCTGTCGCAATTGCAGAAGCTGATTCTATCCCACTTGGCCTCCAGTTTTTCCTAAAGGGGCCCACTGATTAACAGTCCGCCGGACGATATCGGCCTGTCAGTTAGAACAAAAAGTTGACAGTTCCGAACAACTGACAGGCCGATATCGTCCGGCGGACTGGTAATCAGTGGGCCCCTTAAGTATCTGACATCTATTTCGGTTTACATTTCTATTGCAGTAACAATTGACTACTTGAAAATAATGCAACTAAGGAACAAAACAAACAATTTCATTTATTCTATATAAGTAACAATAATAAAATTGAACGCCTTTCGAAATTCGTCAAAACATTTTTAATTGTAGGTTTTTTAAACGTAATTTTCGCACTTTGTAATGTCTTTATTACTTTGTAACGTCCACAGGAAAGAAGATCGATATCCCGAACGTGTTTGACCCTACTGGCGGCGTGCGCTTTGCTCCAAAAAAAAAACTGTGCCTAGGACCTGTATATGTGTATCTAATGTAGTTTCCAAGCGAACAATCTGTTCACGGGCGCTGTGAAAACGTTTACCTAAAGTGTCAGCACACTGAACACTGAATTGCAATTTGTAATTTATCCCAGAGACCACTTCGCCGGCAAATGTAAGCGCATTTCCGATATCGGCCAGCGACGGATATCGGAGCAAGTACCCTTGAATCCGATCACACTAACCCTAACCAAAATATCTAACACACGGTCGGAATAATCGGTGAATTAAACAGATGTAACTTAATTAAGTTGCGCTATGATTTTCTAGTAAATGAAAGCTCATTTTGGAGACTAAAACTAGTTTATTAATAACAAAAAAATTATAGGGAACTTGAAGTGATAGGTTAGGATTTAAAATGTTGTTTGTCATCTAGTTGTTCACACCTAAGTATTCATTTACATAAATTAGCTACATGATCAGTAAGTAGCTAACCATAATAAGTTCTTGCCAACATTCCCCGCTCCCCCCTTTCCATTGAGGTGGAGATGAGTGTAGATAGGAAGAATCAATATAATAGCATTGGTTGTAATCCACATAATATATCTTCTCAGATGGATGATAACCAATGATATTGGTTCATGGTTTAATGTATTTATTAATATAAATAATATTACATTATTAAAACTAAAGTTAAACCTAGAAAAAAAACACAAACTATAAAATATACTTACGTACAAAAACTTACTTTCTAACAAGTCGGACTGTGGCATAGACCCCATCAACCCCATGACACTGGTGGCGTTACCTCTCTGTATCGCAAGGGAAATACTTTGAGAGAGGTACGCACCAGCCCTTTCATTGGTTCATTCCGCTCCGCTCGTCACCGCCTCAGTGGACAGGTAGCCTTATAAGGTAGAGCTATCGTACAGTACAGTGATATATTCCACAATCGCTTTAGAGTATGCCACAGATGAATAGACATATTCGGAGTATCCTGTTAGCTAGGCTGAGCTCTCGGAATTCTTGCAGGTACTCGACTGTAATAGAGCTTGCAATGTTATTTGAGAGTTTCGTGTGCTTGCTTGACAATCTGGATTGAAATGGGATAGGAATGAAGCTTACACGTGTACTGTGAGGATTGATCTAGTTTCCGAGTTTACTCAATTAACAAATATGTCTCTAAAATAATCATTCTACGTACAGAATTTCCGGAACGAATTACTTAAATCAAACGTTCTCTAGAGACAGCACATTCTGAATTTAATTTCAGTGAGAGCTGCTGTTCTTCAAATAAGAGGGTTAAGTTTGCCATTTTCTTTTTGTTACATACACACAACCATTTAAATTAAGAAGGGAATAACATAAGTGTTTTTCTATGTGTAAGAATGTCCTATAATATTTATGTTGGTATTTATTTGAATCTTCATTACACGTCAAAAAAGCGGCCAAGTGCGAGTCAGACTCGCCCATGAAGGGTTCCGTATTTAGCGGACTTATGACGTATTAAAAAAAACTACTTACTAGATCTTGTTCAAACCAATTTTCAGTGGAAGTTTGCATGGTAATGTACATCATATATTTTTTTTAGTTTTATCATTCTCTTATTTTAGAAGTTACAGGGGGGGGACACACATTTTACCACTTCGGGAGTGTCTCTCGCGCAAACTATTCACTATCAGTTTAGAAAAAAATGATATTAGAAACCTCAATATCATTTTTGAAGACCTATCCATAGATACCCCACACGTATGGGTTTGCTGAAAAAAAATGTTTGGAGTTTCAGTTCTAAGTATGGGGAACCCCCAAAAAAAATTTTTTTCTCTATTTTTGTGTGAAAATCTTAATGCGGTTCACAGAATACATCTACTTACCAAGTTTCAACAGTATAGGTCTTATAGTTTCATAAAAAAGTGGCTGTGACATACGGACGGACGGACAGACAGACATGACGAATCTATAAGGATTCCGTTTTTTGCCATTTGGCTACGGAACCCTAAAAAATGGCCGCAAAATCAAGCCAGCCAAAAAATTTATAGAGATCTTTGTAGTGATAGGTTGGCGTCTAAAATAATAAGTTGGCATCTAATATTTTAAAGCATATGATTTAAAATTTTGGTTGTAATCTGTACATGATTTATTGCGACGTAAACAATATATGGAGGAGACAGTAGGAGTTACATAAAAAATATAGATAGGTATATTCTCTCTTCATCTTCACTCTTATCAGTAGTGGTGTAAAAGAGGCTCTTAGGTCCTCTGTTGCTCAGTCGTATTTTAGATGTTTTTCTCGGCTGTGTCTTAGTGCAGTTTAGTAATAAATCCCCTATAAGGGCTGGTTGTGTCGCAGTGGCATCGCGCATTATGGGTTCAATTGTGCCGGTCCCCCAGGCTTGGTTGTAATCTAGTTGTTCACAACTACGGTAAGTAATTATTATTGAGCACATCTAAATTAAATTAATCCGTTTGTTGTTAAAAATAATTGTACACAGTTTAATTCTCATTTGATTTTAGTCGGATTTGTGATAGTTAAATTACGCACACTCATTGAATTAAAACATTTGTTACGCCTCCGGTATCAACGTCTACTTTGAACCGATAAGTCTGAACTATTCCAAGATTTAAAAGAAGAATGTGGTAACCGCCAATAGATCTCAATATATTTTACTATTTTTATCTAGAGAGAAGAAACGAGCCATCGATCAAGCTGACGGCTTGACTTGTCGTTAATGGAATTAAAAAATCGGTCGAGTCACACACACGGCCCGATTCGAAATTTAAAATGGGGTCAAAGAGGGAACAGTGGAAAAAAATAGCCAGGTACAGTGGCTCACTCAACTTAATAACAACATGAGAGAGGCTATTTTGCTAATAAACAGAAACATTTAATAATCGAAAAAATCAAATGGATGAGCAATGGTTATTCTAACACGTAAGGGTGCTACAGAGTATAGCGATATTTGGGCGACTGAGCCACTGTTTACGTTGAGCCACTGTTCCCGCCTTGACCCTACGTCAAATAGTACGTCTAGGTACGATATAGATTAGATACGTCAGTGTCAAAAGCGACGTTTTTGTGTGAAGAAACGTCACTATTGACACTGACATATCTAAGAATCCATATCGTATCTAGATGTAATATTTGACGTATCTAAAAGTTCGAATCGGGCCGACAGTATTTTTAATTCGAGTAGATTGACTGCCTACAACAGGGGTCGGCAACATGGAGGCCGATTCTGATACACAAATGTGTAATGGCTTTGATCTTGATATAATACTTGACATAATATTCTTGAAGTGAAAACTTCTTTAGCGGCGCTGGGCACTTTTTGAGGTGGGGAAAAAATGATAAACTCGAGACAGCGTAAGGCGATCACGTGACCGTAAGATTTAGATGGCCACTCATTTAGATGGCATTTAAATCAATACAGAAAAACTCAATAACATTACATAAAAAAGGTTCTAATCTTGTAGAATTTAATGCTTTGAAATAATTGTCTCGGTGTGTTTACTTTCATCACATAGTATTTTTTTTTTATTTTCTTCCGGGTTTTTTCATTGGTTTAATGGTTTTTGCTTCGTCAAAATCATAAATATATATTTGCTTGGCTCTAGTGCAGTTCCCGCTATCGACTATGTTCCAAAAGGCTGAAATAAGACAATTCGAATTTAAAAAAACGAATATACACGAACTTGCAAGCAATGGGGTTTGAAACTGTCAAAGGTTTGTATAGATGGCGCCATCATAGCTTGCCCCTTTGTCTATGAGATGTGGCTTAAAGGGCTGGCATCCCTGCCAAAAAACAAAAATTTGACACAATTCTAGGGATTGACAGGGCAAGCTATGATGGCGCCATCTGCTAAATACTTCGACCGGCCAACCCCATTCATACACACTCCCATTTTTTAAGGTCCAGTATCAATAAGGTTAAAGTTTTTTTTTTCTTTGGCGATTTTATAACAATTTGCTGGCTTGCGCTCCGACCTCCAATGATGAACAGCTGCTAGATTCCCGGATCAAGTAAGTAAGTAATAACAACACTATATCAAACTAACTAGAGCAGTTTCCTTGCTCTCGTTGTCATATACCATTTTTCGGGGCCAGCGCTATATTCTCTTCAGTTGTACAGTTCCGAGTATACTTAGGGCATACTGAAAATTCCTGGACTGGCCACTTAGAAAAAATAAGTCGTCTCATATATCAGAATCCAGAAACTTTCAGTATGGTAGTACGTAGGTATATGTATGGAGACTGAAAACAGAAACAGTATGGAACACATACGAGCTAAAATACGAGAAAGGGTTGTTGGTAGACTTGGTGGCGTGTGACTTTCAATCCGGAGGTTGCGGGTTCAAACCCCGTCGTGTAGATTTAGTTAACACCAGTCGCTTATCAATGAAAGATACAGTAGAAAACCGGACGAAACCAATAAATGCCAGCTCTCCCTTCTGGGTTGGATTTCAGATGGCAGTCGCTTTCGTAAAATCTAGTGCCTACGCTAATAACTCTTGGGATTATATACCAAATGGACCATGAGCCATGGCAAAAATTCCAGACAACACTATGAAGTCTACGAAGATGATGATGGCATGCGAGCTAAAATGGGTCAAAGAGTTTTTTAGTCAAATTATTTTATTTATTAGGACTTTAAAGCCAAGCATGTTCCAATTTTCTTTCTACTTTATACAAGCTGTATTATTAAAGCTCAGCAAAATGTACCCAAATCGGTAAAGACGTCGGCTTCCCTAACTTTTCTGACCCAAATATTAAATAAAAATTCTAACCTTGATTTTCCTTGCAATTCTCCAGGTATAAGTCGCACATCGAGCCGAATTCATTTAATCGTCCACCTTTTTCCACTCCGCAGACAGGTCGAGAAGCAGCCCTGAAATTACACAAAACATTCAAACCTCGATAACATTTTATTTTTACATATGCAAACTGAATAGTGTATAGGTACAGGGTGCTTCCTGTAACAGGAGCAATAAAGTAAACTAAACGCTGTACTCCTCAAACTGACCAACATTTGTTCAGCAACTTTTAAAAATTATGAATCCTTTAGACTTCCTCTTTTTCATACAAAATAAATATTGCCTTCAATGTACGCTGACATCAGTGTGTTTGACGTTGCTTGTCACGCTTTAAACATGACAAAATTTGCAATACATTGAGTCTTAAAATAAACTTTAAAGTGTAATAAACATCAAAACATGAGTTATTTTCAAAAGTTGCTGAACAAATGTTGGTCAGTTTGAGGAGTACAGTCCACAGTTTAATTTATTGCTCCTGTTACAGGAAGCATCCTGTATAATAAGTGTTCCGGACGTTTGTATTTCAGTTTTTATTTTATTTTGGGTAGTTCCATTTCATAACTTTGACCATAAACAGGTAATCCCACCTCACCCCGTAGTCCCTCGTATTTGGGGTGAGTTGGGTTTTCATACAAAGGTGATTTTGGAAGATTGTTGGATCGATTTTTTTTTTATTATGACTATAGCTCCATTTTAAATTGGAATACATTAAATATTTTTGTAGAAGTAGCCTTAAAAATCCATCTAAACCCCCCTTTCATCCCTTCTCTCCCCATTCATAACCCAACTCTTCCCGCGAACCCTACTCACCCCATTTTACGGTATCGTAACATTGACCATTCGCATGATACGATGCTGGATCGCCTAAAAATAGGTTAACATGGAATTTATAGGAATGTTTTTCTTACTTACACATATTTTATAAAGTGCTATCAAAATTAAAACCACGATCATTTAACTAAAAAACGTATTGTATTCAATATATTCCTTTATATTTGATACACTAACGCAAACGTACAAAATAAATAATAAAGTTAACAGTTTGCACAGTAAACATTATTTGTCGACATTATTTCTGAGCCACCCTGTATCAAGGTGTCATTCGAGTTCAGACTGTACTGTTATTGCTGCAGTTTGACGTTGGCTGCAGTAAAACTGCTGTAATATTGCGACTAGGGTTTGCAATCCGGATCCACAATGTATGAAATTATCCGGAAATTGAGGTTAACGCCATCTAGCGTTAGCGTTAATTACTTGAAACCCCTAAGCACATCACTGTTAGAACTCGAGTTATATTAATACCAGTTAGAGCGAAACTCACTAGATGGCATTTAAATCAATAAAGAAAAACTCAATGACATTACATGTACTTAACAGTTTTTCATGTAATGCCATTGAGTTTTTCTTTATTGATTTAAATGCCATCTAAATGAGTGGCCATCTAAATCTTACGGTCACGTGATCGTCTTACGCTGTCTTGAGTTTAACATTTTTTCCCCGCCTCGAAAAGTGCACAGCGCCGCTAAAGAAGTTTTTACTTCAATAATACTTACATGATGGAAAAAGCGCTGGTGGCCTAGCGGTAAGAGCTTGCGACTTGCAATCCGGAGGTCGCGGGTTCAAACCCCGGCTCGTACCAATGAGTTTTTCGTAACTTATGTACGAAATATCATTTAGTATTTACCAGTCGCTTTTCGGTGAAGGAAAACATCGTGAGGAAACCGGACTAATCCCAATACGGGCCTGGTTTACCCTCTGGGTTGGAAGGTCAGATGGCAGTCGCTTTCATAAAAACTAGTGCCCACGCCAATTACTGGGATTAGTTGCCAGCGGACCCCAGGCTTCCATGAGCCGTGGC
The DNA here is from genome assembly GCF_948474715.1 of Cydia amplana. Lineage (NCBI taxonomy): Eukaryota > Metazoa > Arthropoda > Insecta > Lepidoptera > Tortricidae > Cydia > Cydia amplana. The sequence continues at coordinate 6,631,990 of NC_086088.1, forward strand.
AAAATGCCGGGACAACGCAAAAGAAAAAGAAGAATACTTACATGATGGATGTCAAGCACCTGACATGGTCGTTGTAGCAGCGCTCGCCCAAGTGGTTGCCATCGAACTGCCCCAGATACTGGTCGTGTTCGTACTGGAACTGCATCGTGGTGTACTCGCCGCCTGGGTCTACGTTTAACACCTCTTCCAGCTCCGCGCCAGTCAAGTTTATTTTTGGTGCGCCCCTTAGAACTTAAAACATTATTTTTAATTTTTAACAAGCAGAAACGTCTGCGAACGATGCTATTAAGTTTAGAATAAATTTAAAAGTGGAAAAATTACTGTCTTGGGTGAGACTTGAACTCACGGCCTCTGGATCGATACTCCAGCGCTCTGCCATCTGAGCCACCAAGACCTCATCCATAGCCAGCAAATCTTTCCACCATATTATGGGTCAAGGGGACCGTAGCGTACAAAAAAAAACATTATATTGTGTATAAATATTTGGGACACATATAAATATCTAAAACGCGCGTTTTCCCGGAGATAAGAACTAGCTAGATCGATTTTTCGCCGAAATTGTTAGAGCCGTTTCAGAGATCCCCGAAATATGGTATAATATACAGGGTGTTTCCTGTAACTGGAGCAATAAATGAAACTGTAGGCTCTACTCCTCAAACTGACCAACATTTGTTCAGCAACTTATAAAAATAACTCATGTTTTGATTTTTATTACACTTTAAAGATTATTATAAGATGCAATGTATTGCAAATTTTGTTATGTTTAAAGCGTGACAAGCAACGTCAAATACACTGACATCAGTGTATTTGACGTTGCTTGTCAGTTGCAACGTACATTGAAGGCAATATTTATTTTGTATGAAAAAGAGGAAGTCTAAAGGATTCATAATTTTTAAAAGTTGCTGAACAAATGTTGGTCAGTTTGAGGAGTACCTGCAGCCTTTAGTTTAATTTATTGCTCCTGTTACAGGAAGCAGCCTGTATAGGTTTTGCGATAGACAAATATGAAACAATAAATTCGAAAAAAGTTGCTTACGCGGTTCGGCATCAAATATCTTAAATGCTGACCCATTGAAAACTACACACAACAGAACGGCACAACATATTTCCTTAAAAAACATGTTGTTGTTTGAATCAGTTTCGAACCTGCACTCCAATATATATAGACAAAGTCTAATTAAAAATCCAATTTCTTGAAACTGTTCGCTCTGTAATTGAGTACCGTTAATGACTATGCGAATAGGCATCAAGTGTTAATAAATCTTTTGTAAGCTAATAACGCGATTTTCGTTTTAGGAAAGTGGAAGAATTCGTTAATTACGCATTCAACGGTACTCTGAACTCATAAACATTAAACAAGCCTTCGGTTATCGCGATAGTCACTGAATGCGCGCGAGAGCCGGCGTAGCTTTATCGCGTAGTTTTATCTTTACTACAGTTTATTAAATTTTTCAAACAAATATTACTAATAAATAACATAATAATTAAAACTAATAATAAACTAAAAAAACGTCTAATATGCGCCTCCACCCTGCATCGTACCCGGCTCAAAAGTCCCCATGGTGCCTGCAGCGTTCCCTCGTTGCACTGCAATGGAGACCTGTTGAACCAGGTACGATCCAGAGCGGGTCTTTACTTGAAAATAGTTGTACTGTATAACTAGCCTTAAGGTGACAGTCCATTTCCAACCGCAGCTGCACTACTGTTCATTTTACTATGGAAATTGACAGTAACAGATCAGTAGTGCAGCTGCGGTCAGAAATGGAATGTTACCCTTATGAACCAATTTGGATGTTGGACCAGCCTTAAAATGTATAGTTTATGATGGTTCATTATTTTGTATGTGGGTAAAATCTGCCGATAAACGCATTAAAGCAATGCCGAGATAAAAAAGATTTGCAATGTTACCACTCCTCAAAAAACAATGCAGGATGAATCTTCGTGTCTCAAGCTACGACATAAGTAGGTACAAGGAACATTGTTGAGGCTGTAAAAGTTTTACGTTTATCACATGTTTATGTTGCTCGTTTACTGTGAGATTAGTATTACCAGGCATAGTGAAGAGTAGACTAATAACACTAGACCTCCAATCCTCTTAACTAGCGCGTTACCAAAACGCTGCTTATTTTCATAGTCGACATCTAGCGGCAAGTAGCGGATTTATCAGTACTGCTACTTGACACTAGATGTCGCCACGAACGAAAAGTCTAATGCTCAACAATTTTCAACTAATGTTATAACCGGATTAACCGGAACTCTATTTTCAACTCCTTCCGTTTGTAATACTAGATGTAAATTGTTGAGCAACACACTCGTCTGTGGCGACACTCGTGACATCTAGTGTCATATAGCGGTACTAATAAATTCACTACTTGACGCTAGATGTCGACTACGAAAATAAGCAGCATTTTATTGGTTACGCGCTGATGTAAGGGGATTGACGGTCTAGTGTTATTACTCTATTATGACGTAACGAATGTGGGACGTTACCTTTCCAGGCGAAGGCTAATTTAGGGGTCTGATTCGACTCAAAAAGTGACAGAAGGTAACGTGATGGTAAACTTTTCACATTGGCGACATTTAAGGCGACAAATCGAATTGCAAATTAGCTACTTAGTCGATTGTACTTAGTACAACTTAAATTGTCATGATTTAATGTAAGAAGTGTGAATATTCCATGCCCACCGTCGATAATTTTAGTCAGTATTTTTCATACTTAAATAACCCAGGCCAATTACCTACGTAACTACTGCAGTTCCCTAAGGAATCCTATAATTTCCACCGCCATATCAGTTCACTTAAGGACAGGTAGCGTAAGTAAATCAACTTTAATTGAACCACTTAAAGAGGCCCGGCAGTGTATCAAAATCGTCCAAATTATGGGTAATTTCGGCATGACCCAGTTAGGCATCAGTTAAGTGTCCATTAAACCATGTTGACGCTACGGTGCGATACGTTTTATAGTGTCATTCCTATCGCTTACCAAGAGTGGGAAAAGGCCACGCCAAAAAAAAACAACAGGACATGCCTTGTGAAATTAGACAATCTGAGATGAAAATTCGTTTTCATTTCTCATGCTCTGAAAGCGGGTCATTGTTGTTCTACAAGGTGTGCAGAAAGTGATACGTTTCTACACTAGAGCATTTAACTTTACAAGTACGATTTTTTTTTTTTTTTTAAGATAAACAATTTAAATTTGATTTTAAATGGATTTGTTATACAAGTTCCATTCAGATTTTTATCTCCCCATTCCATAAATAATGATTATTTTACCTAAATTGTTAATTGAAAGTACCCTCGAGAAACAATATAAAAATGTATACTCAGTCATGTTTTTTAAAATCACATGCATTTTACTTTCCTCGTATTCGAAATGAAAAGTAGAGTGTTTAACTCGGGTGAAAGGCATCATTTCAGCCTCGGACTAATGGCGCTCTCACTGCGTTCGAGAACCAAACTACCTCGGCAGAAATGAGTGCCTTTCACCTTTCACCCCTTGGTTAACAGTCTACTATTTTGCCTTCTCACTCTGAAACTAAATAATATTAATCGGGTGGAACAGAACAAAGGACTTTACGCAAACGGGGAATTGTTTAGGCTACGTACTTTATTTTTCACTTATAATCACGTTAATATTTTCTAACCGTTTTTGAGATACAGTTTATTAAACATCAGTGCATAAATCTGTATGTTTCAACCCTAGCAAGTAGATTATATTATTAAATGGAGGCAAATAATGCTCAGGCTTGTATAAATCGTATTATTTATTTATTTATCTGTTAATTAAATTGTTATTTTTTCTTATTCTTACTTTCTGTATACTAACATAGACTAAGGCATTGTTAGTAACAACTTTTTATGGGCCACATTTTATTATCTTTTATTTTATTAAATGACATAACATGAGTCAATTTAAAATATAAATAACTGTTGTAGGGTTGTCACTGAAATAAAAATGTTTCATTTTAATGAGGTTTTCCTTTTTCATCTAGCTTTACGATTATAATTCGAGTAACTCGATTGTAGATCACTTATATAACACTATCGGTTCAGTTCAGTCTCTAAAAATGTTCCAACCTGTATAATGAATCACTGATAAGGGACAAAAATTTGTCCATGACCTATGAATCCCTAAGGATTTTTAACAGCGAATTTGAGAAGCATATCGTTTCCCGTAACCCGCCGCTCGGCTATGCAGCTGATTTATTTTGATTTCCCGAGGGATAGAAACTGGCAATAATTTCTCCTCGTTACTAAGTCAAGTTACATATGTGAAACATGTCTCTCAATGTATGTGAAAACATACATTTTCAACTATCACAGAACTTAACAAATCTTGTATCTGATGTAAAATTAGTTCAATATCTCTGCTTTGCCTTAAGGTTGACTGGTAGAGAATGCTTTTGGCATTAACCCCTCAACAGCCTTGTCCCGTATCCGTCCCGGACAATTTGGACTGTAATTTAACAGTTGAAAGGTTATTAATTTAGTAGCAAATTTTTGACAATGGCGTTCGAGGGGTTAAGTCCGCCTTTTGTACGATAAGTTTTTCTTTTGTGCAATAAAGTTTAAATAAATAAATAAAATTGTATCTGATGTAAACATTGATATGAAGCAGGAACTGAAACATCGGTCAGTCTAACTCAAGGTCCAAAAATACGGCAGAGTAGTTTTCTACGGGCAAACCTAATATTCCAAGACGCAATTTCGCCTAATGTCGTTACTTTGAAACCAGCCAGCCTCCAAGGAATCAAAATGAGATGAGCACTTAATATAAAAATGTCCATCTTATTACATTTTTCCCTAATACTTGAACTTGCGTCATGATTCAAGTTTAATGACCAGAATAATTGAAGGGATGTTTACAAAAACAACATAACTGCTTAGAGCGGTTGACACTTTTTTAAGAACATTGTTAATCGTTTCAGGTGTCAACCAGTGTAGTCAATTATGTTGTTTTTGTAAACATCCCTTCAATTATACTCGATATAAAAACACTTAGTGTAAGGCCTGAGTGGACGCTCAGTTTGTCTCAAAAATAAAGTCACTAAATATAATAGCTCGTGTTAGCTTAAATAGACCAGTCTCCACAAACAGCACCCGTTCACGAGTATGACGCGTATCTCAGCCATCGCCTCTCTCAACCTTCATTCGGGAAAGTGGCGACCCGATATATATTATTTCACACCATGCATGAAATAAAGCACCAGGTAATTATTAGAAAAACATAGATAGCAGTTATTTTTAAGCACAAGTCTTATTTAATAAATCGGATTGAAATATAATAAAAAGTAGGTGAGTTGACCGTGACGTCACGATGTAATGTTTCATATAAATTCCATATTAGCAAATCGTTTTGACAGTTCTTAAAAAGTCAAATCATGACTAGTAGGAAAATACCCTATCTGCCAAAGCGTACACTAACTACTATTTTTACACTTTTCTTTCTTAACGATTCGAACAGACACTGAATAAGTTAGTTACTTACACTGCTACTTCCAATGCAATTTTCGCTTTATCTGGCCCCTGGGAGAACTAAATGGCAACATCTGTCGGAAATGCCATTAGCATCTCACTGCTAAATGGTTAACTATATTATCTAGAAATTCGAAAATAGTGTAGTGTAGGTGTTCGGGATTCTTTGAAAGTCCTCCCCTCCTCTGAGAGGACAATGGCCAACGCTGCAAGACCAGATAGCATACGACACTGACATCAAAGTTCAACATTTATTCAGCAAATAGGCCACAAGGGCACTTTTACACGTCAACATGGAATTTACATACAAGCAAAAAAAACACATCAACAATTATAAAATACAACTAAGCCGCAAATATCAAAAACTAAAGAATTACATAGAGATGTATAAAGTCTCTAAATGTCGAATTACAAAAAAAAACTATAATAATAGTATTACAAAAAACACAAAGATACAAAAATTATAATCTAACATTATTTAGAGGTGTAAATGTCTCTAAGTGTCATAACTCAAAAATTACAATAATTATATAGTTAATCAAATTATCCTTAGAGATGTATAGGGTCTCCAAGAGTCCTTCTTAATTTTGATACTAAAGCCAAATTATGTAATTAATTAACTACTACAATTAAAACGAATCCCCCGTTTGAGCTAGACATCCGATTATTATTATACGTAATGTGTGTAAACATATCCGGTAAGCAAAACACATACGTCTTCTATCTTAATTATTGTGAGCTTTTACTTAGATGCCATTAAACAAATTGATTTTGTTAATTACCGCTAGTGTCTTAGGGAAAATGGATACTAGGATGAAATACAGTAGGTATCATGTTTTAAACAGTACGAATACAAATTATCTGCATTCAGCAATAACAGAACAATACTGTGCTTATTTCAGTGTGGTTGAGCCTTATTAATTACTAATACATCCCAGTTGGCATTCAAGTCTTCATAAGCAGTATTAATTGCATTGATAACAATAATTAAAATTAGATTTTTAAAGGCGATTATAATAATGAAAAATTACATTACGTCATAATTTTATTAGACTTATAACTTGTCGAGATTTTCAAACGCCAAACCAAAATGCACCCGGCTACAATATTTTTCTCTATAATATACTGCACCTTCCTACCTTGAGGCATTAAGTCCGCCATTTTGTACTTATTTTTATTGTGCAATAAAGTTTAAATAAATAAATAAAAAATGTTTTGTACCTACTGTTAGTTACTGTGTACTGCGGCGCCAGCTTGTGATGCTTGCTCGTTAGTAGTAATTAAGATCTTAATTATGAAAGAACGTGTTAAGATAAGCCTGGCTTGTTTGTCTTATCAGTAAAAAATATACAACAACCTAAGAACCTTGGTCTGTCTAAGAAGCACAGAATAAATAATAGTACTAGGTACAGAAGACTCACTCTCTAACAAAACGCGTCTGTTACGACTTACGATCAGCACAGATATGGCCGCGAGGTGGCGACAGCGCCACGCGCGGCTTATGGCTTTCCCCAAAATTGGTGTGGAACGTGTACTTTTAGCTACCTGTAGCAAAGCGACGAAATCGCGGAGTGAGCCACGCCTGTCAGAAGTAGTAGTCAAAGTCAGAGAACACAATTTTTTTCCAAACCTAATTCGTCTGATCATTTTCATTGAAGCCTTTTTAGAGTTCCGTACCCAAAGTTAAAACTGGACCCTATTACTAAGACTCCACTGTCCGTCTGTCCGTCTGTCTGTTGATGACAGGTTAGTCCAAGGTTGATTTCTTACAAAATAGGGCTATTAAAATTGAACTTGCATGCGAAGTAGCCATAACAACCTAGCACCTAATTAGATTCTCGAGAAAATTAAGCAATTTGCTTTGTTATTGCATTCCATAGAACGGGTTTCATGAGTAATAAACTTAAATGTAATTTTGAAATACCATCTGCTGAAAATAATAATAAAGCGCTGGTGACCTAGCGGTAAGAGCGTGCGACTTGCAATCCGGAGGTCGCGGGTTCAAACCCCGGCTCGTACCAATGAGTTTTTCGGAACTTATGTACGAAATATCATTTGATATTTACCAGTCGCTTTTCGGTAAAGGAAAACATCGTGAGGAAACCGGACTAATCCCAATACGGGCCTAGTTTACCCTCTGGGTTGGAAGGTCAGATGGCAGTCGCTTTCGTAAAAACTAGTGCCCACGCCAATCACTGGGATTAGTTGCCAAGCGGACCCCAGGCTCCCATGAGCCGTGGCAAAATGCCGGGACAACGCGAGGAAGATGATGAACTGCTGAAAATAATAACAATGTACCTATATTTAATGTTGAACCTATACATGTAAAACATTAGGTAGATAGGTAAAGTTATATGAGTGTCGAATTGAACGTTCAAACCGCGACAGCCGCTTGGCAGCGAAAATACAATTAACAATTAACATGCAGTGACATCGCCTGCGTCGACGCTGCAGCAGTAAAGCTGCAATACTGCTAACGGTCGCTATTCGAATGTACCTTTACTCTAAGCCCTATACAGACTTATCAATCAATTTATAATGGTTTTAACTGGTTTTTAGGGGTTCGTACCCAAAGGGTAAAAATAACTATTACTACGACTCCGCTGTCCGTCCGTCTGTCTGTTTGTCACCAGGCTGTATCTCATGAACCGTGTCTTTCTGTTGCCGCTATAACAGCAAATACTAAAAACAAAATAAAATAAATATTTAATCTGTCAGCTCCCACGGCTCATATATGAGCCAGAACGCTTATGGTGACGTCATATCGTGGGATTCGACAGGTTGTGGGGCTCCCATACAATAAACGTGATTTTTCTGCCGTTTTAAGCGTAATGGTACGGAACCCTTCATGCGCAAGTCCTACTCGCACTTGGCCGGTTTTATTGACAAATATCATTTTTCCCCAACTGTTAAGCCAACTACAAATAAGTATTATGATCTCACCAAACAATGTTTGCCATAAATGTATTTTCTTCATCCAACTCATCCTATTTTACTGTGTCATATTTGAACAATATAGAAAAGATAATCTTTCACCTTAGTTCTTTATACAATACGCCGTATATAAAGCAAAAACTAGCAAGTCGCATACATAATGTACAGAACCTTTCAACGTCAAGGTAGCCGACCCGAGCTTAAGGTTTTATCCTGAAGCATAAGTATGCTATATAAGTATACTATACTCCTATAGCTAATGGCGTAGCTGAAAGGTTTATAGAACCAATATACTACCTAGTCTAGCTAGATAAAATACATAAGTTTCTAGAAACTTCTATAGAGATATGACTTTTTAGAATAAGAATAGGAGCACCAGCTTACCTGGCCGCGACAGTTATTGGCTCTGGACGCGAAATACTTTTTATCGATAACTATTCTAAGACATAAAATGCTGGGTACTTTTATTTTTCAATGAATTTCAGATTTTAATGAAACTTTGTAGTTTATTTATATGAATTCGGAATAAGTACAGCGTGATTCAATCAAAAAGAACAAAAAAAACATACAAGAAAAGAACAATACAACAACAACAACAATAGAACAATAGGTTTTAAAAGAACATACGAGATCCAAACTGTTGTTCATAACATAAATTATCAGTATAAGTAGTAGTATATTAGTTAGTATTATTAGCTATGTTTTACTTAGTTTCTTTTCGCAAAAACGCCTTTGTATCATTTGATGTTTACATGTTTACATTATGAACCTCCAGGTCTTTTTCTTTACATATTTTGTAATCTTATCTATATTTTTTATTTATGACTGTATGTGTTCTGAACAATAAATAAAAAAAATAAAAAAAGATATTGATGAGAAATCAAAGACTAAAAAAAATTTTGTTATGTGGAGCTTGAATGTTAAAATGTCATGTCATGTCATGTCAAAATAAGATCAAACTAAAATCAATATTTATTGAAATTAGTTTACACACATATTTTATAGTATATAACTTATACATTATACAAGCCAGATAAACATCAACATAATGATAATATTATTATTTCAATTTCAAATTACCTGACATAGCATAAGCCAATACGAATTTTACTCTCAAAACAATATTATTTCCTAATGTTTACAGTAGCCGCGATTATGTATAATGTAATTTACTTAATTAACTCAAAAATAACATTAAGCAGCCGAAATAAGCAGCAAAACGGATTACCTACATTTTAAAAATAATCATCAGGTCGATTTTTTTTAAGAACACGAGTTTCATTCCATTTCGCAAGCACCAATCAGCGTGAGCGATCTTCAAGGTCGTACCAAAATAAGATCTAAACCGTAATAAGTTGCTTAATCTGAATCAGGCTTCTTCATGCGAATATATTGTTAGATCAAGAGTGTAGATCTGAGACCATACCGCGAAATCGACATTTCTTTATTTTGCCTCTCTGTCGCTCTTGCATATTCGAGCGATAGAGAGGCAGATAACGAAATTACGTTTTTTGCGGTAGGCTAATATCAGATCATGTGTAGTAATTTTGACCACCACGCTTGCTTAGTTGCTTCTACAAAATAAAAAAGAAATAAAATTGTTTATACAAGTTTTTAATCTTATCCAATTGAAAATTGTACAAATAAGAAATCAGCAAAGCCATTTTGTACTCATTCTTATCACATTAGCCCCAGAACAAACTTATCCTAATCTGGGGATACTAATAGAAGCTTAGCAAATAGCAACTCATCCTAAGTACCCAAAATATCCGATCCGGGCCATTATTCAAATTGAAATCGCAGATTGCTCTCATAGTGACGTGCCGCGGATATAAGTAGGGGAGGTAGGTAAGTACTACCATTGGGAAGTGCCGCGGATATAAGTAAGGGAGGTAGGTACCATTGGGCAGGGCCGCGGATAATAGGTAGGGGAGGTAGAAAGCAGGGATGTTGCGAACATCCGCATCCGCATCCGCAACCGCGGAACTTCCGCATTATTTTCAACATCCGCATCCGCATCCGCATCCGCATCCGCATCCGCATAAAATCGATGCGGAGCTTATGCGGATGCGGATGTCGAAAAGGTGGGTACAGGAACGTCTTAGCGGCGGCGTAAGTGCTAGGTGATTTCGTCATTACGAGGGGTGTTCAAAATATTCTCGGTATGAGAATGAAAACAAAGAAGTACGAAAAGTTTGATATTTTTATTTTTCAATATACTCCCCCCCTATGTTCATACACTTAAAAGATCGATCAATTATTTTTTTTAATCCTGCATAAAAATATTTTTTATCTTTGGTGTAAAAATGCTCCTCCACTGCCGCCTTCAATGCTTCATCATCGGAAAATTTATTTCCACGCAGATCCTTTTTAAGATTGGGGAACAAAAAGAAGTCGCTGGGGGCTAAGTCCGGACTATACGGTGGGTGAGTAACAGTTTCAAACCCACATTCAACAATAGCTGCCTTGGCAATATGAGCAGTATGGACGGGGGCGTTGTCATGCAGAAGCATAACACCTTTGGTTAACTTTCCTCGCCTCTTTTCTTTGATTGCATCCTTTAATTGACGTAGAATGTTAGCGTAGTACTGTCCTGTGATATTTACACCTTTTTCTTTATAATCGATCAGTAATACTCCTTCACAATCCCAAAATATCGTGGCCATGACCTTGCCAGCTGAAGGGATGACCTTGAACTTCTTGGGATGAGCTGAACCCTTAATGTGCCACTGCATGGACTCTTGTTTACTCTCTGGGTCATAATGATGAACCCAGGTTTCATCTCCAGTAACTATTCTTTGCAGCACCTCATCAGGATTTTCACCGCACAGGTCAATAAAATCGGAACAACAAGCTACACGCATGTCTTTTTGAAGCCGAGTCAGCATTCGCGGAACCCATCTTGCACTTACTTTTGACATATTAAGATGGTCATGGATAATATCATGTACGGTACCAATAGAGAGATTGGTTACTTGTGCTATAGATTTTACCTTCACTCGACCATCTTCCAATATAAGTTTTTCCACTTTATCAATATTTTCTTGTGAAGTAGCTACTACAGGCCGGCCAGGTCTAGGGTCGTCTTCAACACTCTCCCTTCCACGTTTAAACTCGCTTGACCACTTTTGAATGGTAGATAAAGAAGGAGCAGACTCACGGTAAACACAATCCATTTCCTCTTTTATGGCTTTTTGATTTTTACCCTGTTTTGTCAAGAATTTTATCACGCATCGATGTTCTAATTTAGTTAACATTGTCAATTCCCACATGATGTTCAGGTTTGTTCAGCAATTGCAGAAAAACAAAAGAACATCTCGGTTCGAATTATACTTTTTTTTAATGTCAATGAATAAACCTTAGCGGCCAGTAACGAAAGAAATTTTAGAAGAGGTTGTAAGATATCAATACCGAGAATATTTTGAATGCCCCTCGTAACTATAACGAAATCGTCTAGATCCAGAAAAGTCGGCCAAGTTACTGTTTATTAAATATAACGCACCTATATTCTTTCTCAAATACATAACGTTTCGTTTTTTTTAAATAAAAAAAACCGGCCAAGTGCGAGTCGGACTCGCACACGGAGGGTTCCGCACCATCAACAAAAAATAGAGCAAAACAAGCAAAAAGACGGTCACCCATTCAAGTACTGACCCAGCCCGACGTTGCTTAACTTCGGTCAAAAATCACGTTTGTTGTATGGGAGCCCCACTTAAATCTTTATTTTATTCTGTTTTTAGTATTTGTTGTTATAGCGGCAACATAAATACATCATCTGTGAAAATTTCAACTGTCTAGCTATCACGATTCGTGAGATACAGCCTGTTGACAGACGGACGGACGGACGGAGGGACGGACGGACGGACAGCGGAGTCTTAGTAATAGGGTCCCGTTTTTACCCTTTGGGTACGGAACCCTAAAAATACTAAAAATGTAATATTTGACATTTTCTAAGTACCTAATCTTGACATCCGCATCCGCGGATGTGAGCCTTTAAATATCCGCATCCGCATCCGCATCCGCGGATGTCAAAAAATCTGCATCCGCAACATCCCTGGTAGAAAGCATTGGGCAGTGCCGCAGAATTAGGTAGGGGAGGTAGGTACCATTGGGCAGCGCCGCGGATATAGGTAGGGGAGGTAGGGGACCATTGATTGGGCAGTCGGGAGGCTGGGGCACCCCCTTTTAACTCAGGACTTATTACAAGAGCGGCAGACGTGACTGGCCCAGTCCCACTTCAGTCAACCAAATTCAATTTAGTAAGTGATAAAATAAAGTAAAGGAAAAATCAGGAATATTCTTGAATATATCAAATAATTTGTTCTTTATTTTACCTAATAAAAAACGTATATAATAAAAAGGTACAAACAACGACACTAAAACTAACTAAAAGATAAGCACATTACTACCTAATATACTACCCTAATTATACTATCACCCCCATTCCGACCCCCACTCAGCACAAAGTGCCAAAGTTGCTGCTGTGCTTTGTTCTTAGTTAACTTAATTCATGCTCTTTTATTAAATTTGGCCCTGACTACATATTTATAAATCTTTGATACTCCATTTTGCGGATTTAAGCCATTATTTCCTTAAGTCATATTACATGATGAATTTCTGAGAGTTCCGCTGAGGATATTCCCAAAAACTCCGCACGGTCTTGAGCACATCACTAGCCGTTCCTTAAAGGTTTGACGCTGACGCTAACGTGTGGATGAGCGTGCAAATTTGACCATTTAAATGCATTAGATCGCGTATAAAACGTTGTCGTATGCGTGAATATATCTCGAGTAAATAATGGAAAGATGCATAGTTAAGATGAAAGGTGGGAATCGACTGACACAACTGTGTTAAATAAACGAAAACGAAACGAAACGCTACAGGTAGGTATGAGGAGTGCAGTAAAGAGTTTTTGTATTGTATTGTGTTGTATTTCGAAGTAGGCGAAATATGTGCAGATGTAAGTATTTAACTTTTGCTATGTATCCAATGGATTTTTTTAATCATGCTAATATAGGCAGCAATAAAAAAGGTAATTTTAACTAAGAACTGATGTAAAAAGTAATGAAATAAATGCATTTGTATTTGTATTTTTGTAATTTTAAATGAGAAGATGTGTTAACTTTGCGTAATTGTGCGCCAACCAATGTTACTTAATGTTACTGAATTTGCAATAAAAGATAAACCCATAAAGCGTTGTTAAAATTTCGTGTGGGAAGGGTTAAAATTTAAATTAAAAATGTATTGTATCATCTAACAATTTCTAACATTTAACTGAAACTCTCCTCAAATTTGTAATGTCTCTTAAAAATCTACATTATTTTACGAGTTTTTAACTCGTTTCTCTTTAAGTTCCATGTCAATGTAGCCCCCAAAAACATCGTTCCCGTTGTGGGTGGCGTTTGCAAAGATCCGGCCCTTCGTGAACGGGAACTCTGTGTACTAAAAAACTAAAAAAAATGCGAAATTTGCGCAGTTTATTTGGTCCGTCTTTTAAAAATCTAGAAAAAAACTAAAGTTAATGAAAAGGAAGGGCTAATGTTAGACAACCTGTTGACCATGAAATGTCTGACGCCATTACCCTTTGCCATTACATTTTTACCCTTTGGGTACGGAACCCTAAAAATACTAAAAATGTAATATTTGACATTTTCTAAGTACCTAATCTTGACATCCGCATCCGCGGATGTGAGCCTTTAAATATCCGCATCCGCATCCGCATCCGCGGATGTCAAAAAATCTGCATCCGCAACATCCCTGGTAGAAAGCATTGGGCAGTGCCGCAGAATTAGGTAGGGGAGGTAGGTACCATTGGGCAGCGCCGCGGATATAGGTAGGGGAGGTAGGGGACCATTGATTGGGCAGTCGGGAGGCTGGGGCACCCCCTTTTAACTCAGGACTTATTACAAGAGCGGCAGACGTGACTGGCCCAGTCCCACTTCAGTCAACCAAATTCAATTTAGTAAGTGATAAAATAAAGTAAAGGAAAAATCAGGAATATTCTTGAATATATCAAATAATTTGTTCTTTATTTTACCTAATAAAAAACGTATATAATAAAAAGGTACAAACAACGACACTAAAACTAACTAAAAGATAAGCACATTACTACCTAATATACTACCCTAATTATACTATCACCCCCATTCCGACCCCCACTCAGCACAAAGTGCCAAAGTTGCTGCTGTGCTTTGTTCTTAGTTAACTTAATTCATGCTCTTTTATTAAATTTGGCCCTGACTACATATTTATAAATCTTTGATACTCCATTTTGCGGATTTAAGCCATTATTTCCTTAAGTCATATTACATGATGAATTTCTGAGAGTTCCGCTGAGGATATTCCCAAAAACTCCGCACGGTCTTGAGCACATCACTAGCCGTTCCTTAAAGGTTTGACGCTGACGCTAACGTGTGGATGAGCGTGCAAATTTGACCATTTAAATGCATTAGATCGCGTATAAAACGTTGTCGTATGCGTGAATATATCTCGAGTAAATAATGGAAAGATGCATAGTTAAGATGAAAGGTGGGAATCGACTGACACAACTGTGTTAAATAAACGAAAACGAAACGAAACGCTACAGGTAGGTATGAGGAGTGCAGTAAAGAGTTTTTGTATTGTATTGTGTTGTATTTCGAAGTAGGCGAAATATGTGCAGATGTAAGTATTTAACTTTTGCTATGTATCCAATGGATTTTTTTAATCATGCTAATATAGGCAGCAATAAAAAAGGTAATTTTAACTAAGAACTGATGTAAAAAGTAATGAAATAAATGCATTTGTATTTGTATTTTTGTAATTTTAAATGAGAAGATGTGTTAACTTTGCGTAATTGTGCGCCAACCAATGTTACTTAATGTTACTGAATTTGCAATAAAAGATAAACCCATAAAGCGTTGTTAAAATTTCGTGTGGGAAGGGTTAAAATTTAAATTAAAAATGTATTGTATCATCTAACAATTTCTAACATTTAACTGAAACTCTCCTCAAATTTGTAATGTCTCTTAAAAATCTACATTATTTTACGAGTTTTTAACTCGTTTCTCTTTAAGTTCCATGTCAATGTAGCCCCCAAAAACATCGTTCCCGTTGTGGGTGGCGTTTGCAAAGATCCGGCCCTTCGTGAACGGGAACTCTGTGTACTAAAAAACTAAAAAAAATGCGAAATTTGCGCAGTTTATTTGGTCCGTCTTTTAAAAATCTAGAAAAAAACTAAAGTTAATGAAAAGGAAGGGCTAATGTTAGACAACCTGTTGACCATGAAATGTCTGACGCCATTAATTTCAATTATGATATGTATGTATTAAAAATGATTTGAAATAAAACAAACGTTTAGAAAAAAAAAATAGGTTTACCAAATAGCCCAATTCATATTTAAAAACTGGTTACGGTTTTGATCTTATTGTGATACGACCTTGAAGATCACTCACGCTGATTGGTGCATGCGAACTGAAGTGAAAGTTGTGCGTGAGATGCGCGCCAATCACCAAGACGATTGTCCCTGATACAAAAGGTCATACGTATCAAAACCGTTACAAGTGGTTAAATCTGAATCAGACCATTTGGTAAACCTATTTTTTATTTTCTAAACAGTTGTTTTATTTCAAATAATTTTGAATACAATCACATCTCATCATTTTTTCACTGAAAAAAATATGATCTATCGAGCGCACATTAAAATGACTTCATTAAAATTAACTGCTTTTACAATATCAACAAATGTACGTATACGCTCGTACGTAACGTACTTAAACGGTTAACTTTACTGGTTGGTTCGATAGGCTCATATGGAACTGTTTAAAGCATTAAACGTTAATGCATTTTCAATTGTTTTAAACGATTTTTTTTTTCTCAGTGTTGTCCTTAAAAATGTCTTACCGGTGGATATGGACATGGCTCCTTAAGCTTGCCCTGTTTCATCGCAGCGCCGAAGAACGGGTCGTCATGAATTAGAGAACACCACCTGAAGTGCATTTCCACGAAGCTACGGCGATACTCGTTACTCAGAAACTGGTAGAAGTAGAAGTCCACCTGTAATGTTGAAACTGCGGTCATCACTACCGTTAAAATGGTCTAATACTTATGTAATATGTTTTAATAATTATGTATGTTTTTGTGTCGTCTGTCGTGGCATCACCGAATGGGCCCTACGGAAGACCAGCGCTGGCTTTATAGCTAGCATTACGCTGAGTTAAGGGTCCATTTCGTGATGCACACTTATTAATTTCTTCTTTTCTTGCTGTTGTTGTTGTCTGTACATGTCCGTACATGTTTTCTGATCGTCACGAATAAAAAATCTTTTATCTTTTTTTTATCTAATAGTATGAATACCAATGTTCGTTTTGGTTTTATCAGGGTTTTTTCTCCCATTTATGAAAATATTTTGCCTTAGTGTAAGGCCTGAGTAGACGCTCGAGTTGGGCGTGCTGCGGGGCAGGGCGTGCGGCGTGCATGTTAAACAAATGCAAACGTATAGGAGCGGCCTTAGTGCAGGCTGCTCAAATTACTTCTGACCCCGACGCCACGCTTCGAGCGTCTACTCAGGCCTTACACTCAGAAATGCATCATTCAAACTAAGATATTGGAGTTATTTTTGGACCATAGTTGGGTGATTTTACGGTACCTACTGTAAAAATTACACTCGAGTCTCTAGTGTGGTAGCAATGTGAATTAATAGCTACACTAAATACGGGAAATTACTTTATATCTCTTAGTACAAAAAGCAAGATTCCTTCTTTGTAAAACGGGTAGGTAATTTGGTTTGTTATCTTTAAATTTATGAAAGGAATAAACATTATCTTTGATATTTCCAGAGTATTGGCGATTGTTGCGGACCTCTAAATTTTGGGACAACTATCCCATATAGGGGATAGCTGCCTAATCCATGTAAATTACGTTTAGGATGATAGATGCCTCGTCGAGAAAGAGGACATTTATCCCGCAAAAACTTTGTTCGCACCTAGCCGTCCCATGCAACACGGTCAACTTAGTTGTAGTTGCAGATCAGGAGCTTGCTCGGGAGACTTTCCTCAGTGCACGAACACTGTCTGATGTGTATTATTGTTTGGGGGACTCCACACTCGCAAAATCTATCACCTTGTTACCCAATTCCCAACTCAGAAGATTATCTTTTGACCGACCAACTCCCGTCCTTAGCCTGTTAAGAGCTTTCCATACTGCTCACTTTTCCTTTCCCCTGGAGGCAGGTGTTCCGCAGCTGGTATTCGTAACGATGTGTCGTTGAGTTGCAAGTTCCATGATTTGAGGCGAGGCTCCTGGGGAATTTGGTGCTGGAGAGCTGAACGTAGCTCTTCCGAGACTTTAGCCTTTCAGTAACTGGATACTGCAAGGCTAATACAGGCCATGAGTCAAATCGTTCTTAATCTGCCTTAAAGTACCGTTCAGATTCAAACTACATCAGCATTACTGCTAAATACCGCTGAAGTAATATCAGTTTTGTCTGAATCCGAACGGTACCTTTATAACCGACTCCGACTGAACATCTAGCGACCTTCACCAAGGAGGAGTTTTGGCCGAAGGGTGTCAAGTTTCGGCGGTTCCGCGGCCGGCTCCCTGACATTGCGGGGTTGAGTATTGCATCGCAATCATAATGTGATTTTTAGTGTTTAGTTTATATTTTTATAATATGTATGCTAGTTTTTAGGTATTTTTGTTATGGGCCACTAGTTGATAATAAAGATTTCATTAATTTATAACGATGACCTTAAAAGTGTCGTCAAAGGGAACTAGAGATTTGTAGTGGATGTCCACGTAGTACATGGGGCTTCGGCGGTTCTTCCTAGTAGCAGTGAAGTTGCAAAACGACACGTATTTAGGACTCCAGTGAGTGATCACAGCGCGCTCTGTTACGAAGTAGTATGTTACCTGTAAAGAGAGAAAATTTTATTACACCTAACTAAAAAAAACTACGCATCTGCCTTATAAGTTTATTCTCTACATGAGGTTTTTGCTTCGTCGGGGATAGTCGTATATCCACTGATTAATTAATTAAAAATACTTTTGCACCGACGAAATACAACGTTAATAAAGGTATGAACAGGCAGTCTTATCGCTGTAAGCTATCTTTTCGAGACAACCTTAGGGTAGCAAGATATAGAGAACAAAAATATTTAGAAACAGAGTAGTGCACGAATAATTTACAGGAACAAGAAAAATTATACATACATACAAACACAACTAAATAAATATATGTATAACAAATAAGTAATAAAAAATATACCAACAATTGAAATTGAAAATATTTACAACGCAATAAGGTGAAAAAGTGGATGCATATCTTTGTAGTCGACCGTACCTAGGTGGTTACAGTAAATTTCTAACTAAGTATAACATTTAAAATATAACTTTACCCTAAAATAACAAAACACAGTTGACACTAATGTCAGCAAACATAAAACGGATATTTTCATGACTTCACTGTAAATTGTAATATTTGTAATGTGTCAATCGAAGCCAACTAAGTACATATAGCAGTGTGAGTGTAATGATTGTTGTTTTTGAAATCTGGATATTCATTTTGTTCAGAATGATGGTGTGCAGAAATGAGTACTCCGGCCGGATAAAGGTAATTAAAAAAAATGGTTCAATTCTTAGAATTTTTAATGAACTTTTATTCAGTAAATAACGTAGTAAATATAATAATGGTATATTCTTGGAATTAGTGTTTATATTTTAGTATCTCTCTCTCTCTCTCTGTCTCTCCCTCTCTCTCTCTCTCTCTCTAAATGATCTTGTTACCTTGAAATCGTATAATTAGCTAACTCCTGTTTTAAATAACTGTGAAGAAGGTAGGTACTGAAATAACGAGAAAATGTCTTATCATATTACTTGACGGTTCTAGATAAATTAGAGAGCGGTAGGTAACTACATTCCCGCAAGCACCAGGAAGCATTATTAATACAAGAAACAATAATCGATGTTAAACTTTCGTGAGACATATTTTAAACTATATTTTGCAGCCGCCGCGAACACTCGAGCCTGAGGAAGTACCGTCGCCAATAGCGACTAAAAATTCAAGTGAGTGAAACCGTTGTCTTCTAAACAGATTTAAAGGAACAATAGATAAGAGCGACCAATAAAGCAATGGCGGATCGGGCAATAGGACCGACGGGAGAGAGAGCATTAGCCGCGTAAGCTAGACACCGGTTGGATCTGGGCCTGGGCCACTGGAAGGCTTGGTCACTTCTTCTTTAGTATGTTACGAGCTCGTATGACATCTTTTTCAGTTTATAAGGAACAACAAACCCAAAATAAGTGTACAATTTAACAGAAAAATATTCCACCGCCTTTTCGCCTGTTGCGCAATTCGCTGAGTTTCTGTACCACAACGCAATGTTCACAGCAAGTTACCCGCTTATTGTCTCGTCGTTCATCAACCGCAACGAGAACCGAGCTCGGTCACGGTGCTTAACTACCAAGGAACATTCAGCTTCAAAGTCTATACGATGTATATTTTCATGCCGCTAACCAGTCTAAAAAATCGGATTATTTCAATTTATCAACATTAAAATTTGGCACGTATTTAACCGGTCAACTAATTAATCGATTTTGGGTAGTTTAAAAAAATAGAAATGGTTACTAAAATTAATAGTTTGGCAACAAAAACGGAGTCTTAAAATATTTCAATATGAGCTGTATTTTAAAGCCGTTACAGCGTTTGATTATTTTTAGGCAGGTACCAAGTATTTATTTGGCAACTGAATTAATATATTGGAGACTATTTATGAAGCACATTTTAAAAAGAAAACGGCTATCTATTAATTCAAAAATGAAGTTCTTTTAAAATATTTTGTTTAGTCATTACACTGTCAACCTAACACGCTCCTCCTCGCTTCGCTCGTCGTCGCACCTATCTGTTGACTCTAGCAGGACACAGTGGTAACTATTGAAATTAGTAATTAAAATTTTTAAGATCTAATGGTATAATGGCCATTAGACGTTTCATGATTAGAAATTTCGACTATAAGTATACTGACCATTGCGTATTGGTAAATTAATTTGAGGTGTTTTGTGTAAAAAGTGACCAATATTCATTAAATTTAACTGCTTTCGTGTTAAAATACTACCTAGCTGAATACGATATGCTCAGTTATGATTAGTTGATTACTTAGGTGTGAACAACTAGATGACAACTAAATTTTATGATCGCTTTACAATATTAGTTGCCAATTTATTATTTTAGACGCCAACCTATCACTTTCTCTCTCTCTCTCTCTCTTTAGCCCTTTTCTACCCTTCGGGTGTAGGCCTCCTTCATTCTTCTCCATTCGTCACGGTTCTGTGCAACCTGGAGCCATCTCATCCCCGCAGCCCTTTTGATGTCGTCTTCCCAACGCATATTAGGTCTACTTGGAGGACGTTCTTAAAATCTATACCTAAACAGACTTAAGTATGTAGCAAAGTGAATATGAATTAATAAGCTTCAACTGTTAGATTGCATACTGGAAAAATAGTAAAGGGGTCAGTGCCGGGTTAACCATGAATATGCAAAGTAAATCGCATCTGATAGAATCAATTTAAACCCTAATGAACTGAAGGGGTAGGTATCATGGTCTAGAAATGCTAAGTGCGTCAAAATCTTTCAATTCAGCACTTCTAGGCGTTAGGCCACGAAAAAGACGCGATTCAAATTCTCTCGGAAGGGTTTCCACGGAAGACCAGCGTCGAGATCCTTAGGTGGTATCTTGACATTAAGCTGAGTGGAGACCTTTTCAGTGACGCTTAATAATAAGTTGATTCTATATGTCTCATGTAATACATAATGTTAAATTTAAGCGTTTTTTAAATACTTACCTGAAAAGTACCTGAAAGTTCCTGTTTAATATTTTAGTTGCCCGGTTAATAATAAGCCTAAAAATTGTTTAAACTATCGAATTTAAACTGTTGTGAGACATAGGTACTAACATTGAATAACTTTACGGTTTAGACTCTAAGTGTGAGTCTAAACCGTAAAATAATTCAATTTCTTAAACTAGTTGGTGAATAGTTAATTTTCCTTAGTCTGAGGATTCGAAATGTGGGAATATTTAGACTCCTTATATGCGATACATCTAATCCAAGGACGGTGTTTGTTAAATTTCACATCCATTTTGCCACACAACAGCCATATTAAACAGGTACATACAGCATAACGTGGTCCATAGGATACAATAATACATACTCAAACAAATATATTTTAAAAATAGATAATAATTGCAAATCAAGCAATTGACTTTGAGGCCAAATCAATACGATAAACATTTTGTATGTAAAATTATTACCGTATAAAATGATGTTCAAAATAATTTTAATACAAATTGTATTCAATTGTTTGGTTGATATAATATAACTTTAACTTGGATTGTATCATTTGCAATCACACGTTAATTGAAGGGTATTTTTGAACGACACTGTACAATGATAGTAGGTAATAATTATATTCTTTCGTAAAACTTAACTTTAAATTGCAAACTCTTAATAGAAATTATTGATATCGATTCGGTTCCATATGCAAAAAATTACCGCTGCGTTCAAATAAATCTATACCTATATCAATGCAAAAAAATATATTAATTATTACTTTTACATATTTTTTTAATATGAATTAAATTAAACTAGGTACGTTAGGTACATTTTTTAATTCCATTTTGATAGGGTAATACATAAAAAAAAACTAACCCAGTTCGGATATAATGCCTAGAAGGTCCGAAAAAGGTTAGATGAAAAAAGTTACATGACTGCTAAGCAATTGTTTTGATGCTTTAGATAAAGTGTGTCAAAGGACTGTCTTATTTCAAACATAGACAGAGAGAGTCATACTATCTTTGTCTTACACTAGTACTAGCACCCAAAAGAAAAGGATGAGTATAGTTTTTTTTGTTCCTAATATTTACTGACAAATTGCTTTGACCATCTATAAATAAATTTCTTTGCTACCACACAAATGATTTGACAAAGTTGATTTAGATATCTCCGCCAAACATTTAATTGACAGATCGAAGTGACTGATTAGAAAAAAAAGGTTTCAGTCTATATGAAAAGAGTGGTCATAAGTGTATAATTGTAGTTCTTATTATGTATTTTCAAGAATAAAAAGATAAATAAGGACCAACAATATTTATGAGCTATCGCAGCCTTAAAGGCTTGAATCAGGTCGAGGCTTGCTCTAGTTCACGCCAACGATAAACAAATTACTGGTTGGACCAAAACATGTATTCCCATCGCTTTCAATCGAATACGGGCCAAAAGTTTAATCGAACCAGTGTTTAAAGAAGGTCCATTAAATCAAATCAAATATCATTTATTGTCAGGCAACTAAGGCCCATAGATACATACCTTACAAACAAACATACATACAATAAAAATAAAAAATTCAAGCTAAAAATTATTTGGGCGACACGGTGGTTTTCTGTTGTGTCGCATATTCCGGTGAAGGATTCGGCAGATTCCCACGGAACCGCCGAAACCCCACACCATTCGGCCAGAAGTCCGCAATAATATATTAAGATAGCAATTTCTTGTTAGGTATCAATTGTCATGTTTTGATGGTTCAATTAAGTGGAAGGTCGACACAAAACAACTTCAAGTTAACGACGTGGTCGTCGTTAAAGAGACAAACGTCCCTCCAATGAAATGGAGAATGGGACGAATAGCTAAGTTGTTCCCTGGACAAGACAACGTATCCAGAGTGGCGGATGTTAGCACGGCACGTGGCATAATACGAAGAGCAGTTCATCGTCTATGTCCACTACCCAAACCGGAAGAAGCTTTCTTCGTCCTCGAGGCTCTACCTCCTCGAGGGGGGGGAGTATGTTAGCGCCTCATTGGTGCTACCTTCATGTACCTACGTTGCTGGTCGCGTAGCGCCGTATTTAATTTGAATTAGATTATTGACATTGATATATGATTTTGTTCTTTCTGTATGAGATTATTGATTTTTTACACAGAAGAAGAAATGTTATTATGTTACAAATAACGTTAGAATGTCAGAGTAAAGTGATATTAAAATGATTGTATGTTCTTAAAAATATATACCTACACGTCACTATAGTCCAGTACTGTAACTATGGTCCACAACGTTGATAAAGTAACAATACCAATGTTCTTTTTGATTATTTCTGAGTATTTTCTTCCATTTACATATATTTGTTGCCTTAGAACTACAAAATACAAATAGGTAATAGTTATCAGTAGGTACTTACCACTAGTGTAAATTTCATTCGATAGCGTGACCTGACGTACGCGTTTGCGTTAAGTGTCATTTTGTATATGATTTTAAGTCTCCAAAACGCTTGAAGCGTTGTTCAAAATCCCATACAAAAATAGACATAACGCAAACGCTCGTCACGCCATCGAATGAAATTTACACTAGGGGTTCTGAAAAGACATATTGAAGTTAATTTTGGACCATATTTAGTTGGGAGCTTTTGGACTATTAGTTGAGTGGTTTTACGGTTCTCAAAATATTAGTTTTACTCGCACGCAGCTACTCGCTTCCATTTGTAACAACACCCCAGCAACATTTAACATCCCAAGTATATAGTGAAAAGGACAAGACTAGCTCTGTCAGGCGAAGAGGCAAATTGCGTTGAATCAGCGGGGTCTAATTTTATAACCTAACAAGCTGGTGTTTTACGGTTTGAAGTTAAGTAGCAACATGAGCGTCTGATGAAATGACAACATAAAATGTAGACACTTTATAAAATATACACTATAATATACGATAGTTTGTCTTATATGTGATGTAGTCTAAGTCCGTACCTGAGAGGCATAACACTGTAAGTGCCATTTTAGTAATTTTACAGGAGAAGCGATTTTGTGTCAAAATTTGTGTTACAAGGATTTTCGAACAACATAAAATGACACACAAGAGGTTTATGTCACAGTTTTTTTCAATAAATCTAAAAAAACTACCCCACATACAGTATTTTGCTTCTAAGCTTATTTCAAATTCGAGGAGTTACAGTAATATTAAAGATCCTTAACGTAACTGAAAATACTGTATTATCATTTTTATAACAATAACAAGTCCGTTTAAATGCAAATGACCATTGTAATCAACTTAAACTGATAATAATATGGACATTTTAATTTTAGTCAGGACATACAGTAAAATGCCTTACAAAATGCCTAGCATTATAGTGTATGTGCACTCAGAACCGTAAACTCTCTGGACATACCTTAAAATGAACCTAGTAGCATTTTACTGTATTTCACTTACATAAAAATGTTGCCCAGAGGGTTATACACTTACAGTAAAATGCATTTGAAAACTTCGAATTGGTAGTATTATCGATAAATATAGTTTTATGGATCGATGGAGCCTCAGAAATTATGTACGATACTGTAAAAAACCGAAAATCACAAAAAATGGACTTACAGTGTTATGCCTCTCAGGTACGGAAGTGTTGTTAGGGATGACTTTGGTACACTAGACCGGGCCGTGCCCGGGCCGAGACGTCCGACATGCCGTTTTCTATGACGGCTGATCGGTGATCACGTGGTGCTTTCCATAGAAAACGGAGCTCCGACAACTCCGGCCCGGCCCCGGCCCGGTCTAGCGTGAGTCATTGTTTTAGGGCGAGACTTTCAGTCCGGAGCTTGCGGGTGAAACCCCAGCTCGAACCGAAACTAGTAACTGGTAGTCGAAACTTATGAACGAAATATCATTTAATATTTACCACTAGCTTTTCGATATGAAAACATGGTGAAGAAACTGAAATGATGCCAACATTCCTTGTCATATAATTATCTCCTAACCTAACCAAACCAAAGCAATATTTTCAGGATTAAGTAACCAATTTTAACAAACAAGTAACAGGTAAGTATTTCTCAAGAAAGGCACTTTACTGTCAAATAACATGATTTTTTCATTCAATTCCCAATCATATTTAAACAACATCCAATCTACACTCTATCATAAACATGTACGAGTATGTATGCATATTTACGCCTTATTCCAATGAAATAAGATTTATAATTGTGCACAAATTTTATGATATATCACCTCCTAACCTAACCAAACCAAAGAAATACTTTCATGATTAACTAACCAATTTTAACAACCAAGGAACAGGTATTTCTCAAGAAAGGCACTTGATTATTGTCAAATAACATGAATTTTTCATTCAATCCCCAATCATATTTAAACGACATCCAATCTTTACTCGATCATAAACATGTATGCATATTTACGCCTTATTCCAATGAAATAAGATTTAGAATTGTGCACAAATTTTATGATCTTTATTCGGTCTTATTCAAAAACACATTTTCATATCTCGTAAAACGTAGTAATTTCATTTAACCGACGGAGTACCTACCCACAAAATCAGGGGCTCCCAGAAAAAGCATAATCTGATTAGGGGACGGGGTTATTCAAGATGAGACATTATTCTATTGGGATTGAAAGTAAATATAATTTAATATTTACCACTAGTTTTTCACTGAATGAAAACATGGTGAAGAAACTAAAATGATGCCAACATTCCTTGTCATAATACTTATTAACCTCCTACCCTAACCAAACCAAATCAATCCTTTCAGGATTAACTAACCAATTTTAACAAACAAGTAACAGGTAATTATTTCTCAAGAAAGGCACTTTACTGTCAAATAACATGATTTTTTCATTCAATCTCCAATCATATTTAAACGACATGCAATCCACACTCAATCATAAACATGTATGCATATTTACGCCTTATTCCAATGAAATAAGATTTGGAATTGTGCACAAATTTTATGATCTTTTATTCGGTCTTATTCAAAAACACATTTTCATTTCTCGTAAAACGTAGTAATTTCATTTAACCGACGGAGTACCCACAAAATCAAATGATTGTATGTTCTTAAAAATATATACCTACACGTCACTATAGTCCAGTACTGTAACTATGGTCCACAACGTTGATAAAGTAACAATACCAATGTTCTTTTTGATTATTTCTGAGTATTTTCTTCCATTTACATATATTTGTTGCCTTAGAACTACAAAATACAAATAGGTAATAGTTATCAGTAGGTACTTACCACTAGTGTAAATTTCATTCGATAGCGTGACCTGACGTACGCGTTTGCGTTAAGTGTCATTTTGTATATGATTTTAAGTCTCCAAAACGCTTGAAGCGTTGTTCAAAATCCCATACAAAAATAGACATAACGCAAACGCTCGTCACGCCATCGAATGAAATTTACACTAGGGGTTCTGAAAAGACATATTGAAGTTAATTTTGGACCATATTTAGTTGGGAGCTTTTGGACTATTAGTTGAGTGGTTTTACGGTTCTCAAAATATTAGTTTTACTCGCACGCAGCTACTCGCTTCCATTTGTAACAACACCCCAGCAACATAAAAATTGTGCTTTACCGCCCAGCGGGCTCAGCACGGTTCCATTTTTTATCCACTATCACTAAGCCCGTCACTTTCGCACTTACATACTTGTTAGAACGTGACAGGCATGGTGATAAATGATAAAAATGCGACCGTGCTACTAGGGCTGGGCATCTACTGTAATGAAATTCAAAACAATATCTGTCTTTTTCTAACATTAACATCCCAAGTATATAGTGAAAAGGACAAGACTAGCTCTGTCAGGCGAAGAGGCAAATTGCGTTGAATCAGCGGGGTCTAATTTTATAACCTAACAAGCTGGTGTTTTACGGTTTGAAGTTAAGTAGCAACATGAGCGTCTGATGAAATGACAACATAAAATGTAGACACTTTATAAAATATACACTATAATATACGATAGTTTGTCTTATATGTGATGTAGTCTAAGTCCGTACCTGAGAGGCATAACACTGTAAGTGCCATTTTAGTAATTTTACAGGAGAAGCGATTTTGTGTCAAAATTTGTGTTACAAGGATTTTCGAACAACATAAAATGACACACAAGAGGTTTATGTCACAGTTTTTTTCAATAAATCTAAAAAAACTACCCCACATACAGTATTTTGCTTCTAAGCTTATTTCAAATTCGAGGAGTTACAGTAATATTAAAGATCCTTAACGTAACTGAAAATACTGTATTATCATTTTTATAACAATAACAAGTCCGTTTAAATGCAAATGACCATTGTAATCAACTTAAACTGATAATAATATGGACATTTTAATTTTAGTCAGGACATACAGTAAAATGCCTTACAAAATGCCTAGCATTATAGTGTATGTGCACTCAGAACCGTAAACTCTCTGGACATACCTTAAAATGAACCTAGTAGCATTTTACTGTATTTCACTTACATAAAAATGTTGCCCAGAGGGTTATACACTTACAGTAAAATGCATTTGAAAACTTCGAATTGGTAGTATTATCGATAAATATAGTTTTATGGATCGATGGAGCCTCAGAAATTATGTACGATACTGTAAAAAACCGAAAATCACAAAAAATGGACTTACAGTGTTATGCCTCTCAGGTACGGAAGTGTTGTTAGGGATGACTTTGGTACACTAGACCGGGCCGTGCCCGGGCCGAGACGTCCGACATGCCGTTTTCTATGACGGCTGATCGGTGATCACGTGGTGCTTTCCATAGAAAACGGAGCTCCGACAACTCCGGCCCGGCCCCGGCCCGGTCTAGCGTGAGTCATTGTTTTAGGGCGAGACTTTCAGTCCGGAGCTTGCGGGTGAAACCCCAGCTCGAACCGAAACTAGTAACTGGTAGTCGAAACTTATGAACGAAATATCATTTAATATTTACCACTAGCTTTTCGATATGAAAACATGGTGAAGAAACTGAAATGATGCCAACATTCCTTGTCATATAATTATAGCAATCTCCTAACCTAACCAAACCAAAGCAATACTTTCAGGATTAAGTAACCAATTTTAACAAACAAGTAACAGGTAAGTATTTCTCAAGAAAGGCACTTTACTGTCAAATAACATGATTTTTTCATTCAATTCCCAATCATATTTAAACAACATCCAATCTACACTCTATCATAAACATGTACGAGTATGTATGCATATTTACGCCTTATTCCAATGAAATAAGATTTATAATTGTGCACAAATTTTATGATATATCACCTCCTAACCTAACCAAACCAAAGCAATACTTTCATGATTAACTAACCAATTTTAACAACCAAGGAACAGGTATTTCTCAAGAAAGGCACTTGATTATTGTCAAATAACATGAATTTTTCATTCAATCCCCAATCATATTTAAACGACATCCAATCTTTACTCGATCATAAACATGTATGCATATTTACGCCTTATTCCAATGAAATAAGATTTAGAATTGTGCACAAATTTTATGATCTTTATTCGGTCTTATTCAAAAACACATTTTCATATCTCGTAAAACGTAGTAATTTCATTTAACCGACGGAGTACCTACCCACAAAATCAGGGGCTCCCAGAAAAAGCATAATCTGATTAGGGGACGGGGTTATTCAAGATGAGACATTATTCTATTGGGATTGAAAGTAAATATAATTTAATATTTACCACTAGTTTTTCACTGAATGAAAACATGGTGAAGAAACTAAAATGATGCCAACATTCCTTGTCATAATACTTATTAACCTCCTACCCTAACCAAACCAAATCAATCCTTTCAGGATTAACTAACCAATTTTAACAAACAAGTAACAGGTAATTATTTCTCAAGAAAGGCACTTTACTGTCAAATAACATGATTTTTTCATTCAATCTCCAATCATATTTAAACGACATGCAATCCACACTCAATCATAAACATGTATGCATATTTACGCCTTATTCCAATGAAATAAGATTTGGAATTGTGCACAAATTTTATGATCTTTTATTCGGTCTTATTCAAAAACACATTTTCATTTCTCGTAAAACGTAGTAATTTCATTTAACCGACGGAGTACCCACAAAATCAGGGGCTCCCAGAAAAAGCATAATCTGGTTAGAGGACAGCGTTATGCAAGATGAGACATTATTCTATTGGGATTGAAAGCTGAGGATTTTTTAAATACTTGTTTGTGCATTTTATGGTTTTACTTGAATTGCATCATTGTTTTATTTTATTCTTCTTCTACCCTATCGATTTAAGTATTTTAATGATACCTATATGTATCGTAAGTAATATGTATAACCCATAGAGAAATATAAGTAAAGAAAGAGTGGTAACCCCATACATCAGTTTACCAAAACGCGAGTTATTTCGTAGTCGACATCTAGGGTCAAGTAGTGGAATTATCACTACCGCTACTTGACACCAGATTTCATAAGTTTCGCTACTGACGAAAAATATACTACTAAAACAATTTACAACTAATAGAGTTTCGGTTAATCCGTTTACAATTCTAGCTTTAAATTGTCGAGCATTAGAGTTTTCGTTCGCCGCGACATCTATGGTCAACTAGCAGTACTGATAATGTCTGCTACTTGACGCTAGATGTAGACTACGAAATAACTCGCGTTTTGGTAAGAAAACTGATGTATGGAGTTACCACTCTTTCTTTACTTATGTTTCTCTATTGTATAACCTTACCTAACGCACTTTCGACGGTAAGTGATTAATAAACCAATCTTGGAATTGTACAGGAGTCTTCATATTTCACATACAATTCTTTTTTCTTTTACTGTTTACAAATTAATAAAAGGAGCAAATTACGTCAATCCGATAATTGAATTCCTGTACAATGAAAATACTTTCAAGAGACATGACAATCAAGTATTACACTTTTGAATAATGCAATTCAACAATCTTTTCATTTTTATTCGATTCGTTAGTGTGTACGAAATTCGGTTACCGAATATAAATTGATTAATATAAGCCCTCCTACTACCTCTGACGAAATGGTAATTTCTGAGGAAATTTTCGTAGTAATTTTATGAAATAACCCCTAAATTCAACACAATCGTCATCTTCGTGGCGTTGTACCTACATTGTTAGCATTTCATTTAGCCACGGCTCACTTGTGGATCTTGGGGTGCGCTCGGCAACTTAATCCCAAGAATTGGTACAGGCACTAGTTTTTCCGAAAGCGGCTGCCAACTGACCCTTCAATCGAAAGGGTTTTCTCATGATGTTTTTGGGCGTTTTTTTTTTGTTGTCCCCTACACTTTTTTTTTCAAATTTGGGATTTTTTATGTTATTTCTACTCAGAATCACGAGCTATTTCTATCCTAATAGGAGAAAAAATGTGTCCTAAGGTTTTTATTTCCATTCCGTCACCATTTTTCATAGACTTTGTATGGCGGTCGCGAAATGGAAAGATCGAAAAATGTATGGAAATTTTGGGACACTTTTTTTCTCCTATTAGGATAGAAAGAGCTCGTGATTCTGAGTAGAAATAACATAAAAAATCCCAAATTTGAAAAAAAACGGCCTTTTACGAAGTGTTGTTTGAGATGTTATATCAATATGTTTTATAACGTCGAAATAGACTTCAGTGACGTTTACAAACTAATAAATTCACGATATTACCGGAAGTAAATACCTACTGTCTCCAAAAGCAGATAAAAAGAAAATTGAAACTAGATAAAAAAACCGGCCAAGTGCGAGTCGGACTCGCGCACGGAGGGTTACGCACTATCAACAAAAAATAGAGCAAAACAAGCAAAAAAAACGGTCACCCATCCAAGTACTGACCCCGCCCGACGTTGCTTAACTTCGGTCAAAAATCACGTTTGTTGTATGGGAGCCCCACTTAAATCTATATTTTATTCTGTTTTTAGTATTTGTTGTTATAGCGGCAACAGAAATACATCATCTGTGAAAATTTCAACTGTCTAGCTATCACATACAGACGTGACAGACGGACGGACGGACGGACAGCGGAGTCTTAGTAATAGGGTCCCGTTTTTACCCTTTGGATACGGAACCCTAAAAAGCCCGAAGGGGCCTCTGTTTGTACCTTGTTATTTTTAATCGAAAAAGTTGCTTTAACGAATTGAAGGGACGCGGCGTAATAAAGTAAATAAATTTGCATTTTGCTTTTTCAAATTAAAACGGCAATTTTCATTTCATGTGTGTGGGAATACAATTAACACGATTTATTTTTAGACGAGCGTCTGAGGATAAGGCCGAGTTTGCTTTAACCCTTTACCTACGGGTGTCAACCAGAGTTGCCAGTAAGGCAACACCGCTGCAGTACGGGTGTCAACTATAGTTGATCGAAGTAATGGTCGTGTTAAACATTTTTTTTAAATCAAAACGAGACCTTGTGGCTTGGTAATAGCGGTCACATTATGCACTGGGATTAGTATAGATACAAAGAAAAAAATATCATAATAATTCGGTAGATGGCTCTGACATAAACATAATTTTAAAATTACCGCTTTTTTGCTGGCAACTGGGGTTGACACCCATACTGCAAAGGTGCTAAAAATTTAGCTCAATATGGCGGACAATAGTGTTGTTTTAAATTTCATCGACTTGTTGTCGATATGAGAGTACAGCGTGGCAGTGTTTGGAGTGTTATTTTTAGTGTTTTTTTACCGTTTTTGGTTCAAATATTGGAATTTAACATGTTATGAAATCATTATTAGGCACTATTGTACCTACCTAATAATAATTTCACCAAAATCATAAGTTTTACATTCACTAGGTTATCGATATATCGACAAATGTGTCGATAGACGCACATCACTATTTTCCATAAATGGCAAATTGTTTTTATGCAATGTTTTAAGTGATTGATATTTATGCATTATTTTCATAATTATCGTTATTTAAGTGTTTATATGTGTTAAGTATACTATAAATTAATGTTTTTAAACTTAAACTTGTGAAATCCGCGATTAGTAAATTAAAAATCTTTAATTTCTTAGTGACTGATATATTGCTTGATAGCAGAAAAAATAGTGAATATTATTACTCCAAGTGATTATTTATTGATTAAACACATTATACTTATTGTGTGTGTGAAGTTTCAAGTGTGTAGCTGTAATACTTCAAAAGTTACAAGTGAAATTATGCCTAATCGCTGACTCTCGCCAAAACATGCCCGTGGGCGGTTACGGAGTGATTCAAGGGCCCGTAGGTAAAGGGTTAAGTAGGGGCGTAAAGCTAGGGAGTTAGAAGGGAAAAAATATGGCGTGCCGCGTGAAACTTGCGACGGAAGATATGCCATGCCGCGGGTTTTACCTTTTACCTTACAAAACATATAATTCTGAGTAAAATTTTGCTCCTAAGGTCCCTCGGCTACATCGCTAGCAAATTTTCACCTAGGTACTAAAATTATACTGATTTTAAGATACTCTTAAGTGATATCAAATTCAAGCAATTTTAGTTTCAAAACAAATTCTGTACCCATCTTCTTCTTGGTTACACTCTTGAGAGAACGGTCGTGGCCATTATGTAAACTTTTGAGTGACTCTGTACCCATACAGAAAGTTTTTTCATGTCTAAGTTTTTCCTAATCTCTACACGGGCATCTGCACGCAGAAAATAGTTTTGAGATACATAATAAAAAAAAAACGTTCCTAAAAATGTAGAATTGAAGATAGGTTACAAGTGTCATGATTTATTTATGTTTACATTAAAGATAGCAGTTGAATAATAATTTTAATGTGGCAATATTATTGCGTTACCCCGAATAATACAGGGGTAGTTGGGAAAATAAGATTATACTACTGGCAACATGGTAGGTAGTGGGGACACGAGGCGAGTTGGACAGGCTCGTGCAGTTCGTTCACTTGGGTCGAGGCAGTCAAAGAGGACACATCGTGAAGGATTGGTCAGATCAGAGTACCTGCAAGTACCTCCATTGTTGTATTATTAATAGGAGAGTAACCATACTAGAAGAACCATTACAAATCAGAAGTGTTAACGTACCACTAACCCACAGTTGGATTTTAAGGTTTATCTTGAATCCTACTTTTTATGAAACGTAAGTTATAGAATTAAAAAGTATTTTATTTCATGAGTTTGGGACGATTACATGTTTCAGATATAAGTTTTGGTGATTGCTTGTAAGTACATAACTACCTACATATTTATAAGAAATTTTCAAAAAGAATGCATGATGAAGGTGCAGGTAGTTTTAAAACTCCCGAGTAAATAATAGTCATTAAAAGTATCTCATATTGCTTCGTCGTTAGCAACTGAATTTTAATTAATGTGCATTTTTGCTATTTTTATTAAGAAAATTAAGGATTAACGACTATAGAGGTTACGTTATGTGATGGACCACATAGTCCCATAGACCATCCGTTATCAGTATCAGTAACTACAGTGTGCTATAAAAAGCCGTTTTGTCAGATATTATATGATGCAGAAAGAAAGGTTCATGTGGATCTTCAAACGTTTAACTTAGAAAAGACGTGATTATAACAATTATTAACCTAACATACAACCTTTGTACATAACATTCTTATTTTTGTTTTGTTTTTGTCCGTTTTATGTAAACCTGTTTATGTGCAATAAAGTGACATACATACATACATACATTATTAACTTACGGGTAAGTGACTACAGCGTAATGATGTATTAACGTAAAAATGGTTAAAATAATGTATTAGCTTGTAAATTCCTTTAAAGTTGCAAGCGCTTAAAGTAGGCTGCGGTGCTGGCTAACATGTGGCCGCCGCATTTTTGTGTAGTTTTGAAAAAAAAAAATCCGCTTTAGAGATGAATTGGTATTTATTTAAAAGTTGTGTATCATCGATTATTGTGACCATGAGTTTATGATAAATAAGTAAACGCCATTTTTGATGACACTATAAGACCGATTTTTAGACAACCGATAAGCTTGATTTTTGAGCGTACGTCGAGGTAGTTGAGAATTGGGTGAAACTAATTTTTCTTTTTGACGTGAGTGTGCGTCATTGAAATTGAGAATTATTTAATGCGAACGTGCGACTGATAAATTTTAAAGTATCGTATGGCTAGTAGTTTCTAAGGACCTGATCTGACTATGCGAGGTCGCGAAAACGCGACGGATGTTTGTTTAGTCCCGAGAATGCGACCAATATTTTCTTTGATTTGTTCATACCTAATACATATCCTAACGTCAAATATTATGAAATATAAACTTTTTGTTTTATTGTGATCGACAATTATAACAGAAATTAATTGTCATTTGACGGGATAAAGATACTCGATAGACCAGAGCAGTTTAAGATTTAGAGGTGATAAAATACATTATTAGATTATAATAGAAATATTTTATAGACAAATTACGGACTAAACTTTTGATATGTTACTCAATTTTGGCATGCAATATTACAGTTATTTGTTATTATTATTTATCAGCTAAAATTTTACGAGACTCGTAGTTTATGTTAATAAAAGTCATACCGTTGAAAGTGGATTAGCATACAGTATAGTATAATAGGACTATTAGTCATACAGTATGTTTACATAATATGAAGTTTTAATAACATGAATATTAGGCCATATTACGAGTTTGGACTTGAGAGTATGTCACAACACTGATTTAAACTTTCACAATTTAATATTGAGAGTATGTCGAATGATTGAGATAAATAAAATATCAGATTCATAATGTGAGCGTGCATTATGGTAAATTTACATGAGCGTGTGTAAATTAGATGACGAGAGTACTTCATGATGTGAGCGTGCATTATGGTAAATTTACATGAGCGTGTGTAAATTAGATGATGAGAGTACTTCATAATGTGAGCGTGCATTATGGTAAATTTACATGAGCGTGTGTAAATAAGATGATGAGAGTACTTCATGATGTGAGCGTGCATTATGGTAAATTTACATGAGCGTGTGTAAATTAGATGATGAGAGTACTTCATAATGTGAGCGTGCATTATGTTAAATTTACATGAGCGTGTGTAAATTAGATGACGAGAGTACTTCATGATGTGAGCGTGCATTATGGTAAATTTACATGAGCGTGTGTAAATTAGATGATGATAGTAATGTTAGTACTTCATAATGTTACATGAGAGTATGTACATTAGAAGATGATAGTTCGTCAGGACGTTCAGAGTGCGTTACCTATAGTAAATTTACATAAGTGTATGTAAGAGATATTAATGAGATAATTTAAATGGGTTAAATGACATTAACTATATAGAA
Source organism: Cydia amplana (assembly GCF_948474715.1). Taxonomy (NCBI): domain Eukaryota; kingdom Metazoa; phylum Arthropoda; class Insecta; order Lepidoptera; family Tortricidae; genus Cydia; species Cydia amplana. The sequence continues at coordinate 6,667,395 of NC_086088.1, forward strand.
GAGGACTTGATAGAGCCGATATGTACAATAGTATAAAGGTCCTGTTAAATAATAAATGAAATATGACACTATTATGTACGTATTATACTTACACGAGCGGGTGTAAATTGAAATGCACTGATTCTAAATTTCTTAACTAGTATTTAATGACAGTAAAGAACTTTGAAAGAATTTATGATAATTGTATACATGAGTTTGTGTAAAATTACTATCCGATATGATATACTAGTATGATTCGAAGCTATGTAGATACATGATGTAAGTAAATTGAAATACGTTGATTGTAAATTTCTTAACTAGTATTTAATGACAATAAAGAACTTGAAAGAATTTATGATAATTGTATACATGAGTTTGTGTAAAATTACTATCCGGCGATATGATCTACTAGTATGATTCGAAGTTATGTAGATACATGATATAAGTATAATAACAATGTGAGAGAGCATTGTGGTAGCTTAACATAAGTGAAGTTAAGTTAAGAAAAGTTAACCCAAGCTTTTGTATGGCAAAAATAAATAATATATTTATTTACATGAGAGCGAGTAATGGGAGTTTGTTTTATACAACTCTATAGGTAGAATTAGTGTATTTTTGTCAGTGCCAGTTGATAGCTTTGTTTGTTTCTTTGCTGTGTTAGTTAGTTTGCGAAAGAAATGCTTATTTTATAATTAATTTGTTTGTTTTGAAAGTGATAGGCTTACATGATTTCGGAGACATTTGGTGTTGAGAGGTTGGGGAGTTAGAAAAAAAAGGAATTCTTACTCGAAGTCATTGAAAGTAGACAAAAAAAAAATAGAGAAGAATATTAAATATTTTATAAGACACAGCTGTTTCATTATTACTATCTAGAGGAAGACTAAACGAAATTTGGGAATAGAAAGACGCGTCCGAGTAAAAAGAACTGTGCGGTCTGTGTTCTATCAAATACTCAAAAGAGATATCTTTCACAATTCACTGACTCAAGTTACTTTAAGATGATTAAAGGAAATGAAAGCCAAACCTAACTATTAGATTAAATATTATTTTGGATGGATAGTTTACATAGCGCTTTATAGATGTAAAAATAAGCTGTTCAATTTAACCTATTTAGAGCAACAGAGTTGACTAATACGCAGTCATGATGAAAGATACATGTGTGGGAGTTGTAGCTTCTTTTTACTATTGAAGTTGACTACTACTAAGTTGAATTTGACAGTATTTCAAACATTTAAATGAAATTGTGATAACAGGTTGATATCTTATATTGACTTGATCTTTTAGTTTTTGTTGAGTGAATACCTACTTTTAAGTCGCAACCTTTTGTGACAGTGGGTTTGTGAAATGGATTAAACTTTTCTTAACCTCGATGCTGTGTTGTTGATGATCAGTATTCGAAGAAATTCCTTGTTATAGGCGAAATTTTAAATATTTTTTAATTATGTTCATGTTCCGATGGATTATAAATGATTTGATATTTCATTATCAAGATATTGAAGAGTTTTAAGCACACCAAGTTCTAGCTATCATGAGTTTTCAATGAGCATATTCATTATTTTATTAATTTGTCAAATATAGAAGTGCTGTAAATAAAAGAACAGATGTAGTTATCATGAACTAAACAAAATATTCCGTTAAATAAAACAGATGAATGCAACGTCAAGTGATTAAGTGCTAATGAACAACAGGATAATAGGTAGGTACACCTACTTATGTCGATACCACAAAACACCTAATGTATGAAATATGTTGACTATACGATTTAAACATAGAACACGAATATAGTGCAGAGTAGACTTTGTAGACAGTACAAAGGCATCTCTGGTAATAAGCTTTTGAGTAGTCGAGAATGGAAAGTGAACAACAGATCGAACGTACGGTAAACGAGTTGCTGTATTCATGGGATTTGTGACAAATGCTAGCAAGTGAAAAATGTAAGCACTTGAGTGTAGATGGTGGCCAATGCCCTAAATACCTATAGATTACGTAGAGGAATAGGGGAGAGAAGGGAGTAATAATTCAGACAGAATTGAATTAAACGCGAAAGTACTTGGTTATAAGACTTCACAGGCTGAAAGTATATAAAAGTAAATAATAATGATTCAGATATCCTAAACGCGTTATCTTTCATACTTATTTTTGGAGAATTAAATACCTATGTAATTGGTATATTATAATAATCGAAATGTGGAAAGTGTAAAAGACTGGAATTATGAGGAATGTACAGACCTAGATAACTATGTGACGTATGTACAGAGTAAAGTAAAATACTAAATAAATTATACTTCTTAAGCTTTGTTAAGTTAGTTACTTTAGTTAATATTTACCTGACGATCATCACCATTGCGCTTAAATTCTAGACACCTTGACAGAATTTAATATGAGTAGTGACTGTCTTTAAAAAAAAAAAGATATTATGGTTTGCAAGCTATTAAAATATATATTATTAGAAAAGTAACAAAAGTTAATGGATGTGAAAAATAAAAGCTGGCAAAGGTTTAAGGCTCGAGAATCATAATAAACTGTGGACTTGGAACAATGAACCCAGTCTGTTCCCCAGTCAGCCCGTCTCCTCGTCTCGCTAAGTATGTCAGAAATATTACCTAGTTTTAGAGAAAGATTATAAAAAAAAAGGATTTTATTCGGCTTGATAATTAAGACTTGATTTGATTAAGCAGTCTCAATCATTGCTGCAATTAAATAAAGTTAAGACTTTATTGATGACTGATGACACTCGATATCTTACATTAACGTAAAGGCGTATCTAGCAGTGATTTAACTATGTATACTAATTCAGACATCTTATGTTTGGCGAATATTAAATAAATTATAATTTTAACAAATTATTGATATGATTTGAACTTTACTTTCTTGAGAATTAGTAGAGTTACGCGAACAAGTAGACGAAATCAATGCGAGATGGGAGCGACTAAAAAAGTACGGAGTCACCAAAGATGATAGCTCCCCTCAGAAATTCTTAGATGACGTCGCGCGAGAGCTAACCAGCCTATTGACATCTTTTGAAGTAACAAGACACTAAATGTTATTATCTTAATACGGCCCTGAATAGTGATATTACTTTGAAGAAATTATATTTTTAGCGATAGTGTAGGGATTAGCATGAAGGAATGACGGCAAGTAATGTAGTTAAGTAGTTGAAATATCTATTTTAATTGTAGTAACTATTCATATTTTGCTTCAGTATTGGAGTTATAACAATGTAATGACACTTACATTGAAATAACCTTACTATATTGACAGTGAATTGATTCAATTGATGGAAATGATGGAATCAGAAATGACAAAAAGAATGACATAATATAAAGAAGTTATTAAACTAGTTTATTTTTGAAGTAATGAATAATGACATTATACTGATTCTGAGTGGAGCGCATAAGGCAACTTTAGTATCACTATATGTAGAGAGTTGTATATTGAATTATAATCAGCGAAAGCAATGTTATTCAAAGTGGCATTTGATTGATTACAATTATCGTACTTTTATTTCACTGAGAATTAAATTTTCGTGTGATATTGTAGTAAAAATACCAATCATGAGATGAGTAGCAAAATTTTGTTAGCTATTAAAGATCAGAGGAATTAGAAAAAGGACTGTCACTGGCAAGTTGTGATCATGTTATTTATTATAAATTACGGATTCAGAGACATACATGGTAGATGTGTAAATTTGAAACTGAACGTAATAGTTTTGAGCTGAATACAAAACTGATGGTCTTGAAAATTGTAACGCAAACGCCTAACTTTAGGGGTGAAATATTATATTTTAGCTATAACGATTAATACATGAATGTATTAAAAGGAAGTCTACATTAATTCAATATACCTAATATAATATTGGGTCAGACAAGAAGTGAATATTAAAATATGTAAAACTGGAAAAAGTAGTAATCGAACAATTAAAAAAAAAAGTACTGAATTAAATAAAAGCCATGCACGTATGCTTTAACGGGCATAAGTAATTTTTAGATGTATGAGAAAACAAAACACAGTATGCATAATAAAAACTGAGCTTTTTTTATTTATATATTTTTATAGTTATTTTACGAAATTAATAACAGGTATATATTATGAAATTTCATTGTCTAGTATAGATTAAACGTTACCTACACAAAAAAAAACATGTATTATAACATAAGTGAAAATTTTGGACTTACAGTATATAATATGTAGTAATGAGAAACAGAGAGGGGAATTAATTAGTTATATGAGTAAAGATAAACAAAACAGAAGACCGAATGTCATGATATTATTTTCAAGTGGATATACATCATAATTTTATTTAAACATTTTGCTGATCAGCTAAATGTATCAATTGTGATAAGTTGCGTTTTAAATTTACAGTTCCTAAACTGTTTCAATTTTTAATGATTGGCGGAACATATAAAACGGAACTAACTTTTGGTGATAAGGTTCGTGCGCCGGAGTCATGCACGAAGTCGGATGGCCGAATGTCATGATTTATTTATGTTTACATTAAAGATAGCAGTTGAATAATAATTTTAATGTGGCAATATTATTGCGTTACCCCGATTAATACAGGGGTAGTTGGGAAAATAAGATTATACTACTGGCAACATGGTAGGTAGTGGGGACACGAGGCGAGTTGGACAGGCTCGTGCAGTTCGTTCACTTGGGTCGAGGCAGTCAAAGAGGACACATCGTGAAGGATTGGTCAGATCACAGTACCTGCAAGTACCTCCATTGTTGTATTATTAATAGGAGAGTAACCATACTAGAAGAACCATTACACAAGCACAGATTAGAATGGCGATGCGAGCAGGGTACGTGTCGCCGCGGGGTTTTGAGCAAACGCTCGCATGCTACTCGCCCGCGTCAGCGAAAATGAAGTAAACATGCCTTTTTGCGCCACAATAAGGGTAACATTCCATTTCTGACTGCAGCTGCACTACTGGTGCTGAACGCGTCGCTGTTACTGTCAATTTCCATAGTAAAATGAACAGTAGTGCAGCTGTGGTTGGAAATGGACTGTCACCTTAACGTTCAGATTAAGAAGCCAGACATCAAATCTGTCTTAAGGAGGCGTATCCATTCACCACGCACACAAGGCGCTAGCTAGTTTTTACTATACCGTTGCGCGAGTGCGCGAGTGTTACTAAATGTGGAGAGGAACGAGCGGCGACACCGGTTCCGATACTAACTGTGCGCGATAGCCATTCTAACCTCTTTAATATGTTCTGTGGTTACAAGTCTCCTCTCCCATTCCTATAGTCATTAAACGATAAGCAAAAGATGAACCGAATATTATATTTAACGAAATATTTTGTGTTCGTCGAAGGCGAAGGTAACTCGACTTTACTGACTTTATCTACAATGAGAAAGTGTGGTAGTGTTATACAATGTTATTATGAATGTATTTTATGCCCTAATCTTCAATTTACTTTCAATTGACGGAGACTTTGCAAGTCTGAAGCGAAAAGCGAGAAAGTGCTGAGTATTTTGATCGTTTACTTATTTATGTTACGACCCCGAGGCGCAGCCCTTTAGTAAAACTGTCTAAAATGCTTTTACCGAATTCTGAATCACCTTATCATAAGGGTTTAAGAACGATTTTCCATTGACGTGACAAAATTCTTAACGTTGTCGTTTTTTACAAAGTTATCTTTTCAGCGCCCCAAAATTTTTGTGTGTCTTATAATATCCAAATAGAGCTCAAATTCCGAAGAAATTTTGTAGAATAGTGGAAAATAGAAATGTGTTTGATTGCCAGTTGGTAATGTAGACTTTTTAGTCCCAAAGTGCTTGTGGTTGCGGTTAACTAAATGATCTTAGGAGCATATTTATGGTGGCTTAAGGATATACTCACGGGCCGTGTCCGGGCCGAAGCTTCCGGAGCTTCGTTTTCTATGGAAATCATCACATGATCACCCTGTCATCTGTCATAGTAAAGTAAGTGCCGGAAGCTCCGGCCCGGACACGGCCCGGTCAGCCCGGTCTAACCTGAGTCATCCTTTACTGTGCCTACAAGGATATAAAATGTGTAACATTTTATTGGCATGGAGAAAATTGGACTTTTCAAAGGGATAGTTGCAAATTAACAAAAAAGATGACACTCGAATGGTGACTGCAGCGGTATTAATATCGTAACGTTACTGCTACAGCATTGTCACTGTCAATCTCCTTGATAAAATGAGTGACACCTATCGCCGCATCACTGTCGCATTTAGAACGTAACTTTCAATCAATCACTTATTGTATCCAGTAAATTGACAGTGAAATGCCTACATCATCGCCGTAGCAGTACAAGTGACATTCGGATATGGTGGCAACTGCAGTCCATCAGGGCTGATTTAGATGGCGCGCGAACTCGTATACGATTTTAGTTACCTACATTGCGGACCATTGAGGTGACATCAATTCAGCCGGCCGATCAAATGACGCAATGTAATGAAACTCGAATGCGAGTTCTCGTACCGTCTAAATGAGCCCTGTTACGGCATCACTGCTGCGTCATTGAAGCTGGCGCTGGCACCGTCACTGTCAATTTCCTTAATTAAATCAGTGACATTCATAGTCCCAAAAAACACAACGGCACTCATTTTGAAAACATGAATTATTTCAAAGCAATAATTGTTGCAAATATACTTTGTTCAGGAAAAAACTCTGTTCCCGAAGCCTGTGTAATCCAAAAGTTAGTATCTACAATTTAGGTGCGTCTGCTTTAGAATAACCTAAACTTTTTACTGGTGTGTTCAGGCAGCAGTAATACATTAGGGAACAATGTAACTTGAAACTTGTCTGTCCGTGCAGCTGGTAGACATAATAGTATTTTATACAATCGTGATACAATGGAGAGCTTTCCAGTCGAGTACCGTGTTTAGGCAACGAAGCTTGCTGAGTTGCCTAAGTAAAGGTACGAGATTGAAAAGCTTGATTATATCACTATTGTATACAATACTTTTTCTACGAGTCAACAAAAAAAATACTTAAAACTAGTAGAAGAATCATATATGTAGGTAAAAAAACCAAAAGTATACAGCTAAGATGCGCGAGCAGCCGCGATACCTTTATACTCGTACGCGACCCGGCCCCCGCGCCCTGCGCCCCCGGCCGGTTGGTCAACGACACCTTCTCGTAACTCATGAGGCCCTGGTAATTGCTCCGCGCTTTCGATTGGTCAATTTCATTATAGTTGACTAAACTGTATCGAAATGAATATTATAGTTGACTAAACTGTATCGAAATAAATATTATAGTTGAGTTGGGGTCCCATAGTGAAAAAGTATGCGATTTCATTTTGGTATACGAAGTCTTAATTCAAGCATTGCCGTCGACGAGTAGAAAAAAAATTTTAGAGCTGAAAGTATAGCCATCGTAAAATGCATCTTCAATGCCACTGGTTAAATTATCAGCCGATTCAGCCAGTCCCTTCCCATATCTAGTGCATATTCTCCGCTCATTGTAAAGTGAGGGAAATAGACCCACAGATACATTGGTAAAGCCTGACCAGGAATATATTTTCACGCGCCATGTTGCGGAATTTCACTGGAACTTTTTTTTTTTCAAACTATACTGAACTGTAACCCTATCATAGAAGGTAGCATCCTATAGAAGTGGTATACGCGTGCCTCCGTGAGGGACAAAACATACGCAATGCGACAATATTAAAAACACGTTTTAACATTCCTGACAACATACCAAAAACAATCTTTGTAATTCGGTCGGGTTATTTGTTGCCCACCATAAACCATACTAAATTTATGGTGGGGACAAACAAAAAGTGAGACTGTGACAAGGACAAGCAATAATACGGCTTTCTCTGCTACTCCTACTGAAAGTTCCATAAGTGCATCTCGTTTGGCTCCTCCGCCATTTCATCTCTATATTATTGTACCTCTATGCACCCTATCTATACATGTGAATAACGGCGCCCTCTTGACAATGATCATAATTATATTACTGGTCAGGTTTTATGTAGCTATGAATTTAATTTTTAAAGTGTAAATCTACCTACCTGTATGTGCGACAAAATATTGTCATTATTTTGGTCCATTTCAAATTTTGTTGCACTTCATTCCAATCATTACTTGACTTCTATCAATAGTACTATGTTACTGTCATTATTATTGACACATTCTAATCCGCAATCAAAGAAAGATAACGTGTTTACGAAACGTGAGAAAACTCAAGGGTTCTTTTACAGTGACATTATGTATAGATAGTGACATGAAAAATACATAGCAACATTTAAAAACACAATAGCCAATACCTACAAACATTACATTATAATAATCATTTACAATATAACAAAGATGTACATATAGCCGCCATCAGATATATCGGAGCGGTGAACGTGCTCACAAACTGCACACGCCTCTATTGTCAAGGCGCTAGAGTGCGTCTTCAAATATTTTTTTGCACATCAGCCGCTCCGATATATCTGATAGCGACTGTACCTGCACTGTACTACGTCTCTAGGATTATCAAACTATCACAAACTCGTCTATTCTGAACTGTTATTTATAAATCCCTGTTTTAAGGCAACACTTTCCTAATCCCTTCTCGTCGTGCCGCCATTTTTTCGCCCCCAAATGTGTCACTTTGCGTTGACAAATGTCTGAACTTACCCAACACTAACAACTAAGTACGCGTGGAAGTGTTAAAGTATTTTCTCAGGATATTGCTCATCAATCATGGGTAATTTTAACATTATTTTTTCGCCTGATTTTGTGAAATATTGGGGCGTCGTGTTGGTTCGGAGTTTTATAAAGATGGACGTGTTTTTGGGGAAACAGGGCGTGTTTTTAGGGACAAATTATTTAGTATTGTTGATGTGTGATATAGCAGGTAGCCATCATTTAGGATGGTCAATTTTGAGGAAGAGTTAAAGCTTTCTGTCTACTTCAAGGTCATTCATCGAATCCGACTCGAATGGTCACATATCGCAAAGCTAGCTTTCTATGGGTACTCTTCAAATTTTTTCACCGCTGAACTTGAGGCGTATTCAGATTATGATAACAGGTTATGAATTTGATCTGATTTTGTTTTGGATATGATCTGTATTTGTCAGTGTCAAAAGTAACGTTTTTATTTGAAGAAATTATCCTTTTGACACTGAGAGATCATATCCATAACCAATTCAAACTAAAATCATAACCTGTCATTATAATCCAAATACCTACGCGTCCTTGTAAAACTGAGTAGCTACTAGTTAGTATTCTGTATGTTTAATTTAATATTAGAACGCTTCAGCTAAGCCTTAAAAAACAAAACAGAAACGGCTCAGTGAAGCACACTTGTGTTCAATGCAAAAATAACAATAAATTCTAAACCCAGCCTAACCTTGACCGCCGTGACCTTATCGCTCTCGGCATAATTGAAGTGTCAACACGATCAGTATTGCCTCCCCTACGACACAGATATTCGAATACAAGAGATAGGTACGGTTTGCGACTGGCCCTAAACGTTATCACCGGTGTGAAGTTATCGGCCAAAGTTATCGGCGAACGATAACCCGACCAAATTAAGAAGTCGTCATTTTCAACGTTTTTTTTTGTCGTGAAGAAGAGCTTAAGTACATTACTTTCAGGTAAATTGAATATCATCAATTATATTAGTAACATTTAATCATAAATTGTACTATCTAGGTGAAAAACATGCATCGTGACGGGTCGCAGAATTTTGTGCTTATCAAACAAAGAAAATTCTACGTTCTAGTCAATAAAACACTTCAAGTCTAATATTTGCAAAAACTATTGATAAAAGCTTCCATTTTTCTGTTAAAAAAACTTCCTTTCTTTGATTATCAAAGTTTTAACGATGGATAATAATCAACGCCCTAAAGATTCTAGACATATTTACATTTATCAATTTGACCAACTTCCGAGCAGAAGACCACTGTCTAACTGACATAATCAGATACTGAATATCAGAATCTTTCATAAAACGCCTTCAGAACTCACTTAGCGAGCTAACTGAAGCTGCAATAGCTTAAATAAAGTAAGCGGCGGCATGATTTTGTAAACTCATTTAAATACAAGAAAATTATATAACTTGCATAAACTGAAAATGAACATCGAGAGCATTTATATTAAGCTTTCAGAATCCTTGAATCTACGTGTTCTTAGTTTTTTTTTAACGATAATTGATGGCCGAGTCGGTGCCTGTAATATTGTAAATGCACATCACTAATTTTGACCCACTTCTAGATGAAAGACCACTTTAATTTTAACATCATCCGAAACTGTACACCAAGATCTTTCATAAAACGCCTTCCAAACCCAGTTACTGAGCTAACTGTAGCTGCATCAGCTGAAATAAAGTTAGCGGCGGATCGATTTCTTTTGTAAATTCAGAAAAAGAAAAATAACTGAATCTTACAAGATTTGTGTAAATAAATCAAGAGCCTTTTCATAAAGCTTTCGAAATCTATTAACCCACGTGTTCTAAGATTTTTGTAAAAATAATTTTTGGGCAAGTCCGTGGCCAAAATATTCAAAATGCGCATTATTAATTTTGACCCACTTCTAGATGAAAGACCACTTTAATTTTGACATCAGCCGAAACTGTACACCAGGATCTTCTATAAAACGCTTTCCAAACCCACTTAGCGAGCTAACTGTAGCTGCATCAGCTGAAATAAAGTTATCGGCGGAAAGATTTCCTTTATAAATTCAGATGATGCGGGAACATAAATCAAGAGCTTTTTCATAAAGCTTTCAGAATCTGTTAACCTAGGTGTTCTCTGATTTATTTAAATTATTGATGACCGAATACGTGGCAAAAATATTCAAAATGCACATCATTAATTTTGACCCACTTCTAGATGAAAGACCACTTTAATTTTGACATCAGCCGAAACTGTACACCAAGATCTTCTATAAAACGCTTTATAAACCCACTTAGCGAGCTAACTGTAGCTGCATCAGCTGAAATAAAGTTATCGGCGGAAATATTTACTTTATAAATTCAGATGATTTGGGTACTTAAATCAAGAGCTTTTTCATAAAGCTTTCAAAATCTATTAACCTAGGTGTTCTCTGATTTATTTAAATTATTGATGACCGAATACGTGGCAAAAATATTCAAAATGCACATCACTAATTTTGACCCACCTCTAGATGAAAGCCCAATTTCATTTTGACATCATCCGAAATTGTACACCAAGATCTTTCATTAAACGCCTTCCAAAGCCAGTTACTGAGCTAACTGTAGCTGCATCAGGTGAAATAAAGTTAGCGGCGGATCGATTTCCTTTGTAAATTCAGAAAAAGAAAAATAACTGAATCTTACAAGATTTGTGTAAATAAATCAAGAGCCTTTTCATAAAGCTTTCGAAATCTATTAACCCACGTGTTCTAAGATTTTTGTAAAAATAATTTTTGGGCAAGTCCGTGGCCAAAATATTCAAAATGCGCATCATTAATTTTGACCCACTTCGAGATGAAAGACCACTTTAATTTTGACATCAGCCGAAACTGCACACCAAGATCTTCTATAAAACGCTTTCCAAACCCACTTAGCGAGCTAACTGTAGCTGCATCAGCTGAAATAAAGTTATCGGCGGAAATATTCCCTTTATAAATTCAGATGATTTGGGTACATAAATCAAGAGCTTTTTCATAAAGCTTTCAAAATCTATTAACCTAGGTGTTCTCTGATTTATTTAAATTATTGATGACCGAATACGTGGCAAAAATATTCAAAATGCACATCACTAATTTTGACCCACTTCTAGATGAAAGACCAATTTCATTTTGACATCATCCGAAATTGTACACCAAGATCTTTCATAAAACGCCTTCCAAAGCCAGTTACTGAGCTAACTGTAGCTGCATCAGGTGAAATAATGTTAGCGGCGGATCGATTTCCTTTGTAAATTCAGAAAAAGAAAAATAACTGAATCTTACAAGATTTGTGTAAATAAATCAAGAGCCTTTTCATAAAGCTTTCGAAATCTATTAACCCACGTGTTCTAAGATTTTTGTAAAAATAATTTTTGGGCAAGTCCGTGGCCAAAATATTCAAAATGCGCATCATTAATTTTGACCCACTTCGAGATGAAAGACCACTTTAATTTTGACATCAGCCGAAACTGTACACCAAGATCTTCTATAAAACGCTTTCCAAACCCACTTAGCGAGCTAACTGTAGCTGCATCAGCTGAAATAAAGTTATCGGCGGAAATATTTCCTTTATAAATTCAGATGATTTGGGAACATAAATCAAGAGCTTTTTCATAAAGCTTTCAAAATCTATTAACCTAGGTGTTCTCTGATTTATTTAAATTATTGATGACCGAATACGTGGCAAAAATATTCAAAATGCACATCACTAATTTTGACCCACTTCTAGATGAAAGACCAATTTCATTTTGACATCATCCGAAATTGTACACCAAGATCTTTCATTAAAGGCCTTCCAAACCCAGTTACTGAGCTAACTGTAGCTGCATCAGGTGAAATAAATTTAGCGGCGGATCGATTTCCTTTGTAAATTCAGAAAAAGAAAAATAACTGAATCTTACATGATTTGTGCACATTAATCAAGAGCATTTTCATAAAGCTTTCAAAATCTATTAACCCAGGTGTTCTAAGATTTTTGTAAAAATAATTTTTGGGCAAGTCCGTGGCCAAAATATTCAAAATGCGCATCATTAATTTTGACCCACTTCTTGATGAAAGACCACTTTAATTTTGACATCAGCCGAAACTGTACACCAAGAACTTCTATAAAACGCTTTCCAAACCCACTTAGCGAGCTAACTGTAGCTGTATCAGCTGAAATAAAGTTATCGGCGGAAAGATTTCCTTTATAAATTCAGATGATTTGGGAACATAAATCAAGAGCTTTTTCAAAAAGATTTCAGAATCTGTTAACCTAGGTGTTCTCTGATTTATTTAAATTATTGATGACCGAATACGTGGCAAAAATATTCAAAACGCAGATCATTAATTTTGACCCACTTCTAGATGAAAGACCACTTTAATTTTGACATCAGCCGAAACTGTACACCAAGATCTTCTATAAAACGCTTTCCAAACCCACTTAGCGAGCTAACTGTAGCTGCATCAGCTGAAATAAAGTTATCGGCGGAAAGATTTCCTTTATAAATTCAGATGATTTGGGAATATAAATCAAGAGCTTTTTCATAAAGCTTTCAAAATCTATTAATCTAGGTGTTCTCTGATTTATTTAAATTATTGATGACCGAATACGTGGCAAAAATATTCAAAATGCACATCACTAATTTTGACCCACTTCTAGATGAAAGACCAATTTCATTTTGACATCATCCGAAATTGTACACCAAGATCTTTCATTAAACGCCTTCCAAACCCAGTTACTGAGCTAACTGTAGCTGCATCAGGTGAAATAAAGTTAGCGGCGGATCGATTTCCTTTGTAAATTCAGAAAAAGAAAAATAACTGAATCGTACAAGATTTGTGTAAATAAATCAAGAGCCTTTTCATAAAGCTTTCAAAATCTATTAACCCAGGTGTTCTAAGATTTTTGTAAAAATAATTTTTGGGCAAGTCCGTGGCCAAAATATTCAAAATGTGCATTATTAATTTTGACCCACTTCGAGATGAAAAACCACTTTAATTTTGACATCAGCCGAAACTGTACACCAAGAACTTCTATAAAACGCTTTCCAAACCCACTTAGCGAGCTAACTGTAGCTGCATCAGCTGAAATAAAGTTATCGGCGGAAAGATTTCCTTTATAAATTCAGATGATTTGGGAACATAAATCAAGAGCTTTTTCATAAAGCTTTCAGAATCCATTAACCTAGGTGTTCTCTGATTTATTTAAATTATTGATGACCGAATACGTGGCAAAAATATTCAAAATGCACATCACTAATTTTGACCCACCTCTAGATGAAAGCCCAATTTCATTTTGACATCATCCGAAATTGTACACCAAGATCTTTCATTAAACGCCTTCCAAAGCCAGTTACTGAGCTAACTGTAGCTGCATCAGGTGAAATAAAGTTAGCGGCGGATCGATTTCCTTTGTAAATTCAGAAAAAGAAAAATAACTGAATCTTACAAGATTTGTGTAAATAAATCAAGAGCCTTTTCATAAAGCTTTCGAAATCTATTAACCCACGTGTTCTAAGATTTTTGTAAAAATAATTTTTGGGCAAGTCCGTGGCCAAAATATTCAAAATGCGCATCATTAATTTTGACCCACTTCGAGATGAAAGACCACTTTAATTTTGACATCAGCCGAAACTGCACACCAAGATCTTCTATAAAACGCTTTCCAAACCCACTTAGCGAGCTAACTGTAGCTGCATCAGCTGAAATAAAGTTATCGGCGGAAATATTTCCTTTATAAATTCAGATGATTTGGGTACATAAATCAAGAGCTTTTTCATAAAGCTTTCAAAATCTATTAACCTAGGTGTTCTCTGATTTATTTAAATTATTGATGACCGAATACGTGGCAAAAATATTCAAAATGCACATCACTAATTTTGACCCACTTCTAGATGAAAGACCAATTTCATTTTGACATCATCCGAAATTGTACACCAAGATCTTTCATAAAACGCCTTCCAAAGCCAGTTACTGAGCTAACTGTAGCTGCATCAGGTGAAATAATGTTAGCGGCGGATCGATTTCCTTTGTAAATTCAGAAAAAGAAAAATAACTGAATCTTACAAGATTTGTGTAAATAAATCAAGAGCCTTTTCATAAAGCTTTCGAAATCTATTAACCCACGTGTTCTAAGATTTTTGTAAAAATAATTTTTGGGCAAGTCCGTGGCCAAAATATTCAAAATGCGCATCATTAATTTTGACCCACTTCGAGATGAAAGACCACTTTAATTTTGACATCAGCCGAAACTGTACACCAAGATCTTCTATAAAACGCTTTCCAAACCCACTTAGCGAGCTAACTGTAGCTGCATCAGCTGAAATAAAGTTATCGGCGGAAATATTTCCTTTATAAATTCAGATGATTTGGGAACATAAATCAAGAGCTTTTTCATAAAGCTTTCAAAATCTATTAACCTAGGTGTTCTCTGATTTATTTAAATTATTGATGACCGAATACGTGGCAAAAATATTCAAAATGCACATCACTAATTTTGACCCACTTCTAGATGAAAGACCAATTTCATTTTGACATCATCCGAAATTGTACACCAAGATCTTTCATTAAAGGCCTTCCAAACCCAGTTACTGAGCTAACTGTAGCTGCATCAGGTGAAATAAATTTAGCGGCGGATCGATTTCCTTTGTAAATTCAGAAAAAGAAAAATAACTGAATCTTACATGATTTGTGCACATTAATCAAGAGCATTTTCATAAAGCTTTCAAAATCTATTAACCCAGGTGTTCTAAGATTTTTGTAAAAATAATTTTTGGGCAAGTCCGTGGCCAAAATATTCAAAATGCGCATCATTAATTTTGACCCACTTCTTGATGAAAGACCACTTTAATTTTGACATCAGCCGAAACTGTACACCAAGAACTTCTATAAAACGCTTTCCAAACCCACTTAGCGAGCTAACTGTAGCTGTATCAGCTGAAATAAAGTTATCGGCGGAAAGATTTCCTTTATAAATTCAGATGATTTGGGAACATAAATCAAGAGCTTTTTCAAAAAGATTTCAGAATCTGTTAACCTAGGTGTTCTCTGATTTATTTAAATTATTGATGACCGAATACGTGGCAAAAATATTCAAAACGCAGATCATTAATTTTGACCCACTTCTAGATGAAAGACCACTTTAATTTTGACATCAGCCGAAACTGTACACCAAGATCTTCTATAAAACGCTTTCCAAACCCACTTAGCGAGCTAACTGTAGCTGCATCAGCTGAAATAAAGTTATCGGCGGAAAGATTTCCTTTATAAATTCAGATGATTTGGGAATATAAATCAAGAGCTTTTTCATAAAGCTTTCAAAATCTATTAATCTAGGTGTTCTCTGATTTATTTAAATTATTGATGACCGAATACGTGGCAAAAATATTCAAAATGCACATCACTAATTTTGACCCACTTCTAGATGAAAGACCAATTTCATTTTGACATCATCCGAAATTGTACACCAAGATCTTTCATTAAACGCCTTCCAAACCCAGTTACTGAGCTAACTGTAGCTGCATCAGGTGAAATAAAGTTAGCGGCGGATCGATTTCCTTTGTAAATTCAGAAAAAGAAAAATAACTGAATCGTACAAGATTTGTGTAAATAAATCAAGAGCCTTTTCATAAAGCTTTCAAAATCTATTAACCCAGGTGTTCTAAGATTTTTGTAAAAATAATTTTTGGGCAAGTCCGTGGCCAAAATATTCAAAATGTGCATTATTAATTTTGACCCACTTCGAGATGAAAAACCACTTTAATTTTGACATCAGCCGAAACTGTACACCAAGAACTTCTATAAAACGCTTTCCAAACCCACTTAGCGAGCTAACTGTAGCTGCATCAGCTGAAATAAAGTTATCGGCGGAAAGATTTCCTTTATAAATTCAGATGATTTGGAAACATAAATCAAGAGCTTTTTCATAAAGCTTTCAGAATCCATTAACCTAGGTGTTCTCTGATTTATTTAAATTATTGATGACCGAATATGTGGCAAAAATATTCAAAATGCACATCATTAATTTTGACCCAATTCTAGATGAAAGACCACTTTAATTTTGACATCATCCGAAACTGTACACCAAAATCTTTCACAAAACGCCTTCCAAACCCGGTTACTGAGCTAACTGTAGCTAGCTGCATCAGGTGAAATAAAGTTAGCGGCGGATCGATTTCCTTTGTAAATTCAGAAAAAGAAAAATAACTGAATCTTACATGATTTGTGTACATTAATCAAGAGCCTTTTCATAAAGCTTTCAAAATCTATTAACGCACGTGTTCTAAGATTTTTGTAAAAATAATTTTTGGGCAAGTCCGTGGCCAAAATATTCAAAATGCGCATCATTAATTTTGACCCACTTCTTGATGAAAGACCACTTTAATTTTGACATCAGCCGAAACTGTACACCAAGAACTTCTATAAAACGCTTTCCAAACCCACTTAGCGAGCTAACTGTAGCTGTATCAGCTGAAATAAAGTTATCGGCGGAAAGATTTCCTTTATAAATTCAGATGATTTGGGAACATAAATCAAGAGCTTTTTCAAAAAGATTTCAGAATCTGTTAACCTAGGTGTTCTCTGATTTATTTAAATTATTGATGACCGAATACGTGGCAAAAATATTCAAAACGCAGATCATTAATTTTGACCCACTTCTAGATGAAAGACCACTTTAATTTTGACATCAGCCGAAACTGTACACCAAGATCTTCTATAAAACGCTTTCCAAACCCACTTAGCGAGCTAACTGTAGCTGCATCAGCTGAAATAAAGTTATCGGCGGAAAGATTTCCTTTATAAATTCAGATGATTTGGGAATATAAATCAAGAGCTTTTTCATAAAGCTTTCAAAATCTATTAATCTAGGTGTTCTCTGATTTATTTAAATTATTGATGACCGAATACGTGGCAAAAATATTCAAAATGCACATCACTAATTTTGACCCACTTCTAGATGAAAGACCAATTTCATTTTGACATCATCCGAAATTGTACACCAAGATCTTTCATTAAACGCCTTCCAAACCCAGTTACTGAGCTAACTGTAGCTGCATCAGGTGAAATAAAGTTAGCGGCGGATCGATTTCCTTTGTAAATTCAGAAAAAGAAAAATAACTGAATCGTACAAGATTTGTGTAAATAAATCAAGAGCCTTTTCATAAAGCTTTCAAAATCTATTAACCCAGGTGTTCTAAGATTTTTGTAAAAATAATTTTTGGGCAAGTCCGTGGCCAAAATATTCAAAATGTGCATTATTAATTTTGACCCACTTCGAGATGAAAAACCACTTTAATTTTGACATCAGCCGAAACTGTACACCAAGAACTTCTATAAAACGCTTTCCAAACCCACTTAGCGAGCTAACTGTAGCTGCATCAGCTGAAATAAAGTTATCGGCGGAAAGATTTCCTTTATAAATTCAGATGATTTGGGAACATAAATCAAGAGCTTTTTCATAAAGCTTTCAGAATCCATTAACCTAGGTGTTCTCTGATTTATTTAAATTATTGATGACCGAATACGTGGCAAAAATATTCAAAATGCACATCACTAATTTTGACCCACCTCTAGATGAAAGCCCAATTTCATTTTGACATCATCCGAAATTGTACACCAAGATCTTTCATTAAACGCCTTCCAAAGCCAGTTACTGAGCTAACTGTAGCTGCATCAGGTGAAATAAAGTTAGCGGCGGATCGATTTCCTTTGTAAATTCAGAAAAAGAAAAATAACTGAATCTTACAAGATTTGTGTAAATAAATCAAGAGCCTTTTCATAAAGCTTTCGAAATCTATTAACCCACGTGTTCTAAGATTTTT
This sequence comes from Cydia amplana, assembly GCF_948474715.1. Classification (NCBI taxonomy): domain Eukaryota; kingdom Metazoa; phylum Arthropoda; class Insecta; order Lepidoptera; family Tortricidae; genus Cydia; species Cydia amplana. Next base: position 6,685,780 of record NC_086088.1, read on the forward strand.
GTAAAAATAATTTTTGGGCAAGTCCGTGGCCAAAATATTCAAAATGCGCATCATTAATTTTGACCCACTTCGAGATGAAAGACCACTTTAATTTTGACATCAGCCGAAACTGCACACCAAGATCTTCTATAAAACGCTTTCCAAACCCACTTAGCGAGCTAACTGTAGCTGCATCAGCTGAAATAAAGTTATCGGCGGAAATATTTCCTTTATAAATTCAGATGATTTGGGTACATAAATCAAGAGCTTTTTCATAAAGCTTTCAAAATCTATTAACCTAGGTGTTCTCTGATTTATTTAAATTATTGATGACCGAATACGTGGCAAAAATATTCAAAATGCACATCACTAATTTTGACCCACTTCTAGATGAAAGACCAATTTCATTTTGACATCATCCGAAATTGTACACCAAGATCTTTCATAAAACGCCTTCCAAAGCCAGTTACTGAGCTAACTGTAGCTGCATCAGGTGAAATAATGTTAGCGGCGGATCGATTTCCTTTGTAAATTCAGAAAAAGAAAAATAACTGAATCTTACAAGATTTGTGTAAATAAATCAAGAGCCTTTTCATAAAGCTTTCGAAATCTATTAACCCACGTGTTCTAAGATTTTTGTAAAAATAATTTTTGGGCAAGTCCGTGGCCAAAATATTCAAAATGCGCATCATTAATTTTGACCCACTTCGAGATGAAAGACCACTTTAATTTTGACATCAGCCGAAACTGTACACCAAGATCTTCTATAAAACGCTTTCCAAACCCACTTAGCGAGCTAACTGTAGCTGCATCAGCTGAAATAAAGTTATCGGCGGAAATATTTCCTTTATAAATTCAGATGATTTGGGAACATAAATCAAGAGCTTTTTCATAAAGCTTTCAAAATCTATTAACCTAGGTGTTCTCTGATTTATTTAAATTATTGATGACCGAATACGTGGCAAAAATATTCAAAATGCACATCACTAATTTTGACCCACTTCTAGATGAAAGACCAATTTCATTTTGACATCATCCGAAATTGTACACCAAGATCTTTCATTAAAGGCCTTCCAAACCCAGTTACTGAGCTAACTGTAGCTGCATCAGGTGAAATAAATTTAGCGGCGGATCGATTTCCTTTGTAAATTCAGAAAAAGAAAAATAACTGAATCTTACATGATTTGTGCACATTAATCAAGAGCATTTTCATAAAGCTTTCAAAATCTATTAACCCAGGTGTTCTAAGATTTTTGTAAAAATAATTTTTGGGCAAGTCCGTGGCCAAAATATTCAAAATGCGCATCATTAATTTTGACCCACTTCTTGATGAAAGACCACTTTAATTTTGACATCAGCCGAAACTGTACACCAAGAACTTCTATAAAACGCTTTCCAAACCCACTTAGCGAGCTAACTGTAGCTGTATCAGCTGAAATAAAGTTATCGGCGGAAAGATTTCCTTTATAAATTCAGATGATTTGGGAACATAAATCAAGAGCTTTTTCAAAAAGATTTCAGAATCTGTTAACCTAGGTGTTCTCTGATTTATTTAAATTATTGATGACCGAATACGTGGCAAAAATATTCAAAACGCAGATCATTAATTTTGACCCACTTCTAGATGAAAGACCACTTTAATTTTGACATCAGCCGAAACTGTACACCAAGATCTTCTATAAAACGCTTTCCAAACCCACTTAGCGAGCTAACTGTAGCTGCATCAGCTGAAATAAAGTTATCGGCGGAAAGATTTCCTTTATAAATTCAGATGATTTGGGAATATAAATCAAGAGCTTTTTCATAAAGCTTTCAAAATCTATTAATCTAGGTGTTCTCTGATTTATTTAAATTATTGATGACCGAATACGTGGCAAAAATATTCAAAATGCACATCACTAATTTTGACCCACTTCTAGATGAAAGACCAATTTCATTTTGACATCATCCGAAATTGTACACCAAGATCTTTCATTAAACGCCTTCCAAACCCAGTTACTGAGCTAACTGTAGCTGCATCAGGTGAAATAAAGTTAGCGGCGGATCGATTTCCTTTGTAAATTCAGAAAAAGAAAAATAACTGAATCGTACAAGATTTGTGTAAATAAATCAAGAGCCTTTTCATAAAGCTTTCAAAATCTATTAACCCAGGTGTTCTAAGATTTTTGTAAAAATAATTTTTGGGCAAGTCCGTGGCCAAAATATTCAAAATGTGCATTATTAATTTTGACCCACTTCGAGATGAAAAACCACTTTAATTTTGACATCAGCCGAAACTGTACACCAAGAACTTCTATAAAACGCTTTCCAAACCCACTTAGCGAGCTAACTGTAGCTGCATCAGCTGAAATAAAGTTATCGGCGGAAAGATTTCCTTTATAAATTCAGATGATTTGGAAACATAAATCAAGAGCTTTTTCATAAAGCTTTCAGAATCCATTAACCTAGGTGTTCTCTGATTTATTTAAATTATTGATGACCGAATATGTGGCAAAAATATTCAAAATGCACATCATTAATTTTGACCCAATTCTAGATGAAAGACCACTTTAATTTTGACATCATCCGAAACTGTACACCAAAATCTTTCACAAAACGCCTTCCAAACCCGGTTACTGAGCTAACTGTAGCTAGCTGCATCAGGTGAAATAAAGTTAGCGGCGGATCGATTTCCTTTGTAAATTCAGAAAAAGAAAAATAACTGAATCTTACATGATTTGTGTACATTAATCAAGAGCCTTTTCATAAAGCTTTCAAAATCTATTAACGCACGTGTTCTAAGATTTTTGTAAAAATAATTTTTGGGCAAGTCCGTGGCCAAAATATTCAAAATGCGCATCATTAATTTTGACCCACTTCTAGATGAAAGACCACTTTAATTTTGACATCAGCCGAAACTGTACACCAAGAACTTCTATAAAACGCTTTCCAAACCCACTTAGCGAGCTAACTGTAGCTGCATCAGCTGAAATAAAGTTATCGGCGGAAATATTTCCTTTATAAATTCAGATGATTTGGGAACATAAATCAAGAGCTTTTTCATAAAGCTTTCAGAATCTGTTAACCTAGGTGTTCTCTGATTTATTTAAATTATTGATGACCGAATACGTGGCAAGAATATTCAAAATGCACATCATTAATTTTGACCCACTTCTAGATGAAAGACCACTTTAATTTTGACATCAGCCGAAACTGTACACCAAGAACTTCTATAAAACGCTTTCCAAACCCACTTAGCGAGCTAACTGTAGCTGCATCAGCTGAAATAAAGTTATCGGCGGAAATATTTCCTTTATAAATTCAGATGATTTGGGAACATAAATCAAGAGCTTTTTCATAAAGCTTTCAGAATCTGTTAACCTAGGTGTTCTCTGATTTATTTAAATTATTGATGACCGAATACGTGGCAAGAATATTCAAAATGCACATCATTAATTTTGACCCACTTCTAGATGAAAGCCCAATTTCATTTTGACATCATCCGAAATCGTACACCAAGATCTTTCATTAAACGCCTTCCAAACCCAGTTACTGAGCTAACTGTAGCTGCATCAGGTGAAATAAAGTTAGCGGCGGATCGATTTCCTTTGTAAATTCAGAAAAAGAAAAATAACTGAATCTTACATGATTTGTGTACATTAATCAAGAGCCTTTTCATAAAGCTTTCAAAATCTATTAACCCAGGTGTTCTAAGATTTTTGTAAAAATAATTTTTGGGCAAGTCCGTGGCCAAAATACTCAAAATGCGCATCATTAATTTTGACCCACTTCTAGATGAAAGACCACTTTAATTTTGACGTCAGCCGAAACTGTACACCAAGAACTTCTATAAAACGCTTTCCAAACCCACTTAGCGAGCTAACTGTAGCTGCATCAGCTGAAATAAAGTTATCGGCGGAAATATTTCCTTTATAAATTCAGATGATTTGGGAACATAAATCAAGAGCTTTTTCATAAAGCTTTCTGAATCCATTAACCTAGGTAATGTCTGATTTATTTAAATTATTGATGACCGAATATGTGGCAAAAATATTCAAAATGCACATCATTAAATTTGACCCACTTCTAGATGAAAGACCACTTTAATTTTGACATCATCCGAAACTGTACACCAAAATCTTTCACAAAACGCCTTCCAAACCCAGTTACTGAGCTAACTGTAGCTGCATCAGGTGAAATAAATTTAGCGGCGGATCGATTTCCTTTGTAAATTCAGAAAAAGAAAAATAACTGAATCTTACATGATTTGTGTACATTAATCAAGAGCCTTTTCATAAAGCTTTCAAAATCTATTAACCCACGTGTTCTAAGATTTTTGTAAAAATAATTTTTGGGCAAGTCCGTGGCCAAAATATTCAAAATGCGCATCATTAATTTTGACCCACTTCTAGATGAAAGACCACTTTAATTTTGACGTCAGCCGAAACTGTACACCAAGAACTTCTATAAAACGCTTTCCAAACCCACTTATCGAGCTAACTGTAGCTGTATCAGCTGAAATAAAGTTATCGGCGGAAAGATTTCCTTTATAAATTCAGATGATTTGGGAATATAAATCAAGAGCTTTTTCATAAAACTTTCAGAATCTGTTAACCTAGGTGTTCTCTGATTTATTTAAATTATTGATGACCGAATACGTGGCAAAAATATTCAAAACGCAGATCATTAATTTTGACCCACTTCTAGATGAAAGACCACTTTAATTTTCACATCAGCCGAAACTGTACACCAAGATCTTCTATAAAACGCTTTCCAAACCCACTTAGCGAGCTAACTGTAGCTGCATCAGCTGAAATAATGTTATCGGCGGAAAGATTTCCTTTATAAATTCAGATGATTTGAGAACATAAATCAAGAGCTTTTTCATAAAGCTTTCAAAATCTATTAATCTAGGTGTTCTCTGATTTATTTAAATTATTGATGACCGAATACGTTGCAAAAATATTCAAAATGCACATCACTAATTTTGACCCACTTCTAGATGAAAGACCAATTTCATTTTGACATCATCCGAAATTGTACACCAAGATCTTTCATTAAACGCCTTCCAAACCCAGTTACTGAGCTAACTGTAGCTGCATCAGGTGAAATAAAGTTAGCGGCGGTTTTCCTTTGTAAATTTAGAAAAAGAAAAATAACTGAATCTTACATGATTTGTGTACATTAATCAAGAGCCTTTTCATAAAGCTTTCAAAATCTATTAACCCAGGTGTTCTAAGATTTTTGAAAAAATAATTTTTGGGCAAGTCCGTGGCCAAAATATTCAAAATGAGCATTATTAATTTTGACCCACTTCGAGATGAAAGACCACTTTAATTTTGACATCAGCCGAAACTGTACACCAAGAACTTCTATAAAACGCTTTCCAAACCCACTTAGCGAGCTAACTGTAGCTGCATCAGCTGAAATAAAGTTATCGGCGGAAAGATTTCCTTTATAAATTCAGATGATTTGGGAACATAAATCAAGAGCTTTTTCATAAAGCTTTCAGAATCCATTAACCTAGGTATTTTCTGATTTATTTAAATTATTGATGATCGAATACGTGGCAAAAATATTCAAAATGCACATCACTAATTTTGACCCACTTCTAGATGAAAGACCAATTTCATTTTGACATCATCCGAAATTGTACACCAAGATCTTTCATGAAACGCCTTCCAAACCCAGTTACTGAGCTAACTGTAGCTGCATCAGGTGAAATAAAGTTAGCGGCGGATCGATTTCCTTTGTAAATTCAGAAAAAGAAAAATAACTGAATCTTACATGATTTGTGTACATTAATCAAGAGCCTTTTCATAAAGCTTTCAAAATCTATTAACCCAGGTGTTCTAAGATTTTTGAAAAAATAATTTTTGGGCAAGTCCGTGGCCAAAATACTCAAAATGCGCATCATTAATTTTGACCCACTTCTAGATGAAAGACCACTTTAGTTTTGACGTCAGCCGAAACTGTACACCAAGAACTTCTATAAAACGCTTTCCAAACCCACTTAGCGAGCTAACTGTAGCTGCATCAGCTGAAATAAAGTTATCGGCGGAAAGATTTCCTTTATAAATTCAGATGATTTGGGAACATAAATCAAGAGCTTTTCCATAAAGCTTTCAGAATCTGTTAACCTAGGTGTTCTCTGATTTATTTAAATTATTGATGACCGAATACGTGGCAAAAATATTCAAAATGCACATCATTAATTTTGACCCACTTCGAGATGAAAGACCACTTTAATTTTGACATCAGCCGAAACTGTACACCAAGAACTTCTATAAAACGCTTTCCAAACCCACTTAGCGAGCTAACTGTAGCTGCATCAGCTGAAATAATGTTATCGGCGGAAAGATTTCCTTTATAAATTCAGATGATTTGGGAACATAAATCAAGAGCTTTTTCATAAAGCTTTCAGAATCCATTAACCTAGGTGTTCTCTGATTTATTTAAATTATTGATGACCGAATATGTGGCAAAAATATTCAAAATTCACATCATTAATTTTGACCCACTTCTAGTTGAAAGACCACTTTAATTTTGACATCATCCGAAACTGTACAGTAAAATCTTTCACAAAACGCCTTCCAAACCCAGTTACTGAGCTAACTGTAGCTGCATCAGTACGGTTACCATCAGTTTGTCACTGACATAAACGCCGTCGAGAACGTAATTTACTTTCTATACATCTCGCTCGCACTCGCATATTAGTGCAAACGGGATGTATAGAAAGTAAATTACGTTCTCGACGGCGTTTATGTCAGTGACAAACTGATGGTAACCGTACAGGTGAAATAAAGTTAGCGGCGGATCGATTTCCTTTGTAAATTCAGAAAAAGAAAAATAACCGAATCTTACATGATTTGTGTACATTAATCAAGAGCCTTTTCATAAAGCTTTCAAAATCTATTAACCCAGGTGTTCTAAGATTTTTGTAAAAATAATTTTTGGGCAAGTCCGTGGCCAAAATATTCAAAATGCGCATCATTAATTTTGACCTACTTCTAGATGAAAGACCACTTTAATTTTGACATCAGCCGAAACTGTACACCAAGAAGTTCTATAAAACGCTTTCCAAACCCACTTAGCGAGCTAACTGTAGCTGCATCAGCTGAAATAAAGTTATCGGCGGAAATATTTCCTTTATAAATTCAGTTGATTTGGGAACATAAATCAAGAGCTTTTTCATAAAGCTTTCAGAATCTGTTAACCTAGGTGTTCTCTGATTTATTTAAATTATTGATGACCGAATACGTGGCAAGAATATTCAAAATGCACATCATTAATTTTGACCCACTTCTAGATGAAAGACCACTTTAATTTTGACATCAGCCGAATCTGTACACCAGGATCTTCTATAAAACGCTTTCCAAACCCACTTAGCGAGCTAACTGTAGCTGCATCAGCTGAAATAAAGTTATCGGCGGAAATATTTCCTTTATAAATTCAGATGATTTGGGAACATAAATCAAGAGCTTTTTCATAAAGCTTTCAGAATCCATAAACCTAGGTAATGTCTGATTTATTTAAATTATTGATGACCGAATATGTGGCAAAAATATTCAAAATGCACATCATTAATTTTGACCCACTTCTAGATGAAAGACCACTTTAATTTTGACATCATCCGAAACTGTACACCAAAATCTTTCACAAAACGCCTTCCAAACCCAGTTACTGAGCTAACTGTAGCTGCATCAGGTGAAAGAAAGTTAGCGGCGGATCGATTTCCTTTGTAAATTCAGAAAAAGAAAAATAACTGAATCTTACATGATTTGTGTACATTAATCAAGAGCCTTTTCATAACGCTTTCAAAATCTATTAACCCACGTGTTCTAAGATTTTTGTAAAAATAATTTTTGGGCAAGTCCGTGGCCAAAATATTCAAAATGCGCATCATTAATTTTGACCTACTTCTAGATGAAAGACCACTTTAATTTTGACATGAGCCGAAACTGTACACCAAAAACTTCTATAAAACGCTTTCCAAACCCACTTAGCGAGCTAACTGTAGCTGCATCAGCTGAAATAAAGTTATCGGCGGAAATATTTCCTTTATAAATTCAGATGATTTGGGAACATAAATCAAGAGCTTTTTCATAAAGCTTTCAGAATCCATTAACCTAGGAAATGTCTGATTTATTTAAATTATTGATGACCGAATATGTGGCAAAAATATTCAAAATGCACATCATTAATTTTGACCCACTTCTAGATGAAAGACCACTTTAATTTTGACATCATCCGAAACTGTACACCAAAATCTTTCACAAAACGCCTTCCAAACCCAGTTACTGAGCTAACTGTAGCTGCATCAGGTGAAAGAAAGTTAGCGGCGGATCGATTTCCTTTGTAAATACAGAAAAAGAAAAATAACTGAATCTTACATGATTTGTGTACATTAATCAAGAGCCTTTTCATAAAGCTTTCAAAATCTATTAACCCACGTGTTCTAAGATTTTTGTAAAAATAATTTTTGGGCAAGTCCGTGGCCAAAATATTCAAAATGCGCATCATTAATTTTGACCTACTTCTAGATGAAAGACCACTTTAATTTTGACATGAGCCGAAACTGTACACCAAGAACTTCTATAAAACGCTTTCCAAACCCACTTAGCGAGCTAACTGTAGCTGCATCAGCTGAAATAAAGTTATCGGCGGAAATATTTCCTTTATAAATTCAGATGATTTGGGAACATAAATCAAGAGCTTTTTCATAAAGCTTTCAGAATCTGTTAACCTAGGTGTTCTCTGATTTATTTAAATTATTGATGACCGAATACGTGGCAAGAATATTCAAAATGCACATCATTAATTTTGACCCAATTCTAGATGAAAGACCACTTTAATTTTGACATCAGCCGAAACTGTACACCAAGATCTTCTATAAAACGCTTTCCAAACCCACTTAGCGAGCTAACTGTAGCTGCATCAGCTGATATTAAGTTATCGGCGGACAGATTTCCTTTATAAATTCAGATGATTTGGGAACATAAATCAAGAGCTTTTTCATAAAGCTTTCAAAATCTATTAACCTAGGTGTTCTCTGATTTATTTAAATTATTCATGACCGAATACGTGGCAAATATATTCAAAATGCACATCACTAATTTTGACCCACTTCTAGATGAAAGACCAATTTCATTTTGACATCGTCCGAAATTGTACACCAAGATCTTTCATTAAACGCCTTCCAAAACCAGTTACTGAGCTAACTGTAGCTGCATCAGGTGAAATAAAGTTAGCGGCGGATCGATTTCCTTTGTAAATTCAGAAAAAGAAAAATAACTGAATCATACATGATTTGTGTACATTAATCAAGAGCCTTTTCATAAAGCTTTCAAAATCTATTAACCCAGGTGTTCTAAGATTTTTGTAAAAATAATTTTTGGGCAAGTCCGTGGCCAAAATACTCAAAATGCGCATCATTAATTTTGACCCACTTCTAGATGAAAGACCACTTTAATTTTGACGTCAGCTGAAACTGTACACCAAGAACTTCTATAAAACGCTTTCCAAACCCACTTAGCGAGCTAACTGTAGCTGCATCAGCTGAAATAAAGTTATCGGCGGAAATATTTCCTTTATAAATTCAGATGATTTGGGAACATAAATCAAGAGCTTTTTCATAAAGCTTTCAAAATCTATTAACCTAGGTGTTCTCTGATTTATTTAAATTATTGATGACCGAATACGTGGCAAAAATATTCAAAATGCACATCACTAATTTTGACCCACTTCTAGATGAAAGACCAATTTCATTTTGACATCACCCGAAATTGTACACCAAGATCTTTCATTAAACGCCTTCCAAACCCAGTTACTGAGCTAACTGTAGCTGCATCAGGTGAAATAATGTTAGCGGCGGATCGATTTCCTTTGTAAATTCAGAAATAGAAAAATAACTGAATCTTACATGATTTGTGTACATTAATCAAGAGCCTTTTCATAAAGCTTTCAAAATCTATTAACCCAGGTGTTCTAAGGTTTTTGTAAAAATAATTTTTGGGCAAGTCCGTAGCCAAAATATTCAAAACGCGCATCATTAATTTTGACCCACTTCTAGATGAAAGACCAATTTCGTTTTGACATCATCCGAAATTGTACACCAAGATCTTTCATTAAACGCCTTCCAAACCCAGTTACTGAGCTAACTGTAGCTGCATCAGGTGAAATAAAGTTAGCGGCGGATGGATTTCCTTTGTAAATTCAGAAATAGAAAAATAACTGAATCTTACATGATTTGTGTACATTAATCAAGAGCCTTTTCATAAAGCTTTCAAAATCTATTAACCCAGGTGTTCTAAGGTTTTTGTAAAAATAATTTTTGGGCAAGTCCGTAGCCAAAATATTCAAAACGCGCATCATTAATTTTGACCCACTTCTAGATGAAGGTCTTTCATCTAGAAGTGGGTCAAAATTAGTGATGTGCATTTTGAATATATTTGCCACGTATTCGGTCATCAATAATTTAAATAAATGAGAGAACACCTAGGTTAATAGATTTTGAAAGCTTTATGAAAAAGCTCTTGATTTATGTTCCCAAATCATCTGAATTTATAAAGGAAATCTTTCCGCCGATAGCATAATATCAGCTGATGCAGCTACAGTTAGCTCGCTAAGTGGGTTTGGAAAGCGTTTTATAGGAGATCTTGGTGTACAGTTTCGGCTGACGTCAAAATTAAAGTGGTCTTTCATCTAGAAGTGGGTCAAAATTAATGATGTGCATTTTGAATATTTTTGCCACATATTCGGTCATCAATAATTTAAATAAATCAGAGAACACCTAGGTTAATGGATTCTGAAAGCTTTATGAAAAAGCTCTTGATTTATGTTCCCAAATCAACTGAATTTATAAAGGAAATCTTTCCGCCGATAACTTAATATCAGCTGATGCAGCTACAGTTAGCTCGCTAAGTGGGTTTGGAAAGCGATTTGTGAAAGATTTTGGTGTACAGTTTCGGATGATGTCAAAATTAAAGTGGTCTTTCATCTAGAAGTGGGTCAAAATTAATGATGTGCATTTTGAATATTTTTGCCACATATTCGGTCATCAATGATTTAAATAAATCAGAGAACACCTAGGTTAATGGATTCTGAAAGCTTTATGAAAAAGCTCTTGATTTATGTTCCCAAATCATCTGAATTTATAAAGGAAATCTTTCCGCCGATAACTTTATTTCAGCTGATGCAGCTACAGTTAGCTCGCTAAGTGGGTTTGGAAAGCGTTTTATAAAAGTTCTTGGTGTACAGTTTCGGCTGATGTCAAAATTAAAGTGGTCTTTCATCTCGAAGTGGGTCAAAATTAATGATGCGCATTTTGAATATTTTGGCCACGGACTTGCCCAAAAATTATTTTTACAAAAATCTTAGAACACCTGGGTTAATAGATTTTGAAAGCTTTATGAAAAGGCTCTTGATTAATGTACACAAATCATGTAAGATTCAGTTATTTTTCTTTTTCTGAATTTATAAAGGAAATCGATCCGCCGCTAACTTTATTTCACCTGATGCAGCTACAGTTAGCTCAGTAACTGGGTTTGGAAGGCGTTTAATGAAAGATCTTGGTGTACAATTTCGGATGATGTCAAAATGAAATTGGTCTCTCATCTAGAAGTGGGTCAAAATTAGTGATGTGCATTTTGAATATTTTTGCCACCTATTCGGTCATCAATAATTTAAATAAATCAGAGAACACCTAGGTTAATAGATTTTCAAAGCTTTATGAAAAAGCTCTTGATTTATGTTCCCAAATCATCTGAATTTATAAAGGAAATATTTCCGCCGATAACTTTATTTCAGCTGATGCAGCTACAGTTAGCTCGCTAAGTGGGTTTGGAAAGCGTTTTATAGAAGATCTTGGTGTACAGTTTCGGCTGATGTCAAAATTAAAGTGGTCTTTCATCTCGAAGTGGGTCAAAATTAATGATGCGCATTTTGAATATTTTGGCCACGGACTTGCCCAAAAATTATTTTTACAAAAATCTTAGAACACGTGGATTAATAGATTTCGAAAGCTTTATGAAAAGGCCCTTGATTTATTTACACAAATCTTGTAAGATTCAGTTATTTTTCTTTTTCTGAATTTACAAAGGAAATCGATCCGCCGCTAACTTTATTTCACCTGATGCAGCTACAGTTAGCTCAGTAACTGGCTTTGGAAGGCGTTTAATGAAAGGCGTTTAATTATTCTGGCAACCCTGGCCAGGAAAACATTGAAAGAGAGAGCTCCTATTGTTTTAATTCATTATAAATTAAATAAACCTTACGTGAAATGTAGTTGTGAACACCAAAGTGCAGAACCAAGACTTGGGCTCGAATATCCGCCACATTGGACCACTTAGCACTATAATTAAACACATCACGACCTCGGTAAGCACAACTTCTACTATTGTTTTACATTCAAAACGAAAAATAACGTCTTATTTTTGGCAAAACAACGGGATTAATACACGCCACGATCAGCTGATTGGGCGAATTCTGACAGCTACTTGACGACTGACACAAATCACCGTCTACCAACATTAATAATCGTAGACGTGTGTTGCTAGTGCAAAGGTGCGTTCTGAAATCTCCCAGATTATAGACTCACGAATGAAACTATAGTAAACTACTAAATAAGATTGCACGTTATAATCGTTTAGTTTTACTATTTGACGTTAGTAACCCAAATAAGATACTAACATGGACAAAAAAACAGAAAGCTTAAGAAAGACAGTGTTGCGACCACGCAAAAAATTAGATTCGAAATTAAGAACTCACAGCGATGAAGAAGGGTTACATGATCATCAAATGTGTCTTAAAAAAATGAATGAAGATGACAAATTGATTCACAGACTAAAACAGGAAATTTCATCGCTGAAAGAAGAAAATAAAGTATTATCTAATTGCCAACATGATAAACAGTTTGAAGAAATACTCAAAGAAAATTATGTGCTCAGACAACGTTTAGCGGAAACCCAAGAAAAATACGATGATCTAGAAAAAAACAGTAATTGTACAAGAGGGTCTACTGATAATGAAGATATGGAAATATTAACGCCACTTAAACAGAAAATAAAGAAAAAAGAGGAAGAGAATCTATCACTGGCAATGCGAATTGAGGACCTGGAAGCTGAAAATAAACAGTTATTTGAAACAATGAAGAATCCTGAGTCATCTGCTAACGAATTCATTCAAAATATAAATAAAATTAGTAAACTCGAAGGAGATATTATTTGCTACAAAAATAAGATAAAGAAACTTACTCGTAGATTAAGCAAGATAATAACAGATTACCAAAACCTAAAAAGTATTCAGGAGATATCGAAAGCAAATAAAGTTTCACTACACAGATTACAAAGATCAATACAACTCTTGCAAAGAAATACTCAGGATATTAAGAAGAGGATAGTTTGTGAAAATACCATAACAAACAAACATACCATAGACCACCCTACCCAAACTATTGACGACACTACACAGGCGTCCTTGGACACAAATGACAATATCCCTTCAAATATCCAGGAGAAACCGAATCTTTTATTAGTCTCTGATTTTCATGGAACTGAATTAATCTCTATATTATCCAGAATAAGGAAAAGTGATTACAATTTCACAGCGGATGTAATCAATTTGGGAACAACTGATAGAGTTCTACAAGACTTAAAGGAGAAGGTCAAATTGTATACTCGAAAGGATTGTGTAGTAATCATGTGTGGAGGAAGCGACTACAGTATATACTCACCATTTCAAACTACTGCTATCATTGAAGAAACTGTTAAATCTCTTTCTCATTGTAATGTTATTGTATGCCACATTCCAAGCAGCATCGATGAGAATGCTTTTGAATTTAACTCCTTTGTTAGTAAAGTCAATAGACTTTTGCATGATCGCCTGCTAAAATATGATTTTGCGTTTGTGCAAAATGTTGACCGCAACCTTTCGCTTGTTGATTATAAAAATGATGGCTATAAATTGAAAATGACTGGCAAATTTAAACTTGCTACATCAATAAATACAGCTCTTAAACAAATTAATGAACGTTTTTATAATGGACTGTCTTTTTTATGAGTAATGTTAGTTCGAATACTTGTGTAGATAAATATAAATTGCGTAAACTTTTCCTAATGCACCTGAATGTTAATAGGCTACGTAACAAATTACTTAGCTTAGAATCTTTTATTGAACTAGACATAAGTGAGAAACCTCATATTATCTTCTTGACAGAAACATGGCTAGAACCTGATGAATACGTTTCGATCCACCTACCAGGATACATAGTTGCCACTCAGTCATCACGAATTTGTACAAAAGGAGGAGGCACAATCATTTTCATCCGGTCAGATATTGCTGACCGCTACAAAGTGGTAGATGTTAAACCTTACTTGCGTGAAAAAGTATTTGAACTTTCTTCAATTATCCTGGAAATAACTCCTAACTACAAATTCTGCCTGACAGTATTATATAGATGCCCTAATTCTAATATAAAGGATTTCATGGTTATTCTGGAAAATTACCTAAATAAGATGAATTTACGTAATATGGTTATTGCTGGTGATTTTAATATAAATTTCGGAAATTTAAATGACAATAAAACTAAAGCATTGCTGCAGTTATTATTAGAACATAACATTAAGCCAACTATAACAGATTCGACTAGGACCACAGTGAATTCTTCTACTACAGTGGATAATATTCTTATAAACTGTGAACACTACTCTGACGCACACGTTATTCCATGCTCGTTTTCTGATCATGACGTCCAACACCTAACGCTTAGTTTTCCAGCCAGCTATGATTCTAGTAAACCAAAAGTTATACAAAAGAGAATCTTCCATGCCGAATCAATTCAAGCATTTCAAGACGATTTTAAAAACATTGATTGGGACTTACAGTTTGCAAATACGGATTGTAATGAAAAGCTTGAAATATTTTACAGTTCATTTAATCTCTTGGCTGCCAAACACTTCCCTTATAAAACAATTGTGTGTGCACAAAAGCCTAAAAAGTGGCTCACTAAGGGAATAAAAAAATCTAGTCGTTATAAAAGAAAGCTACTTATACTGTCACGAAAAAATAAAGATGAAGCTTTTCGTTCCTATTTCAAATTATATAAAAGAACTTTCAAGAAAGTACTGGTTACTGCTAGGAAAAATCACACAAAGAAAACAATTTCTAGAGCTAAAAATAAATCAAAGGCAATTTGGAATTTAGTAAGAGAAAACACAGGTAAATGCAAGACAAATGACAAGATTTCCCTCAAAATAGATAATGACATGATTAATGATGACAAAACGGTTGCAAACTACTTTAATAATTTCTTTGTTAGTGTCGGCGAAAGCACAACAAAAGTTGATGAGTCTAATTTCATGACATTGCTTAAAAAACGGGGCACTAGTTGCAATCGATCGATATTCTTGACGCCAATCATTGAGCCTGAAGTTGTTCGTATTGTCAAAAATCTTAAAAGTACATATTCGACAGGACCAGATAATTTAGATACCAATATAATTAAAATGAACATTGATGTGTTATGTATACCTTTGTGCATCATCTTTAATGATTGTTTACTTAATGGAACCTTCCCCGATCTATTCAAAAAAGCAAAAGTTGTTGTAATTCATAAAAAGGGAAGCAAAACCGATATGAACAATTTCAGACCCATATCTCTGTTGCCAATTCTTGCCAAAGTATTTGAAAAATGCATAGCCACAAGAATACAATCTCATTTTGAAAACCATGACCTTTTTACCTCGCATCAATACGGCTTTAGGAGAAATAGAAACACGTTGGCGGCAGTGAGTAAATTGGTAACAGAAGTTATGACGAACCTTAATACAGGACTTACGTGTGGGGGTATCTTCTGTGATCTCACCAAGGCCTTTGACTGCGTTGATCACGAAACACTCCTAAGTAAACTCGATTTCTACGGGGTACGTGGCATTGCTCTGGCCTTGCTGAGATCATACCTGTCCAACCGGTGCCAATATGTACAACTAAATAATATTTCAAATGAAGCTGCAATAAGATCCGATGAGAAATATGTTAAATATGGAGTTCCACAAGGATCAGTGCTAGGGCCGTTACTATTTATAATATTCATAAATGATCTGCCTGATATGTTAAACTATGGCACTCCATATCTCTACGCTGACGATACAAGTGTTATTTTAAGTGCAACGTCCGTTGAAGATTTAAATGTACACATGCAAAATTCCTGGACGCAGCTTACTAGATGGTTTGCAGCCAACGGATTGAAAATGAACTGCAGTAAAAGTTTTTATATGGCATTTCGTAGGAGCACAACAAGTCCTGATTTTGACTGTGATATCCCAATCAGTAAAGCAAAATGTGTGCAATTCCTAGGCGTAGATCTTGATCCGTACTTGAGGTGGCATGATCAAATCGATAAGATTAATATAAAATTAGCGGGGGCTTGTTATGCTATGAAAACCCTAATGAACATTGCAAGCAAGGAAGTCTTACTAACTATGTACTTTTCATACTTCGAAAGCATAATTAGATATTGCATTGAGGTCTGGGGAAACGGGACTAATACAAATTCACTTCTGCTTAAGCAAAAGAAAGCCCTAAGAATAGACGAAGGATGCCGTACTATACCTGAGTCGCACCGTAGTATATTTATAAATAACAAAATATTGACTGTGATTTCTATGTACCTATACAGAATATGTGTTTATGTGTTCAACAACAAACACTTGTACGCGGAACAGGGTGCGACCATCAATAATTACAAACTGCGAAATAGAAATAGGTTACTCTTAAATGAATCACATTATGTAAATTTTGACAAAAGCTTAAATAATACGGCTATAAGAGTTTACAATTTATTGACCGACGAAATTAAAGATATAAAAGATTTTAAAACTTTTGACAAAACAGTTAAAGAATATTTTTTGAGGCGTCCTTTCTATTCCATAAATGAATACTATGATAAGTTTTTTGACCAATGTACCTGACATCTCTGTAATGCTATTCTATTAAATTAATGTTTTATTATATATTTGTATTCTGATATCTTCACTCTCTCTATTGACTTATTATTATTATTTTGGACATAGTATTCATTTTTATTTTTTATTTTTTATATTTTTTATTTTTATTACTGTTAAACCTATCTGCCTTAGTTTAAGTTATGTCGTAGAAGTTGTATTTGACCATTGTACCTGACATTTGACTTAGTATTATTGTTTTATTTTTTCTGTTTGACTTATGTATAGCTGTGTGTTTTATTATTTCTGTTTTATGTATTGTTGCGATCTCTGTGTTTTTAAAAATTGTATTTGCATGCATTTCTGTGTTTTTTATGCAAATAAATGATGAATATGAATATGAATATGAATATGAATATGAATATAAAGATCTTGGTGTACAATTTCGGATGATGTCAAAATAAAATTGGTCTTTCATCTAGAAGTGGGTCAAAATTAGTGATGTGCATTTTGAATATTTTTGCCACGTATTCGGTCATCAATAATTTAAATAAATCTTTCTGGTCTTTCATCTAGAAGTGGGTCAAAATTAATGATGTGCATTTTGAATATTTTTGCCACATATTCGGTCATCAATGATTTAAATAAATCAGAGAACACCTAGGTTAATGGATTCTGAAAGCTTTATGAAAAAGCTCTTGATTTATGTTCCCAAATCATCTGAATTTATAAAGGAAATCTTTCCGCCGATAACTTTATTTCAGCTGATGCAGCTACAGTTAGCTCGCTAAGTGGGTTTGGAAAGCGTTTTATAAAAGTTCTTGGTGTACAGTTTCGGCTGATGTCAAAATTAAAGTGGTCTTTCATCTCGAAGTGGGTCAAAATTAATGATGCGCATTTTGAATATTTTGGCCACGGACTTGCCCAAAAATTATTTTTACAAAAATCTTAGAACACCTGGGTTAATAGATTTTGAAAGCTTTATGAAAAGGCTCTTGATTAATGTACACAAATCATGTAAGATTCAGTTATTTTTCTTTTTCTGAATTTATAAAGGAAATCGATCCGCCGCTAACTTTATTTCACCTGATGCAGCTACAGTTAGCTCAGTAACTGGGTTTGGAAGGCGTTTAATGAAAGATCTTGGTGTACAATTTCGGATGATGTCAAAATGAAATTGGTCTTTCATCTAGAAGTGGGTCAAAATTAGTGATGTGCATTTTGAATATTTTTGCCACCTATTCGGTCATCAATAATTTAAATAAATCAGAGAACACCTAGGTTAATAGATTTTCAAAGCTTTATGAAAAAGCTCTTGATTTATGTTCCCAAATCATCTGAATTTATAAAGGAAATATTTCCGCCGATAACTTTATTTCAGCTGATGCAGCTACAGTTAGCTCGCTAAGTGGGTTTGGAAAGCGTTTTATAGAAGATCTTGGTGTACAGTTTCGGCTGATGTCAAAATTAAAGTGGTCTTTCATCTCGAAGTGGGTCAAAATTAATGATGCGCATTTTGAATATTTTGGCCACGGACTTGCCCAAAAATTATTTTTACAAAAATCTTAGAACACGTGGATTAATAGATTTCGAAAGCTTTATGAAAAGGCCCTTGATTTATTTACACAAATCTTGTAAGATTCAGTTATTTTTCTTTTTCTGAATTTACAAAGGAAATCGATCCGCCGCTAACTTTATTTCACCTGATGCAGCTACAGTTAGCTCAGTAACTGGCTTTGGAAGGCGTTTAATGAAAGATCTTGGTGTACAATTTCGGATGATGTCAAAATAAAATTGGTCTTTCATCTAGAAGTGGGTCAAAATTAGTGATGTGCATTTTGAATATTTTTGCCACGTATTCGGTCATCAATAATTTAAATAAATCAGAGAACACCTAGGTTAACAGATTCTGAAAGCTTTATGAAAAAGCTCTTGATTTATGTTCCCAAATCATCTGAATTTATAAGGGAAATCTTTCCGCCGATAACTTTATTTCAGCTGATGCAGCTACAGTTAGCTCGCTAAGTGGGTTTGGAAAGCGTTTTATAGAAGTTCTTGGTGTACAGTTTCGGCTGACGTCAAAATTAAAGTGGTCTTTCATCTAGAAGTGGGTCAAATTTAATGATGCGCATTTTGAGTATTTTGGCCACGGACTTGCCCAAAAATTATTTTTACAAAAATCTTAGAACACCTGGGTTAATAGATTTTGAAAGCTTTATGAAAAGGCTCTTGATTAATGTACACAAATCATGTAAGATTCAGTTATTTTTCTTTTTCTGAATTTACAAAGGAAATCGATCCGCCGCTAACTTTATTTCACCTGATGCAGCTACAGTTAGCTCAGTAACTGGGTTTGGAAGGCGTTTAATGAAAGATCTTGGTGTACAATTTCGGATGATGTCAAAATGAAATTGGTCTTTCATCTAGAAGTGGGTCAAAATTAGTGATGTGCATTTTGAATATTTTTGCCACGTATTCGGTCATCAATAATTTAAATAAATCAGAGAACACCTAGGTTAATAGATTTTGAAAGCTTTATGAAAAAGCTCTTGATTTATGTTCCCAAATCATCTGAATTTATAAAGGAAATCTGTCCGCCGATAACTTAATATCAGCTGATGCAGCTACAGTTAGCTCGCTAAGTGGGTTTGTAAAGCGTTTTATAGAAGATCTTGGTGTACAGTTTCAGCTGATGTCAAAATTAAAGTGGTCTTTCATCTAGAAGTGGGTCAAAATTAATGATGTGCATTTTGAATATTCTTGCCACGTATTCGGTCATCAATAATTTAAATAAATCAGAGAACTCCTAGGTTAACAGATTCTGAAAGCTTTATGAAAAAGCTCTTGATTTATGTACCCAAATCATCTGAATTTATAAAGGAAATATTTCCGCCGATAACTTTATTTCAGCTGATGCAGCTACAGTTAGCTCGCTAAGTGGGTTTAGAAAGCGTTTTATAGAAGATCTTGGTGTACAGTTTCGGCTGATGTCAAAATTAATGTGGTCTTTCATCTCGAAGTGGGCCAAAATTAATAATGCGCATTTTGAATATTTTGGCCACGGACTTGCCCAAAAATTATTTTTACAAAAATCTTAGAACACCTGGGTTAATAGATTTTGAAAGCTTTATGAAAAGGCTCTTGATTTATTTACACAAATCTTGTAAGATTCAGTTATTTTTCTTTTTCTGAATTTACAAAGGAAAACCGCCGCTAACTTTATTTCACCTGATGCAGCTACAGTTAGCTCAGTAACTGGGTTTGGAAGGCGTTTAATGAAAGATCTTGGTGTACAATTTCGGATGATGTCAAAATGAAATTGGTCTTTCATCTAGAAGTGGGTCAAAATTAGTGATGTGCATTTTGAATATTTTTGCCACGTATTCGGTCATCAATAATTTAAATAAATCAGAGAACACCTAGATTAATAGATTTTGAAAGCATTATGAAAAAGCTCTTGATTTATGTTCTCAAATCATCTGAATTTATAAAGGAAATCTTTCCGCCGATAACTTTATTTCAGCTGATGCAGCTACAGTTAGCTCGCTAAGTGGGTTTGGAAAGCGTTTTATAGAAGATCTTGGTGTACAGTTTCGGCTGATGTCAAAATTAAAGTGGTCTTTCATCTAGAAGTGGGTCAAAATTAATGATCTGCGTTTTAAATATTTTTGCCACGTATTCGGTCATCAATAATTTAAATAAATCAGAGAACACCTAGGTTAACAGATTCTGAAAGCTTTATGAAAAAGCTCTTGATTTATGTTCCCAAATCATCTGAATTTATAAGGGAAATCTTTCCGCCGATAACATTATTTCAGCTGATGCAGCTACAG
The DNA here is from genome assembly GCF_948474715.1 of Cydia amplana. Classification (NCBI taxonomy): domain Eukaryota; kingdom Metazoa; phylum Arthropoda; class Insecta; order Lepidoptera; family Tortricidae; genus Cydia; species Cydia amplana. The sequence goes on from NC_086088.1 coordinate 6,706,511, forward strand.
TTAGCTCGCTAAGTGGGTTTGGAAAGCGTTTTATAGAAGTTCTTGGTGTACAGTTTCGGCTGATGTCAAAATTAAAGTGGTCTTTCATCTCGAAGTGGGTCAATATTAATGATGCGCATTTTGAATATTTTGGCCACGGACTTGCCCAAAAATTATTTTTACAAAAATCTTAGAACACCTGGGTTAATAGATTTTGAAAGCTTTATGAAAAGGCTCTTGATTAATGTACACAAATCATGTAAGATTCAGTTATTTTTCTTTTTCTGAATTTATAAAGGAAATCGATCCGCCGCTAACATTATTTCACCTGATGCAGCTACAGTTAGCTCAGTAACTGGGTTTGGAAGGCGTTTAATGAAAGATCTTGGTGTACAATTTCGGATGATGTCAAAATGAAATTGGTCTTTCATCTAGAAGTGGGTCAAAATTAGTGATGTGCATTTTGAATATTTTTGCCACGTATTCGGTCATCAATAATTTAAATAAATCAGAGAACACCTAGGTTAATAGATTTTGAAAGCTTTATGAAAAAGCTCTTGATTTATGTTCCCAAATCATCTGAATTTATAAAGGAAATATTTCCGCCGATAACTTTATTTCAGCTGATGCAGCTACATTTAGCTCGCTAAGTGGGTTTGGAAAGCGTTTTATAGAAGATCTTGGTGTACAGTTTCGGCTGATGTCAAAATTAAAGTGGTCTTTCATCTCGAAGTGGGTCAAAATTAATGATGCGCATTTTGAATATTTTGGCCACGGACTTGCCCAAAAATTATTTTTACAAAAATCTTAGAACACGTGGGTTAATAGATTTCGAAAGCTTTATGAAAAGGCCCTTGATTTATTTACACAAATCTTGTAAGATTCAGTTATTTTTCTTTTTCTGAATTTACAAAGGAAATCGATCCGCCGCTAACTTTATTTCACCTGATACAGCTACAGTTAGCTCAGTAACTGGCTTTGGAAGGCGTTCAATGAAAGATCTTGGTGTACAATTTCGGATGATGTCAAAATGAAATTGGTCTTTCATCTAGAAGTGGGTCAAAATTAGTGATGTGCATTTTGAATATTTTTTCCACGTATTCGGTCATCAATAATTTAAATAAATCAGAGAACACCTAGGTTAATAGATTTTGAAAGCTTTATGAAAAAGCTCTTGATTTATGTTCCCAAATCATCTGAATATATAAAGGAAATCTTTCCGCCGATAACTTTATTTCAGCTGATGCAGCTACAGTTAGCTCGCTAAGTGGGTTTGGAAAGCGTTTTATAGAAGATCTTGGTGTACAGTTTCGGCTGATGTCAAAATTAAAGTGGTCTTTCATCTAGAAGTGGGTCAAAATTAATGATGTGCATTTTGAATATTTTTGCCACGTATTCGGTCATCAATAATTTAAATAAATCAGAGAACACCTAGGTTAACAGATTCTGAAAGCTTTATGAAAAAGCTCTTGATTTATGTTCCCAAATCATCTGAATTTATAAAGGAAATCTTTTCGCCGATAACTTTATTACAGCTGATGCAGCTACAGTTAGCTCGCTAAGTGGGTTTGGAAAGCGTTTTATAGAAGTTCTTGGTGTACAGTTTCGGCTGACGTCAAAATTAAAGTGGTCTTTCATCTAGAAGTGGGTCAAATTTAATGATGCGCATTTTGAGTATTTTGGCCACGGACTTGCCCAAAAATTATTTTTACAAAAATCTTAGAACACCTGGGTTAATAGATTTTGAAAGCTTTATGAAAAGGCTCTTGATTAATGTACACAAATCATGTAAGATTCAGTTATTTTTCTTTTTCTGAATTTACAAAGGAAATCGATCCGCCGCTAACTTTATTTCACCTGATGCAGCTACAGTTAGCTCAGTAACTGGGTTTGGAAGGCGTTTAATGAAAGATCTTGGTGTACAATTTCGGATGATGTCAAAATGAAATTGGTCTTTCATCTAGAAGTGGGTCAAAATTAGTGATGTGCATTTTGAATATTTTTGCCACGTATTCGGTCATCAATAATTTAAATAAATCAGAGAACACCTAGGTTAATAGATTTTGAAAGCTTTATGAAAAAGCTCTTGATTTATGTTCCCAAATCATCTGAATTTATAAAGGAAATCTGTCCGCCGATAACTTAATATCAGCTGATGCAGCTACAGTTAGCTCGCTAAGTGGGTTTGGAAAGCGTTTTATAGAAGATCTTGGTGTACAGTTTCAGCTGATGTCAAAATTAAAGTGGTCTTTCATCTAGAAGTGGGTCAAAATTAATGATGTGCATTTTGAATATTCTTGCCACGTATTCGGTCATCAATAATTTAAATAAATCAGAGAACTCCTAGGTTAACAGATTCTGAAAGCTTTATGAAAAAGCTCTTGATTTATGTACCCAAATCATCTGAATTTATAAAGGAAATATTTCCGCCGATAACTTTATTTCAGCTGATGCAGCTACAGTTAGCTCGCTAAGTGGGTTTAGAAAGCGTTTTATAGAAGATCTTGGTGTACAGTTTCGGCTGATGTCAAAATTAATGTGGTCTTTCATCTCGAAGTGGGCCAAAATTAATAATGCGCATTTTGAATATTTTGGCCACGGACTTGCCCAAAAATTATTTTTACAAAAATCTTAGAACACCTGGGTTAATAGATTTTGAAAGCTTTATGAAAAGGCTCTTGATTTATTTACACAAATCTTGTAAGATTCAGTTATTTTTCTTTTTCTGAATTTACAAAGGAAAACCGCCGCTAACTTTATTTCACCTGATGCAGCTACAGTTAGCTCAGTAACTGGGTTTGGAAGGCGTTTAATGAAAGATCTTGGTGTACAATTTCGGATGATGTCAAAATGAAATTGGTCTTTCATCTAGAAGTGGGTCAAAATTAGTGATGTGCATTTTGAATATTTTTGCCACGTATTCGGTCATCAATAATTTAAATAAATCAGAGAACACCTAGGTTAACAGATTCTGAAAGCTTTATGAAAAAGCTCTTGATTTATGTTCCCAAATCATCTGAATTTATAAAGGAAATCTTTCCGCCGATAACTTTATTTCAGCTGATGCAGCTACAGTTAGCTCGCTACGTGGGTTTGGAAAGCGTTTTATAGAAGTTCTTGGTGTACAGTTTCGGCTGACGTCAAAATTATAGTGGTCTTTCATCTAGAAGTGGGTCAAAATTAATGATGCGCATTTTGAGTATTTTGGCCACGGACTTGCCCAGAAATTATTTTTACAAAAATCTTAGAACACGTGGGTTAATAGATTTCGAAAGCTTTATGAAAAGGCTCTTGATTTATTTACACAAATCTTGTAAGATTCAGTTATTTTTCTTTTTCTGAATTTACAAAGGAAATCGATCCGCCGCTAACTTTATTTCACCTGATGCAGCTACAGTGAGCTCAGTAACTGGCTTTGGAAGGCGTTTAATGAAAGATCTTGGTGTACAATTTCGGATGATGTCAAAATGAAATTGGTCTTTCATCTAGAAGTGGGTCAAAATTAGTGATGTGCATTTTGAATATTTTTGCCACGTATTCGGTCATCAATAATTTAAATAAATCAGAGAACACCTAGGTTTATAGATTTTGAAAGCTTTATGAAAAAGCTCTTGATTTATGAACCCAAATCATCTGAATTTATAAAGGAAATATTTCCGCCGATAACTTTATTTCAGCTGATGCAGCTACAGTTAGCTCGCTAAGTGGGTTTGGAAAGCGTTTTATAGAAGATCTTGGTGTACAGTTTCGGCTGATGTCAAAATTAAAGTGGTCTTTCATCTCGAAGTGGGTCAAAATTAATGATGCGCATTTTGAATATTTTGGCCACGGACTTGCCCAAAAATTATTTTTAAAAAAATCTTAGAACACGTGGGTTAATAAATTTCGAAAGCTTTATGAAAAGGCTCTTGATTTATTTACACAAATCTTGTAAGATTCAGTTATTTTTCTTTTTCTGAATTTACAAAGGAAATCGATCCGCCGCTAACTTTATTTCACCTGATGCAGCTACAGTTAGCTCAGTAACTGGCTTTGAAAGGCGTTTAATGAAAGATCTTGGTGTACAATTTCGGATGATGTCAAAATGAAATTGGTCTTTCATCTAGAAGTGGGTCAAAATTAGTGATGTGCATTTTGAATATTTTTGCCACGTATTCGGTCATCAATAATTTAAATAAATCAGAGAACACCTAGGTTAATAGATTTTGATAGCTTTATGAAAAAGCTCTTGATTTATGTACCCAAATCATCTGAATTTTTAAAGGAAATATTTCCGCCGATAACTTTATTTCAGCTGATGCAGCTACAGTTAGCTCGCTAAGTGGGTTTGGAAAGCGTTTTATAGAAGATCTTGTTGTACAGTTTCGGCTGATGTCAAAATTAAAGTGGTATTTCATCTCGAAGTGGGTCAAAATTAATGATGCGCATTTTGAATATTTTGGCCACGGACTTGCCCAAAAATTATTTTTACAAAAATCTTAGAACACGTGGGTTAATAGATTTCGAAAGCTTTATGAAAAGGCTCTTGATTTATTTACACAAATCTTGTAAGATTCAGTTATTTTTCTTTTTCTGAATTTACAAAGGAAATCGATCCGCCGCTAACTTTATTTCACCTGATGCAGCTACAGTTAGCTCAGTAACTGGCTTTGGAAGGCGTTTAATGAAAGATCTTGGTGTACAGTTTCGGATGATGTTAAAATTAAAGTGGTCTTTCATCTAGAAGTGGGTCAAAATTAGTGATGTGCATTTACAATATTACAGGCACTGACTCGGCCATCAATTATCGTTAAAAAAAAACTAAGAACACGTAGATTCAAGGATTCTGAAAGCTTAATATAAATGCTCTCGATGTTCATTTTCAGTTTATGCAAGTTATATAATTTTCTTGTATTTAAATGAGTTTACATAATCATGCCGCCGCTTACTTTATTTCAGCTATTGCAGCTTCAGTTAGCTCGCTAAGTGAGTTCTGAAGGCGTTTTATGAAAGATTCTGATATTCAGTATCTGATTATGTCAGTTAGACAGTGGTCTTCTGCTCGGAAGTTGGTCAAATTGATAAATGTAAATATGTCTAGAATCTTTAGGGCGTTGATTATTATCCATCGTTAAAACTTTGATAATCAAAGAAAGTAAGTTTTTTTAACAGAAAAATGGAAGCTTTTATCAATAGTTTTTGCAAATATTAGACTTGAAGTGTTTTATTGACTAGAACGTAGAATTTTCTTTGTTTGATAAGCACAAAATTCTGCGACCCGTCACGATGCATGTTTTTCACCTAGATAGTACAATTTATGATTAAATGTTACTAATATAATTGATGATATTCAATTTACCTGAAAGTAATGTACTTAAGCTCTTCTTCACGACGAAAAAAAACGTTGAAAATGACGACTTCTTAATTTGGTCGGGTTATCGTTCGCCGATAACTTTGGCCGATAACTTCACACCGGTAACGTTATCACTTATCTAAATTATTTCTTTTATTTTTATTTTTTCTAGAAATGCGTTGACTACGCTTGTAGCCGATACTCAACGTGTTTTGTAGCGAATAGCTCAAGTGAGAACCCGCCAAGCGTATTGTAATTATTTGGCTTGGCAACATGTTAGGTAAACTATGACTAAACAGCGTGCGAAGCCGAGCAAGCGAAGCCGAGCGAGCGAAGCGAGCGTGCCGCTGCAGCGGCCGGCGAGCGCCAGAACTGACTTTGTTTGCATCGTACGATGTTAAATTAGATACAAAAATAAACCTTTTATGTTTGTATTAGACTTACGAAGTGATTCTACTGCCTAAAAATTTGCGTTTTAAAAAGACAAGTGTCTCTCATTTACTTGTTGGTGAAACATGTATACAGTTGCTAACGGTTTGGTTGCGAAATCATACGAATTATTGTGTTGAGTTGCCAATTGATCATTCGGCAAAATGAAATTATGCGAAAAATTGGTCTCGAAATGACATTCGGCTAAATCATTTTCGGCAATGATTTAGAGAACCTTTATAATAATATACAAATCGACATTATTAGAGATAATAATGAGTACATATCTAGATAATAGACATCAGACGCTCGTTCCTTTGATCTGTTTTCTTGTTACTCAGATATTTATAAATAGAAACAAATTAGCTTCATCCATATCAAGTCGATCCTTTGAATATGCTTACAATTCATTTAATGTTTCCGACAACACTTTTCTCGCGTAGTTCGGCTAAGTGTTAAAAAAAACATTTTAATATTGATAGAAACTATGAATAAAATGCGAGTCTACCTGCGACTATTGTAATGTCCCATTCTAAACGTCAGGACAAAATAATACAACAAATAAAAGTTTACGCAATAAAGTCCCATTTTACTTTTAGTTTAAATATTAGGTAATAAGCCCTGTTATTTCCTTAGAATGACCCACCAACGTTTATATTCTCATCAGGAACTATGGCTTTCAGCTCGTCTGCCCGCGGCTCCGATAGGCACTGCTATCTTCCTAAGGCCCAGCCATACAAATGAAAAACCCAAAATATGCCACTGAAATTTGAACCTATAGTGCAGGGAATAGAGTTGATTTTTATTTGTTTGGAAATTTAACAAAACAAAGGAAATTCAACTCTGTTCCAATTGAATACGGTTTAAATTCCATCGAACTGAATAAGTATTAAGTACTATAGGTTGGACCTTGAGCTTTAGGAGGATATATATCCTGACAGTCAATGTTGGCAACGACGTGGCATTAAACGTGGGCCGTTTTACATTGTGGCCGAATGTTGTGGTTACGTGCGCTGAAGGCTTTTATGGTGAAAACTAGAGGTTTCTGCCTAGTTTGTTGTTATTTTTATAGTAAGAACACGGGTTACTTTTATGGGGTTCAAGGGTATATTGTGCAATTTCATGATGTATACGCAGATAGTAAGGGAGCCGGGGGCTTAATGTAACAGGGGTAAGTAGTAACGCTCAATTTTGACGGGGAATTAAAAACATTTTAATTTTTTTTTGCTGAATGACTTTCTTATAACTCGAGGAATAACGTAAACACCGCCATTGCCCCGCCAGAGATCGAAGCGAGTGGATGTGAATACGAGCTCTGTTTCGACCAGGAATTGAAATAAAAACGGGGTAAGTTGTAACAACACCCAGTTTTTCAAAAAGTGTCTGGTGTAAAACATTTAAAATTATTTTGTAATCGGAATTAGTGCTTAGTTATATACTTTACAAACCCTCATACTCAGAATCATAAAATTATACATATTTTAGACAATACAGGCCTTTTTCCTAAAACTGTTACAACAAGCCCCCCGCTCCCCTAGCAGTTGTTTTTACAAGCTTTTACTTAACATGCAATGTTTGCATGTCTGTATTATTTCGGGTCAAATCTTGCAAGCTAAATTTTCCTTTTCTCATTGCAATTTTTCTTAGGTTCTGTACGATAACGAGTTTCCTGCTCAGATTATACTTACTTCTACTAGGTACTACTGAAGTAATTCGTGATTTATGTAAATGGCAAATAAATTAAGGGTGAATCATGTTAGACCGGGCCGTGTCCGGGCCGGAGCTTACGGCGCTTACTTTTCTATGATATATGACAAGTGATGCTTTCCATAGAAAACGCAGCTCCGGAAGCTCCGGCCCGAACACGGCCCGGTTTAACGTGAGTCATCCTTTACTGTATCTAAGGAACTTATATCGTACGTAACTTTTTATAGGTAGGTAGGTATAGGTTTTAACGTCGTGACTTCTAACAATCTATTCGATTAATTAAGACATAATAACCACGCAGACGTGTGGTTGACAGTTACATATCCATCAACATGCCGTTTTGAGGCTTTTCCCAAGCGAACATTTATCAAAATGGATGTCTCGCGAATATGCCGGGTTCACACTACCAAAAGTGTTTAGTTTGGTTAGCTAATAAAATATACTCGACTTTATTATCAGGTCACAATTATAACATTAAAAAAATGAAAATATTTATTTCAGACACCAGGTATCCATATTTTTGTCTACAAAACTATATTAGTAGGTAACAAAGAAAAATAAAATAAAACCTTCGCGTTTCGAAAACATTAAATCACATTTAAAATTGGATCTATCGTGAATTTATTTACACACGTTTCACAATTAGTTTAAAAAATTAGTTACAAAGTTTTCTATTTAGAAGTATTATAATACAGGAAAAAACTACTTTATCCAGAGTTACAGACAGTAGACCAACAGTAGACCGGTAGCAGTTTGAAAAAGGATCACCAATATCATTTAATTTATATTATTCCTTTAATGTCATCAAAATATATTTACACGTAATATGCGGTCGTTTTTATTATTTTCCTATTTTACACGTTTCAAAAGAAACTTCAAACAAAAATGTAAAAAAGTAGCAATAGGTACCTTTTCGTCGCCTTGAAATTCTCTTTTACTACTCCGTTAATTATTACCCAACTTTTAGCATCAAATGAGTTTTAAATTAACTTTTTAAATAATCTTTATACTTTAGTAGCGGTTGGCAGGCGGCTTTCAGCTGTGTTTAAGACAGAAGCTTTTTGTTTTTTGTTTTTTTTTTATTTGTTCTGTGTGAAATTTATGATAAAAGTTCTGTTGTTCATCATTTCTAAACAACTGGTGCTCTGGTGTGTTTTGTTTTTTATAAAACCGTTTTTATTGTCGTAGGTAAAATAGAATAAGCATCTATAGCTGGTCAAGCAAATCTTGTCAGTAAAAAAGGCGCGAAATTCGATATCCCTTCGCGCCTACATTTTTCAAATTTGCCGCCTTTTTCTAATGACAAGATCTGCTTGACCAAGTATACCTGTGAAATTAGAGACCATAATTATTATTTTAAAGCTACTGGGTATTTATTAAGCCAGGGTATTTATTATTTGTTAAATGAACACTCTAAAGTACATTTTGTGCAACGAGTTTTGAGGTTAAGAATCTGTCATGCGAGAAAAAGCACGAGCACGAGACATAGACTACCCGTCTTTTTCTAAATGTATTAATTGGACAGAGTGCGGGAGAGCTCTAGCTATGTCGAGCCTTCTCTCGCGCCACGGCAGTCACACGCAACTTGAGCTAACCACTCTCTAAGGGGAGTGAGGGCAAATATCATAAGCCGAATTCGAGTCAAGATACACTACACCTTATAAAACAAAGTCCCTCGCCGCGTCTGTCTGTTTGTGTGTTTATCCGCGATAAACTCAAAAACTACTGAACGGATTTTAATGCGGTTTTCACCTATCGATAGAGAGATTCTTGGGGAAGGTTTAAGTGTATAATTTGATAACCCATGCGCAGCCGGGGCGGGTCGTCAGTTAGTAATAAAACTGCTAACATGTACGCCCACGCCCTAAGACTGCTTCTCAAACCTCGTTCCTAATATCACCCACCCGACCCGGCGCGATGAAGGATGATTGATGGGGCATCAGCTGACTTTGCGGCGTGCTAAACTTTCTAGACATACGCGTATGTATTCAAAGCATAGACATGTTTACGTAGACTCCACATTAAGACTCGGAGTTACCACACATTTTTATATTCGTCGTAAAACGAGGTGAGTTCCGCGCCACTAAGTTGCATCCTGCACTATTTTCCGTTCCGTTCCGTTCATATTGGGGTTGAGGTTGACGACCGGTCTGGCCTAGCGGGTAGTGACCCTGCCTGCTAAGCCGATAGTCCTGGGTTCGAATCCCGGTAAGGGCATTTATTTATGTGATGAACACTGATATTTGTTCCGGAGTCATGGATGTTTTCTATGTATATAAGTATGTATTTATCTATATACGTATGTATATCGTCGCACGCAGCACCCACAGCTTTGCTTAGTTTGGGGCTAGGTTGATCTGTGTAAGATGTCCCCCAATATTTATTTATTTATTTATTTATTTTATATGATGCTGGAGATACGAAGTACAAAAAGAACTAAATGAACTTATTCGAGATGCGTGCATGACTACCGCGCCGCCCTAATGGGTGTGGGTGTAGGACATATTACTTATTTGACAGTTGGCAGCTTATAGTATGAAAATGTCGTTCCACGAAAGTTCATAATTTCACCACGTCGTGCATTGGCGTCGCCCACCATCACCAACTTCGACCATAGCCAATAGCCGTCAGCTGGATAGAAACTGCATAGAACAGAGAACCCTGGCCGACTTTTAGTGGTGGTGGTGGAGGCCAAATTTTCTTTTCGGGTCATTGCGCCATAACAGTAAGTCCACGTGAGTTTTTAGAGTTCATTTTTGTTAATATTTTAATTATTTCATTTGAATACAAGTCGTAAACGTGACTAAAACGAACGGTGACGCTATTAAAGTAAGTACTCGTACGTTAGTAACCCATTATTAGTAAAGGACCGTCTTAAACTTTCATCTATTAGTGAAGTGTTCTGTGACTAAACGAATATCTGCCTCAACTACATTCAGAAACTGTTTCCATAATACGCCTTGTTGTTTTGGCACAAAGTTTAGAATCGATTTATTTTTCACATGTATTTATGGCACGTATATTAAAACTAAGCGCGATACTGACGCGCAATTTACAAAGTACCTATTTATACATTATAGGTAGGTAAAAATACAATCTGTGAACACTTATCACTTTGCTATAGGTGCATTAGTATGTTCGATGATATCGATATTGCTTTCGCCTTGACTTTCAAGAAATACAGAGTGACTTAAAACAAGTGAGTCTAAACCGTAAAATTATTCAATGTTAGTATGTCTCACAACAGTTTAAATTCAATAAATACAGAGTACCTTAGTAAAATAAGATCAACTTAAGGAATTATTATGTAATAACTTATTATTACCTAAATATATTAGATTGTTATGCTAGTTATTAACCACGCAATTCGTATATTTCACCTAGTTGTTGAGCATTCTTCGTTGTAGTTCCGAGTACCTAAATTTTTGTGTTTTGCTTAAAACCTTATGTCATTTAAAGTGTAATATTGATAACTTATTATGCAGTGAACTAATGTGGAAGTGGGAAGTACGTCGCTAATAAAAAATAGTCTAGAAACGCGTCAAAATATCCATCGTGGCTTTTGTAAAGTCCAACAATCACTTTACTAAAAGCTACTACCGAACAACGTCACGCTCTACGAGGATACTTTCGTCATTTTCGAAACCATCATGATGGAAGCCATTTAAAAAAAGAAGCAGTACAAGAACTATATTCACTATTCAATATGCACACAATTTCTCTGTTGTACTTTTGTTTACCTTTTGAAACCATCACGATGGAAGCCATTTTTAAAAAGAAAAAGTAAAGTAACTATATCTTACTGTTCAATAAGCACACAATTTCTCTGTTGTACTTTTGTTAACCCACCCTGTATGATGTGTATGATACGTGTAATGTGTTTCCTTGTTGTCTGCACTAATGGTGCGCCAAAGTAAAGGTTGGCGCGGTGACATTTTACGATCTTTTAACCCCTATTTATACGGAGCTATAAAACCGCTATCGTTCTCTCGAATAATTATGTAGTTTTACTCCCTTATTCATAAAACAGTAGCAAACCTCTTTTGAATAGTGTTACTTTCTATCAAATAAACATGGTATTTACTTATGCTTAGATCTTTTAAAAGTACGCAACGGATTTTAATGCGGTTTTTTAAATAGATAGAGTAATTCAAGAGGAAGGTTTACGTATAATTTGTTAACCCGTACAAAGCCGGGGCGGGTCGCAAGTAATGTTATAAGTGTGTACACACACTTATACACTCCACGTGTATCTGATGAGTGAAGATGTTGAATAATTTACGAGTACCAAGTTACTGACAGATTTCTCGAGAATACACCAGCTAGCTGCTGCTAATCTAGCTTCCTTTGGGCATTCCCTGCTTCCTAGCTCCCTGGCATCCTTTACCGACATGACATGACTAAGTGTAAGGCCTGAGTGGACGCTCGAGTTGGGCGTGCAGCGGGGCGGGGCGTGCGGCGTGCATGTTAAACAAAGGCAAGCGTACAGGAGCGGCCTTAGTGCACGCTGCTCAAATTACTTGTTCGCCCGACGCCACGCTGCACGCCCCGCCGCCGAACGCTCCGCTTTGAGCGTCCACTCAGGCCTTACACTTACAGATTTCTCGAGAATACACCAGCTAGCTGCTAATATAGCTTCCTTTGGGCATTCTCTGCTTCCTCCCTCCCTGGCATCCTTTACCGACATGACTAAGTGTAAGGCCTGAGTGGACGCTCGAGTTCGGCGTGCAGCGGGGCGGGGCGTGCGGCGTGCATGTTAAACAAATGCAAATGTATAGGAGCGGCCTTAGTGCACGCTGCTCAAATTACTTGTGAGCCCGACGCCACGCTGCACGCCCCGCCGAACGCTCCGCTTCGAGCGTCCACTCAGGCCTTAGTGTGAGGCCTGAGTGGACGCTCGAGTTGGGCGTGCAGCGGGGCGGGGCGTGCGGCGTGCATGTTAAACAAATGCAAGCGTATAGGAGCGGCCTTAGTGCACGCTGCTCAAATCCCTTGGGAGCTCGACGCCACGCTGCACGCCCCGCCGAACACTCCGCTCCGAGCGTCCACTCAGGCCTTACACTTACACTTACATATTTCCCGAGAATACACCGGCTAGCTGCTATATATAGCTTCCTTTGGGTATTCTCTGCTTCCTAACTCCCTGGCATCCTTTACCGACATGACTAAGGAACCTGCCGTAACTATTAACGGCTTCATAAATAATACAAGATTCTAATTTTGATAGCGTTGCAGCTCTTGTCTTGTTAACATGCAAACCAGTGCGGTTATGGCACTTGAAATAGCTGTAGGTTAACAGATACTTTTTTGACAAAGTAGTGACTATAATATCCAAGGCATACATAAAACATAAACATAATTTTAGCCGTTCCAAATAGTTTATTTGGCCAAAGGCGGTACATACATATTATACCCCAATAAATACGTTTTTATTAAACCCTTATTTATAACTCAATGTAAGATATTATCTATTTTGCTACGAGTAAGTACCTACATAATATTATATGTAATTTCCTAAGGTCCTAGAATGTACGTGTAATGTGTTGAGTAAAATCTCTGCCAATATTCCTCTACTGCTGTATTCAGATTTAAACTCGGTTAAATTATGATTTAATAAATGTTTTCAAAAGAAAATAAAAAAATTATGATTATTAAGGTTGTCTGGAAGAGATCACTCTTAAGCGATAAGACCGCCTGTTGTTACCTCTATTGTCTTTGTTTATGTTATTGTACATGTATTGTAAACTACGTGTATGTGAGGTGAGGTGTGCAATAAAGAGTATTGTATTGTATTGTATCATATTGACATGACACTACAGGTGTGAACCTATTAGTGCGTGCGAGATGCACTGCTAGTCGTGTCAAAGTCATAATAATAATAACAAATCAGGTTGGCATTTATAACTTAGAACCCGCCTCCTATTATTTTTAACGTATGTCCAACAGATCTCACTGCACACTGGCCATTCAGCGAGCGAGGTATAGCCTGACCAGTAATATATGATAATTGTCAAGAGGGCGCTGTTATTCTCATGTATAGGGTGACAATTCAGTGTAGTATGAAAAAATTAGTTCATAATTCATAATTCATAATTCGTTTATTGTCTGTAGAACATGGGTATATACAATGATGGAACATTAAAATATAGAATCACCATGGTCTTGCCATTAGGCGTACAAACAGTCAAACTTATAACTATAACTACTTATTACTACTTAATACATAAGTCATGCAGAATACAATATTTTTAAGTACATTATTAGTTAACAAAAGCGGTCTCATATGTTAAAATGTATCACAGAGGTACTCTTGAATGGAGTAATAGGCTTTTTTTGATAAAAAGTCATGCAAAATGTTCTTAAAACGTTGTAAATTATTACAGTCTGATAAGATGGATTTTGGGAGTTTATTGTACAATTTCGGTGCAATTCCAAAAACACTTTTAGAAAGTAAGGCCGTTTTGAATGGTTTTGCGTATATTTCTCCTTGATGTCTAATGCTATTAAGTTTTGTATATTGACCGATGTTAAGTTTTACGTGTATAGCTACTTCATAGATGAAAAGGCAAGGTAAAGTTAATATTTGATGTTTTATGTACAGGGGTTTACATGACTCTAAAAATTTTTCATTACATGCTGATCTAAGACATTTCTTTTGTGCTCTGAACGCTCTTTCCCTATCTGTGGAGTTTCCCCAGAATATAACTCCATACCGTAAAGTGGACGTTACATATGCGTGATACGCTGTAAGCACAGTAGCCTGATTAGCTACTTTCCTTAGGTTATATAAAGCGTAGGAATATTGGTCTAGTTTACTACATACTATATCGGTTTGATTTTTCCATGTCAATTTATTGTCTAAATGTAATCCTAAAAAGCGCGTCATTTCAGTTTCGTCAATCTGTGTATTCTTATAATTAATATTTAAATCAATTGTTTTATTAACTCTTTGTCTAAAATTCATTATTTGTGTTTTAGATAAATTAATTTTTAAATTGTTTTTGTCCATCCATTCAATTATCCTTTCAAGCGTTCTATTAATGTTCAATTGGTATGTCTCTAAATCTGAATCTTCTCCTGAGATAATTACTGTGCTGTCATCAGCAAAGAGTATCATAGGATATTCAACGGCTAGTGGGAGGTCATTAATATATACGTTGAACAGTAAAGGACCTAAAACACTACCCTGCGGTACCCCGCGTATTATTTCTTGTGTATCTGATGAAAACGTGAATTCAGTTTTACTGTCTAAGCATATTCTATTCACTTGAGTAATTTGTTTCCGATTTCTTAAATAGGATTTGATCAAATCGTAAGCGTTACCTCGTATACCATATCTGTATAGCTTACTTAACAATAATTCATGGTCGACGAAGTCAAAAGCCTTCGTCATATCCATGTATACTGCGCAGACTGGTATTATTTTGTCTACTTTTGCCATGATTATCTGTAGTAATTCATATATAGCCATGTTTATTGATTTGTTTTTCCGAAACCCCTTCTGTTCTTTGGCAAATAGATCGTTCTTTTCAAAGTACGAACTGATATTATTATAAATAACTTTTTCAAAAACTTTTGAAAGTATTGATAATAACGCTATCGGTCGATAATTATTAATATCCAGTTTGTCACCTTTCTTATGGAGGGGTTTAATGATAGATGTTTTCAACCTGTCTGGAAATATCCCTTTTTCAATGCTTAAGTTTATTATGAAAGTCAAAGGTTTCAAGATAGTGTGCTTTACTTTTTTAATGACATTGGTTGTTAGTCCATCGATTCCTGTACTATGTGTATTTTTTAATGAATCTATAATTATACGGATGTCATCGCAAGTTGTTGGTGCCATGAATATTGAATTAATTGAATTAAACGTCATTGTATTATTAATTTTACTATTGTTATT
This sequence comes from Cydia amplana, assembly GCF_948474715.1. Taxonomy (NCBI): domain Eukaryota; kingdom Metazoa; phylum Arthropoda; class Insecta; order Lepidoptera; family Tortricidae; genus Cydia; species Cydia amplana. The sequence goes on from NC_086088.1 coordinate 6,721,861, forward strand.
ATATTTATTACTATTATTCTCTAAATTCAGCTTGTCATTATTACTATTCAAAGATGCTAGGTTGATAAAATTATTATTAAATGCTTCAGCTATATCTTTTGGATTTGTGATAACTTTGCCGTCAACTTTTATTTTTTCGATAGTCTCCTTTGGGCGTCTCGTTTTCGGGTTGTTGATAATGTGCCAGGTTGCTTTTGATTTATTTTTAGAATTATTTATATAATGGTCGTTTTGCGATTTTTGTGTTAACAATATGATGTTTCTCAATCGACGGGAGTAACGCTGAAAGTTATTTTTATTGTTTATGTCTGGCTGCAATCTATATTTCCAGAGGAGATCTCGCTTCCTCTTACAACATTTTTTTATACCCTTACTTATCCATCTAGGGCGACTGTGCGAGGTTACTTTAATTTTTTTTAAAGGAAAACACATATTGTAAAATAGAGTGAATTCGTCCATGAAATAGTTAAATGCTATGTTGGGATCATCTGTCATATAAACTTCATTAAAACTGAGTTTTTCTAAGCACTCTACAAACTTAGACACATTTTCATCACTATAATCTCTCTTCACAACATACCAGTGAGAAAACCTACATGTTTTTTTGACCGGGCATCGCATTAACTGTGCTGTGTGATCAGATATAGCAAATTCTAACACCTCAGTTTTACTTCCGGGTACATTGTGTAGGATATTATCTATACAGGTATTACTACCAAGACGTGTCGGCTCTAGTACTCCTATTTTTAGATTGAAGCTCTCTAAGAGGCTTTTAAATAAAATAGATTGTTTCGTTCTTTGTAACAGGTCTATATTAAAATCACCGCAAACGATTACTTTTTTGTTTTTGTAACAGACTTTGGTTAGAATATTATGTAATTTATTTAGAAATACGTCTAATCTTGATGAGTTATTATTAGGTATTCTATATACACAGATTACTATGATCTTATGTTCTACTAGTTCTATACCCGAACATTCAATAATATTCGAGACGGAGGCTTGGGCAATATCTGGTAAAACTACATATTTATGGGTATTTCTGACTAGTATGCATGACCCTCCATTCCTGTTAGGCCTTGAGTAATGTGCAGCTAATTGATAATTACAAACAGCGAGATGTACTTCGTCACCAGATTTCATATTATGTTCCGTAATGCATAGTACGTCTACAAGCCTATTCGATTCCATTAATGTTTGTAAATGAACAGTTAACATATCCGCCTTATTTATAAGGCCGTTTATATTTTGGTGGAGTATATATACGGTGTTATACACGAAAAAGATTATCGTTTCCGCCGGTTGCGCCCTGATTGTTTGCTGGATTGTTGGCCGAAATGTTGCTGTGTTGTGCACTGTCCTCTGCCACAGGTGTGTGGTGAATTGTGATATTGCTGCGTCCTATGTTGTCTTCTACCTCAGATGTCTCACGAACTGTGATATTTTCCTCCTCAGATGGGCGTTTGTCCAACGAAGGTTGAATTATGTTGTTGAGCGTCGTAGGTGTTGCCGTTGATTGCACCGGAGGTATCGGTATGAATTCTTTACCATCAATAAATAGTTTATTATTACGGATGACAGCGTATTTTCCGCTTTCGCGGGCATTGTGGAGACAATATCTTAGGTGTTGTCTATACTTTAGAGCGTGTCCATCTAGCACTTCCGAAATAGAATATCCAGTATTCCTAAATGCGTTAGAATTTTTCATGATGTAATTTTTCATGCGTCTGCTAATTAGCTCGATGACAAGAGGACGACGGTTTCCTCGTTTTCCGATTCGCTTTACACTTTCAATAAACCCGTTAATGTTAATATTTAACAAGTCGTAGAACATATTATTGAGTCGATAACATATGTCATCCTCGTTTTCATTGTAAAACTCATCCAAGCCATATAAAACGATTGTCCTGTGATTGTTATTATTATTTACATTCATCGTTTGATCCAGGCGCGTTTGTAATTCTTGTAGCTGTGTTTTAATGACTTTATTTTCCTGTTGTAACATATCTATTTGAGCGGTTGTTTCTTGCAATTGCAGTTCCAGATGATCTTGGCGACTAGTAAGCTGTAAGCTATGTTGGTTGAACTCGTGCTTGAGCTGATTGATTGTAGTGTTTATTTCTGATATAATTATCCCCTTCAGTTCATTTATAATTGAAATGTTGTTATTTCTAAGCTTAACATCTAATAGAGCGCCGATTTGTTCTAAGCTGTTGCCGCCGGTGCCGCTGGTGCTGCCGGTCATGCTGCAGGAATTTTGAAAGTTCCGTTGGGATAGTTGGAAGTTCTGAGTATCGTCCGAGTGGGTAAAGTTGATTTGGTCCATATGTAATAGATGATCTATAGACATGTTTGTTTCATTCAGGAATGTATTATTCAGTTGTTTTTGCGTCGGGATGTAACATTTGTGCAGATGGAGCAGCGCCAGTCGCGTTTAATTTCATAATTTGCTCTCATATAAACGGCTGTGGTAATATGCAGACATTTGTAATGATAGTTCCAGTGAAATTCCGCAACATGGCGCACCCTCAATAGATCCTGGTTCACCATAATGCCACGAGTAATTTTGGCACATTTGATAATCAGAGTGGGGATAATATTTTATTTGTTAGGTTAAAAAAAAAAAAAAAATTTAAATCTATTTATTTCGCTAAAAAAGTACTTAAATCTACATACATCTGTGTGCAAAATCTCTAGTATGAGATTATGTGCGCGGTCACTAAACTCGCGTTTTGATATTACCTAATAATACATTGAGTAATTCGAAATATAAATATCTACTTTTCTTAATTTAACTAATGGGTTTATTTTAGTTTGTTTGCTAGTATATTTGCCAGAGTATTATCATATAATGCTCTGCATGTTATATAGTTTTAATCATTCTTAGGTTTATTTTAGTTTATAATTTGTATGTTTCCTCAATTGTCCATAACTAACTCATGTAGCACAAGGATTAAATTTGTCCGTAATTAGGTAGTCACTTAGGTCCCTAATTTCTGATGTAACAAGGGGCAAACTGTTCCTCTATAAAGCTTCGAGTTGTGTGCCGAGCAAATACTCAATAGTTAATACACGCGTATTTGCCGACATCGGAATTGAATTGAGGGCCATTTCTGGCGTAAAGTGCCTTTAGGCATTCTAATTGGTTATAAAGAGGTTCAATGTGTTACTTTAGGTGTTGGATTAGAACATCGGCGTTATTCATAATCGTCTGCTAAGTTAATCAACTGATGTTTGTCGTTTGTCCCTCTCTATGGCATAACGACAAATAGGGACAAACGATTATTAAATTAGCAGCCGTTTATGAATAACGCCAATTGTGTTTAAGTTCATTATAGGGAATGTAACTTATTGTATTTTTATCAAGCTTTTATTAGGTCGACCTGTATGTAACTAAAATGTAATGGAATCTTGCAAGTTAAATTTGATCCACTTCCCGGTTTCCGATTGAGCTGAAATTTTGCATACACATGTAAGTCGAGTGACAATGCAATATTATGGTACCATCGAGCTGATCTTATGATGGAGACAGGAGGTGGCCATAGGAACTCTGTGATGAAACAACACAACCTAATTGTGTTAGGGGTTTTTAGAATTGTCTTGATGAGTATTAGTGATCTGTCGTAAGAAAAGTACAGTCAGCGATAAAAACTTGTACCAAAAATGAAATTTTGCCCAAAAACTTTTCACAATACACTTTTGTCTGCAATGTTTTTGTTATATCTACTTATTATCTACTCACATATCATAAACCCTATCAGACCTAGAATTTTTTTCTAAATAAATCAAAGCAAATCCACTGTAACAAAACAGCTTTTCTTTATGCTGGCCGTAATTTGCGGTATTTCAACCCATCATAGAGGATTTATGATAATAATTATGTGTGTAAGTAGATAAAAACAATTTAAGCCTGGTTCCCATTAAATAATTTGCTATTATCGAGAGCATGAAATATTACGAGCATAAAGCGTATGATTTAAGATTTTATATAATGAATGAAAAATGAGAAACTTTTCTATTTATTCTTTCGCTAACAACAAAAGATTTCTTTGTGAAAGCAGGTACGCCGCAGTTCACAATGAGAGGGAATTAAGCCTGTTCAGTCTCAGTCCTTGCCGCTTTCCAAATAAGCAGCATCACACGATTCTGTTCGAACAAGTTTCTGTTTTGTTTATTTGTAAACAGAATGTAGTAACTAACAAAAAAATCCTCTTGAAATACGCCTTTTTAAAATGGGCATAAAAAGCCTCTTTTGTAACTTTCGGGCTGAGACGGTATTGTCTTGTAACTTTATCATTAATAACTTTGTCCATTGTGTCAAGATAAAACACAGTATTCTGAGTTAGGTACCACTTAGTGTAAGGCTTGAGTAGACGCTCGAAGCGGAGCGTTCGGCGGGGCGTGCAGCGTGACGTCGGGGTCAGGAGTAATTTGAGCAGCGTGCACTAAGGCCGCTCCTATACGCTTGCATTATGTTTAACATGCACGCCGCACGCCCCGCCCCGCTGCACGCCCAACTCGAGCGTCCACTCAGGCCTTACACTTACACTTAAACTCATAAACTTGGTGTTCGGTACTGATCAATTCAAAAAGTAGGCTAAAAAGGAAATTTTTACATATATTTTTATTCGTCCACGGATTTTGCGTATAAAATTAATCTTTTGTTTGAAAGTCAGTTAAAAAATGTGCAACTAATATTAGCATGCATCAAATGCGGCTACTTTTTGAGGTTTAGGTAAAACATCACAGTCACTTACAAACACACAACTAAAATTAAAGCCCCATCTCTGCCGGAATCGGATAAAATTCACTGGTTTCCAACAATCACCAAATCAGGACGTCAATTGAGTGATGTCAATTTTCTGCCATCGGTCGGAGTCGAATGAAAAAGGCATTCATTTTTCGGTTCATTTCATCATAATTCGAACTATACAAAAAATACCGGGTGTTTCCTGTAACAGGAGCAATAAATTAAAATGTAGGCTGTACTCCTCAATCTGACCAACATTTGTTCAGCAACTTTTGAAAATAACTCATGTTTTGATTTTGTACTACACTTTAAAGTTCATTCTAAGACGCAATGTATTACAAATTTTGTTATGCAACGTCAAACACACTGATGTCAGCGTACATTGAAGGCAATATTTATTTTGTATGAAAAAGAGGAAGTCAAAGGATTCATAATTTTTAAAAATTGCTGAACAAATGTTGGTCAGTTTGAGGAGTACAGCCTTTAGTTTAATTTATTGCTCCTGTTACAGGAAGCACCCTGTATAACGTATAATAGGCTTCCTTAATTTGATTTACTAAAAACGTCCAGACCGTTTCAGAGCCTTTTAAGAGAATGTAATCACAAGCAATAATGTATTATTTTTTTCTTTTTAATATGAATGAGAACTTTCTATTGTAACATTATTTGTAAGCAGAGACAGAGAGTATTCTTTGTATAAAGCAAGATAAGCAAAGTGGAAAATTTAATTTAAATAAAATCTAGCTCCATCGAAAGGTTTTTTATATCGTTTTCAGAATAATTATTTACAGGCAAACGACTATTCCTTTGATAGTTGCATCGTTTGAAGACATATTCCGATTCAATTATTTTGAGTTACTTTTGTGGATCTAAATAGAACCTTTGTTGTTTTTTATTTATTATTATTCAAATGATACGATTGAACTGTTTATATCTGAGTATGTACAGTCGACGTCAATGATATGTTTACATTTTTCGCCTTATTACAAATGAGTAAGGTCCAAAATTGTAATCATATATTTGATGTAGACTTTACGTATTATTTTTGAACCAGACCTACTGAATTTCGGATTAAACGCGGTGCATTAGTTATCTCAATTATAGTTCAACATTTATCACCTGCGGGTTGAGCACGGTCGCATTTTTATCGCTTGTCACCATGCCTGTCACATTCTAACAAGTATGTAAGTGTGAAAGTGATACGCATAGTGACAGCCGATAAAAATCTTACCATGCTACCGCTTCTGGTCTTCATAACTAGGAAACAAATAAAACTATATTTTATGTATTTATAAAAAATAGAATTTGGCCTGGTGGAGGAGGCAGGCTCTTCGCGATTTCGTCGCGTCGTTACAAGTACAAGCGGCCCACACAAATTTTGGTGTCTAGCCATAGTAGTTGCCGCGCACCATTTCGGAACGGACGCCTGCAGCTCGCGCTTGCGCCACCTAGCGGTCATATCTGTCGTAGTAGACGCGTTTTGTTAGAGAGTGAATCTTCTGTACTAGTACTATTATATTTTATTCTGTGCTGGAGGCTTTGGTCAGAGTTTATAAACATTTTTTTTTACTTACGAAATAGTCAAAATATACAAAATAGTTAATGGTTATACCGTGTCTTTGCCATAATATAGGTAGGTACTAGGTAGGTACGTACAGTTTTCCTATACATTTGCATATTAAAATCAAATTTACTCCTAAACTTACGACGGTATTACCTAAAAATAATAGGCTGTCTGTAGCAAACTACTACCTCCACTTACAAAACCACAATCTATTAAATAAATTCTTAATACATCATATATAATATAGCTACATAAACAAGATATACAATTATCTTCCATAAAAACGGCAAACAATCTCAAACGAAACGACTATTTGATTCGGTTAAATTGTGTTCTAATGTATGGGGAAGACAAACAAATTACAGCCAGCCTTTTATGAATGTTGTATGATACCTTTGGGTATGGTGCTTTACGCACACTAGCGTCCCAATGAATCCCTCCCCCTGCCGCAACCCCCCCCCCTTTTAGTATGAAATATGTCCCGATTGACAGTTTATTTTTATTTTTGGGGAAATTCATAAAAGACTACAACACTACATTCATAAAAGGCTGGCTATAATTTGTTTTTCAAAAAACACAATTTAACCGAATCAATTTCCCGTATTCTATCGATAAACAGTAGCATCATCATCTTCCTCGCGTTGTCCCGGCATTTTGCCACGGCTCATGGGAGCCTGGGGTCCGCTTGGCAACTAATCCCAGTAATTGACGTGGGCACTAGTTTTTACGAAAGCGACTGCCATCTGACCTTCCAACCCAGAGGGTAAACTAGGCCCGTATTGGGATTAGTCCGGTTTACTCACGATGTTTTCCTTCACCGAAAAGCGACTGGTAAATATCAAATGATATTTCGTACATAAACGATCGATAAACGGTAGCAGATTCGAAAATTGCTATCGAAATATTCAATGCAAAAACTAACAATGGAAGATTGTTAGCCGATGAGACAGTGGAGAGGCATTCTCTCAATTTCCAGCGAATAAATTGCCACGTACAAAAGAAATGGATAAGCATGAAATTCTTTGTAACGAGGGTTCCATTGAGTGGAGGGCACTAGAAAAATTTCCCGTTCCGAGTTTGAACTGCGAATTTTGTTTCTGTGTTGGTTGTTTCTATTTAGGGATTTCAGTTTTTATTGTATGGTGAATGGAAGAATGGCAACAAATTACAAGCGTGGGACAAAAGTCGAATGGTTCTGTTTTATACCTACCTACCCGTTTTATATAAAGCTCACCTAGATTTTGTGCGTACACTTATGGAGTTGAAAAAACTTAGTGCGGCAAATCATGCCCGACTCAAAATGAGACTTGATTTTGTATTGTCCAGCACTTCCATTCCCATCAATATTAACAAATATGGTTGGAACGATGCCAGGTGATGACTATGAAGTCAGAACCATTACGTCATGCTACTAGGGTTGCCAACCGTACTATATTATATAGTATTGTACTATATTTTGGCTCTCTGTACTATATATTTTTGGAAAAATATATAGTACGCTAAAATACTATATTTCCGATTAAACGTATTTGGTGTCTCTGACCATAGGGCTTTAAATCCAGGGCTTGATTTTACTCGCTAAACTGAGCTACTTTTACTGTGGGACAAACCCTAAAATCGGGGAAAATTTTTTGCCTTTTCCATAGAAAACGTCGACATCTGATCAGCTAAACTGTATGAAAAAGTAAAAAATTTTTTTAGAGATTTCGGGGTTGGTGCCATAATAAAAGTAGCTCAGTTTAGCGAGTAGAATCAAGCCCTGGATTTAAAGCCCCATGGTCAGAGACCCCCTGTATTACACTGATGTATAGTATTTTATCTAAAAGTACTATATTTTTTGAAATGTACTATATTTTTGATGCCTTATTCTGGAAAATACTATATTCCACCAAAAAATAGTTGGCAACCCTACATGCTACCATAGAGCTGCGGGCCTAAAATGGTCCCGCTTTCATTTGGTCATGTCTAACAAGTGTATACTCTCAAGAGTCTCAAGTACGACGGTAACAAATAAAGAATCTCTCTCCCTCCCTCTCTCTCTCTCTCTCTCTCTCTCTAACGCATTCTCTATTATTTGGAAAAGTTTTCCAGGTTGGCAAATATTTTTGGCGCGTTTTTTCATACGCTACTATTGATGTTGACTGTACTTAGAAGCACTGGTTATTGCAGTGGACCCTAAAACATGAATACGGCAGACAGCACCCGAGCTGCAGCCCAGCTCGATTTACATTCGGATTACAGACCTATCCTGATACTTGATTGCATACTTCCACTTACAAATCGAACGACTATTCTTTCAAATCACTTCTTTTATTCCTATCTTCTCCTATTATTATGGCTTGTTATTTGTGAGAACGTTAGAAAATTGTGTTCTCGTTTTCTTTTTGTGTCTGTTGCAATATTTTCAAATCAATATAGGTTATGGTTTAAGATCTACTGTTAAAGACAATATTGGAAATTACATATGCGTATACTTGTATCTGGCATAGGTAATTTAAAAGCGGTTTATTCTATTGTACCTAGTAACAAATTATAAGATATTCAGCAGGCGTATTATGGATGGCTTTATCCACATGATAAAATAATTGTCCGTTTTTAACACCGCGGGGTGGAAAGTGACGGACACCGTTTTATCGCGCTGTCACGTAGACAAGAACGACCATCATATCCGTACTGAGCAGTTGCAACTGACATATGTCTATTGGTGCGCTCGTATATCAAGATAATAGTATAACACACAAAATGTCTAATATCATTAAATTATCACCTTAAAACTCTTAAAAGTAAATTTACTGTGCTTTTTATTCGTCATGTTAGTGGGATGGTGCAAGGGGTGCTTAGAAATACAAAAATAAACACAAGCAAAGCAAACAGAAAATTAGGCACATAATGTTATTTTATTTCACCTACATTTACTGTTAGTATGATTGAACTTCGAAACATGTAATACCTATAGGCCTTTGTTTGATAGCGCGTATTTTCTGCCTTTTGTATTTTTACTTTACAAAGGGAGCGTAATACCTAAAACGAAATATTCATCTAAGGGTTCCCCTCATGCGACCTGCGACCTGCGACCCCAACAAAATTGGACGTGTGCCAGAAAAGAAGGTTAGTTTATGTTAGAATTGCGAACTCCTACAAAAACGAATGGCTGTCAGAAAAATAGGTTAGGTTAGAGCTGCGAGAACCATAGACCTGATCTATCGCCGGGCGCCGGGGAATTTTCTGGCGTCCGTGTCTTCCTCTTCCCCCCGGACCACCGCAAGGTGCACACGTCTTATAATCCGTATTTGTTCTAAATAAAATTTAAAATAAAGTTTTGTGTGAATAAAATAAGTTAAAAAAAATAGGAGTGCATAAATAACCAGAAGGTCAATAAGTGCCCACTGTGAATAACTCCGTTAAACGGGTGCGCGCATACGTCATCTAAACCACGCCCCCCGCACCTAATTGGCAGAGCGTTGCGACTGACGTCAGCGCCCGCGCAGGTATCACTTGTTTACGATCTCCTTAGACTCATTATCGCCTAGTACAATGACCAGCGAATCGCAGATCAATAGATCGCACTCCGAGGCGGACTTGAAAGGACTGGACGCGCAAGAGTCAGACGTTCAGGATAACAGTGTGACGCCACCAAACTTCGTAACAACGCGACATAAAAGAAAACGGGATCATGAGCTTTGTGGTGATTTTACACAATTTAGGGACGAAATGAAAGCTATGATGGAAACACAACTAAAGGAAATACGAGGAAACACTCATACCCTAAAAGAAATTCAGGCCACAAATAGAAAAATAGAAAATTCGATTGAGTTTCTATCGTCACAAAACGAAGAATCTAAGAAAAAAATTGAACTTCTCGAGAAACAATCTATTGAAGACAAAAAATCTATTGTAATTCTAGAAGACAAGATAGAGGACCTCGTCAAAAATAGTCGCAAATCAAACTTCGAGCTGAAAAATGTTCCAAAAAAATCTGAAGAGACAAAGTCGGACCTCATAGAAATGGTTTTAAATCTATCCAAGTCTATAAAGTACACCCTGTCACAAGCCGACATCAAGGACGTTTATCGGACCCGCGGTAAGCAGGACCGGCCGCAGTCGACCCCGATTGTGATCGAAACCTCATCCACCATCGTAAAAAATGACATACTCCGGTTGTGCAAAGTATTTAATACTTCTAGTGGTCAAAAATTGCGCGCGAAACATCTCGGGCTTCGATTCTCGGAAGAAACCCCTGTGTTTGTATCCGAGCAACTAACGCCAAAAGCATCTCGGTTATATTACCTTGCCCGCGAACTAAAACGCCAAAATGTGTTCAAATACTGTTGGACGGCGTACGGGTGTGTATATTTAAGAAAGGAAGACAATTCTAAAATCATTCAAGTAACCAGTGAATCACAAATAACACAGCTCTCAAATTCAACCTGACTATGCTCGCTTATAATTATTATGACAAGTATGTGTTTGCTAAACTGTAAAGATTGTATCTATATCTATGCGACCCTGGTCCGCGGGACCTCGGGCCGATGTCAAACCGGCGCCGGCTCGCGCGGACTAGGGTCGCAAAAGGCGACAGGGCTCTGTTCCTCAGATCGTACCTCGTACAACAAATTAAACAATGCATCTTATTCTGAACCGAACAGAGTTCAAAATCGCCTAAGCTACATTGCATGCCGTCCTAGCGTAAGTAATCTTATTATCTCTATAAAATATGAACATCACTTGTTATCTTTCCTAATTTGCAAAATACACACACACACTACACACACACATTCTAACAAACATCCATTTACTGTAAAGAATATAACTTTTACTCAATTGATCTACGGCAGTGGGACCTTGCGGGGATGGCGGGTCAGGCCTCACAATATGTGGGCCTGGCTCGCGACCCCAGACTGGGCTCATGGTTGTAGTGATAACAATTATAATAGCCTGCTGAATAGTCCGAATACCTACAAGCCTACCACTACCGCAAACCCATTGAATTTTATAGCTATTTATTATGCCTTGTGATAATAACATTTTAAATGAAATTGACGACTCCGAAGTTGCGACTTCTGTACAATGTGACCTTAAGGACCTCAAAAAATATGTACCCGTAAGGATTTCAAATTTAACATTAGTATCCCAAAACATTAGGAGTGTCTATGGAAATTTTGACGACTTAATGTTGACTCTCTCTGAACTGGAATTCGAGGTTGATATTTTAATTTTATCTGAGTGTCGTATTAACCCTAATATACCCTTACCCTCTCTTAACAATTACGTTAGCTTAGCAACTAGATATAATCAAAATCAGAACGATGGGGTAGTAGTATACGTAAAAAATAATTTAAAAGCCAAATTGAAAGAAATAAAAATTGAAAACTCCACCTGTATCCAAATTATAATAAATGACTGTACTATCCTAGGTATTTACCGATCACCGTCTAACCTCAACGCTTTGAACTTTATTAACTCTTTAAATAGCTTTCTTAACAATAATCAATCGTCTAATATAATAATAACTGGTGACATTAATATCAACCTGATCCCAAGACAGAGCGAGTCGGCATATGAAAATCTGAACAGACAACAATACCTAAATATGCTCTCTTTTCATGGTATCCTACCTGGACACACGTTCCCAACTAGACTATCAAACTGCCTAGATCACTTCATGATCAAAATTAATAATTACAAATACTCGGCTTATTGTGCGGTTCTAAATACATCAATAACAGATCATCTAACAACCTTTTTAACATTAGTAAACAGTAAACGAAACGAACAAACATTGAAAAAAATTACATCTGTAAATTATGAAACGGCACTCAAAAACCTATCGAACGAAAACCTTGAATCCCTTCTTTCTAGTAATGACCCACGATTCGTGGCCGATCAATTAATTCTAAAGCTAAGTCATGCTCTTGAGATGAGTAAAACTACAAAATCGATGTCTAGAACGCAACGCATAATAAAACCATGGATGACTCCCGGCCTACTACGATGTATTAGGAATCGTAATAAGCTACAACAACAAATAAGGTTGCAACCATTTAACGAGATCCTTAAGATCACATATAAAAGGTATCGCAATTTTTGTAATAACCTATTAAAAAAAATTAAACGTAATTATGAAAGAGCACAGTTAACAAATGCTTGTAAAAATTCAAAAAAATTATGGAAAACTTTAAAAGAAATTACTCACTATAAATCAAATAAAACTTCAAACCTAGATTTGTTAACTATTAAATCATGTCCTGTAGACTCAGTTAACTTTGCTAACAACTTCTTTGCTAATGTGGGTAAGTCTCTGGCTGAGAACATTATTAACAATGACCCAGGGGTAACCCAAGATCTCTTGATAGAAGATACTTCCAACTGGACAACATCTTCATTTGCCCTTATAGACACAGACCCGCAGGAGGTATATGGCATTGTCATGGGCTTGAGACCGGACAGTGCCCCTGGATGGGACGGCATCACAACCAAATTTCTTAAACTAGCTGTTACAATGGTTGCCCCTTTAATTAGTCACCTGACTAACCTTTGTTTTAAGGATGGAGTTTTTCCCACGCCGCTTAAGAAATCTTTAGTTACACCAGTGTATAAGAGTGGAGAGACGGATGATGTAAACAATTACAGGCCCATATCGGTCTTACCAGCTATTTCTAAAGTTATTGAGAAATTAATCAACAATCGCCTTATGTCATACCTAAATAAATACAACGTTTTGTCGAATCAACAATTTGGTTTTCGCAAATCTAAATCTACGGAAGATGCAATATTGGAACTCACTACACTAATAGCTGATAAGACCGATAAGGGTGACAAGTGTCTAGCTGTTTTCCTAGACCTACAGAAGGCATTTGACACCGTCTCTCTCCCCACTCTTATTCACAAGATGGAGAGGGCTGGCATACGGGGAAATCCACTACATTTGCTAAGTGACTATTTACAGGGGCGAACCCAGAGAGTCAAGATAGGTGACTTTATAAGCCAAGAGGCAGACATAACATTCGGCGTCCCCCAGGGATCTGTCCTTGGGCCCACACTGTTTCTACTCTATATTAACGAACTGACAAACCTCCGAATACAGTGTGGGCACACTTTGTCTTACGCGGATGACACTGTCATAGTCTTTGAAGGCCCATCTTGGGAGACTGTGTTTGAAAGGGCTGAGACAGGTCTCAGTAAAGTGTCTTCTTGGCTAAAAACAAACCTTCTAACTCTTAATATTAATAAAACAAATTACATATGTTTTACTAAATATATCAGCTCACAACCTAATAATAATCTTAAGTTAAATATTCATACCTGTAATAATTCTAATCTAATTTCATGTAACTGTATGAGAATTGATAAAGTAAACTCCACGAAATATCTAGGTGTAATGCTGGACCAGCGCATGTCATGGTATACTCATACTGAATACGTTAATATGAGAATACGCAAATTGATATGGCTATTCAAAAAGTTAAGACATATTACTACAAAAAATCTACTAAATCAGTTATATATAACCTTAGCTCAATCAGTAATGTCTTACTGCATATCGGTGTGGGGTGGTTCAGCAAAAACCAAGTTTCTGGAGGTTGAAAGGGGACAACGTTGTCTACTTAAGGTTATGTACTCTAAGCCATACAGATTCCCAACGAAAGACCTCTACCACCTAAGTGACTTACTGTCAATGAGGAAGCTGTATGTATTGAGTCTAACAACGAGACTACACAAAACATTACCATTTAACCCGGAGCTGCAAAATCGTAGAAGAAAACATAATGTTGCTCCCCTTTCAACTACAAAATCTGTATTTGCTAAGAGACAATTCGGGGCGCAATCTGCATATGTGTACAATAAAATAAACAAAGTATTAAATATATATAATCTGCAACTGTACAAATGTAAAAAAACACTAACTGAATGGCTTAAAATACTTAACTATGACGAGACAGAGGCTCTGATATACTAAGTTGGTATTATTTAATTAACTTAAATTCTTAAGTACTTACCAGTTCTTAAAATACGATATTATGCTTTACAGTACCTATTGTATAAGAAGTTCCGAAAAGTTCAACATATTCACTTGCACTCACACGATCTCACACACAGTCATATACCTAGACACACACACGCACACACACACACACACACACACACACACACACACACACACACACACACACGCACACACGCACACACACACACACACACACACACACACACACACACACACAAAGTTAGAATAAATTGTACTATTAGCTTAAGTTTTCTTTCTGTATGTTAGTTAAATATTTCTTAAATCTACAACTTGTTGCTACGGAGGAGCGGGGCTTCCTGATACAGGTATAATATACTTAATAGGGAGTCCCAACCTGTTACCTTGTTATGTAACATTTATTAATGTAAATAAAATATTTTCATTTTCATTTTCATTTTTTCATTGTGGCGGGCTCGGGGGGGTCCGCTACAGTGCAGAACGGAGGCCGAGGATGAAGGCGCGTCGAACCATCTGGCGCGCCTAACGTGAAGGGCTTCCGGGCATTCGCGAAGGAGCCGCTCGTAGGCGACTGCCGCCGGTGGGGTCGCGGATGAATACGCAAGCGTTCCCGTAACCCCACCAATAGGGCGGCGAGGCGGCATATGGGGGGTTTTTAGTGGGTATACCGTGGGCCTCACTAGCCTAGACGGGAGTCCCACATAACCACTCGGGTCACCTCGCACCCGTGTGGTATGCGGTATGCATTTTCCCCCCTAATAAAAAATAAATAAAACAAAAGGTTAGAGCTGCGACCTCCTACAAAAACGAATGACTGTCAGAAAAATAGGTTAGGTTAGAGCTGCGACCTCCTACAAAAACGAACGGCTACCAGAAAAGTAAGATCAACTGCCATAAACATCACCTTTAATTAAACTTGATAGCTTTATGCCACCAAAATAGTATGCAATACATTTATCGGCGAAATCAATATTCGATTAAAGTACTATTATGATCATCAACAGTATGCCAAAATATGGTTCTGGATTATAAAACTCTGCGAAGTGATTGTATGCTAAATGATACTATGCGAAAGGTAATTCTGCCAAACGACATTTCTGCCAAGTAACATTATGCAATACAAATTTATGTCAAAAAACTTTCTGCAACACATTAGTAACTCATTCATCTAAAAAGGAATAGAGTATCTACCTCTATACCTTTTGAACTAACCTAAAGTAACTGGAAATTTTCAATTTCATCAGAATTTATGGAAGTGCTTGAAAGAGTTAGATCCAATGAAACCTAAAAGATGCTGAAAACTAGAAATCGATTGATTGTGATAAGGATCTTGGGGCTAGTAACACCGCTATCTAAGTAATCGGTTGGTATTGGACGTATTGGTACTTAATGGGAGAAACTTTTGAAATTTTTTTAATTAAAAAAATCGGCATAAAAAGCAAGGATAGCTAACCGCCAAAGTCTAATTTATTGGAGATAGGTGAGTCTAAAATAAAGTGAGTATTTTTGCCGGTCAGCATGAAAAGTCACTGTGGACGTTTTTCGCCTCATCACGCTATTAAGGGCCTACTGCAGCCGCGTCTGGCGCTTCGTAAACCACGCCCGCTAGTTCTTCCCTCCCCGCTAACACGCACACATGGAAACGCTTCGCGCCGCACGTGAAGTTTGTGTGACCTTTTAGCACCATCTAACGTTACAGAAGTTAACTACCATTATACGCGGTCGCTGCGGTCGGCCAGAAACTTAAATTCGGAAAAAATTGAAACAGATGGCGTTGTTACTTGTTCATAATAGCAAACAATAAAATAATTAATTAATAAACCTGAATATTTATTGTTGTTTTGGAAGATGTTAACAGCATAGAAGCAGCAGCGTATATAGCATATAAGTTAAGAGTATTGATAATAAGAAAATAGCACAAGAACAGAAAAGAGATTATTTTTGATAAAATATGATGAAAACAGATTTACTTGATTACGCTCACCTGACTTTACGGTCACTAAATGCGAATTTCAACCTTATTGTTATGGAGTTACAATACCCCTGGGGTTGCAGGCGTCCATAGTCGTTATTATTATAAATGAATGAATGAATAACATTTATTTCAGGACAAGTCCCATAGTATGTTAGTAACAAGATGAATACTTAAAATTAGTGTTAGTGCACAACATAAATAAAAATTTAACACAAATAAAAACTTAAAAACCTATAACCTACCTACGTGGAGCGCGAGACATGGAGCTGCGTCCATCGACACATCAGCGCGGAGTCCCAGCGGTCCGCGAACGCGCTCAGGATCCCGTTGGTGCTGCCGCGAACTCGGGCTAACAGGGAGGCGCACCGCTTGCGCATTATGGCAGCAAAATCGTCGGTCCGCGCCTCCGCAAACATGCCCGACGCACTACAGTGCCGCGGCAACCCCAACAGAACCCTAAACGCGTTGTTATATTGGACTCGCAAGTCGCTATATGCGCTATATATAAATGCTTTGGTTGAAATGCTTTTTAACCCTCGAATTTTTCATAGGTACAGTCACCTGCAATAATATGTTACTCTTCGACGGCCGCAAAAATATGTGACACGCTCTTATGGCTCTACAAATAAGATCTAACATGATCTACCGCAAAACGGCCTTCGGTGTGTAACATATTATTGCAGCTGACTGTACTCGTATTCATTGTTGTATAGGTAGGTATTAATATCTTTTATCCGATCGATTTGCATTTATTTGAAATAAATCACAGTGTTTAGTAATTATATGTTTTATTAATTAAGAGATTATTTAGGTATGTAAGGAATACAGGGTGCCTTTTTGAAACACTCATTTTTAGGGTTCCGTAGCCAAATGGCAAAAAACGGAACCCTTATAGATTCGTCATGTCTGTCTGTCTGTCTGTCCGTCTGTCCGTCCGTATGTCACAGCCACTTTTTTCCTAAACTATAAGAACTATACTGTTGAAACTTGGTAAGTAGATGTATTCTGTGAACCGCATTAAGATTTTCACACAAAAATAGAAAAAAAAAATTTTTTTGGGGGTTCCCAATACTTAGAACTGAAACTCAAAAAAAAATTTTTCATTAAACCCATACGTGTGGGGTATCTATGGATAGGTCTTCAAAAATGATATTGAGGTTTCTAACATCATTTTTTTCTAAACTGAATAGTTTGCGCGAGAGACACTTCCAAAGTGGGAAAATGTGTGTCGTCCCCCCCCCCCCCCTGTAATTTCTAAAATAAGAGGATGATAAAACTAAAAAAAATATATTATGTACATTACCATGTAAACTTCCACCGAAAATTGGTTTGAACGAGATCTAGTAAGTAGTTTTTTTTTATACGTCTTAAATCGCCTAAATACGGAACCCTTCATGGGCGAGTCCGACTCGCACTTGGCCGCTTTTTCTGGATAATTTTGAATTTCAATTGTCAGGGGTGCCTACATTATTTTTTAATACATTTTACAACGACAACAAACAAAAGTTCAAATTCGCCGTATTTTTATTACCCGGGTCGATCGCAACAAAATAGAAAATCATGTTTCTCAAATCTAAGCGTTATTGTAATTTATCTCAAATAACCAAAAAGTCAATCTGACTAGAACTTAAAAACAAACTGAATTATTTTAATATGTCGATTTTTCTTGGTGACCCAGGAGAATTTTTTTTTGTATCCCATACAAAAAGAGCGTATTCCAATCGCGTATCGGTTTTGGTTTTTACTTATAAGTGTGAAAAATATATTCTACCATATACGAAGGATGTGTGTTTTTTCATGTTTTATGTGTCTTTTTGTACAATAAAATGTTTTACTGCTACTAATATATCATATTAACGATTAACTAAGAAGGTATTTACATCTAATTTAACTGGTAAATTATTAAAGTCCGCTAAAATTAATATATACCTATTCAAAAAAATATTTGTTAATATGTCCCAAAATCATGGCTCATTTTATAAGTCTCCTGACTTACCAAACATATCGCAACGAAGGCAAGGGTACAACGCGGCATCGTGAACCTAATAACGTAACGTTTCAGTTACTTTTTTAGTCGCCGACCATTTTATCCGGGGTACGAAAAGAGGTATTAGATCTATCCTGGGTCTAATATGTTATAAAAACATAGTTTTTTGAAAAATGTTCGTAGGTAGTACACAAAATTTACATTTTCTTTTAAATGTGATTTGGGTCATCGTTCTCTCTGGTGACTTTTCTGATGACCCAAGAGACATCAATTTATTATGACTCAGGAGACTTTTTTTCTATGCACTTTGATTTTTTTGATGCGCTAATTTTGTAATCTGAAATAACTTTAAACTGCTGATATACTTATATCACTTTGCTGATGAGTGGAAGTGGAATTGAAACTTAATTTATTGTTCTCTCCCTTGACATTTTGGCATACATTTGACATGCTGCAGTGCACTCCTAACGTTAATAAAGACATAATTTTTAATAAAAAGCTTTAGGAAAACTCACTCTTGAGCTTAAAGCGATTAAGTCCTTATCATATTATGTTAGATTATTAGTACAGACCCCAAATCAGTGAAAATGTCTCTTAGCCAACTAAATTTGTCTCTGGGAAAAGTACGATATCCCTAAAAATTGTACGTACATTTCGCATTTTTCTGAAGGAACGGAATTCATGAATTGGGTTATTATTATTTTTTCAGATTATTTGATTGCATTGACATATCACCAAGATAGATAGAACATTTAAGTTACCAGAAGAAAAGCATTTGTGTTCTTTTATACAGTGTGGAAAAAGTAGGTTCGATTCCCGGGCGCGACTAAGCGAATTTAAAAAAAACAACGTGTTGCATTCCGGGAGTGCCGACAGAAGTGAAAACTCAATGACTAGTCCAAAATGTCAGCACTATGTATAATTGACCCATCCTCCTGTCTATTGAAAACTTTTGGTTCCGAAATTGCTGGTCAGTGAGCTTGTTTAAAATTCGAAATTCAAATTTATAGCGTTAATTGTTTAAAATTCGAATAGAAATTGTAAAGTTACCTTGCAGACCTCGCATCTAATAGTAGTTTATGCAACAGTGATATAATAAGGGTTCTTAAAATTCAAGGGTCGAAGTTACAAAACGAGACGTAGTCGAGTTTTGTAAAAAAAGACCCGAGAATTTTAAGAACCAATTATGAGCTGTTGCATACATTACTTTTTCTATGACAGCTGCAAAAAAAAAAAAAAAAAAAAAAAAAAAAAAAAAAAAAAAAAAAAAAAAAAAAAAAAAAAAGTTATTATTAAAAAAAAAGAGTTATTATTAAAAAAAAGAGTTATTATTAAAAAAAAGAGTTATTATTTAAAAAAAATTTAGTTATTATTTAAAAAAAAAAGAGTTATTATTGTAAATGAAAACATACCTCTTTCAATCAAGATGATAGGAACTTGTATCTTTAAAAAAAATAAAGCAGTTGTATTATACTCATAAGATGACTGCTAGCAGTCATCTTATGAGCCTATAGACAAAGCATTCAAATGACATTGCTTTAGATATCACTGTCAGTCATTTAATTGACACATTTAAGTGCTGGAGTAGAAAAATATATTTGGTCATGATATTTTGAGTTTTATTCACCAGTACTAGAGTTCACTTTTATTAGCGATTTCATCAAGATGTAGCTTTATTGAATTATATTTGAGTGATATAAAGTTATAATACTGTGAGATCCTCGTATTTCAGCCCGTACAAGATTATAACCTTTTTCATGTAATGTCATTGAGGTTTTCTTTGCTGATTTAAATGCCATCTAAATGATTGGCCATCTAAACCTTACGGTCACATGATCGCCTTACGCTGTCTCGAGTTTATCATTTTTTCCCCACCTCAAAAAGTGCCTAGCGCCGCTAAAGAAGTTTTCACTTCAAAAATCTTTGAATGCAGTTGTTTCTTTAAAAAACAATAATGTTTCATTTAAGTAAAATGAGCAAACTTAAGGTTTTAAGGCACTTTCCCTCCAGGGCCCATAATTTTTTTCCACCCGGTAGTAGACAACTATTTTTTTCGACTAAATGAAGTTTTATTAGATAAATCGTTGATCACATGGTGCGTTTCACACATCACATCAAATCGTTTGTCATCACAATCAAAATGTGTCAAAAGTAATGAAATTTATGCCAAAAAAACATAAATAAAACATATAAATTCAACACATTTTTTTTATAAAAATCTTTCTCGATGATATAAAAAAGAACATCGACAAATTATGTTCAAAGAATTAATATCAAAACAGATGTCATAATTAGGATTGGCTACTTTAAGAAAGGGACAGAGAGATTTAATCCTCTCGCTTTGCACGTTTTTCTCATTCCTCCTTGTCAAGCCAAAATAAACTATAAAATGATAGTAACACAGTACATTGTAATATTCACTTTTTCCACGGTATCATGTCATTGTAAATTACTTATGTGAAATTGTAGTGGCGTGCGACTTTCAAACCGGAGGTCACGGGTTCGAACCCCGGCCCGTGCAAGTGAGTTTTTGTAAGTAGGTAACGGTAGGTAAAGGTAGGTAAGTAACCTTTTTTTAGTGGTACTTAAATATAATAACTTTTCGTATTATTGAAATAAAATATTTTATTCAAATAAACTTAATAATATAATAATTAAAACGAATAATATCAATTAGTTTTTAATATTTATTCAATTATTTTAAATTATTTGAGCATGAAACATACTAGATTTATTTTTATCATTACAATAGAAAACAAGCAAAAAAAAATATTCTTATAGATATTTTATTTTCAAACAAAAATAAAGCAAAAAGTTACGGTTAGATTCTGATGGCTAAACACCAAACAGCTACCGATACATTTCAATATATGTCGAAATTTCCTAACCCGTTGTAACTGACAAAGAGTATAGATTTAGACGTAGCATGACGTAGCCTAGCAAACACGCACACATGCGTAACGTATAGGCCTGTAAGAAGGCACCATCATAGGTTTACCTCCGATTCCGTTACTACTCAATGGAGTTACGACTCAACGTTTATTGGATATTAAAATTTTACGTAATTCGGAGCGCTGCGCGAAGTGACATAGGTCTTACCTCTTTGAGGCACGACGGCCATCTAACATTACTGGCATAAAGGATGCATTTATGACTTTGACGCATGACAGAAAGAGAAACCGAACTGCGTAAAATGGGCGTTTGCTGTTGAATTCGTAAAATCAAAAATCGATAATAAATCCATCGGTAAAGGATAATAAGTTAATATTTAGTTCTTTGAAAGTTAAGACGAGATGAAAACCTTTGCTGTAAGGTGGGTTGTGCTGGATATGGATGTGTTTTCTAGTTGCACGAAGCTAAAACCGAAAAATGAACACGTAAGTTTGGATTTATTTTCTATCGAGAAAATTTTAAGCATTCGTGTTTCGACTACTACGAAATCATTTATCATATAGTCAAGAAACATATATCCGAAAATCACTACTGTTTGTTTCCGGGGCTAGCCACTGCCACGTTTCTAAGATCCTGTTATTTTTCGATGCACGGCCTTAATACAAGCTCCGAGGAGTCGCTTATTCCCACTCCCTCCGCTAGAAATTTTTAATAATGACTAGAATCTTAAATACTTAACCAGTTTGCAATTTGCTACGTGTGCTAGCCGAGAGGCTGGACCCGTTCCAACACCACTGCATGCTGATGCACGTACAGCGGTAGTATTTGGAATATGGCAGTTTTTGTTATATTAAATAAGTAGTGTTTATATTATTATTTCGAATTTAATGTGTACGTACTAACATTAGCATATTCATATTAATTTTATTGTATTACTGCCAAATAATATTGGCTTATGTCTGAAATAAATGATTTATTGATTGATTGAAATAAGTATCGATAATTGGATATCAACAGACGCAGCCAACTGAAGGTAACCACTTCACGGAGAGTCGGCACTCAAACGTCAGTTAACTTTAGTTTACTCAGGCCTTGAGTATTTGCAATATTAACACTTTCATTATGGAAATGGGGCAGCAACATTACACTTCTAAACTTCTCGCTACGTAGTTAGTGGAGTTAAATCAAGTGAAAAGGGATCGAGGATCATACTCGTAGTCAATCTCTTTGGGTAAATCCATTAGAACATTTAGAACCTTTTGGGCTAACCCTTTGCAAGTGTTAGTTAAGAGTGGGCTAATGCAAAATTGTAGTTTTATATTGAATTGGTTCACGTTTTATGTACCTATTTATTATTAAACTACATACATTTACAAGATAAATATTAAACATTAAAAACTTAAAGTTGCCTGGGGCATCGTCCCCAGGACGCTTGCTGCGTTTCCCCGCTGGATTGCCAGATTTAGCCGCTGAGCGAAATATTCGCCCGCCCGAAAGTCGCCAGATACCCAGACAAGTTTACGTTTTTGCAAATTCAATTCCCATGAAAAAATCACATGGACACTAGATTATATACCTATGGTCAAGGGCTGGCTCCAACCAAAACCAGGCGTGGCTCACTCCGCGATTTCGTCGCTTTGCTACAGGTAGCTAAAAGTACATCCGTTCGACCCCAATTTTGGGGAAAGCCATAAGCCGCGCGTGGCGCTGTCGCCACCTAGCGGCCATATCTGTGCTGATCGTAACAGACGCGTTTTGTTAGAGAGTGAGTCTTCTGTACCTAGTACTATTATTTATTCTGTGCCAAAACGTTACTGTGTTAAAATTGGTTCGATAGAAAAAAATCACAAAAACACGTCTCATACCATTATACCACTGCATAGTGCATACCACAGCAGTATAATTTTAATATAAAATACCTCGAGCCGAATTTCGAGCAAAATTTTAAACAAAAGTATATTTCCAGCGTTAAGTATTAAGGTAAAACGTTAAACCCGCGCGATGACCCTATTTTCGCAAGTTTCATACAGCGCACCATATTTTGTCTACTTCTAATTTTCTAGTTTTACGCCTCCTTTTAAATAATATTCCGTGTTAGGTAGGTACGTGTTTAATAGGGGTTGCAGTTTAGTACGAGATTACTGAGGGAGTGGGATCATACACTTAAACTACTTTTTCACAGACGAATCCGCGGGCAGAGCCTAGTATAAAATAATTAACCATTTCAACTCGGTCCTTTTTGTGTATTTGCTTATAATTTCCACTGTTACAAAAATAACGTCCGATATATTCACAATCGGATTTTAAGTAATTAACAACCATTAATTAACACGAAATTGACAATCGGCCGTTAATAATGAAGTACTTTATTAATTATGCTCTTCGCAATTACAATTATTTAATATTTACTCAGCGATTGTCTGAATCTCTTTGGAATATTTCTATTTTGCGGCACTGGGTACGCTCGCATGCTCAAGTGTGTGTCTCAGAAGGAGGCAGATAGTTAAATTAGATTAGATTATATTTAAGATATTTTTTAATGATTTAGGGCCCGATTCGGATTTTGTAATAGACATCTGTTAGATATCTTTTAGACATCGCCAAGATTCGATAACGATATGTTTAAGATCTAAACTGTCAAATTTGATATTTCCGCGATTCTGGAGATATTCTTAAACGATTTCCACAAGATATTACTTAGAGATCTAATTCACATCTAATAGATATCTAACACGATCTATCGTAAAAGTGACATTGGTTGCCCGAATTGCGCTGCAAAAGAGAACTAGTTGAAATCTAAACTATAACGTATCTAGAATGGATCTAGTAAAGTTCGAATACGGCAGATGGACTGTAATAAAGTGATTTATTTTAATCCAAATACACGTAATAAAAAATATATTTAATGATATATTTTTTCAGTCATCATTTAAATGTTAATTCTACCAGCTAACATATAATTTCCGTCACCCGGGGAATTTCCGTCGTTTACACTTGGCAAGCTCCCCATACGACTCGGCACCAAGTCAGAGCACACGTCAAGTACATCACAGGATATTTTGAAAGCTTGGCTGCGAGCAACAAGTGACCCGAATGGAACGATAACACACCAGAATGTACGCTCTGTACGGTACACACATTCAGCCTACGACGCCAGACGTCAATCCGCACATTTCAAATAGTATTTTCGTAGATAATTGCCAATTATCAGCCTCTTTAGTTAAACGATATCACCACTTCATAATGCCTCTCTAATTAATATAACCAATTCAAGACGATCTGACTGGTCTAATGGGTGTGACCCTGCCTATGAAGCTGGTTCAAATCCCGGTAAGGGCATTTATTTGTGTGATGAACACGGATATCTGTTTCTGATTCATGGGTGTCTTCTACCTATCTATGTAGGTATTTATCTGTATGCGACATATACGTATGTATATCGTCGCCTACGTCTAGTAACTACCCATAGTACCTACCAACAAGTTTTGTTTAGTTTGGGGCTGGGTCGATCTGCGTAAGATTATCACCAATAATTTTCATTGTCTTTTTGTCATTCATATTAACTATGTGATTGTTTAGTTGTTGTATTTTCACAATTACATGTAGTATTTATTTTTTACTACTGTATAAAAAAAAAGACACTGTAATATGTCATTTTTACATGAATATTACGGCATCCAGTTTCGTAAAACTTATTTTATTTTATTTATTTATTTATTTTTTATTTATTTAGAAATTTAAATCGGGCAACATATTACAAATACCTTACAGACTAACATATATAGTATTTTATAGACTTAAAACTAAACACTAGTTATCTAGTCGACAAAACGGCATGGCTCCGTTGCATCGGCTGCTCTTGTGTCGGATTCGGCAGTTATTACCACATCATCCAGAAAACGACATTTTTACGTCATCCGCACTAAAAGTTCGAGCCCTGCTCATTACCTATATCGTTATCTAGCTACTACGCTGGAAGCACTTTATACTTACCAAGACGCCTAGACAAGCATTGTTAAAGTTTAAAGTGCTTTTACGACCATGGTAAAGCCAGGACTAAAACAGTTCCTCTTCGGCTAAAATAATTCCGTAAGGCTAAAATAAGTCTGTAAGAAGCGTTTTTACTAGGGATGTACCGACTAGTCGGCGACTAGTCGGAAAAGCCGACTATCCGGCCACATTTGTAGTCGGCGATTAGTCGGCGACTAGTCGGCAAAAAAGGCCGATTAGTCGGACTATTATTAATTACAGAAACCAGGACATAGGTAAATGAAATAAAAAGGCAATATTAATCAAATGTTACATGCCCATTCTATTCAAATACGTATTTAGGGTACAAAATGTGCTTGTGTTCATATTAAATTCATGTATAGGTAATTATGTACGTGTATCGTCGCAGTAGCAGGGAACATCTTTCAGTTTATATTGAAAGCGCGACGACGCAAGGAGCAAAAAAATTGTTTTAATAATGCATCCGAACCTGAATAAAGCTACTACAGTTGCCATACGAATGTAATCTGTATCGTGAAGTAACGATCATGAACTTGGCCGACTAATCGGCCATCCGAGCGCCGATTAGTCGGCTAGTCGGCCAAAACCATAGTCGGTACATCACCAGTTATTACCTCGTGGTAACCACACAGAGGCACAATTTATTGACATGTAATTTATGCTTCTTCGCGAGTAACACTACTGAATCGCATCCAACACTATTATACCATGCCCATCTCTGAAACTATTTTTTGTTTCATTTTCATTCATGCATCAGATTTTTATTTAATTTACATAGGTGTTGCGATTGTTGCGAATGACTGGTGTCAAATGCGTAGCTCACAACAGGCGACCCGACACTAACCTAGGACATTTATTACTGAATACTTTGCCCGCAACTTTAGGTGTTTAGGTGTTCGCAGAACTGATCGGATCAGAAACACGGAACTACGCTCCAGAACTAGAGTTGTAGATGTAGGCGTCAAGACCGCTAAGCTTAAGTGGGACTGGGCTGGACATGTCTGCCGCATGCACCCAGAAAGGTGGGCCAAAATGGTTACTGAGTGGGACCCACGGAACACAATAGACGGTGCAGGCCGGAATTCAGGCAGACCGAAAAGGAGATGGCGGGACGACTTGGACGCATTCTACCCCAAATGGTGGGAAAATGCCGATGACAGGGTCGAGTGGAAAAAACGAGGGGAGGCCTTTGCCCAGCAGTGGGACACCAAAATAGGCTAGAGAAAAAAAAAAAAAAAAACTTTGCCCGCGGACATAAATAAAAAAAACCTATGCATATGCATATCCTTTTAACGCCAACATCACACGACGTTCTGGGGCCCGACTGCGTTAGGGGCAGCCAGGGATGTCACACACGTAAGGAATATTGTAGGAAAGGTCAGGCTTAGCCATTAAATTATTTAGGTACATACCTAAATGAAATGTACCTACTACTACTAACATTCTACTAATCTTCCATATCAATTTTACTTTTTTTTTAAACATTGCTTATCCTATACTCACTTGGTGAGTCTGCATTGTTTTATTAATAGTTACAAATATGGACATTAACTTCACAATCAGGACAACTCTTTGACATCGTAATAATTATAATATCTAGGTACATCACATCCTTTAAACAAAAAAATTGGCACAGAAAAATTGGAAATTTTTCGGTATTTAATTTTATTATCAGGGTAGTGACTAGGTGAAACATATTTATACCTAAACCTTTTTAATCAATTTCATGAGTCTGTTGCCTTTGAAAATAGGTACAACATTTCGTCCTACACGCCATTTTCCACCGGCACATAGGCAGGCGTGTCTCACTCCGCGATTTCGTCGCTTTGCTACAGGTAGCTAAAAGTACATCCGTTCGGCCCCAATTTTGGGGAAATAAGCCGCGCGTGGCGCTGTCGCCACCTAGCAGCCATATCTGTGCTGATCGTAACAGACGCGTTTTGTTAGAGAGTGAGTCTTCTGTACTTAGTACTATTATTTATTATGTGACATAGGTAACACAAAAGCAAAGCCTTCCAAATTTAAGTAACACCAAACGAAAACTGCTAACTTTTTTTATCTCAAGTTTCGATGTAAGCAAAACTTTGTTCAGGAAATTTTCTTCTTTCAGATTTCTCTTTTGTTTTTCACAAATATGTTCTTGTCGTTTGGGGCATGAATAATAAAACAGACAAGGCTTAACTTTATATCTACTGTTATGAACGGGGACATTTACCATGTAGTTATACTTGTTTTTTCTACTCCAGCACTTAAATGTGTCAATTAAATGACTGACAGTGATATCTAAAGCAATGTCATTTGAATGATTTGTCTATAGGCTCATAAGATGACTGCTAGCAGTCATCTTATGAGTATAATACAACTGCTTTATTTTTTTTAAAGATTCAACTTCCGATCATCTTGATTGAAAGAGGTGTTTTCATTTACAATATTTTTTTTTTTGCTGTGTGCATATTAATTCATACAAAGTAACCCATTTTCTTAGTCTCAACTGTTTTGTGTCGGGTGCAGCTGTCATAGAAAAAGTAATGTATGCAACAGCTCATAATTGGTTCTTAAAATTCTCGGGTCTTTTTTTACAAAACTCGACTACGTCTCATTTTGTAACTTCGACCCTTGAATTTTAAGAACCCTTATTATATCACTGTTGCATAAACTACTATTTTTGAGTCCTCGATAGTTGAACTAGCCATCTTTAAGGAATAACATACGTAACTTTAAGACCCGGCGCCTACTAGCATGGCATGGCAAGCGATCTTTCGGCATATTGCCAAGGCGTCCTTAGGCAGCTTTCGCTACTGCAAACTCTTATCATACTGTTGCAATGACTGCTTTTAGTGTAGGTAATAGATTTTTAGCAATTTTCAAAATTATATAGGTTCCTCTGTAGATAATTTATTTGTATTTTCAAAACATATGTAGGTTAACATAGTTTTAAAACATAGGTACACTTAAAATAAAAACTTAAGTATAAATAAAAAAATTGGCCTAATAGGTCGTGGTCGGCTCTATAGGGTACCCAGAAGGCTGGCCGCATTGCCCCGCTGGATGTCAATGCTGATCCGCTGAGCAAAATATTGGCCAGCCCTCTGGTCACCCGTCTTGTCACCAGAAGCCTCTATAAGGCGCTTTGACAGCTCCTCATAGAGGCTACGCGCGCAAGGTCCCCACGGCCCCAGGGTTTCCGCCTCTGTAGTATATGCATATAGGCCCGTTATCCTTTGTGTAAGTACGAAATTTACGGAACCTTATAACGTACCACAAAACCGTTACTGAATGAATGATACATTACCTTATGAGAGCCGCTTTAAACACGCATTTGTTCAGCGGATGAGCCGAGAGCGTTCGATTTCCGTTCGGAGATGAAATCGCGTTCGTGCCAATTTCATATCTGTGTAAACTTTTGTACTTATTTACAACTAGTTATCAGTTAGTTTTGTACTAGAGATTTAACGGCCTTCTAGTCTAGTCGGTAGTGACCCTGCCTACAAAGGGAGGCACCGGGTTCGAAGCCTGGTAAAGGCATTTATTTGATTGTATTTTTATATATAAGTTATATAACTATATTTATATCACCTCTAGTTCCCACGACACCATCTTTCTTGAGCTTACAATGGGACTAGGTCGGTCTGTGTAAAATTGTCCTTCTATATTTTTATAACTAATAGGCTCTGTGAGCTGTACATTTTGCGAACACCCATTTGATCTATTAAAAAGATCAATTCATCATTCGTTCATTCATTCATCGAATCTGGTTACAAAACTTCACGAGAGTCGGTTGAGAAATGCGTCCTATAGACATTGACATAGATATCTAGGGACTGGCTTTATACGGGCAATAATAATGAGGCATGACAGGGTGTGAAATCGCTACAATGCGATTGGTTGATGAGTTCGCATCACGCGCGCGATTGGTTGACGAATTCGCATTACGCGCGCTATTGGTCGCAACTAGTCGCGTTAGACTGCACGATTGGCTGAAATTCGTGGGTAGCACCGCTGAACTTGTACGATGTTTAGTGCCCCATTAGCCCGTCCTTAGATAGTATACGTCAATGCCTATAGAGAGGAACAAGGCAACCGGACATATGTAAAAAAAAACTTAAGCCAAAACGCATCTCTGACGCATCGAGCTCACTCGGTCAAACTTACATATATTTGATATAAAAAGTTATTGGCAATTATTTAGTATTTAAAACGTAGGTATCTATATAATTTTAATTATAAAATAACAATTTTGTTTGAATTGTATAAATCCCTTGTTAAGGGTTTCCCGGAAACATGTTTTGTTTTAATTAATTGCTCTACAAATACTGTTTGTCCGGTCACAGAAGACATAATTATAGTAGATGCAACACCACCCTAAAAACAGTAGGTAATTGGGTACTTTCCTCTACTTAAAATAAATAATTTCACACTTTGCACGAAATAAAACACCAGATAATTATTATAAAAATATAGATAGCAGTTATTTTTAAACACAGTTTCTATATTTTAATAAATCGGATTTAAATATAAAAACCGGCCAAGTGCGAGTCGGACTCGCGCACGGAGGGTTCCGCACTATCAACAAAAAATAGAGCAATTCAAGCAAAAAAACGGTCACCCATCCAAGTACTGACCCCGCCCAACGTTGCTTAACTTCGGTCAAAAATCACGTTTGTTGTATGGGAGCCCCACTTAAATCTTTATTTTATTCTGTTTTTAGTATTTGTTGTTATAGCGGCAACAGAAATACATCATCTATCACGGTTCGTGAGATACAGCCTGGTGACAGACGGACGGACGGACGGACGGACGGACGGACGGACGGATGGACGGACGGACGGACAGCGGAGTCTTAGTAATAGGGTCCCGTT
Organism: Cydia amplana; assembly: GCF_948474715.1. Taxonomy (NCBI): domain Eukaryota; kingdom Metazoa; phylum Arthropoda; class Insecta; order Lepidoptera; family Tortricidae; genus Cydia; species Cydia amplana. The sequence goes on from NC_086088.1 coordinate 6,751,883, forward strand.
TTTACCCTTTGGGTACGGAACCCTAAAAAGAAGCTGTTTTGACTAGTAGGAAAGTAGCCAATTTGCAATAGCTTCGTTCCTTTTATCTACATTCTACAGAAATTGTATAAAGATATTAGTTTACTATTTCTACAGAGATAGTCTAAAGAAATAGTTAGGAGACCGATTAGAAAGCACATTTTGACATCAAAATGATATCTAAATGATGTCATTTAGTTATCAAGCTTACTTAACGCACGGGCGAATGAGAACAAAATGATGTCAAAATATAAGTTTCAATTAGCCTCTGAAAATAATTTAATTTGTTCTAGTATGTAGCCTCTGGTTATGTTTTTCAAAAATGTAGTATCTGCGGTGTGTGTAATCTATGATGCGCTTTAATTAATTTAGTTGTAAACGAATGTAATGCGGGCAAAACTTCCGAGCACTGTTTGAAAATACTTCAGTTAAATTAGCGAACCTGCCTAAATAATTTGCGATCACGGTTGTTTTTAGCCGAATTGCAGAACAGTTTTTTATCAATATTTTTCTGGCCAAACATAATGTAAAATACGACTAACACGTTCTTGCTCATAAAATCTAAAATTAACACAATTGAAATCAGAAGTAAGTACTTATCTGTTTAGTTTGATAACCAAATTTCATAAAAGATGGCGCTGTTACAAACGCAAACTAGGTAACATTAGTTCAACGTAGAATGTATACTTATAGGAAACTGTCAAATATGTAAATAACAAAGTGGTCCTTCGAGCCGGATATTATTTTAAAATAGCACTTCGAAACTAACTATCCAAGGTCTATCATTTTGTAATTATGTCTAAATTCTCACCTTCAGAAGGGCTAAAATGGCCGACTCTTTATCATTTGTCACCATGCCTGTCACGTTCTAACAAGTATGTTGCGAAAGTGACGCATGACATGACAGGTGATAAAATCGAGACCATGATACCGCTGCAGGCGTGTTATGGATGGCTTTATCCACGTGATATTTTAAAATAACTGTCACTTTTTAACACCGCGGGACAGAAAGTGACAGGCACCGTTTTATCACGCTGTCGCGTAGACAAGAAAGACCATTATATCCGTGCTGGCTAGGTGCATTACCCTTTTCCTTCAATAAACCCAAACTTGACCAGACCCTCAGAGCGGGTTCGCACTACGTCCGATCCGAATCCGTGAAAATATGGTCCGAAGTAGCCGTAGAACTATTTCTATGGTAATTTACGCACTAGATCCGTCTGATTTCTTTCCGAAATCGGATGACGGAGTGTACCTTAGTGTACCTTTTTGAGGGCGTTTCCGCAGTCTGTACCTACAACTTTTCCCCCAACCAATTTCGCAAAAGAAATGACAGTCGATATCAGAAATAACGGCCATATTAATATTGTCCTGAAATTGACGTCGTTACGTCCATTGTGCGATGTTCATCTGGCGACGGCGGGATAAATGGCCGCCCATTTGCGGAATCGAGACAACTATATCACTGGTTTACAATAGGGGCATCGTACAGCGTATCTTATCTTATACCTTTCAATCAATCAATCAATCGTTTATTTGCAGATAAAACATAGTACAATGCATGCAAATACAATTATAAAAAACATTACACCACCGGTAATGTCAAAATTAATTACACAAATCAGAAGAATAAGAATCCAATACAATTAACAATAGGTATTAAAATGTCTCTAATAATCTAAAGCTCTAGCAAAGTATTCTGGAATAATAGGGCTTACTTATAAAATATTCAAACAAATATTCTAAATGAGCAATTCTTGTATATTTATATCTTGGATCTTGGAAACGGCTCTAAAGATTTCGATGAAATTTGCTACATGGGGGTTTTCGGGGGCGAAAAATCGATCTAGCTACGACTATCTGGAAAACGCGCAATTTTTAGTTTTTACATGTTTTCCGAGCAAAGCTTGGTTGCCCAGATATTATTTTTTAAATAACTACAAATTCAAATTAGACGTATGTTGTAGTGCTATGAAACAATAATATTGAAAGATTTTTGTAGTCTTAGCTACAAAAGCCCAACTAGTTAAAGTTAAAGCCCGTGTCAGTACAAGTTAGAATGGCGATGCGAGCAGGGTACGTGTCGCCGCCGGTTTTGAGCAAATGCTCGCATGCTACTCGCCCGCGCTGACCGAAAATCGAAGTAAACATGCCTTTTGCGCCACAATAACCTTCAGATTAAGAAGCCAGACATCAAATCTATCTAAAGTAGGCGTATCCATTCACCACGCACACAAGTTTTTACTACCGTTGCGTGAGTGTTAGTAAATGTGGAGATGAACGAGCGGCGACACCGGTTCCGATACTAACTGCGCGCGATAGCCATTCTAACCTCTTTAATATGTTCTGTGGTCAGTACAAACAGCAACACTCTTAACTGTGGTAACTCCACCGATGGACAATTAACAGTGTGGCCGATGGTACATGGTACCTATAAATATATGTTCAAGGTATTAAACTTGGTATTCATCTATTAAGCTTCAGATAAATATTTAAAAGATGCAAATTTCAGTCTTGGGTGAGACTTGAACTCAGGACACATCACAAAAGTTTAAAAAATAAGTATTTACTTGGCCTACTTTTTTTAGTCGGATAAAGCAATTTACCACGCCTTTTATATATTGAAGGCTTAAAGAGTGGATTTTCTAAATTCCATGAAAAATACACACTCAAGTCAAAGAGTGCGGGAACACCTGGTGTTTACTTTCGCACAAAATACCTCAGTCAACGAGGTACTCCGTTTACAAGTTTTACCAAACAACGATGTCACAGTAAACAGTAACATACTTATAGATACCTTCATAAACGCTCATTATCGTCATGATCATCTGCCAGGATTAGGGGCCCGTTTCTTAAAAGCTTGTAACTTGTAATACAAGTGGAAGTCCCTTCTAACAAAAGCTGTAAAAAAAGTGACATTCGTTTGACATTACAAGTTACAAGCTTTTGAGAAACGGGACCCACTGCCGTATTCGAACTTCAAGATATTCACAAGAGACGACACGTACTAGATCCATTCTAGATACGTTATAGTTTAGATTTCAACTAGTTCCCTTTTGCAGCGCAATTCGGGCAACCAATGTCACTTTTACGATAGATCGTGTTAGATATCTATTAGATTAGAATTAGATCTCTAAGTTATTACTTAGAGATCTAATTCATACACACAAGATATTTCTTGTGGAAATCGTTCAAGAGTATCTCCAGAATCGCGGAAATGTCAAATTTGATAGGTTAGATCTTAAACATAGCGTTATCGTATCTTGGCGATGTCTAAAAGATATCTAATTGACGTCTATTACAAAATCCGAATCGGGCCCCCAGGCCGCGCAGCCAACGTTCCAATCGTTAACGCTCCATAGCGTATCGTAGTCGGATCATTTCTGTCTATCACTCTTCTTCATTAGTGCGACAGTGACGATTGCATTTGGTACGCTACTGAGCGTAAACGATAACACGTTGGCTACGCATAGAATTTTAACTGTGGGCTTGATCTCTGCACCACGTCACAAAGATCAGTCGCATTAAGCATTAATTTAGCATTAAGTAAGTAAATTTTTAATTTAGCTAGTGACTAATAACACTACGTGAGATTTAACCGACTTAGCCTAAATACCAATTAATATTATTTTATCGTTCAATTTATTTTATTTGAAAAATGTTTACATGACCTTACAGACAGATCCAATGCGCCATGAAACTTAACATTAACATATACCGAACAGGTACATTATAACTATTACAAATCAGGTACAAACGAACAATTACAAATAATACATTTACAAATCCACAATTACACCTTAACGGATGTAGGCCTCGCATCCATCACCTCACAGAATCTCAGACATTCATTTCTCACAATGCGAAAACGCTATAATTATGACTGTCAACCAACGCCCTCTATGACCGGAGTAAAATGCTTTAAAGAATTTACGAGGGCTCCGAGGATCCAAGTTTGCAAGTATGGGTGACGGCGAAATTGAGGCATCGATACTTTTCTTAAGTTATTCGGTTAGCAGGTGAAAGAGTTTGAACCGCCATCAATATCGCCAACAGCTTACAGATAATAATAAGAATATTTTACTGTCAAACATAATATAGGTATATACCTAATGGCACATAATTCTGCGTGCAAAAAAGCTCACCTCTAAAGCTTGCTACGAGCGGTTTTACACGTCGTGATTCCTTGGACACGCTTACTACATTAATTTGTTAGACAGCGGTCGCTCGTAGGTACTAGTGACAGTTGTCCTACGAACTCAAGCTCATACTAAAAAACCGGCCAAGTGCGAATCGGACTCACGTTCCAAGGGTTCCGTACAATAAGTCCGACTCACGCTTGACTGCACATTTCTAATAGGTTTTCCTGTCATCTATAGGTAAAGAACTATTTAGTGTATTTTTTTCAAAATTTTAGACCCAGTATTATAGTTTCGGAGATAAAGGGGGGAATTAATGGTCGGACAGATAGACAGACAGATGCACGAGTGATCCTATAAGGATTCCGTTTTTTCGTTTTGAGGTCGTTACGGAACCCTAAAAACGAGCTTAAACATGCACAGATCAAACTTTTGTATCCTATCAATGAGCTTTAACCCATAGCTACAGAACTGCTGCGACCTTAACTTGGGCGCAATTACTGTCAAATTGTCAATTGCCTAGATACTCGTATACTGAATGACGAATGGAATATTCGAATCATGGCAGTAATGAAAATTGACAATTGCAGCGACCACGTCCAAGCCGCAGCAGTAATGCAGCTCGTGTTAGTCATACAAGCTTATAAACGCGTCAAACGCCGTATAAGTAACAGGCTTATATTATAAAACGCTAACCTTTCCCTATGTATATGTATTTGCTGCCTTTCAATGTATCTGGGCGTTCATCCGTACCGTTTGTAGCGGTACTTACGGACGGAACTCTCAATACGAGGGCCCTCGGCCCCTCACGGTGTCCGGTTGCGTGTGCCGTCAGGCGCCACTCTCTAAGACGGAGACGGTAAATATGTACAGTACATTTATATTCTCCTAAGTCCCTGCGTACAATTTTTTGTACATATTTCAAAATCTATTTCGAACTTTTATTGTGTAACATAGGGTTCAAATTTCAAAAACAAAACAATTGCTTCTGGGTCTCAGGAGGATATAGGTACTAGCTTTTGCCCGCGACTTCGTCTGCGTGGAATTAGTGACAGCAGCAGAGCTAAAGTAAGTATAGCGACTGGATAATGCTAATAGCAATCATTCAATTTGCGCATTGCGTACTTCAATTATTAGGCAATTCATTAACTCTTTCAATTCCACCCCCCTTTGCACTCTCTTCAGGAATGATTTCCGACATAAAAACTATCCTATGTCCTTCCCCGGGACTCAAACTATCTCTATGCCAAATTTCAACTAAATCGGTTCAGCGGTTTAAGCGTGAAGAGGTAACAGACAGACAGACAGACACACTTTCGCATTTATAATATTAGTATGGATGTAGGCCAGGTTAAAGTGACATTTTTTATATTAAACATCCCACTGCGGGGAACATGCTGCCTCTAGATTTAAAAGATGTAGGGCGCGTGTATTGTATACCTATTGCTATCATAGCGCATTAAGCATTCTTATGCAGGGATTTAAATTTTCCAAAATTAAAGTTTCCTTTGTTTCCTGTGAAATATACCCGAAATTTCCGAGAACTTTTCCAACTTTTTGGAAACTTTCCGCAACTTGCACATTAGTAGACATAAGTTTCAAGAGCGCATTGCTTTACAAGGCCCACAATTTTCAGTTCCGGACCGCTATCGTTAGTTTTTATCTATTGGCATTCGATCGCAAAATTTAATTAAAATCATCGGCGCAGTAAAATCGCCAAATATCTCATTAGTGTTGTCTGAACATCTTGATTTCCTCGCAGGAAATGAATGGTCGCTCGTATGTACTATGTACCAGGGATGTTGCGAATATCCGCATCCGCATCCGCAACCGCGGAACTTCCGCATTATTTTCAACATCCGCATCTGCATCCGCATCCGCATAAAATCGATGCGGAGTTTAATGCGGATGCGGATGTGGAACAGGTCGGTACAAGAACGTCTTAGCATCGGCGTAAGTGACGACTGCTAGGTAATTTAGTTTTAGTCATTAGCCAAAAAAACCTATTAGAAATGAGCAGTCAAGCGTGAGTGGGACTTAATGTACGGAACCCTTTGAAACGCGAGTCCGACTCGCACTTGGCCGGTTTTTTAAATAAAAATTACTAAAATGTAATATTTGACGTTTTTAATGCATCTATCTTGACATCCGCATCCGCATCCGCACCCGCGGATGTCAAAAAATCGGCATCCGCAACATCTCTGGTATGTACTATTCAAATGCGAGCATATATCCTCGAAGACATTAATTAATGGTTTATTAGTATTACGATGCTCTATTATGCATGGCAGATGATCAAGGGAACTATTTATTGTTAGATCAAAGCTACGATAAATTTGATAGGAAATGAATAGGTACGCCGCATTTGCCCTATTTACACTAAGTGTTAATAGCAGAAATTTATTTATCTGATCCGTACCACTCTGAGTAAGATTTTTAGGACATACGGAGGAATTGAGCTTATATTTTTTTATTTATTCAAGAAACAAACAGTCTTTTATAGTTATATATAACACTGGAAATTTTCTTAAAACTAGACTTATAGTTTCCTTAATGAAAATATTTTAACATCATGTTAATTCAAATTGTTTTCTACAGAGTAAAACAGAGCTATTTGTGCATACAACAATAAACTAAGAGAAAAAAATAAATAAAACTAAAATATAAGAGTACCTATCACAGTATTAAAATTTGTACAATTTTATCAATAAATGTAGGTACCTTATTTTATCTAATATCTTATAACAACCATAACAATTGTTTTAAAACTGAAATACAAAAAAAAGAGGTTTTGTTACTCGTAATATTGTACAGATAAGATTACCCTTAACTATCTACCAAATTGTATCTACATCTGCCAAAAAGAAAACCAACCCGGGCGCAGCATGGTTCCTTTTTCATCGCCTGTCACTATGCCAGCCACTTTCGCACTTACATACTTGTTAGAACGCGATAGGCATGGTAACAAGCGATAAAAATGCGACCGTGCTACCGCCGCAGGTATTCATAACTTTCATATTATTGTCAATATAAATTTTTTTTTTCTACGTAGCTATGTCCATTTTAGAAGCGCGTTCATGCACAGAATGCGCCATGAAGTCGTAAGAGCGTTATTTGCTGTCAAATGCCGGGAGTTAGCGCTAAATTGCAGCCCGCGGACGTCGGCGTGCTCGATATCAATGGGGATTAGTGCGCCGCAATTTAGCCTTATTAATATTAATACCGAGTAGAAAGATCGTGGAGGGATTTGTGATGTTTAGCTGCTTCTTGGAACTGGAGATTTGGTAAGTAGTTAAGTGTCATAGGTACATATTGGCCAATTAACTTATGAAATATTGTATAGACAGCTTAATATTTTCAATAATTTTGATTTATATGATCAATATGAGTTAGCTATAGTGATAATGGTGCCATTTTCAACCAAAAGGGTAGATAACGTCAACCGGGGTTTTATGAGTATTGTCCGTTCTGTATGATAATACTATTACTTATTCTGTGACAGCGTATGCACGATCATACAGAACGGACACGCACCGCCCCACCCCGATTCGGATTACCTCGCCCGCGACAGGCCGCGACATGAATGTGTGCGTAAGTCGCTCTACTAATAGGCAGATTAGACTCTCGCGCGAGCCACGAGACGAGCCACGAGCCGCGCCACGAGACGCGAGTCCACCGCTTACACTCGCGTTCGGCTTGTCATTCGGTTATAAACCTTATGCCGTGCCGTTAGTGTTTAAATTATATTAGCTCGACGAGCTTGCGAGCCACGAGACGAGCCGCGAGCCCACCGCTTACACTCGCGTCTCGTGGCGCGGCTCGCGGCTCGTCTCGTGGCTCGCGCGAGAGTCTAATTCGCCTATGAGAGCATGTCAGGATTCCGTCAGAAACTCAATGACGCGTGTACAGACGTGCCGCGCACACATATAAACGCAAATCATTTTTGATGTATGTATGGCGTGTCCGCCCTGTGACGCTGTTGAGATGTATCGTACCAAAGAATTTTCACTTACCTAGTACCTACCGCAACTACCGCAAGGCGTAATTTTTGCATTACTTTCAGAATATGCGGAAAAGGGTAGAAATATGCGTACAGGTCGACATTTACACAACATGACATTCAAAAAAACTAAACCGCATACAGTCATCTTCTTTTCATAAAAATAATAGTTTTGATTTATATGTTTCAGTTTTTCTTACTCAAATTCAGAAATCCACCGCTGGACAGAGGCACCCAGTATTATAAATGCGAGGGTTTGTTCCCTCATTATGTCCGATCAGTTGAACGGATTTGACATACAGGTAGATTATAACCCGGAAAGGGAAATAGGATGCTTGTTATCCCTGACTTTACTCTAAGGAGATGTAATGCGGGTTGAAATTATGGGGGTATTGAGGGGAAAACATTGGAACGGGCGAAGGATTTGGTAGTTTAACAACATCTGAAGAAGCAGACTAGGGTATAAAGTCGTCTCAAAACTTGTAATTATAATATTTTGTCAAATTCTGCCATAATACAAATGAGTGTACTTCTCTATAGTTCGTTTTTTTTAGCATTAGAAATAAGGTAAACAGTCTGATGAGAGTCAGATGTTTGTCAATGGTGTATGTCTGAATTGGCCTGTTTGTTGAAGATCCTCGAATCTCCGATCATGCGTATCAGTGACCAGTAATCTCTTTCGCGTGTCCCCTAAGGCGGTCATCTGGACGCCAGCGGAAAACAACCTTAAGCTTTGGATTCCTCCGAAAACGGTACCGTCATATGACGGCCATCATATAGCGGCTGCAAAAGACGGCCTTCTTTACGGTGGCGACATGTGGCAAGTACCACGGCGTCATAACACACCGTCATCCACCAAGGTCAAAGCGGCAAATTTGAAAAATGTAGGCGCGATGGGATAACGTCCCATAGAAAATTTGAATTTCGCGCCTTTTCCTACTGACAAGATTTGCTTGATCATCTATAATTTACTTGGAGGATGAAATATCATCAGAAGAGGAAAATAATCGTAGTACGGAATCATTTATTCAAATCTCGTGTCATATATTCAAAATGGCGTCACCGCTATCTAATAAAACGTTCACGAAACTATCGACACCGTCATGACGGCCGTCATCTTACGTTACGTTGACAATCAACTTAACGTAACGTCGTCTAGGAAACCGCGCCATCTTGTTTACATAGACAACGTTCTAGTGACGTCAGTCAACGCTATTTAGCGGCCGTAATATGACGGCACCGTTTTCGGAGGAATCCAAAGTTTTACGAGCGGACTTTCGTAGATTTAATTCAAACTCGCTAGTCGCCCCGCTGCCCGCTGCAATCCAGATCGCAGGCCTAGGTGGCGCCGTATGTTGACACGTGCAAACGTTTCTATTGTTATTTTACCTTTTGTTGAAAAAGAGTGGAACGAATGTGACGTGATGACGTGTGTATATGAGTGTGTGACTGTGTGTGTGTGTGTGTTTGTTGCGTCAGTATCAGTAACTCTCAAATGGATAACTAGAGAGCATTGCCAAGTTGTTAGAGTCTGTGCGGAAAGAGAAAAGTCATAGAATGTATTGGATTAAAATATTTTTGAAGTGAAAACTTCTTTAGCGGCGCTGGGCTCTTTTTGAGGTGGGGAGAAAATGATAAACTCGAGACAGCGTATGGCGATCACGTAACCCTAAGGTAAGGGGCCACTCATAATTTATATGACATTTAAATCAATAAAGAAAAACTCAATGTTATTTGACATTTATGTTCCGGACTCCTTTTCAAGACTCTTTAGCTACTTATGTTCAAATAATTTGACGTTATCATGGCAGTATGTATAAACATGTCAATGAAAAAGTGTGATCTTATTTGAGAATGATAATAATATATAATAAATAAATAGAATACCTCCGCTAAACGTATGTATCGTTTTACCGGGCGTCGGTAACATAGTGAGGTGAGTTTCCACTTCTATCGGCACTCCCGGAGTGCAACCGTTGTTGCTTGTTTCATTTTCATTCATTTATAAAATCAAAGAAAAACTATTTTTTTATTCCTTATTCGTTAGCGTATCCGCTTTAGGCCACCCTCCCCTATGCCGAACTGCACGTCAAAGCTTAAGCCTCTGAATATTAAATGCAATAAGCGTTTGACAACGATAGAATACTTATCAAATTCACAAGCTTGACAGACGAATTCTCACCTTATTCTTTAAGAAATAAGTTTCATATTCCTTTGAATACTTTGAACGATGATATTTAATGTAGGAAGGTTTTAAGTGTCGTAATATTTCAATGTTTTAGGCTGTTTAGCCGGGATAGAAGCGAAGCTATGCGATTATTATTAGTTTAAAGGTAAGATAAGCGCGGATGGCATCTCTGACGAGGGTGAGGAATGCTGAATTATTAAAGTTAAGGTATTATCTGTGGTATAAATATTTACTTTTGTGTGTTGGTAACGGGTGTCATTCTGAATCCCTAACAACGTTTGTCCTAAAGTCACTTGCCCTAACTGATTTGTCCTAATGGGCACATGCCATAACGATCAATTGTCATAACGATTATTTTCCATAAAAGTTCTAAAAAATGGTTAGGTTTTAGAACTTGCTGCCACAAAAGTGGGTTAGGTTAGGGTTCAACTGCGACCCTCGCAAAAAAGAAAATATAACATAATAACATTAGGATAAGTAATCAATATTAGGATAACCAAAATTAGGGTTTTTAGTGTTAGGACAACTGATCATTATGACAAAGAATATTAGGGAATGCATCGATAGGAGAAAAGACTTTAGGGATTTAGATATACATCCGTTGGTAACGTCAGGGTCGATAGAATTTCAGTTGATTCAGGGTCACGTAATTTGCGAATTTCTGCGTTCTTCTTTTGCGTTGTGTTATTCTACAATCCCTACTAACCCTACTAATATTATCAATGCGAATGTTTGTAACTCTGTATGTCTATATGTCTTTCATGCTTACCACTGAACCGATTTAGATAAAATTTGACGTCATGTTCTCGTCAACTTCTCATTGCGTTTTGGCATTTGTTTACTATATGAGGATTTAATACAAATTGTTACATCATTTGTACTTACTATAAAAAAAACAACGGGTTGCACTCCGGGAGTGCCGGCAGAAGTGAAAAGTCAATGACATTGTAACAGTTTTTCGGTCAGGTTACGTGACCTGACGTGAGTTTAACATTTTTTCCCCACCTCAAAACTATGGACACTACTAACAAACTATGGACACTTATAAGTCTGAAATAAATGCATTTTTTTTATTTATTTATTTTATTTTTTTTTATTTAACCCGTGGAGCGCCCTAACAAGACACGTGTGCTAGTAACTAGTATAGGAGTTCCATACTACGGTAATTCTGGGGCGCTCCAGGGGTTAAAAAGTGCACAGCGCCGCTAAAGAAGTTTTCACTTCAAAAATTGTGCCCCTTTAGTTTGGGAATTAAAGCCAAGAAGTTAGGTTGCAGTAAAGCATCTCAAGTTCTCGACAGCAACTACTGAATTCCAGCATAGGTACATTTACTTTATCAGCACACGAGAGGTTTGAGAAATAAGTGGCATACCGCAAGGAAATATACTAGGCACGCAAAGAATTCCACTACCAAATAATTATTCATACATTCCCGTGCGAAGCTTCTCAAACTTTCACAAATTAAAAATGTATACCCCGAAGCCTGCATGAACTTCAGCTTTTAGATTTAAATCCAAAACGACTTATAAGTATAAATCCCACAAACATGTATACAACTTTTAGTTCATTAAGCTGCTGTTCAGAAAATCTTAAGAGAAACTTTCATCATTAATTATTTGAGTTTCGCCGGCATAAGCTGCAGAGGGAAATAATTATTAATTAACATTTCTAAATTGACAATGAAGGCGAACTTTTCAAATGAGTCAAGTACAATGTTAAGCGAATCGGGTGCTGAGCCAATCGATTTTCGCTTTATTAGAAATCCGAAACTTGCCTGAAACAATATTATAAGTATTGTTTTTAGTCGGCCGTTATTGTTGAAGATCGTAGCTTATTCTCGTAGATTATCAGTGGCTTTGCGGAAAGCATTGCTCAGGATGATTGTTCCCTGAATGAATGAATGAATGAATGAGTGAGTGAATGAGCGAATGAATGAATGGATGGATGGATGGATGGATGGATAAATAGATGAATGAATGAATGAATGAATGAATGTTTGTTTGCGTCAAACAAGCGTATATATATATATATATATATATATATATGGTGTACACAACTACCTGTTCACTCATGTTCATGAATAATGCGGTTAACAAGCACCGCGCAAACGAAGTCGCGGGCGAAAGCTATGCAGGTACGGCGTGGGTATTTAATTTAAATATAATATATACACGTCTACATATGTATAATGTCCGTTAAAAGCAGAACCCACATTACTGACAGTCTCGAAGTTTAAGCCTACTTAGTACTTTAATCCGGAATGCAAGCGAGCGTTGCAAGTTTTTCATGGACCCCGCGCTTAGAAAAATGGCGGCGAGGCACTTTATACCCACGCAGTTTATTTTTCTACTTAATTCTTAGTGTAAGGCCTGAGTGGACGCTCAAAGCGGAGCGTTCGGCGGGGAGTGCAGCGTGACGTCGAGCTCTCAAGTGATTTGAGCAGCGTGCACTAAGGCCGCTCCTATACGTTTGCATTTGTTTAACATGCACGCCGCACGCCCCGCCCCGCTGCACGCCCAACTCGAGCGTCCACTCAGGCCTTACACTTAGTCACAATCAGCAATATAAGTAAGTACCTAAGTAAATATTCTTTATTGCACCAATAATTATACGTTTTACTACAAAGACATTTTCACATTTTAACAGAAAAATAGAACCAGGTAACAACAGGCGGTCTTATCGCTAAAAAGCGATCTCTTCCAGACAACCTTTGGGTAGTAGGAAATGTAGAACTCAAACAAAAGTCAACAGGTAGTGCACGGAGCAAAGTATGGAGACTATTAAACACAAACACACATATTACATACTACTTATTATTAGTATTATAACAAAACCTATACATATATATATATATGTATAGGTTTTGTTATAATATATATATACATTATATATATATTATATATATTTATACTTACATATATACAATATATAAAATGGCAACTTAAGGCAGAGATAAAAAGTATACTTTCAGCAATGTGTAGTCATTATTGAGAATAAAAGTGACGCATAATTTGTACATACTGTGAATTAGTTGCTGAATTGCGCGCTAGATGTCTCTTTTCAAAATGTAAAGTAGCTAACGAAGATTTTTTGTAAAAAAAAAGGGGCCAAGTGCGAGTCGGACTCGCCCATGAAGGGTTCCGTATTTAGGGGATTTATGACGTAAGTATTAAAAAAAAACTACTTACTAGATCTCGTTCAAACCAATTTTCGGTGGAAGTTTGCATGGTAATGTACATCATATATTTTTTTTAGTTTTATCATTCTCTTATTTTAGAAGTTACAAGTGTCTCTCGCGCAAACTATTCAGTTAAAAAAAATGATATTAGAAACCTCAATATCATTTTTGAAGACCTATCCATAGATACCCCACGCGTATGGGTTTGATGAAAAAAAATTTTTTGAGTTTCAGTTCTAAGTATGGGGAACTCCCAAAATTTTTTTTTCTATTTTTGTGTGAAAATCTTAATGCGGTTCACAGAATACATCGACTTACAAAGTTTCAACAGTATAGTTCTTATAGTTTCGGAAAAAAGTGGCTGTGACATACGGACGGACAGACGGACAGACAGACAGACAGACATGACGAATCCATAAGGGTTCCGTTTTTTGCCATTTGGCTACGGAACCCTAAAAATGATGTTGAGCCGTATCCAAGGTTAATTTAGTCACTAATCTAAAATTAAGTGAGTGTTATTTCAAGTGCAATGTAGTAGTAAAGTAATAATGTAAATAATACCTATAATGTTACCTTTTAAAGTGGAAAGCTTAAGTGCTGATTTGGAACAGCCAGGTGCAAACAGTCACATACAAAGAAATACAAAAGTTAAACGATATTTAGATTCTAAAATCTGTTATGGATTTGATGTTGATATAATACAATTACTAAGGCCCTTTATCGGTGCGTGTGCTTCAAGCGAGTCGTTTCAAGATAGTATCATAACAAAATCATGTAATTGTAAAATATAAATACCGCTTCTGCCGAAGTAGAAGGCGCTGTAAGGCACCATTATTTTGTGGTAACGATTGTCAAATGTTAACGCTTAGCAATCTTCTTAATAGTAATACCAATAACTGTTCCAAATTTTAGCTATCTACGTCAAACGGTATCTGAGAAAAACGCATTTAACTGATTTGAAGACCGAAAGTGATCCCATAAATACATACCGTACCGTAAAAATAGGTACCTAGTTATGATTATAGAAAAATATTTCAAGAAAGGAGCAACAGTAGTGTACAGTCAACCGAAAAAAATAATTGTTAATTCATGAAATACATTTTAAAATAAAAACAGTCTTTGAGCCCGATCTGATACGACCTTGAAGGTTGCTCACGCTGATTGATGCATGCGAAATGAAGTGAAGGTCGTGCGTGAGATGCACGCCAATCACCAAGGCGATCGTAAAGATCATATCAAAACCATGATAAATTGACAAATATTAGGATCGCCCTCTTCTTTTGTATTTCTAATTTGGTTCACTGTTGTACCTTCGTTATTTACAGTCCATCTGTGTTTTTTCTTTATATTTCTTTTATTTCATATCCTACATAAACTAGTACCTAGGTATTATAATTTTCTTTAGTGTTGACGTCAACACCTACCCAAATTTCCAATAAAATATTTTATTATTCACGTAGATTGGTCTGAGACAAACCCAATGACAGAATAGATGTCACTTATTTTAACATGTAAATCTTACTTGTCACGACCAATTTCTGAAATAATTTCTATAACTTGCTTTGTTTAGGTAGAGTGGCTAAAGATATCTCGTTCTCTGAAATTATTAAAATATTCTTCTTCCTCGAGTTGTCCCGGCATTTTAGCTTAGCCACGGCTCATGAGAGCCTGGGGTCCGCTTGGCAACTAATCCCAGGAATTGGCGTAGGCACTAGCTTTTACGAAAACGACTGCCATCTGACCTTCCAACCCAGAGGGTAAACTAGGCCTTATTGGGATCAGTCCGGTTTCCTCACGATGTTTTCCTTCACCGAAAAGCGACTGGAAAATATTAAATGATATTTCGTACATAAGTTCCGAAAAACTCATTGGTACGAGCCGGGGTTTGAACCCGCGACCTCCGGATTGCAAGTCGCACGCCCTTACCGCTAGGCCACCAGCGCTTCTTATTAAAATATATCATATGAATATTTTTATTCATAAAACAAACACAAACGAAACATAATACACAAATACTAATTGGTTATTCAATAAAAGGCAGAAAGAAACAAGGCAATATAAGTCTTATTGCTAAGAGTGGCAAATTACTATGGTGGGCCAAAAACTTTAGCAGTCACCCGACAAAAAAAGTCTCTCAGCATGTTGCTGGTGACTCTCAGCACTGATCGTAGTAGTGACAGTGATATTGTGTTTTAAAAAAGCGAATCAAAAAGAGGGTAAATAGTTGCTATTGGTGGAGACTACAATCAAAACTCGAAGCACATCATTTACTCCGATACGCTGTCATTTACTGTCAGTGCCGAATTATCTGGAGCTCAAAACAGAACATGGCAAAAATGTTTCAATATCCCCAAAATCAAACCGAAAATCACCCCAAAAGGTACAGTCGACGTCAAAGAGATCTTTACGACTAACGTTACAAAAAATTATTTACACGACTTTATTGTCATAGCATTTAGGTCGTGTAAACATTTTTTTGTTACTTTGGCTGTAAATTTCTCTTTGACGTCGACTGTACCTTGTCACTGTAAAAACAAAATGCGAGAATATTCCGCGTAAACGTCACTCATTTGTCATAACATTTCTTTCGTTTAGAAACTTTACTTTCTCAATATCTTTTCTCATTCGACCGCCTTATGCCAAGAACATCCATATTCTTTCTAGAATAACGTTTATAATTCTGTGTAATAATGTTAACAGATAATTCTCGACAGAAACAATTGAATAAGTCGATTTAGGAGATATTTCCATTTCATCGGGACATGACAGGAGACGAGCGGGAACATTGTTTTGGGACTGTCGATTAAAATGTGGTAACGAACCCGTTTCAATCATTTGGAACAGGATAACAGAATGCGGTCCCTTTGTTTCCCATAAAGTTTTAAGTCATAATGTATTGTTTGTCATATCATCATGTGGGCCAAGGAAACTACTGAGTGGACACCGAACATAGTGCGGTGCGGCGTAGCGGCAGACCTCGAAGGAGATGGCGGCACGATCTTGACGTCTTTCGGGAAGATTGGCCTAATATTGCCCTAGAACGAGACGCGTGGAAGAAAGAGAGGGAGGCCTTTGCCCAGCAGTGGGACACAACAGACTAACAAATAAATAATAAATAAATTATCATTAGTCATAAAACTGAAACCGTTAACTTTTCAGTTTTTTGTTAGGTTATCCTATAGATAGGTTATTAGGTTAGGTTTGTTTTATGGCAATCCTGAAAAGTGACTCGTTTCTGAACCAAATGAATTATGACTAACGAAAATGCGGGCAAACAATACATTATGACATAAAACGTTTTGGGAAACAATAGAGACCCTAACAGAACAGCAGGTTTAGAAGGATAGATAAGATTAGATTATTTTGTTTAATGGTATAAATAAAATTACAAATTTACAAATTTGCCTGAGCTTAAATTATAAGAATTCACATCACGATCGGCATATACTACAAACTAATAACACGCAAACGTTCCTTAAATTAAAATCATAGAAAACTAATGTTTCTCTCAAAAAAGCTCGTGAGGGTGCAATTCACAATTCACAACCAGTAAAGAAATATAACTTTGAAATACTTAAAAAAAATTGATGTAAAAGTTTCATTATAATAGAAAGAAATTACTCATTAAATTCATGCAAAGTAATAACAAAAAAAATATATAGTTGGTTTAGTTTCCTGGCAAAATAAATGTAAATGTTCTATAAACCAGGTCTTTGCATTGCAGATTTATCTCATGCTACGGTGGCAACTTACACTAATTCAAATACATAATAGCATGCATGGCCTGTCAATGTAATTTAGTATTATATAGCTATCCATACCGTAATCGGCAACGGCGACCCTAGCTGATTACGAGCGAGCGTGAGCTCAGACTATGTGGCTGGCAAAGCCGAACTTACTTTAAAACTCTATCGCAGGTCTGGTGAGACAGTAAAGTTGACCAGAATTTAGTATAAGCTAGATATAAGACAACAGGGTGTCATGGAAGCTTCCTGTATACAGTAACAACATCCCATGTACATGACTATAAAATAAACATCTTATTTTATCTTAACTTTAATGCCTCAAAGGAATCTGAGGAAATCTTCCTCAACGAAAAATATCTCTGGACACAGAATAAATTTAAGCATCACACTGGAGAGTTTTTAATAATGCATGACCGCTGAATTTTATACCATTTTACTTTACAAAACTCCTATCAGCCGTTAAGAAGTTTGCTAAATTCAACTCTTTGGTACAGCAACAGGGTAGTTTTTTGATTTAAGAAATAGTTCGAGTTAGGAAGTTGGGTAACTATTGTATCAGTTTTCTTTGGAGCCGTGCTGGTAGCTTATGTGATAATAATATTTAAATATTAAGCAGTAAATTTTTCATATAAAACACGGACGAAATATTACTCATAATATTTTGGGTTTGACGGGAATTTTTAAGGCTTATAATCGGCTTAATCTTGTTATTTCAATAGCAACCGACCCCAACTTTTTCGGAAAACAGGAACGGATGCTGAGAATTGTTTTTTCAAAGTTGTAGTTCTGATTTGGAAACATGCACGAAATAATACCGTACTCTCTAATGTATTTTATTTCTGTGATATAAGCTGATATAACTGCTGAGACACTTATATCATTCTCCTGAGGAATAACTTTATCAAAATGGTTATAGGTATTTTTCTCTCCTATATCATTCTCCTGAGGAACAACTTTATCAAAATGGTTATAGGTATTTTTCTCTCCTAAGCTTTTTAGTTGAGATCTACCTGAGATGAATCGGCAATTCGTGTCCGAAATGAAAATTTGCATAAATTGCAATTTAAAACCTGAGTAATATCTTCATCCCGATGATAGATGCTCGTGTCACTTCGCTCGATGTTCCTGAAGAACTAAATTAAATTCCATAAATTGAATTGAATTCATCTTAAGATTTTTTTTTTTTCTTAAGAATTTCATTTTCACCGGCTGATTATGCACTGCGTGCATCTAACTTCGATCCATGTAAAAGTTAAATATTCACAAACATATTATTAAAAAACCTCACAATAAAACCATTTTATTAGAAAAAAATCAAATCATTGTGTTATTTAAAAGTAAAACTAGACTAAAGAAAAAACAGATCCCTGAAGCTGAATTTAGAATAGAATACAATAGATTAAAAAAAACAGTATTACATGAGACATACAGAACCAATTTATTAATAAGCGTCACTGAAAAGGTCTCCACTCAGCTTAATGTCAAGATACCACCTAAGGATCTCGACGCTGGTCTTCCGTGGAAACCCTTCCGAGAGAATTTGAATCGCGTCTTTTTCGTGGCCTAACGCCTAGAAGTGCTGAATCGAAAGATTTTGACGCACTTAGCATTTCTAGACCATGATACCCCTTCAGTTCATTAGGGTTTAAATTGATTCTATCAGATGCGATTTACTTTGCATATTCATGGTTAACCCGGCACTGACCCCTTTACTATTTTTCCAGTATGCAATCTAACAGTTGAAGCTTATTAATTCATTCACTTTGCTACATACTTAAGTCTGGTTAGGTACAGATTTTAAGAACGTCCTCCAAGTAGACCCAATATGCGTTGGGAAGACGACATCAAAAGGACTGCGGGGATGAAATGGCTCCAGGTTGCACAGAACCGTGACAAATGGCGAAAAATGAAGGAGGCCTACACCCGAACGGTAGAAAAGGGCTAAAGAGAGAGAGAGAGAGAGAGTTACAGATTTTAAACATTTTGTTATGAATTGACTGTTGTTTTGATTTGTTTATTTTATCTTATTCTTGACGTTAACTACGCTAATTATACACAACATGAACGTGCTAATAATTATTTAATTTGCGAGCACCCTTACAATAGAAAAGCAATTTCTATGAAATTCAACATAATATATAATTAAAGCCCTTCAGATCTTTAATTAAATCGAGGACGTTATTTAATAATGAACCTTCCAAACGGAAAATTTTACTCTTGCAACATTAATGGGAGCATCTATTTGGGGTAATTAAATAGGGACCTTAAGGTGAAGGAATAAGAGTTATATTGGGTTGATTTGTAGGGTCGCACCTGTCTTTGTTTCTTGCTTACGTCACTGGAAGACGTTATGTAGTGGAAGTACATTTTGTATTAATCAGGTGAAATTCAGGGCACTCAATGTACTTATACCTATCTAGTTATAGATTGCCTCTCAGCATAAAAACCGTATAAGTGACATACGAAAACACAACCAATTGAATGAATGACTAGAGTTATCTAATTGTATTTTTTTTAGTTCCGGAAAAGGATTTAACTTAGAATTTTGATCATGCGATTTCCTAGTAGTAATAAAATAATTAGTCTGAAAGCCCTATAATCAAAGACTGACTAGACTGAACTTTAAATAATTGATATTAAATTAAGTTAAGTTATCGGTTAAGTAGAAAGGCGACCAAGAACGATATAAATAATAGTTACGAGTGAATTCCATAACCGAATTACTTATACGTAAAAGCTTTTATCGGGCAAGCGCTGATGAGATGACACAATATACGAAAAGGGTTGTCCGATAATTGGATATTAAGTAAATACTCATAACTATGATGAATTGTATGGTGTAATTTGTATTTGGGTTCCCTACTATGCGTGTTACGCATCGTGGTATCCTGAACTAAAATAGAATAAGGAAATATAATTTTGTGGGTGTGTATTTAATGAGTTTACCACGATATGATACCTATAAATCAATAGAGATCACGATATAAATACTCATGGTTTTATTACTTTTATTCCTTCTCATTTTTTATAAAAAAAGTGTCCGTATTACAAAAATCCTTATCATTTCTAACTGGAAGTCAATTTCATCCCTTCGGCCGTGTACGTAACCGACCTTTCGTAACTGGTAACGAAGGAAGAAAAAATGATCTTTGTACGATACTGGTTTCGAATAAAGATCATTTTTTTCTCGTACGTAATCAGTCACCATCTTTCGAAGGTGGTTCGTAACCAGTTACATAGTAAGAATTAATTTTCTTCATACGATCCTTCGCCTAGACTAAGTAAGGACTAGATTACATAACGAAACTGACTGACTGACTGACATATGAACGCACAGCCCAAACTGCTAGTTCTAGAGATTCCAAATTTGGCACGTAGGTTCCTTATAAGGTCTAGGGGTGTACTAAGAAAGGATGTTTCAAAATTCACCCCCTAAGGGGGTGAAATGGGGGTTCAAAGTTTGTTTGGGGAAAACCTCATTTTTTAGTAGTCTTAGTACGCCGGCGAAGCCGCGGGAAAAAGCTAGTTAATTACAAAGAAAGGCTTAATAGATCTATATTATCATTTAATTATAATTTGGTGCACCTAGTACACTAGCAACTGTATAATGAATTAAAATAAATGCTTGGCGCATAATGTAATGATCCGTTTAAGGGCATAATTTAGTATCGTATTCCCGATTTAGGATCAACTCGTCACACCAAAATTTTGTTCTAACCGGTCATACTGCAGAAAGCAATAATATTTGTTTCAACCCGTCACAAGTAAATTTAGTTCTATTAAGTCACATAGTAATTTTGTAGCTATTGGTCACACTGAAAATCTGTTCCTATTCGTCATTCCGTCAATAAGTTCTAACTGGTCACAAGGAGGATACAGACTATAGAGTCTTCTTTTGAAACTCATTCATGGATATAACAGTTAGTCTAGTCTATAACAGTAAGGAGTTTGAAGAGGTTTCATATCAGTATGTTACCTACGCTCAATGATGATTAAAACATTTTGACTCAGTTACGTATGAGGAATAGATAGTCTTTTTTCGTAATTTCAAATAGAAAATTTCTTCTCTCGTAAGTATGGTTACGTACGAAGAAAAAATAATCTTTATTCGAAACCAGTATCGTACAAAGATCATTTTTTCTTCCTTCGTTACCAGTTACGAAAGGTCGGTTACGTACACGGCCGAAGGGAATTTCATATTGGATTGTTCATCTGAAAAACGCAACAAACAAAACTTTTGAAATACTTTGAACCAACTCCGGTTTTTTTACCCGACTACGGCAAAGAAAAAGGTTTAATTGGCCCACGGTGTATAAAAACAAACAAAAATAAACAATTGACAAATAAAAATTAACATGATTTTTGACACGTTGCCACGGATATATACTGTATCGCTCACTAAATTCTATAACATTATTAAATTGTACACCGGGACTTAATCGCGTATCTAAGTTTTAAGATTTACCTCCGACGTTTCGGGGACGGCGTTGTCCCTGTGGTCTCGGAGAAGACTGGCTTAAGTTGACATCAGCATCTTCTAACCGCGCGAGTTTTTCGAACTACTCGCACTTGGTCTTGTTTATCAGCTTGAACGTTTTGCGTTTTGTTTTGCGTTTTGCGCGATTAAGTCCCAGTGTACAATTTAATAATGTGTAAAAATCGTGAAAGTTTAAATCAGTGAATTCTATAACGTTTAGTACGTTTTTCCGCTTAATATGCCACTTTACACAGATCCCTGTAACTTTTGTGCATATATATTTTTTGTCATGTCATGTCATGTCAATAGGAGTGGTCTCATAAGCCCATTAGAATCTTCTTAAGCGGGTATTACTGTACTAACATTACATATAAGCTTTTCATAGACATAGACATAGAAATTATTTATTCAACGACACATGAAATGGCAGAGTTAACAGATAGTGTAACACATTTTTACAGATAAACCTTAAATTTAGAGTTAAAAACATATAAAAACTAAACAGTTATGGCTGACTGTACACGCCTGTCGTTGATGGCGATATGTTTGCGATATATTTGTCTCGGCTGACGGAATTCCGACCCTTTACCCGCATCCTTCGTCATCCCCTTAATGAGAATGATTCAGATATTTCATAGCTGGTACTAAGTTCACCTAACACTTTGTCTTGATTGCGAGTTCATAGCTAATGTTACTGGACCTCAAGTTAACAACGAAAAAAAAAACAACGAACAAATAATTTATACATATAAATTATAAATTAACAAGCAGAAACGTCTGCAAACGATGTTATTAAGCTTAGAATAAATTTAAAAGTGGAAAAATTACGGCCTTGGGTGAGACTTGAACTCACGGATTCTGGATCGATACTCCAGCGCTCTGCCAACTGAGCCACCAAGACTCATTCATAGCCAGCGAATCTTTCCACGATATAGGTTTAGGGGACCCAAGCGACATTCCACTTTTAAATCTATTCTATATTCCAGATAACTTTATACTCTAGACTCTCTAGAAGATCTCAGAATCAGAGATGTAATGAAAACTTCTTTCACCATCTAATTCGGCTATTATAAACTAGCGACCCGCCCCGGCTTTGCACGGGTTAACAAATTATACATAAACCTTCCTCTTGAATCACTCTATCTATTGATAAAAACGCATCGAAATCCGTTGCGTAGTTTTAAAGGTCTAAGCATACATAGGGACAGACGTACAGCGGGAAGCGACTTTGTTTTATACTATGTAGTGAAGTTTATTGGTTGGTTTGGTTGGTGCTGATTTATGAACAACACCCCTGCTTACTTTATTCGCGGAATGACATTCCCATCCACTCATTTGGGTTGGAATTACGCCTTATTCCCGCAGATAGCACGCGGGGAATATGGCCATGAGGTTGATAATAAGACATTCAGTAAACTCCTTTCAAAGTTTAGAACATAATTAGCCTTTGACAGTCGGATGCATCACTCTAATCACTAATGTATCTTACTTACTCATTATGTTGGTAAGATAAGAGATGGCCCCATGGTAATATGTCGTTTTTTTCTTAACTGAAAATTATAAGTAATATTATATGAGCCCCGACCTAAATGTATAACTGCATTTCAGGTACCTTATATGAGCCCCGACCTAAATGTATAACTGCATTTCAGGTACCTTGTATTATCGCTCTAGAAATAAAATTTAGGTACTAGTTTTCTCTACAAAATAATTCTGAATTTACGAAGCAAAAAATATTAGATTTCGGTATCAGATTATTTATGGCTAATAATTTTGTTTCTGCTTCATTCTGGATCGAATATCTTGTAGTCCGGGAATTAATAGGTAAATGTCGAATATATACAGTTGAGTTCACAAAAGTCTTTAGAACTTTTAGAAGCCAACTTTCCAAGAATATAATTAAAACAAGCAACAACGGTTGCACTCCGGGAGTGCCGATAGAAGTGAAAACTCACCTCACTATGTTACCGATGCCCGGTAACACGATACATACGTTTAGCGGAGGTAGTCTATTTATTTATTATACATTATTACCATTCTCAAATAAGATCACACTTTTTCATTGACATATTTATTTACATAGAGCCATGACAACGTTAAATTATTTGAACATAGGTAAAGAGTCTTGAAAAGGAGTCCGCAACATAAATGTCAAATAACATTGAGTTTTTCTTTATTGATTTAAATGCCATCTAAATTATGAGTGGCCATCTAAACCTTACGCCCCTTACGGTCACGTGATCGCCTTACGCTGTCTCGAGTTTATCATTTTTTTCCCCACCTCAAAAAGTGCCCAGCGCCGCTAGAGAAGTTTTCACTTCAAAAATAAGCATGTCCACATAAGTCTTGGCGCTCAGAAAAAAAATAACAACGCCAACAGAACGAGAAATAATGACTAACGGCGTTATTCATAAACGTATGCTAAGTTAATCAGCTGATGATCGTCGAACATCAAACATCAAACATCAACATTTATTCAGCAAATAGGCCACAAGGGCACTTTTACACGTCAACATGGAATTTACATACAGCAAAAAAAAACACATCTACAATTATAAAATACAACTTTCTAAGCCGCAAATATAAAATCAAACTAAAGTATTACATAGAGATGTATAAAGTCTCTAAATGTCGAATTACAAAAAAAAAAAACGCTATAACAATAGTATTGAAAAAAAAAAGAACACAAAGATACAAAACTATAATCTAAAATTATTTAGAGATGTAAATGTCTCTAAGTGTCATCATAACTAAAAGATTACAATATATAGTAGTTAATCAAATTATCCTTAGAGATGTATAGGGTCTCCAAGAGTCAAAATCCTGTATACCTAATTAAAACAATCATTAAGTAAGAAAATGACAATAAAAATAAAATAGCATACGAGAACCGAATGATGTGTGTCTGTGTCCATGTAATTATCCTCAAAAATAGAGTAACTAAATATAATAGCTCGTGTTAGCTTAAATAGACCAGTCTCCACAAACAGCACCCGTTCACGAGTATGACGCGTATCTCAGCCATCGCCTCTCTCAACCTTCATTCGGGAAAGTCGTTTAAGTTTTTTTTAAACTTTTAAAAACGAAATAAGTAAGGATACCATTCGATTCCTCACATGTTATCCAAAAAAAGATTGTATAGCAACTATAATTATACATAAACGCAATATTTCACCGACAAAAATGCAATTTTCTTGTTTTGTTCATACTTAAAGATGCGATCTCAGTGACCTTGACGTCACGTTCATATAGCGATTTGTTAGGGGCGTTTCGCGAGTGAAGTACGACTGTCGGACTTTGACTATCATTTCTGACTTTTGTATTGCTTTAATGCAATGGGTCCCTTATAGACATTTGATCCTAAAAACAAATCTGATTGATTGATACCATAAATGAAAATTTGTCATCTAGCCTATTATGGAA
Organism: Cydia amplana; assembly: GCF_948474715.1. Taxonomy (NCBI): domain Eukaryota; kingdom Metazoa; phylum Arthropoda; class Insecta; order Lepidoptera; family Tortricidae; genus Cydia; species Cydia amplana. Next base: position 6,777,052 of record NC_086088.1, read on the forward strand.
AGAAAAACGTCGCGCCTTTTTTGTTGTCTTAAAATGACTTTCCATGAAATTGTTTACACAAATATACAGATATTTTGTTAGTAAGTTCGGGGCGGCGACTACATTTATTTATTTATTTAATGGTACGCGCAACAACTAATGCGCTGTAAGGCATACATAATAAAAAAATCAATCCCTGTTACTTTATAAAAATATTTAATCTATACATCATAAAGTAAAGCCCTTGCTACACGGTCGCCGACAAGCCCCTCAGACCGCGTGGCCTTGGTCTGGACTAGGGCTTCCAATACCGGGATCCCGGTATTTCGGGATCCCGGGATCCCGTCTTTTTAAACGCATTTTTCAATACCGGTATTTTTAAAGGCAATACCGGGATCCCGGTATTTTAAAAAATGAGGGAAATGCGCAGTATAAACCCTTTAAATCCATTATATTCGGCTGTATCAAAAAGCTTACTAAACGTCAGACGCATCTAGAGTTAGACCAAGAAAAGTCTGCAACGAAAGTGTTATATTAAACGTCAAACTTCTATGAAATTATGACGTACAAATAACACTTGCACTGCGTACTGCGTATGCTATCAAAATCGTTGCAGACTTTACTTGGTCTAACTCTAACTGGCCTCTAGCCCGCATTTTATTATTGAAACGAGATCGTTGCCTAATGCGTCAGATAAATATTTGGTGGTTGGTGGTGGATGAATCCTGAAGTTACTTATGTGAGTGATGAATATGATGATAGTGACATTAACATTAACATAATTAGTTCTTATAATTTTATCAAAAAATAAAACGAAAGAGCAAGGATAACTGTAATAATGGCAAACCAATTTTGACGGATATTTGAAAAAATGTTGTCTGGTTGGTTATGTTGGACTACAAATGTGACTGGTGAGGTGAAGTCAACAAATTGGATAAAATTATTGCCAACCTGGAGTGTGAAATAAAATTATTGCAGATGACGGCATTGATTGTTTATTGTTGTAATAGCTTTTAGGGCATATCTGGTATTCCAGTGAGCCTTTCTAATTCCTCTTTTTAATAAAACTATATATTTTTAAGCGATTCATATCCAATACCGGGATCCCGGGATCCCGGTATTGATGAAGACAGTTTCGGTATTAATACCGGTATTGTGAGAAGTCCGGTATTTGGAAGCCCTAGTCTGGACGGACCGTGTAGACAGTTGTTTCCAACAAAATTTGACCAAAACTGGCCAAGGACAGACCAAGGTCAGACGGTTAGAAGGCTTGTCGGCGACCGTGTAGCAAGGGCTTAAAAGCATAATAAAGAAAAACACCTTACCTTCGTTAGTTTCATAGTAAATTCATATTTCATAGACATAAAAGTCTAAAGCGATTAGGCAAAAGCATTAAATACTTATTATGACGTTGAATAAAACTCGTCTCATATCTTGCCGAAGTCAGTTAAAACTTTTAATGACTTCCACAAAAACTGTTTATCCTGAAGATAAAGAAATAAATACTTTCCGCGATCGCTACCTACCCGCAGCTCGGCCGATAAGATACAGTATAATAAATGAATTATCTCAGTAATTGAGCCAGACGTTGGTTCTCTTTAATTTAAGTTTACTTTAGATTTGTTTAATTTTTGATTTAGGTACCTACGAACTTAGGGGTTGATAAAAAATGTTTAGGTACTGTATTTTATAATAGCAGTGAAAGTGCAAGAATATATGTATCCTTGGTTGACATGGCCGCGTAATTTGGGCGGTAAATGAGCAAATAAAAAATAAAGTTTTTCAAAATATATCGTGTTACATATCACATGAAAGAGCTCATTGTAAGAATCTCAAATATATTTTTTTATAAATTTAAGATAAATAGTTTAGCAGTTATTCAAGAAAATAGGCAAAAAATGACCCCCCCCCCCCCCCTTTATCTCTGAAACTACTGGGTCTGAAAAAAATACACAAAATAGTTATTTACCTATAGATGACAGGAAAATCTATTAGAAATGAACGGAAGCAAGGAATTTGGGTGTGCTCATGGACGGCAAGCTTAGATTTCACAACCACGTGTTGGAGATCTCTAGAGTATGTTTTTATAGACTTAAGATATTATATAGTGTACGTAGATATTTAAGTACTGACGTAAGAATATCTCTATGTGAATCTTTGATTCTGTCAAAACTTAACTATGCTGATATTGTTATAGGTGGATGTCTATTGTACCAAACAATAAAGCTATTGCAGCGTCTGCAGAACGCATGTGCACGTTTTTGTTTTAATATCCCACCTCGAACCCATGTAACTCCTTATTTAAATAATAGCGGGTTAATGAATATGGAATCGCGGCGGTCGCTGCATTTTGCTTGCATGCTCTTTGGCATTATAAAATCCATGACGCCCCTCTACCTCTATGAAAAGTTAACTTTTTCACAACGCCATATTAGGGGAGCCATACGTCTTCTTTGCCCCAGACACTGCAACGCAGCATTTCGTGGCAGTTTTAAATACTCTGCCACGAAGTGCTGGAACAATATACCTCCACCTATAAGGAACTCGCCATCAATTGGTTCATTTAAATGTAAATTTAAAAAACACATTTTAACCTTACAAAAAATATAGTTATGGGTATACTCCTGTGCCATATATCCCTACTAGAACGAACGCCTGCTAAATAATTTATTTCACCTTGTAAGCCATATAAACCAGATTAATGACTGTTTAGGTACCGTAGTTTGTTATTTTAGTTTTTAATTGAATAATAATTATAGCCTTATTAAATTTACTTGAAATTTTTGCACTTATATAAAATTTGTACCTTAGCGTGTAGTTGCGCTCTCTTGGAAGGGTTTCCACGGAAGACCAGCGTAGAGATCCTTAGATGGTATCTTGACATTACGCTGAGTGGAGACCTTTTCAGTGACGCTTAATAATAAATTAGTTCTGTTGTCTCATGTAATACCTAAATTTAAGCGTTTTCTGAATAAATTTCTTCTATTCTATTCTATTCTAAATGTGCAGTCAAGCGTGAGTCAGACTTAATGTACGGAACCCTTGGAACGTGAGTCCGACTCGCACTTGGCCGGTTTTTTAGGATGAGCGTGAAGACATACATTCGTAGTAAGTTTTTGATCCGACCCCTACGGGTTTCTTAGAGACATTTTACTCACAGACAAAAAGTAAAGATGATAAATCTGTTTGGTGATATTTTTAAGGGCTTATAGAATTTTTTGTAAGAACATGCGTTGCTTTAAAATATTATTTCCACAAGCACTTCGAAACATTTACCACACACGAAACATCGTTCCGCGCAAAACAATATTCATCAATCATTTTCATCACACATTTGCATCTTATACTCGTTACAAGCGGAAAATGTGGAATAAGGCCGAGTAAAACAAGGAAATTTATTACTTACTTACATTTATGTAGGTACCTACTTACTTATGTTATAATGTTTCCTTTACAGAAACGATACTTGTTTACTTAATACAAGCAATATCTGGGTGACCGAGCTTCGCTCGGAAAACATATAAAAACTCGAAAATGCGCGTTTTCCCAGGGATAAGACCTAGCTAGATCGATTTCTCGCCCCCGAAAACCCCCATATAGTAAATTTCATCGAAATCGTTAGAGCCGTTTCCCGAGATCCCCGAAATATATATATATATATATAACAAGAATTGCTCGTTTAAAGGTATTAGATTAGATAGATAGATTAGATAGATATGCTCGAAAAAATCGTTACATGCCCTAGCCGATTTTTGATCAAACACTAAAGGATGACTGACGCTAGACGGGCCGGGGCCGGGCTGGAGCTTCCAGCGCTTCGCATTCTATGGAAAGCATCACCGATCAGCATAGAAAATGGTGTGTCGGACGCCTCGGCCGGGCTCGGTCCGGTCTAGCGTGAGTCATCCTTAACTCTGCCATCTGACCTGAACCTACACCGAAACAGATGACGCCGCAGAAAGTTGTGTCGCCAAAATAAATTATAGCTTTTTAAGAGGCAACAGGAGTGGTCATTTCTCCATACAAACGTACTCGACTGTTTCCTCCGTGGGTTTTGAAGATAGAGCAATATTTTTTTTCAATATAGATTAATATTATCGATATCTGTGTCGGACCGTTTTGCTTTTTTTGATATTTTTGTTTTTTTAAGGCGCTAGAGCCCTTCAAAAATGGCCAAATTGGCCTAATTGACTTTGCCGCAATGAGAGGCGTGGTATTCAAAACTGATATCAATTAGCCAAAAAAGCAAAACGGTCCGACACAGATAATTTCATAATCATTTAGATTTCCAAATTTGGTTACGATTGGTTAAGTTTTGGAGGAGGAAACAGTCGAGTACGAAACCTCGATTTTTGAGATTTTTACGCACGAATTTTCGCCTTGTCCTTATCGCACTAGTTTTAGGAGCCGCTTCCGTTAGCGAGACGGGTATATTTACCTAAAATATTTAAATCTCAGCTCCTGTTTCATCTTAAGATTGTTAGGTAATTTGAAACCCTCAGCTCAAACTCAAGCTCATAGACAGTCTGGTTCACGACTTTGAGTAAGAAAAGCATCTAAATTCTCTGCATATAGTGATAGGCTACGAGACTCATTGAGAGCAGTGTCCGGCGGACACGCCATACATCAAAAATCATTTGCGTTTATATGTGTACACGCGTCATTGTGTATGTGTGAGTAAGTCACTTTACTGAGAGGACGCCAGAAGTCCGCCAGATTCATGTCGCGGCCAGTCGCGGGGCGAGGTAATGCGAGTCGGGGCGGGGCGGTGCGTGGCCGTTCTGTATGATAATACTATTACTTATTCTGTGGCAGTGTAGCAGCCAAGTTTTATTACTCTTTAGCACCACCAGGGAGACACGTGAAACACAGGGTAATCTTCTTGCGGATGCAAGTAATCTTCGTCTCCCAAATAAAAATAAATAAAAAGTAAGCAAAGCCCACCAATAAATCCTGAACAGCAATTCCGGAACACTGCAATTTTTGCTGTATTAGCGGCGATTGCATCGCATTATATATTCGTGGAACGGTCCGGTAGTTTAGGTGCCGTTCCCGCAATGCAGACAACACTGTGAATTGCGATGTGGTGCAAACGTTACAATGTCCAGTGGCCTATAATATTTATTTTTACAAAGGAGTAAAGGATTATTTTATTAATAATAATTTACAAGATAAAAAATTAGAAACCTAAAGTTGCCTGGGGCCATACCGTAATTCGCCTCAACCCCTAGTGTAAATTTCATTCGATAGCGTGACGAGCGTTCGCGTTTGCGGTATGTCTATTTTTGTATGGGATTTCGAACAGCGCGCCAAGCAGGATGTTTTGCGGGCTCAGCACGGTTCCATTTTTATCGACTATCACTATGCCCGTCACTTTCGCACTTACAATACTTGTTAGAACGTGACAGACATGGTGATAAACGATAAAAATGCTACCGTGCTACTAGGGTTGGAAAGTCAAAATCCCATCCAAAATAACACTTTACCTCCTTACAGAAAGACGCCTGATTTCCCGAACGTTTTCACCCATTAGTTTAAGTACTTTTACCCTAAACCATCCCACTTGGCAATAATACGGACTAGAGTAGGTACATTTTACAGGACCGGCAATATATCTGTAGTCCAACCGGCGCTGTGATTGAAAATCCAATTTTGCCCTTGTTCATCGCCGGTTGGCCGAGCTCGGCCTAAAATATGTCTGCTCGGTGAGACTGACCGCTTATTCAGTCATCGTGATTAAATCTACTAAAAGTTTTAATGAAAATGTTGACAAATATCTATGTGATAGGTCTTCTGGGCGTACACGTCAAGCATTTTTGTAGGTGCTTCGTCTGACAAATTATTGTTGTATAATTAACTTCGACCAACACGGAAGGGACGCGGAATTCGCACTATTACCCCTCTGCCTAGGTACAAGATCAACTGATCTAGCGCGGGTAATAAAACTAGTTGCGCTCGGATTTTAAACTAGACAGAGTCCAGACGCGCGAGTGAACACAGCAGCATAAAAAATGCCAATTGCTCAGTTTTTTGTTGTAAAAAGAGGTCGGGGACATCAAATTTACAAAAAGAAGGTGTTACATTTCACATGTAATATTTTTTTTACATATCATACGTTTAATTACATTTAAACACAATTATTATATTTTAGTCTCATGTAATTGTTGGATTTATCGATTTTTCTCGCCGTACAAATTGCGGATCGGTCGAGCGACAAATCCGACTTCTCATCTCTTGACGAAAATGTGTTAGTGTGCGTGTTGTGACACTTGTGACTCGTCCGTACACAAAAACAGATCGAGGTGTGCAAAATTTTTCTGTGTAGGGTGTCATTTTCTATGTATTTGTGTCGTCATTACAGATTGGATTTTGTATGTAAGTGAGTGAGAAGTGTGACTGTGTGCACGTTCCCCCCCGCGAAAAATGGCAGAATGATTTGAATGTTAAGACATCGCTTGGGCCTATCCCTTCCGACGTGTCGGAAGCCCGTGTTGATCGAAGATTTTCATAGTATTATATTTAAAACATACTTGCATATAATCACTAACTAAGAAATACAAGCCTAAACCTAAACTAACCTATAATAACTACCTACTCGAACAACCCACCCCGCCTGGGCACCTTTTCCCGGCGAAAAGGTGCCCATCACGCTAGCCGCGTTTCCGTGCATCGCATGTATTTTTTGAGTTTTATATTGTCCTCTACTCGCTCAGACATCAAACATTGCAAATACGAATGCAATTTGGATATGTCAACATGCTTGTAAAATTCATAATGAAATTGAATAGGAAACTTTTTTACAAGGTCAATGTGAAGAAGATCGAAGAGAACAAGGTGTGGAAATGTCATCATTAATGTCATCTTTTAATGAAAACAGACTTATAATGACCATCTCTCACTTTGTCGCTGTCACTCTCATTCAAATCGCTGCAAAATTAGCTTAGACAAGACGGACTCTAATAGCGTTATTCATAAACGGCTGCTAACGTAATCAGTTGATGATCGTCGTTTGTCCCTCTCTATGTCATAACGACAGATCACCAACGACGAACGATCATCAACTGATTAACTTAGCAGACGTTTATGAATAACGCCATAAATCATTTTGTTTATTTTTAGGGTTCCGTACCCAAAAGGTAAAAAACGGGACCCTATTCTAAGACTTCGATGTCCGTCTGTCCGTCACCAGGCTGTATCTCATGAACCGCGATAGCTAGACAGTTGAAATTTTCACAGATGATGTATTTCTGTTGCCGCTATAACAACAAATACTAAAAACAGAATAAAATAAAGATTAAAGTGGGGCTCCCATACAACAAACGTGATTTTTGACCGAAGTTAAGCAACGTCGGGCGGGGTCAGTACTTGGATGGGTGACCGTTTTTTTGCTTGTTTTGCTCTATTTTTTGTTGATGGTGCGGAACCCTCCGTGCGCGAGTCCGACTCACACTTGGTCGGTTTTTTTTTACAAATCGCTTAGCTGCACGTATTGGACCACCGTGTATCAGCAGGGTGTGATTACTGTTTTCCGTGCACTCCATAAACTCTAATTGGCTATCATAAAACCTTATCTATCTCGCTCTAACCTCTGTTTATTGTTTCAAATTGTTGTTTACAAACTGTAAGGATCAATAGCAAATTACATAGAATTATAAACGAGAATTGCTGATAATTCGTTGTATTTTAAGATTATACTATTGATAAATAATATTTGTTAATAATATTACTCTTAAGTTATATCCTCAATTACATACAGTATCAATCAAAAGGTCTAGAAAAACATTTCACCCACGACTTTCACATCATTTTGCATGCACCAATCAGCGTAAGCGATGTCAAAATAAGATCAAAACCGTAAATAACAAGTTGTTAAATCTGAGTCGGCCTCCTAGTTTGATTTTGTGGTAAAGATTATCAAAGCCGGTTGTGGATTAAGTACATCATTTGTTGGCAGGCGGTGAAGCCTATAACGGATTCGTATTTGCTGATCACAAACTATGGATTATTCAGTGTCAGTAACAACCATGCTTGAATGCATTACGCATAAAGTGTCTTACTAAAATCCTCACGCTTTCTTCTGTGGAGTTCTGACTAACGGTATGTGCTAATTCCAATATTCAGTGCTTATTTTTATTTGCACCTTATTCCCACGGTACATCACACGTCATTCAGCATCACACATAAATAAATGAATCCCTCGGAGATTAAGCCATTGGAAGGTCGACGTGTAAGTATACAATACGATTCAATTTATATTAATGTGATCGATATTTGTCAATGTGTGCTCACTGATGTGATTGTAACTTGTTTGCTCTCTGTGATTGAAGTATACAACTCTAGCACCTTGAGTCAATAACAACAGGTTACGACAGAGATTTAGAATACACTAGCGACCCGGGCCGTACTTGGCTTGGATTTAAGTTTATAGGCATTAAAAGATATTTATGAGATAACCTTGAATCATACGTTTAAATCAAGGAATTCTTAAACTTATACTGGATGATAATATTAAGATGATTCAAGATACATGCACGCAATTGTACTCATTTCTTTAGTCAACTATTCAACTCTGAATTTACAAAAAAATCCTGCTCGAATTGAACTTTAGTATGGAATGCCTAAGTCATAACAAAAGTTGCTCAAATGCTCATAGTTTGTATGTATGTCGCGTAAATATGATTATATCTGGTATCACGTAAAAAAATACACCCCGTAGTATGGAGCCTCCATCGTTGACAAATAAATTTAAACTCAAAAATTAAAATCGTTGTAGCACTCTCTAAGTCTCTAGTGAGTTAAACCCTTAACACATAGTCGTTGGCGATTACACATTCTTTGCAACAAGTGTATTATTTATTTATTCTATTTTATTATTTAAAATTAATTAAAAATTAAAAAGCACGACTGCAGTTTAAGAGCGAACTGAAAAGCTAAAAATAATTTTTAGTTGTGTTAGGTACTCAACTTAATGAATTTAAAATATAATATATAGGTAAGTGTTCTTTCAGGGTCGTAAACAGCAAACGGAAAAGTTTAGGCTCATTTAGGATCGTGACTGTACCTGCATATTTTATTTCGATTGCAGTCGGGGACCTTGATATATTGAATTTTTCCCATTCACAGGTCCCCGACTGCATCGAAATAAAATATACAGGTACAGTCACGACCCTAAATGAGCCTAAACTTTTCCGTTTGCTGTTTACGACCCTGAAAGAACACTTACCTATATATTATATTTTAAATTCATTAAGTTGAGTACCTAACACAACTAAAAATTATTTTTAGCTTTTCAGTTCGCTCTTAAACTGCAGTCGTGCTTTTTAATTTTTAATTAATTTATTTTATTTTATACATTTTAGTGACCATACACACCAACCACATTTTTTATATGATTTAAGGCACTTAAGTTGCTTCAAGGAGCTTTCATCATGTTGATATTTGATATGTTAGCATAAAACGTGCTTAAAAACCTAAATAGGTCGGACCCAAAAACCGGACGTATTGAAAAGTGATATGGCTTAATATCTCTGCAACTACATAATTATTTCCCATTAGTTGGCTTTCGGGCTTCGCAATTAAGATACTTAGGGAAGCTGCAGAAAACATGCACCTTTCTTACGTTCCGGCCCTTCGGTCCTACGCGAAGCTCGGCCTTCGGCCTTTGCAATTAAGAATCTTGGGGAAGCTACAAAAAACGTGCATCTTTCTTACGCTCTGGGCCTTCTGCCCTACGCGAAGGTCGGCCTTCGGCCTTCGCAATTAAGAAACTTGGAAAAGCTGCAGAAAGCGTGCACCTTTCTTACGCTCCGGGCCTTCGGCCCTACGCGAAGCTCTGCCTTCGGCCTTCGCAATTAAGATTCTTGGGGAAGCTGCAAAAAACGTGCACCTTTCTTACGCTCCGGGCCTTCGGCCCTACGCGAACCTTCGGCCTTCGCAATTAATACTTGGGGAAGCTGCAGAAGGCATGCACCTCTCTTACGCTCCGAGACTCCGGCCCTACGCGAAGCTCGGCCTTCGGTATTTACAATTAAGAAACTTGGGGAAACTGCAAAAAGCGTGCACCTTTCTTACGCTTCGGGCCTTCGGCCCTACGCGGAGCTCGGCCTTCGGCTTTCGTTATTAAAATACTCGTGGAAGTCACAGGAAGAGCCCATCTGTCTTAAGCTCCCAGTCTTTGCTTCTCGTAAAATATTGTTTCACAACAGTAGCACGTGTGCTCCGGGATTTGCAAAATTTGTCGTGCGAAATTAAAATCATCATCAAAGACTGCCTTCTACAGTCATGATAATAGTGTCTTCTATTCAAAGTCTCAAGTTAAATCTTATAATAAACAGCACAATATTATGTTTATTCAGAGTACCTGAGCATTTCTCAAATAATTTGTACATTTCGATCACATCTTAGATTTCTATAAAAATTGGTATGCTGGTAAAGTACCTACATGAAGCTGAACAATTTCCACCATATTTCCCAAAATGTCCAAGAAAGTTTGTATGAAACATTCCTTTTTTGTTACCAAATATGTAAGGAAATCTGGTTACCAGAAAAAATGTTCATGTAGGTACTTTACCAGCATACCAATTTTTATAGAAATCTAAGATGTGATCGAAATGTACAAATTGTTTGAGAAATGCTCACCTAGTCAATCGTTCAAACCGTTCCTTTCGTATTTGACACTTTCGCAATTGAAAATAACGTAAGCGCCACGTATGACGTTGTCGTATATAGCTGCAAAGAGAAATGTCATTAGCGCGATGTAGAACATTTCGTATTTTCTCTCCAACGATACAATTAAACATATAACTTATATATATTCATATGATCGCCTTAAAAAATCCTTTCTTTTAATATCCCATTCAATAGATTTAGACAATTCATTTATCTTTGCGTTATACTTATATTTTGTAAAATCTTGTCCTACCAAATGAATAGTTTAAACCATATTTTGTGTACAGTTTTAGAATCGTCTTTCAAAATCCTTTATTTTAATACCCAACTCGATAGGTTTATAAGTTTTATTTTTGTTTCGGTTGCACAATTTGCAATGCATAATCCGCCATATTGGTTTTGTGATGACGTCACATAGCCTATGTTACTCGGGATGACGTAAGGATTCCAATGATATCTCAAACACCTAAATCGGTTCAGGCACTTAGCTGTTACGGTGTAACAAAGAAACTTACATACCCACATACAAACATGAACCCTGAAAACAATACACTCTTTTTTTGGGGCAGTCGTGTAAAAAATAAGTTAATTTTGGTCGAGCTCGGTGCATACCGCTCGTCATGAGCTTCTCTCTATCTGTAAACTAAAATTCTATATAGTATACTAAAGTGAGGGAAAAAGAATATCTACCCACTCGCAAAACAAAGCTAAATCACATTACTATTGGCAGCGCCACTTCAATTTCATATGTGATTGGGCTACATTCTTACACAAATACTAAATGCCAACCCGCTATTTAAAAATAGCCAAATTGAGATTACTGATTTGTATTCGATTCTTGCTAACAATTTTGTTACTTAATACCTGAAGGATGACTCACGTTAGACCGGCAGCTTCCGGCGCTTTTTTTTTCTATGGAAATCATCACGTCATCACCTGTCATCTGTCATAGAAAACTAAGCGCCGGAAGGGTCTAACGTGAGTCATCCCTTATTCGTCGATATTCGTACACTATGAGATGTCTTCTTACATAGTCTAAATAGCATAGAAACTGTTTAAATTATATTAGCTTTAGTGGTCTGCGTATTAATTACTTAGCTACTTCCCAGTCAGTCAGCAATTGTTTTCATAAAAACCAGTGCCTGTCAATCTCGGTAATAGTTTGCAAAGGGCGAACCCTAGCTTGTCCGGAAACTTCAAAATAATTAAAAAAATCGTTTATTGGCGCAGTCAGTAGGATGACAAGCTCCTCTCTCAGATTTATGATAATACATATATTATCATAAAAATTATATAATTTATATAGTTTGTCAAAGGACTTTCTCATTTCAAACATAAACAGAGATAATCATACTATCTTTGTCTTACACTAGCACCCAAAAGAAAAGGATGATTATTTAGGTTTTTCTGTTCTTATTTACTGACAATTTGGTTTGACTAACTAGAGAATTAATCGCATAATTTGCACGCAGCTATTAGGCATGTTGGCAGATGTTGATTTTTTTGAAATAATCTGATATGATGGATAGAAATTAATATATTTCGGGGATCTCGGAAACAGCTCTAACGATTTCGATGAAATTTGGTATATAGGGGTTTTCGGGGGCGAAAAATCGATCTAGCTAGGTCTTATCTCTGGGAAAACGCGCATTTCCGAGTTATTATATGTTTTCCGAGCGAAGCTCGGTCACCCAGATATTACTCTTTATGGCACATCTCATTACGCTTTTAGGATGCTGTTTTTTGACATAAATAAATATTTAATTTAATTTAATTTTTATTACAAAAAACAAACAAAATAATTATTAATAAATAATAAATAATGGGGGACATCTTACACAGATAAACCTAGCCCCAAACTAAGCAAAGCTTGTACTATGGGTACTAGGCGACGTTGTACATACTTATATAGATAAATAAGTACATATAAAACATCCATGACTCCGGAACAAATATTAGTGTTCATCACACAAATAAATGCCCTTACCGGGATTCGAACCCAGGACCATCGGCTTAGCAGGCAGGGTCACTACCCACTAGGCCAGACCGGTCGTCAAATCATGTCGGCGAATCATGATGAAAGTAAAGACAATTTCGCTCGTCAAGTACGAATGTCAGATTTTTACTCTCATTTCTCATGGTTGTATTGCTTTAATACAATTAGTCATAATTTAGACACTTCATCCTCAAATAAGCCGGATCTATTGATACCGTTAATCTGTCAGCTCCCACGGCTCATATATGAGCCAGAACGCTTATGGTGACGTCATATAGTGGGATTTGACAGGTTAATATTAAAAAAACACTATTTACGATATAATTCTGTTCATCAAATGCATGCTACAGAATGAGGCTTGAAAGGTTTATATTATATTTAATCCACGGTCAATACTCCGTTTCAATTTTCACGAGATATTGACCCAAGAGCTCACGGGATTAAACGGAATGATGTGCGCTTTATTCGCTAGGTGCACGACTGGTGCTGCCCTCATTTTGGCAGACTTTCTACGTTAAATCTTATGGAGTAAAATTAGTTCAAGCGGCTGCCGCTAGTACTAATGTCAGACATTCCATAAGATTACCTGTGTTTGTGACGATCAGCGCCACTTCCCCCTCCACCGACTGCGCACCTTGCCAATAAAGGTGGGGCTTGGTTACTGAAAAATTGCTTTTAAAAGGCAAATTAAATTCAATCCTTGTGACGAATGATGATCCCTATGATAATTTTAGGCATCGCATGATTCGCATGGACCTGTTTATGTCAATTTAATTAAAATACGCCACATTACAGGAAAACACATTTAAGAAGTCTGGGGTCAAGCGTTACTTGAAACGTAAATGTTAACTGATTACTCGGAGAATTTTAAGACGATTTCTTTTATTTAAGGATATACTTAGGTACTAGTTGGTCCCATTGCCGTAGTCAGGATCTTATGACGGTATCCTGGAGAAATCGAGAGAAATTTTCAAATATTATAGTAATTTTGATATATTAAAACAAAATATGCCTTGTGTATTTGTTTTCGGAAAGCATCATTTTGTAAAGTATTTAATAACTACTTATGAAGACTCTTTTTAGGTATGTTTTAAATGATTCATTGAAGAAGATAGGTACTCGTGAAACGTTATATATTTTTCTACTCCAGCACTTAAATGTGTCAATTAAATGACTGACAGTGATATCTAAAGCAATGTCATTTGAATGATTTGTCTATAGGCTCATAAGATGACTGCTAGCAGTCATCTTATGAGTATAATACAACTGCTTTATTTTTTTTAAAGATACAAGTTCCGATCATCTTGATTGAAAGAGGTATGTTTTCATTTACAATAATAACTCTTTTTTTTTTTAAATAATAACTCAATTTTTTTTAAATAATAACTTTTTTTTTTAATAATCTCTTTTTTTTAATATTACCTTTTTTTTTTTAATAATAACTTTTTTTTTTTTTTTTTTTTTTTTTTTTTTTTTTTTTTTTTTTTTTTTTTTTTTGCTGCAGCTGTCATAGAAAAAGTAATGTATGCAACAGCTCATAATTGGTTCTTAAAATTCTCGGGTCTTTTTTTACAAAACTCGACTACGTCTCGTTTTGTAACTTCGACCCTTGAATTTTAAGAACCCTTATTATATCACTGTTGCATAAACTACTATTCTTGTCTCTGATAAAGAACGTTAATATAGACATTGACGTTAATACGTACCCAATTTGACTTTCGGTTCCATATTAACACGTCAATATTCCCATATTTATAATCTCCCTTCAAATATTTGCCCGCACCGTCAATACAGATCAGTGGGTTGGGCCGTTAAGTCATGTCACCGCGGCTCTAAGTCAAATCACCATCTAAATTAAAAGAGCCTTTGGAACTCCTGGCAGTTATAGCTGGTCAAGCAGATCTTGTCAGTAAAAAAGGCGCGAAATTAAATTTTTCTATGGGACAATATCCCTACGCGCCTACATTTTTCAAATTTGCCGCCTTTTTCTACTGACAAGATCTGCTTGACCAGCTATAAGTCCTTTATTGAGGAGGACATATAGTGCGTCAAGCAAATCTTGTCAGTAGCAATGTACTGCAAATTAAAGTAGGGTAACACCATGTAACACTCAAAGAGCAGAATTGCGCAAAGAAAAGCAGCAATGTACATCGAACCAAAACGTGTTTATTTTTCCGCCCTTCATACGTCAGTTCGAGTGAATTATCATAACCTCAAATTTTAGTAATGTTTACCGTCAACGAGTATGATTGTACATTGTAGGCACCTTAGCTTTGCTTGAGGTCATGCATAATCTTCGTATTTAATGGTGACAGCAGAAATTTCTCTTGAAATAGAAACGATTCAGAATGTAAACAATAAGATGATGGCTGTCATTCACAATCCACATTCCACAGATAACACACAGATGACACGCGATTTTGGAATTATTCGAACACAGTCTTGCTAACCCGCGATTTTTCAAATTTGCCGCCTTTTACTACTGACAAGATTTGGTTGATCCAGTATACTTAAATACATTTCATCCGCGTAGCTGACAGCTTACACTTAGGTACAGCTTGTTAGATTATTCTATCATGGAAAACTATTATTATTAACGTATAGAACCGGTACAGATAACCAGTATTTTGCACCATGATTTGCTGCCATTTTGGCAGAATTTTGTGATTACGACAGTTTCATCGTTTGGTATTTCGTTGTCGGCTCTATAGTAATAATAACTCAATGATTGTATCATGGAAAACTAAACGAATTATATGCGACTGTTGGTTTTTTTCTGCTTTTGTTTTCTGTACATGTTCGTACATGCTTTATGATCGTCACGAATAAATGACAATTGTGTTTTATCTTTATCATTTATGGAGATGCCTTATAATTACAATAAAAATACAATGTTCTAATGTTTGATAAATAGAAATTATCAAAAGAACGTAACTATTTATTAGTTTTAGCGCTAAACTTTATCAGCTATCACATAATATTATTTAAATAAAAGAAAGTCTCCAAGGATTTTTTGTCACAAGGTCATATTTTTATAAAGCAGTCATTTTGAAAGGCCTAAGCGCCGAACCATTTAAAGAGCGTGTTTACTGTTTAATTTAGGCTGCCTCAAATATTGAAGGGCCCGGAAGGTAAATAACGAAGTATGAAAACGCCACTTTCAGCGTAAGTATAATGGGGCGCTGGGTAATTTAATCGTGTTTGAATTGATGACGAAAATGCCACTTTATTCCGGCTAGCTAAGCGGAGGGTAATATTTTCGAGTATATATTATTATGTTGATATTCGTTCGTTCAATATCTAAAATTTCTTGACAGATTTTATTAATGTTTCTATCTCGCGCGCGAGATACTGTCGCGGCGCTCCTGTGCAAGGGCTATTACTTTGAACCATAATTATGATAGCAAACGTCACTTATTTATATCGCGTGATTAAAAAACAAAGACAAATACTGTAGTAGTAGTAGTAAAACATTTTATTGTACAAAAATCAGAACAAAACAGGAAAAATAACATTCGTCATTAGTACAAAGGCGAACTTATCCCTTTAATTAAGGGATCTCTTCCAGGTTAACCTTTGAGCAATTGAGGGAGAATTGGAGACTGTCGCGTTGATAGCGGCACCGTGTGCAGCGACGGAAAATGTGTAGGTACCTATATATTAAATTCTTTTTTGAAATGGGAGAGTGATATTTTTGTAATAAATAAATATTAACCGGAGTAGGTAGGATATTCTGTCGTGATTAGAACCTTTAATCTGGCAGTAGTTTTCTCACTGCAACACTGCAGCTGTAGCTGCAAATATAACGCGATAGCGGTCACACTTTGAATAAATTGAAAAAAAAAATGTATTTCCTTTAGACCCGGCAATCGGCAAACAGCCTTTTTTGAAACAAAGTCATGTCTCTTTGTTGAATTTTGGTACTAACACCACCCAATAAGAATTCGTTTAAAATAAGCTCTTAAATTCTCCCCTATAAAGTTCTGTTTCGTTCAAAAGCTAAACTGCAGTTACTGCTTTGCTCAATATTTGCAGTGGAACGCCGTCGTTTGAAATTTTAAACTGTACCGTGCCGGTTTTTTGTCAGTAGCCACGATATTTTGAGAAGAAACATTTCTGCGTCAAATTTCGTTAGAGAGGTTAGAGTGTTGCGGACTCACATTCATTAGGCATACTTGGAAGTAATAAATCTATGTGTTAGAACTACCTACCACAAAGCCTATAAACCAAAATCTTTAACTAGTGCGTTTCCTGTCATGATATACGGAGCTAAAACCTGGCCAATCACTGTTAAGCGTGTCCTCTACTCAAAGTTGCTCAGTGAGCTATGGGAAAAACTCTGCTCGGAGTTTCTCGAAGGGATATCGAATCGGGAATGAGGTTTTCAGTCAGATAATCAAGGTTACCGACATAGCTCAGAAAATTAGCAAGCTGAAGTGGCAGTGTTCCACCCATAAATGTCGATGAACTGGTTCTCGTCTCGAGTGAAGACCAAGGGACGGCACTCGCAGTGCCTGGCGCCATGTAACTATGTCACCAGATACTTTAATCTAATTGCAATCCTTTTTTAGAAACGCTAACGTTATTGTTAAAGATATATTTAGGGACAGGACGGCACACGCCGCAGGAGTATTAAATCTTCACAAAATAATAAAAGCGGGAATTCGCTCTCCAAATGTATTTCTACTTTTATAGCGAGGTAGTGTCACAGCCAAGATTTATCGTCACCAGTCTCACTATGTTTTGAAGCATTTGAGCTATTTTTCCCATCTAAGTGTAAGGCCTGAGTGGACGCTCGAAGCGGAGCGTTCGGCTGGGCATGCGGCGTGGCGTCGGGCTCACAAGTGATTCGAGCAGCGTGCACTAAGGCCGCTCCTATACGCTTGCATTTGTTTAACATGTATGCCGCACGCCCCGCCCCGCTGCACGCCCAAACCGAGCGTCCACTCAGGCCTTACACTAACGCTACGGCTTACGTAGGCGGACAACGCGCAAACGCGGCGCGGCGCGACGCGGCGCGGCGAGAATGAAACAAACCGTTGATACGTATAGGTATGTCCTACTCGTACGTGAGCGATTTAGACGCGAAGCGGCGCGGCGTTCGCGCGTTGTTCGCCTACGTAAAACGTAGCGTAACGCAGAATGGGGAATTTGCGCCCCGTTTTATTTTGTATTTACCGTTGTATTTTGATGGGAGATGTGCGCAAATTTCCCTTTGTTAATCAATGGTAAGAGAAAAGATTAAAGATTTGTAATTAAATATTGTAACTTACTGTTATAGGTTTACCGTTAAACTATAAATTTCTGCCCTGGGGCTCAAATATTCCCATTACGGAAAGTTTGACTAACATGCATAACGAGAGACAGTTCTTGTATTATTTCGATATTTGATTATTGTTTGAACCGCTTACACAATCCGATTTTGTTCTTGATATGCATTTGATATAGGCAACATTTATGGCAAGAAAATGGCAAATTGGTGTTTAAATTATAGCATTAGGAAGTAGAAGTATGTAGACACACAATTAATAACACAACATACTAAAACTTGGCCTTATTTTATCAAATTCTCTACTTACGAAATAAATCTTTCATCGAAAATTCATCACCGATTGTTCCGTTGTTGTGTATAAATACATTTTTTTGCTAAAATCGTTTGTCGATGTCGTTCACATTAAAAGCGGTATTTTCTCTCTCTTTTCGGAAATTTCTTATTGTAGAAATGGTCGACGACTGGAAACTTATTTACAATATTTATTTCCGCTTTAATTACAGCTTGTTTGTGTATTGTAAACTCATTTAAAAAAGTAGTAGATACAGTATCTACTCTTACTCTACGGCAGTGTGCCACCGATGATCGGCATGCGTTACTTTGGAGGTTTTTTTACTAATTATAAAATGCATTTCTTTTATTCACCAAAAACATTGACACTTAGATTACTTAGACCACTCAAATAAATGTTTGAGGCTCTTCAACATTCTTAAAATAGATGATTTCTTATTATATGCTTTTGGCCCTTCTCAAAAATTTGGTAATACCCAGGTAGTCAGAGACATATATCTTGAGACACATACTTACCGCAGGTTACCAATATACGGCTCGTATTGATAACACATAGTATTACAGCGCCTACGCCCATTTCAGTTGCGTCCGCTCTTATGAATTTTCCTCGCCTAATTTTGACTTCCAATTATTCTTCAAAATTTTAATTCTAGGGCGCTAAAACATTGACTGTTATAGTATTAAAATTGTGCAAGATGCAACTAGTCACTTATCTAGTTACTTACCTAGTTTCTGTCCCATAAGTATTATAATGGTTACAACATGCACCCCTGCCCTAGTAGCACGGTCGCATTTATTTTTATCGTTTATCATCATGCCTGTCACGTTCTAACGAGTGCGTAAGTGCGAAAGTGACGGGCATAGTGATAGTCGATAAAAATGGAACCGTGCTGAGCCCGCTGGAATCCACGCTACGACGAATAAGTCGGTTCCCTGCCGGGAGGAAACAATGTCATTATCCTACCCTTTTTGAGTGATGAGTGGTGCTTAATCCACATTCATATTAAAAAATGCTAAACACAAGCTACGTTAGTGAAGTGCTGCAAAACCCGCTACACTAAGCACAGGAGGACTAAGATGTTTTCATTCGAAATAACACCTTACTTGTTATGAATAAAGTTTATTTTTGAAGTGATTCTTACAATATGGGGTTTTGAAAAGTAGTTATCTACAGTTAGAGTAGTGATGTACTTTTTTAGGAACAGGTAACCATGTAACGTGTCTTGAGAAAATATTACTGGTACCTATTTGATGTTTCCTACATAATTATGATGTAAAAGATAAAAAGATAAAAGATAGTTTATTCAAGTAGGCATAATTACAATGCGCTTATGAACGTCAAATAAAGCTAGGTAGACCGGCTCCAACCCTACACCTCTGCCCCGAGAAGATTTAAATCCCCCCTCAATTGGAGGAGGGTATCCCAATATGGGACCGGCAACAAACTCGGCGGGACACATCTTTTCAAAAATAATTACATCTTATAATTAACATGCATTACGAGAAAATAAGGGAACAAATACAATTTAAATTACTATAGAATTCATGCAATTATACACATAAGGTGTAATAGAAATTTGATTTAGAAAATATACATATGTACATGGAATCATACAAATTCGTAGCTCTTTCAGAAAACATATCAAATTCTTACAAAAGGAAAAGAAAATAAAGTTATTAAAAGAAATTGGAAAACATATTATATAAATCTGATTGATTATTATGAATTACCAACATATAATATTTGATGTGCTTTCCTGCTTACCTGAGCTGTGTCACCTATAACTCTATACATAATAACAATGTTTTTAATTGCTACTACTTTTTATTAGTTTCTGGTTTGGACCATGCATGTTTGTCTGTCAAGTATAGTCCTCGACTCTGTAATAAGCTTTTAACATCAATGACTTTTTTAAGTAATTCTTAAGAGCTGGAAAGGGTAATCTTAAAGCATCCTCAGGTAACTTGTTATAAAAATGAATGCATTGCCCAACGAATGACTTTTGTACTTTACGGACACGAAACTTTCTGATAGCAGTAATTATTAAGGTTTGCAATCCGAATCCGAAATGTATGAATTATCCGGATCTGGATCCGGATCCCCGGATATTCCCATACATTTCGGATCTGTCATGCAAACTCTAGATGTAATGTAAAGGTATCCCTAAATTATCAAGCTTTTACTTTAACGGATTATTTTATTCATTTAGTTAAGATTATTTGAGTTATTAGTTAACACGTTCACTGCGTTACGAGGTCTTTTGAACCCCGTACGATGTCATCATTCAGTGCGGAGGCTAAAAATCGTGTCTTACTCGCTGGTGCGGAAGCTGTATCTTGATTATTTTTATGACTACGATAAAGACAAATATACATTTGAGTTTCTTGTCAATAGTATAATCAAGTGGTATATTCAAAATATACGAGGTTGCAGGAACCCCGTACCGACCAGGGAACAAAAATTGCTTTCTAATGCGATACGGGTTCCAGTGAACCCCGTATAGATTTTAGTTGGCCCGTACGGGGTTATTACCACAGAGTCACTAGTGCAGTCATCGTTGCAAGACTTCTTATCGGTAAATTAAAAATAATGCGTTCTAGTCGCATGCTATATTGAAAAAACTATGTAGTTAACAATTGGTATAATTTAGAAAAACTAATATACTTCCCAACATATCATATCACTGAGTGTACCGTATTGTTGACTGCTGCTCATTAGTCAATTTTGACACCAATCAGATTCAGACATGTTGTGTCCTAAAGTGACGTTTTTAATATTAAAACTTTAGGTTTCAACCTGAAAAACGATATCTAATTATTAATATAGTAAGCACTAAAATATCGTTTGTTTTATTTCCCATCACTATTGATTTATCGACATAGTTAAGGTAGGTGCGTTACGGGGTTTACTAAGCCCCGTAGGTTTTCAATTTTAATGCGATACGGGGATAAACTAACCCCGTGTTTTTATTTCTATATATTTTCGTGCGTTTTTATTGTGTCTACGTGCGAAGGGAACATGATGTAGGTAATTTCATACTCTTTAAATTTGTCAGAAAAAACATTATAGCAGTTTTAACAGCCTTGGGTGTACGGGGCACTTTTATACCCGTAACGCACCACAGTGTAAACCACTACGGGGCGAATTAGGCCTCGTAACGCACTACATTTTAGGTAAAGGTTTTGGCTTGCCGCAGTGAACGTGTTAATTACCAATTACAAAATCATGACGGCGTGAGATTGACCCTGTACGGATATGATGGACGTTTTTTTCTACGTTGCAGCGTGATAAAACGGCGCCTGTCACTTTCTATCTTGCGGTGTTAAAAAGTGGCAGTTATTTTATCACGTGAATAAAACCATCCATGCCATACGCCGGCAAATATACTTAGTCTTAAAAGAATCAATAGCTTTAAAAAAAATCTAACATCATAAAACTTGTATACTGCTGTTAGCAGCGGAATGAAAGTTGCGAAATTGTAACACAGATATTTTAGAACACTTTTTTGTTGTCTTAGCGAAAAACTTTCCGAAACATTGGCCATAAAATCATAGGACATCAGGGAATTAAATATGCCAGTCCTGAGCGTATTTTTTTACTATGACTCATCACTATGCGAGCAGAAATTAGCCTGGTTTGTTCAGAGAGACAATGCGTACGAAACGAGCCAGCCAGGCCAGAGTGCCGTCGCGTCGAGTACCTAAATGCTCTTAACGAGGCAACTAGGATACAACCACTGTTATAACAAAGGATAAACAAATTCATAACTATACATTATTTATGCAACATTTTTGTAGAATATGACGTAGAGATTGACAGTGATATGATATCACAGCCCGATTTGATCGTGCTTGCGGTGTAATCGGTCTCAATATATTTAAATTAGGATAACTGCGTTAACTTCGAATAGGCTCGCTGGCATCATGTCATAGCCAGTTTCCTAGCCACGGAACAAAACCTGTAGTAGCGGTAATAATGTTCACACACGTGTAACTCAACAAAGTTATTGTCAAAGCGATTTGCAATGGGCAGGATGAAAATAATGAGCATAACGAGGAAGTGGTTGAAATGATGGTGTTTTACGTGAGGAATTTCCTAATGATTCGGTTGTGTTCTAATGTATGGGGAAGACAAACAACCCTATTATATACTTACCCCAGAAATAAAAATAAATTGTCAACCGGGACATATTTCATACTAAAAGGGGAGGTTGCGGCAGGGGTAGGGGTTGGGACGCTAATGTGTGTAAAGCGCCATACCTAAAGATATCATACTACATTCATAAAAGGCTGGCTATAATTTTTTTTTTTTTCAAAAAACACAATTTAACCGAATCATAAGTACTTAAGTACCTATTTATTTGCAAAGAATAAGTAGGTACAATAGTGTCTTAGGTGCTAAGTGACAATTGGTTGCTTATTCTGCTATTTGTACTATACAGGTTGTACTAGCATGCAAAAATCTTAAAACGACTACAAATCTGGCTATTCACATTTTTTAAGTGTTTGGTTTAATTATAGGTACTTAGTACATTTTATACAATAAGGAAGATAATCTTATTAAAAAGGGATATTTTTGTTATTCTGCACATAAGGGTTGGTAAAGGTTTCGGAAACGCTGACGCGTTTTAATATGGAACCGGATGGGTTATTCAGGAAAATGCCAGTGACGTGACGGATTTTCGTATGAGTACTTGCAATGGGCAGGATGAAAATAATGAGCATAACGAGGAAGTGGTTGAAATGATGGTGTTTTACGTGAGGAATTTCCTAATGATTCGGTTGTGTTCTAATGTATGGGGAAGACAAACAACCCTATTATATACTTACCCCAGAAATAAAAATAAATTGTCAACCGGGACATATTTCTTACTAAAAGGGGAGGTTGCGGCAGGGGTAGGGGTTGGGACGCTAATGTGTGTAAAGCGCCATACCTAAAGATATCATACTACATTCATAAAAGGCTGGCTATAATTTTTTTTTTTTTTCAAAAAACACAATTTAACCGAATCATAAGTACTTAAGTACCTATTTATTTGCAAAGAATAAGTAGGTACAATAGTGTCTTAGGTGCTAAGTGACAATTGGTTGCTTATTCTGCTATTTGTACTATACAGGTTGTACTAGCATGCAAAAATCTTAAAACGACTACAAATCTGGCTATTCACATTTTTTAAGTGTTTGGTTTAATTATAGGTACTTAGTACATTTTATACAATAAGGAAGATAATCTTATTAAAAAGGGATATTTTTGTTATTCTGCACATAAGGGTTGGTAAAGGTTTCGGAAACGCTGACGCGTTTTAATATGGAACCGGATGGGTTATTCAGGAAAATGCCAGTGACGTGACGGATTTTCGTATGAGTACCTGTCTATATTTTTTACTAGCGACCCGCCCCGGCTTTGCACGGGTTAATAAATTATACATAAACCTTCCTCTGGAATCACTCTATCTATTAAAAAAAACCGCATTAAAATCCGTTGCGTAGTTTTAAAGATCTAAGCATACATACAGACAGACAGACAGACAGACAGACAGCAGGAAGCGACTTTGTTTTATACTATGTAGTGTTTCGTTATCCAACACGACAGGTGTTGAGCATCCTTTATATCACCATGTTTATTTTAATTTAAATCAACATTTTACTAGGTATGCGTTTAGATTTTAGACTGAGGAATAGCTGTCTGTGTAGGTATTTGGGCACTCGAAATAATGTTTCTTTTTCCAAGTGTCTGTAAAACAGATCAACCTATTTAGTTGCTAAGTTTTACTTACTAAGTGCGGAACAATAGCAAATATTTGCGTTTAGGATTAAAGGCAGCTTACCAAAATTTATAGTTTCCAAAATGTTCAGAATATCACGGTAGCTGGTATTGACGGGCCTTTCAGCACACGTCTAAACAACCACGTTCGCCGTCCGATGACCGATCATGTGGCTGGCGTCACAGGGCGGACACGCCATACATCAAAAATGATTTGCGTTTATATGTGTGCGCGGCACGTCTGTACACGCGTCATTGTGTATGTGTGCGTAAGTCGCTCTACTGAGAGCATGCCAGAAGTCCGTCAGATTCATGTCTTGACACTCTTGACTGTTCATATAGGCATGTGATACTTGAACCTCTCACAGTAGGTGTATAAAGTGTGGCCCAAAAATACGTTGACACTTACTTAAATAAAACAGCTTTTACTAAATGTAAGTAATTAAAAAATTTCACGTCCCGACCTACAGAAAAGTCGAAAAAGAAACTCGACTTACCTACGGGTGAAAAACTTTTGTAGTAGGTATGAGTTGAGATTATGCGACTTTTCTGAAACATCATCCGCGCAGTTTAATCCTATTTAGGTGAAGTATAATGAGCGAAAAAGAGAACCCGTCGTATCACTAGAGAGGGACAATATGATTCACTGTCAAACTATGTTAGACAATGTGAATTAGGCCGCCTTTACACCTGTAAGTTTTACTTACGTAAGTAGGGACACAGCTATACCACAGAATGAGAGATGAATATCGTTATCTCATTCTAACAAATAGCTTTGTCCCTACTTACGTAAGTAAAAGTCCCTGATCAACTTGCTGACGCCTAATGACTTGCTTTGACCTCTATTGACAAATGCCATAAGTTTAATATATCTATGGCTGGCACTAGTTGTCGTTGCTAGAAATTGTATTACAAAAAAAATAAAGCGAGTAAAAGTTTTATATGTATCCTTCTACTCTGATATCTTTCTCAGAATATCTTTTTAAAATGAGAGCGTTACTTCGATTGACTGTTAAGGATGACTCACGTTAGACCGGGCCGTGTCTAGGCCGGAGCTTCCAGCGCTTATTTTTCTATGACAGATGACAGGTGCTCACGTGATGCTTTCCATAGAAAACGAAGCTCTGGAATCTCCGGCCCGGACACGGCCCGGTCTAACGTGAGTCATCCTTTAAACTCGTAATCTTACATTGAGCATTCTGATCCAAATCCAGCATTTAAAATGTTTCGAAACAGCTCCCGTTAATCCGACACAGTACAGTTTTAATAAAATAAACCTTTATGAAAAACTTTCCGCGCGATATCCTAAGCCGATTTTAATTGACTTTCACTGAATTGTAAAGTTTTATTAAACCAATGAAATTTTGCTCGCTAACTTGGCCATGCTTCGGCGCAGATTACGGAGATCCTTCAGATCGTTGTATACATGAATACTTAATAGAAGGATTTGATAATCATTAAGAAAAACATGAATATGAATATATAGATGAAGAAAAGCATGAATTTTATTTCAGTTTCCGGGTCATTTATTTGCGTATAAATGATTTTCTTCGTGGAATTTTGTGAGATGTCGGAAATATAAAAATAGTTATTTGTTTTACAGGGTTAGTTGTTGTTTAACATCTCGTGCTAATATTGATACCTGAGGAAGCGAAAGATTTCAAGATTGAAGTGGTTCGAAAAATGGAATCTTGAGCATTACGAGGGTTTCATGGCACGAGGGTTAAACGAATTTAGCCACCGAGTGAAACACAAAAATTTTCACCACACCAACACGAGGAAAATTTACAATAAAATTTATGAATTGTCAGTTAACCTACTCATATTGTTAATTATATTTCATTTCCGAATACGATCATCAAGTCTTTCCAGAAGTTCCTCAGAAGTCCGAGACAAATCTTCCATTGAAAAATTCTCTCACCGTTTCAATTTTATTATTTTATTTTGGGACGATCAAACTTTCCAAGCTTTCCTGGAAAAGTTTCGGAAACTTTGTTGGATTGAATATTATTTTCGATTTATGAAACACGTTCAGACCAGCTATCAAGGTCGTATTATTATCACCTGTCATGCCATGCGTCACTTTCGCACATACATATTTGTTAGAAGGTGACAGCCATGGTGACAAAAGATAAAGAGCCAGCCATCTTAGCCCTGCAGGATGCTAATCTGGACGTACATTTTGATGTCAAAATAATGTCCTTTTGTTAGCATTTGCCCGTGCGTCTCGCTCGCGGCAATACATGTACGGACAAGTAGGTACGAGCGAAATGCACGCACGAATAATAACAAATTTATGTCATTTTGATATCAAAATGTAATTTCGAATTGGCGTCCTGGTATAAATAGAATATAAGCCGATTCTGACACCCTGGAGCGGTATTCAGTGTTTGATTATGATTTAGATTTTCAGGCCTATTCGCGTTTTATTTAGTCGATCTGATTCCATTCCATTGGAAACAGATCTAATAGGTACCTAAAACTCGAATTGTCCTGATTGATACGATCGCTCGCGGTTATAGGTGCTAGCGAAATTTTCACATTTCCAATTCTATTCCACGAAAACGAAATCCTATTTCCCTCACTCTGAGTGAAATTTCGATGTTTCCTGATTTCAATTTGTATGGAATTAGTTTTTCGTTCCTAATTCTTTTAATAAGAAAATCGTTCAAAAAGCAGCATTCAGGGGCATAGGTCAAACTGCACAATTTCACATACATCAAGTTTGCAATATACACCAAATTGCATAAAAACATTTTATATAATGTTAATATCCAGGGAGGAAAAGCAGGGAGCTAAAGGAGAAGCGCTTGCTTTCCTCTTAACAAATTAAAATTTCTTTTCAGTGTCCCTAAAATCCGATGCCACCCTAAACTGTGCTTCGTTGTCCTTCATACAGATAAGTAGGTGAACCCCCTAACAATATAAAGTAACGGATGTCAAAGCGTGTGTTCGCGAGAACCCTTATCTGGGCTTTTTGTTATTCCCATCTTTTTAGAATACAAAATATATTAAGATAAGATTAGATAAAGATAAAAGATAGTTTATTCAAGTAGACATAATTACAATGCGCTTATGAACGTCAAATAAAGCTAGGTAGACCGGCTCCAACCCTACACCTCTGCCCCGAGAAGATTAAAATCCCCTCTCAATTGGAGGAGGGTATCCCAATATGGGACCGGCAACAAACTCGGCGGGACACATTTTTTCCAAAAAAATCACATCTTATAATTAACATGCATTACGAGAAAATAAGGAAAAATAATTAGGTATGTATGAATAGGAATTTTAGGCAAACCAGTTTATCATTTTGTGAGTGGAATCCTTTTCCATTTTAACGATTGGTCTCTTAAATAGATGAGCAAAAGTAACGACGTTATTACGTTTATTACCTTTGGGCAAAGGAAATGATATTCTCAATTTGTTTGAAACGTGCAATTCCGTTTAACTGAGGCAGTTGGTAAGAAGTAATTATGGCTAGCTATAAAGATAAACTGATTGAAGTCTTGGATGCATGAAGCTGATTTTTATTATTTATTTATTTAAACTTTATTGCACAAAATATATACATAATACAACAATGTACAAATGGCGGACTTAATGCCAAATGGCTCTACCAGTTAACCATAGGGCCAAACAGAGATACCTACAATTGGTATATATTATAACATATGGTATATTGGTATTGGTATTAAATTAGTAATTGGTATTGGTTGGTATATGTTAAGTAAAAATGAAATAATATATTATATCAACTAAGCTTAGTCCCAAAACTCGGCTAACTATTATAGATATTCACAGCGCAACCAGCCAATCACAACCACCAACCAACCAGCCACCAACCACCCAACTAACCGACAACAACCACCAACCAACCAACTAACAACCAACCCTCCAACCAACCAACTAACCAACAAACCCACCAACCAACTTAATAAGTAACCAACCAACCACCCAACTAACCAACAAACCCACCAACCAACTTAATAAGTAACCAACCAACCACCCAACTAACCAACAAACCCACCAACCAACTTAATAAGTAACTAACCAACCAACCCACCAACCAACCAACTCCATAAGTGGGTAGATCCTATAACAGTGGTTTGTCTTAAGTTATAAGTAGATAATTGTCTCGTCTCGGCTGGCGTTAGGAATGTTGGTTATGTAAAACAATACGGTTATCGTCTTTTAGACCTCTTTGGGTTAGACAAAGACAATATTTACGGTCGTTTGACAGCCTAATGTAACCTCCATTGCAGTTGGTTGAAGTTTAACCCCTAGCCGCCCATACGTCAAACCTTGCCAAGCAAAATGAAACTTTATTTTGTCAACACAAAGTTCAAGGGCTGCGCTGTGTATATTGTACTTGTATGTAACTTATAAATTACTAGCGACCCGCCCCGGCTTCACACGGGTTAACAAGTTATACATAAATCTTCCTCTTAAATCACTCTATCTATTAAAAAAACCCCATCAAAATCCGTTGCGGAGTTTTAAAGATCTAAACATACATAGGGACAGACAGACAGCGGGAAGCGACTTTGTTTTATACCAGCCATACTCAAAGTGTGTTCCGCGGAACCCTAGGGTTCCGCGACACCCCTGTACGGGTTCCGCAAGAATATAGAATTATGCTTATTAATAAATAAATACACTTCTAAAACCTATTGTTTTATTGTAGGGTTCCATCAAGTATTTCGCTTTCCAAAAGGGTTCCGTCAAAAAAAAAGATTGAGAACCGCTGTTTTATACTATGTAGTGATTAAAAAAAATACGTTCAATAATTGCTAAACTTATCCAATAATCTTATTTGCTTCAAAAATACATAAAAAGCTTTAATTTCTAGTAACCGCCATGAAATCCTTCTTTTGTAATTTTTATGTGCAATCCCTTTTATAAAGTTGGTTAGAATTGGACTTGGGTTCACTGATCCCTGGCACCAGATTAGTTTAAAATGTCTGGCCCTGCCATAGACTAGGAATCCTCTAGACGGAGTTTAGAGCAATTATTTCATGAAAGCGATGCTGCAAAAAAATACGGGGGTGCTGGGGGACGAGGTGAGCGAATCCCGTGCCGTGATTGGTCCGTTCAAAGACACAGACCAATCACGGCACGGGATTGCTCGAAGATGGAGTAAAACTACCGTATAAGTGGCAGAGGAGGTAGCGTTACTATGCTCAGTCTAGAGGATGTCTTGTCTGTGGGCCCTGCTCGCTGCTGCAGAATTTACCGCGAAAACGGCGTCGTAATGAACTGATAATCTGCCCCATCCTCACAGAGAAATCATACGTAGTAACTTGACTTTAGTAACATCTCGTATGATACGGTCAATAAAAATTTTCGAATAATGGAATAATTCACAGCCGAGCCTCTGACGCTCTTAGTCACCAGCCCAACAGCTATCAAGTCCACTTTACCAAAGCAGGGGCCCATTTCTCGAACGATATTAGTCTAATATTATTAGTGTGTTGCCATGGTAACCCATACAATTTGACAGTTCGTGGACTAACTAGCAAAAAGCAGAGCTTTGTAAGGGCTCGCGGAGTTTTTCTACCTAAACGTACCGGACCGCGACTTTGATCCAGTCCGAGGCTTGTTCCATGTTCAATCGAGTGGGTAAGTAATAAGTCCGTTAAGGACGCAGCTATAAGTGAGAGCAAGAAAGAAATATACCTACTAATTGGCCCTCGGTCGCTGTCCGGTACGCCTGTCTGATACAACTTTTACTTTGTCCATTAAAAACGTGTCCAGACGACAAAATCAAATTGCCAATATCATTCACACGTAATATACAATTTCATAAGCCCTTATTACATCCTACACGGTCGCCCAGTACTTCTTGTAAGGAAGCCAACTGGCTTTTCTTTTCTCGCAATGTTGGGTCAGCGAGCCAATGTCCTTGAATTTATTTATGCGTCCACACCACACAATTGAGCGTAAAACTATCCCGTCTGGACACCTACTGGCGGTTATCATGCTGCTCCGCACATAAACTTATGTATAATTTGCTCTCTTAAGTGCTCATCAAGACGAGAGTGAGATGACCAAAACAGCGTGTGCCTATGTTGCAACAAACGTGAGTTCCATTAAATACTGCCAGGGTTCAGCTACAGCTATATCGTGAGTATCTCCTAAGTGCTCAAAAAGACGAGTCGAATGACCAAAACAGACTGAGCCTATATTGTATAAAACCCGAGCTCTACTAGGTACCTACTGCCAGAGTTCAGCATCAGCTACCTTGGGTACTACTCTACCAAGTGATCATCATGACGAGTCGGATGTCCAAAACAGCGGTGTCTATGTTGCACCAAACCCGAGTTCCACTAGGTACTGCCAGGGTTCAGCATCAGCTCTATCTTGGGTACTACTCTCCTAAGTGCTCATCAAGACGAGTCGGATGTCCTAAACATTGTGTGTCTATATTGCAAACCTGAGTTCCACTAAATACTGCCAGGGTTCAGCTACAGCTCTATTTTGGGTATCTCCCAAGTGCTCAAAAAAAAACGAGTCGGATGACCAAAACAGCGTTTGCCTATGTTGCACCAAACCTGACTTCCAATAGGTACTGCCAGGGTTCAGCATCAGCTCTATCTTGGGTATTGCTCTCCCAAGTGCTCATTCTGACGAGTCGGATGTCCAAAACAGCGTGTATCTATGTTGCACCAAACCTCAGTTCCAGTAGGTACAGCCAGGGTTTAACATCAGCTCATCAGCTCTATCTTGGGTACTGCTCTCCCAAATGCTCATCAAGACGTGTCGGATGTCTAAAACAGCGTTTGCCTGTGTTGCACCAAACCTGAGTTCCACTAGGTACAGCCAGGGTTCAGCATCAGCTCTATCTTGGGTACTACTCTCCTAAGTGCTCATCAAGACGAGTCCGATGACCAAAACAGCGTGTGCATATGTTGTATTAAACCCGAGCTCCACTAGGTACTGCCAGTGTTCAGCATCAGCTATCTTGGGTACTGCTCTACCAAATTATTATCATGACGAGTCGAATGTCCAACCCAGTGTGTGTCTATGTTGCACCAAACCTGAGTTCCGCTAGGTACAGCCATGGATCAGCATCAGCTCTATCGTACTGCTCTCCCAAGTGCTCATCAAGACGTGTCGAATTACAACATGACTGATCAGTTCATCGGCGTCAAAGAACAGAACATACGAGTAAATTGACCTCCGCAGTGAATATGTCGTAGTCCGATCGTATAATCCGCCGTATTACATTACGGCTAGCCGTTTTCAAAAACAGGAGCGTTTTGAAATGCGGCGGTTCGACGATTAGCCGGATTGTCATTGCGATACGTTCTTCAATAAGGCGGCCTACGTGTAGCCGCATCGTATCTACTATTTAGATTATAAAAATGCGGGGCTCCTATTTCTGGGCGGTTTGCCCTTCGGGCATCTGAAGCTACCTAACGAACCTAACCTACTTACCTACCTACGCTTTTTTCCCTAAAGTGTAATGTTTTCACGGACGTCTCACTAAACCAATAGGTAGGTAGGTTAGGTTCGTTAGATAGCTTCAGATGCCCGAAGGGCAAACCGCTCAGAAATGGGAGCCCCGCGAGGCCGGGCTCCATCTAGTTAAGTTGCGAAGGAAATGTTTTTTGAAAAGAAACAGTTCGACGAACTCCAGATTTGATGGACACCCCAGCGTTTTTCATAGTTGTTGTTGTTATGTCAGGCAGCGCCACGAGTCTTAAAAATGGGAACTAAAAACTGTCAAAGCGGCGGCTAATGACTCGCTGTATTACATTACGGCTAGCCATGTTGAAGAACGTATGGCGCCGAATACATTCCGGCGGATTCTCATTCAGCCGCATTCAATCCGGCTAATAGTTAAACCGCCGCATTTCAAAACGCCCCTGTTTTTGAAAACGGCTAGCCGTAATGTAATACGGCGGATTATACGATCTGACTACGACATATACAGCAAGATTATTGTTCCAGTATTCAGAGAAACTTAATTGCTAAATTGGGAATCAAACCGAGCGAAGCGAAATCGGTCTGAATTCAAAATTGTAACCCTTTTTAGGGTTCCGTACTCAAAAGGTAAAAAACGGGACCCTATTACTAAGACTTCGCTGTCCGTCCGTCCGTCCGTCCATCCGTCCATCCGTCCATCCGTCCGTCCGTCCGTCCGTCTGTCACCAAGCTGTATCTCATAAACCGCGATAGCTAGACTGTTGAAATTTTCACAAATGATGTATCTCTGTTGCCGCTATAACAACAAATACTAAAAATAAAATATTTAAGGGGGGCTCCCATACTACAAACACGATTTTTTTGCTCTATTTTTTGTTGATGGTGCAGAACCCTCCGTGCGCGAGTCCGACTCGCACTTGGCCGGTTTTTTTGTATTCATCGTTGTTAACACATAGTACATTGACACGAATTTTAATTCATAATTTTTCTAACAGATGGCGCTAGTAGTCATACAAAGTGTTATTCCTTTATTTTATTTTATTAAGTTGATAAAATTATATTTTTATGTTTGATAACACATCTAGACATGAATTTAAATTACTATGTTAAATTTCAAACCTATAAGTGCGATAGTTTTTCCGTAAAGTGTACCACAAGAATGCGTAGTTTGTCGAATAGTGATAGGGCTCGCTTCGCTCGCCCTAATAATATTAGTCTAATACCGTTCGAGAAATGGGCCCCTGATAGTGATGAATATTTCGATTACAACTTGTACTATTTAGCGCTTTAGGGAGGACGAGCTGATTTAATTATTTATAAAAATAGCGTCTCTATCGGAAAGATCACGCGTTGAATAATATTTAAGAAAGTATTTACGTATTATTAAATCCGAAAAAAAAACAGCAGAAAGGTGCTAAACTCTTAGAAGGTTGACAATGACATCTCCCGCGTCTACGACGCAGTAGTTACGGCTGCGTTAGTGCCTGGGCCTCGGCCCGGTCTAACGTGAGTCATCCTTTATGCTCGAATGTAAACTGTTGTGAGACATACTAACATTGAATAATCTACCGCTCTAGGCTCTATGGTCTAGGCTCTCCGAAACACGTCGCGCGAGCGACTTAAAACAAGTGAGTCTAAACCGTAAAATTATTCAATCCTTTATGCTCTCAATCAATTCATATTAAAGCCCTAGACGTATCAATAAAATATTACATAAAGCATTAATCGTCAGCTTTATCTTGCAAAACGAAAAATAATGTGGTTGTTAAAAAAAAAGTTTATTCCGTTTATCTTTGTTTGAGGTCAAAGCACTGCTATTACTTTTCTGTCTCGTTATCCTTTAGGGTTCTGCTGATGCAGGTAAGCTCTGCAACTTAATTACCGTTAAATAATTAGTTTGCTAGTGGTTTCCAGCACGTTTAACGGAGCAATTATCGTTAAAAATGGCGGCGTCGACGGGTACAAAGTGAAGTAACAGTAAGTGGACTTAACGATCATTACTCTTGTAAGTCTCTTCGAACGTAGGAATGTACTCCCTAGATTCGTAGATTAGATCCTATTAAAACGCCTTGGTTTATTGAGACTAAAATAAGCTTTAAATTTTAATGGAATTTGTATCATATAACTCACCTACCCTACCTAGTACCTATATAATACCTAGAATACCTACTAGAAGCGATAGGTATTCAGATTTTACAATTTGTTAAAGTTTAAATATTGTTATGATACGACTTGGAAGACTCGCAGTGCAAGTCGCACCCGCCAAGAAGCTAAGGGCCTACCGCGAACCACGTTCGACGTGTTGCCTCCCTGTCACACTTACGTACGAATTTACAAGTGCGACAGAGAGGCAACATGTCGAACGTGGTTCGCGGTAGGCCCTCTAGATCTCTAATGGCACGGGCACGACTGAACATAGGGATCGTCGTATAGCATCAATTTTAAAATCAGAATGGGGCTCTGGTAATTAATAAATATTATATTCTATTTCACACATCAAGATTGGACTGTACCCGTACCATGAGTCACTGACAGTGTCAAAACTGACATTTACGCTATCGAGAACGTAATTTCCTTTCTATACATCTCGTTTGCACTAATATGCGAGTACGAGCGAGATGTATAGAAAGTAAATTACATTCTCGGCGTTTATGTCAGTGACAAACTGATGGTAGCCGTACTGGAAACAGTCACGAAAGCTACTACCACATAAATATTGACATTCGTTGTGCGTAATGGCTCCTCTACACGATGGGCCAACGCCGGCCACTCCAAGGGACGCAGCCATGCGGTAGAATGAGATAGCAGTATCACTTGCTCCCTCTAACGCATAAATGCGTCCCTTGGAGTGGCCGGCGTTGGCCCATGGTGTAGAGGAGCCATAAGTAGGCACTGCTTTAAACATACTGCTATTAATACTTGCAAAAATAAAATATAAATAGAAAACAAAGCACCAGAATTTCCCGATTTCTTATAAAACAAAAGGCTTTCTGTTTCTTACGGTTATGTCAAATTTCTTACGTGCAATGATTCCCAAAACCAAATGCTTCCGAAAAGGTCCGATAATGTCCCGTCCCAAAGGCGCTAGTGACCGAAACACCCTAATATATATCCTACAAGAAAGAGGGGACAATCTATAAGTTCCATACACTTTTATTACATTTCCTTCCTTCTCAAATGCCTTCTCATCATGATCGCGTTTATCACGTAATGTCACAGATAAAACATCTGTCACTTTATGACGAGTAAGCCCGTGATGGCCGTGACGGATCGCTTTTATACGATCGTCCACAGGATAAACCATGCACAGAACATATTAAAGAGGTTAGAATGGCTATCGCGCGCAGTTAGTATCGGAACCGGTGTTGCCGCTCGTTCCTCTCCACATTTACTAACACTCGCGCAACGGTAGTAAAAACGAGTAAAAACGTGTGCGTGGTGAATGGATACGCCTCCTTTAGACAGATTTAATCTGAAGGTTATTGTGGCGCAAAAGGCATGTTTACTTCATTTTCGGTCAGCGCGGGCGAGTAGCATGCGAGCGTTTGCTCAAAACCCCGCGGCGACACGTACCCTGCTCGCATCGCCATTCTAACTTGTTCTGTGGGATAAACTGATGACAATTTATGAGCCTTGTTGCAATAACATAAGGTCTACCTGCTAATGGTCAGTTAGGTAGGAGTGTTGCTGTTAGTACTTGTTCGTGTCCGAACGAAACCGAATCTATGCCGACACCGAAACCAAAGGTTCGGTTTTGCTCCAGTTTCGACCGAAACCGACCCTTCGGCCAAAAAATGATTTTTATGTCTAAACCTGCCGACACTGAAACATGAGACTACCGAAAATAGGTGCAATTTCAGCGCGTCCGAAACGTTCGGCATGTTTTTGGCGAAAACGAACCTTAGGCCGAAACATGATTTTTATGCCGACCTGCTGAAACGGCAGCGGGATATGAACAACAACCTCTACCACAGAATAAATAAGAGTACTACCGTACATAAAATAAACTTCCTACAAAACTGAAGTTTAACAGCGATTCAGGAATGAATCATGTTGTCCCTTTCTTATGTACGGTACTATCCCTTTTGCCATTTAGGGTTGTCAAACTTTAAGTCGTTATCTTATATTTATGTGGTCGTACCTACACGCAAAGGGACGTCAAGTTGTGCCAACCCTAATAATTGCTCGGAGGAATGCTGAGCCGAACGGAGAATGCCCGAAAGGAACAGTTTCGCCACCTTGCCTCTACCTAAAGACATAGGGCGGACACGCCATACATCAAAAATCATTTGCGTTTATATGTGTAAGCGGCACGTCTGTACACGCGTCATTGTGTATGTGTGGGTAAGTCACTTTACTGAGAGCACTCCAGAAGTCCGCCAGATTCATGTCGCGGCCAGTCGCGGGGCGAGGTAATGCGAGTCGGGGCGGGGCGGTGCGTGGCCGTTCTGTATGATAATATTATTACTTATTCTGTGCTAAAGATAAGCATGCTCACAGAAAAATGTCGACAATTTAACCTTTGAAATGTAAAAATAAAAACAAATGAACGTTCATACCTCTTTTTTGACCGCAAGGAATTCCTTTGTGCTTTGTGTTTTAATTAAAAGGTCAACGACCGCATGTTTATTGTAAAAGGATTTACAGAAAGGTGAGGTTTTATAAAGCAGTAAATATGCCCGTACAATTTCTTACGTTAGAAGTGCAGAGTTAAAATGCATTTATAAATTAATTTTTACTACCCACACTTAAGGGCTAACAAGTAAGTAAGTAGGTATTACGTATATTTAAATTTATATTACATATTTAATATTTGTATGCTTATAACATTTTGAGTGATGCCCTTACTCAAAATCCAACAAATTCGACTGACTAGAACATTAAAGCAATCGTCAAAATTAGTTTAGTAGACTAGACTTTGAAGTCAAATCTAAACATGTTATAATACGATCCCACAAAGGCCTACATTACTTATATACCTATTCGGTGTTTTATGTTCCCCCAGGGGCAGATTTCTATTTTGGGATTTCTGGGCAAGAAATTTTTGATATAAAGGTATTTTTAATCAAGGACATAAGGCAGGGCGAAGTTATCGTAAATCTGCCGCCGGACACTGTATCTTGTACGCTAAAAATAGCAAGTTTAGTCGAGTCTGGCCATAATAGTAATAGGTACCTACTACTACCATCAATCATACGAGTTATTTACCGAGTATGACCGATCGCTGATCGTTGACCACGCACATGAATACGCGCGGCTCTTTCGCGAACGAAACGCTGTTTTTTCGATCGCTTGTTGAGCTATCGTCTCAGACAGACCAATTAAGCCATCATCAACATACCCCGGTTTGACGGGTGCAATTTGGTTTGACGTTTAAAAAGTGCGAGAACAAATGAAACCTACTTTAAGTCGATGTTTATAAACTTATGACGTAAGACGGCACCGTTACGTACCTAATTTATAAATATTATAATCGTTTTATAATAAAATGAACTGAATTATTTTGATTCTATGTTATTGTTTTTGTTATTATCAGAATTACTTGAGTTAATGTCAGATATTGGATATTACAGTTGAAATAAAAATAAATTAAAGAGATTTGCAAATAGATAATGAAAGATTTACTTCAAGGATGAGTCACATTTGTTCTTATGATGTCTAATATCGATATGGATAACACTTAAGTCGACATTTAATTAATAACTGGCGTGGTGTAGCCGAGGCGACGATCATTGACGTATAATATCTAAGGACGGGCTAATGGGGCACTAAAAATCGTACTAGTTCAGCGGTGCTACCCACGAATTCCAGCCAATCGTGCAGTCTAACGCGACTAGTTACGACCAATAGCGCGCGTAATGCGCACTCGTCAACCAATCGCGCGCGTGATGCGAACTCATCAACCAATCGCGTTGTAGCGATTTCACACCGCTGTACTGGCCCCTGTCATGCCTCATTTTTATTGCCCGTAAAGCCAGTCCCTAGATATATCAATGGCGACGATCGCTTGCGCTACACCATCAAATCGATTTGTGTCTCTCTATCACTCTTCCATATTAGTATGACAGTGACAGTTGCGTTTCGTTCACTACGGAGCGTTAGCGATTGGCATTTTGTCTACGGGGCCTGGTACATTACCGTTATATAATCATTACATCTTATCTTATCTTATACCTTTAAACGAGCAATTCTTGTTTATTTATTTATTTATTTATATAGGTATATATTTCGGCGATCTCGGAAACGGCTTTAACGATTTCGATGAAATTTACTATATGGGGGTTTTTGGGGGCGAGAAATCGATCTAGTTAGGTCTTTAAACGCGCATTTTTGAGTTTTTATATGTTTTCCGAGCAAAGCTCGGTCTCCCAGATATTAGTTACTGAACTGAGAACAAACTTACATTGGGTCATGAATATAATGCTCGGTAAGATATAGTAATAACACTGACAGTGATGGAGCGGCTCATCTCTTCAACCTCTTATGTTTCTGCTATTCTACATGGTCACCATTTTTAACCGACTTCCAAATCTAAAAGGAGGAGGTTATCAATTCGGTTGTATGATTTTTTTTTTTTTTTTATTTTTTTTTTTTTTTATGTTTGTTACTCCATATCTCCGTCATTACTGGACCGATTTTGAAAATTATTTTTTTGATTGTATGTATATGCATACAGATTGGTCCCGTTTTTGTCAAAACCCAGTTCTGATGATGGGATCCATGAGGAATCGAGGGAACTCCTCAAATCTTAAAGGCACACATATAGTGATTTTTGTATTTTTATCAACAAATCAAGCATATACATTCAAAAAGTGACATTTGATGAAGTGGAACTGCTGATGATAATCAGAACGGAACTCTTCAACGA
This sequence comes from Cydia amplana, assembly GCF_948474715.1. Classification (NCBI taxonomy): domain Eukaryota; kingdom Metazoa; phylum Arthropoda; class Insecta; order Lepidoptera; family Tortricidae; genus Cydia; species Cydia amplana. The sequence goes on from NC_086088.1 coordinate 6,815,318, forward strand.
TGCATAGCACACGTCTGACGATTTGTCCTCTTCGTTATGTTTGTTAAGCAAGTTATGTTTTTAAGCTACATTTTTGTCAAGCTCGAGTGCTGATGATGGGATCCATGAGGAATCGAGGGAACTCCTCAAATCTTAAAGGCATGCGTATAGAGATTTTTGTATTTTCATCAACAAATCAAGCATATACATAAAAAAAAGTGACATTTGATGAAGTGGAACTGCTGATGATGATCAGAACAGAACTCTTCAACGACGCATAGTTCACGTTAGGCGATTTGTCCTCTTCGTTATGTTTGTTAAGCAAGTTAAGTTTTTAAGCCAAATTTTTTTCAAGCTCGAGTTCTGATGATGGGATCCACAAGGAATCGAGGGAACTGCTCCAATCTTAAAGGCATGCGTATAGAGGTTTTTGTATTTTCATCAGAAAATCGAGCATTTTCATTAAAAACTGTCGCATTTGATGAAGTGGAACTGCTGATGATGATCATAACGGAACTCTTCAACGACGCATAGTTCGCATTTGGCGATTTGTCCTTTTCGTTATGTTTGTTAAGCAATTTAGGTTTTTAGGCACATTTATGTCAATCTCAAGTCCTGAACATGGGATCCATGAGGAATCGAGGGAACTCCTCAAATTTTAAAGGCATATGTATAGAATTTTATATATTTTCATCAGAAAATCAAGCATTTACATTAAAAACTGTGGGATTTGATGAAGTGGAACTGCTGATGATGATCAGAACAGAACTCTTCAACGACGCATAGTACCTACACGTTTAGTGATTTTGAATTTCGATTTTGACTTGGACTGGGCCCCGGACTTCGGACTCGGACCCGTACTCGGACTCGGACCCGGACTCGGATCCGGACCCGGACCCGGATCTTGACCCGGAAAACCACTATGATACTTAAACTAAAAAAACACTATGATTACCATAAAATGTATAGGTACATATTACCAAATAAAGTATAAGCGCCGTTAAGTGGGTTAGGCTAGTAATTAGAGAAGTCGGTTTTTTTCTATTAAAGATTATATTTCGACATACCTACCCGTTTTAACCCGCTATGGAAACTAAAGTGTCATTCAATAGAATAGAACTTGCTATGTAAAGAAACCGCCATACTAAAATTGACACTGAATGTCAATTTACTAGTAACTTTTGTTTACATAGTTAGCAAGTTCTATTGAATGACATTTTAGGTAAACAGTAAGCACATAAGGGAAAAGATTGAAAATGCAGTTTCAAATCCATTGAAAGCCTAACCTATCATCACCTACAGCCATAGAGAAATATAGTAAGAACAGAGTGCTCACTCCATACATCCGTTTTGGTACCAAAAGACAATTTTTTTCGTAGTCGACATCTAGCATCGAATAGCAGAATTATCAGTACCGCTACTTGATACTAGATGTCTAGTGAGACTCACGAACATTGTATAGGACAACAATTTACAACTAATATTAAAGCAGACGGAGTTGAAAATAGAGTTCCGGCTAATCCGGTTATATCATTAGCTGAAAATTGTTGAGCATTAGACTTTTGGGCCGGTGCAACATCTATTGTCAAGTAGAAGTACTGATAATTCCGCTACTCGATGCTAGATGTCGACTATGAAAATAATAGTCTTTTTGGTACCAAAACTGAAGTATGTAGTGAGCATTCTATGTATTTTTAGGGTTCCGTACCCAAAGGGTAAAAACGGGACCCTATTACTAAGACTCCGCTGTCCGTCCGTCCGTCCGTCCGTCCGACCGTCCGTCTGTCACCAGGCTGTATCTCACGAACCGTGATAGCTAGACAGTTGAAATTTTCACAGATGATGTATTTCTGTTGCCGCTATAACAACAAATAACAGAATAAAATAAAGATTTAAGTGGGGCTCCCATACAACAAACGTGATTTTTGACCGAAGTTAAGCAACGTCGGGCGGGGTCAGTACTTGGATGGGTGACCGTTTTTTTGCCTGTTTTGCTCTATTTTTTGTTGATGGTGCGGAACCCTCCGTGCGCGAGTCCGACTCGCACTTGGCCGGTTTTTATTTTCTCTATGCTATAGCGTAAAACAACTAAAAGCGACCATTGCTCAAAGGCGCTAAAAAAAAAGGAAAAAAAAGCAAAAGAGCTTTCACTGCATTCATGAATTATTCAACGAGACGGCCAGGTTTATTGCTTGTACAATATTCCATAACGCAACGACCTATTCAACGACAGCCGAGGCGGCCATTCGTCGAATTCTGGGTCCCTACGAGAACGCCAAAAATAATTCAGTCCACCATAGAGTCAAACCGCAAGCTAAGTTTTCATGCCAAGTGCTACGTCAAGGTAGGTATGGTAAACGTACTAGCTAGTGCTCGACATGCTGATGCCCAATAGATGACACCCTGCTATCACCTCTATTGACAATGACTTAACCTTAACTTTCAAGATGACATGTACTGGTACCGCGTCGAGCACCAATATGTTTACCTTATGGAACTTATAGGGATATAATATGTACCTATGTATTCTTCCTGCCAATGTTTATGCAAAGTTAGCGTGGTCAGATTCCAATGTATGTAAATTCATAAGCGCTTGTCAAGTCTAACAAGCCCTTTACAACATTTTACGGAGGTTTGCTAAGTTCTATAAATAAGGGTCGCCCCTGCACAGACTTTGCAGACTATAATAATGCCATGCAGCATTAAGCGTCAAGTGCTTATAATAATATGAAATTTATGGAGACACTTGTGGGTCATAATCTGTTTTAGTATAAGTTAAGGGTCTGCGCATTTACTGTGGACATCGTAAAATAAATTAACTTACCTACTTATATACCTTAAACGAGTAGGAATGTTCAAACCTCCTGCTAGTCTATTTTTTAAAAGCTGTAAGATTAAAACCATAGCAAAATGCAGCCAAAACTAACGTTTTGTATTATCTACAGGACTGACGGCCCTTTCTCTGAAAGTTTTCGATCTTTACAGGTAATTTTCTTGTGACCTATCTACCTACATTATGTTTACCTATTTAGTATTCTCTGTTAGTTTCAAACTTCCCATACCTAGCTCTCCCATTAGGACAGCTTGCTTGCACAGAGCGGCTTCAAGACGCTCACTGACCACTTAGACATACGACAACCAGTACATCTTTGATCCATAGCTACGTACGTTTATTACGAACGATGAGCTCAATTTAAAGTAGTCCCTTCGTCTCAGTCAGGACGATAATTTTGGAATAGGAGGTGCTAATGGATTTCTTAGACGCTAGCTGTTAGATCTTCCCGTTGAGCTTTCGTTCGATTTATATAGATCTCATCTTTGCATTTTTAGGGTTCCGTAGCCAAATGGCAAAAAACGGAACCCTTATGGATTCGTCATGTCTGTCTGTCTGTCTGTCCGTCCGTATGTCACAGCCACTTTTTTCCGAAACTATAAGAACTATACTGTTGAAACTTGGTAAGTAGATCTATTCTGTGAACCGCATTAAGATTTTCACACAAAAATAGAAAAAAAAACAATAAATTTTGGGGGTTCCCCATACTTTGAACTGAAACTCAAAATATAGGTAGTCTTAGGGTAAATTTTTCAACAAAAAAAAATTGTCCAAAGGTACCCCTCTGTCCCAGTTATCCCATTTGACGGTATAGTATTTCGGAATTTAATTGTGAAAAAGTTGTTACATATTCCAGACTCTACGATAATAATATTGGAACATTCATACAAGTCAATGATATGACGTCATTCGTTGTTGAAATATGACTAACCTATCTTCTACCAACAAAAGGATTCATCAATCAACATTTAACATTCACACATGAAAAGATTAATGATCTAAAACTATTTATAGTGTCCTATTCCTATACTATATTGTACGATTCCCACCGACCGGCTGGAGTCGGGCCGCGCCGGAGTGCATTTTCAATGTGCCTATACATTATGTATGGCAGAAGCGATGGAGGTCGTCCGGAGCCGTCCGCGTCCGCGAGGAACCGACCGGCTTGCGGCCGTACAAATGTGTAAGTACCTAATGCGCTCCGTTTCCTCCCGTTCGGTGGGAATCGTACATACAACTTTTTAAAAGTAGTTATGTTAGATTTGAAACCTTTATCTGATTCCATCGGACATTAGTTACCTACATAATTGGATAAAATTTGCTCGATAAAACAAAATCCCCCTAAAATATTTATGTACCTACGATGAATATTTTTTGACTTTCCCACTTTTAATCATAACATAACACGGCGAAGGTTAGTGGTAAAAATCTAATATAAGCACTTCTGCGCATCTATGTCTTCAGTTATTTATTTAATCGTATGGCATGCATTAAAAGAAGGACAATCAAAGTATACCTTGAGGTCGCTAAGCCAGGTAACCAACTCAGGCGGGACTAAGTCCAAATCTTCAGCTGGTCCAGAATACGAGTGAAGGGGACAGCGTTGGAATATAATATGATCTGTGGTCTGCTCTTCCTGACCGCACTCGCAGAGTGAAGAATCTTTCCAATCCCATTTGTATGTCAGCAGTTTGTTTGTATGTCTTCAGTTAATCGTACATAGTAAACACAGGTTTTTTTATGATATAGGAGGCAAACAAAGAGACGAATCGCTTGATGGTTAGCAATTAGCAATTACCATCGCACATGGAGAGACACCAGAGGGTTTCTTGAAGGCATGAAGGAGTTTGAAATACCGAAGACGACAATTCAGGATGACTCACGTTAGACCGGGTCGGCAGTGGCGTAGCTAGGCGTGGGCGAAGTAGGCCATCGCCCACGGCCTCGCGCCCTAAGAGGGGACTCGCGCGAGGCCCCTTCGGGTACAGTGAAAGAAAAGGGCCTCGCAGCTGCGATTTCGCCCACGGCTAGATTAATTCACGCTACGCCACTGCGGGCCGGAGATTCCGGAGCTTCGTTTTCTATGGAAAGCATCACGTGATCACCGGTCATCTGTCATAGAAAAGTAAGCGCCGGAAGCTCCGGCCCGGACACGGCCCGGTGTAACGTGAGTCATCCTTTAATTCCACATTTTTTAATGATAATGTTTTAGCAACACACTAAGTAGAAAATACGTTTTATTTTTTAAGACATTTTAAATAATAAACGACAAACCAACGATACACCTACAAGCCTGAATACAAATGCCCGTTGAGTGACCCAAGCCCTTTCTGTAAAAAATAGATGTTCCTTTGTTCAGGCAAGACGTTTCTTAAAGAAGTCACGTCGTTCATACATATAAAAAGTACATAAGGAAAGTTGCCTCTAATCCCTCTAAGGGCCAACCACAGATCACTCAGGTACCCTCTAGATGGAGCATTTATGAAGACGCGTGCTAACGGCACAAAGTTACACCTGTGGTTACACTAACATATGAGATATACGGCGGTGAAGTTAAGTGAAGACTTAACTCTGGCACTCGCAGGTGCCTTTGATACATCAGAAGTCGGAGCTTTTGTCATAATTGTCTTTGTCAAAATGCAACAAAGTAAGGTTCTTTTGATGACAAAGTCGACATTATATCTCCTTGAAGATTTTGCCCTTGAGTCCAATAATTTAACACTCAGTATATAGGCATCTAGGAATTTACATAGAATAACATAAGATTTATGTTATAGAAGTTAGTTAGGTGCAAGAAATGTTGCGCCTATGTGTCGTAAACGTGACTCTCACCATGACATTTAAGTTACAGTAAACAAAACTTGGCCGTTAATTCTACGTTACGATTGGTTCTACGGTACATTATAATTTACAGTCGTGATGAATCTGACGTGGCGCCTTATTAAACCTATTGCTTCGACTAAAAAAAATATGCTCCGAGAATTTTCACGATATTTTTTGTGGCCTTCAGATTATCATGTACAGGCTGGCTGGTTTAATGCTGCCACTATGGGAGGCAGTCTATGGGACCGTAGGACCGGCTGAGAGTATAATGCTTCAATTTAAGTTTGTCAACGGCCCCCCCGGAGAAAGCACTTTTTAAATAATTATCATTAAGTGCTAGTGAAGTGGCGTTTCGCCGAACGAGGACCATTATTAGTAGCATGTACCTTAAAGAACGTGCTTTGGAGTCACGCTAATCATGTTAGGGGGTCGGATAAGATACAGGAAACAAAATAATCAGGCCTATCTAGGTACTGTGTTGACCAACCTCAACAGAAATTCCCAATTGTACGAGTGTTTATTCTTCTGTCGTCTGCAGTGCCATTCACATAGCTTACCTAGCTGACTTACTGATATCATTCTTGTTTACACAGGGTACGCTATTTATAGTAGTACCACTTCATAGTCGTCGTGACGTTAGCAAAGTACTATGGTTCTTGACCAACCTCAACAGAAGTTCCCAAGTGTGCCAAGTGTTTGTTCAGTCAGTCGGAGCACTTATTCGAGAGTTTTCTGGCACCTGCGGTAACACTCACATAACTTGCCTAGCTGACTTGTCTATAACACGGACCTACTGAATTCAATCATATATAAACTGGATACGCTATTTAGTCACACCACTACATAGTCGTCACGTTAGCACAGCATTATGGTTGTTGACCAACCTCAACAGAAGTTCCCAAGTGTGCCAAGTGTTTGTTCAGTCGGAGCACTTGTTTGAGAACCTGCTGTCGCCTGCGGTGACATTCACATAGCTTACCTAGCTGACTTACCTGGAGTACCTACTTATTTAGACAGAATACGATATTTAGTCGTACAACTACATAGTCGTCACGTTAGCACAGCACTATGGTTGTTGACCAACCTCAACAGAAGATCCCAAGTATTTGCTCAGTCAGTCGGAGCACTTATTCGAGAGTTTTCTGTCACCTGCGGTAACACTCAGATAACTTGCCTACTTGCTGACTTGTCTATGACACGGACCTACTGAATTCAGTCATATATGTATAAACAGGATTCGCTATTTAGTCGCACCACTTCATAGTCGTCACTTTAGCACAGCACTATGGTTGTTGACCAACCTCAACAGAAGTTCCCAAGTGTGCCAAGTGTTTGTTCAGTCGGAGCACTTGTTCGAGAGCGTTCTGTCGCCTGTGATATTCCAAACGCCGCTGTCCCGCGATACGAATTAACTTTTATGTGAATTTTTGCGAGGCGTAAAGGATATTCAGTCTTCATTCCCAGAATGTTCAACTGATAATGCAGTATTTTAATTTAGATAGTTTTTTAGTTACGCTTCACACCTTTTTAAACAATTGACAGTAAATAACATAAGACATAATGCAAAAAGACTATGATGCGAGGGCCATAGGTCTGATTTCTGGAGCACTCTTTAGTCCCAACGGCATGTTATCAAATTCATAATAATGTTTATTTATGTTTATTACATTAACGTTATGCCCTATTTATTACTTGCTCCTTTTTAGGGTTCCGTAGCCAAATGGCAAAAAACGGAACCCTTATAGATTCGTCATGTCTGTCTGTCTGTCTGTCCGTCCGTATATCACAGCCACTTTTCTCCGAAACTATAAGAATTATACTGTTGAAACTTGGTAAGTAGGTAAACCGCATTAAGATTTTCACACAAAAATAGAAAAAAAACAATAAATTTTGGGGGTTCCCCATACTTAGAACTAAAACTCAAAAATATTTTTTTCATCAAACCCATACGTGTGGTGTATCTATGGATAGGTCTTCAAAAATTATATTGAGGCTTCTAATATCATTTTTTTCTAAACTGAATAGTTTGCGCGAGAGACACTTCCAAAGTGGTAAAATGTGTGTCCCTCCCCCTGTAACTTCTAAAATAAGAGAATGATAAAACTAAAAAAAATATATGATGCAAACTTCCACCGAAAATTGGTTTGAACGAGATCTAGTAAGTAGTTTTTTTTTAATACGTCATAAATCGCCTAAATACGGAACCCTTCATGGGCGAGTCCGACTCGCACTTGGCCGCTTTTTTTTTTGACTTACATTTAGTAATTATTAGCTATTGTTTAACAGAAATGGCGGTTACACTGAGTTTTCCCAAGGTCGCACCCACGCTCTCGCAAGTAAATGGCACAAAGCTTTATAACAGAACTTGTTACAACGAATTACAAGATATTAGCATAAAACGTAAGTTCCTAACACACAAGTTTGGGACAATAAGATTAGCACGAGGAGAATTGGCGTACTAGATTAGAACTTTGCAAATAAAATACTAACAAGTACGTACATTAATAAAAGTAAATGTCATGTTTTAGAGAAAACTAATGTATTTCAATTTAAATCTGGTTACTTTATCATAATTACCTACAATACCTACATTAATTAAATTAAATACTGGGGAATCCGTGAGTAGTAGAAATATACTGTAAAATAGAATGATCTTGAATAGTATAAACACCTACTAAAATGATTAAAGCACGCCACATTTAATTATACCTATTTATCGGGTAAATCGGTTAAAACAATTAATCATTTATTAAATGATTATTGTAGGCATTAGATGCCTAGCTGAAACAATAAAAGAGAATTTCCTGTTCTACTTATAGAAAAAAAGAAAGCGGCCAAGTGCGAGTCGGACTCGCGCACGGAGGGTTCCGCACCATCAACAAAAAATAGAGCAAAAAAATCGTGTTTGTTGTATGGGAGCCGCCTTAAATATTTATTTTATTTTATTTTTAGTATTTGTTGTTATAGCGGTAACAGAGATACATCATTTGTGAAAATTTCAACTGTCTAGCTATCGCGGTTCATGATATACAGCCTGGTGACAGACGGGCGGACGAACGGACGGCGAAGTCTTAGTAATAGGGTCCCGTTTTTTACCCTTTGGGTTCGGAACCCTAAAAAGCCGGTTACCGATTCATAATCCTCCATCAGAACATTAAATTCATTGAATTTCGCCAATTTTAGATTTCCATAATTCCCTCCGATCTCGATCTAAATCTAAACCGCCACCCAAAGAGGGTCAAACCAACTGTCAAAAGAAAACAAGTGACATGCTAATTCCTGGACTTTACTAAGCCCGAATAATGATTAAATGTTAAAGGCCGATTTAGAGGAAATAGGTCGTAATAGCACTGGATATTTTAAGGTTATTACATGTGATTGGAATTGTTGGAGTCGGCTCTGAGGGCCTGCCGCGAATCACGTTCGACGTGTTGCCTCTCTGTCGCACTTGTGAATTCGTACGTAAGTGTGACAGGGAGGCAACACGTCGAACGCGGTTCGCGGTAGGCCCTCTGAACCGGAGGCCCATTGTGGTTTAACAATTCGATAAAGGCCCGATTTAGATTTTAATTGATTGTTATGAAACGGTCATGGATATGAACTGTAAGCTGTCGACATTGACATTTCTAGAACAGAATGGAGCGCCACTTGCACCATTCCACTAAACCAGGGTTAACCGGGTAAACATGGGGTTATCATGATTACCAGAACAATTTGATACTGGGTTAACGTTCTAACCGCTTAACCCCGGATTAGTGGAATGGTGCAAGTGGCGCTTAGAGATGCGTTATGTGATGATTTCTGGTTGTTTTTTCGTGACCACCAGTCAGCGTTAGCGGCTGACGTTAATAAGTTGCAGCTACGTTTTGCAATCCGGATCCGAAATGTATGAAATTATCCGGATCTGGATCCGGATCCGCGGCTCTTTCCATACATTTCAGATCCATCGTGCAAACCCTAGTTGCAGCGGCGCACGCTGATTCAGTCGTATCAAAATTCGATGAAAAACATGCTAATGTTAGAATCGGCCCCCTGGTGGAGTGCGAGCGGCTGATAAGGACGGTATGTGAAGATTGCGAGGATTAACGAATTTGCCTTGATTAATTGCGTAACTGGTTTTTAAAGGTTTTAGTCCTGTTTATACTGAAACCCTCAAATGAGTTTTCCAAAAAAACAACGGGTTGCACTCAGGGAGTGCCGGCAGAAGTGTAAAGTCAATGACTAGTGCACTATGTATAATTGAGGTTAACGCCATCTAGCGTTAGCGTTAATTACTTGAAACCCCTAAGCACATCACTGTTAGTACTCGAGTTACATTAATACCAGTTAGAGCGAAACTCACTAGATGGCATTTAAATCAAGAAAGAAAAACTCAATAACATTACATGTAACAGTCTTTCATGTAATGTCATTGAGTTTTTCTGTATTGATTTAAATGCCATCTAAATGAGTGGCCATCTAAATCTTACGGTCACGTGATCGTCTTACGCTGTCTCGAGTTTAACATTTTTCCCCACCTCAAAAAGTGCACAGCGCCGCTAAAGAAGTTTTCACTTCAAAAACGAGAGACAGTAGAGCACAGGAAATATTTAAATGAGTCGTGCGTGTATTTCGCTCGTATTTGTACGGACAAGTACAAGTAATATATGTACGGACATAATATCGTCAGGTGACAAGCAAAAGTCACTAAGTAACACCACAAGTTCATAGCCATAGTGAACCATATTAGTTGAGAAGAGAACCGAAAAGAAGGTTGATTTTTGTTTAACCTTTTAGACGCCGTGTCAAACACACTAGCTGTCAAGCAAGTTGAATTTTATGTCTATGCACGTAGGTCGATGTTACTCTGTGGTCTGTGACCGATTAATCGGTCTTTGGCGTTGGACCTGCGGTGCCAATATACAGGGTGGAAAGATAAGTCGGGCCCTGGAGGGAAACTACCTTAAATCCTTAAGCTGGCTCATTTTACTTAAAGGAGACATTCCTTTATTTTAAAAAAGAAACAAAACTGAATTCAAAGTATTTTTCTTTTTTTCTTCAATTTGGCTTGTCTAAAAAAATCTTGAGTACTAAATATTAGATTTTATGGATATTTTTTACGACAGACGAGTGTAAGACCTAATGTTTCTTGGAGAAATGTTATCATTAACATTAACTGTATCGACTAGTAGAATAAAATTGTGAGTTTTTATTTTTTGGAATTTTTAGTCGGTTCGAGTCCCGGGCGAGGCAAGCGAGTTTTAGAAAATCTTTGAATGCAATTTTGTTTCTTTTTAAAAATAAAAGAATATCTCCTTTAAGTAAAATGAGCCAGCTTAAGGATTTAAGGTAGTTTCCCTCCAGGGCCCGACTTATCTTTCCACCCTGTATACGTCTTTGGCGTGGAAAAGGTTAAATATTTTATAGTAATTAGTGACTTTTGCTTGTCACCTAACGATATATTGGCGCGAGCTACATGCACGGGCTGACATCATTTTGAGGTCACAATGTAAGTTTGAATTGGCCTCCGGGCCAGTTCAATAACTAATTTGGCACAGCCCGATTTAACGGGCATTGAACTTCCATAAATAATGACATATGGCGTAATACTGCCAACATGCAATGATTCGCGAAAACCCATCCAAGCCAGGTTACATTCAAAAGGGCTTAACAGCCCTTAAAATTGTAGTGTGCTAGGACTTTTATTAATTCATCGTTTATTAGAGCAGTTTACAGTAAAATTCGGAATTCATATCGGCAGCAATATGAAAATATCAATGATAAATTGTTGCCGGAGTGGTCTATTCTAAAAGCGTTCAATGTCTTTAATTTAGTATAGGCACGAGACAAGCCTAGCCAAGATGACAATCGTTTGTAGAAAAGATCAAAGTCAAAATATACTTTATTCATGTAGGCCTAGCAACAAGCACTTATGAATAGTAACGTCTAATGTAAAAATAACTTGTTACGTAAATATTCACGTGACTTTTCGTTGCATCTGTCATCGCGATATTTATGATCGATATTTTTGAAGTGAAAACTTCTTTAGCGGCGCTGTGCACTTTTTGTGATGGGGAAAAAATGTTAAACTCGCGAGAGGTGTCACGTGACCGTAAGACTTAAGACTGACACGTGACCTGTTCGAAAAACTGTTACTTCAATGTCATTGAGTTTTTCTTTATTGATTTAAATGCCATCTAGTGAGTTTCGCTCTAACTGGTATTAATATAACTCGAGTACTAACAGTGATGTGCTTAGGGGTTTCAAGTAATGCGACAAAATAACGCTAGATGGCGTTAACCTCAATTATACATACTATGTATAATTGAGGTTAACGCCATCTAGCATACATACACATAGTGCTGCAGACATTTTGCAATTGTGATTGAGTTTTCACTTCTGCCGGCACTCCCTGAGTGCAACCAGTTGTTTTTTTTAATTGTTAATAATAATTAAAAATAAAAATGACTAACCGCCATCTCGGCAACAATAACAATGAGTAAGTGTAAGGCCTGAGTGAACGCTCGAGTTGGGCGTGCAGCGGGGCGGGGCGTGCGGCGTGCATGTTAAACAAATGCAAGCGTATAGGAGCGGCCTTAGTGCACGCTGCTCACATCACTCGTGAGCCCGACGCCACACTGCACGCCCCGCCGAACGCTCCGCTTCGAGCGTCCACTCAGGCCTTATACTAAGTGCACAGCGAGCTGCTACGTTCGGAGAAGGACCTTAAATGACTGTACCTTAAGGTTTATTATTTATTTTCCGAAGGCAGGTTTGAGCGGCCACTTGTAATTTGTTCTTCACGAATATACAACAGATTTTTTGACAGAACAGACGTTTTTGATAACTGTACTTGTGTATAGTATTTGTTAACGTATAAAGCCCCACTTGCAATAAACTTTTTTTGCCTATTAGCTGTAGTAAGAATGCCTAAATAAAACAGCTAATAGCCGAGCCCAACATAACTGGTGAAACCAAAGCGCATCGTCTCTGTTGGCTTGGCCAACTCGAAAGGATGGGTGAAGATCAGGCAGCCAAAAGGGTCTACTTGGGTCGACCAACTGGACCCCGTCCTGTTGGTCAACCTAAATATCGTTGGGCGGACAGAGTGGAGGCAGATCTCCGTGAGCTCGGCGTCGGCGAAAGCTGGCGTCATACCGCTCAGGACCGAGCAGTGGTGCGCTCTTGTGTTAGAGGCCAAGACTCATTCTGAGTCATCGCGCCAGCCAAGTAAGTAGTAACTGTAGTATTAACTATAGCAGCACCAAGTATTCGATTTAGAATAAGACCCCGAACAGTACTATGAACGGAACGCAGGTATTGCATGACGATGCATAATGGTTTCCGTGCAACGTGCATGTTATTGCTATTTGAATAATTTGTTCACGAATGCATTTATATAATATAGAACGGATCTTATCGGTCTTAACAAAATACTAGCTAAAGCCGTACAACGTCGATCTATTCGAGCATGTGAAATGGATTTATATTTTGTAATATTCTCGTACTTAAATACCTACTTTGTTAGTCGCTTAAATTTCCGTATGGATATTAGGAAAAGAACACAAATTGAATGCCAATAATAGTTGAATTCACCGGAATATCACTATATCAGAGCGGACAAAGTGCTCACAAATATCTGAACATGCCTCTATTATCAAGGCACTAGAGCGCGTGTTCAGATATTTTTGAGCACCTCAGCCGCTCCAATATATCTGCATGATGGCGATGGTACCTTTAGAAATATTAAATTGAATTTCCAGAGCCCCGCCATTTCGCCGCTATACTTACTCAACCTCGTATCTGCAACACTCATTTGATGACAAAAACACCCGTATTCCGAATGAAAGAAAAGCGACATTTTCATCAAATGATTGTTGCAGATATGAGGTTGAGTAAGTATAGCGACGATTTTGAATAATTTTCAACGACTGTATTGACAACTATATTCAAAAGAGGGTCATCAATTAAAACATGCGACTGTACCGAGCTGTAGTTCCCTCCGAGATTACCCCGCATGCACCATTTTACGTGCCCCGGTTTTCTAATCCAGAATCCGTATTAGATTATATATAATACTTACTGTTAAAATCTGTGTAGTACAGCGATGTACCGAGCTGTAGTTCCCTCCGAGATTACCCCGTATGGACAAGTTTACGTGCCCTGGTTTTCTGATTCAGAATACTTATTAAATTATATATAATACCTACTGTTAAAATCTATGTAGTACAGCGATGTACCGAGCTGTAGTTCCCTCCGAAATTACCCCGCATGTACAAGTTTACGTGTCTCGGTATTCTGATACAAAATCTGTATTAAAAATTATAGATAATAGCTACTGTTAAAATCTGTGTAGTACAGCGATGTACCGAGCTGTAGTTCCCTCCGAGATTACCCCGCATGTACAAGTTTACGTGCCCTGGTTTTCTAAATTCAGATTCCGGATTAAATTTACGAGGTGCTAGCGATTGCATGCATAATTAAAGACATTAAAGTTATCTAGTGTGGTACGTCACGTCTTAGTTTCACTTTGTGTTTCATCGTTGTTTAATGTGCTAATATACTTTTAACAACATATTTTATTTAATAATAATTCAGTTTATATACGTCCCACTACTGTTGTATATAGGCCTCATGCGTGAGAGGGCTTAGGCTATGATTCCCACTACTTGTTCCAGCCAGCCATACTATTACATATACACTTTGGACTACATATACTATAACGGTCAAACTTATAATATATAACCCGTCGAGGTTAAAAACTGAGCAAACGACCCAGAAACCTCACTAGAAAACTTACTCACCCAAGCGTCAGATCTATATTTAGTACACAATTTATGTATGAGTCCTTCTGCCGTATTCGAACTTCAAGATATTCACAAGACACGACACGTACTAGATCTATTCTAGATACGTTATAGTTTAGATTTCAACTAGTTCTCTTTTGCAGCGCAATTCGGGTAACCAATGTCACTTTTACGTTAGATAGAATTAGATATCTAATAGATGTGAATTGGATCTCTAAGCCATATCTTGTGGAAATCGTTCAAGAGTATCTCCAGAATCGCGCAAATATCAAATTTGACAGGATGTCTAAAAGATATCTTATAGATGTCTATTTCAAAATCCGAATCGGGCCCCTTATCGTTATCAGGCCAGCCGATCTTCGGGATATTTATGAAATGAGCCATGCCATGGTCCACTGCACATCATCTCTTTCACGTCGATCCTTTGATTCAATGTTGCATGCTTGGCTTGACAACCTTCGGCAGTTTATTGGATCAAGAGTTCACTATTTAAGAACAAAAATATCAATAATGTATACTTAGATAATATATAATGCCTGTAATTGCCTCTGTAAGTCAATTGTAGCTCTTAGAAATGTTTATAGCTGTTGGTTTTCCATGTAGGTAAATAAAATAAAATAAAAAAGGCTTAGATAAATGAGACTCCTCTAATTCAAATAAGGGTTCCGTTTTTTGCCATTTGGCTACGGAACCCTAAAAAGGAGTGTACAGGTTTTTAAAGAGTCGGCAACGCGCATGTAACACCCCTGTAGTTGCAGGCGTCCATAGGCTACGGTGACAGCTTACCATCAGGCGACCCGTATTCTTATAATATTCATAGGTAGTCTTAGGGTAAATTTTTCAACAAAAAAAAATTGTCCAAAGGTACCCCTTTGTCCCAGTTATCTTATTTGACGGTATAGTATTTCGGAATTTAATTGTGAAAAAGTTGTTACATATTCCAGAGACTACGATAATAATATTGGAACATTCATACAAGTCAATGATATGACGTCATTCGTTGTTGAAATATGACTAACCTATCTTCTACCAACAAAAGGGTTCATCAATCAACATTTAACATTCACACATGAAAAGATTAATGATCTAAAACTATTTATAGTGTCCTATACTATATTGTACGATTCCCACCGACCGGCTGGAGTCGGGCCGCGCCGGAGAGCATTTTCAATGTGCCTATACATTATGTATGGCACAAACGATGGAGTCCGTCCGGAGCCGTGCGCATCCGCGAGGAGCCGACCGGCTTGCGGCCGTACAAATTTGTAAGTACCGCGCTCCGTTTCCTCCCGTTCGGGATCGTACATACAACTTTTTATAAATATAAAAAAAAATAGTTATATGTTAGATTTGAAACCTTTATCTGATTCCATCGGACATTAGTTACCTACATAATTGGATAAAATTTGCTCGATAAAACAAAATCCCCCTAAAATATTTATGTACCTACGATGAATATTTTTTGACTTTCCCACTTTTAATCATAACATAACACGGCGAAGGTTAGTGGTAAAAATCTAATAGAAGCACTTCTGCGCATCTATGTCTTCAGTTATTTATTTAATCGTATGGCATGCATTAAAAGAAGGACAATCAAAGTATACCTTGAGGTCGCTAAGCCAGGTAACCAACTCAGGCGGGACTAAGTCCAAATCTTCAGCTGGTCCAGAATACGAGTGAAGGGGACAGCGTTGGAATATAATATGATCTGTGGTCTGCTCTTCCTGACCGCACTCGCAGAGTGAAGAATCTTTCCAATCCCATTTGTATGTCAGCAGTTTGTTTGTATGTCTTCAGTTAATCGTACACAGTAAACACAGGTTTTTTTATGATATAGGAGGCAAACAAAGAGACGAATCGCTTGATGGTTAGCAATTAGCAATTACCATCGCACATGGAGAGACACCAGAGGGTTTCTTGAAGGCATGAAGGAGTTTGAAATACCGAAGACGACAATTCAGGATGACTCACGTTAGACCGGGTCGGCAGTGGCGTAGCTAGGCGTGGGCGAAGTGGGCCATCGCCCACGGCCTCGCGCCCCAAGAGGGGACTCGCGCGAGGCCCCTTCGGGCACAGTGAAAGAAAAGGGCCTCGCAGCTGCGATTTCGCCCACGGCTAGATTAATTCACGCTACGCCACTGCGGGCCGGAGCTTCCGGAGCTTCGTTTTCTATGGAAAGCATCACGTGATCACCGGTCATCTGTCATAGAAAATAAAGCGCCGGGAGCTACGGCCCGGTGTAACGTGAGTCATCCTTTAATTCCACATTTTTTAATGATAATGTTTTAGCAACACACTAAGTAGAAAATACGCTTTATTTTTTAAGACATTTTAAATAATAAACGACAAACCAACGATACACCTACAAGCCTGAATACAAATGCCCGTTGAGTGACCCAAGCCCTTTCTGTAAAAAATAGATGTTCCTTTGTTCAGGCAAGACGTTTCTTAAAGAAGTCACGTCGTTCATACATATAAAAAGTACATAAGGAAAGTTGCCTCTAATCCCTCTAAGGGCCAACCACAGATCACTCAGGTACCCTCTAGATGGAGCATTTATGAAGACGCGTGCTAACGGCACAAAGTTACACCTGTAGTTACTCTAACATATGAGATATACGGCGGTGAAGTTAAGTGAAGACTTAACTCTGGCACTCGCAGGTGCCTTTGATACATCAGAAGTCGGAGCTTTTGTCATAATTGTCTTTGTCAAAATGCAACAAAGTAAGGTTCTTTTGATGACAAAGTCGACATTATATCTCCTTGAAGATTTTGCCCTTGAGTCCAATAATTTAACACTCAGTATATAGGCATCTAGGAATTTACATAGAATAACATAAGATTTATGTTATAGAAGTTAGTTAGGTGCAAGAAATGTTGCGCCTATGTGTCGTAAACGTGACTCTCACCATGACATTTAAGTTACAGTAAACAAAACTTGGCCGTTAATTCTACGTTACGATTGGTTCTACGGTACATTATAATTTACAGTCGTGATGAATCTGACGTGGCGCCTTATTAAACCTATTGCTTCGACTAAAAAAAATATGCTCCGAGAATTTTCACGATATTTTTTGTGGCCTTCAGATTATCATGTACAGGCTGGCTGGTTTAATGCTGCCACTATGGGAGGCAGTCTATGGGACCGTAGGACCGGCTGAGAGTATAATGCTTCAATTTAAGTTTGTCAACGGCCCCCCGGAGAAAGCACTTTTTAAATAATTATCATTAAGTGCTAGTGAAGTGGCGTTTCGCCGAACGAGGACCATTATTAGTAGCATGTACCTTAAAGAACGTGCTTTGGAGTCACGCTAATCATGTTAGGGGGTCGGATAAGATACAGGAAACAAAATAATCAGGCCTATCTAGGTACTGTGTTGACCAACCTCAACAGAAATTCCCAATTGTACGAGTGTTTATTCTTCTGTCGTCTGCAGTGCCATTCACATAGCTTACCTAGCTGACTTACTGATATCATTCTTGTTTACACAGGGTACGCTATTTATAGTAGTACCACTTCATAGTCGTCGTGACGTTAGCAAAGTACTATGGTTCTTGACCAACCTCAACAGAAGTTTCCAAGTGTGCCAAGTGTTTGTTCAGTCAGTCGGAGCACTAATTCGAGAGTTTTCTGGCACCTGCGGTAACACTCACATAACTTGCTATAACACTATTGCTTGCTATATAGCTGACTTGTCTATAACACGGACCTACTGAATTCAATCATATATAAACTGGATACGCTATTTAGTCACACCACTACATAGTCGTCACGTTAGCACAGCATTATGGTTGTTGACCAACCTCAACAGAAGTTCCCAAGTGTGCCAAGTGTTTGTTCAGTCGGAGCACTTGTTTGAGAACCTGCTGTCGCCTGCGGTGACATTCACATAGCTTACCTAGCTGACTTACCTGGAGTACCTACTTATTTAGACAGAATACGATATTTAGTCGTACAACTACATAGTCGTCACGTTAGCACAGCACTATGGTTGTTGACCAACCTCAACAGAAGATCCCAAGTATTTGCTCAGTCAGTCGGAGCACTTATTCGAGAGTTTTCTGTCACCTGCGGTAACACTCAGATAACTTGCCTACTTGCTGACTTGTCTATGACACGGACCTACTGAATTCAGTCATATATGTATAAACAGGATTCGCTATTTAGTCGCACCACTTCATAGTCGTCACTTTAGCACAGCACTATGGTTGTTGACCAACCTCAACAGAAGTTCCCAAGTGTGCCAAGTGTTTGTTCAGTCGGAGCACTTGTTCGAGAGCGTTCTGTCGCCTGTGATATTCCAAACGCCGCTGTCCCGCGATACGAATTAACTTTTATGTGAATTTTTGCGAGGCGTAAAGGATATTCAGTCTTCATTCCCAAAATATTCAACTGATAATGCAGTATTTTAATTTAGATAGTTTTTTAGTTACGCTTCACACCTTTTTAAACAATTGACAGTAAATAACATAAGACATAATGCAAAAAGACTATGATGCGAGCCATAGGTCTGATTTCTGGAGCACTCTTTAGTCCCAACGGCATGTTATCAAATTCATAATAATGTTTATTTATGTTTATTACTATTATTACATTAACGTTATGCCCTATTTATTACTTGCTCCTTTTTAGGGTTCCGTAGCCAAATGGCAAAAAACGGAACCCTTATAGATTCGTCATGTCTGTCTGTCTGTCTGTCCGTCCGTATGTCACAGCCACTTTTCTCCGAAACTATAAGAATTATACTGTTGAAACTTGGTAAGTAGATGTATTCTGTAAACCGCATTAAGATTTTCACACAAAAATAGAAAAAAAACAATAAATTTTGGGGGTTCCACATACTTAGAACTAAAACTCAAAAATATTTTTTTCATCAAACCCATACGTCTGGTGTATCTATGGATAGGTCTTCAAAAATTATATTGAGGCTTCTAATATCATTTTTTTCTAAACTGAATAGTTTGCGCGAGAGACACTTCCAAAGTGGTAAAATGTGTGTCCCTCCCCCCTGTAACTTCTAAAATAAGAGAATGATAAAACTAAAAAAAATATATGATGCAAACTTCCACCGAAAATTGGTTTGAACGAGATCTAGTAAGTAGTTTTTTTTTAATACGTCATAAATCGCCTAAATACGGAACCCTTCAAGGGCGAGTCCGACTCGCACTTGGCCGCTTTTTTTTTGACTTACATTTAGTAATTATTAGCTATTGTTTAACAGAAATGGCGGTTACACTGAGTTTTCCCAAGGTCGCACCCATGCTCTCGCAAGTAAATGGCACAAAGCTTTATAACAGAACTTGTTACAACGAATTACAAGATATTAGCATAAAACGTAAGTTCCTAACACACAAGTTTGGGACAATAAGATTAGCACGAGGAGAATTGTCGTACTAGATTAGAACTTTGCAAATAAAATACTAACAAGTACGTACATTAATAAAAGTAAATGTCATGTTTTAGAGAAAACTAATGTATTTCAATTTAAATCTGGTTACTTTATCATAATTACCTACAATACCTACATTAATTAAATTAAATACTGGGGAATCCGTGAGTAGTAGAAATATACTGTAAAATAGAATGATCTTGAATAGTATAAACACCTACTAAAATTATTAAAGCACGCCACACTTAATGTGAGAGTAAATTCTTTATGCAATAAAGAATTTTATTATTCAACAAACATTAATAATAAAAAACATAATAATTAAAACGAATTCTTTATTGATAAACATGAGATAGTTAAATAAGAAGATAGTTTCTATGGTAACAAATTATCATTAGCATAGATTCAAATATAGAACGAACATTATTTAAGTACCTACTTTTAATATTTTTAATGTAGGTAGCTAATATTATTGGCATTATTGCGCCTCGGGAATGAAATTAATACTATTCTTACAATGAAAAAAAAATTAAGTAATTAAATCAAAATAAACATAAATCACACAAATATAAAGACACATCAATTTCAATTTAAAGTCTATTTCATCATATCAATCAATCTCTATTTTAACTCAGCCACCTGAGGCTTTTATAGTTTATAACGTCTATTTCAATTTCTAATTTATTTACGACCAGAATTTGTAACACAATAGCAATACCAGACCGTGACAGGTTGATCCACTGGATCCTATTTCCAAACTATGTCTCACTAACAATGTAACAATGCTAACAATGGCTATCTGGCCGGAATATCCGATTAATCCTCTTCATGTATGGTACAGATTAAATAACATTAAAAGGTACACCACGTTTATTTTTATCTCAATTAAAGAAATAAATTAATATTATAGGACATTCTTACACAGATTGACTAAGTCCCACAGTAAGCTCAAGAAGGCTTGTTTTGTGGGTACTCAGACAACGATATATATATAATATACAAATACATAAATACATAGAAGACAACCAAGACTCAGGAACAAATATCTGTGCTCATCACACAAATAAATGCCCTTACTGGGATTCGAACCCAGGACCGCGGCTTCGCAATAAATAAATAAAACTGAAATAAATAAATAAATGAAACTATTCTACACTAAATGTAGCCCATGACAGGTTAATTACACTGAATCCTATTTGCAAACCATGTTTTCATTAACAAAGTAACAAAAATATAACTTGGTAGAATATCCGGTTAATCCTCCTAATTAACTCACATATATAGACGGGTCTAACGCGAAATTTATATAAATGTGATTGTGTTATAAATGTGAGTTAATATGTGTTCAAAACGCGAAAGTTTTAAATATTATAATCCTCCTAATGTTAGGTACCTGAAACTTCATTTGTTCAAAACTTACAAGAACTATACAAACATTTACATTAGTATCAGCAACATTTATGGATTATTTATTATTAGAGTATAATTGATTCTTTAACTTCTTCGTCATCAATTGAACACCAACGTTCATTTGGTGAAACGCTGACTATTAGTGCTTGAGTACGTATGTACTAAGACTACTAAGATATCGCATTTAAGCACATTATGAATGGAATTCTTTCATAATGTGCTCACGCATGGCATATTTTGTAGCTGGGTGTACGATGCACGGATGTACTTTTTTACAACATAGACCTCTTCTAGATTGAAGTCCGTTGTTACAGTGCCAAATGACGATAACTCATTACGCAAAAGACCACACACGACGATGACGCTGATGTATCTCATAAACTGTTATTTAATCTACAATATAGGACACCAATTATGTACACATCTACTCACAGCTTATACCAATCAACGAGGAAACTCTCTATAACAATTAATCCTCTTTACCCATGTAAAATTCTCGTAATTATAAGTATGACTCAATGGCAAGGCAAGCCTAGGAACAAATACAAAATACAAATAGTTTTAAGTATTTTTTTTTGTTGACTCGTAGAAAAAGTATTGTATACAATAGTGATATAATCAAGCTTTTCAATGTCGTACCTTTACTTAGGCGACTCAGCAAGCTTCGTTGCCTAAACACGGTACTCGACTGAAAAGCTCTCCATTATATCACGATTGTATAAAATACTATTATTGCACACCTCATTACAGAAAACAATACAAATAATACGAAAATAAGAGGTTAAACTGTTGTTGTTGTGCGCCTATCGCTAAAAATTGATCTCTTCCAGACAACTTACAACATTAGGATAATAATGATGTTCATTTGACTTCACGAGTACGAGTAATTGCCCATGTACTTCACTACATAGTATATAAAACAAAGTCGCTTCCCGCTGTCTGTCCCTATGTATGCTTAGATCTTTAAAACTACGCAACGTATTTTGATGGTTTTTTTTAAATAGATAGAGTGATTGAAGAGGAAGGTTTGCGTATAATTTGTTAACCCGTGCGAAACCGGGGCGGGTCGCTAGTATAGGTATATAAAAGAGATTTTATCGGTTTTCCTTTTTTTAAAGTCCGAATACGCCGCCTGTTGTGCCTCCAGCGAGCAAAGTAACTGAGAGAAAAATTGTTCTTCACAAACTACCGCTTACCAGCTGCATCCGAAAGTTGGCAACACTCTCGTACTGCGTTCTCGGAACTTTGAAATGCGTTTAAAAAACCGACCAAGTGCGAGTCGGACTCGCGCACGGAGGGTTCCGCACTATCAACAAAAAATAGAGCAAAACAAGCAAAAAAAAAACAAGCAAAAAAACGGTCACCCATCCAAGTACTGACCCCGCCCGACGTTGTTTAACTTAGTTCAAAAATCACGTTTGTTGTATGGGAGTCTTAGTAATAGGGTCCCGTTTTTACCCTTTGGGTACGGAACCCTAAAAACGACTTTACAGTTTAAGGCAATTTCTAAAAGGAGAGTGCTAAGTGAGTATGAGCTTAAATACCATAGCAGAATAGAATAGGTACCTCTGTACTACAAAGTTCAATTTATGCACAGTCGCCATCAAATACATCGGAGCAGCCAAGGTGCTCACAAATATCTGAACACGTACGCCTTTATTGTCAAAGCGTGTTCAGATATTTTGACCTCCTCGACCACTTTGTACCTAATTAAGTATCAATATCAATAGGTACCAATGTACTCTTTTTGGTGTATCTTTGTTTGCCTCCATTTAGAGGATTATTTTTAGGGTTCCGTACCCAAAGGGTAAAAACGGGACCCTATTACTAAGACTCCGCTGTCCGTCCGTCCGTCCGTCCGTCCGTCTGTCACCAGGATGTATCTCACGAACCGTGATAGCTATATAGACAGTTGAAATTTTCACAGATGATGTATTTCTGTTGCCGCTATAACAACAAATACTAAAAACAGAATAAAATAAAGATTTAAGTGGGGCTCCCATACAACAATAGTTATTTGTACAACAAGAGATCAAAGTTTGATATTTCTTCGAGTGCTTATTTTGAGTCCCGTGCAAGCGAAAGATTCTATACTAATTTAGAATCTTGAGCGTAGTAAGGGACTCAAAAGCGCACGAGATGTAAATAACTTTGATCTCGTGTAGTTCACAAAACTTTTCACCTCAGCAGTGAGAACATATTAGAGAACCCGAAAAATGTATTCCTTCTTCATCACTTACCTATTCACTCATGTTTTCTTAAGATATACCAACAATTAAGTTTTCACCTCAGCAGCTCGAACAAGGGTATACTATGCTACTTAAAAACAGTGAGCAAAATCGCATTTTGCTCATTTTGTCTCACTCAGTGAGCAAAATGCGATTTTGCTCACTGTTTTTAAGTAGCAAAGTACCCTTGTTCGAGCTGCTGAGGTGAAAACGTGATTTTTGACCGAAGTTAAGCAACGTCGGGCGGGGTCACGGTCAGTACTTGGATGGGTGACCGTTTTTTTTTTGCTTGTTTTGCTCTATTTTTTGTTTATGGTGCGGAACCCTCCGTGCGCGAGTCCGACTCGCACTTGGTCGGTTTTTCTTTGTAACTACTATATTAAAGAGTAGAGAATGCCGTCTGGCATACTCGTAGGTTCGCCTTTTGTACAATTTTTACCGTGCAATAAATTTTAAATACAAATAAATAAATATTCAGGTAAGGGTCACCTATAATCTCTATTCACAAAAAACGATTTTTCATCCTATTTAAAGAAAGGCTTTTCATAGTTCTCTTCTACTATTGTTTGAGAATAACTAAAGAACATTATAAACGTATTTGTCTACTCAATATCAAGAACCCTTTATATTGAGTATGGGCCCGATTCAGATTTTGTAATAGACATCTATTAGATATCGCCAAGTTACGATAACGATATCTTTAAGATCTAACCTGTCAAATTTGACATTTCCGCAATTCTGCAGATACTCTTGAACGATTTCCGATTTCGATTTCGATTTACTTAGAGATCTAATTCACATCTAATAGATATCTAACACGATCTATCGTAAAAGTGACATTCGTTGCCCGAATTGCGCTGCAAAAGAGAACTAGTTGAAATCTAAACTATAACGTATCTAGAATGGATCTATTGAATTGTGAATATCTTGAAGTTCGAACACGGCAGTATGGCTCTCAAAGGCTAAAGCTTAAGGCTCTTAAGACAATATCGTAAAAGGGCTCTGATAAAAATAATAGTTACCTATATGTTTCGAAATAGTGCGTGTTGCTAGACCTAGTGGAATAAATGCCTATTGTTTATGGTAAACTTTGGACGCCATAAACACGGCTAACTATACTCCGTCAAGCAATTTCCGTCAGTAGAAAAGAGCGGCAAATTTAAAAAATGTAGGCTCGAAGGGTTATCGTCCCATAGAAAATTTGAATTTCGCGCCTTTTTCTACTGACAAACTTGTTTGACCGGCTTTAGTTGTAGCAGAATCTCAAATAGGAATACTTAAACGCGATAGTGTAAAAATAATGACTCTGAAGAATAACGAATATGATCAAATGCAATTATGTTGAATTTATACAGTGCAGAATTGCTAATATGAAGAAACAATAATAGTAAGTATAAACATCGATTAAAATTTGGCAATAAAAAGCCTGTATTTTTCGTTGATTTTTTAATCTTATTACATTTTCACATAGATCACTAAGTCAAGCTCAAGAGAAGACTTTCTGAAAGCTTTAAAGTAATGTAAAATGCCATTTTCACATACAGCGCTAAAACTTTATGGTAAAAATTTAAGCAATCGGGCGAAAAGTTTGGGTGTTAGCGAATGGCAAACACGCAAAGTTTCACTCATAACAGTTTTAGCATCACATGTTTTTCAGGTAAAGTATGATGTACGGTACGACTCGACTTAAAGCTTAAAGGAGATAAAATCATTTATTTACAAACAAGATATATATAGTGGTATTACTACAAGAAATTAAAAACTAGCTTAAATCTAAAATAGGCCCTTGAGGCATTGTACCAAGGATGCTGGCGACATTTCCTCGCTGTATCGCAATGCTGATACGTTGTGCGAGGTAGCCGCCAGCTCTTCGGTCACCAGTTACGTCAACCAGACGCTTCGCGATTTCTGCGAACAACTTATGCGCGCTGGGACCCCATGGAGGCCATGGACCTAGAGTTTCAACTCCAACTGGTACAAAATGGTACTCTCTACCGAGGCTCTTATATTTGTTACGTTTTAAACTTAAAGTAGGTATACAAACATCTAAAGCACAGACGTGTCTAAAGGTAGCGGTCGGATTCAGACTCCACTGGCATTGCTGCAGCAGTATTGCAGCACGAAATTAGTGCCGACTTCATTGCTGCCGCAAATGTCAATAATCTGGGCAGCAACATCGATTTTATTTTCTTATTCAGGTAACCTATTTAACTGGTTTCAAATTTTAACGACTACATTTATCGCATATAAAACTTAAAAACATAAGAATCGATGAACACTCGTAACAAAACAAACTTCATCAAATATTAGCAGGTTTGGTTGAAGTCTATAAGGATATATGTCTGTGATCTAAACTTTTTTTACTTTAACGTAAGTAGTACACAGTTTTGATACTCTAAATTAAAATTTTTAAAACCCGCAACAAACATTAGTTGGAGACTAAATATAGGTAGGTACTTAAATAGTTCTTAGATGTTATTTTCTACATAACATTGTAAATTAGGAATCTGGTAAGATAAACGTATATCTAGCTTTTATTAAAGCCCCTGAAACATAACTCGTAAATCCAAGTTTTTCACCTGAGATCTAATCAAAAAGTAGTTCAGCGGTTAATTTATATTTAATGTTTGATCTCCCCTCACGGTTATGGGACATAAAACAATCTGATATTACAGAATTCCGTGAACTCGTAAATTAAACACAATTTACCGTAGATAATAAATTAAACATTTTTTATGGCAACAATGTAGAACTTCTGTAACGGTTAATTATCGTTTGCTTTTATTCTTACTTGGTTGACGAAAAAATGGAATTACAAGAGGCTCAATTCGGCTTGTGAAAACGGATGAAGGTGGACACTTGGACAATGCATTCAATTTTTTTTTTAGATAGACTTATACTTAGAAGGTATGATAAGACTATATGTGATATCTGCTTCGTGTCTCACGTATTGCGGCCTCTCTCTTGTCAGTTACTAAATTCAAGATGGTGTAACTAGCTCTTTAGACTTTATAAACTACTCTTGCAACCTTGATGCTCATTTATTTCATAATAAAGCGAGGCTCACCTCAATGAACTATTATAACCAAGCACTCATTTGTTTCCCTAACGACTAATGATTTTACCTAGCCCCTATGTCTTATTGCTCATTTATTTCATAATAAAGCGAGGCTTACCTCAATGAACTATTATAACCAAGCACTCATTTGTTTCCCTAACGACTAATTATTTTACCTAGCCCCTATGTCTTATTACTTTACCTAGCCTCTATGTCTTATTGCTCATTTATTTCATAATAAGGCTTAGCAAGCACTGCGGTTTTTAAAAAGCGGTTCCGCTACCGCAAAAAATGTAACGTACGGCATTCTTTATAAGCGCACGCACTTGCGATTTAAGAATGCCGTACATTACATTTTTTGCGGTAGCGGAACCGCTTTTTAAAAACCGCAGTGCGTGCTAAGCCTAAAGCGAGGCTCACCTCAATGAACTATTATAACCAAGCACTCACTTGTTTCCCTAACGACTAATTATTTTACCTAGCCCCTATGTCTGAATAGGTCTCTGTCCTCTATCAAGCGAGGTGCATGCTGAGCGAGCGATTTCACCAGGCTTGAATACTTTCATATATGTTGGTCCCTTATGTACTTTACCGTGGACCACTTCAATGACACGTTTTACCGACACGTTAAAGACCAGCTAAATGAATGAGATGTGAACCCGGTTTAACTTTAGGGTAAAACGTGCCAGTGCCTAATATGTCCGGTAACGTCCACGGTATAAAAGCGTTTGTTCTAACCGCAATACCAACTGGCAACTTAAGTACGTTGCCAACTTAAGTAAGTTGCCAACTTTAGTAAGTTGCCAACTTAAGTAAGTTGCCAGTAATAATTTAACTAGAGGCGCCAGTTGGAACTATGGCTACTTACTAAAACATCAGATATCAGCTTCAACTGACAGAAAAACTTAACAATAAGTATCGCACTAAATTGCCTATCATATCATATTACTCTCTCCCATACACATAGATACCTACTTTGGAAAGTGACGATCACAGGCCATCATTGGCCAATCAGGGAAATCTGTTAGTTATAACTAATAGTCGTGGCTCATCGGCTTTAGGCAAAAAATACCGTGACCTCCCGAAAAATTAAAAGCAATTACTGATAAACGTACTTTTAGACAGCGAGACAAAGAACCTTGAACCTTGATAAAGTTTATCGTGCACTTTATCTTATCTTTTCATAAACGGGAAACGTGCCCAGCTTTAAACCATTTCCAGTCTAATAAAGCTCAAGAGCTATTCGAAAGGCTGTATAAATCCTGTCACCGCACGAGCTATTCGAGCTATTCCAAGCGAAGCAAGCAGCGCTCACTTGACCGCGCTCTAATCAAAATCAATGGGATAGTGCGGTTTGCTAGCCGAATTTCAATAGCTTTCAACTCTAAGTTAAGCTGAATTATGTTTAATGCAACGTATTCAATTGGTATATTTTACGTCTCTGAATCAGCCTTTGAGCATGCAAGTCAAATGCCAATTCGGTTCGGTACACCTATACAGTATAAAATGTCTAGCTGTTTAGCAGATGCTGAACTAGTTTTTAGGGTTCCGTACCCAAAGGGTAAAACGGGACCCTATTACTAAGATTTCTCTGTCCGTCTGTCCGTCCGTCTGTCTGTCTGTCATGTCACTAGACTGTATCTCATGAACCGTGATAGCTGAAATTTTCACAGATAATGTATTTCGGTTGCCGCTATAAAAACAAATACTTAAAAGTACGGAACTCTCGGTGGGCGAGTCCGACTCGCACTTGTTTTATCCTATGACATATTAGACCTGATTTTACCCCTAATTTAAATTTAGTGGTGAGCTAATTGGCCTCTATAAGACCAATAAAGACAAGCGATGTCACTGGATAGCTATTTCTAAGTTCTAAAACGTTTACTATGTATGACAGGTTGTCCCAAATTTTTGTGTGAAATAGGTTATCGAGGCATAAAAGTACGAGTAGTTTGAGCTGAAACGTTACTGTGTAGGTTTTTTTGATACTAAGTTCTTGTATCGCTTTACAGGCTTTTTACAGGGATTCGAGATTTCCCGCCATATTGGTTTCTAGGCCAGAGTCCATACAAATCTGCCCATCCTCCTTTAAATGTGTAACAATTCTGTTACTCCTGTATCCTATAAAATTGATGTTTTAAGCCCACGAGGTTAATTATCCCCGGGCTCTACCGATATTTTACGAGACTCCTTCGTGTCGTTCATCACCTAGCGGCCGGTGGAATGGGGCCCTTAATAAATAAATAGAGTGTGGTTTGAGGGTATTGCCTCGGGGATGGATTGAGATAGTATAACGTGCGGTCCTGTAGGCCTAGCACATGATTGGCACGACAGTATCTCGCGGCGAGATAGACTACCCGTTTTTTACTATGTTAATAAAAAAGGAACGGGTAGTCTAGTCTATCTCGCCGCGAGATACTGTCGTGCCAATCATGTGCTAGCCCGGCTGCGCGACGGTATGTCACGAGCATTTTGTTAGTGATGATTACCATAGAAAACCTAATGAGAGGTCTATTAATGGGAATAAACGTGCAAAGCTTAAAGCAGATGGCACTGCAATCGTTAACAACATGTCATAAGCTATCTTTCAAATCAAAACAAAACATAAACATCGATATTCGGTTCCAGTTGGAACTTAGTAACTAATAGATAATTTAGCAAAACTGGACTTAATTAAGTACATATCATTAGGTTTTTTCTTCGAGGTTTATTAGAAATTGCAAAGGTTTAATAAACAGGTTTTAAGACTTGTAGGTACCTACAATTAAGTACTGCGTTGTGCGTGTCGCGTATTGTATCAGGTGAAGTACTTTGAGACTATTGTAATGTAACATATGTAATATACACGATGTGGTTGTACTTAATAAATAAAATAAAATAAAAAATATATATTAGGAGTAGGTAACATTTATGTATCGACCTAAATAGGTCCAAAGTATTTTTATAAATACTCTCTCGTTGGGCTAATATTATTATCTATTACATTTTAGCTTCCAATTCTTTTCCCATTTCGTTATTCCGCATATTCTTCTTTCTCGCGTTATCCCGGCATTTTGCCACGGCTCATGGGAGCCTGGGGTCCGCTTGACAACTAATCCCAAGAATTGACGTAGACTCTAGTTTTTACGAAAGCGACTGCCATCTGACCTTCCAACCCAGAGGGGAAACTAGGCCTTATTGGGATTAGTCCGGTTTCCTCACGATGTTTTCCTTCACCGAAAAGCAACTGGTAAATATCAAATGATATTTCGTACATAAGTTCCGAAAAACTCATTGGTACGAGCCGGGGTTTGAACCCGCGACCTCCGGATTGAAAGTCGCACGCTCTTACCGCTAGGCCACCAGCGCTTCTTGAAATGATATATTCACTACCACTCTAAATCTGCATATCGAAATTAGATCGTCAAAGGAAAATGCATGCAATTAAATCCGTTAACACCATTTGAAACTCAGGTCAGGAGCATTAAAAACACCTCGTTTACATGGAAATTATAATAATAAAGTGACGCGTTTTTATTCAAGCTTAGGTGTACTACACACACATTACGGGTTTATCCATTTTTTTTTTCCTCTACGTGTCAATTTACCTCTATTCCTTATTAGCCTTAAGTTAATTATAAGTTAGGTCCCCACTGAAAATCAGCGCTGCGGCTTAGCGTAGCATTACGCTGAGTGGGGGTCCTTTGTCTACCTCTTTTATGTATCTTATGTATTTAACTGGTTTAGTTTGACGTAAATAAATGTATTTTCTTTCTTTCTTACACACACATTTAAGCTTAAGGGGTCACAGGCATGAAATCAAATAAAGATACATATCTTGTGTTCCTGAAAGTTAAGGATATTGGAGCCTAATTCTGGGGCATATTTCACCAACTTAATACCTGTCACCGGACAATTATCATTTCCTGTATATTTCGGTACTTACCTACTTATTGTACCAACAATGTATGTACCTATGTTGGTTGTTGAGTGGTCCCTCTCAGATGTTATTGTCAGCATGGTGAAACATGGGCCTCTGTGACGTAAAACCGGTCGCGATTTAGTTTGTAGGATTATCATAAATAATTATAATAACATTCATAATTGCTAGCATTTGTACTAGCTCATCTTAATTAATATGTTACAACTTACGGCAACAGGAGAAGACAAATAATAACACTAAATTTGCTTATAACACACGTACCAGGTACCTAACTGTCGTAATTTGTTTGCCAAAACAATAGTGCCTCCAACACTGCCAGTTAAAGAAGTTTTTACTATCAACGTGCTTTAAAGAAAAACGTCATAAGTACGTTGTATTCAGAAGGTACTTACTACCTTTAGAATGTCGCCAGTAAAGCTGTATCGTCGCTGGCTGGAGTCATAAAACCGATTTACATTAAGTTACAAAGTGTCCTTCCACATGGTACCTTTTATTGCACTTGGGTTTATATTTTGCACTTTATATCGTTAATATAAGATTCATAGTCGCGTGACTAGCTAAGTACCTATTAGTTTTCCTGTGCTATTTCAAGTTTAGTATATTAGG
Organism: Cydia amplana; assembly: GCF_948474715.1. Classification (NCBI taxonomy): domain Eukaryota; kingdom Metazoa; phylum Arthropoda; class Insecta; order Lepidoptera; family Tortricidae; genus Cydia; species Cydia amplana. The sequence continues at coordinate 6,846,353 of NC_086088.1, forward strand.
TACCTACGTTAAACTCGAGGTAAATAAGGTTTTCTGTTTATGACTTAATTGCGTTTAACTGTAGGTAAATGAAAGAAAATACGATTTGCAACATTTAATTAAGGACATTATATTTAAGGAGCAGTTTGTTGTATTGTATGGTTGTATCAGGAAACCGGACCTTATTGCAGCTGTGTGACTTTACAATAAAATTGCGGCTTTAGATTACTTAAATATAACACATTGACCATCATCTATGTCAAAGTATAGTGGGCCTTTGCCTATTGAATTTCTTTGTCTACCCCGGTACCCCGAACATTTTTATAAACTAATTTCGGGTAGTTCAGTGTTGTTTTATTTATATCTCCGTTGACATTTGCTGGAACGTCAGTCTTTCCGTGACCACAGCTGGTGCAACTCAGCTGAAACGTCGGAATTTAAGGTAAAAACAAAGAAACTGTATCGCGGTAGACCCGTTTGTGTAATAAAATAGGATGAGGTAGGGAGTAGGGTCTACTACCCCCTGGAACCTCACACAACTTTTTTAGTTTTCTTTTAGGAATTATTTTAAAAATCCGAGGTCTATACCTACTTCTTTCCTCGGAAGAAGAAATTTTGTTTGAAAGGCTATCCTGCTACACCCTTTTAAAAGTCTTCATAGATGATGCAAGGTTTATTTTAGGCAATGAAAGCGGTTACTACACAACTGTAAGTACATAGCTTGAGCCCGGCATTTAAACGTACTATAACCTGTTTCCTTACTCTTGTAATCCCCTTTCGAGTGTGGAAAGCAAGGCTGCATTTAAATTAAGCAGTATTGTGACTTGTTCCTCGCATAAAAGTTACCTAAAGAATAGGCTCTAAATTTTCGTTATTTATGTTTACTTTTCGCAAGTTTAAATACTGTATATTTAGATATAATATATGTAGAAAAGACAAACGAAAGATAATATATTCGTTATTAATGTGATGTATTAATGTATGTATTGCATGCATAGGGTTTTTTTGTGCTGTCGAGGCCATAAGGGGCAGCCCTGATCGTGGTGAGGTCATAGCAAAAACTTTGTTATTTTATAGATATTTTTGCAACAAGAGAGCAAAATTCGATATTTTTCGAGTGCATATTTTGAGTCCCGTGCAAACGAAGGATACTATACCTAATAGCAAAATCGCTGCAAAAAACATTAAGCAAAATCGCATTATTTTCGGGCTGCTGAGGTGAAAAGTATATTTAGGTACCTCTATAGAGTCAGGCATTACCGAATTTGCCATCTTTTATCCTTTTTGCTTATCATCAAAACAAAACCAACCGCTTTAAAAATCAAAAGTACGAAAACTTTTGGGGTTGCAGTGAATGTAGTGTGGGCGACATTTTCACTGTGTCAGGATAAATGGATTAGGTACTTTCGCGAATTTTGAAAGCATTTAACTTCACACAGAATTTCTTAACGTGACAAAAATCCCAGTGATTGAAATAAATCACTGGGATTTTTGCAGATTTGTAACAAATTACATTTGTAAATTGTATTTGTACTAAAACAGATATTAATGTTAAACCTATTTTCCAATCTTCTAATTACCTACCCTCCATGTAATTTCACACAATACTAATTTTGTTCTGAAGACTTGTAAATAGAATTTAATTAGGTATGGCTCATGATTTTCCTTTTTCTTTCTGCGCTTAATATGTAGATATGTTAACGTTATGTACTCAATAATAAACCTCGAGGTCTGTTTCTTAACTATATATCACTTCACTACATTGTACTACAAATCCATTTGTTTGTAACTGTTTGTGTTCTAAATTAATTAAAAAAAAATGTACTGGCTACGCTACGGCGCAAACGATTGGCATCTTTGGCTAGGTCCCCAGTACTATTACGTTAGTAGGTCATTTAGGTATGTACAGCTGAGCCAACAGCCTCCCTACGCTCTAACTGTCGCAGGTCCGTTTCGGGAATAGGACAAATATTTTTTTTGATACCTCAGTCTATTTATTTAAGATGGAAACGTTCTAATGACGGATTGGACTGGCGCGTCGTCCAATATAAATATGACTGCGGGCAGTACCATCGCCCACTATTAACTGACAGTTTGTATATTTTGTTGCAAAGACAGTCATATTGCCGTTGTTAGAACACCCACTGTGACAGGTTTAAAAAAAATTCTGTAATGGTAAACATCATGACACTTCCCCTAGGATCTTTAGAGCATTTTCACATTGTCCGATCTTATAAGTAACGGATGTCGGAAGGAAGTAAAATGTAAGAAATATTGTGTTTCTCTGTATTTAAGTTATACATTTAATAAATCATTATTACTAAAAAACGATAGACAACGCAAAAAAGGCAGACTTAATTCCAATGGCACTCTCCTCCCTCCAGCTGTTTTTCTCATAGGCGTCTTCCTAGATCCGATATCGAAACGGAAGGGCGCTTTCGATAAATTTTAGCCGTGTCGGAGCCCCCCGTCAGCTGTCGGACCGATAATATTTGTTTGTGTGCGTATGTGTCTGCATAATGTTTGTTGTAGTGTGCGCGTGACCACTAAAGCCGGATCCTACATCCGATATCGTATGGGACAATGTGAAAACGCTCTTACAAGGACTGATCATGCCCTGTTACCATCGAATGGTTCCTTGCGATCTTGACCAGTCAATTTACCTATGATGGTCATATGATGGTCAAGTGTTTACGTGAAAACGTGACAATGACGATTGTCTTTTTCAATCAAGTGGCTTTAATAAGCTTTGCCACGCCGAATATAACGTACATTATACACGCCCGTCATACAATACCTAAAGTAAATCAATACCTTACTCTTACTCAAGAAACTGAAGAAAAATTGAGGATTATATAACAAATGTTTTATATCAACATTAACATCAATTTAGAGTGTACAAAAGTTACCTCTCATACATTAAACATAATACACATTAGGTTCGACCGCAGCCATTAAGAAACTAAACGGTCTAATTAGAGCGCTAATAGCGCAGTAAATCAACCTTTATACAACTCGTAAATTATATTCAGTAACTAATAAAGCTACGCTAGAGATGGTTGTTGTCTCAGTTTAAGTTATCTCTCTCTTGGGATCTCGGAAACGGTTCTAACGATTTCGATAAAATTTGCTATTGGGGCTTTTGCGGGGCGAAAAATCGATCTAGTTAGGTCTTATCTCTGGAAAAACGCGCATTTTTGAGTTTTTATATGTAGTCCGAGCAAGCTAAGATATTAAAACTTAACAAGCATCAAAACGTTAAATTATGATGTATCCCTCCATCTCTTAAAATACATAAGTCGAAATGATAGATAAAGACAAACGGACTTGTAATGCGTTTATGAATAACGCCATTAATCTTTTCAACACATACAGCAGATATACCTATGCACAAATGCGACCTAACCCAAATCACCTACCCCGTAACCTCAAATAATGCAAGAATATGTTCCCTTCTGCTAACCATTAATATCTACATACTTTAAAGCTTATTACGTATTGAATTGGGTTCAAATCCGTTTAAATATTTTTGGAACCTGGCCTACGCAATGTCCACAGGATGTGCAATACGACATATGAGAAGGAAATCCTTGGTGAGGCGGTGTTTTATTTTCTACGAATAACCTATTTTCCAAGGATGCGAACGGAGCTTTTCCGCTTTCATTATTTCTGTGAAGTATCAATAGCACAAAAGCATTTTTCGGAATTAAAAAAGAATCCATGAGCAAAACAAAAAAAACCGAGCCGATTTTCATCCACTCGTAGCGCCGAATTCTGTTTTTGAGTCAGAGATTTAATTTTCAAACAGAAATCGGTGGATTATCTTGTTCCTCAAAAGATTTTCCTGTTTCCTACTGTAATCTTGAGGAAACCACTCTAATTTTAACTTTTAATTCCCCGTGCGTGATTCTAAGCCACATTATAGGGGAAGGAGCTGAACAGATGCAACCAGATAGCGGGTAAAACCAGATAGCTCGCTTTTTCACATTATGACTATCACCGTCTCGCTCTGCCAACTATCAAGTGCCTGTTTGGGGACAAGCAATCTAATGATTTACGACTAAACATTGCTTAATATTTAAGTAAGTAATTATTTATATTAACTGACTGTTTTTTTTTTGCGTTAAACTTTTGATTTGTTAAAACTTGTTCGTGGGGTAGATTAGACGGGTACACATTTCAGTTCTTAAGTATATTTATTTACTTTTATAAAATAAAATTTGTGAAAGTTCCCTCAAGAAATACTACAAGTTAATACTTAATACTGACAAAGGACATTCCCATCTATAACCACCATTATCTTTGACGAAACTAAAAGCATCACAATGTGGCAAGTTCAACCACATTGAGCTTCGAACTTCGTGAAGGTAGACAGACTTACAACTTCGCCACCCTTATACGTATTTAGGCCAGTCAAATTAGAACAAAAATAGCGTTTTGAGGAATTAATTCCCATCAAGCTGGAATTCGTTTCAATACTTTCATTTGGTCCTAAATGCATGTAATCCGAGTTTGCTCCATACCAGGAGCTGTGCATAAATTTCGGGAGCCTTAGGAGATACATTTTTCCTTGCATTGCCAAACCACTCAATGTAGAAGGAACCCACCATCAATTACAAAGACACTGGGCTTTTTGGGTTTTTAATCACCAAAAAAAAAGTCAAAGTGGCGGCCATTTTTTACAAACATTGACTATGAATTCATATTAAGGTACCTTTCGGATCCCCGATATCAAGTTTCATCATGTTTATATCAAACTTCCCGTCGGGCATACCGTTTTTGATCTAAAAGCAAAAAAACTGAAAAAGAACAAAAATGCACACCTCCTGGTGGGATAGAGCAAACTCAGATTACACGCATTTAGGACCAAATGAAGGTATTAAAACAATTTCCAGCTTGCTGGGAATTAATTTTTCGAAAAAATCTCATTTGATTGGCCTAATTCTGTTGCGGCGAAGTTTTATCTACAGCCGACGAAGTTTTATGGCAGTTATATCGGAATAGATAAGCTTGCCGATCCGACTTCTGCTTATAGACTCTGACCGCGCTAACTTGGCAGCTAGTAAGAAGCCTTTGTTGTATGCATACATATCTCTATATAGTAGACCGACGCGTATCGGATCAAAGGGCGAATCGCGTCAGACAAAAAGGTAGGTTTGGAAATTGTAATGTTACAAAGAATTTAGAGCGAGTACAAGTTTTACGTACAAAATTGCTACTCGCTTTTTTTTTACTTTGTACTTATAACATTTTCTTGAGATATGCGGCTAGGTCAACTTTATCAAATTAAATCTTTATCTTTTCGTCGTTATAATAGGCCTCCTAGTACTGTTAATTACGCTATGGTTGTCGGGGCTGGTTGTGATGACTTCATTATGAATTCATAGTACTACCATAGAGAAATATAGTAAGACAAGAGTGCTCATTCCATACATCAGTTCAGACTATTAATTTCAGTGTACATCTAGCATCGAGTAGCGGAACTATCAGTACTGCTACTTGACAATAGATGTAGCACCGACCGGAAAGTCTTATGCGGTTGAGATAAGACTTTTCGGCCGGTGCTACATCTATTGTCAAGTAGCAGTACTGATAGTTCCGCTACTCGATGCTAGATGCTAATAGCCTTTTTGGTACTAAAACTGATGTATGGAGTGAGCACTCTATGTATTTTTTTCTCTATGGTACTACAGAGGCGGCATGCTGTTTATTCTCTTAATCTAAGCTTAATTTTTAATTCCTTTAATCTGATTACTATTATTGCGTCACGTTTATATTCGATTTTGCGTAGACAGAAGGGTAATAAGGAAGGGTGTCCGGCGATGATCGCAGATCGTCTTGACTGTCCTTACATCACGCACTGTTGCAACAGGCATGTAAGGACAGGTGTAGCCTAGTTTTGTGTGTATTGTTTGTGTTGTGTGTGTTATTATTATATATTATTTAATATTATTTGTAAATTTTAAATTGTAATGTTAATTTTATTAGAATATATTTTAAATGTCAGTTTTAATTATCAAAATATAAATAATGTAAAAATATGAGCCAAATAGCTTGAAATAAATGAATTTTAAATTTTAAATTTTTTAATAGGTATTGATGGTATGGTGAAATCCTAATCGGTCAAACTTTCAAGCTACATGTGACAGCTTAACATAGCGGCGCTAGGAATAGACAATTTAAAGAAATTAAAAAACACTATCACTAATCTCCCAAAACTGAGACGAATTTGTTACATGATGATGATGATTACGAGGTGTGATTACACCTCATACATTGTAGTCCGCCAAACGGTATAGACTATAGACCCTCCTTCGGCGTTCGGGTACAAAGACAAAAAAATTTCAACTGTGTGCCTATTAGGTTTCTTGACCCAGACACGAGGCTTAATAAGGTTCCGTTTGTACAGAACCCCGAACATCAGCTCCCTGCGGGCTCAGCACGGTTCCATTTTTATCGACATATCACTATGCCCGTCACTTTCGCTCTTACATACTTGTTAGAACGTGACAGGCATGGTGATAAACGATAAAAATGCGACCGTGCTACTAGGGCTGGACCCGATTTATAAAACCACAACGGACTAGAGATGATCCCGTAAATTTCTCTCTCAGGGATAATACAATAAGCCCTCTTAAAGCACCCGTGGGTCAAACTTATAAAAATGCCCTTACGGTCCCGGAATAAAGTTCCAATATTGAGTGAGTACCTGAACACCCGTAATACCAAAAGGGGTTAGAGAGTTTCGCTAAAACTTGCCCGATATGCGTGTCGGGAACTCGGCACGTTCTGTTAAAGATGTGATTTTTGATTCCGGCCTCGACTTTCGGAGGGCTTATTCACCTTTTCTTTCGTATATGACTAGTGATGGGTCGTTACCAGTAACTTACTCAAAGTGGGAATATTCCCGGTAATGCTACCAGTAACATTACCCCCGATCGGTAACATTGAGAAACTTTGAAAAAAATATTAGAATTGTATATGTTTTTTCGTGTTAAATACTTAAATAAAAAACAATGCTATTATTTACAGTCATAAAACAGTCAAAGATTCTCTGAGAGAGTAAATTCCCAGTGTTACCGGTAATATTCCCAATATTACCAGGTATTTTTCCAAAGTTACTGGGAATAATACTATCTGGAAATAACGATAAAATAATGCTTAAGTGTGTAAAATTAAAGAAAATATGTGTATAAATCAGTTTAATTATTAAAATCAACATTTTGTATAATAATGATTAAGTTTTATGTAAAATATTAACTAAATTATTTAAAATAAAATGAGCTTTGTACATTTTTTCCTGGCCATTGTTTTAGCTAGTCATATTTAGAAGATATATAAAAGAATCACCACGCCTTTAGACAATGACCACTTCATAACAGTTAAAGAGTCGTGGTATTTATTTGTACATGGCCATTAACTTATTTTATTTATAAAAAAAATGTAAATGATAGAAATATAATTCAATTATTCAGTACGAGTAGTCTATGTTTTCTAGCAAAATCATTGATATGGAATTTATGAAAAGAGAGTCAGTTTTATGGTACGATCCATATTAAGATAAAAATATATTTACCTGCTCATCTTTGTCCATCAATGCTGGTCTTACATCTCTTGTATGTTGCGATGTAGAGGCACGGTCACTGTCACTTGATAGTTGATTGTCACATAATATTGTTGATTTTTTGTCATACTGTCTAAAACTCTCCTTTACATCTTGGGGACTCTTTTTACATTTCAGAATATGACATGCAAATTTTGTTGCGTTTCGAAAGTTGTACACAACACTGCAAAAGTTGCAAGTGAAACTTTTTTTATTGTTTATAGTATTTTGGGTAAAATGACTATACACTTGACTTTTCGGCTTCATTGTAACATATCCAGTCCTCCATCCACTAGTTATCGCAAATAATACGTTCACTCTAACCCGTGTTCTAGATAAGACTGGCCCCCTGACTAGGGGTCCAGGTAAACAATTGAGATAAGAAACAGATTGAGTGAAAGAGAAAACAGATGCCAAGTGTGAAAGAGACATATTTATGTACATAACGTACTATGAAAATAACTTTTTAACCTTATTTTATCTCATAGAAATCATTACTATCATCAGTTTCGTATGTTACCATCTTTTGGGAATGTTACTGGTAACATTGGTAACTTACTAGTAATATTCCCAAATGGAAACTTACTGGTAGCGGGAATGTTTCCGCAGCCCATCACTATATATGACTATTGGAACGGCCTAGGCCTTAGGGTCTGGTGGTGATGACTAAGTGGACTGTGGGCGTTTTTTTTTTTGTTGTCCCAAACACTTTTTTTTCAAATTTGGGTTTTTTTATGTTATTTCTACTCAGAATCACGAGCTCTTTCTATCCTAATAGGAGAAAAAAAGTGTCCTTAAGGTTTTTATTTCCATTCCGTCACCATTTTTTATAGACTTTGTATGGTGGTCGCGTAATAGAAAGATCGAAAAATGTATGGAAATTTTGGGACACTTTTTAGGGTTCCGTAGCCAAATGGCAAAAAACGGAACCCTTATAGATTCGTCATGTCTGTCTGTCTGTCCGTCTGTCTGTCCGTCCGTATGTCACAGCCACTTTTCTCCGAAACTATAAGAACTATACTGTTGAAACTTGGTAAGTAGATGTATTATGTGAACCGCATTAAGATTTTCACACAAAAATAGAAAAAAAACAATTAATTTTTGGGGTTCCCCATACTTCGAACTGAAACTCAAAATTTTTTTTTTCATCAAACCCATACGTGTTGGGTATCTATGGATAGGTCTTCAAAAATGATATTGAGGTTCCTAATATCAATTTTTTCTAAACTGAATAGTTTGCGCGAGAGACACTTCCAAAGTGGTAAAATGTGTGTGTACCCCCCCCCCCCCCTCCCTAACTTCTAAAATAAGAGAATGATAAAACTAAAAAAAATATATGATGTACATTACCATGTAAACTTCCACCGAAAATTGGTTTGAACGAGATCTAGCAAGTAGTTTTTTTTTAATACGTCATAAATCGCCTAAATACGGAACCCTTCATGGGCGAGTCCGACTCGCACTTGGCCGCTTTTTTTCTCCTATTAGGATAGAAAGAGCTCGTGATTCTGAGTAGAAATAACATAAAAAATCCCAAATTTGAAAAAAAAGTGTTTGGGACAACAAAAAAAACGCCCCTGTATATAAAAGCTGTTTTAATGGGAATAATTAGAGATTATTGGAACTTTTATAGTTTAGTTTTAATGTTGCTAACTAGGTACTATTTCCGTTAATGACTTACATTTATTATGGGCCCAATCATAATTGAACTCAAATTAGATACAAATTAAAGACAACCTTTTTTGCGCGTGATATCTGTCGTTCAACGCTTAAAGGGGCCCACTGATTACCAGTCCGCCGGCCGATATCGGCCTGTCAGTTGTTCGGAGCTGTCAACTTTTTGTTCTTACTGACAGGCCGATATCGTCCGGCGGACTGTTAATCAGTGGGCTCCTTAAAGCTCAAAGAGTTAAAATCAGGTACAAATTTTACAACCGACGTGAAACTGGTGACTATAAATCAGAGTAACCCTTGTCGGATAACGAAGGTATTCATCAGTGAAAACACGAGGCAAATCTACGTTTCCAAGTAGTTAGCCTAAACAAACAGATAATATGTATTCGTTAGGCTAACGTTTTATGTTTCACAAGCTTTTAGTACCAATCTTGAACTATCTATTCTATTCTAACATACGAGCAAATTTAAAAGTTTAGGTACTGTACTTAATTTATGCCCGCCCGCATACCTACCGAACTTCGCAAATTGTGGGGATCTTTCTCTTTCACTCCAATGAAGGCGTAATTAGAGTGACAGAGAAAAATGCTCGCAATTTGTGAACTTCAATTTTCGCGGTTATAGCCCAGAACGCAAATGGCTGTGTGCGTTTCGCTCCCTTAGTCTTGAGCGCCACTTTTTTCTTAAGTCCGCCATGGAATATCGCCAAAAATAATACGTATTTCATTTCTACCTAAAAAATAATTATGCCGTCATCGATTTTTTTTTAATCAGTATGAACTAGATAATTGTACAAAAATAAGGTAAAAAGTCGTGTCAAACCCAGTTCAACCCTATTACAAGTTGTTAAATCAGAGTCGGGCTCATGGAATCTAATAGGTAGAGGGAACTTACATTTTTAAAATGGTTCGTACGCCTGAAGCGAAACGCTTCCGAAGCTAAAGGAAAAAGGTCGGTTCAGCATAATTTCTACCCATTCACACCATCGACAAAATGGCACCCAAAGCTCGATTTGCATTTTCACGTAAAAAGAAAACACATTTATCTTACTTTAGAAATTGTAGAACACGAAAATGTAGAGGTGAATGGAACATGATTAATGATGGCTGTAATGCTCTATTGATCATTGTTTGCATGATTAGGAACCTGAGGGCCTACCGCGAAACACGAAAATCGAAATTTCGTTACCTACCTCTATCGCTCTTGCATATTTGAGCGATAAAGCCAAATAAAGAAATATGGACTTTCGTTTTCCGCGGTAGGGCCTCTGTACGGTAATAAGTAATGACTACGGCTGAATGGCTTTGTAATTCTGAACTTTATGTAGTTTATTTTGAATGGTCATGCGATGACTTGACTTTAACGGGCATACGATAATAATTTTATAGGTTCTTAACATAATATAAGCAAGGGGCTCAATTTGACAATCGAAAACTAATGTCTCATTCCTAATTTCCTATGGATATCATATAACGCATCGCAATCGTCGTTATCGTGTGCGACATGGTCCAGAATATCTACCTATACTTGGACTTTCGTGTGAAAGTTTGTCTTACTAACGTCTCCGTCAATAATTAGAACTTGCTAACTATGTAAACAAACAACGTAACTTTGTTTTATCACTGTTTCTCTTTGAATTTCCACACGACCTCATCAAACCCCATTGAAACCATACACATATACACTATTGAAACGGTCCGTTCCGTAAAATACATACATATACATATAACTGTATCTTGGATAATTAATTAAAAGTTTAAAATGGTTTCATAAGTTAGGTTATTAGGACCTGATGAAATTACGTTTTTGTTTCTTTTAAATTCTACATTTGTCTGTGATGGGTAGTGTTGTGACTAAAGTTTGTGATATAAACCCGCTACACACTACCCAACTCACGCTCTGTACGTAGGTACGGCAGTAGTGCCGCGGTTGTAAAATACATCATTCTTAAGTACCAATGTGTCTTCTGATCGTGATTAAACAAATTAAAAATTAAAAATTAAAAAACACGACTGCAGTTTAAAAGCGAACTGAAAAGCTAAAAATAGTTTTAGTTATGTTAGTTACTCAACTTAATGAATGTAAATTAGAATATAAGTGTTCAGTCAGGGTCATAAACAGCAAATGCAAAAGTTTAGGCTCATTTAGGATCGTGACTGTACCTGCATATTTTATTTCAATTGCTGTCGGGGACCTTGATGTATTAAAATTTTTCCATTTAAAAGGTCCCCGACTGCAATCAAAATAAAATATACAGGTACAGTCACGATCCTCAATGAGCCTAAACTTTTGCATTTGCTGTTTATGACCCTGACTGAACACTTATATTCTAATTTACATTCATTAAGTTGAGTAACTAACATAACTAAAATTATTTTTAGCTTTTGAGTTCGCTTTTAAACTGCAGTCGTGTTTTTTAATTTTTAATTAATTATTTTTATTTTATACATTTTAGTGATCATACAAACTAACTATATTTTTATGATTTAAGGCAATGAAGTTCCTTCAAGGAGATTTCATTATGCTGATTTTTGATATGTTACCATGAAACGTGCTTGAAAACCTAAATATGTCGGACCCAAAAACCAGACGTATTGAAAAGTGCTAGAGCTTACTATCTCTGCAACTACATATTTCCTATAATATCTTTAATACCGCATAATTATCATACCGATATTTAGATAATAATATATGTACATGGTAGCCATTACTCAGAATTGCATGTACTTAATGCTGATACAGATGACGCTGATTTATTCGGATCTAAAGTAACACTCGTGGAGGTTAAGTGATTACCTCCTCATCAGTTAATCAACGGATTTGAGCGAAAAATGTGGCATCTGATAGATATTACTGCGATTTAGGTTAATAGTACATAAAATATGTGGGCTTATAGCGAGCTGTAAAAGTTCCTTCGACCCTTTGTGGAGCTCCGTCTTCGGCCTTTATCATTTAGATACTTGCAATATTTTTCTGTGTTAGAAGAACTAGTAAGCATGGACGCGAGCTTGCGTGGAAACGATCCTCTCTCGGTCGCTTCGAGCCGTCGGCCTCTAATTGGAGCTTTGGCCTTCGCCTTCGCTATTAAGAAACTTGGGAAAGTTCCAAAAAGCACGCACCTGCTTTACGCTCCGGGTCTTCGGCTCTACGCGGAACTCGGCCTTCATAATTAAGATGCTTGGGAAAGTTGGAAGCACGCACCAAGCCTGGCTCCGGGCCTTCAGCCCGACTCGGAGCTCGGCCTTCGGCCTTTGCAATTAAGAAACTTGGGGTAGTTCCAAAGAGCACGCACCTGGCTCACGCTCCGGGCCTTACGGCCCTATTACGCGGAGCTCGTCCTTCGAAATTAAGATGCTTGGGGAAGTTGGAAGCGCGCACCGAGACTGGCTAAGGGCCTTCGGCCCTACGCGGAGCTCGGCCTTCGGCCTTCGCAATTAAGATACTTGGGGAAGATACAAAAAGCTCGCACCTGACTTACGCTCCGGGCCTTACAGCCCTACGCGGAGCTCGGCCTTCGGCCTTCGCAATTATGAAACATGGGGATCTTACAAAAAGCACGCACCTGGCTTACGCTCCGGGCCTTACGTTACGGCCCTACACGGAGCTCGGCCTTCGGTGTTAAGATGCTTGGGGAAGTTGGAAGCGCGCACCGAGCCTGGCTCCGGGCCTTCGGCCCTACGCGGAGCTCGGCCTTCGGCCTTCGCAATTAAGAAACTTGGAGAACTTACAAAAAGCACGCACCTGGCTTACGCTCCGGGCCTTACGGCCCTACGCGGAGCTCGGCCTTCTGAATTGGGATGCTTGGGGAAGTTATAAGCGCGCACCGAGCCTGGCTCCGGGCCTTCGGCCCTACTCGGAGCTCGGCCTTCGGCCTTCGCAATTAAGAAACTTGGGGAAGATACAAAAAGCACGCACCTGGCTTACGCTGCGGGCCTTACGTTACGGCCCTACACGGAGCTCGGCCTTCGGTGTTAAGATGCTTACAGGGACAGAAATAAACTAATAAATGACTTCATGACCGCCGTGAATGAATTAGTTCATCTAATAGGATATATTCGCGAACATTTCAATGGATTCATTCGTAATAAGGGTAGATATTGTTGCCGAACCTATTTGTACTAGACAAAGCCTGATATTTGTTTGACGAGATATACGTAGGTATGATATTGGCATTCCTCTGGTGTTATTCCGATAGCTAACCGCAGGGAAGTCGAACATTTGAACACTATCCATACATATCTAATTAATACTGTGCAAAAATATATGATACGACACAACAGTAAAAGTGAACTTTGCGTCTTTTTAAGAGATAGTTTCATAAATTTCATAAATATCTCGATAAAATGACCTTTATTGACGTTTCCTGCAGCAGTACTAGAGCTCGACTACTGTCGATTGCTGTAATGTCGCGCTGCAACAATGCAAGTGACGTTGCTGCCGCTGATGCGGGTTCCTTTTTTACGCCGCTGTATATATCTGTCAATTTCCTTAATAAAATGAGTAACTTTCACCGCCGCATTACTGCCGCAATTATCATTCATTTTATCAAAGAAATTGACAGATAAGGTAAATGTACTAGTGCTCGACATGCTAATGCCCAATAGATGACACCTTGCTGCTGCTGTCACCTCTATTGACAATGACCGCGTCGAGCACCAGTACGTTTACCTTACAGCGGCTGTAACAACAACGCCATAACAGTCATGCAGCTGCAGTTGATATCTGAACGTCACCTTAATGCTGGTGTAGTCAGAATCCGAACAGTACCTTTAGTGTTCGGCTCGCTTGCGGTCTACTAGCGACGGAAATATAGGGAGGGCCATTATCTGTGAAATTGTTGAATAATATAGCGGAGAAGGGTTTCGGTCCATACATTTAAACAATGAAGAATGTGGTTTAATTTTCAATCAATAGTTCATTGTTTTGTGGTAATTGAAAACGGATTTCTGAACTCGTAACTTTTTGTGTCTGGCCTGAAAATCGACGGGTAGCATCAGAAAATACGTACCTATTTGGTGTAGGTACAACTGGTACAAGTATCTAAAGGGCCGGTAACGCGCCCGAGACACCTCTGGAGTTGCAGGCGTCTATAGACTTTGGTTTCCGCTTATCTAATCTAATCTATCTAATACCTTTAAACAAGCAATTCTATATCTATATATTTATATATATATTTTGGGGATCTCGGAAACGGCTCTAACGATTTCGATGAAATTTGGTATATGGGGGTTTTCAGGGGCGAAAAATCGATCTAGCTAGGTCTTATCTCTGGGAAAACGCAATTTTTTGAGATTTTATATGTTTTCCGAGCAAAGCTCGGTCTCCCAGATATTATATGTGTTAATAAGCGATGAGTCATACGGCCCGATTCGACCAATGCTTATAAGAAGTCGCAACGGTACTGAGGGCCGATTTTTGAATTTCGATCGCTCGATTTTGTCACTCGAAAATCGGTGGAAAACGGCGAAATGGTAATTTTTGAAATTGGAGCGATAGAAATTGGGAATCTAGTGGTATTGACCACTCGTTTTCAATTCTATTAGTAGAATTTACATGCCTAGTAGTGGGATATTACTGAACGAAATACACGAAATCGAGCGGTCGAATTTCAAAAATCAGTCCCCTGTACCGGTTTATATTGTTAGAATCGGTCCCGCATCGCTAGAGCGCGCTACGAATTGCTACGCTACGATGTACAAGCTACAGCTCGTAGCATTTCGCGCTATTTATGTAGCGATTGAAAACTCTTTGCAGGAGCTTGGCACGATAGTCGATACCACGTTATTCACGTCATAAATAGGGAAAGGAAAGGAAAAAATTTAGTAAGATTAATAGCTTTTTTTCTACTCCCGTACTTTTATTTGTCATTTAAAGGGTCGTGCACACACCTTTAAACCCCTATCTTATAGTCTCTTCCCCAAAAAAGTATTTGTGCATACACGCAGTATCTTTTTGGCACTTTTACGATACTTCGTGTAATCACCGCTTAAAAAATATTGTATGAAATACATTGTTGCCAACCTAATTTTAATTGTCATCTCTGACAGATGAGTGAACCATCGACATGTTTTTTTTTTATTCCATTCATTCTTTTCCCGCCCGTAACCTACATTATTTGCCACTTCTTGAATGAAAAATATTTGTTAAATTTACAATTTTATTTCAAAGTAAGTGCTTGGTCGTAGAAAAGGTTTTGTATGCAACGCGTTGTTTAAATGAGTCAAAAAATACTCGTGGCGTCTTTATTAACAATTTTCGGCTTCGCCTCAAATTGTTACTCATGCCACTCGCCTTTTATGACCTCTCAAACAACGGTTGCATATATAGTATATATGTCGTTACATTAAAGTAGGTACTCTACTCTAGGTACTGGTTCTGAAAATGTCATAAACGAAAATTCTGATAAATTTTGGACACATAATGAATAAATGCAAATAATGCAATAGAATTTTTCTCAAAAATGGACGGCAAAGTCGACGTTGCCGGTTAAAAAATAGGTCGCGAAGTGCGTAGTTTATGGTCATTCAAAAAATTAAAAAGTTAAAAACATTGCAGTCTCGATTTCGGGACTGCAATGTCGCATACAAATTCCATTATTTAACGAGTTCCAAACTTTTTAAAACTTTAAATGGCCATATCAAATGAAGGCATAGGTCCCTTAAACAGCCAAACAGATGATCAGCACTTATTATTATAAAGCCTATAACAGACTATCGCACCGCACCGCGGTCTTGGAGCGTTGCACCCATAAGTGAGAGCGAGAAACAGATATCTCTTTCTCGCTCTCACTTATGGGTGCGACGCTCCAAGGTCGCGGTGCGGTGCGATAGTCTGTTACAGGCTTAATGTTGCCTGTTGGTACCGCGACTATTTAGGTGTCTCAAATAGGTTGGCGTATTTTCAGCAGAAAAATACACTTCTTTTTTTTTCAAGGCGGCAAGCAAATTTTTTTAATGGTTGTATTTGTTTCTGTGAAAATTAGAACGTTGCTTCTGTAAGTTCTGTAAAATATTTCTATTTCTTGCACCATTTTTGAGAAAAGCACTATATATGACTCGGCTGGAAGGCTACTTGCTGGCTTCGGATTCAATTAAACGGACTCCCAAGGTCGTCCGTTTAAAACGAATCCTCAGCCTGCAAGTAGCTACTTCCGAACCTCGACAATAATGTACTATTATCGCGCGATTCTTTAACCCACGGAGCCATAAGCAGTGGGGAGACATTCCTGACTTCGAGCAAACTCGGCTCCGTTCGGCTCAGCATTGCTCCGAGCAATTATTAGGGTTGACACAACTTGACGTCCCTTTGCGTGCACGACCACAGATAAGATAATGACTTGAATTTTGACAACCTTAAATAGCCGAAAGGGATAGTTCCATAAGTTAGAAATGGATATCATGATTCGACCCTGAATCGCTGTCAAACTTCGGTTTGGTAGGTTCCTTCCTTTCTGTACCTACGGTTCTTATTCTGTGCCATAAGTTAAAACTGTGGTTAAAACACTTCTCACGATTTACCCGTTCTTTTTTCGTCGAGTCGCTCTCGGTCCCATTCATTGACAATTTGCTCCATTTCACTAAATTACCAACCAGTACCGTTAATTCGTACTGATGACGTCAAAAATTGTATTCAATCTTGCACCTTGTGCCATTGCTATAAGGCGAAAAATGTATACATATTTTTGACTTCTACCGTACGACTATACTTTCAAACTATAAAAGGCAGTAACTAAAAATGGAAGACGTGTGTTCTTAATACATTTTTTCTAGAAACTACTTTAATTTTGTAACTAAAAGCCCGACCCACCAAAGCTTTAGTGAATGTACGAGCTATTCTAGGACGTATATTCCTACATTATTAGGATTATAATCGTGTGAAAAATGAACGTAGACTAGGATCATTTTGGTCTAGCAGACACTGAATAAGCTTGGTGCATTAGTCTCTATACAAATTCTGATTTAGGTGGACGCTAAAAAATCCATGTAAAATTCGTTCATTTATTTAAGTCATTTAGGTACTTACCTATGCTTTTATATCTTTGTTTATAGCATTATCGTTTCAGTTGTAGGGTATTTATGCGCGGCGTGTCATTATGAACCTTGTCGGAATGCACGAAGGTTGATATTGGGTTGAAGCCGCACGCTCCAGTAACGTTAGTTGACGTCAGTCTAACATAATTGTCGTCTAATATTAGGCAATTGACGTGGAGTATTTATTTTTCTTCTATTGTGGCGTGGAGTATTTTCATCTCAAAAAAACTTAGTTTGATGGCTCCTCTACACGATGGGCCAACGCCGGCCACTCCAAGGGACGCATTCTTGCGTTAGAGGGATCAAGTGATATTGCTATCTCATTCTACCGCATGGCTGCGTCCCTTGGAGTGGCCAGCGTTGGCCCATCGTGTAGAGGAGCCATAAGACATAGAAGGTAGGATCCTATAGAAGTGGTATACGCGTGCCTCCGTGAGGCACAAAACATAGGCAATGCGACACTATGATTGGTCGAATTTATTTGTTGCCCACCATAATCCATACTAATTTATGGTGGGGATTAAAAAAAATGTGAGACTGTGACAAGGACAAGCAATAATAGCGCTTTCGCTGCTACTCCTACTAAAAGATACATCCCGTTCGGTCATTTCCCCCACCTCTCATGCCAGATCCAGTTAAAATACTAGATTCATGGTTTGAGATAAAAATAAATAAATGTAGCCTGATTTTCGTTTAAAAATTATTTTGCCTCACCCAAATATATAAACCAAAATATTTTATTTCAGTTTTGTAACATTTTACTCTTGTAAGTACAACAAATATGTCTTTACACATTTAAGTAGGTAGGTACACGTGTATGTATGAATAATAACCGTATTTAATTAAAATTACCGGTCGAAAATTGCATTGACGTTCTAACCAACCTAACCTTATTACAGCTTGGATTTCAAAAATAGAAGGCTGAATGCTAATAAATTCTCATCTCAGCCAACTTCTATCGTATCTTATATAATTCACTCACTATTAATAATAGATGGCGCTCCACAGCAAACCGCTCCTATACACGCTTAGTAGTGACGAGCGAATCAACTTCTACACGGGAAAATACCCAAGGGAATAAATATTGAACAGATTTTACAACGTTAATTGTGTTATAAATTATAATAACTGAAATTAAAAGGATTTTATTATATAAAGATTTTAGTATCGTTAAATAATGTTTGTACTAGAATTCCTTTTGATATTTAGCCTGTAATTTGAAAATTGTAGGTAGGTAGTAGTACGTCACCTTCTGATAAAAAATATAGTACCTACTGCGCGTAAACACAAGAAAATCGGCGTGTTATGAAATCATAGTTTTGTCATATTAGGAGCACTTGCACTATCCCACTGACCCGAGGTTACGCGGTTTAACCGTTAACCCAGTGTCAAATTGTACAGGTAACCATGGTAACTCCAGATTTACCCGCTTAACTGGGTTAGTGAACGCTGCAAGTGGTCCTTACCGAACTTTCCTCTGCCTATTTTTCAACTTTATATTTTAACCCAAGAAAAATTATTCGGAGAACGTTCCTAGCATCATTTCCACGAAGGACATCACTAAACTAAACCCAAGGCAATATTTATTATTTGTGGGCGGCAAATAAATAAAAGTTCGAGCTACTTGTTTTCTTTTTGCCGGTAAACTAGTTTCTCTTGGCCGTTACTAAGCGAGATTGTGGCGTGATTACATTTCAGGCTTTTTAAAAGGCCTAGCTAACTAGAGTTAGACTAAGATAAATCTGCAACGATTTTGATAGCACACGCAATGCAAGTGTTATTTTAATTTAACTTCTTTGAAATTATGACGGATGAATAAGACTTGTAGGTACCTACTGCGTGTGCTATCAAAATCGTTGCACACTAGATAACCCTAACTCTACTTACATTTTAGGTTTTTATTTGAATGGGGTTTGCAACTGTCCCTATGTATGCTTAGATTAGATGTATGCGGTTCTTTTTTAATAGATAGAGTGATTCAAGAGGAAGGTATATGTATAATTAGTTAACCCGTGCGAAGCCCGGCTGGTCGCTAGTATAGAAATAAATAGAACGTCTCCAAAACACTCTTACACAGATTAAGTGCCGATAGAATCGAATTCGATTACTCAGCACATAAAACGGATAAGTAGAGATGGGACATCAAAGGGGCTTGCCGGTTTATTCTAAAGCGTTACTTATTTATATGGATCGTTCCGACGCGCGTAAACATCCGTCCAGTCATTCTCAAACCGTTACGGTGACCGACCATTTTTTGGTCATTTTTTACGGAGCTCCGTAAAAAATGACCTAGGAGTTTTAATTTTGCACGTATTTGTTGTTGCCTGAATTAAGAATGAGATGGGTAGATACAGTGGCGGATTTGCCCTAAGGCCGAGCTAGTAGGCCCGGGCCTAGGGCGGCCAGATATTTGGGGCGGCAGTTTATATGATGGGTGCTGAGAAAGGGGCGGCTAGTGCTTACTACAGGGCCTGGGGTCTAGGGCGGCAAAGACTGTAAATCCTCCACTGGGTAGATAGTTCATCTTAGCTTAAAGCCCACGTCTTCATCTCAATATGTAAAAGCCCCTCTTTTGTAGCTAATCCGTACCGTGTGAAAAAGAGATGGTACTTATTATATACGTAATTATATACCTATACTTACGATTACTTCGAACAACAACTTATACGGTCAACGGGTCTGATAGATTACATCGTGATTAGGTACATCTAACATCTGGAATTATCGACCATGGAAAAAGTGTAACAAGCTAGCTCCTAAATGCTATCTGAGGCATCTAGACGATATATAAGATCCAAATAGTCCTACTAAACGAATGTGGAATTCATTAGGACTCTCAGTTTTGTAACAATTAATCTAGAAGATTTGCAATTTTGCATAACCAAAATTTTAACTGCGTGTCGTGCCATATTTACCTTCGCGACAAGAGGGTCAGGTCAAGGGATACCCGAATCAAAGAGAACATACGAAAAAAACGCAACTAATGGCAGTCATGGCTCAAAAACTTGTAACTCAATTTTGGAACATATTTCAAACTCGGCCCGCGATCATTATTCTACAGTCCGTAATATCCACATGGGCCTCAATTGGAGATGACATTGAAAAAGTTTCTGCCAAAATCACATTTATTATAGGTACCCAATGCCCCCAAAGAATTGGACTATTGTAAAATCTATTTATTGAATAGGTACCTACTCGTAATATAATCTGTAATTGTCTAATTGTACCTAATATAGTTTAATAGTGACGTATAAAATGTAAATTTTAAGAATAAATATTTTAATTTTTAAGTTAATCAATGTGTAGGTATTATGTTCCCACAATACTTTGAGAACAGCAGCACTAGACCAGCCTAGAATACGGTTGCACTAAGATATATGAACTAGGAACGAAAGTAAATAAGAGAGGAGGAATGAAAAGTAGGAAAGAATAGTTATACCCGTGTTAGTAGCCGTGTCCCGCGTTTATCACCGACATAAAACAACTAGGTACTTATTACCTACTTATATGACTAAAACTAATTTATACAGTACTATATAGTAAGTCGCCATCAGAGCGGCCAAGGTGCTCACAAATATCTGAACACGCCTCTATTGTTAAGGCGCTAAAGTGCGCGTTCAGCGAATTTTGAGCGCCTCGGTCGCTCCGATATCTGATGGCGACTGTACATAGTACTCTTACATCATTAATATGTTTACTTAACATTAAATACAATTAACACATTGAGTGCCGTAAACCCGACTATCGGGTATTTTATGATTTCGTTCCCAGGCCTGACGACCCGATAGTCGCGGAATCGTGGCACTACCTACAGTACCTACAGCTTTATATGACGAAATTTTTGTGGCCGGCGCGGATGTCTTGTTTGGCTGGGCGGCAATGAATGTGTTAATAGTTGTCAATTAAATAGAGTTGAATATCGATATCCGCTGTATATGGCATTGTATGCGGTAAAGGGTTAAAAGTTGTATAAAGCCTCTGTAAATTGTACCTACCCAAATCATTAAGTAACTTTCGTATTGTTCACAGTAAAGACGCCAGTTTTCTTAAACGTTTTTAACCTATTTTATACTAACACGAATAATTTAAGTAGTCTACATATAAGAAATCTTATTTTCATCTTGGTAATTATCTTCTAAGAGCTACCGACGCGAAGCAAGAATATTTTGCATAATATTGCTCGGGGGCCGTGGATTTTTGTGCAATAAAAGCCGCTTAGGAGCTCGACAACAATATATATACCTACTTCGTGTACCTAGTACCTATCTTAGATGCTAGCTTTAAGAATAATGCGAATATCGTGCAAAGAACCTTATAATTTTCATCCTTCATTTTTAAAATACCCGTAAATAAATTAAATAGACTGAAGGGTAACAAAGTGATCCTATACACGGGGTACGAAACAACCTAGAATATGTAGGATTTGTATGAAACGATAACTTAGAAAAGATAAATACCTACATCTTGAGACTTTAAATGTAGGTCATACCATGGTTTGTATTTAAGACTACCTATGTACAATATATGGATGGAAGTATCTAACGTAGTTTTCTAATCGAAAGTAGATAACTACCTAATTTAGGAGTGATAGTAGTTAAAGTAGGTGTTTATAATAATTTAATTTAAGTTTATTCTTCACTTAGTCTTTTACCACACTTCAGGTAGGTACCTACACAGGCAGCAGGTTCGTTGCAAAACTTGCAAATATTAGCATTTCCCTATTAGAGCATAAACACAAAACGCCGTACGTTCTCGGTGAAACCCGGCAGATACGTCCTTTTGAATTTAGAAGCGTAACACTTATCAATGATTCGCCGGGGGTCATGGCGGCGCGTTTACGCTTGGTTACCCGTGTTAGTGCAGTAATGCAGTTGCACCGGCCCAGGTTGAATAACTGGGCAAAAATAGGTATAGTCTGTGCGGAAACAGAAGAGTGGTAGAATGTATTGGATCCCATACACACACCGATCCGACTTGAATAGTAAGTGAAGATGTGTCATTAAAACCGGCCAAGTGCGAGTCGGACTCGCGCACGGAGGGTTCCGCACCATCAACAAAAAATAGAGAAAAAAAATCGTGTTTGTTGTATGGGAGCCCCCCTTAAATATTTATTTTATTTTTAGTATTTGTTGTTATAGCGCAACAGAGATACATCATTTGTGAAAATTTCAACTGTCTAGCTATCGCGGTTCATGAGATACAGCCTGGTGACAAACGGACGGACGGACGGACAGTGGAGTCTTAGTAATAGGGTCCCGTTTTTACCCTTTGGGTACAGAACCCTAAAAACGACATATATTCATGGATATTTGTCATTAATGATGATGAATAAAATTAGGCCCTAGCGTAGGCCCCGTAGGCCCTCTGTTTCTGAGCTGTTTAGGTGGATTTTCGTCAGTTTAGTAACAAAAAAACTGATAAATTGACACAATATATACTTAATATGTTTATTGGCAGTCTGTTTTACAGGACAATCGTTAAGAGTATATAGGTACATTAATTATTATGAAATACTAAAACTGGAAGTATCAGAGGCATGATTAAGTAAAACAGCTTGGTACTGAATAAGGCCGCCGAAATTATTCAGTAGAATTAAAATTAACACAAACAATTGAACAAAGCGATATCAAGAATTAGTTAGAGTAGATAAAATGATAGCGGTAAAAGATAAAACTACGATTTTCGTATTTTTTCATCAAAATGTCACAATAAAGAGAACCGTATTTTCAAATAAATTTTCTTCGAAAGGCAGGACACACAGCACCATTCTTTCTGGGTGGACCCGCGAAATTTCATAAAAGTATACACGATTTACACCAAGACGCGGTAATCTCATACAAATTAATACAGGCTCACACAATTTACTTTATCTAATTCTAACTACCACTGTTTAATAGATTTTTAAAGTATAACAGGAATTTGTATGTTGTGACCATACATTGTTACATGATGCTGACAGGTAAAGATTGATGGAAAATATACAACGGTTGACAAATGTCAGCGCCATCTAGCAATGCTATTATTCCAATGCCACAACTTATTGACACCAGAACCCACTCGGTGGGATCCCTGTTTGTAGTCGCTTTCCTCTACAAAGTGGGAAAACGCTGGGATCGGCTAACTGTGAATGTTAACTTATGTTGATGAAGAATTGATAATACTTTTAAGCAATGTTGCTAATTACATGTAATGGAACCATAAGACAAAACTATCTAATCTGAATTACACTTTATTTCAGTAGGTTGACTTTTATTTGGGTAGATATTTTTAAGTATGATAAAATAAAATCACACAAACACAACACAAATCTAAAATATATCTCGTCTTAAGCCCCGTCTCCATATCGCGCGGCAAACCATCGAACATTGCGCGGCAGCCGCGCGAGCCAATGTTCGATGGTTTGCCGCGCGATATGGAGACCTTTACAGTTCCATAAAATTAGTAGTGAACAATAATTTTGGCAACCTTACCCAAATTGTACCCAGAAGTTTAATAACAAAAATCTAGTCCACAAGAACAACTCTATTCTTGTCCACCCTAACATTGGGTGCGCTTTTCAATTTCTTAATGAACTTGTCTGCAATTCTATCATCAATCTCTTGCCCCGTTGCCTCCTGATATTCACCGAGGATCTTCTTCTGAAGCCTTTTGAACTGCATCTCTCCTTTCTTTTCAAGTACGGACATTATAACAGCATGCCAATTGAATTTATCTTGTCTGATATCCAATTCACCAATCTTCGCTACATTCTGGTCGTGCAGACAGATACTTTCTTCAGCCTCTCCGGACTCCCCAGTGCTCTTAGTTTTCTTTTTTTTCTTATCGACCCTGCTAACGGGCATTTCAGCCTCGTTGACACCGTTTTCAGCAGCATCTTTGACTTCCTGAACTGCGCCGACGGTATCTTGTCTTTTACGTTTTTTATTTTTGTTATCATCTTCTTTTAGGTCCTCAGCGTCACCGTTGCTGACGGATTCAGCTCTGTTTTTCTTCTTTTTTTCTTTCTTAGTGGGCTGCGGTTCTTCCTCTTCCTCTCCGGGCTCTTGACCTGCGCTCTGTAATTCTGCTTCATACTTCTGACGCTTTTTCTCTTCTTTACGCTGCTTCTTAGATTTCTTACCATGCTTTCCCTCAGTTTCTCCATCCTTTACTTCTCCATTTTGAGCTGCAACATCATTTTCGGCATGATCTTCAGTCTTACCATTTTCCGTAACTCCATTTTCTGTTTTCTCATTGCTTTCATCTTCAGGTTTCTTATCTTGTTGATTGGGTCTAGCATTCATTGCTGATAACTCGCTCAGTTTGACGGAGATCATATCCCATGCTTGGTTAATATCATTTGGATTCGTTTTCTGTCCGCAGACATTTTTGACAAAGTTGATGAATTTTGGTTTTTTCCTGGGAGTGTTATTATGCTTGCTGACAGTCTCGATGATCCTTCTCACATTGGCCGGAGCACTCTTCTGCTGTTCCAGTACCTCTTGGAGCATTTCAACCCATACATTTTGCTTCTTTTCTCCTTTCTTTTCCTTAGCAACGAAACCTTTTCCTGAGTAGCGTTCTTCTTCGGTTACACATTTAGTATGAGCCTCGTAGTCATTTCCTCTGAAATAACAATTAATATTTTTTAAGTAAACATGACGAAGTCAATAAAAGTATGCCTTTATATAAATTTACTTTAAATACAGGAGGTTCGTGTAATAGCCGGCAGTTTTGTTTTATAGATAAAATAAACGAATATACTTACAGAAAGTCCTTGAAACAGTCCATGCATGATAAGTTGTGGGGCCTATTTCTACATTTGGTCATGTAATGCTTCTCGACTTTAGGCTTGTTCACGGACTCGCCGCAATGGCCACACGTAAACACAACCATGTCTCCAATCTCTATCCCACGTGCTATTCCAAACGCAAGTTCTCGTTCCTTAACCTTAAAATAAACAAACAAAATAAAAACGAGGTTAACACCTTTTGATTATTATTTGACATACGGAATCTTGTATCAGGAGTAAACTAACCTCGAAGAGTGTGAGTCAAGTATAAGTGTTTATGTATTCTAAAATATTTCCAGTTTGAAAAGAAAGAAAAAGAAACCAACCGGATAAAATAAAAGATGTTTTCTAAAATTTTACGCAAAAACCAACAAGTATTCTGTCAAGTGTCAACCGGTGAATGAACCACAGATAAAATTTGCATGCGTAATTTTTATACTGGCAATAACATGCAAAAAAATACATGCTGTTTCTGTAGTAAAGGCTGTATATATTTGTGTTATATCTTTTTCTTTCACATAACAAAAGAAAATGATGCGGCCATATTTGCAGTAACACAACAGCAAAGTGTGCATGCTATTCTAGCTGCACTATCCCCCAATGCACTAAAAGAATGACTGATGCTTGAATCCATTCATTCAGTTGTCAACCAACCAACCGACTGTTGTGACAACTTCGGGTGTGTCCATCCATAAACCAAAAACTTTTCAGTCAGCTTTTATGAATGAATTATGATAAATTAGTTAATTAAACACTTCCATAATGAAAGAACTTTATAAATTTGTATTAATATCGGCAGCTTTAGGTAAGTTTTAACTATATTTACTACGATTTTTACCTTACAAAGTTGGGCGTCATCTAGTTGGAATCGTAACTCATGTTTTTCAAACAAAAACTTTCAGCTTCAGTATCAGGAAGCGGAGGAATCAATGAAGTATTCGTGCCACCTAAAGTGGAAGGGCAGGACGTAGTGACATGGTGTACTACGTCTATAGCGGCGCAGGAGAAATGTGAGAAGCTGACGATGATTGCTCAGTTGGACAAAGGCTTGCTTGGGGCTGATTATATCGAAATACAGTGTAAACGGGTAAGCATTTAGTTTAATCCAACCGGTCGGCTAGTTCGGCTACTAATTGCCTGTTGACTTATATAGTTAGGATATGTAGGTATAGCTAAAATAAAATAAACGAAAGATGTACCTATTTTAACCTTTCAACTCCTAGCTCTTTCAACTTTTGAACCTTCTAATAATTTCATATATTCTGTACATGTAGTGATGGGAAGGGGGAGATAGGTAACATGTATGCCAACACTCTAATTAACAAGGACATCCTAGTTTTAGAGACTTAATTTAACAAATCAATTTCTGCAAGCAATTAATTTTGATTTTTCATTACGTAAACCTACTGCTTCTTTAACATGACCTGTTGAAAGATTTATATGCAAAGAACTATTTACCTTTATGTAAAGTCATAAGAAATTTGTGTTACAAAAAAGTCTTATTTATGGTATTTTTTACATTACAGGCCTTTGACACAGAGCAATGCATGGCCTGGGTGGACCAAGGGGAAGCATCGCTACTGGCCCTTGATGCGGGGGAAGTGTATGTGGCTGGCCGCTACCACTCTCTCGTGCCTATCATGCAAGAAGTAAGTTTTCTTAGTTAAGTTAGGTTAGTTATAATGCTTAGCCAAGCTGAAATCTGAAACCGTTTTAAGATCTAGCTGCCCAGAGACCTATAAAAAGGTATCTCATTTCATTATAATTTAAATTTTTATTTTGACAAATCAAAATTGCATTTGTCTTGGCAAGTTTTGAGGTCTGGGCGGCTAGGCGCTACAGCTTTCTGCAAATTAAATTCATAATAAATATTAAACATATATTTAGTATTGGGCTAAATCAACCACCAATTGGGCCCACCAAAATCGAACTCGAGGTCGCGGCAAACCTCAACGCCTTTGACAGGAACTGGTGGGAGACGGGGTCAAGACCGGGATACGTGGAAAGGTAGGAGGGAGGCCTTTGCCCAGCAGTGGAACACTAGGCTCATATAAATAAATATTAAAAAAACTTTGGTATTGATATTTAGAATATCATTCTTACCTTAAGAGAGTGAAATTAGGCTTTCATATTTGTGTGGCAGTGGCAGTGTAGTCAAGCAGTCTATCCAGACATTGAGGCAGCAACTTGTACATCATATTAACATTTCTCGTGTATTTATAGTTGTATGGTCGGGGAGAACCATACCAATATGCTGTGGCCGTAGTCAACAAAGGAGGCTTGCCCAACGTCCAAGCTGGGACCGGGTTGTATGGGCTGCGTGGAGCCAAGGCCTGCTTCCCTGGAGTCGGCTCATTGGCCGGATGGGTCATGCCTATACATACTGTGAGTATGTGTGGTGTTGTAATGTTTTATATTAATGTATTCGCATGCATTGTACTATGTTTTATCTGCAAATAAACAATGATTATTATAGAGACAATTTTTTAAGTACTTGGAAAACATTTTAATAATCAAATGCTTAAGAAAAAGGGCATTAGGTACTAAATGCATTCATAGTAAAAAATTACACTTTTGTTCTGCACAGAAAATTCATAATTAACCTGTCGAATCCCACGATATGACGTCACCATAAGCGTTCTGGTTCATATATGAGCCGTGGGAGCTGACAGATTAAAAAGGTGTGTGTAATTTCAATCCATATGGCTGGCATAGTGGGAACTACAGCCCAAACCCTCTTGTACAGAAGGCATTTATCCAGGTGTGGGAGATACATGGGCGTAGGCAGATACAGGCAGGGGGGGGCAGCTGCCCCCCCCCCCCCCATGGAGCTCAATAGGGATGTTTCCTGTGCTTAAAATAAATCATTTCAAAAAGCACCAGATAATTATTAGAAAAACATAGCAGCTATTTTTAAACGCAATTTGTATTTAATAAATCGGATTGAAATATAAAAAGTAGGTGAGTTTACCGTGACGTCACTACATTCGTTTTCATATAAATTCCATATTAGCAAATCGTTTTGACAGTTCTAAAAAAGAAGCTGATTTGACTAGTAGGAATGTAGCCTATTCTCGGCCTCTGCCCCCCCCCCTAGCTGCTCCCCCCCCCCCCCCCTCCTACTTCACTGGCTGGCTACGCTACGCCTTGGGAAGATACATAGGCTGGTGATTGGTGGGGATGATGATATTGGTGAAACAGACAGTTGCCATCAGCAGTGATCGGAATTGGTAGTGCCATTTCACGGGACTTCGGTGCGTAAGCTTAGTATGGATATACCTTTTCACCCCGGGTTTTCATATTAGCTACTTCAATAGGGATGATGACACATGTTGAATTTTACAACAAAATATAGTAAAATAGATAGCAAATGAGCAATTTAAAATAATAATGTGGATATTAAAATAAAATACGGAAATGTTACAAAAATACAGGACCTGAAAGTTTCGAAATTTAAGTTTTTTTTAACTTCCAAAAACGATAAAAGTAAGGGTACTAGTCGATTCCTTACATTTTATCCAAAAAATATTGTATAGCAACTATATACATATAAACGCAATATTTCACGGACAAAAACGCAATTTTCTTGTTTTGCCCATACTTCAAGATGGGATCTCAATGACCTTGACGTCACGTTCACTTATCCTTTTGTGAGGGCCGTTTCGCGAGTGAAGTGCGACTGTCGGACTTTGACTATAATTTCTGACTTTTGTGTTGCTTTAATGCAATGGGTCCCATATAGACATTTGATCCTAAAATAAATCCGATCGATTGATACCATAAATGAAAATTAGTCATGTAGCCTATTAAAGACATGCCAAGAAATATTTTCGTGAAAAAATAAGAGTCTTGGAATCCCGAGTCTTATCCATGTTAAGTACAATGTTTGAGGTCATTCACCCCAAATGGCACTACCTATTCCGATCATTGGCCATCAGATGTATCAGACCGGCCAAGGTGTTCACAATGACTGAACACGCACTCTAACGCCCCGCCCTTACAAAAGAGGTGTGTTCAGATATTTATGAGCGCCTTAGCCGCTCCGATATATCTGATGGCAACTGTACAAAATCAGATTTCTAGACTACTCCACTTTCTATCAGGCAGGCTTTCTGCTTATTTGTCAAAAATATGGTATAATAAAACAGTTATTTTCTACACAAGTGCGGAAAGGAGGAAATTCGAAACGAGTGGCGATAAATTAAAACACGCCCGAAGGGAGTGTTTTAAATCGACACGAGTTGCGAATTACCTATTCCCACGTGTATCGTACAACGTTTTACAGTACATATGGCCCTTTAAACTTTGGACATGCACACGAAAAGTGCTATTTTACGCACTAGTGCGGAAAAATAGGGCCATATGTACTGTAAAGGATTTTTTATTTGTTCCTCTTATGTCATCATCATGTTTTTATTTGTACAGCTTATGCAAGAAGGTGGGTTAAGGATAGCAGACTGCAACAACCACGTGAAATCGGCGATCGAGTTCTTCGGAGACTCTTGCGCGCCGAACTCGTTGAAGGACATGTACAACCCCATCGGAGACAACCCTGACCAGTAAGCCTATTATATATACGAGGGGAGGCTGAAATACTGGCGAAAAAAAAGAAAAAAAAAACTATGCTACTTTTTTCCCCGCCTCTTTGGCAGTTTACATTTTTCCAGGCTTTTGTAAATCACTTGTCTTTATAAATTGTTAGTCTTTAAGAGCAACCACTGTACTATACTTTTCTCAATAAATTATTTGTATTTGTATTAATACAAATAACACATAGCAAAGACAAACAAAACAGTGAAAATAGAGATGTGAATCCGAAATGCATCAGGCCCGTAAAGTTTTATGAGCCACGAGCTTGAAATAAACGTTATTTAATTTAATTTAATAAGGGGGTTAATTAATCAGTTGATGATCATCGTTTGTCTATGGCTTAACGACAGATAGGGACAAACGACGATCATCAACTGATTAAGTTAGCAGCCGTTTATGAAAAACGCCATTAAAAAAACCAAACATTAACAGGCTATGCAAGCTATGTGTTGGAGGGGCCGGGGTCCGCTGTACTCTAGCGGACCCGTACGCTGGCTACGAGGGAGCCCTGAAGTGCCTCGTCGCCAACGGCACTGGTGACATTGCCTTCGTGCGAGACACCACCATACAGCACGCGTTACTGTCCACCAAGATTATAGGTACTTGATACTAGCATGTAAGGTTTGAAAGAGAAATGCTATACAAAGTTGGAGGGCGCTCTGAAGTGCCTCGTCGCCAACGGCACTGGTGACATTGCCTTCGTGCGAGACACCACCATACAGCACGCGTTACTGTCCACCAAGATTATAGGTACTTGATACTAGCATGTAAGGTTTGAAAGAGAAATGCTATACAAAGTTGGAGGGCGCTCTGAAGTGCCTCGTCGCCAACGGCACTGGTGACATTGCCTTCGTGCGAGACACCACCATACAGCACGCGTTACTGTCCACCAAGATTATAGGTACTTGATACTAGCATGTAAGGTTTGAAAGAGAAATGCTATACAAAGTTTGAGGGCGCTCTGAAGTGCCTCGTCGCCAACGGCACTGGTGACATTGCCTTCGTGCGAGACACCACCATACAGCACG
Organism: Cydia amplana; assembly: GCF_948474715.1. Taxonomy (NCBI): domain Eukaryota; kingdom Metazoa; phylum Arthropoda; class Insecta; order Lepidoptera; family Tortricidae; genus Cydia; species Cydia amplana. Next base: position 6,877,028 of record NC_086088.1, read on the forward strand.
CGTTACTGTCCACCAAGATTATAGGTACTTGATACTAGCATGTAAGGTTTGAAAGAGAAATGCTATACAAAGTTGGAGGGCGCTCTGAAGTGCCTCGTCGCCAACGGCACTGGTGACATTGCCTTCGTGCGAGACACCACCATACAGCACGCGTTACTGTCCACCAAGATTATAGGTACGTATTTGATACTTTCGTGGTAGGGTAGCCGGAAGAGATTACTCAAACGAATAATTTCACCTTTACACTTGCGTTTTCCTGGTTTACATTATCTATATATATAAACGTGAAAGACCTGACTGACTGACTTAAATCAACGCACAGCCCAAACCGCTGGGACTAGAAAGTCCAAATTTGGCAAGTAGGTTCCTTATAATGTCTAGGGGTCCACTAAGAAAGGATTTTTCAAAATTCATCCCCTATAGTTTGTATGGGGAAAATATACTAATCCACGGGTACGAAGTCGCGGGCAACAGCTAGTAAATTATAATGCCTACTCCCCTGCTACTCTTTTTTTCGAGCTTAACAACTAACTTAACTAATTTAGTTAATTGTGTAAAAACATTTTAAACGGTTATATTAAATTAAACTAATCAAATTAAATATTTTTAAACAGAAACAAAAAAAAAACTAAGTATGTTTCTTATTCGAGTCATTCTCACTGTTTCAACCGATTTTCACTTTTTGTCAAAAATGCGGTAAGCTCCGCATTATGTAAAAATAGTTACCTACTAGTCTCGAAAGTAGGTTATTTTAACGTACTTAATTTATGATAAAGCCCACTAAATTTTCCCCTCGTTTTGACTCCACCGAGTAATCAAAAATGCTATTAAAATCTGAGACTTCGACAAAAAGCCGACAGGTTACGGAAACCGGTTGCTGTGAGCCTGAAAGTAACAAGTTGATATTTCTCCGTCACCCAGGAGACGTGTCCCCGGACCGGTTCGAGTTGATCTGCCGCGACGGGTCGCGGCGCCCCGTGACACAGTGGGAGCGCTGCAACTGGGGCCGCGTGCCGGCCGACGCTGTCGTCACCAGCAGCGCCGCCTCGCTACAACAGAGGAAACGGTTGGTGATATAACTGCTCGTTTCTCCGTGACCCAGGCGACGTGTCCCCGGACCGGTTCGAGTTGATCTGCCGCGACGGGTCGCGACGGCCCGTGACGCAGTGGGAGCGCTGCAACTGGGGCCGCGTGCCTGCCGACGCCGTCGTCACCAGCAGCGCCGCCTCGCTACAACAGAGGAAACGGTTGGTGATATAACTGCTCGTTTCTCCGTGACCCAGGCGACGTGTCCCCGGAGCAGTTAGAGTTGATCTGCCGCGACGGGTCACGACGCCCCGTGACGCAGTGGGAGCGCTGCAACTGGGGCCGCGTGCCGGCCGACGCTGTCGTCACCAGCAGCGCCGCCTCGCTACAACAGAGGAAACGGTTGGTGCTATAACTGCTCGTTTCTCCGTGACCCAGGCGACGTGTCCCCGGACCAGTTCGAGTTGATCTGCCGCGACGGGTCGCGGCGCCCCGTGACGCAGCGCCCCGTGACGCAGCGCCCCGTGACGCAGCGCCCCGTGACGCAGCGCCCCGTGACGCAGTGGGAGCGCTGCAACTGGGGCCGCGTGCCCGCCGACGCTGTCGTCACCAGCAGCGCCGCCTCGCTACAACAGAGGAAACGGTTGGTGCTATAACTGCTCGTTTCTCCGTGACCCAGGCGACGTGTCCCCGGACCGGTTCGAGTTGATCTGCCGCGACGGGTCGTGACGCAGTGGGAGCGCTGCAACTGGGGCCGCGTGCCGGCCGACGCTGTCGTCACCAGCAGCGCCGCCTCGCTACAACAGAGGAAACGGTTGGTGATATAACTGGAGCCTAATATTGTATAATAATAGTATTTATACAATCGTGATCGTGACGAAGCAAGAAGGTATTTCGTTACAGGGGAGATGGTCGTCCTCTTAGCATTGGTTTGCGATCCATCTAGGAGAAGGATACTCCAAATAAAATCCGGAATGGAGTTTCCGTAAGGCGCGAGTAGGGTCCAACCTGAAATAAGCGGCAGATTCCTGCAGCCGACCTGCCTCCACACGTATTGGCTCGCCTTTCCTGTGGGTTAAGACAGTGAAGCCGAGAGGGTAATGCAGGTGCTGGGCATCCCTGCGTTTCCTTAATTCCCTCCCAGGCGGTGTAATAGGATATTTCTCCGGTTTTACGCCATAAATCGTCTGCATTAGACGCTAAGGCCAATGATACAATCGTGATATAATGGGGAGCTTTTCAGTCGAGTGCCGTGTTTAGCTGAGTTGCCTAAGTGAGGTACGAGTTTGAAAAGCTTGATTATATCACTATTGTATACAATACTTTTTCTACGAGTCGACAAAATATATTTTACATAAAAAAACACTAATAGTATTAGCTTGTATTTTATTATGCAATAGGACCCTGGTCTTTGGAATTATGTGCATTATGTAAAGCGAACTCATTTTGCGTTCTATCTAAAGTTAATTCTCATTTGGAACTCCTGTTTACTGTTTAATACTAATGAATTATTAGTCCAAATTGTAAATAACGTATGCAAAGTCTGCATCAAGACCTCGTTAATAATGTATTTCTCAATAAATTATTTGGTCGTAACTACACTTCACTCTGTAACTGTTACTTTCACTGTTTCATTCAGCTCTTAAGGGTTATTTGACAGCTACCATCATTGTGTTGTATAGTTTGGCCCAGGACTGTCTCATTTCAAACATGGACAGAGAGAATCGTACTGTTCTTGTCTTACGCTAGTACAGTCAGCAGCAGAAGTTGCTAAGCGGGCGAGGTGTTCAAAATTACCTTGACACGCTCTTATTCTCTTAACAATAACGTCGCGTCAAGGTCATTTTGAACACCTCGCCCGCTTATCAACTCTTGCTGCTGACTGTACTAGCACTCAAAAGACAGGAATGAGTATAATTTTCCTGGTTCTTACTGACTGACAGTTCTATTTGCCAAACTATATATATTCTTTGATTTCTGTGAATAATAACTTTACAACTGTGTAGCACGACTCTTCCTGTCTTATAACAGTTATAACCCTTAACAACAGATCTATAAAATCAAACTAAAATAAGATGTAAGGTTGTCTGGAAGAGATCGCTCTTTAGCGATAAGGCCGCCTGTTGTTACCTCTGTCTTCATGCATAATGTGTGTCTCTCTGTAAATGTTTTATTGAGGTTGTGCAATAAAGAGGATTTGTATTGTTTGTATTGTATTGTAAAATCCACTTTTCATTTTCAGCTACCAGAACCTAATCCAAAAACTGGTTCAACTGTACGGCGAACCAAATCCCCTGAACAAAAACTCGAACCGAACCGCGACCTACCAGTCTCGAGATGGCTACGGGAACGCGTACACTTCTACTACAGAGCGATATTCGTATGATCCATACAGAAGGAACTATAATGATAGGAGCCATGAGAGGGTTGATAATGAAGGTAACGAGTTGAGGTAAGTTTTTTAGAGGGTATATATTTTGACTGGATAACTTAGACCCCAGTTAGACCAATGGACTCGGAGGCGGAAAAAAGTTTTTCACCTCAGCAGCTCGAACAAGGGTACTTTGCTACTTAAAAACAGTGAGCAAAATCGCATTTTGCTCACTGAGTGAGCAAAATCGCATTTTGCTCATTTTGTCCCACTCAGTGAGCAAAAATTAAATTGTTGGTATATCTTAAGAAAACATGAGTGAATAGAGGTAAGTAATGAAGAAGGAATACATTTGTCGGGTTCTCTAATATGTTCTCACTGCTGAGGTGAAAAATGTTGTGTACTACACGAGATCAAAGTTATTTACATCTCGTGCGCTTTTGAGTCCCTTACTACGCTCAAGATTCTAAATTAGATTCACTCGCTACGCTCGTGAATCTATTATAGAATCTTTCGCTTGCACGGGACTCAAAATAAGCACTCGAAGTAATATCAAACTTTGATCTCTTGTTGTACAAATAACTATTCTTATCATGCAAATGCGTTGTTTTATACTAGCAAAATAAGTTTTTGGCAACTCATTTTTGGTACAAGCTTTTATCGCTGACTGTACTGTTCTTACAACAGACTACTAATACTCATCGAGAAAATTCTAAAAACCCCTAACACAATTAGGTTGCGTTGTTTCATCACAGAGTTCCTATGGCCACCTCCTGTCTCCATCATCAGATCAGCTCGATGGTACCATAATATTACATTATCACCCGACTTACATCTGTATGCAAATTTTCAGCTTCATTGGAAGTCGGGAAGTGAGTCAACTTTAACTTGCAAGATTTGACCCGTACAAACATACATTACATACATAGGTACATTGCAAGTTAAATAAAAGCTTGTAAAAACAACACAGTTCTAATGTATCTCAAGATTCTCAAGTATCTAAGGGTGGTATTCCATCTGTCCAGTACCTTGGTGCAATGTGTATTTGCGTCTCACATTTTGCTTAATGAGAGAGCGAAACGCAATGCACATTGGACAAAGAAATTGGACAGGTGGGATACCATCATAAAGTATGTGTTGCAAGGGTCTTAACTTTTTTTTTTACTATTACGCAGTGGACAGAATTTTGATCATTCACCCCTGCGGGCGCAACATGGCTCCATTTATATCGCCTGTCACTTTCGCACTTGCATACTTGTTAGAACGTGACAAGCGATAAAAATGGAACCATGCTGCGCCCGCTGGTCAGTTACCTAAATGTAAATCAAATTAAAATAAAACATTAGGGCCCCATTGCTGGACGTGAACAAATATTTCTATAGGTAGAAAATTGAAATTTAGATTTAAATGAACACGTACTTAAATGTTAATACAGGCTATGAAGGCATGTATTCCCCTATAGCTAGCAATTCATATTTTCTTTTATATACGCAAAGAGACAGGTACGGGCTGAAAAACAGCGCTGTGCAGTCACCTGACTCGCGGCACAAGCTGAGTCCCGAGCCTATTGTCGCACTTAAATAGTAGGTATTTGTATGTTAACAAATAGTTCTAAATGTTATACCTATTATATAAGTAGTTATTAATAGATGTATGTATACTTATCGCTACTTTACTGCTGCTGTAATTAATGCTTATTGCCCTTATAGGGTGGTTGACTGTCAGGTCAAATCAAGTTCTTTTTTTTTTTTCTCGAACTGTCGGAACGATTAGATACTAGTGTATATGAAACGCACACACGACGTGACGTTCAAATTAACTTCTCCTTCTACATAGTTATAATTAAACATATATATATATTTATACAGTCAACAATCCTATTGGACTTATGTGCTTATTGTGTCTTTTTTCTTTTTCCTTGTCTGTTTTATTTTGTTACTGTGTTTTGCGACAATAAATGACTTTTTTTTTTTTTTTACAAAAATTGAGGTTATTCAATGGAAATGTTTATTTCAGCATTAGCACGGAATCGTCTTTCCAGCCTAGAAAGGATATAAACGGGCACAGTATAGAGTCTCCCTTCCGTCTGTTCAATTCCAATGGGACCACCGATTTGCTATTGCAGGTATGACCAATATAGATCATCACTACATAGTATAAAACAAAGTCGCTTCCCGCTTGTCTGTCCCTATGTATGCTTAGATCTTTAAAACTACGCAACGGATTTTGATGCGGTTTCTGAAGTGATAACTTCTTTAGCGGCGCTGTGCACTTTTTGTGATGAGGAAAAAATGTTAAACTCGTAACAGGTGTCACGTGACCGTAAGACGTAAGACGGACACGTGACCTGATCGAAAAACTGTTACTTCAATGTCATTGAGTTTTTCTTTATTGATTTAAATGCCATCTAGTGAGTTTCCCTCTAACTGGTAATAATATAACTCGAGTACTAACAGTGATGTACTTAGGGATTTCAAGTAATGCGACGAAATAACGCTAGATGGCGTTAACCTCAATTATACATAGTGCTGCAGACATTTTGCAATAGTGATTGAGTTTTCACTTCTGCCGGCACTCCCTGAGTGCAACCCGTTATTTTTAGGGTCCCGTACCCAAAGGGTAAAAACGGGACCCTATTACTAAGACTCCGCTGTCCGTCCGTCCGTCCGTCGGTCCGTCCGTCTGTCACCAGGCTGTATCTCACGAACCGTGATAGCTAGACAGTTGAAATTTTCACAAATGATGTATTTCTGTTGCCGCTATAACAACAAATACTAAAAACAGAATAAAATAAAGATTTAAGTGGGGCTCCCATACAACAAACGTGATTTTTGACCGAAGTTAAGCAACGTCGGGCGGGGTCAGTACTTGGATGGGTGACCGTTTTTTTGCTTGTTTTGCTCTATTTTTTGTTGATGGTGCGGAACACTCCGTGCGCGAGTCCGACTCGCACTTGGCCGTTTTTTTTTTAATAGATGAGAGTGATTCAAGAGGAAGGTTTATGCATAATTTGTTAACCCGTGCGAATCCTGGGCGGGTCGCTAGTACACTTATAACTAACGAAGAGTATGACTAATTATCATTCTATATAAAGCCGTTTTTTACTAGCATAAAGAAAACACGCTTACCACACTCTACTGCACGCTCATAATAGACCTTACCGTTAAGTAAACAAGGCTCAAATTCCCCAGGACGCCACTATAAACTTCCGTATACTCCAAGAAGAGGAGCAGGCAGCCAAACACATCCTGAACAACCAATACGTGGGAGATCAGGCGGAAAAGGCGGTGTTTAATATCAGGAACTGTCCTATCAAGAGGATGATACTGTGTGTTACCAGTGACGCCGAAATGGACAAGTGTGTCAAAATGAGGGTAGGTCTGAAAGCCTTTACATATAGTATAATATACATATAGTATATAGGGCTTTAATTAGATAGTTATTAGTTAACTCTAAGTGCACTTTTAGTTTGTTATTATTGTAACTTCAATTTCATTTCAACTTTGAAATCTATTTAGTTTAGTACTACTTATATAAGTTATATGGTTAATATATATTCTAATTAAGGAAACTGTAGGTCTATAAGTCTGATAACCCTTCATTGTAATAATGTATTACTATAAGAGACTGTTTCTAAATAAAGAAAATTAAAAATTAAATTAATTAAAATATATACTACTCTTTGATGTAAAGACACTTGACATAAGAACATAAGGAAACAACTAGTACCTACCTATGTGGAAAACAGGAGATGCAGGGTTCGAAAGGATAATTGTGACGTTCCACGGCAAAAGGTACCTTATGGCAGTTGGCGCTTACGTCGCATAGCGCCGCAATAATAATAGCGCGCGACGGCGGAGCGGCGTTAATAATAGCGTAAGCGCCAACGGCCATAAGGTACCTTTATCCGTGGGACGTCACAATTATCAATGATAGCTATCTTAATAATTATCGTGATTTTTATGCCTTATAATTATCGATTTGATAATAACCTAAAATACAAAAAACGCCCCAATCATTATTTTTTAATATCAAAGAATTCAAATATAGCACCATCCAACCGCCCATCCACCGCCGCCCATCGCCGTCCATATATATCGGATAATTATCAAAGACTATAATTATCTGGATAATTTCGAACCCTGAGGAGAATTAAGGCAGGCTCCGTTATCTTTATGGTTGAGCTTTCGGTTGGAACCGGTTGCAATGTAGTTTTGGGTTGTGCCAAAATTGCTGTTGTATGTTTCACCTATTTTTGCCATTTCAAAACATTTCTACCTCTTGGTAATTTTGTCCTGACTTGAAGAATTTCAAGGGTTTATGGTGCTTTAGTAATATTTTAAGCAAAGTAGAAAGTTTTCGTTTATTCTTTTTTCTTTCCTTTTTGCGCCGTTTGTACAGTACGGATGTCTACCGTCTCCAATTCTCCCTCAATTGCTCAAAGGTTAACTGGAAGAGATCCCTTAAAGCAGCGGTCGGCAACCTTTTAGCAGCCAAGGGCCACATAGTAGTTAACGATGTTGACGCGGGCCGCACGTTGTCAATATTTATGACTTTATCAGACATTGTCGTTTGTCAATATTACATACAAAATAGCCAGGGAGGCTCGCGGGCCGCAAGTGACAGGTTCACGGGCCGCGGGTTGCCGACCGCTGCCTTAAAGGGATAAGTTCGCCTTTGTACTAATGATGAATGTTATTTTTCCTGTTTTGTTCTGATCTTTGTACAATAAAGTGTTTTACTACTACTTATATGTTTCAGGTGGCCCTGAAAGCGGCGTACCTCCAACCGTCTCTGATCTGCTGGCGCGGGCACAGCACGCGGCACTGCGAGCGCTCCGTGGCCTCCGGGGTCGCTGACGTGGCCGTCATGGACCCCGGGGACATGCTGCACGCCGCCATGGCGCATAGACTTGTGCCTTTTATGCAGGAGGTAAGATAAGCGGCGTACCTCCAACCGTCTCTGATCTGCTGGCGCGGGCACAGCACGCGGCACTGCGAGCGCTCCGTGGCCTCAGGGGTCGCCGACGTGGCCGTCATGGACCCCGGGGACATGCTGCACGCCGCCATGGCGCATAGACTTGTGCCTTTCATGCAGGAGGTAAGATAAGATAAAAGATAGTTTATTCAAGTAGGCATATTACACTTATGAACGTCAAATAAAGCTACACCGGCTCCAACCTACATCTCTGCCTCGAGAAGATTTAAATCCCCCCTCAATTGGAGGAGGGTATCCCAATATGGGACCGACAACAAACTCTGCGGGGCACATCTTTTTCAAAACATTACATCTTATAATTAACATGCAGTAGGAGTAAATAAGAACAATACAATTTAAATTACAATAGAATTCATGCAATTATACACAGTAGGTACTTTCTTTATAGAAATTGAATTTAAGGTACATGAAATCATACAAATACGTAGCTCTTTCAGAAAACATGTCAAATTCTTACAAAAGGAAAAGCAAAGAAATGATAATACATATAAGTCTAAGTATAGTCCTTAGATTTTGCCCTGAAAGTTGGTGGTAACAGGTGGAAACACTTGCTAAAGTAAGGTCTATTAGACAGGATACATTTTGCGAAGTTTGTTAACGAAATGTTCATATTCCTTATCCAAATATTTTACTGAAAGTGCAAAAGATCATATAAAAAGATTGATGTATTTTTTTTTGCACGGCAATTTCTTTTTTAACCGTTTGGTTGCGTGTTCCATTTTCATAAACTTTTGGCTGTGGCGGCGACAATTATTTCATGACAGGACAGGCGTGCCTTACGCCATAGAATATCCGCACCGAATCGGTTAACCCATTATAGACTAGCAGTACCATATGGTACCATTTATTTACGACTTTTATTTTCGCGTGATTAGCCAAATTGCGACGCATAAGACGGGCTCTTGTTGGCGAAAGTTGATCTAGGAGACATAACGCTGCCGATTGTTAACCTAAAACAGTACTTATTTACATCAGTTGCGTGTGATTGAAGGTCAAAGTAGGTGCATCGCAAATTTCGCGGAAAAATGTTTACGCCGTTCAAGTAAGTTACAATATTTGGTTTACTAACAGATAAATAACGAATGTTATTGCAAAATCGTTTAATTTAGTAACATTGCTTTAGTTTAATTTAACTAGTGCCGGTAGGTATAAATATTATAACTACCGCGTGTTAAAGTTACTGGTACCGTACGGGATCGCTAGGCGATTCCCGTGCGATATTTTCGTCAACCTTTCGTTTTTTATCTATTAAGTAGTTTTATTGTTTTTAGTAATACACGATAGTGATTTGACATTTTATCGAAAGATCAAGATGAAGTATTATTTAATAATCATATTTTATCTTTTTTTATAAAGTTTTGTCCTATTTTAGATGCAGTGTACACGAGGCATTGGCAATTTTAGAGGATAATGAGGACATTGAGGCTGAATAATTTATATTGAACCTCCAGATCCCGCCATCGCTTCCGATGAAGATTCAGGCGAAGAAGATGCTGGTGCTTTAATAAATAATTTGAGCGGCAGACAACTCAACGCCCCATGTGAAGTTGTATTGCGTCAGTCCACACGACCGCGTCGGTCATGCCGCAATAAGAAATACCGTATCTAGATACAAGAAGATGGAGAAGACAAGGGACTAAGAGGCCGCAGCAACAGCGTTTCTAGAGGTACAGTTAGATCACATAGTCGTGGACGGAGCCGAGGACGGGGGCGAGGCCAATTAAGGATGAAATCGAAATGTGATGTAGGATTATGTGCTGCATGCAACTACCAATTTAATGTAAAGTAAAGTATTTTTTGTAATGTCTCGGAAGCTCATTTATTAAATAATTATAGTAAAACATACGTACTGTATGTTATTAAGTTGCAACCGAAGAGGCTGATTTATTAAATAAATAATATAAACATATTTGTACTCTTATTAATTTCATAGTATTTCCAAATTTTTACCTCAGTACGTGCCTAGCGGTCCCATATGGTACCAGCGTTTTTTTTTCAAAACGAAAGGTCTCAAAAAAATTTTATTACTAAAACTTCGTTACATATGCTCTAATAAAGAACATATTAAAAAATCACAAAAATTGGACACCTCGAAAAAACTCAGTCTATAATGGGTTAATTAACAGCTTCAAAGCTCCCTTGAATAAAAAAACTTTATTTGTATTATTTTATTTGAGCGCTTTACCCTGAAATCTGAATCATTTAATCATTTTTTTTTTGGCTCAGATCTACTCAAGCGGCAAGAACTGGTACTACGCAGTGGCCGTCGCAAAAGAACAAGACCCGGATACGGATCTTACGTATCTCCGCGGCAAAAACTCTTGCCACACGGGCCTGGGTCAAGCTGCCGGGTGGATCTTCCCACTGGCTTACCTCATCTCTAATGGGTGGATTCGGTAAGTTCGTATTATGTTCACTTTCAGTTGATTATGACATACGGCGCGCTCATTTGGGGTAACTTGATCATGGTTTAGAAAGGTAATGTATTTAACGCGTAAAACTAAAACAGTGAATTCGGCTAACATGTCTCTTACCTCCTTATATGAAAAGGTACTTTATTTTATAGGAGTACCTTTTGACATGGAATCCTACATATAATTATTGTGGTGGTGTTTACACTAGCTAATATTAGCTATGATTCCTAAAATGTATGACTTGATCTAACGTGTATCTCCGACTAGAGAATTTCGTCCAGGGTTCGGAACCGGTTTTTTTTGTAAAACCCAAAATAGCCTAGTATTTTTAATTATTTTATGCTCTTTACGTAGGCATGAATCATGTATTTAGGTAACACCTTTGTATCATTAGATTGTCCCATTAAAAATGAAATAATAAATCAAAGAACGAAAAAGAACTAAATAATACCGGTATTTTTTGTATGAAGAAAAAACCGGTTCCGAGCCTTGATTTCGTCCATCTGTCAGCCTGTCCGAAGTCATGTTCAAGCTTAATGCTGCATAATAAATAATTGGGTATTTATAAACACAATTGAACAAGCGTACCTATTGCCGTAATTCTTTCTGTCGGACGATTTTTTGACATTAGATTAAAATCTGCAATAAAAGCATACGTCCAAAAATAATTATTAAAGTAAAAAATCGTTGTTATTGTATTCTGTTTTGTGTATAGTTCGTACGGTTGCGACGGCGCGCACTCGGCGGCGCAGTACTTCACTAAAGCGTGCGCGCCCGGCGCGCTCAGCGCAGAGTACGTGGACGCAGACACCGTGCCGCACGACAACCTGTGCCACCTCTGCCACGGCAGCGCCTTTAGGTGACTATACCATCAATATTTAGAACACGAATAACTACATTTACACGCGAAAATATTTAGTTTAATTTCTTTATGCAATTTTTTCCATTTTGAGGTTTAAAATGGCAGCTATTTTTTGCGCTATTTTCAGCGGAATTGATCCTTTTTTCAGTTAAATTTTGTACTCGGAATCTATTAATAATAATAAATAATAAAAAGTAATAAATAATAAAATTGTTTATTCCGTTTAAGTATTCATTTACATTGTACAAAGTTGGTACCTCTTTTTAAGTATCAAATACCTGTATTAAGAGGCACCGCTCTTCCATAGTTAATCTATTGACATCAATCTTCCAGTCGGGTGCTGGGTATCCATCCATTACAATTGATCCACAAAAACGCGTTGGTGGATTGCGATGTGAAATTAACACTTTCGGTGCCGAAAACCCGACTATCGGGTGTTTTATGATTCCGTTCCCGATCGTGGTACTATACCTCACCTTTATATAAAGAATTTTTTGTGGCTCGGCGCGGATGTCTCGTTTGGCTGGGTGGCAATGAATGTGTTAAGACTAATTTTGACCAACCACGGAAGACCAACGTCGTGGTCCTAAAATATTCCTTGATGAAGCTGAGTGGAGACCTTTTCAGTGACGCTTTATAGCGATAATATGTCAATGTTAAGACTGTTAAGTTTAAGTCAGCGTTTTTAGGGTTCCGTACCCAAAGGGTAAAAACGGGACCCTATTACTAAGACTCCGCTGTCCGTCCGTCCGTCCGTCCGTCTGTCACCAGGCTGTATCTCACGAACCGTGATAGCTAGACAGTTGAAATTTTCACAGATGATGTATTTCTGTTGCCGCTATGTTAACAAATACTAAAAACAGAATAAAATAAAGATTTAAGTGGGGCTCCCATACAACAAACGTGATTTTTGACCGAAGTTAAGCAACGTCGGGCGGGGTCAGTACTTGGATGGGTGACCATTTTTAGGGTTCCGTAGCCAAATGGCAAAAAACGGAACCCTTATAGATTCGTCATGTCTGTCTGTCTGTCCGTCTGTCCGTCTGTCTGTCCGTCCGTATGTCACAGCCACTTTTCTCCGAAACTATAAGAACTATACTGTTGAAACTTGGTAAGTAGATGTATTCTGTGAACCGCATTAAGATTTTCACACAAAAATAGAAAAAAAACAATAAATTTTTGGGGTTCCCCATACTTCGAACTGAAACTCAAAATTTTTTTTTCATCAAACCCATACGTGTGGGGTATCTATGGATAGGTCTTCAAAAATGATATTGAGGTTTCTAATATCATTTTTTTCTAAACTGAATAGTTTGCGCGAGAGACACTTCCAAAGTGGTAAAATGTGTGTCCCCCCCCCCCTAACTTCTAAAATAAGAAAATGATAAAACTAAAAAAAAATATATGATGTACATTACCATGTAAACTTCCACCGAAAATTGGTTTGAACGAGATCTAGCAAGTAGTTTTTTTTAATACGTCATAAATCGCCTAAATACGGAACCCTTCATGGGCGAGTCCGACTCGCACTTGGCCGCTTTTTTTGCTTGTTTTGCTCTATTTTTTGTTGATGGTGCGGAACCCTCCGTGCGCGAGTCCGACTCGCACTTGGCCGGTTTTTGAATAAAGCTTCTTCTATCCTATTCAATGTCGTCGTTCACAGGCGATGCCGCCGCGACGCGAGCGAGGATTACTACGGGCACGTAGGCGCCGTCCGCTGCATGGTTGAGGGGGGGGGGGATGTAGCGTTCGTGCGCCACACCGCGCCGGCCGAGGTCTCCGGAGGTCGCCGCGCTGAGTGGTGGGCGAGGGACTTGCTGCCTGATGACCTGCAGCTGCTCTGTCCTGACGGTGAGAAACTTAGGCGATGCCAGTGACTACAGGCTCGTGCCGTCCGCTGCATGGTGGAGGGGGGGGGGGGATGTAGCGTTCGTGCGCCACACCGCGCCGGCCGAGGTCTCCGGAGGTCGCCGCGCTGAGTGGTGGGCGAGGGACTTGCTGCCTGATGACCTGCAGCTGCTCTGTCCTGACGGTGAGAAACTTAGGCGATGCCAGTGACTACAGGCTCGTGCCGTCCGCTGCATGGTGGAGGGGGGGGGGGGGGATGTAGCGTTCGTGCGCCACACCGCGCCGGCCGAGGTCTCCGGAGGTCGCCGCGCTGAGTGGTGGGCGAGGGACTTGCTGCCTGATGACCTACAGCTGCTCTGTCCTGACGGTGAGAAACCTGCGATAATACGTCTAATACAGCAATCCAGAAGTGGGGTTGTGACGTTAGTGCGGCACACCGCGCCTGCTGAAGTTTCAGTAGGTCACCATTCGGCTGACGATATGCAGCTACTCTTGTCTGTCGAGGGACCGCCCACGCCTGTGACGGGGCAAAAATACCCACAAATGCAGCCCTCATGTGCTAGAGTAATGAACATAACCATATTTACACGTGCTGTCGCGGTCGCCATGTTAAGGGCTAAGGGGAGATAGACGATTCAAGAACCTGTTAGCGAATTCCGTTACATTGCATTATTTGATTAATCCATTCAACTGGTTGCTTCACATCTCAGCAGTCGGCAATTGTAGCGAAACATGCATGCGATTTTTCACTCTCCTTATCTGAGCCCTAAGAAGGCGATACGAGAGAAAGAAATGTGAAACAATCAGATGAAAAATAGGTCTTTAAAATATATACTTGTCCTATAATATCAGTTTTCACAGACACGTTATTTCAACCCTTCCTTGGTATTTTAGCTGGTTGAATACAACCCCTAGCAAAAATTTATTAGCAGTATTTAGCACTGGTAGTAATTCAAACTAACATTTGACAGGAACCCGCGCGAAGATGCACGAATACAAACAGTGCAACCTCGGCAAGGTCCCGGGCTCGGTGCTGATGGGCCGCGCGAACCACACCGAGCTGGACACTTATTCCAACCTCATGGTGTACGCGCAGCAGCTGTACGGGGCCACGGCGACTGATGAGTTCAGGTGAGTCGTACAAGCAGTGCAACCTCGGCAAGGTCCCGGGCTCGGTGCTGATGGGCCGCGCGAACCACACCGAGCTGGACACTTATTCCAACCTCATGGTGTACGCGCAGCAGCTGTACGGGGCCACGGCGACTGATGAGTTCAGGTGAGTCGTACAAACAGTGCAACCTCGGCAAGGTCCCGGGCTCGGTGCTGATGGGCCGCGCGAACCACACCGAGCTGGACACTTATTCCAACCTCATGGTGTACGCGCAGCAGCTGTACGGGGCCACGGCGACTGATGAGTTCAGGTGAGTCGTACAAGCAGTGCAACCTCGGCAAGGTCCCGGGCTCGGTGCTGATGGGCCGCGCGAACCACACCGAGCTGGACACTTATTCCAACCTCATGGTGTACGCGCAGCAGCTGTACGGGGCCACGGCGACTGATGAGTTCAGGTGAGTCGTACAAGCAGTGCAACCTCGGCAAGGTCCCGGGCTCGGTGCTGATGGGCCGCGCGAACCACACCGAGCTGGACACTTATTCCAACCTCATGGTGTACGCGCAGCAGCTGTACGGGGCCACGGCGACTGATGAGTTCAGGTGAGTCGTACAAACAGTGCAACCTCGGCAAGGTCCCGGGCTCGGTGCTGATGGGCCGCGCGAACCACACCGAGCTGGACACTTATTCCAACCTCATGGTGTACGCGCAGCAGCTGTACGGGGCCACGGCGACTGATGAGTTCAGGTGAGTCGTACAAGCAGTGCAACCTCGGCAAGGTCCCGGGCTCGGTGCTGATGGGCCGCGCGAACCACACCGAGCCGGACACTTATTCCAACCTCATGGTGTACGCGCAGCAGCTGTACGGGGCCACGGCGACTGATGAGTTCAGGTGAGTCGTACAAGCAGTGCAACCTCGGCAAGGTCCCGGGCTCGGTGCTGATGGGCCGCGCGAACCACACCGAGCCGGACACTTATTCCAACCTCATGGTGTACGCGCAGCAGCTGTACGGGGCCACGGCGACTGATGAGTTCAGGTGAGTCGTACAAGCAGTGCAACCTCGGCAAGGTCCCGGGCTCGGTGCTGATGGGCCGCGCGAACCACACCGAGCTGGACACTTATTCCAACCTCATGGTGTACGCGCAGCAGCTGTACGGGGCCACGGCGACTGATGAGTTCAGGTGAGTCGTACAAGCAGTGCAACCTCGGCAAGGTCCCGGGCTCGGTGCTGATGGGCCGCGCGAACCACACCGAGCCGGACACTTATTCCAACCTCATGGTGTACGCGCAGCAGCTGTACGGGGCCACGGCGACTGATGAGTTCAGGTGAGTCGTACACATGTTTGAAAAAATATGTGAGGTATGCAACATATGCAGAAAACCATTTTCACATAAATTTTCAAGATAATCATAACCCATCAGTGGCTGTGCGTCCATAAAAGCCGATTCCCACCGGCTTGCCTGTTTTTGGGCGTTTGAGCAGAGTTGTAAAGGAAATATGTAAGCCAAATTAGCCCCGGCTTGCCTATGTTTGACGCGCCGCCACTGTAACCCATAGTAAAATCGACCTTTATTATAATGCACAAAAGGTGTTATTTCTAAAGACAAAGTGAAAGAAAACTTTGGGAAATAGTAAACACGGCGATTTTCTTATTACACACAAAATAAAATCAATATTTAAAAACCTATCTATTAGGGCCATTACAGACGAACTGCGATTTGTATGGGAACTTGGGAACTGCACGCCGACATTGCAGTTGGCGTGCAATTCCCATACAAGTTGCAGTCCGTCTGTACCCCTTACATGCTTGTAATGTTGATTTACCTCTTACCTACAGTCGTCATCACATACATCGTAGCGGCCGAGGTGCTCAAAAATATCTGAACACGTCTCTAACGCCCGGACAATAGAGGCGTGTTCAGATATTTGTGAGCGCCTTGGCTGCTCATCGGCCGCTCATCATATATATCGATATATGATGGCGACTGTACAAGGAGAAAGTCAAATATCACAAAATAAATGTAAATGCACTGTACATTAGGTCGATTTGTCCACAATTTGCAATAATAAGCTATTACTATCAACAAATTACATCTAAAAGTGTAAAAATTACTGTCCTGGGTGAGACTTGAACTCACGACCTCTGGATATCGATCCAAGCTCTATTATAAGCTTAATAGCATCGATCGCAGACGTTTCTGCTTGTTAAAAATTTAAAATTACATCTAAATAATTCCCTTTCAGCTTCAGCATGTTCGACTCAAAACCCCCATATTCCGACCTGATCTTCAGCGACGCGGCCGTACAACTGAAGCCCTTACCGCACAAAGGGCGCTCCGCGGAGCTCATCGCCGGCCCCGCCCTGCTCCGAGCGGCCAAGATAGTCTCCTGCGACGCGCCCCAGTCCGCCTACTATGTAGCGGCTGATGCTGACTTCTTGTCACATGCTTATAGGACGGTAATGGTGGGATATGTACTGGCTGTTGCTATGTTTCTAGTGGCGCTACTTCGATAAGCAACCATCACGTTTAGGTTATTCTGCAAGGATAGGCTGATGTCTAAAAGCAGGACTTCTCACTGAGTAGAACGAAGCTGTGCTGCTTTATCTTGTATCAACATAGTTTCTATTAGCGTTATTCATAAACGCCTGTAAAGTCTAACATAATTTTGATAACTATCTGTCATTTATAGAAAGAGACAAATTTGAACATAGGTTTGCTAAGTTTTATGAATAACGGGGTATGTTAGCATTTCCCCAAATTAGGATGCCGTAACTCGTAATAATGTGAAGGAAACTAAAGTAATGAAACATATTGACGAGTTAAAGTATGAACACGGTTGATCCGCAATATTTAAGTACCATGTGTATAAATATTTGAGCAAAGTCGAAGCTAACTAGAACATAGCGCTAATACCACATAGTAGTATATATGTGACGTTCCACGGCAAAAGGTACCTTATGGCACTTGGCGCTTACGTCGCATAGCACCGCAATAATAATAGCGCGCGGCGGCGGAGCGGCGTTAATAATAGCGTAAGCGCCAACGGCCATAAGGTACCTTTATCCGTGGGACGTCACATATTTTATTTGATCTGTTCTTTAAATGTAAGGTTTTAATGTAAGTAATAATTTTGTGCTGCTAACAAAAATATTAATCCGTCCGAAATGCCTTAGTATTAGAATATTTCATTCAAGAATTAGATGGAGTAAACTGGCTGCATATAATAAAAGTATGGTACAGTAAAGGTATGCTTTATTATATTGCCTGAATATAAACATCTTTTTAAATTGATTATATTTTTCTTTAATCTAGTTCTGGGCATCACTTTCGTGATTATTATATCAACAGCTATTTACAATTTTTACACAGTATTAATTTTTTTTAACTGTGTATGTATGTAGAGAATTTTATTCAGATTTCATAGTGTGAAGTTATTTTAATCTACACATTGTGTTACAAAATGTACGCTAGTTTTTTTACATCATTGACTGAATCTCCATATTTTTATGTACCTATGTGCCTTTATAGTGATATAGACATGCATTTCTGAATTATAGTTCTGAGGTAGCTAAGGTAGAATTAAACTATGTTTAATTACAAAGAATCTCATAATGGTATTCCGTCCATTAAGGTTATTTTTTAGGTATTAGACTCACGTTTTATCATGCATACTATGAATTATGAATAGTTAGTAAAACTTACCTTTGCTATTTTTTTTTATTCTATATCATAATCTATTAATCTAGGACCTCTGTGATCTAATAGGATCACTTGTTTTATATTTACATTTTACTTTCACTTTTCATGTGAATAATATCAATTTTATCTTCTTATCGTACTTTTTATACTATCTCACTTAAAATTAGATTAAGTAAGAATTATTCTTCTACTTTTTTTTTTAATTTGTATTACAACAATGTAAATGTCATTTTGTTACATGTAAGTATGTAAAGAAATAAAAGTGATTTTAAAATATTCCATATTATTATTTAATAATAAAATTGTAAGTCAGTCTATATGTTTGTAACATTGGAAGCTTTCGGGCAGAATTTCAAAAGTTTTCATTATGATCTTCAGATCTGCCCTCTTACAAACTTCACGAATTGCTTTCATTCTGCAATTCCCATCAAAATCGATCCTACTTGAGTGTTCCCTCCATTTGCCAAAAATGCAATTGCATTTGGCCAATTCGTCTTTCACTGGTGCAACTAGTACACTGCATTTTGATGTCTTGCTTGCACATAGACTTAACGCCTTAAACGCTAAGTATCGCAAGTGGTTTATACAATATACAAACATGATTTCAGCGGGTGTATTCTTCTTTAGAGTTTCCAATATAGAGTTGCTAAGTTTTACTACCACACGCTTCTTGTACAGAGGCAGGTAGTCCAATATGTCATTCTGGTTACACAGTATAGCTAATATGGTACAGAACTTGTTAGCAGACAGGCAAAATGTGGTGAATATGTGCTTCCAAATCAGCTCCTCTGTGTTGTGAGACAGATTGAACAGGTGTCCATTTATTTGTATCCCAGACTGGCCTATACGGTTCTCAAGTAACTTGTAAGGGTTACATATGGCCGTGGAAAAGGATATCTTATAGCACATTTGTCCTGCATACACATTGCTAGCTCGACTCACTTGCATGGTATTTGTATCATAGCTGTATCCAAGGAAATTAATTGTTCTACATGATGGTATCCCTGGATATGAGAAATTTATCATAGTTTTCCCATAGTTCACATTGCTGTAGTTTGACAAAGCTTCGAGAAACGAAAATGCATCTTCAAGAGAGTCGGTGATATACAAATAGTCATCAACTACTCTGATGAAGAGTCTCAGTTGTGATGATGATTTTTGTAAATGAGAGAAATAAGTTTCATCAAGGTGTGTGTAGTAGAGCTCAGATAAAGCTGGTGAATACTTGTAGCCCTGGATCAAACCCTGTCTCCACTCGTAAATAGTGGAGCCTGCTCGGACTAAGAGAGGCTTATGGAGCTCTGTGACCATTTCTTTATATTGCTGGGCAATTTTTTTCTTCATATTCAAGTTGGTTTCAGCATTCTGGAAACTGCAATGTCTCTCATTTAGTATCTTCATGAGTTTTTCTTTATTTATGGAACCAAAGGCATTGCTTAAGTCTGTTTTTACGAAGAACAGTACAGGTTTGTTCTGTCTGATCCATTCTCGGTATAAAGTGTTGTATTGACTTTCTAATCTTTCATTGGGCTTTCCAGTGAGTGCTTTTAATAAGGCCATTCTTTCTCTCATTCTGTATCTGTCTGCTGGAGTGTGTATGTCCTGCTTATACCGAACTATTGGCCGGCAATCTTTGTTACCCTTTAAAACAAAGTGCAACTTCGGAATCTCTCTATTCATGGCTTTCAACTTCAGTATGTCATGAAGACTGTACATCATTTTGAATTTCTTTCCCAAAGAGTAAATATCACATTTCTGAAGAGTTTTCAATTTAACCATTTTCAGTATTTGCTTATCATAGTAACTTTGCCATTGACTTTTCCAAAAGAAATACAGTTTATTTTCATCAGCATCAAATTTACAACTTGTGATGTAAAAGTTTAAGCACAGCATTGGTGACAGTATATATTTCAGTATCCAATATAATATGTTGTTCAGAATATTTCGCATTTTATCACTTGATAATGTATTCCAAGGGCTTACAGTGAAATCCCAGTTTTCCACCATCCTTGAAGCTATTATATGTTGTCTCTTCATGCTAAAAACGACAGTTTTCACAAGTTTTCTAAATATTTTCGCATTATGATTACTTTCTAATAAAGCTTTGGGTAGAATTTGATACAAAGCATTTGAGCAGCAGTTGAAAATTTCTTCCTTTTTAACCGGTGACAAACCCTCATCTTGAGTTATTTTAGAAAAAAAGTTCCTGAAGTCTAGTTTGGAAGTGTTGTACAAATTCTTCTTTAAACTATTCAGAATAGCTAACAAGTCCTTTGGTGTTTCTCTTATCAACTGGTCGTCTCGTAAAACTTGATGCAGGAAAGCTGTATCGTCTTCAGTCTTCAAAATATTAAGTTTTACACAATTTCCAAATGATCTTATGTTTAATTTATTTACAAAGTGCTGCGATACACAAGTAGGATCACCAGCGTTCATCGTGTAACCATTTATTCAATTACAATAAAAGAACTCGTTAAAGTAAAATAATATAAACTTTCAGCGAAGTTACGCGTCGCCCCTTTCAATAGAATTCAAATTTTGCGGCGACTTGTTGAGACCTGCACAAAGAGTAAAGCAGGGGGGGGACACTAGGAATGTAGTTAACGTCAGTAAAGATGCAGGCGATTTCTATATTTTGCTCCCGACAACATACTATTGCGTAAAGTTGACTTCCGATTACACAAACTACGTCACCAGATGTCACTATAAAATTCATATAATTTTGGTGGCATTAATATTAAAATTAAAATAAGTACGAATTAATATTTTTAATTATTATGATTTTCAATTAATTTTGCGAAAAAATAAGAGTTTTGTTAAAATGTGATTTAATTATGCTGTTTGTTTATGCTGGCAACATTGCATAACCGCCAAGACCATAGAGGTACAATGTACAATCATAATTATACAGATGAAATGGGCGAGGAGCCAGTTGACCGAACGAGATGCACTTATAGAACTTTTAGTATGGAGTAGCAGAGAAAGCGCTTTTGAAATAACCCGACCAAATTACGTAGGTTATGTTTGGTAGGTTGTCAGGAACGTCAAAAAGTGTTTTTAATTTGGTCGCATCACGTATGTTCTGTCCCTCACGGGCGCACGCGTATAGCTCATCTAAGTATATAATACTAGGTATATGGCCAAGACATGAAATTTTTTAGCTGTCACTGGAAGAGCGTAAATTAAAAATATTTTAGTGATGGTTGAGCCATTTTCTTCGTTATGGTTTGGTTATGGTGCTGGAGGAAATTAGATTATAGCCCGAATGAAAACACATGCCTGCCCTGCCCTGCCATGCCCTGTTGTGAAAACCTCCAGAAAGTGCGTTGAGTTCTGTGTTATTTTCTTATTTTGTGCAATATGGACGCTATTTTAGAGTAAATTTATTTCGTGGTAGGTATCTAATAAGTACCTACTTTTGATAAGGCACGCCACTATCGATAAATCTGCTACAATGCCTAGACTATGTGCTTGTATTGTGCGTAGTAAATTAATCATATTTTCTTAATCATGTATTTTCTTGTGTGTGAATGCTTTTTCACCACACTCGCTTTCTTTTCTATTGTTTACCTAAAATTGTACTTTCCTAGCGATAATGTGATGTAAAACATGTATGCAATAAACATATTGAATTTAATATTCTGTTTTTTCCTTTATTCCATTATTGATAACATTAACCTTTTCCACATAATGTTAGGTCTACTTGGGCGGTTTACAAGTACATTTTTTGTTTGATTTCTTGTAAATAATTAAAGGTTTTATATTTTATACTTACTTTACTCCAAAGAGTAAAGTAAGTATATAGGTAAAGAGAGCCCTCTTGAAGCATTTTATGGAAACTCATTTGAAAGAGCCATCTCTGATTCTCCGCCGATACTAAGTATGTTTGTGTGCGTGCACAACTACATATGCATCCATACGTGTACTTTCGTTCCACATAATATTAGGTCTACTCGGGCGGTTTACAAGTCCATTTTTTGTTTGGTTTCTTGTAACAAAAACCTTTAATTATTTACAAGAAATCAAACAACAAATGTACTTGTAAACCGCCCAAGTAGACCTAACATTATGTGGAAAAGGTTAATGTTATCAATAATGGAATAAAGAAAAAAACAGAATATTAAATTCAATATGTTTATTGCATACATGTTTTACATCACATTATCGCTAGGAAAGTACAATTTTAGGTAAACAATAGAAAAGAAAGCGAGTGTGGTGAAAAAGCATTCACACACAAGAAAATACATGTTAATAAGAAAATATGAATAATTTACTACGCACAATACAAGCACATAGTCTAGGCATTGTAGCAGATTTATCGATAGTGGCGTGCCTTATCAAAAGTAGGTACTTATTAGATACCTACCACGAAATAAATTTACTCTAAAATAGCGTCCATATTGCACAAAATAACACAGAACTCAACGCACTTTCTGGAGGTTTTCACAACAGGGCATGGCAGGGCAGGGCAGGCATGTGTTTTCATTCGGGCTATAATCTAATTTCCTCCAGCACCATAACCAAACCATAACGAAGAAAATGGGTCAACCATCACTAAAATATTTTTAATTTACGCTCTTCCAGTGACAGCTCAAAAATTGCATGTCTTGGCCATATACCTAGTATTATATACTTAGATGAGCTATACGCGTGCGCCCGTGAGGGACAGAACATACGTGATGCGACCAAATTAAAAACACTTTTTGACGTTCCTGACAACCTACCAAACATAACCTACGTAATTTGGTCGGATTATTTCAAAAGCGCTTTCTCTGCTACTCCATACTAAAAGTTCTATAAGTGCATCTCGTTCGGTCAACTGGCTCCTCGCCCATTTCATCTATATATGATTGTACCTCTATGGTCTTGGCGGTTATGCAAGTGTTGCCAGCATAAACAAACAGTATAATTAAATCACATTTTAACAAAACTCTTATTTTTTCGCAAAATTAATTGAAAATTATAATAATTAAAAATATTAATTCGTACTTATTTTAATTTTAATATTAATGCCACTAAAATTATATGAATTTTATAGTGACATCTGGTGACGTAGTTTGTGTAATCGGAAGTCAACTTTACGCAATAGTGTGTTGTCGGGGGCAAAATATAGAAATCGCCTGCATCTTTACTGACGCTAACTACATTCCTAGTGTCCCCCCCCTGGACCTGCATAACGGACGAAAAGCAGCATCCCTGTCAATGTCACCCCTACAAGATACGTCCCAACTTACGAAAGTATATTGACAAGAAGACAATTGAAAAGATATAGATTCTATCTTTTTATTAGAGTTAATTTTTATGTAGGTATTTTGCCTTCTCATAAGGGATAAAAAGTACTCAACACTTTTACCTCATCTTTAATATACCATTTATAATTTCACTAACAAATGGTCATTTAACAGTGTGAACGAAACGCAACGAGCCTTAGCGTTTGACGTTTGTTATCACTGTTATGTCAATCCTTATCAATAAGCGGATGATAAGCGGCTTAAATGACCTTCAAGACATAAAATAAAGTTAATTCATTCATTTGTTTAGATTAATAATAAATATGGCTAAGACAGTGATACGTGACTTACTTCAAATTTTCAAAAGCAGTGTATCTGCAGTGCTTCCAGACAACCTGATAAGGAACTCTGTTAACTACAGCCCAGTAAATCAACAGCTAGTCATATTAAATGACAAGTATGATCTTCAAAACAAGGATGTTTACGTGGTTGGTACAGGCAAGGCCGTGCAAAACATGGCAGTGGAAATAGAAAACGTTATGGGACCTAAAATCAAACAAGGAATTATAAGTGTGCCAGTTGGGAGCCTGAAACATAGACCATCAGAAATACTAACCTATTTCGAAGGAGCCAAAAACAATTTACCAGACACAAACGCCGAAAACACTGCAAGGAAAGTAAAAGATCTTGTCACAAAATTGGGACATAATGATATGCTTTTAGTTTTAATATCAGGAGGTGGCTCAGCGCTGTTGCCATTATCAAAAAAGCCTATAACATTGGAGGAGAAAACTACATTGATAAAGAAGCTAGGAAATGCAGGGGCTGATATTACTGAGCTAAATTGTGTCAGAAAAGTGATTTCAGATGTAAAAGGTGGTCAATTAGCCATTCAAGCACAACCAGCACAGGTAGTGTCATTAATACTCTCCGATATTGTTGGTGATCCCTTAGACTTGATTGCGAGTGCACCTACAACTGAAAACAAAGATGATGCATCTATGGCACTGAATATAATAAAGAAATACAACTTATTTGATGACCTTCCAATGTCATTTAAAACTGTGCTATCTGATGATAAAAAGCAACAACTATTTCCAAAAGAAAATGTAAAGAATTATTTAATTGGAACTAACCAACTAAGTATAAATGCTGCCTTGGAAGAAGCAAGGAATTTAAACTATTTAGCTCTGACATTATCAAATATTGTAACAGGCAATGTAAAAGAAATAGCAAAGGCATATGCAACTCTCGCAAAACTGGTCTGTCATTTAGTGACCGGGAAAATGAACTTGAATGAAGCAAAGGCACATATTGGTAGCCTAAACATTCCAGGATTAAATCCCGAGATAATGAATCAGCTGGTTAAAGTTGCTGATAAAGATATTTGTCTGGTTCTCGGTGGGGAGATAACAGTGGAAGTCAAAGGTACTGGGAAAGGAGGCAGGAACCAGCAACTTGCCCTTGAGTTTTCTGCACTAATTAATGAGATGAGAGATGATTTTAATAAGTTTGAAATATATCTACTCAGTGCAGGTACAGATGGTATAGATGGGCCTACAGATGCTGCTGGTGCTATAGGATATTTAAATTTAGTTGTAGATGCAAAAAAGGAAAATCTGGACGTCACTATCTACTTGGATAAGAATGATTCTTATAGCTTTTATAAAGCATTTAGGTCAGATCTTCATGTTATTACAGGGCATACCAATACTAATGTAATGGATATACATTTAATGATAGTAAAAAGATGTACATAGAAATAATTTTATTTACTCATGAAGATTTCTTCAAGAATTTAGACAACAATGAATCCTTGTCCTTATCTTTAGCTTCCTTTAGTTTTGCCGATGTAAGCACAGCTTGCTTGCATAATCCAGCAAACTTATCCTTTTTCTTTTTATTATTTTTTATCACTTTGTCCGGTTTAGTACTGGCCAGTGCATTATTTTTGTTGTTGAGTGAGAATACTTCTTTAGCATTATAATAAATACTAGTTTCTGTTTTTTTCTCAATGGCTTGTTTGGCTTTTGGTTTAGTTTGTTTAAGTGTATTGCTTGGTGCCATCACAGGGGTTTTCTCATCTTTATTATTAGAAGTTCCGTCCTTTGTAGGTTTTAGAACTGTTGTCACTGTACTATGCTTGCAGAATGAGCATATCCTTTCCTGTGAAAAATATCAAAATTTCACTAATTGGCAATTGACAATATTAATCCATGAATATAGTTCTAAAAACTTACCATTTCATTACTTTTTAATAAAGATTTAGGATTGGGGTTTTGAGCAGTTGGTTTCCGAGATTTCAATCTTTTTTTCTGCCTTTTACTGAGTCTGAGGGGTTTGACCTGTAAGTTAAAATACATAAATCACTTATCGATTACATTTTTTAAACGAAAATGCACAGAAAGTCTTATTTACCTTAATCATGGTGTCCCTTCGCCATTCAGTGCAACAGTGAGGACACCTGGCTTTGGGCGAAAAATGCTTGTCTGGTAGTCCATATCCCTTTGTTACTTGCATACATCTCATTCTAGAAATATACAAAGCATATTAACCCACTTAAGTTAGTCCTATACAACATACAGTTAAAGAAAAAGTAATATGTACTTACAAATAATGACTCCTCAATATAGAATGTGTTTTATTTCTTTCTGTTTGGAGAAGAGTAGATGCGGCATTATATAGAAATCCAATATGTGCCCCTGCCATTGTAAAACTGTGGAAAAATAATTAAAGAACCCTAAAAGGGATAATAAAATTATAACCTCAATTCCTTTTCCAGACCAAAACAAATGTCAAAAACATATGTATTTTGAATGCATCGTTAAAGCCATAACAGACTACCGCACCGCATCGCGACTGTGCCACGGATTTAGAGTTAATAAAATATAACTTCATGGACTGTGCGGTCCAAATATATCTTTCTCGCTCTAACTTATAGCTGTTTTCACCACCCACCACCTTACTCAATCGATACGTGCGCCGCACCGTACTAAAGTTGCGGTGCGGTGCGGTAGTCTATTATGGCTTTTAGTGAACGCAGCCATAAGCTAATGAATCTATCCAAGACATTTCAAAAAACGATGATTGGTAAGAGAAACAAACCAATTGTGTGAATTGTAGCACTTGCCTCAAATAGACTTCGCCATGTTTGTTTTCCCGCCAAAATCTGTAACTGTCAAGCCGACCGTCGAGTGGCTTTGTTTATTGCGCGAAAGATTGTTTTTATTATAGATTCTTTGGCGGGAACTTGAAAAAAGTTGTCGGAAAATTTTCGCTCCAACTTTTAGAATTGCGATTTATTAGTTTAAAGTAGTTGAAACTAACTTAACTTGTATATATTTAATGTAAAATTTTGTAAATAATTATAGTTAGTGTATAAACAATGGCAGGTGGCGAGGGGGGCGGGGAAAACCCGCCCACCCTCAAGCGCTCCAAAACCGACGGCCAAGGCGGCACGGACGATGGCGGCGGGGGTGAGCAATCTAATAGTGCTTATTTACCGTACTTTAAACCGGACTACAAAAGACTATACCCTGAGAACTCGGGAAAACTAGAATTTAAAGTTTTTGTCGAACATGTGGACGCAAAGGACAGATTGGGAAATAAAAGTCCAATATTTCTCAACCACATATTCACAAATGGCATAAAAGGTGTAACGGCTATACAGCGCGTAAACGCTAACAAAATTGCAGTCGTTTTCAAGCAATATAATAATGCAAACAATTTTCTAAACAACACTGCATTTTTGACCCAAAATAACATGAAGGCGTACATACCGGCGACCCAAATCGAAAAAACTGGGATAATCAGATTTGTGCCAGTCAATATCTCTAACAAGGATTTATACACAAAGTTGAGCTCTATTTATGAGATCATAGCGGTTCGCCGCTTCACGAAAAAAGTCGGACAGGATCGTGTTCCCTTACAGACAGTGAGCATTACGTTCTTGTCTCATGTACTACCGGACAATGTACAGTACGATTTATTCTCGTACAGAATCTTTGAATATGTGCCTCCACTACTGCAATGTTTCAAATGCTTTAAATTTAATCATGCAGCTAAAGTATGTAACGGAAAACAGCGTTGCTCCATTTGCTCTGGCGACCACTTTTATAAGGAGTGTGACAAACCTAATGAGTTATGTTGTGCCAATTGTAGCGGCCCCCACTTGGCAATTTCAAAAGCTTGTCCTGTAAAACTTAAAAAAATAATGGAAAAGAAGACAAACATCACATATGCTTCTAAGGCTGAAACGAGAAAAGTTGAGTTTCCGGCTTTACCTGACAAAAACAAAACTGTAAGACCTGAAAAAACCCCAAAAACACAAACGCAAAAAACCGTTTCTTCTACACCAGCAGAAACCCCTAAATTTGACATTAAAAAAGAATTGTTACAGAATACAGATTTAATGAATGCACTGGTTAGCACTCTTATAGAATTAGCCAACAAGACCGATTCTAGCCCAATCACTAATAGTTGTATTAAAGATATGCTTATTAAAAACATTAAATAATGGATCCTACACACATTCGTATTGCTCAATTCAATGTTCAATCTATTTCAAATAAAAAACCGTTGCTAATTAACTTTTTAAAAGTAAATAATATTGATGTTTGTCTTCTTAATGAAACCTGGTTAAAGCCAACTACTGCTTTTAGAATACCTAATTATAATATTTACTGCAAGTATGGTAACAATGGACGTGGCGGAGTTGCTATACTTGTTAAAAATATATACAAACATACTTTTATACAGACTAACTTTTATGAAAGTATTCAAAATGTAGCGATCTCTATTGTGACTGACTTAGGGCCTTTATCAGTTTTATGTGTGTACTGTCCACCAAACCGTCCACACATAAGGCTAAATAGACTTAAAAATATAATTGAGAAATTACCAACACCTATAATAATAGCAGGAGATATCAATGCACATCATACAGCGTTTGGTTGCGCTACTAACCAATCGCGGGGTAACACCCTGTTCGATATTATAAGTGACTTAGACTTATGTATCTTAAATGACGGAAACCCAACTACAGTTACTTACCCCAGTCGAAATCCTTCAGCGATCGATGTTAGCTTCTGCAGTGCGAGTATAGCACCTATGTGCGAGTGGCAAGTCCATGATGACCCTATGGGCAGCGATCACTACCCTACTATAGTCAGTATATTAACATCTCTTGAAAAATATCAAATAAATGATCCAATAGATAAATTTATATACACTAAAGCTGACTGGAACAAATATAAAGAGCTATCAGAAGAGGTATTCTCTAATTTTCCTTTAAATGAGAATAATGATCCTATACAATTATATGACAAATTTAGTTCTGAACTCCAATTCTTAAAGATACAATGTATTCCAAAACTTACTAAAAATACAAACTTTATTAGCAGACCGCCGGTTCCTTGGTGGAATAAAAAATGTGAGGATAGTGTCATTAAAGCCTATGAGGCATTAAAATATTACAGGGCGAATCCATCTTTAGAAAACTATATTTCGTACAAGAAACTTAATGCTCTTAAAAAACGCACAATAGCAGAGGAAAGAACTAGTAGTTGGCGTAGTTTTTGTGCTTCTTTAAATCGATGTACACCTATTGGGTTAATATGGAACAATATTAAACGTTTTAAGGGATTAAAATCTAAGCAGATAATTAAAAATGATGAATTTATAGAACCATTTATAACTAAGTTAACCCAAGGTTGTAGTAACGATCCTAGCTCTATAGAAAGTTTATTTGAAAGTAACAATGAGAATAATGAGTCTAAGTATCTTATTGAACCTTTTACTTGGGAGGAATTTGTTGTAAGTCTGCAATCTAGGAAGAATACTACCCCAGGCTTAGATGATATACCATACCTGCTTTTAAAGAAGCTGCATGTTAATGGTCAACAAGTTTTGCTAAAAATAATGAATTTACTTTGGTTACAAGGGAAAATACCTCAATCTTGGAAAACACAATGTGTAATACCTATTTTAAAACCAGACAAACCTCCTAGTGAGGCCAATTCTTATAGACCTATTTCTCTATCATCATGTATTGGTAAAGTTTTTGAGAATATGATAAAGACTAGACTTGATTGGTATGTTGAGGCAAACAATATACTGCCTCCATTTCAAAACGGCTTTCGACGAGGTAGAAGCTGTTCTGACAGCTTCATATCTCTTATATCGGATTTAAAATTAGCTAACTATAACAAGTCACATGCTGTTTGTATATTTTTAGATGTACAAGGAGCATTTGACAATGTTGATCCTACAATACTTGTTAAAGTTCTATCTAATATTAAAATCCCTGGGAAATTATGCAAGTGGATATTCAATTTCTTAGACGATAGAGAGCTATATGTAAAATTTAATAACATACTCCATGGACCACGACAAGTTTTCAAAGGCACAATGCAAGGAGCAACGCTGTCTCCTCTTCTGTATAATTTGTATACTAGTGATATTGACTCATTTGTAAATAGTTCTAATGTTAATATACTGCAATTTGCAGATGATCTTGTAATATATTCTATTAATTCAAATTTAGATGTAGCTAAAGCACATATTAATAACGCACTAAATGAACTTTATGTTTATTATAATAATTACTTACACTTAAAGATAAACCCTGACAAAAGCAAGTTACTAATATTGAGCAAGGACACAACAAATGTAAATATTGTATATAATAATGAGATTATTAGAGAAGTCCCTTCTCATAAGTTTCTAGGTGTAGTCATAGATAATCATTTAAAATTTGACCTACATGCTAAGCACATAATCTCTAATTCTGTTAGAGGTTTAAATGTTTTGAGATGTCTTGCCGGTATATCTTGGGGCGCAGACCCTCAAGTACTATCCTTACTGTATAAAACCCTTGTCAGAAGTCACTTTGACTATAGTTTTCTTGTACATATGAATACTGAACACACACATAAATTAGAAATAATTCAAAATAAGGCAATGCGAATAATATCAGGGGCAATGTGTTCAACCCCTATAAAAGCAATGGAAGTAGAGACTAAAACAATGCCTTTACCTGTTCGATGGGTGTTGTTAGCTTATAGATATTTAATTAAGATATATGCTAAAGATAATCAAAGTGTAATAAGAAGTATAAAGGGTCATCCCAGGATCCCTAAGTTAACAGCATTACTCTTACAGGTGGAAGCTAAGTTTTGTAATATATATAAAAATGAAATTTGGCCATGTTATGAAGATAGCTTTAATAGTAAACTTTTAAACATTACAGTATGCACAAAATCTATCAATAATAATACTGACTTTCTACATTTCTTCACAAATTCCCAATTACTATAAGTTATACACAGATGGTAGTAAAGCAGAGTCTCATGTCCGAAGTGCCGTGTATGATCCTCAAACTAAATTTGTACAGAGCTTTAGGTTGCACGATTTATGTTCCATATTTACGGCTGAAGCGTATGCTGTATTTGAAGCCCTGAAAGTTATAATAAGAGTGTCAGAATATAAGCATTTCTTTATTTTCACTGATTCACTTAGCTTAATCTATGGATTACAGAATAATCAATTGCATTATAAAGATAATTTTATCTTGTATAATATTAAAAAGATGTTATTACAATTGAAAAACATTAATGTAAATATAAACTTTATGTGGATTCCATCCCATACTGGTATAACAGGCAATGAAGCTGCAGATAAAGCTGCTTATTTAGGTATTAACGAATTAGATGTAAGATGTAGTACTAGAATTCCACTAACTGATTGTCAAGCTTCTGTTAAGACTGATGTTGTGAAGATGTGGATAGATATATGGACTAAAGATAGAGAGACAAAAGGAAGATGGTACGCTAGTATTCAAACCGACTTACCTGGAAAGCCTTGGTATGAGAAGATAAAGATAGGAAGTCGTAGCTTTATTACCACAATCAATAGATTGAGGTTTGGTCACAACTGCGGGCTCAGCACGGTTCCATTCTTATCCACTATCACTAAGCCCGTCACTTTCGCACTTACATACTTGTTAGAACGTGACAGGCATGGTGATAAATGATAAAAATGCGACCGTGCTACTAGGGCAGTGCACCAGCGCACTTAGCCAGATTTTCGATTATAGCCGATGGTACATGTCCTCACTGCCAGAATGGTAGCATTGCAGATGTTGAACACCTTATATTTAAATGCCAAGTGTTTGCGTTTGAAAGACTCATCCTTGCAAGTGAATTAAGTGAAGTGTTTGATAATAATGTCCCCCGCCGCCTCAACGACATTCTTAAAAACGTTGACAGTTACGTTCCGTTATACAAGTATATCAAAAATACAGCGTTGAAGATTTAAAGTGAAGTGTTTTAACAAAATTACTAGTGCATTCTCTGCCATTTAACTCTTTAAATGAAGTGTTTTAAAAATAGCAAAACAAAGACTTGGCTTAAAGGACTCGCATCCAGGCCATAACTGTTTAAAAAAAAAAAAAAAATGTTTTTATTATATGTTTGTTGCTATTAATTAATGAAACGTTAATGTTTTTATTTAAAAGTAGACTAAGTGTTCGTTTTTAACTTGTGGGATAGTGATTTAACTCGAGTTTCATCATGGATGTCGCCGACACCTATGCTACACAAAGCCAAGTGAAAGACGAAGTCGGAGTTCGTTGCCAAAAGCTCTTCCAGGACTTTTTAGAAGAGTAAGTGACAATTAATTGTAATAATCTAAGTGTTATACATAACATCGGTTTCCGCTATTTTCATTTTGCTTATGTTTCACGACACAATACTTTTTAAGGTTAGGTCTTAACCTGATATATGACACCGTAAGATTGTGAACCCGTTGGTTTATAATCTAACGTAGGTTAGGTTAGGTTAGATTATAATCTCCCTACCGTCAGTTTATAATGTACCTAGCGAGATTATAATATGACGAGTGTTTACAATTTTACGGTGATACATTTCGTTACAGGTTCAAAGAAGACAATGAAATAAAATACGAAAAACACGCTAAAGAGCTCCTTAAGCCTGAATTAAGCACACTAGAAGTCAGCTTTGATGATGTTGAGAAATACAACCAAAATCTTGCAACTACATTAATTGAGGAGTATTATCGAATATACCCATTTATTAATCAAGCCATTCTGAATTATGTGTTGAGCCTTGCTGATGCCGGCATGAAAAAGGACTTGCAAGGCAAGGAGTGCTACATTTCCTTTGTGGATGTGCCAACAAGACACAAAGTGAGAGAATTGACTACAACCAAAATTGGAACCTTGATCAGAATCTCAGGACAGATTGTGAGAACGCATCCGGTGCATCCGGAGCTGGTCTCTGGAACGTTTGTGTGTTTGGATTGTCAGACGGTGATCAAAAATGTGGAGCAACAGTTTAAGGTAATGCAACATAATTATTTATATGTAATTATATCAGATTCAGATTCTACTCAACACTGAAAACTCTGTTGATGACTCTGGATACAGGCATTATCAGTTATTTCAACTGCCTGCCTGCTTTATAAATAATAATGTTGTTTCGACGTTCATTGTCCCGATAGTTGTATCAGCGAACGGTCTAATAGCGAAGAGTCTCGACCAACATCTTGAGAGACTCTCGCTAGGTGGTTGGATCAAGGGTCATATGCAGAAAGCGGTGATCTTGGACATGGCGTGGATAGTCCGCCGGTTCCTCTCTCTGCGGCCCTGACCACCGGCAGCTTGGGCCTTGCCCCGCTACGGACGGCACCCTAGGTTAGGTTTTTTATAATATGTTTATAAGTATTTTGTATTGTCTTTGTAAATGTTTTTGTATTTTATTTTTATATCCATATTATAAAATAACCTAACTTAGAGAAGCTAAATAAATAAAGAGAATAATAATAATAAATTGAAAACAGGATTACAAAAGTTAAAACAACAGAAAATTTGTAAAGTTTTATATCTTCATTTAAATAATATGATATTTGATCACAGTACACCATCCCCACCATCTGCCGCAACCCTGTCTGTGCGAATCGACGCCGGTTCATGCTGGATGCAGACAAGTCGGTGTTCGTGGACTTCCAGAAGATCCGCATCCAGGAAACGCAAGCCGAGCTGCCGAGAGGCTGCATCCCGAGGTCCTTGGAAGTTATATTGAGAGCTGAGGCTGTGGAATCTGTTCAGGTAGGTTTTCTTTATCCCCTTGACCACCAAAGACATCTAAAGACGTGCATGATTACCACTTAATATTAACCTTCATGAATTCTCATAAGGTTTATTATGAGTAATCTTTCATATTGTCTACATATATTGAAATCTTGAAACTTGACATTTCCGCCAGGCAGTTATTTAATGGGGTTGGCCGGTGGAAGTATTTAGCAGATGGCGCCAGCTTGCCCTGTCAATCCCTAGAATTGTGTCAAATTTTTATTTTTTTAATGCCCTGGATGCCAGCCCTTTAAGTCAAATCTCATAGAAAAAGGGGCAAGGGGCTAGTCATAAAATACGCCATTTCAAACGTCATGACGTAGGAGGAAACGGGGTCATTCGAAGCATGATTTTTGGATGATTTTAGGGGGGGGTGTCAAAAATCGACAAAAATAGATGACGTAATATATGAACAGCCCCCAAGCTATGATGGCGCCATCTATTCAAACTTTTGACAGTTGCCAACTCCATTGAAGTTAACCAGGACATCCTCTGCATTTGCCATTCAGAATCTTTCTGCCAGTACCCATTGATTCTACAAGCATTATGCCCCCTGACTGCCACTGTCTTAGTATTTCAACCATAGACTAGGAATCCTCTAGACTGAGTTTAGAACAATTATTTCATGAAACCGATGCTGCCAAAAATACGGGGGTGCGGGGGGACGAGGTGAACGAATCCCGTGCCGTGATTGGTCCGATCAAAGACAGGGACCAATCACGGCACGGGATTGACTCGAAGATGGAG
The DNA here is from genome assembly GCF_948474715.1 of Cydia amplana. Classification (NCBI taxonomy): domain Eukaryota; kingdom Metazoa; phylum Arthropoda; class Insecta; order Lepidoptera; family Tortricidae; genus Cydia; species Cydia amplana. Next base: position 6,911,487 of record NC_086088.1, read on the forward strand.
TAAAACTACCGTATAAGTGGCAGAGGGGGTAGCGTTACTATGCTCAGTCTAGAGGATGTCTTGTCTGTGATTTCAACATAAGCCTTTTTTTAATTTTCATAGGCAGGAGATCGCTATGACTTCACAGGCACCCTGATAGTGGTGCCGGATGTGGGCTCTCTGTCCATGCCTGGCGCTAAAGCTGAGCTGACGACACGGACAAGACAGAATAATGAGGGTCAGATGGAGGGCATCAAAGGTCTCAAGGCTTTGGGGGTCAGGGAACTGCATTACAAGTAAGAATTCTCACATAATTTACAATCCTTTGTCTTACTGGTTTGAAACATAAAGTTTAACTAGCCTGACCACTTAAGTGATGAGGTGAGCTAGGGTTTCAAGGCGTTAGCCTGGATTGCTAAAGACGCCGGTTCGAATCCGGCCTTCACCACTGGAGGGGTTCGTCACTTTTTTTTATATGACATCTGTTTCAGTAAGGTTTCAGTTTATAAATCATATAAGTACATTAAGTACATAAACTTTTTCTGGCATGCTTGTTAGAATTGTCAAAAGAGGTTTGACGCCAGAGTACTGGCCGTATTTTGTTTATCCTGTGTTTTAAAATACTCTTCTATCAAATGTCGTGCGTAACTGTCTGTTTTTTTTCTTGTTCTTTGTCAATATTTTTACAATAATAAATTAGATCTAATTTATTATTTACCATCTTTATTATTTACAATATCAATGGGACTACTCTCTGCGTTACAAGTTAACGATGTTACGTGTGTGATAATATCAATGCTGGCAAAACTCAATTCGTCAGTTTTTAGTAGAAGTAGTAAGACTAAGAAGTAGATGAATACGGTAAATCATAATTATGACATCTAAACCTGAAGAAGATGGTGATAATACCCCATACCAGCGTCTCCTGAGCGTCAGCGTCTAGTCAACTACAACTCTATTATGGCTGCTGCTCGACGCAACGTTGGCGCAACTGCGCAGTGACGCTCTTTTCCATAGCGCCGACGTCGCCAACTCTCAAAAGACGCCAGTGTGGCCCTATCTTTCTAAGGCTACAGCACAATAAGCACATCACTCTTTGAATAAACGTCTTTTATTATTATTTCCTTTATTCATTTTTCGTCTTAAGTTAGGTTTTATTACAATATGGATATAAAATTAAAATATAAAAACACCAAAAGAATATAAAATTATTATACACATACATATAAAAAAACCTACTATTATTATTCCTTTATTTATCTTTCCTCTTACGTTAGGTTATAATATGAATATAAAAGTAAAATATAAAAACACTTACAAAACAATAAAAAATACATATAAACACATTATAAAAAACCTAACCTAGGATGCCGCCAGCAGCGGGGCAAGGCCCAAGCTGCCGGTGGTCAGGGCTGCAGAGAGAGGTACCGGCGGACTATCCGCGCCGTGTCCAAGATCACCGCCTTCTGCATCTGGCCCTTGATCCAACCACCTAGCGAGAGTCTCTCAAGATGTTGGTCGAGACTCTTCGCTATTAGACCGTTCGCTGAAACAACTATTATTATTATTATTATCACTTATCTATATTACCCTTCCAGAACGGCATTCCTGGCGTGCAGCGTGCAAGCGATTTCCCGGCGCTTCGGCACCGCGGAACTCGCCGCTGATGACATGACCACTGAAGACATGAGGAAGCAGATGACGGACAAGGAATGGGATAAGGTGAGCCTTAGCTTAGCTTTATTTGACGTTCATAAGCGCGAAGCGCTGGTGGCCTAGCGGTAAGAGCGTGCGACTTGCAATCCGGAGGTCGCGGGTTCGAACCCCGGCTCGTACCAATGAGTTTTTCGGAACTTATGTACGAAATATCATTTGATATTTACCAGTTGCTTTTCGGTGAAGGAAAACATCGTGAGGAAATCGGACTAATCCCAATGCGGGCCTAGTTTACCCTCTGGGTTGGAAGGTCAGATGGCAGTCGCTTTCGTAAAAACTAGTGACCACGCCAATTACTGGGATTAGTTGCCAAGCGGACCCCAGGCTCCCATGAGCCGTGGCAAAATGCCGGGACAACGCGAGGATGATGATGACGTTCATTAGCGCATTGTAATATGCCTACTTGAATAAACTATCTTTATCTTATAATGGAGAGTAAAACTCAAAATGCAGAATTTAAGCATAACAGTTTCTTTTTATATTTCAAAGGGATTTGAAAAATGTTCATATAAACGAGTCCTTGATTACTTAATAAGGCTCAAAGAAATCACATTAACGAAATGAAGTGCGTTTGTACAGGCCTGTTTAACACTCACCTAAATATATCAGAAAATTATTAATTTAAGCTTATAGGAGCTTATTTAAAGTGTTATAGGAGAGTTGCTTATGAACAGGTTTAAGATTTCTGAAAATGCTACAAATAGTGTGTGTTTAATTTGATGAGAAAGCTTTTATTGCATCTCACGCCAAAAATACTCGTAATTACCTTGTTTTTTAATCTAAGTTATTAGACCAAAAGTAGGATTCTAACATTTACTGAAGTAATAAAAAAGAAGCAACATTGGTGAACCCACGCTCGTTTCTCCAACCTATTAGCCGTAACCAGCCGTGTCTCACTCCGCGATTTCGTCGCTTTGCTACAGGTAGCTAAAAGTACATCCGTTCGGCCCCAATTTTGGGGAAAGCCATAAGCCGCGCGTGGCGCTGTCGCCACCTAGCGGCCATATCTGCGCTGATCGTAACAGACGCGTTTTGTTATAGTGAGTCTTCTGTACTTAGTACTATTATTTATTCTGTGCCGTAACACATTACCGCACCGTTCAAGGTCACGGTGCGCCGCACCCATGAGAGCGAGTAACAGATTATCTGTCTCTCCTTTTCCATTGGTGCGGCGCACCAAGGTCGCGGCGCGATAGTGTGTTACGACTTTATTACTTGTTACAGGTATACGAGATGTCTAGGGATCGCAATTTGTACAACAACCTGATTGCCAGCCTGTTCCCGAGTATCCACGGCAACAATGAAGTCAAACGGGGCATTCTTTTGATGCTGTTCGGAGGAGTCGCCAAGACCACCATTGAAGGTAATAGTTATTTACTATACAAGTGCGGAAAAGAGGAAATTCGAAAAGAGTGGCTATAAAAAACCGGCCAAGTGCGAGTCGGACTCGCGCACGGAGGGTTCCGCACCATCAACAAAAAATAACACAACAAAACAAAACAAGCAAAAAAACGGTCACCCATCCAAGTACTGACCCCGCCCGACGCTGCTTAACTTCGGTCAAAAATCACGTTTGTTGTATGGGAGCCCCACTTAAATCTTTATTTTATTCTGTTTTTAGTATTTGTTGTTATAGCGGCAACAGAAATACATCATCTGTGAAAATTTCAACTGTCTAGCTATCACGGTTCGTGAGATACAGCCTGGTGACAGACGGACGGACGGACCGATGGACGGACGGACGGACAGCGGAGTCTTAGTAATAGGGTCCCGTTTTTACCCTTTGGGTACGGAACCCTAAAAAAACACGACCGAAGGTAGTGTTTTAAATCGACACGAGTTGCGAATTACCTACACGTATTCGCACGTGTATCGTACAATGTTTTACAGTACATATGGCCCTTGAAACTATCGACATACACACGGAAAGTGCTCTTTCCCGCAGTTCAGGAAAGTAGCACCATATCGGCGCTATACTTACTCAACCTCGTATCTGCAACACTTATTTGATGACAAAAACACCCGTATTCCGAATGAAAGAAAAGCGACATTTCCATCAAATGATTGTTGCAGATATGAGGTTGAGTAAGTATAGCGAAGATATGTACTGTAAAAATATTTATTTAACCCTTTCACTGCCAAAGACGTCAACTGCAGCCCAATATTAACCTTCGTGCTTTCTGACAAGGTTCACAATAGGTAACGCACGATAGCCGTCGCGTTCAAAGGGTTGAACAAAATTCGTAGAATATTCTACATTGCAATTAGGTCATAAGGGTGGATCAACTATTTCTTGTTGTTATTTTGTCCGGTCAGCCAAGAGACAATAGTAGTATAGTTGGTTAGAAGAGATTGTACACCACCTTCTTCTGACACGCTTGGTAGACGACCGTCTATGAAAAGAGTTTATAAGTATCACAAAAAAGCGTGTTTGGTCAATTTAAATGCCTAAAAATCAGGTTTTAAAGAGTGACCCAGGAGAACGTAACCATGGCAACGAGTGACAAGAAAAAGTTGATGAAGTTTATGGGTGACATAAACATATTTTTGATTTTTTTTTTTTTTTAGAATAACGATCATTTATTTCAGCAATAGGTTACAGATATACCAGGGGTCTCCGCACTAGGCAATGCCTGTATCGCGGGGAACCAAATTACAATTAAATATCGGAGCTGTTACATTTAGTCTAACATTTAGTAAGAAACTACTTACGACTAGTAATCTTAACTACAAATTTAGTTTAATAGCTAAGAACACAAAGAAGTGCTTGCGATGAAGTGAAGCGATTGACAGCTGTGCTTGATATTTTACTAAAGCAATTAATAAATACTCAGGCACAACTCTCCGAGGCGACATAAACGTGTGCATCGTGGGCGACCCGAGCACAGCGAAGTCTCAAGTCCTGAAGCAAGTCAGTGAGATCACTCCGCGAGCCGTGTACACCAGCGGCAAAGCTTCGTCAGCAGCCGGTCTCACTGCAGCTGTGGTCAAGGTTAGTACAATCTCTCACTTCACAACCCCCAGCGGCGACAAACGTGTGCATCGTGGGCGACCCGAGCACAGCGAAGTCTCAAGTCCTGAAGCAAGTCAGCGAGATCACTCCGCGAGCCGTGTACACCAGCGGCAAAGCTTCGTCAGCGGCCGGTCTCACTGCAGCTGTGGTCAAGGTTAGTACAATCTCTCACTTCACAACCCCCAGCGGCGACATAAACGTGTGCATCGTGGGACCCGAGCACAGCGAAGTCTCAAGTCCTGAAGCAAGTCAGCGAGATCACTCCGCGAGCCGTGTACACCAGCGGCAAAGCTTCGTCAGCGGCCGGTCTCACTGCAGCTGTGGTCAAGGTTAGTACAATCTCTCACTTCACAACCCCCAGCGGCGACATAAACGTGTGCATCGTGGGACCCGAGCACAGCGAAGTCTCAAGTCCTGAAGCAAGTCAGCGAGATCACTCCGCGAGCCGTGTACACCAGCGGCAAAGCTTCGTCAGCGGCCGGTCTCACTGCAGCTGTGGTCAAGGTTAGTACAATCTCTCACTTCACAACCCCCAGCGGCGACATAAACGTGTGCATCGTGGGACCCGAGCACAGCGAAGTCTCAAGTCCTGAAGCAAGTCAGCGAGATCACTCCGCGAGCCGTGTACACCAGCGGCAAAGCTTCGTCAGCAGCCGGTCTCACTGCAGCTGTGGTCAAGGTTAGTACAATCTCTCACTTTTATAATATTCCTGATGGTAAAAGCAATCTCCGTGGCCTATAAACGCCTGCAACACCAGAGGTGTTACATGAGCGTTGCCGACCCTAACACTCCGCACCCTTGTTAAGCTCTGGAAACGTTCTTGTATGAAAATTCTATTTTTTGACGCTACTTACTACTTGTACTTTGCTACTTAAAAACAGTAAGCAAAATCGCATTTTGCTCACTGAGTGCCACAAAATGAGCAAAATGCGATTTTACTCACTCAGTGAGCAAAATGCGATTTTGCTCACTGTTTTTAAGTAGCAAAGTACCCTTGTTGGAGCTGCTGATGTGAAAACTTAATTGTTGGTATATCTTAAGAAAACATTAGTGAATAGGTAAGTGATGAAGAAGGAATACATTTTTCGGGTTCTCTAATATGTTCTCACTGCTGAGGTGAAAAGTTTTGTGAACTACACGAGATCAAAGTTATTTACATCTCGTGCACTTTTGAGTCCCTTACTACGCTCAACTCTTTCGCTTGCACGGGACTCAAAATAAGCACTCGAAGAAATATCAAACTTTGATCTCTTGTTGTACAAATAACTATTTCATCCCCAGGACGAAGAATCGTTTGACTTCGTAATAGAAGCTGGCGCGCTCATGTTGGCGGACAACGGCGTGTGCTGCATCGACGAGTTCGATAAGATGGACTTGGCTGACCAAGTCGCCATCCACGAGGCTATGGAGCAGCAGACCATCTCCATCGCCAAGGTACCTGAGATGCTGACGATGATGGTGATGTATAGGAACGCTCAACAAAGGCAGGCTGTAGACAGGGTTCGAAATTATCCAGATAATTATATTCTAACCCTGGCTGTTGATCGTTTGTCGTGTTCATTTGGTCATTTCACCCAATGAACAATTAAGTCCTACATTCTTAGCATTCCTATACTGTTCACTAATTCACTAACTACACTAAACGCTTTCTAATGTCTACTTATGTAGACTGCATATTAGAAAGCGTGAAATGACCTTTAAATCATAAGATTCACAACCCACATAATCACAAGATTCACAGTAGAATAGTGCATTCAAAGATTCCTGATTTCTATAACTGACGCCTTGTGCTGTAATTTGGGGGCTTCGAAACTACGGCCCGCAAATAGAACCTAACCCTAAAATCCATACAAGGAAGCGGGACGTCTGGTTACGACCACGGTCCTCGAATCAAAAGTTTGGAGACGCTTCTTGCTCTATAAATGCCAATACTCAGTGTTAATTTAAGTTAATTCCCCAATGTTTCTAAGGGTGGTATTCCACCTGTCCAATATGTATTTGCGTCTCACATTGTGCTCAGTGAGAGAGTGAGACGCAATGCATATTGAACCAAGAAATTGGACAGATGGAATAGCAACCTACATTATTTTGTTCTATTCCCCAGGCCGGAGTTCGAGCCACCCTAAACGCGCGCACATCCATCCTCGCGGCCGCAAACCCCATCGGCGGCCGGTACGACCGCGCCAAGTCCCTCCAACAAAACGTGCAACTGTCCGCACCCATCATGTCCCGCTTCGATCTATTCTTCATACTTATAGACGAGACCAGCGAGATGGTCGACTACGCTATCGCGAGGAAGATTGTGGATCTGCATTGCAATAAAGAAGAAAGTTACGATTGTGTGTATTCTAGAGAAGATCTGCTGAGATATATTGCGTTTGCTAGGAGCTTCAAGCCTATTATTACCGAGGTAAGGATTGTTATGTTATTTAGATTAGCAACTCTCCGTAGCCATCATGTCTCGCTTCGATCTATTCTTCATACTCATAGACGAGACCAGCGAGATGGTAGACTACGCTATCGCGAGGAAATTGTGGATCTGCATTGCAATAAAGAAGATATATTGCGTTTGCTAGGAGCTTCAAGCCTATTATTACCGAGGTAAGGATTGTTATGTTATTTAGGTTTGCAACTCTCCGCTCCCATCATGTCCCGCTTCGATCTATTCTTCATACTCATAGACGAGACCAGCGAGATGGTAGACTACGCTATCGCGAGGAAATTGTGGATCTGCATTGCAATAAAGAAGATATATTGCGTTTGCTAGGAGCTTCAAGCCTATTATTACCGAGGTAAGGATTGTTATGTCATTTAGGTTTGCAACTCTCCGCTCCCATCATGTCCCGCTTCGATCTATTCTTCATACTTATAGACGAGACTAGCGAGATGGTCGACTACGCTATCGCGAGGAAGATTGTGGATCTGCATTGCAATAAAGAAGAAAGTTACGACTGTGTGTATTCTAGAGAAGATCTGCTGAGATATATTGCGTTTGCTAGGAGCTTCAAGCCTATTATTACTGAGGTAAGGATCATTTTTCAGATTTAGCTACTAGCAGACCCCCTAGTCCTCTGGTGAGATCCGTGATATTTGACTCGACTGCCTTCCCCAACCCAAAATCTTACTTGAGAACTTTGATAATGCTGTTTTTAGTTTTAATCTTTAGTTTGAAATTTTACATTTTCAAAAAAAAGTACGTAATTTTTGGTTCGACCCCAAATTTATATTTTAATACATTTGTTCTTAGTTTATTTTTTGGCTTATTTTCACTTGGCTTGGTAGAGATAAATTGACAGTCAGGTTTCGCACCTCTTTAACCCTCCAGCGCACACGTACTCGCCCTGTAATACTAATGATTTTGGTAAGAGAAAAAATGAAAAAGGCGCGTCTAATTTTAAATTTTAAAATATAAATGTGTTCCCAGGATCATAGAGAAAAAAATACATAGAGTGCTCACTCCATACATCAGCTTTAGTACCAAAAAGACTATTAGCATCTAGTATCGAGTAGCGGAACTATCAGTACTGCTACTTGACAATAGATGTAGCCACCGACCGGAAAGTCTTATGCTGTTGAGATAAGACTTTCCGGTCGGTGCTACATCTGTTGTCAAGTAGCAGTACTGATAGTTCCGCTACTCGATGCTAGATGTAGACACTGAAATTAATAGTCTGAACCAGGGATGTTGCGGATGCAGATTTTTTGACATCCGCGGATGCGGATGCGGATATTTAAAGGCTCACATCCGCGGATGCGGATGTCAAGATTAGGTACTTATTAAACGTCAAATATTACATTTTTAGTATTTTTTTATTAAAAAAACAAAACGTTCAGTATTTGAGCAAGAATATAGGTGCGCTATATTTAATAAACAGTAACTTGGCCGACTTTTCTGGATCTAGACGATTTCGTTACAGGTAATGACGAAATTACCTAGCACTTACGCCGCCGCTAAGACGTTCCTGTACCGACTTGTTCGACATCCGCATCCGCATAAGCTCCGCATCGATTTTATGCGGATGCGGATGCAGATGCGGATGTTGAAAATAATGCGGAAGTTCCGCGGTTGCGGATGCGGATGCGGATGTTCGCAACATCCTTGGTCTGAACTGATGTATGGAGTGAGCACTCTTGTCTTACTATATTTCTCTATGCCAGGATGCAGGCAAGCTCCTGGTGGAGTACTACACGACGCTGCGGCAGCGCGACTGCGGCGGCGCGTGGCGCATCACGGCGCGGCAGCTCGAGTCCATGATCCGCCTCGCCGAGGCGCTCGCCAAGATGCACTGCAGCGGACACGTGCAGCCGCGGCACGTGCAGGAGGCACACAGGTAACCTGTACACTAGTGGAGTACTACACGACGCTGCGGCAGCGCGACTGCGGCGGCGCGTGGCGCATCACGGCGCGGCAGCTCGAGTCCATGATCCGCCTCGCCGAGGCGCTCGCCAAGATGCACTGCAGCGGACACGTGCAGCCGCGGCACGTGCAGGAGGCACACAGGTAACCTGTACACTAGTGGAGTACTACACGACGCTGCGGCAGCGCGACTGCGGCGGCGCGTGGCGCATCACGGCGCGGCAGCTCGAGTCCATGATCCGCCTCGCCGAGGCGCTCGCCAAGATGCACTGCAGCGGACACGTGCAGCCGCGGCACGTGCAGGAGGCACACAGGTAACCTGTACCATTGAGAAATATAGTAAGACAAGAGTGCTCACTCCATACATCAGTTCAGACTATTAATTTCAGTGTCTACATCTAGCATCGAGTAGCGGAACTATCAGTACTGCTACTTGACAATAGATGTAGCACCGACCGGAAAGTCTTATCTCAACAGCATAAGACTTTCCGGTCGGTGCTACATTTATTGTCAAGTAGCAGTACTGATCAGGGATGTTGCGAACATCCGCATCCGCATCCGCAACCGCGGAACTTCCGCATTATTTTCAACATCCGCATCCGCATCCGCATAAAATCGATGCGGATTTAATGCGGATGCGGATGTGGAACAGTTCGGTACAGGAACGTCTTAGCATCGGCGGAAGTGCTAGACTGCTAGGTAATTTAGTAATTAGCCAAAAAAACCTATTAGAAATTAGCAGTCAAGCGTGAGTGGGACTTATTGTACGGAACCCTTGGAACGCGAGTTTGACTCGCACTTGGCCGGTTTATTGAAATAAAAATTACTAAAATGTAATATTTGACGTTTTTTATGTACCTATCTTGACATCCGCATCCGCATCCGCATCCGCGGATGTGAGCCTTTAAAAATCCGCATCCGCATCCGCATCCGCGGATGTCAAAAAATCAGCATCCGCAACATCCCTGGTACTGATAGTTCCGCTACTCGATGCTAGATGCTAATAGTCTTTTTGGTACTAAAACTGATGTATGGAGTGAGCACTCTATGTATTTTTTTCTCTATGCCTGTCCACTAGCCACAGACAATCCAACCTCTAGACCAGGGATGTTGCGAATATCCGCATCCGCAACCGCGGAACTTCCGCATTACTTTCAACATCCGCATCCGCATAAAATCGATGCGAATTTAATGCGGATGCGGATGTGGAACAGGTCGGTACAGGAACGTCTTAGCATTGGCGTAAGTGCTAGACTGCTAGGTAATTTAGTAATTAACCAAAAAAAACCTATTAGAAATGAGCAGTCAAGCGTGAGTGGGACTTAATGTACGGAACCCTTGGAACGCGAGTCCGACTCGCACTTGGCCGGTTTTTTTGAAATGAAAATTACTAAAATGTAATATTTGACGTTTTTTATGGTAAAGATAAAGATAAAAGATAGTTTATTCAAGTAGGCATAATTACAATGCGCTTATGAACGTCAAATAAAGCTAGATAAACCGGCTCCAACCCTACACCTCTGCCCCGAGAAGATTTAAATCCCCCCTCAATTGGAGGAGGGTATCCCAATATGAGACCGGCAACAAACTCGGCGGGACACATCTTTACGGCGGGGTACTATCTTGACATCCGCATCCGCATCCGCGGATGTGAGCCTTTAAAGATCCGCATCCGCGGATGTCTAAAAATCGGCATCCGCAACATCCCTGCTCTAGACATAGCATAGTCGCGCTACCCCCTCTGCCACACATACGGTAGCATTACTCCATCTTCGAGTCAATCCCGTGCCGTGATTGGTCCGTGTCTTCGAACGGACCAATCACGGCACGGGATTCGCTCACCTCGTCCCCCCGCACCCCCGTATTTTTGGCAGCATCGGTTTCATGAAAGAATAGGGATGTTGACATGAATCGCCATCGCCAATATATAACATGTTATGTTTTTACCATAGCAGGGAATATTAGAACGCGGAAAATCATATTTTGCAAGTGTAAATATGCGTAATAAATTAATTAAAAATAATCAAAAGTATTTAAAATAATGCCCAGTATCACGTGACTGCAAACGCCAATCGGAGCGCGTGACGTAATCACAGTGGAATCACCAAAGACAAGTTATAAAACCTGCCTAAGTGTCTACAGATTATCGTACCGAAATGCGATCTTGGTGCGGTGCGGCGCACGAATCGATAGTAAGGTGGTGCGTTAAGGGCGCAGCTATAAGTTAGAGCGAGAAAGAAGGTCGCTGTCCGATGCGGTAAGGCTTTAAAAAAAAATTGTCAGTTGCCATATAAAGAATTTAAAAAAATGACTGACAGCAGTTTGTTTAAAACGCCGTTACGTCATCAAGGTCACGTGACAGTTTGGAGCGTTTAGGCGCGAAATTTAAACACGAAACTTATTATACATGTTTTTTTATTCAAAATTAATGAATATATTTTTTTAATATTTTTTTCTGTAATTATTTATTACGTGTCTATCTACAAAATGAAACCAATTCCAAAAAATTGTCAACATCCCTATTGGCCTAAGCTCAGTCTAGAGGTTGGATTGTCAGTGACACTAGCCCGGGGGTCGGCTAACTTGGTAGAGTACTAAACGACCCTCAGACGGCGCGACGGTGGCGCCGGCGGAGGCTGGCGTAAACCAGCCATGATCCGGCTGAGGCCCGAGCCAAGTGCACTGCAGGAAGCATACATATCCTAAAGACTGCTAGACAAAACTGTTGTAGACTCGTCCGACATGTTTCGTAAGGGGCTATTCATAAATTACGTCATTTCAAATTAGGGGGGGGGGAGGGGTCTGGATATCGGATGATACATGACGTAGTAACTGGGTCATTCGAAGCATGATTTTTGGATGATTTTAGGGGTCAAAAATAGATGACGTAATTTATGAACAGCCCCTAACTCGAATTCGACTCCAAAGTCTGACGAATGCTAAAAGTATAAGGTAAGGGCTCATTTAGACGGTGCTTGAATTCGTATATAATTTTAGTTACATTGCGGACTATTGAGGCATAGAGAAAAAAATACATAGAGTGCTCACTCCATACATCAGTTCAGACTATTAATTTCAGTGTTTACATCTAGCATCGAGTAGCGGAACTATCAGTACTGCTACTTGACAATAGATGTAGCAGTACTGATAGTTCCGCTACTCGATGCTAGATGCTAATAGTCTTTTTGGTACTAAAACTGATGTATGGAGTGAGCACTCTATGTATTTTTTTTCTCTATGATTGAGGTCACATTCATTCAACCGACCGATCAAATGACGCAATGTAATGAAACTCGCATGCGAGTTCTCGCACCGTCTAATTGAGCCCTAAAACTTGCAAAAATTCTGTAATTAGGTCAAAAAACTGTATATACGGATCTGTATTGAGTGGTCTTCTTGCTTAGGTGAACCAGGATCTATTGAGGGTGCGCCATGTTGCGGAATTTCACTGGAACTAATTTTTTTATACTACACTGAATTGTCACCCTATACATGAGAATAACAGCGCCCTCTTGACAATTATCATATATTACTGGTCAGGCTATACTTCACTTCTTTGCTTCACATTCAATCTCCAAACTATTTATTATTTTTATTTATTCATTTGAATGTCAAAAATAATAATAGTTTATTGTTTTATTGTCAGATTGCTGAATAAATCCATCATCCGAGTAGAACAACCCGACATCCATTTGGATGAGGATGAACCCCAATACGAGCCTAGCATGGACCTCGACCAGGACCTACCCAACTGTACTAATGGTACAACAGGTGCGTTCAATATTCACATTACAATACTTAAGCTTTGGATTCCTCCGAAAACGGTGCCGTCATATGACGGCCGTCATATAGCGGCAGCAAAAGACGGCCGTCTTTACGGTGGCGACATGTGGAAAGTACCACGGCGTCATAACACACCGTCATCCACCAAGGTCAAAGCGGCAAATTTGAAAAATGTAGGCGCGATGGGATAACGTCCCATAGAAAATTTGAATTTCGCGCCTTTTCCTTCTGACAAGATTTGCTTGATCATCTATAATTTACTTGGAGGATGAAATATCATCAGAAGAGGAAAATAATCGTAGTACGGAATCATTTATTCAAATCTCGTGTCATTTATTCAAATCTCGTGTCATTTATTCAAAATGGCGTCACCGCTATCTAATAAAACGTTCACGAAACTATCGACAAGTACAGCTACCATCAGTTTGGCACTGACATAAACGCCGTCGAGAACGTAATTTACTTTCTATACATCTCGCTCGTACTCGCATATTAGTACAAACGAGATGTATAGAAAGTAAATTACGTTCTCGATAGCGTAAATGTCAGTTTTGACACTGTCAGTGACTCATGGTACGGGCTCTGGTCATGACGGCCGTCATCTTACGTTACGTTGACAATCAACGTAACGTAACGCCGTCTAGGAAACCGCGCCATCTTGTTTACATGGACAACGTTCTAGTGACGTCAGTCAACGCTATATAGCGGCCGTAATATGACGGCACCGTTTTCGGAGGAATCCAAAGCTTTACAAAAAGAAAATTAAAAAATTTGGCGCTTTTGAATTTGTAACTTACTTTTATTTCGGAGTTCAAGACTCGAATTCAATTTGTACTTGTACAAAGTACACGGGGACATACGAGGTTTGTACAGCTGAATAAAAAGACCGGCCAAGTGCGAGTCGGACTCGCGCACGGAGGGTTCCGCACCATCAACAAAAAATAGAGCAAAACAAGCAAAAAACGGTCACCCATCCAAGTACTGACCCCGCCCGACGTTGCTTAACTTCGGTCAAAAATCACGTTTGTTGTATGGGAGCCCCACTTAAATCTTTATTTTACTCTGTTTTTAGTATTTGTTGTTATAGCGGCAACTGAAATACATCATCTGTGAAAATTTCAACTGTCTAGCTATCACGGTTCGTGAGATACAGCCTGGTGACAGACGGACGGACGGACAGCGGAGTCTTAGTAATAGGGTACGGAACCCTAAAAACAGTAAAGACGACCCTGACAACAGGTGGCTTACTAAAAAAGATTGCTAAAGAACGATTACTTGTAGACTAATTTCGAGTGCGGAAAACCATTTGACAACTATGGTGAAAGAGTTTTGGAAAACAGCAAAATACTGAGTGGTCCAGATGGTGCAATGAAAGCAAGAATGCAATGGTGTAAGGAAACCGTAGGTCTATAAGAGACCGTTTGTTTCTAAATAAAGAAAGACTTGTGTCTAATACTGAACTTTAATTATATTAAAAAAAAACAAAAGTAATTTGCCGTTTGACAAGAGCGTGGTAAAATATTTGGCATCACTTTTACTGTGGACGAGTTTTCCATTGTTCAGTGTACCACTTTTACACTTGAAACTAAATTAAAAGCCAACAGGAGTGGTCATTTCTCCATACAAACGTACTCGACTGTTTCCTCCGTGGGTTTTAAAGCTAGAGCAATGATTTTTTCAACACAGATTAATATTGTCAATATCTGTGTCGGACCGTTTTGCTTTTTTTGATATTTTTGTTTTTTAATGCGCTAGAGCCCTTCAAAAATGGCCTAATTGACTATGCCGCAATGCTATTCAAAACTGACATCAATTAGTCAAAAAAGCAAAACGGTCCGACACAGATAATATCATAATCATTTAGATTTCCAAATTTGGTTATGATTGGTTAAGTTTTGGAGGAGGAAACAGTCGAGTACGAAACCTCGATTTTTGATATTTTTACGCAGGATTTTTCGCCTTGTCCTTATCGCACTAGTTTTAGGATCCGCTTCCGTTAGGGAGACGGGTATATTTACCTAAAATATTTAAATCTTAGCTCCTGTTGGCTCTTAACTAGGTAAATCATTTTATTAAAAACATTTCCAGAGACGCCAGTCAACGGAGACTCGGGCAAGAAAAAGCTAACGCTGTCCTTCGAGGAATACAAAACGCTCAGCGACATGCTCGTCGTGTTCATGAGGAAGGAAGAGGCTGAGGCGGAAACCAGAGGTGGGATTTTTTAATAGTTATTTGTACAACAAGAGATCAAAGTTTGATATTTCTTCGAGTGCTTATTTTGAGTCTCGCTGCGCTCGTGAATCTAATTTAGGATCTTGAGCGTAGTAAGGGACTCAAAAGCGCACGAGATGTAAATAACTTTGATCTCGTGTAGTTCACAAAACTTTTCACCTCAGCAGTGAGAACATATTAGAGAACCCGAAAAATGTATTCCTTCTTCATCACTTACCTATTCACTCATGTTTTCTTAAGATATACCAACAATTAAGTTTTCACCTCAGCAGCTCGAACAAGGGTACTTTGCTACTTAAAAACAATGAGCATAATCGCATTTTACTCACTGAGTGAGCAAAATCGCATTTTGCTCATTTTGTCTCATTCAGTGAGCAAAATGTGATTTTGCTCACTGTTTTTAAGTAGCAAAGTACCCTTGTTCGAGCTGCTGAGGTGAAAAATATATTTTCTGGCTTTTACTGCCTTCAATTTTGCACAGAGTAAATTTGCCAATGTCGGTGTTGACTTCCACACGTGAGGAGAATATTTGGTTTATTTTATTTTCTATTTTTGAGAGGATATAGCGGTACACGGCGGGAAGAAGTTGATAACTCGAGATATTTTATTAAAGAAATTTGAACTCAAAATTAAATTGCATAACGTTCAAATTTCTTCCATTTTTTCCCGCGAGTTATCAACTTCTTCCCGCCGACATTATATCCAAACTAGACGTTCCGTCAAGGACTTTCTAAATAGCTATAGGACATTGTTTGATATCAGTTTTGCTCATTTTGTTCGTTCTGCTCGTGATGCTCTTGAAAGTAGCTCAACAACTTGCTGTTAAATAAAAAGTATCTCTCTCTCTCTCTCTCTCTCTCTCTCTCTCTAACTGCTGGGAGACGGATCAAGACAGGGATACGTGGAAAGGGAGGGAGGCCTTTGCCCAGCAGTGGGACACTCTAGCTAGACTCATATAAATAAATAATATCTGGGTGACCGAGCTTCGCTCGGAAAACATATAAAAACTCGAAAATGCGCGTTTTCCCAGAGATAAGACCTAGCTAGATCGATTTTTCGCTCCCAAAAACCCCCATGTAGCAAATTTCATCGAAATCGTTAGAGCCGTTTCCGAGATCCCCGAAATATATATCTATCTAATCTAATACCTTTAAACGAGCAATTCTTGTTTATTTATTTATTTATTTATATATATATATATATAGGGGTTTTCGGGGGCGAAAAATCGATCTAGCTAGGTCTTATCTCTGGGAAAACGCGCATTTTCGAGTTTTTTTGTTTTCCGAGCGAAGCTCGGTCACCCAGATATTATATATAAACAAGAATTGCTCGTTTAAAGGTATTAGATAGATAAATGCATGTTACAGGCTGTTTGCAACTTATTATTGTAACTTAAACATTAACCCCATGTTCAGGCAAATACATGTTATCAACTGCATAAACAAATAACACAGTAGTTACCTGTTGCTAACCGCCTCGTGATGGGATGGAAGCCGGCTCCAATTGTGGGCAGGGGCAGAGCCCCCGCTCTTCAATTGTTTCAATTTAATGTTCCGAGGTTCCTGACACTTGATACACTCACACAGAACCTTCACAGATAGTATTTTCACAATAAAACCAATTTTACAGCACCGCCATAGCAAAAACGTGCCGTCCGTCGTTTGTTTTCCGCAGTGACTAGTTTCCCTTTTCTGCCACGGAGGGAACTGACCGGCGAGTGGCGTGGCTGTCGCGCGGTTGTCGCAAGCACGGCGATTTCCCGCGCTATTTGAATTATGTAGCCGATAGACATGTTTTTATTATGCCTGAACAGATAAATGCATGTTACAGGCGAAGAAAGCTCAGGCATGAAAAAGAGCGCCGTGGTCAGCTGGTACCTAGAGCAGCTGGTGTCACAGGGAGCCATAGAAGACGAGGACGAACTTCTAGAACGGAAGACGCTGGTCGAGAAGGTCATCGACCGGCTCATGTACCATGTGAGTCTATTTTTAGGGTTCCATAACCAGGCATCGGAGTTTTTATCGCATGGTAAGACTAATAGCAAGCTATGGAGTCGACATTTGCCATAAATGTAAACTCTTATTCATACTCATACTCATGATTAATTTTATTTAATATGTAGTAACTATTTAGTAATCTGTTCTCGATTACTAAATAGTTACTACGTATATGAGTTTAATGATGATATGACACAGATATGTTTTAAAATAAATGTATGTTTTAATTGGGTGAGTTGTATTTCACAACTCAAGCACACTATAGCAGATTTTTCATAGTCATATTGTAAATCGTTGTATGGCTCTATCCATGCCAAAATTGCAGCTATTTCTGGGTTAGGCATAATAATTAATTATGGAATATTCCACAACGTATTTACCACTTACAGATATAAATAACTACTACGTTTGCAATCACCAGTGATTGACACATGACAAATACTAATCAATTTTATCAGCGGTCAGTACCTACATGACATTAGGTCTTTCGCAGCGATGTAGTTTGTATAAGTAGTTGTATGTTAAAATAATTGAAGTTATGAATTCATAATGTAATAGTAAATTTTTTTATATATAATTCGACTAAGATAATATACACGACCGACCGCTCTAAAGGCATTTTAAGATAAATGAAATATGTAAATGAGTATGAGTATGAATAAGAGTTTACATTTATGGCAAATGTCGACTCCATAGCTTGCTATTAGTCTTACCATGCGATAAAAACTACGATGCCTGTCCATAACTCAAAAGGAAAAAGCGGCCAAGTGCGAGTCGGACTCGCGCACGGAGGGTTCCGCACCATCAACAAAAAATAGAGCAAAACAAGCAAAAACGGTCACCCATCCAAGTACTGACCCCGCCCGACGTTGCTTAACTTCGGTCAAAAATCACGTTTGTTGTATGGGAGCCCCACTTAAATCTTTATTTTATTCTGTTTTTAGTATTTGTTGTTATAGCGGCAACAGAAATACATCATCTGTGAAAATTTCAACTGTCTAGCTATCACGGTTCGTGAGATACAGCCTGGTGACAGACGGACGGACGGACAGCGGAGTCTTAGTAATAGGGTCCCGTTTTTACCCTTGGGGTACGGAACCCTAAAAACGGAGTCTTTATAGGATCACTCGTGCGTCTGTCGGCCTTTCTGTCTGTACCACGACCACAGATAAGATAATGACTTGAATTTTGACAATCCTAAATAGCCGAAAGGGATAGTCACATAAGTTAGAAAGGGAATTCATAATTCGACCCTGAACCGCTGTCAAACTTCGGTTTTCTAGGAAGTTTCCTTTCTGTATGGTAGTAATTATTTATACTGTGACTGGGTTAACGGTTTAACCGGTTAACCTCGGGCTAGTGGGTTGGTGCAAGGCACTGACATAACTTACATTTACAGGACCAAGTGATAATCCCGCTGTCCACCACCGGTCTCAAGAGCACACAGAAGTCCGCGACAGAGCAAGAGGTGGAAGACGATCCGCTGCTGGTCGTGCACCCTAACTATGTCGTCGATACGTGATAGTGTTACTTAAAATTGACGCCATAGATATCATAAACGGCAGATCTGAGAAATAGAAGAAAAGAGCCTAGCAGGGACCCTTCCCTGCTAGATAGAAAATATTGAAGTGGAACTTCATTTATGGTCCGTTTAAATATGACATACGCTGTGACAAGTTTCATATATCCGTCTCATTCTGTCATTTAATCGTTAAATAGGGAATATTACGCGAAACTCTGCGTAGGTGCCGCCAGTCCCACAACAAGTCACAATCTAAGGGTCTACCGCAAACGATAGTCGAAATTTTGTTATCTAACCTCTCCATCACTCTTGCATATTCGAGCGATATAGAGGCAGATAGCTGAGTTTCGATTTCGCGTTTCCCGGTAGGCCCTTTGTAAACAAACCGCCTTGATGAATCAACGTCATATTTTATTGTCTGTGAAAACTTGTCAAAAAACAGTTTAAGGTACAGTGTTTATAAGTTACTCTATGGTATATTTAAGTCGCTAGTGCTGCACTCTGGCGGCAAAACATTGCAGTACTACTCCCTATTGTCATAGAGAAAAAAATGCATAGAGTGCTCACTCCATACATTAGTTTTAGTACCAAAAAGACTGTTAGCATCTAGCATCGAGTAGCGGAACTATCAGTACTGCTACATCTATTGTCAAGTAGCAGTACTGATAGTTCCGCTACTCGATGCTAGATGTAGACACTGAAATTAATAGTCTGAACTGAGCACTCTTGTCTTACTATATTTCTCTATGCTATTGTATATCTGTCTGATTATGGTATCTGCGGCGCTGCTCTTCTTGCAAAGGAATCGACTGATGTGTTTTATAACCCTTTTGGGTTAGAAGAGCGATTTAGGTTAAACCCGCCTTTTTTAAATAATAAAACCGTTTTTACATTAGCAGTTGTTTTGTGTTAATTTGAACCTGTTTTAATAATACACTTTATTCTTCGCAATTTAGCTTAGTGGAGTTAATACTGTGTTAGCGCTTACAAACTTTTAGTTAAATGTTATAAATATATTAGACTCGTTCCTACTTGTCGGATATCGGATTCGGTTTTTAATCGGGTGTCCCAGTGGCAGAACATTGTATATGAAGCTATTCACACACCCGACACCGATTTTTTGTCGCTGCCGACAAGAAATGTCGGCTGTTGTACGAGCCTTAGGTTTACGTTTATAAATGAAACTACAAATCAAACGACATAAAAACTATAATTAAACATCAACATCTCTCAAACACCTTATACAAATCCGGCAAATTCGCTATCTGTAACATCGCCCCATTGCTCACAAAACTAGTAGGTGGTAAAAAGTTCCTCCTTATAGCTGGGAATACCACATGTTCTTGCTTCCATTGCTCTGACTTGACCGACTCTGTGGTGGTATCTGGGTTGGGCTGGGAGTAGAAAATGGCGGTTTGTCGGCTGAACGTGTCGAAACATTCCTTCTCGGAGTCCCAGTTGACTTCGGTGACGAGGCGGACGAGGTAGGTAGGTAATGCGCCCATGAATGGGGTGTGGTTGTCTGGAATTGTATGTCTTATTAATATGAGCTTAAGGTCTATATTTAAACGTAAGTAATGACCAGTTCTACTAATCTAACAGCGGTGGAGCATCCTAAAACTCTATTTTACAGTACAAAACGAAAGGAAAAGCGATCAAGGCCTCCAATTCCCAGGACTTAAATCGAACCAGTCTTCAGCTTTCGTGGCTGTCAAACTTACAGGTCACAAAAGCTGCCACGAATGGAATGAATGAGTGAATGAAAATATCTGTGTGTGTACATTAACCAATAAAATGGTGGCTTTGAATGAATGAGTGAATGAAAATATGTGTGCCAGATGTGTGCATTATGTGTTACTGTAAATCGATACAGAGGGGGGCCTATCGCGAAAACCGAAATTCGCTAATTGCCGGGATCTTTCTCTTTTACTCCAATGAAGGCGTAATTAGAGTGACAGAGAAAAATGCCCGCAATTTGCGAACTTCGATTTTCGCAGTTGTAGCCCTGGTGTCAATATTCAATATACTCTATGCACTCATACAATGAAAGTTTCGTTCATCGAATCAACCTGTACCATAGAATAAATTATAGACTAGACGCGTTTTGTTAGGAGTGAATCTTCTATACCTATAGAAGATTCACTCCTAACAAAACGCGTCTATTACGACAGACATGACCGCTAGGTGGCGCAAGTGTGAGCACAGCAGGCGTCGGTTCCATAGCGGTGCGCGACAACTATGGCTAGACACCAAAATTGGTGTGGGCCGCATGTACTCGCGGAGTGAGCCACGCCTGCCTGTACATATGCATACAAGAAACTATAAATAGGACTTCCGGTTCGAGCGCCATCTTGATAGTCACGTCTCGTGATTAATTCCTTAGTTTTTTGCCCATTAACATTGTTTAAAGTGTAATACCGAAAGCTTTTTATACAGTAAACTATGTGGTAGTGTGCAGGGAATGGAGAATTGATCTTGAAACGCGTTTAACCACCAATTTGGAGTCAACGGCCGGTAGTCCACGTGCTGCTTGTAAAGACCGGCTATTAGACATGGGTAACTCCGGAGTGATAGATAAAAAAGATATATATCTTTCTCGTTTCATGAATCACTCTTCTTGTCCCTACAAATCCGAATGTATCAGTATATCCGTACGTCTCACTCCCTCGGCGACGATTTATGAAAGCGATAAGCGAAGTCTCGGTCGCGCATCGACCGAAGTAACACGAACGAGCGACAGCGGTCGTTCGGACGGATTCGGACGCGTCATTATAATTAACTACTCTCTCTCTCTCATGACTCAAAGTCAGCAAGTGCCGATGTTGCGAGCGGGACGACTGTTACACACGGATATAAAGATATAAAAGAGTGATACATATCCCAATGAAAAAAAGATGTATAAAGTCCGTCAACCAAATCTTGTCAGTAGTAAAAGGCGGCAAATTTGAAAAATCGCGGGTTAGCAACACTGTGTTCAAATAATTCCAAAACGCGTGTCATCTGTGTTTTATCTGTGGAATGTGGATCGTGAATGACAGCCGTCACCTTATTTGTTTTCATTTGGTTTTCATTCTGAATCGTTTCTGTTTCAAGAGATATTTCTGCTGTCACCATTAAATACCAATACATTCAATAAGAATAAGCAAAGCTAAGGGGCCTACAATGTACAATCATGCTCGTTGATGGTAAACATTACTGAAACAAACAAACAAGTACTGGAAGAACTCTTTCGAACTTTTAAGATTGTGTTCAGTTTTTTTGTTTTAGGGTTAAAAGGCATAAATAAAATTAAAACGTATGCCTAAATCTATCCAACAAGACCATAAATTGTGTCCTGGAAACCGTCCATAGGCCCACATGTCTAATATTTTCAGCAATCGGTTGTGACTATTTACAAAGGTAAACCTTTTAAACAGTATTAAGAGCCTTGATTATATCGCCGTTCTTTCGCAATATCTACCTAATCCATACATGTTTGTTGCAGGATTAAATCTTGCCCAATATAAGGCGTTCGTAGTAGGTAGTATCTCTTCAGACAATACTTACCTATGGCGGTTTATGTACGTGTACAACGCAACCAAGTCGAAAAGTGACCCTTATCTTATTTACCTTTAAATTAAATAAACACCCAAATATCAGTTGTTTTATTTTTAATATGTATATTGTACAATATATACCAATCAAAAAAAATACACAGGTATGTCATATTCATCCAGAACAGTACACTAATTTACATTATCAAGTGGCATATTATATTGTAAATAACAAATATATGCACTATCTAATTATCTGCATTTTGATATGATTTTATTTTAGTAAACTTAGAAGACATAGATAGGGAACAAATAGAATATAAGCACTACGATAGAGAGTTGTTTTTGATATCTTCAAATTTGTTCATCATTTTGATTAACATTGTTTTAACATCGCTTTTAAATTGTCCGTCCATGTTTTAATTTTTTTCAATAAACCGCGAGTGACAATTTGAATTGACGTACGCAGGGCGCGCTCAGCGGAAAAAAAAACTGTTGGTTCGATGTACATTGCTGCTTTTCTTAGCGCAATACTGCTCTTTGAGTGTTGCCCTACTTCAGTTTGCTTTACATTGCTACTGACAAGATTTGGTTGACGGACTATATCAATCTTTTCCCTCTACTGACACATTTCGCCCATGTCTACCGGCTATCGCTTTATAAAGAGCTAAAATCACCGTACACTGACTGTTTAATACCTTGATACCAACTTGATAATGGCGAAATAGTCCTACTGGACTGAAGTCGTAATTTTGAAAGCCATAAAAATGAAGAACAAATAGCAATTTACTTGACGTTGGCTACGGGCAACACCGCCCTCAAGTCCATTACAAGAAAAAAAAAACCGGCCAAGTGCGAGTCGGACTCGCGCACGGAGGGTTCCGCACCATCAACAAAAAATAGAGCAAAACAAGCAAAAACGGTCACCCATCCAAGTACTGACCCCGCCCGACGTTGCTTAACTTCAGTCAAAAATCACGTTTGTTGTATGGAAGCCCCCACTTAAATCTTTATTTTATTCTGTTTTTAGTATTTGTTGTTATAGCGGCAACAGAAATACATCATCTGTGAAAATTTCAACTGTGACGGACGGTTCAATGACGGACGGACAGCGGAGTCTTACTAATAGGGTCCCGTTTTTACCCTTTGGGTACGGAACCCTAAAAACTATAAATAACTCACCCAACAACAGCGGCAGCGCCAACAGTTGCCCATCGCTGCTCAGCTCCAGCGAGAAGTATTCTAGAAGCATGGTCCGCTTGCTCGTAAAAAGCTGGCACATTTGTTGCGCCATCTCTCTCATATCGCCTGCAAACATTTGAATATGAACCTTATTAACTCTACGTTTAGGGTTGGTTTTTAGGTAAACTATTGCTGAGCAAATTATTGTACAGTCGCCATCAGATATATCGGAGCGGTCAAGGCGCTCACAAATATCTGAACACGACTCTATTCAAGTCTATTCAAGTCAAGGCGTTAGAGTACGTGTTCAGATATTGTGAACACCTTCGCCGCTCCGATATATCTGATGGCGAATGTACGAGTATATTGCATGCAACGGTCTTGTATACGCAATTTAAATAGTTATTTGTACAACAAGAGATCAAAGTTTGATATTTCTTCGAGTGCTTATTTTGAGTCTCGTGCAAGCGAAAGATTCTATACTAGTCTAATTTATAATCTTGAGCGTAGCGTAGTAAGGGACTCAAAAGCGCACGAGATGTAAATAACTTTGATCTCGTGTAGTTCACAAAACTTTTCACCTCAGCAGTGAGGACATATTAGAGAACCCGAAAAATGTATTCCTTCTTCATCACTTACCTATTCACTCGTGTTTTCTTAAGATATACCAACAATTAAGTTTTCACCTCAGCAGCTCGAACAAGGGTATTTTGCTACTTAAAAACAGCGAGCAAAATCGCATTTTGCTAAACTAAAGACCAATGACTGTTCCCTGAACAATAGTTATTTGTACAACAAGAGATCAAAGTTTGACATTTCTTCGAGTGCTTATTTTGAGTCCCGTGCAAGCGAAAGATTCTATAATAGATTCACGAGCGTAGCAAGTGAATCTAATTTAGAATCTTGAGCGTAGTAAGGGACTCAAAAGCGCACGAGATGTAAATAACTTTGATCTCGTGTAGTTCACAAAACTTTTCACCTCAGCAGTGAGGACATATTAGAGAACCCGAAAAATGTATTCCTTCTTCATCACTTACCTATTCACTAATGTTTTCTTAAGATATACCAACAATTAAGTTTTCACCTCAGCAGCTCGAACAAGGGTACTTTGCTACTTAAAAACAGTGAGCAAAATCGCATTTTGCTCACTGAGTGAGCAAAATCGCATTTTGCTCATTTTGTCCCACTCAGTGAGCAAAATGCGACCTTATACTGTAGGTAATAAGGTTGTTAAACGGTTGCTTGGGTTCTTACCTAGTTCAGGGTTCCATTCTGTCTCTTGCGACGACAGACCGAGGACGAACAACTCTTCCAAAGGCAATGGATTCGATAGCTTTATCAGACCGAAGTTCTGGAAGTCGTATAGGATCGTTTCGTAGAATAATTCTTCACTGGAAAACGAGAAATATGCATCACTACACATAGTTTAATTACCCTTAATTCACGTTATATGCAA
The DNA here is from genome assembly GCF_948474715.1 of Cydia amplana. Classification (NCBI taxonomy): domain Eukaryota; kingdom Metazoa; phylum Arthropoda; class Insecta; order Lepidoptera; family Tortricidae; genus Cydia; species Cydia amplana. The sequence goes on from NC_086088.1 coordinate 6,936,258, forward strand.
GTAGCCTAAAAGAGTGATTTGAGATTATATGTACCAATCAAATCATTATTAAACGATCGTCCCAAACTAAAATGTTTGTATACAATAGTGATATAATCAAGATTTTCAATCTCATACCTCGTTTAGGCAACTCAGCTGAGTTGCCTAAACACGGTACTCGACTGAAAAGCTCTCCATTATATCACGATTGTATAAAATACTAGTGCCCGTGCTGGTATTTAATTTTACAATTGTTGATCATCTAATTTTGAATCATCTCTGGAACACTAACAATTTCAATTTCAAAATATTTAGGTAATGTCAAAATAACACATGTCAAAAAAAGATTTTACTTACGTTAACCGAGTCGTATCACACAAATACAGCTTCGTCGAATGCTGTATAAGCGACTTATGCAAATCTATACAACCAATAAATATCAAATTGGCCAAGATCTCCCTCAGGTTAGAATTGCACTGTTTTTCCACATCCATCCTTAGCTGTTTCACACTTGTCAACTTAGTTTCAGTCCGTTCGTACTTAAACGTTCTAGTTTTGAAAGATTCTTTCGGGTCTATGTAGCTGACATTGCCTTGGTCTAAAGCTGAATGATTTTTCCATTTTTCTGGCATTTTATTAATTACCACTGGTTCTTCTATAAGTGAATTTTCTAGAACTTCGTCGACTACCATTTTGTCATTATTCTCTGTTGTTTTTTCAGTTTCTTTGGCGGGCGTTTCCCTCGTTTTTTCAGTATTTTCAAGATTACTTGTGTCGTCTGTTTCTACAGGTTTGGTTCTGAAGAACTTGTCTATCTTCTGAACATCGGAGGTCACTCGGACCATGTTGTTGGGGTTAACTTTGGCGGCATCCGTTGTTTTCTTGACCATTTCTTCGACCATCGTAGCTCCAGGTAGGCGTGCCTGTAGGTGCCGTGAAACATGTTCTGATATTGTCCTTCCCTGACACATGATACATTTGCTCTCTAGACCAGTGGTTCCTAACCTTTTCAGTTCGGTTACCCCTATGACTAACTAGGGAACCTGATTTTACCCCTCCTCCCAATGGTAATAAAAAATAAAACGTGTACGTTTGTTGTATTGTTATATTAGGTTAGCTTATTACCCCCGTATAATACCAGTTTTACCCCCACGGGGGTAATTACCCCCAGGTTAGGAACCACTGCTCTAGACGGTCTTAATTACCTCGAAGCAGTGGCGAGCCGAAGACAAATAAACGTAGAAATAAACCTACATAACCTTCATATTCTATTTAATAACTATTCAAAAAACTTAGCCTGTCATAGTCAGTTCTTCGATTTTATTTTATCAAAATGCCATAAAGCTCTTAATCGCACGTACCTGCGTATGCAAGACTTACATAGAATTGCAACTCAGCATTTTACTTTCATCAGACGGACCTATACAATCTTGCACGGACCTATACAAGACCAGACACTCGCCTCTAGCTATAGTTCGTTTTTTTTAGCATTAGAAATAAGGTAAATAATCTTGATGTGTCTTTTAATTGAAAAACACATTTTAAAAATAAGTTACGGCAAATATGTAACTATTATGAATCTAATACGATCATTTATATTCTTCTGCTTTCATAATAGTTTTTGATTTTTAAAAAGCGTTTTTCAATTAAAAGACATGTCAAGATCGCTTACCTTCTTGCAAGTTCTTTCTAATGCTAAAAAAACGAACTATAGTCAATGTTCTTCGATTTTAGATTTTATCATAACACGTTAAAGTTCATTATTACGTACCTGCGTATATAAGACCCGCGTAGAGTTACAACTGAGTAGTTTGCTTTCAACACACGCCTTCAGCTTCTCAATGATTTGCTCTTCGTAGAGGAACTGTACTTCATGCTTCGTAGGGTGAACATTTACGTCCACGTTTTTGGGATCTGAAATACAGGGTGCTTCCTGTAACAGGAGCAATAAATTTAACTGTAGGCTGTACTCCTCAAACTGACCAACATTTGTTCAGCAACTTTTGAAAATTATGAATCCTTTAGACTTCCTCTTTTTCATACAAAATAAATATTGCCTTCAATGTACGCTGACATGTGTTTGACGTTGCTTGTCACGCTTTAAACATAACAAAATTTGCAATACATTGCGTATTAGAATAAACTTTAAAGTGTAATAAAAATCAAAACATGAGTTATTTTCAAAAGTTGCTGAACAAATGTTGGTCAGTTTGAGGAGTACAGCCTACAGTTTAATTTATTGCTCCTGTTACAGGAAGCACCCTGTATACTTCACGGTAGAACATTAATGTTTAAATAGTTACTAAGTGGTTCTGTGAGCTGTAGACCTGACGAACGCCCATGGCTCCGCAATTTCGAAAAAAAAAATTAATCGACAAAAAAAACATAATTATCGAATTTACTTATTAAATTTCACAAAAATCGGTTGAGAAATTAAGTAATTTTGCCCGAATTGAAACAGAGACCTTCGTTTTGTACGGTGAATATAAGATGGAATTCTTACTTCTTAAGTTAGTATTAGTACTTACCTAATTCTATACTGAGGTAGACGAAAGCATGAGAGTTCTTTGGCAAATACGTTGAGTACACAGAGTCGACCGCTTTACGAATAGCTAAAATAACAAACATAATTATAGATATAAAGGCATATAATCATTTAATTTAGGTATAAAAACATTGTGAGTGTCGTGGAACACTCTGTTGGAACTTAGTTAACACATTCAGTGTCGAAAACCCGACTATCGGGTATTTTATTATTTCGTTCCCAGACCGGATGACCCGATAGTCGGGATCGTGGTATTACAGCTTTATATGACGAAATTGTTGTGGCCTGGCCTGGCCTGGATGTCTTGTTTGGCTGGGTGGCAATGAATGTGTTAAGAAAGGCTGGTGACGTGTTCATGTTATGTTATTAGGGTTTGCACGGCGGATCCGAAATGTATGGGAAGATCCGCGGATCCGGATCCAGATCCGGATAATTTCATACATTCCGGATCCGGATTGCAAACCCTATATGTTATGTTGTTCATGTCCGTGTCCGTCATCCTCATGCTGATTTTCATTCTCATTAGTCTTATTACATATTTCGCAACAGTATGGGCTGTATGAAGCGCTGGTGGCCTAGCGGTAAGAGCATGTGACTTGCAATCCGGAGGTCGCGGGTTCAAACCCCGGCTCGTACCAATGATTTTTCGGAACTTATGTACGAAATATCATTTGATATTTACCGGTCGCTTTTCGGTGAAGGAAAACATCGTGAGGAAACCGGACTAATCCCAATACGGGCCTAGTTTACCCTCTGGGTTGGAAGGTCAGATGGCAGTCGCTTTCGTAAAAACTAGTGCCTACGCCAATTCCTGGGATTAGTTGCCAAGCGGACCCGAGGCTCCCATGAGCCGTGGCCAAAATGCCGGGACAACGCGAAGAAGAGTAAGGTGTCCTAGTATTATCTATGGTCTGTGACGGCAAAATCTTACACTTTTTTCCGCCAACTTTGTTCCAAAATTATAAATTTCTTGTTTAATTGTGTAGGATACAGGAAAACTCAACTTACATTGCGAGTCAACTAATCGATGATTGATAAACAGCAACATGACCCCCTTCTTATGAGAGTAGTTGACGTTCGTAATGTACCCGTGTACAGACAGCTTTAGCGTTTCGTCTTTGATTACCACCTCCATTAGCTCTCTGGCTATCGAGTTACCATGAATCTGTATGAAATGTAGAATGTTCAGTTAAAAATGGACTTTATTCCTTTGTAATAAGAATTTTACAAGCTGGGCTATAACCGCGAAAATCGAAGTTCGCTCATTGCGGGCATTTTTCTCTGTCACTCTAATTACGCCCCTAAGGAGTAACCCCTCTGCAGTTATAACTGAGCTGCATAGAAACTTGTTTGCAGGGGGGTCAGTTATCTCTGCAGCTTACTGTACGATGTAGATAACGTTATATGAGCGCCCCGAGCCGGCAGCTGGACCCAGCAATTGCCGCTGCCATTTAAATAGGAAATGTAAGTATTGTTTATAAGGTTCAAATTCCTTTGACTCTAGTAAGACGCATCCTCACGCCATATGATGCGAATGGGCCTTAACATTGGATGCTCCAATCTGCGAGTGGGACATCGCTATATACGTGCATATTGCTGTCTCGCTCACTCACGGGAGCGGCGTGCGAATCTACATCAATGTGATAACTGATAACCGTGTAATACTAGTGGCAAATAATTCAAATAATTAATGTACAGTCGACGTCAAAGAGATCTTTACGACTAACGTTACAAAAAATTATTTACACGACTTTATTGTCATAGCATTTAGGTCGTGTAAACATTTTTTTGTTACTTTGGCTGTAAATTTCTCTTTGACGTCGACTGTACAGTCAAGGAATTTAATTTCAATACCATTTCATATCTTGGCACAGGTCACAGTGGCAATAGTATGAGGTCGCAACTTTCATATTGATTGTCACCGTCACAAAGTACGAAATAGTACTGAAATTAAATTGTTTGACCGTATGACTGTATGACCCACATGACAGTAGACAATAATACTTACAATCCTAACATTTTCTATAACAGAAGAATTGACAGGCGTCTTCAAATCAGTTTTCTCTCCAAACTTCTTTAGCGTAAACCCAACATGGCTATTATGCACCGCATAACCACCAACCACATCCATTATGTGTGTGTATTCTTCGGTAGGGCTCCGTAGAGCTCTCTTGCGGGCTATGACGTTGTAGAATAGGTCTTCTACGGTGATTTGGGTGCCATTGTTGCCAGCACAGGCTTTTATCTGGCCTTTTAGCTTGCCGTCTTCATATGATGCCCTGTAAATACAATTTTGCTGTGTAAATGTAATAAAATTTTCACAGTTTTTCATTAATATTTTCAACAGCAAATAGTGTTATGGATGTATTCAGGTAATTCCGAATGGAAAAACACAAAAAAAAAGTGGCGGATGATTCCGAATCGGGACTCTAAAAATAATATCCGAAATTACCTTATATGAAAGATAAATTAACTTTTAACTGAAAAATGGTACTGATGCTGAGTCTACATTTGATCAAGGATGTTGAAATGCTAATGAAACAATAAGGCTGCCAGTTATCTAACAAAATCTGCACAAAAGATCCCTATGGGTCGAAGTGTCCCCCAAAAACCATAAGATAAGATACCTAACCAATCCTTTTGACATTGCACTCAAGACATACATTACTAAAGAACAAGGGTCTCTTCTGTCTTATTAACTAACTTGTATGCACATTTAGAAGCGGCAGTCTTGGTAAGTATAGTCAGATGGGCAATATGGCTGATGCTCGCCAGAGCCTCTCCCCGGAAGCCATAAGTGTTGATCGCCTGCAGATCCTCATACTGGCTCAGCTTTGAGGTGGTGAAGCGCTCACAGACAATGTCTAAGTTGTCACTCCGGATACCAGTGCCATTGTCTTGAATCTAAAAAAAAATGGAGTTATAAAACAGGTATTTGAAACACTATAGGTAAGTAGGACCAGATTTATTACGCATGCACATAGTAGATAGCAAATTTAGGGTTTAAATATAAAACTACCCGATTAGAAATTTAGTACGACCATTTAATTTTAATACATAATGCAACATACCTGCAAGTATTTTAAGCCACCAGCTTTTACAGTAATAATTATATTGGTTGATTTGGCATCCAAACTGTAATAGAAAGGGTGTGTTAATGTTTGAAACGGTTCATAAGGATTATATACTATTATTTGTTAATTTTACCTATTTTCAATAAGTTCCTTCAACGCGTTTGCCGGCCTTTGAACGATCTCTCCGGCTGCTATTCGGTTCACTACATCCTCACTAAGTTTTTTTATGATACCTGGTTCGCACATTGTTTCTTAAGGTTCAACTATGTGGTTAAAATCATGGGAAATGGGAATCTTTAGAAGAATAATGTAAAATCAAAGAATAGATCCCGAGCATTCAAATCAAAACTTAAGGTATGTTTGGTACTCAACTCAATTACATATATGTTACTGTCGGAAATGACAATCATTATAACAAGATATTAAGCGTTTTTAACAAAAGCTTGAATAACTTCGATGACAGTTAGTCAGCGTACGTTCAGAAACAGACACCGACTGTATTGAGGGATACTGCAGTATTGCGATTTTTACAGTATTTAATTACAGAAATCAAATAAAATTACACATGTTCGCTACAAAAAAGATTTTTTATTGTAATCCGTTGTAGTCTAGGTTGCTAAATCGTAATTTGAGAAAATGACTCAATTTCGTTCCGTTCTTCAATTATATATTTGAACGTACTTTTGATTTGACGGTTTGACATTTTCAATGCGAGCGATAAGCTAAATTTTGTCTTTTGTTTTAAGAGTTTATCACAAGTTTTCAATGATTTAAAGCTATTTTTATCTATATTAGAAAAGACAAACAGTGCCATTCGTTAAAATGCAGACTATGGATGTGGATAGTGATGAAGAACAGCAGCTAAACGATATAGCGCAGCTAAATGCCGCTCTAGCACAAGACGACGAGCCTTCTATCCTCCTAGGCTCGTTAAGCGGCAGCGTAAGCTCACTACACTCTCGGTCCATTCTCAGCACTTCTACTAACACCGCCGCTCAGGAACATGCAAGAATCGACTCTGCTTTAGCCCTTAACAAGCTTCTAGACGAAAAACTACGAAGACTGGAGTCAGTGCTCGTTGGCCGCTTACATGAGTGCAGACAGAGCTTAAATGACCTTCAAAAGCTAGCAGTTCCTACAGAGAAAGATCGGCAAGAAACGTTCCGCTACATAAACTGCGGTAAGCCATATTTTAAGGACAAATCAAATTTTCCAGCTCCCGATAATGAAGATACTATAATTATGAAAAAAAGCAACATGTACGACTTTTCTGAGATCACTTCAGTTCCTGGCTGGACTGCGAAAGACAAAGTAAGTTTGAATAAACTTCTTCTTGAAATGTCAATTGATTTTAAAAAGAGAGAGTTGAATTCAAAGATTGCACAGCTGAAACGCGAGAACAAAGAGAAATGGTCAAGGAAACTAGAAAGACAAGTAGATGCTATAAACAAAGAGATCAGTGCTTTAGGAAAAAAGACTTTAAAAGAATTAGCATTGCCGATAGACCAGGAGTATGACTGGGAAATAGTTGCAAATAAATTAAATAAAAGACACAGTGCTGCAGAGTACAGAATACTATGGAAAGAATTTTTGCACCCTACCATCAATAAAGACCCTTGGAAACTTGAAGAACATGCCCGCTTTCAAGATATAGTAACCAAGTACAACTTTCAAGACTGGGCTGCCATCGCTAAAGAACTGAACACCGGCAGAACAGCATACCAAGTCTTTGTTTACTACAGAACTAATATGAGCAACACATCCTGCGGTAAAAAGTGGACTAAGGAAGAGGAACAGTTTCTTCAGAGATTGATTGAATATTATAAAGAAGAAGATTACATACCCTGGGGCAGAGTAGCTTCATCTATGGAGAACAGGACTAAGATTCAAATTTACAACAAGTATTTCAGGCTTGTTGAGAAGAGGAAAGGCAGATTCCTACCAGAAGAAGATGCTGTTATATTGACATGTTTTGACAAGTTTGGACCAAACTTCAAGAAAATGTCAGAGTATCTACCAGGCCGTTCAGCCACTCAGATACGTGTGCGATACCAAGTTTTAGCTAAGAAGAGGATCTCCGCTGTCTGGACGGTTCAGGAAGATCGGCAGCTGCTTCAACTGATGGCGAACGAGGAATGTCTGACCAACTACTCCAGTGTTACCAAGCACTTCCCTGATAAAACCCGAGTGCATTTAAGAGCTAGATATATTACCTTATTAAAATGGATGAAAAGACATCCAAACTTGTCACTTGAAAACGCACCACGAAGAGGTGCTCGGCGCCTTGGCCACGGACTCGCCACTGACAACCTAAACAAAGCCACTGAAGTTCTAAAGAAGAGAATAGAAACAGAAATCGATAATAGAAAAAGCAAAAGGATCACCAGAGAATCACCACTGGAAATCATAGAAGATGCCATTATAGCCAATCTTTTAACTGAACATGTCAAACAAGAGGAGGAAAAAAAACTACATGAAATATATGATGAAGATGAAATATTTGTTCTAGATTCTAATGCTGTAGTATCAGCAATTAATCTGAATGTGTCAAATCTGCAAAAAATTATTGTTTTCTTGAGAGCAAAGTTGAAGGAGGACCTTTTCAAAAAAAGCTCATACGCTGAAAAGTACCCAGGCTTGTTAAATCCGCAGCAGGACGTAAATCTATTTCAAGTAAAAAGTTACTCAAGAAAACAACAAACAACAGCTGTTACGTTTGCTAATGCACCAGACATATGGGGAAATAACGCTTTAGGCGGCGTGACATATGTGCTTCCACCACACTATGCAACAATAACAGGATGCAGAAAGCTCATGGCTTATATCAACGCTAAGACCAAAGAAAACACATCAAAATCTGATAATATCAATCTGAATCTATTGATGAGAAAAAATCCAATTTTCAAAGAGCAAATGTTTCTCTTAATGGAGAGGTTTAATTCGCTGTTTCTGTATTCAATGCTTCTGTCAAACGAGGGGCCGGAGCGAGTAGGGAAACTGGCAGTGCCGGAAAATAAACAGAAGACTGATACAATTAAAGCTCCGCTTAATATGCTGTCTAGTGTTAGCATTCCAGGTCCATCCAAACCTTTCAGAAGCAGAGTTAAATCAGATTCTCAAAGTGACACAAATATGAGTATAGACTTGGAGCCTGACAATGATCTGACTGATAAATGTTGCGTCCAGAGAGTTGTTGTGGATGATGTGGTCAGATTTATTGATGTAGATGGTTCTAGGTCACAGAGAAAAAGAAAGAGGCAGTATGTGTGCTCTTATGATTAATTAATATGATTCTAAATGTAAAGGACCGAACAGTATTGTGAAGATTCTGAATTTATTTTATCTGTGTTAGTTACTGACTGTAAGTTAGTATAGTTTTAATATAGTTACATAGGCAATAAAAACTATTTTAGTATTTAAGAAAAGGTGTATAAGAAAATATTATGGCCAAATAAATGTTTTCAGGTAAAAAAAAAATTAATTATGTGTCCTTAACTGTAAATGATGATTTTATTATTTTAAATGTAAATGACATCAAAAAAACCTTTCTTATAATCTGGCAATTCAAACAAAAGATTAAAAGATCTTTCTATTACACAATTTGGATTTTAAAATATGTAGGTCAAGTAAACAAAGAAAAACTCAATACTATCATTTAACTAATGATGATTTAATCGATTTTATTAGTCAAATAACAGCTTCAGTTAAATTTTCATTATTTAAAGATCCAAATGGAAATAATGAATGTATCAAATGTATTTATTCAGAGCTACTTTCTTTATCTCATACAAATCCTTCCCTAGACCGCCAGTCCCGCCAGATAATGAAAAAAAAAACCGGCCAAGTGCGAGTCGGACTCGCGCAAGGAGGGTTCCGCACCATCAACAAAAAATAGAGCAAAACGCAAAAAAAAACGGTCACCCATCTAAGCCCGACGTTGCTTAACTTCGGTCAAAAATTACGTTTGTTGTATGGGAGCCCCACTTAAATCTTTATTTTATTCTGTTTTTAGTATTTGTTGTTATAGCGGCAACAGAAATACATCATCTGTGAAAATTTCAAGTGTCTAGCTATCACGGTTCGTGAGATACAGCCCGGTGACAGACGGACGGACGGACGGACGGACAGCGGAGTCTTAGTAAATAGGGTCCCGTTTTATCCCTTTGGGTACGGAACCCTAAAAAAGGAAAGTTACAACAAAAATTTATTTGAATAATAAAAATAATTTACTATACAGTATTATGTAATTGTTGGAATGTAGCAGTACAATCTTCTCAGCCTTTCTTTTCCAAGTGCTCTAAAAATCCCTTTGAACATCTCACAGACTGCTGGTAACATTTTTCAAAACCCTTGGAATCAGCATCCTGAAAAAAAAACAAATATTTACATGTTACATTCAAACGAATTAAATTTTGTCCTTATTGCATGACAATATGATTTAAATTGATAAAAATGGAATAAATAAACCACTAAACGAGTTGGTAGTAACTACTGGGAATCATTTTTCCCAGTAGTTACCAGTGGGAAAAAAAATTCCAGTAGTTACCACCTGACTGGTAACAACATGGTGGTAACTAGTGGGAATAACCCGTCTTTGTGACTTGAGATGAAAAACATAAAGGTCTAAAAATACATATGAGAAATATACTAAAACAAAATATTATGGAACTTCTTTGTGCAATATGCAGTTGCCTAATTTGCAAAAATATGTTTTTTTTTGTGACTGAAGCTAAAGTTTTTAACTTACATAATAAGGGTCTCTGATGATCCTGTCACCCTGAGGGTCAAAATCACCAAACATAAGCAGCTCAGCCTTGCAGTTCTTAGGTGCTAGTCTCTTTAGGTCCTTCATGTTTGCCTCGTCCATGCCAAAAATGTAGTCATAGTGGTTGAAGTCTTCTTTTGTAATCTGGAAAATGCTAAGTATTCATTTAAAGTTCAAAGTTCAAATTTTTATTTGCTAAAATGCACGTACATAATGGATGTTACATAGGATGCAGGTATCAGCGCATTTAGCCCGATTTAATTGTGAATCATTGATCTTTTTTTTCAATACAATTAAAATCCCTCAATATAACAGAATGGTGAAGTAATTTACATATGTATACGTACAGTGCAGTGCTATTTGCTAATAAAGTTGGGACTGTACAAAAATGGTAAAAGATAGAAGTAGGCTTTACTCCTCTCGTTCATATTCCATTCTGGTCACTGGTTGGGTGGTTCTGGTGGTGTTCTTCACAAGTAAAAAATGTCTATCTATAGAGGAAAGTAACCATTTATTATAACATTTATAACTATTAGAAATATTGTTGTTACCACTGGTAATAGGTGAGAATCACCCCAATTTATTCTGGAACATACGAACAGAATCTTACCTGTCTAGCATGATTGTTATATGGAACATTATGCTCCTTCATAGTGTCCATAGCGCGATAGTCCGGTGTGTTCCCGACATGCCAAGCGCCGATCGCGGCACTGTCGATTTCCCACTTATCTCCGATCTTCAAGTCATTCACGGTTTTCTGGAAAACTCCCTCGGCTATTGGCGAGCGGCAAATGTTTCCTAGAATACGTAATTTCATTTCACAATAAAATTTTGAGTCATGCTCTATAGCTCACAGGATACTGTTCTAACTTTTGGAGTTCATTGTGTATTTTACAGCTGAATACATACCAAGACAAATGAACAGTGCTTTCTTTTTCTCGGCCATTGTTTGTCAGGTTGTTGCACACCTAAATTAAATCTTTTTCGTTTAAGGAAAAGTAGGAAAACAGAAGTTTCCTGGGAATATAATCTTCTGAATTGAATCACCTGTCAATGTCACGCCAATGTCATTCTTATTTTGATCATTTCAGACATCTGTTTTCACACTTTTCACGCTGTAAGCATTTGATAAATTTCACTTTTCCATGGTGTTGCCGATTTCATATATACGCTCATTCTTCATTCAGTCAGTCATGAGTCAAGTACGTCGTACGTCATTCAATTCATTTCATTCACTCAATTGTCAACCAAGGCGATGATGCGGATGCGATCGCGGTTGTTTATTGATAAAATCATGATTTTTATAAATAGCGAAGAACTAAATTAAAGCTCATAAAATGTACGACTTGAAAGCTTGTACAGTTTGTTTCAGTACAAATGTTAACCTTTACAACATGGACTCTGGCATGTTACGGCAGGAATTCAACTTGATATCTGGCCTGAAGGTATATATTTCGCTTGGTTTTCTGGTATTTCCGCTAAGGTTTTGTTTAACATTCCTATGTAATGATATTTATAAGTGAAGAAAAGTATAATACTGTTTCCGAAATCATTATACATTATTTTTTTCATGTTTTCAGACTGCTGACTGCTCCGGTTTGTCCAAATATCTGTGTGTCGAGTGTTCAGCGTATGTGAAACGTTTCGTAAAGTTCCGTAAAAAATGCCAGCGAGCCCATTTTACGCTGCGTGAACTCCAGCTAAGGAATAAGGAGGTCAGTCAAATTATATTCTGTTCATTCACTTTTTTTTTTCAAAATGCTGGAGCCCCATTGTCCATGAGGTCTACAGCTCACAGAGCCACAAATTTTAAGGTGCAGGAAAGAATATTTACCTACTTATTTTTTTAGCTTACAATTTCTTATTTATTTCAGATCAGCATACATAAACTTGAGGCTATAGACAGGGGGCGCTTGGACCTAAAACCTTCACTATCCTACATAGACATAAATAGGACAAATTACGAAGAAGCATACTCCCAATGGACCAGAACTAGCCGACTAGGAATATACTACGGTGACATAGTGCCAATCATCCACCACAGTACGTACACTACCCAAGTTATACATATACCGAAAAAACAAGAAACAATACAGCAAGAAGTTAAGGTAGAGGAAGTGCCGCAAACAAGTATAGAACACCAAGATTTAGAGCAATCAATATCAATAGTTAAAGACGATGATTACTTTGATAATAATGATAACATTAGTGATAAAAATTCTGACGAAGAGCCCCCGCCCGCTAAAAAACCTAAAGGTAAAGCAAAGAAATTAGAACCGGAAAGCTCAAGTTTAGATGAAGAGTATGCTAGTATGGTAGCTATATCAGACAAGGAGGCGCAGGCAGCGGTGGATGTGTACAGGCTGTTTAGTCACGGGACATTCCGGTGCAAGGTGTGCAATAAGGGATATCATACTCAGCAGAGGCTGACTGCTCATTTAAGAATGCATGATCAGGTGAGAAACCACTACATTCTTCTTCTTCAATCGGTCACTCAAATACTGAGGATCCTGACTTCATGTCCTTCTGTTGAAGACCAGGTTCCTCCATAGGGTTCTGTTCCGGGTCTATTGTTTCCCATAAGCTTTTAAGTCGTAATAATAATGTATAGTTTTTCGCATTTTCGTCATAATTAGGTTTTTCTCAGAAACACGTAACTTTTCAGGATTGCCATAAAACAAACCTAACCTAAACTATTAAAGGAAAACCCTGAAAAGTTATCATTACATTTTGACTTTCAATAATTATGTCAAACAAAGGGATCCGGTTCTGTTCCTCGCCAAGCACTACATATCTTAGTGTTAAAAAGGAGAACTATGTTTATTGATAAATGAACATAGAGATTTGTCAGTAGAACTGTCTGTGTTTTTTTTACAGAAAACAAATTTATAAACTGACCATTTCTATTCAATTACATGAGTCAATTTGAATTGGTAGTTAGCTACCTATTAATATGTATCTATGTCACCTAATTTAAACAAAAGTGAAACAAAATGGATGAAATAATGATCTATGTATATTCATTACATCATTACCTACCTATTGAATTTTTTTGTGGCATTGTAGCTCACCAAAAAATGAACCAATTTTATTGTGGTTTTCTTTAATTAAGAGGCATGTTTATTTCATTAGATTGTTTTGTTCTTTAGTGTGTTTTTCCATGAGTATAATTATGTATATCTTTTAACAATAAACTATGGAGCTGTGTCCCGCAGATTCACATGCTTTTGGCTCTGGCTAAGAAGTATTTTTTGTATCACAAGTTTAATATTCAATTTGAATTGTCTACAGCACGTGAGTGGCAACTTCCTGTGTAAGCTGTGCAACTACTATTACAAGACCGAGTACCTTCTGAAGACTCACACGACTGAGAAGCACATGTATAAGTATGAGTGTAAGAAGTGTAATGAAGTCAGTTTTGACCGGTAAGTTACTTTTACCCTCAGTACACGGTACACGGGTTCACAGGTTCTGCCTCGCGGGAATTTGCCGCGCGCAGCTGCTCGGTCTGTGTAGATTTGCCTTGACCGAAGCATTGAGGCTGCGCAGCAATTTCTCTGGGGATTCAGTGTCTGTTTTATACCAGAGGCTTTCAAATCACAAGTGTTTTTATAATTTAGAACAGCGGTCGGCAACCTGCGGCCCGTGAACCTGTCACTTGCGGCCCGCGAGCCTCCCTGGCTATTTTGTATGTAATATTGACAAACGTCTGATAAAGTCATAAATATTAACAAAATACGGCCCGCGTCAACTTCGTTAACTACTATGGGTCCTTGGCTGCTAAACGGTTGCCGACCGCTGATTTAGAACATCATTATGTGGTCCACAAATGGTCACTTAAGAGTGTTAGTCATTTTGATTTAACTCTGATTAATAACTTTGGATGAATTGTTTTATAAATATTACCTATACGCAGTCATCTTTTTATTTCTAGCCGGCAACAACATTTCTTTTTCAGATTGTCAGCTAAACAGCACTATATCTGGGCTCACCTCCAACGAGGCAGGAAGAAGGACGCCAACTGGTACGAGTCGCGGCCCAAATGGCTGAGCTCCAAGGGCGGCAAGCGGGTTAAGGGCGTGGTCACTATCCGACCTGTCAGGTACGGTGTCTCTGACGAAACAAGTTTTCGGACTTATCTAATAGTACCCTACACAAAAAAAACTACTACGCCAATCCTATTCGATTAGTTTTTATCTAACCTTTACGAATTACGAATCCGGCTACCACGTGACAGGCATAGCCTAGTGTGACCACAGGACATTGATAGTTGTTAATAAGGTTTTTTCTTTTAAATAAATATTTTTCTTATTCTTAATCACTCAACTTAATTTATGATGTTATTTCAGGAAAATCAACAAGCTACCCCCCGACTTCCCAGTGTACTCGCCCGTGAAACACGAAGAGCAATACGAGTTGATATTGGAACGCAAAACCTCCAGGAACTACTTGGAGGCCGAGTACAAGTGCGAGCTGTGTTATCGAGGCTTCAGAGCGGTTAATACCTACAGCAAGCACATGAGGAAACACGACCCGGTGAGTTTTATACCAAATTACTTTGGTTATAAATATATACCAATCTTTTGGGTATGGATATGTCAATCGATCGGTTGGTAAACGATTATAAATTCACTTACATAATATTACCCTTACACTTATGGGCATTTTCACTTAAAAGTGTACTATTTTCTTTTTTTTCGAAAATCCATCAACTTTTGGGTTATTTCTACTCAGAACTCAGAATCACGAGGACTATTCATTTAAAAAGAAAAAAAAATGTGTCCCAAAAAAAATGTCACGTTTGTAACGCATTTTCACATACATTTTGTATGGACCGTTACAAAACTGACACCCAAAGTTTGTATGAAAAACTGGGGACACTTTTTCTCATTCAATAGTACTCGTGAGTTCAAAAGTTGACGGTTTTTCGAAAAAAAGTAAATGGTACCATATTTTCTGAAGACCTCTTTATATTTACCTAAGTAAGTAAAGCAAACTTATAAAAACATTGTTCCGCAGGCCTACGCGGGGGCATACTCGTGCGACATGTGCAAGCTGCACTTCAAGACGCCCCGCAAAGTGTACCGGCACATGAACATCACGCACCTCTTCAAATACTCCTGTCAGATCTGCAAGTTCGTCTGCTTCAACAAGTGAGTTCAATAAAACATATTCATGTGACATGTGCAAGCTACACTTCAAGACGCCCCGCAAGGTGTACCGACACACGAACATCACGCACTTTTTCAAATACTCCTGTCAGATCTGCAAGTTCGTCTGCTTCAACAAGTGAGTTCAATAAAACATATTCATGTGACATGTGCAAGCTGCACTTCAAGACGCCCCGCAAAGTGTACCGGCACATGAACATCGCGCACCTCTTCAAATACTCCTGTCAGATCTGCAAGTTCGTCTGCTTCAACAAGTGAGTTCAATAAAACATATTCATGTGACATGTGCAAGCTACACTTCAAGACGCCCCGCAAGGTGTACCGGCACATGAACATCACGCACCTCTTCAAATACTCCTGTCAGATCTGCAAGTTCGTCTGCTTCAACAAGTGAGTTCAATAAAACATATTCATGTGACATGTGCAAGCTACACTTCAAGACGCCCCGCAAAGTGTACCGGCACATGAACATCACGCACCTCTTCAAATACTCCTGTCAGATCTGCAAGTTCGTCTGCTTCAACAAGTGAGTTCAATAAAACATATTCATGTGACATGTGCAAGCTGCACTTCAAGACGCCCCGCAAAGTGTACCGGCACATGAACATCACGCACCTCTTCAAATACTCCTGTCAGATCTGCAAGTTCGTCTGCTTCAACAAGTGAGTTCAATAAAACATATTCATGTGACATGTGCAAACTGCACTTCAAGACGCCCCGCAAAGTGTACCGGCACATGAACATCACGCACCTCTTCAAATACTCCTGTCAGATCTGCAATTTCGTCTGCTTCAACAAGTGAGTTCAATAAAACATATTCATGTGACATGTGCAAGCTGCACTTCAAGACGCCCCGCAAAGTGTACCGGCACATGAACATCACGCACCTCTTCAAATACTCCTGTCAGATCTGCAAGTTCGTCTGCTTCAACAAGTGAGTTCAATAAAACATATTCATGTGACATGTGCAAGCTGCACTTCAAGACGCCCCGCAAAGTGTACCGGCACATGAACATCACGCACCTCTTCAAATACTCCTGTCAGATCTGCAAGTTCGTCTGCTTCAACAAGTGAGTTCAATAAAACATATTCATGTGACATGTGCAAGCTACACTTCAAGACGCCTCGCAAGGTGTACAGGCACATGAACATCACGCACCTCTTCAAATACTCCTGTCAGATCTGCAAGTTCGTCTGCTTCAACAAGTGAGTTCAATAAAACATATTCATGTGATATGTGCAAGCTGCACTTCAAGACGCCCCGCAAAGTGTACCGGCACATGAACATCACGCACCTCTTCAAATACTCCTGTCAGATCTGCAAGTTCGTCTGCTTCAACAAGTGAGTTCAATAAAACATATTCAGATCTGACATGTGCAAGCTGCACTTCAAGACGCCCCGCAAGGTGTACAGGCACATGAACATCACGCACCTCTTCAAATACTCCTGTCAGATCTGCAAGTTCAATAAAACATATTCATGTGACATGTGCAAGCTACACTTTAAGACGCCCCGCAAGGTGTACCGACACACGAACATCACGCACTTTTTCAAATACTCCTGTCAGATCTGCAAGTTCGTCTGCTTCAACAAGTGAGTTCAATAAAACATATTCATGTGACATGTGCAAGCTACACTTCAAGACGCCCCGCAAAGTGTACCGGCACATGAACATCACGCACCTCTTCAAATACTCCTGTCAGATCTGCAAGTTCGTCTGCTTCAACAAGTGAGTTCAATAGAACATATTCATGTGACATGTGCAAGCTACACTTTAAGACGCCCCGCAAGGTGTACAGGCACATGAACATCACGCACCTCTTCAAATACTCCTGTCAGATCTGCAAGTTCAATAAAACATATTCATGTGACATGTGCAAGCTGCACTTCAAGACGCCCCGCAAAGTGTACCGGCACATGAACATCACGCACCTCTTCAAATACTCCTGTCAGATCTGCAAGTTCGTCTGCTTCAACAAGTGAGTTCAATAGAACATATTCATGTGACATGTGCAAGCTACACTTTAAGACGCCCCGCAAGGTGTACCGGCACATGAACATCACGCACCTCTTCAAATACTCCTGTCAGATCTGCAAGTTCGTCTGCTTCAACAAGTGAGTTCAATAGAACATATTCATGTGACATGTGCAAGCTACACTTTAAGACGCCCCGCAAGGTGTACAGGCACATGAACATCACGCACCTCTTCAAATACTCCTGTCAGATCTGCAAGTTCAATAAAACATATTCATGTGACATGTGCAAGCTGCACTTCAAGACGCCCCGCAAAGTGTACCGGCACATGAACATCACGCACCTCTTCAAATACTCCTGTCAGATCTGCAAGTTCGTCTGCTTCAACAAGTGAGTTCAATAGAACATATTCATGTGACATGTGCAAGCTACACTTTAAGACGCCCCGCAAGGTGTACCGGCACATGAACATCACGCACCTCTTCAAATACTCCTGTCAGATCTGCAAGTTCGTCTGCTTCAACAAGTGAGTTCAATAGAACATATTCATGTGACATGTGCAAGCTACACTTTAAGACGCCCCGCAAGGTGTACCGGCACATGAACATCACGCACCTCTTCAAATACTCCTGTCAGATCTGCAAGTTCGTCTGCTTCAACAAGTGAGTTCAATAAAACATATTCATGTGACATGTGCAAGCTACACTTTAAGACGCCCCGCAAGTGTACCGGCACATGAACATCACGCACCTCTTCAAATACTCCTGTCAGATCTGCAAGTTCGTCTGCTTCAACAAGTGAGTTCAATAAAACATATTCATGTGACATGTGCAAGCTACACTTTAAGACGCCCCGCAAGTGTACCGGCACATGAACATCACGCACCTCTTCAAATACTCCTGTCAGATCTGCAAGTTCGTCTGCTTCCACAAGTAAGCATCCAACAAATCTTGAAGCAAAGATAATTTAGAATAGAGACGTGTTGTCAAAGTAAATTTACTGCCATCTTTCGACACATGCTTAACTTTTAGAACGCCATTTGACTTTGATCCTTGTTCTTTCACTGATATGTGTTTGTTAAATATCAAAAGGTGTCGCCATCTACACGAGTATAGGCCAAAGGTATGGCGCCATCTTTTCTAGCGATGATAGGCGTAGCGCCGCGCACGATAGGCGTGGCGTTCAAAGGATTAAACACAACCAAATAGGCTACATGACAAATTTTCATTTATGAAATGAAATGAAATGAAATATTTTTATTACGAATTTATTACGAACATGTGGTCCATATATAGGGTTAGGTATTACAATAACTTATATCTATCTTCTTAATTTATGGTATCAATCAATCAGGTTTGTTTTTAGGATCAAATGTCTCTATGGGACCCATTGCATTAAAGCAATACAAAAGTCAGAAATGATAGTCAAAGTCCGACAGTCGTACTTCACTCGCGAAACGCCCCGAACAAATTGATATGCGAACGTGAAGTCAAGGTCACTGAGAGCGCATCTTGAAGTATGAACAAAACAAGAAAATTGCGTTTTTGTCGGTGAAATATTGCGTTTATGTATATAGTTGCTATACAGTCTTTTTTGGGTAAAATGTGAGGAATTGAATGGTATCCTTACTTATTTCGTTTTTGGAAGTTAAAAAAAAAATTGAAGGTGCTGTATTTTTGTATCATTTCCATATATTTTTTTTATTTCCACAATATTGTGATTTATTGCTCATTTGCTATCTATTTTACTAGATTTTGTTATAAAATTCAACAAGTGTCATCATCCCTTTGTACTGCGTTGATTGTTGCTAATGTAACTTTTTTACAGGGGTCAGGCGCATATGCACTATCGTTGGCATAAAAATGTCACGTACCAATGTCCACATTGCGAAAAAGAATTCAAGTAAGTAACCTGTCATACACACATAGGATATACTAAGTACTTTATGAATATGTTTTAGTACAATTTGACAGATTCTACATTTTGTATGCAGGATTCCCTAACTTTGTGCTCAATCAAACTTTTTTTTAAACAGGAAAGCGTCGACCCGTTTGACTCACATCAGGATAAAGCACCCGTCCACTAACATTTGCAATATGTGCGGTCATAGCTTCGTCAGTGAAAACGGCCTTTATTGCCACAAACAACTGGCGCATAGTACTGAGGTTGGTATTATAGTCTGTCAAGCTGGATATGTCAGTAGCAATGTAAACCAAACTAAAGTATGGTATCCCTAGGAAACGAACAAAAAGCAGAAATGTACATCGAACAACAATGAAATGTAAACAAAACAGTTCCACAGATAAGATATAAATGACACGCGATTTTTGAACAATTCAAACGTAGTGTTGCTAACCCGCGATTATTAAAATTTGCCGCCTTTTTCTACTGACAAGATTTGCTTGACCAACTATATGACAGGATATTATCCCACTCCACCCTAAAGCATGACACGTTGTCTTTTTCGCTCAATAGTTTATAGTGTTTTTTTGAAGTGAAAACTTCTTTAGCGGCGCTGTGCACTTTTTGAGGTGGGGAAAAAATGTTAAACTCGCGTGAGATCACGTGACCGTAAGACGGACCTGTTACATGTAATGTCATTGAGTTTTTCTTTATTGATTTAGATGCCATCTAGTGAGTTTCGCTCTAACTGGTATTAATATAACTCGAGTACTAACAGTGATGTGCTTAGGGTTTTCAAGTAATGCGACGAAATAACGCTAGATGGCGTTAACCTCAATTATACATAGTGCATTTTGCACTAGTCATTGAGTTTTCACTTCTGCCGGCACTCCCTGAGTGCAACCCGTTGTTTTTTTTAATTGGGTATAATTGTTTGTAGTTGACCGTGTACCACCGACTCTTCTTTGGTAGGATCGCTATGTAAGGTGACGGTTCGGAGTACAGTTGAAATGAGTGTCCAAACTCGATGTTTTTTACTATACTGAATACTTGCAATACAACAAATTGATGTTTGACTATGTTCTAGGAGCGGGACGTAATGAACGCAAGCATAGCGGACCCACAAGACCCGTTGTTCTGCGCTGACTGCAACATACAGTTCCTCAACGAGGCGGCCTTCGCCACTCACCTGGGCAGCTCCAACAAACACGCTACCACTAACTTGTAAGTTCACAAACTAAGGGTCTACTGCGACATCGAAGATATTTCGTTATCTGTCTCTCTTTTACTCGAATATGTAAGTGATAGAGAGGCAAAGAAATATCGAACCCACAAGACCCGTTGTTCTGTGCTGACTGCAACATACAGTTCCTCAACGAGGCGGCCTTCGCCACACACCTGGGCAGCTCCAACAAACACGCTACCACTAACTTGTAAGTTCACAAACTAAGGGTCTACTGCGACATCGAAGATATTTCGTTATCTGTCTCTCTTTTACTCGAATATGTAAGTGATAGAGAGGCAAAGAAATATCGAACCCACAAGACCCGTTGTTCTGTGCTGACTGCAACATACAGTTCCTCAACGAGGCGGCCTTCGCCACTCACCTGGGCAGCTCCAACAAACACGCTACCACTAACTTGTAAGTTCACAAACTAAGGGTCTACTGCGACATCGAAGATATTTCGTTATCTGTCTCTCTTTTACTCGAATATGTAAGTGATAGAGAGGCAAAGAAATATCGAACCCACAAGACCCGTTGTTCTGTGCTGACTGCAACATACAGTTCCTCAACGAGGCGGCCTTCGCCACTCACCTGGGCAGCTCCAACAAACACGCTACCACTAACTTGTAAGTTCACAAACTAAGGGTCTACTGCGACATCGAAGATATTTCGTTATCTGTCTCTCTTTTACTCGAATATGTAAGTGATAGAGAGGCAAAGAAATATCGAACCCACAAGACCCGTTGTTCTGTGCTGACTGCAACATACAGTTCCTCAACGAGGCGGCCTTCGCCACACACCTGGGCAGCTCCAACAAACACGCTACCACTAACTTGTAAGTTCACAAACTAAGGGTCTACTGCGACATCGAAGATATTTCGTTATCTGTCTCTCTTTTACTCGAATATGTAAGTGATAGAGAGGCAAAGAAATATCGAACCCACAAGACCCGTTGTTCTGTGCTGACTGCAACATACAGTTCCTCAACGAGGCGGCCTTCGCCACACACCTGGGCAGCTCCAACAAACACGCTACCACTAACTTGTAAGTTCACAAACTAAGGGTCTACTGCGACATCGAAGATATTTCGTTATCTGTCTCTCTTTTACTCGAATATGTAAGTGATAGAGAGGCAAAGAAATATCGAACCCACAAGACCCGTTGTTCTGTGCTGACTGCAACATACAGTTCCTCAACGAGGCAACCTTCGCCGCTCACCTCCGGTAACTCCAACAAACATGCTACCACTAACCTGTAAGAAAACTATAATTTTCTACAATGCTCATTTATAATTTGTAAAGTTTAACAAAACGAGGTTTAGAACAGCAAGTCCTTGCATTAAATTTTCATTTAACTTGCAATGTTAATTTTAATTATATTTTTTTTTAATTACATGTTAATTAGTTTCGTGCCGTGGATATTATAATGTATATTATTTATTAATTATTTTAATGTATGTTTAGCATGTAGGCACTAACTCCTAAATGTAAGTATGTATTTGTAATACTAACAATTTTATGAACCTATGCAGTCTTAAATAAATATATTGAATTGAATTGAATGTACCTATGTAAGTATGTATGTATGTAGTTAACTAGTTTGTACGGGTCTAATCTTGCAAGTCAAATTTGACCCACTTCCGGACTTCCAATGAAACTGAAAATTTGCGTACATATGTAAGTCGGGTGACAATGCAATATTATGGTACCATCGAGCTGATCTGATGATGGAGACAGAAGGTGGCCATATGAACTCTGTGATAAAACAACGAAACCTAATTGTGTTTGGGGTTTTTAGAATTGTCTCGTTGAGTATTAATTGCCTGTGGAAAGAAAAGCTTGTACCGAAATAGTTATTTTCAATACAAGTGCGAAAAAGAGGAAATTCGAAACGAGTGGCGATAAATTAAAACACGACAGAAGGGAGTGTTTTAAATCGACACGAGTTGCGAATTACCTATTCGCACGTGTATCGAACAACGTTTTACAGTACATATGGCAGTTTAAAGTTTCGACATACGCACGAAAAGTGCTATTTTACGCACTGGTGCGGAAAAGTAGCCCCATATGTACTGTAATAACTATTTGAACGAGCGATTGAAGCGAAGCGAAGTTCTTACATTCGACTTGGGACACGCGGCTGGCTAGGGGCACGTCCCGGCATTTCGATGTTTTTAAGCTGAACTATCACAGGATAGTTTGATACACAATAACTTAAGTAAATTTGTTCTAATTTAAATGAAATTGGGTAAACGTGTAGTTGTGGGCATTATATTTTAGTCATTAAATTATGAGCAGGCTCGATCATGGGGTTATTGAGCTATTAGAAGAGCTTAGAAGGCTAAAAAGCAATTTGAGAGGGGTCTTGCTATTCTGGTCAATTTTTTTACAAGAAAGTATGGTCGAGTTTGTTATTTATCAAATGAAAGTGCCCGGCTTACACATTTATATATTATATATATTTTTAATTTACCATTTTTAAAATACAGTTCTATACGAAACGCGAGTTCTCAGTTCGGGGCGAACTACTAGTTTATGTCAAATCGCTCAGTTTTATAAGTAGCATATGTTTGGTCCAGGTCCATAGTGAAGCCCGGGCGGCGCTCGGGCGGCGCGGGCGGCGCGCGGCGGCGCGGGCGGCCGCGCTCCTCCGTCGTCAAGTCGGAGGTGCTCAACAACGGCACCGTCACCTCCACCAGCTGCGACTTGGTAAAAGGCCTTGGTCTCCTATTTTATGCTATACGCGGCGACTGACGTTAGCGTCAACGTTCCTGACCAAAAAAGACGCCAATGTCGACGTGTAAAAGAGACCACACCAATACATCTCTATAGTAAGTATGACGACGCAGACGCTGTAAGCGGCCGATGGCGTTAATAGGAGACCTTAGCCTTAGATCGTGAGGCTGACGCTTTATCCCCTCGCTTATATTTTTGAAATGAAAACTTCTTTAGCGGCGCTGTGCACTTTATGTGATGGGGAAAAAATGTTAAACTCGCGAGAGGTGTCACGTGACCGTAAGACGGACACGCGACCTGATCGAAAAACTGTTACTTCAATGTCATTGAGTTTTTCTTTATTGATTTAAATGCCATCTAGTGAGTTTCGCTCTAACTGGTATTAATATAACTCGAGTACTAACAGTGATGTGCTTAAGCTTTGGATTCCTCCGAAAACGGTGCCGTCATATGACGGCCGTCATATAGCGGCAGCAAAAGACGGCCGTCTTTACGGTGGCGACATGTGGAAAGTACCACGGCGTCATAACACACCGTCATCCACCAAGGTCAAAGCGGCAAATTTGAAAAATGTAGGCGCGATGGGATAACGTCCCATAGAAAATTTGAATTTCGCGCCTTTTCCTACTGACAAGATTTGCTTGATCATCTATAATTTACTTGGAGGATGAAATATCATCAGAAGAGGAAAATAATCGTAGTACGGAATCATTTATTCAAATCTCGTGTCATTTATACAAAATGGCGTCACCGCTATCTAATAAAACGTTCACGAAACTATCGACAAGGTCATGACGGCCGTCATCTTACGTTACGTTGACAATCAACGTAACGTAACGCCGTCTAGGAAACCGCGCCATCTTGTTTACATAGACAACGTTCTAGTGACGTCAGTCAACGCTATATAGCGGCCGTAATATGACGGCACCGTTTTCGGAGGAATCCAAAGCTTTAGTTAAGCTTTGGATTCCTCCGAAAACGGTGCCGTCATATGACGGCCGTCATATAGCGGCAGCAAAAGACGGCCGTCTTTACGGTGGCGACATGTGGAAAGTACCACGGCGTCATAACACACCGTCATCCACCAAGGTCAAAGCGGCAAATTTGAAAAATGTAGGCGAGATGGAATAACGTCCCATAGAAAATTTGAATTTCGCGCCTTTTCCTACTGACAAGATTTGCTTGATCATCTATAATTTACTTGGAGGATGAAATATCATCAGAAGAGGAAAATAATCGTAGTACGGAATCATTTATTCAAAACTCGTGTCATTTATTCAAAATGGCGTCACCGCTATCTAATAAAAATGTTCACGAAACTATCGACAAGGTCATGACGGCCGTCATCTTACGTTACGTTGACAATCAACGTAACGTAAAGCTTTGGATTCCTCCGAAAACGGTGCCGTCATATGACGGCCGTCATATAGCGGCAGCAAAAGACGGCCGTCTTTACGGTGGCGACATGTGGAAAGTACCACGGCGTCATAACACACCGTCATCCACCAAGGTCAAAGCGGCAAATTTGAAAAATGTAGGCGAGATGGAATAACGTCCCATAGAAAATTTGAATTTCGCGCCTTTTCCTACTGACAAGATTTGCTTGATCATCTATAATTTACTTGGAGGATGAAATATCATCAGAAGAGGAAAATAATCGTAGTACGGAATCATTTATTCAAATCTCGTGTCATTTATTCAAAATGGCGTCACCGCTATCTAATAAAACGTTCACGAAACTATCGACAAGGTCATGACGGCCGTCATCTTACGTTACGTTGACAATCAACGTAACGTAACGCCGTCTAGGAAACCGCGCCATCTTGTTTACATAGACAACGTTCTAGTGACGTCAGTCAACGTTATATAGCGGCCGTAATATGACGGCACCGTTTTCGGAGGAATCCAAAGCTTAACGTCGTCTAGGAAACCGCGCCATCTTGTTTACATAGACAACGTTCTAGTGACGTCAGTCAACGCTATATAGCGGCCGTAATATGACGGCACCGTTTTCGGAGGAATCCAAAGCTTAAGGGGTTTCAATTTAAGAACCTAATGCGACGAAATAACGCTAGATGGCGTTAACGTCAATTATACATAGTGCTGCAGACATTTTTCAATAGTGATTGAGTTTTCACTTCTGCCGGCACTCCCTGAATGCAACCCGTGGTTTTTTTTAATACCATGTCGGTGGCAAACAAGCATACGGCCCGCCTGATGGTAAGCAGTCACCGTAGCCTTTGAACGCCTGCTGCTTATGGAGCATTCCACGGAATTGTCTATTGTCGTACGGTATTAAAATGTCGGAATCCACTTGAGATTACAGAATTACAATAGCAAGTACTCGATACCTATAGGACCTTTTGGAATTTAGAGCCGTGGTCGCCCAGGTTTGTTTATGTTTCATGTTTAATTTCCAACAGGTTATATATCGAGTACTTACTATTGTAATTTAACTCTATCCTTCAAGCGGTAAACTTATACATACTGTGCCTTAACTTGTCAAAAAACAGTTTAAGGCACAGTGTGGCAAGTTACTCTATGGTTTACGATGGATGCTAGTGCTGCACTCTGGAGGCAGAACATTGCAGTAATACCCCCTATTAAGTAACGCGTTTTCGCATAAGACAAATTCTCAAAAGATTTTGTCCATCAGTCACTGTTTATCTTATGCTAGCATAAATACTTATGTTTCCTAGACGTATATCAGCCTTCGCTTTGCTTGAGTCGATCAATTTCCTGTGATAAAATGGACTGATTTATACGTTGGCATGTTAAAATGTACCGTTTTCTGTCTACAGTGTGGCGAACATATGGCCAACGACGTGCAAGCGCGCAAGCATTACGCGGAGCAACATCCGGGCGCGGAGTTCCTCAAGCGGTACATGTGTGACGTCTGCGGACACACCACCAAGGTAAGCACACATAACATCATATCATTCAGAATACTTTCACTGCCAAGAGGTGTTCTACGTCATAGCGAATGAATTAAAACTTTTCCAGGCGCAGTACGATTTATCATTAATCATCAAAGCTGAATTAAACGGAATAAGGTAAACGTACTGGTGCTCGACGCGGTCCCAGTACATGTAATCTTGAAACTTAAGTCATTGTCAATAGAGGTGACAGCAGGGTGTCATCTATTGGGCGTAAGCATGTCGAGCACTAGTACGTTTACCTTATATGTATTTGTTTTTTTTTTTTGGGAAAACCTTGTAGATTTATGCGGCCTGGATAAGTGTTAGGTGGGTTTTATGAGCCTTCGTATTTGAATAATATGTTTAGTTAGACATCCGTTTATCATGGCCTCAATTGGCTAAATGTCACTTTTTCCCATAATCTCCAACTTTTGTTCGTATCATTAATTTTTAATACTAATTTAAGGTTTTTATTTATTTTAAATTCCATTGAAGTGTTGTATTTTCCATCACACCTTGGGACACATCCCTATTTAGTTCAGTTTAACCATAGACTAGGAATCCTCTAGACGGAGTTTAGAGCAATTATTTCATGAAACCGATGCTGCCAAAAATACTGGAGTGCGGGGGACGAGGTGAACGAGTCCCGTGCCGTGATTGGTCCGTTCAAAGACACGGACGTTACACAAATACACTTTGACTCGAAAATGGAGTAAAACTACCGTATATTTGTGGCAGAGGGGGTAGCGCTACTATGCTCAGTCTGGAGGATTGTCTGTGGGTTTAACTTGATCGTAATATACAACAATGTTGTATAATGTGTTACAGCAATACGCGAACCTGATGGTGCACATGCGCACTCACACCAACGAGAAGCCGTACGAGTGTCCGCACTGCGAGCGCCGGTTCAGCATGCCGAGCAACCGCGACCGCCATCTGGTGGTTTGTAACCATTACTAATGAACCATTTCCTTTATCCAGCCATTGGAATCTTATTTAAAACTGAACTCAACCTTTCATTACTATTTACTCTAAGACCAAAAAGTATAACAGGCCTTTGATGTATTCGTAAAGGCCGACACCGCACAAGAACGCAGTAGGGTTGCCACAGACTTTTACAAAACTGCCCAAAAAACTGCACATTTCAAATAAGACACGCTAGCCCTGTAAGTGGCGATGTACGCAGCACGGGTGCCTAAATCATTAGACGAACTTTTTCACTCTTCCTTTTTTCGGAACTTCGCTACGGAACGGACGCCTGCTCGCGCTTGCGCCACCTAGCTGTCGTATCTGTCGTAATAGACGCGTTTTGTTAGAGAGTGAACCATCTGTACCAGGGATGTTGCGAATATCCGCATCCGCATCCGCAACCGCGGAACTTCCGCATTATTTTCAACATCCGCATCCGCATAAAATCGATGCGGATTTAATGCGGATGCGGATGTGGAACAGGTCGGTACAGGAACGTCTTAGCATCGGCGTAAGTGCTAGACCGCTAGGTAATTTAGTCATTAACCAAAAAACCTATTAAAATGAGCAGTCAAGCGTGAGTGGGACTTAATGTACGGAACCCTTGGAACGCGAGTCCGACTCGCACTTGGCCGGTTTTTTGAAATAAAAATTACTAAAATGTAATATTTGACGTTTTTTATGGTACTATCCTGACATCCGCATCCGCATCCGCGGATGTGAGCCTTTAAAAATCCGCATCCGCATCCGCGGATGTCAAAAAATCGGCATCCGCAACATCCCTGATCTGTACCTAGTACCTACTATTATTTATTTTATCACCAGGTCCACACCGGCGAGAAACGCTACCAGTGTCAGCACTGCAACCGCCGCTTCACGCAGTCCACCGCCGTCAAGCTGCACATACAGACCGTCCACCTCAAGATCCCGTACAAGCCGTGGGAGAAGAAAAACAGAAAACGACGCAAGGAGGAACCCATTCTAGGCCCCGTCAGCTCCGTCAACGTCAATACCATGGCTCAAGCAATGTTGCCACAGCATAAGCTGCTCTTAGAGACGCAGGGAGACTATTTGAACGCTTTTATTAGCTATACTGATGAATAAATAACTGAAGTGACCGACGATATAACAAAAAAAATATTTAAAATTCCGTACATGCCGTGGGAGAAGAAAAACAGGAAATGACGCAAGAAAGAACCCATTCTTGGCCCCGTCAGCTCCGTCAACGTCAATACCATGGCTCAGGCCATGTTGCCACAGCATAAGCTGCTCTTAGAGACGCAGGGAGACTATTTGAACGCTTTTATTAGCTATACTGATGAATAAATAACCGACGATATTACAAAAAAAAAATGTTTAAAATCTCCGTGGGAGAAGAAAAACAGGAAATGACACAAGAAAGAACCCATTCTTGGCCCGGTCAGCTCCGTCAACGTCAATACCATGGCTCAGGCCATGTTGCCACAGCATAAGCTGCTCTTAGAGACGCAGGGAGACTATTTGAACGCTTTTATTAGCTATACTGATGAATAAATAACTGAAGTGCCCGACGATATTACAAAAATATAAAATTCCGTACACGCCGTGAGAGAAGAAAAACAGGAAACGACGCAAGGAGGAACCCATTCTAGGCCCCGTCAGCTCCGTCAATGTCAATACCATGGCTCAGGCAATGTTGCCACAGCATAAGCTGCTCTTAGAGACGCAGGGAGACTATTTGAACGCTTTTATTAGCTATACTGATGAATAAATAACTGAAGTGCCCGACGATATTACAAAAAATAATATTTAAAATTTCGTATACACCGTGGGAGAAGAAAAACAGGAAATGACGCAAGAAAGAACCCATTCTTGGCCCCGTCAGCTCCGTCAATGTCAATACCATGGCCCAGGCCATGTTGCCACAGCATAAGCTGCTGTTGGAAACGCAAGGAGACTATTTGAACGCTTTTATTAGCTATACTGATGAATAAATAACCGACGATATTACAAAAAAAATGTTTAAAATCTCCGTGGGAGAAGAAAAACAGGAAACGACGCAAGATAGAACCCATTCTTGGCCCCGTCAGCTCCGTCAATGTCAATACCATGGCTCAGGCCATGTTGCCACAGCATAAGCTGCTGTTAGAGACGCAAGGAGACTATTTGAACGCTTTTATTAGTTACTAACGACCCGCCCGGCTTCGCACGGGTTAACAAATTATACATAAACCTTCCTCTTGAATCACTCTATACAGTCGACTCTCGTTAATTCGAAACTAGAAGGACTTAAAATATTACGAATTATCGAGAGTTTGAAATATCAAACGCTTCGAAATTTTTGAGAGAAAAAATACGAAAGTTCGAATTATTGAGCAGGTAATAATCAAATACTGATTAACTGCTATTTTTAGGGTTCCGTAGCCAAATGGCAAAAAACGGAACCCTTATAGATTCGTCATGTCTGTCTGTCTGTCCGTCTGTCCGTCTGTCCGTCCGTATGTCACAGCCACTTTTCACCGAAACTATAAGAACTGTTGAAACTTGGTAAGTAGATGTATTCTGTGAACCGCATTAAGATTTTCACACAAAAATAGAAAAAAAACAATAAATTTTTGGGGTTCCCCATACTTCGAACTGAAACACAATTTTTTTTTTTTCATCAAACCCATACGTGTGGGGTATCTATGGATAGGTCTTCAAAAATGATATTGAGGTTTCTAATATCATTTTTTTCTAAACTGAATAGTTTGCGCGAGAGACACTTCCAAAGTGGTAAAATGTGTGTCCCCCCCCCTGTAACTTCTAAAATAAGAGAATGATAAAACTAAAAAAAATATATGATGTACATTACCATGCAAACTTCCACCGAAAATTGGTTTGAACGAGATCTAGTAAGTAGTTTTTTTTTATACGTCATAAATCGCCTAAATACGGAACCCTTCATGGGCGAGTCCGACTCGCACTTGGCCGCTTTTTTTTACAATATAAAGGATTAGTTTCAGAAGAAGTCTGAAACACGAGTTTACTTCAATGCACATTGCTGAGACTGATCTGAAAATTCTTTTGCAGTGTCACTTGTCTTCCCACCTACCTCCATTTTTTCGATTAACGCCTTCTTTTCAATCGTCAAGCATTTATACTTTTTAGGACTCGTAACACTAACTTTTAATATGTACACATAACCATAGAGAAAAAAATACATAGAGTGCTCACTCCATACATCAGTTTTAGTACCAAAAAGACTATTAGCATCTAGCATCGAGTAGCGGAACTATCAGTACTGCTACTTGACAATAGATGTCGCCACCGACCGGAAAGTCTTATGCTGTTGAGATAAGACTCCGGTCGGTGCTACATCTATCGTCAAGTAGCAGTACTGATAGTTCCGCTACTCGATGCTAGATGTAGACACTGAAAGTAATAGTCTGAACTGATGTATGGAGTGAGCACTCTATGTATTTTTTTCTCTATGACATAACCAACGAAAGAAAGTGCAACGACGAACTTGAAGTTGTCTCAAGATGTGCGGTCTATTATTACCTCCGTGAGGTCTGCAATCTGATAACTTCGAATTGTAGAGTGTTTGACGCCTATGAGTCCGAATTAACGCGTCGTTTTGTTACTTAGCGTTGATTATTTTTGTTCGAATTACCAAGAGCTTAAAAGTGTATTGATTTATTTCGAAATATAAAGAGATGTTCTAGGGAACTCGTGATAGCTTCGAATTATAGAGAGGTTCGAATTATCGCAGGTTTGAATTAACAAGAGTCGACTGTATATTTAAAAAAACCGCATCAATATCCGTTGCATGGTTTTAATGATCTAAGCATACATAGGACTGACAGACAGCGGGAAGCGACTTTGTTTTATACTATGTAGTGATACTGACGAATAAAAACCGTAATTAATTTACTGAACTTGAGTTGACTTTAAAATAAGGTTCAAACCGTGAGAGAATCTGAAAACGTGGCAAGAAGCATAATCTGTCAAAGTAATAATAGAGTTAGACCTAGCTAAGTAGGCAACGCTTTTGATATAGTTTGTAGCTTTCTAATAGACCCCGAAGGCTAATCCTATTGTCTATTGTTAAGAAAAACCGCTCGTGCCACGTGCCACAACCACCTGCATAAAAAATCGGTACTTCGGTTACTGAGTGCCGGCGAGTCGGACGCTACAGAACCAGTCTAAAATGTGTCATCGAGATGCGTAACAAAGGCACGTTATCGGAGAGCGCACCTACACTGGTTTTTTGAGCGTTGGACTAGCCCGCGCTCAGGTGCCAAATAGAATAATTAGGACCCTTTTTTGCAGGTAAGTAGCACGTGCGGTTTTACTGAACAATAGACAATAGGATTAGTCTTCGGGGTCTATTAGAAAGCTACAAACTATACCACTGTGTTATTTTAAACTTCTATTAAATTATGACGTTTAACACGAAGTGCAGCCGCCGTGAGCACTCGAGCCTGAGGAAGTACCCCCGACGGGCCCGAATCATGTCGCCAATAGCGACTAAAAATTCAAGTGAGTAATAAAACCGTTGGCGTCTAAACAGTTTAAAATAACACTTGCACAGTCTGTGCTATCAAAATCGTTGCCAACTTAGCTAACTCTTGTTGGTCTAAATCTGAGCATAATATTTAGCAAACTAAGTCAAACAATTTTTTTTTTAATGTCAAACTTTATAAGGTAATTAGAAGCAGCTATTTATTAAACTGAGCTAGTAACTGTGATACACTTTTTATCCCTTTAGATAAATCTGCTATATGACAATGCCAAAATTCCATATTATCTGAAAGTTACCTTTTGACCGCCAAAGACGTGAACTGACGTGCACGTCTACAGCCCAATGTGAACCTTCGTGCATTCCGATAAGGTTCGTGTTCGCCGCACACAATAGACATGGCGTTTAAAGGGTTAAAATGCCAATTCATAATGAAAAGCCCAATATTTTTTGAGGTACAAAAGTTTTCTAGAAACCCAAAATCTCATGAATTCTGCGTTAGCGAGCCATTCATGAACCATTTCATGAAAAATTGCTGGAGAGCGAACCTTAAGCATTTTTTGTTTTGATAATATATTTTTGGGCGTTTGTAAATAAAGCTATATTTCCATGGCAATATGGCGCTCAGCAAAGCTAACGTAAAACAAGTTGCCAGGTGCAATATTGCTATGAAATTGAAGCATTGTATGTCTAAGATATACGCTTTTTTGAATTGTAAATATATATTAATAAGAGTGTTTGTGTCATTGAGAGGAAATTATGGTAAGTGCTGCCAGCAGCTATGAACTAAGTCTTGTATTCAATTGATTATCATTGCCTTAGTAATTTTATTCTAAATATACGATAATTATACAGATAAATATTTTCATTTCTTATTTAATTTTAGTGTACAGTGTAAGTAGTGCATAATTATTTTCCTTCAGTGGCATCTGGTCTAGAGTATATCAAAATGTCTAGGGTATACACTGCAATAGCAAGACATGATCGTAAGTTTCCGTAAAAATACGATGGAAAATAATGATACTTTTGTGATACTTACCACTAAACATCGCGCCGTAAACTTGGGGAACTATTTCCCTTAGAGTATAGGTCACACATACACACAGGCAAACATACACACACACACCATACTATCAATGAAATTTTGACATAAGCACATAAGGTTGGCACTGTTTTCTTATGTAATAAAGAACTTAGGGATAGAAATAACGTTCAAAACGAAAAGGGCGTGTAAATAATAATCCAGATGGCCAACTGTTAATATTTATTTTTAAATAAATTTAGGTTCAAATGTCAACATCGATTAGGACACTAGATCGTCCTTTTATATTCCATTATTGTCTGAGATTATAAATTTATAACCTATAACTATCAATTGACGAGTCTTAAACAATAGTACGCGATGGCAGTGATATTTTAAGCAATCCTGTTGTTTAACAACAAGTGAGTCAAATTCAAATTATAAAAAATGCAAGTACAAGTTTGAGCTAAGTTATTTCGTGTTTTTCATCATTTTGATTTAATGATTGAATTATTAAAATACACATATATTAAGCTCAAATAACTTGCTTATATTTGTTGTGACCATCAAGGGGTATACGGTTTACCCCTTTGTGATTACTTTATTTGAGAGCAATGAATAAGGGTCAGCTTTTAGGGGGTTTCCTTACAAAGTGACACGATTTCATTGCTTTAGTTTCTAAAACTCGTAATCAAAAAATGGTTTCCTTTGCAATATTCTGTTTAACATCAGCCGATTTATTGATTCCTGTTGAGGTAAATCGTCTTGCCGCAAAAATCGCGATAATAAATTCTATGAAACTTATGGAATGTATAATATATATCGATCCACCAATAGAATTGATTCCATGGTAGGGCAAATATGCAAAAAAGTATGGAATCAGTTTGATTCAATCGGAGTGAGATACATTTGTCCCGATTTTTGCTACTGACATCAAAATGATATCAGAACCAACAAAAAATTGAGCTATCTAAATATAACGAGGTAACAAATAAAAGTACTTTCCCTCGATTATCACTTGCAATTTATAAACAATATTATTGCCATAATTGTTTCATATGCTCGAGATAAAATATTGCCTATAATTATAAAAACAACTATAAAAAATAGCAATAACAAATTATAAACCGTAAAAAAACGGCAGTAACAAACAATATAGTTATAAATAAAAATAAAATAAACTTAAAAAATATTACGTCACGATAGGAATGTGTCTTTGGAAAGTAATTAGTCTACTGGAATAATTTACTTCAGCGTAGCAGCAGCTATCCTTAGGTATAAGCTTTAGAGTCCCTTGTTGAAAAACACCTCTTTTGCTTTTGGGAATTTTGCCTTCGCGATTTTCTGAAAGAGAAACACGTTCATTAGATTCATATCAACAGGAATAAAAACGCGGAAATGAAGACGCTGCTTGAATACCCGGTCCGTCGCTTGCGGTACAGCCAAGTGTAAAAATATGGGTGCATATAGCTTCTCAAAAATATGTCCCATAGTTCTTAATTCGTTGACATAAGGGCTATGGGACATATTTTTGAGTACACCCATATTTTTACACTTGACTGTACGAGCGGCGTATTTTGTATTTTAGATATATTCTGAGCCGTCCCAATCTGGCCGCGAGGTCAGGGGTTGGATAACGGTATTTTCCTTCATACAATTAACCGGTATGATTTCGGTTACCTACCTAAACGTACACCGTGACGTTTTTTTGTTCTCTACATCATTTTTACTTGGCTTTACCCCTTTTGTCCCTGAACGACCTGCGTTTCAGCCGTCAGTTGTATCACGATTTCACAAAACTGAGACGGATTTTGTATCAATTCGGGGTTGGGGTAGCTATACATACCTACCGGTAAACACACCGATGGTAACCATATCGACAATTTTCTGAGGGTTTCTACGAATCCACATATAATAAGTAGGTACCTGCAGCTCTGGTTCCAGACTGTCTACAGAGATGGACGCCTGCTGTTTGAAGAGCGCGGGCTTGCGAACATGACACATAGTCCCACCAAACCCATCTAGAAAGGCAGTAGTGACCAGCCCTATTTGTAAATAACCCTTAGTACCTGCAGCTCCGGTTCCAGACTGTCTACAGAGATGGACGCCCGCTGCTTGAAGAGCGCGCAGCAGAGCGGGGTGGCGAACACGACGCACAGCCCGAACAGACCCATCTGGAAGGGCAGTAGTGACCAGCCCTATCTGTAAATAACCCTTAGTACCTGCAGCTCTGGTCTCAGACTGTCTACAGAGATGGACGCCTGCTGTTTGAAGAGCGCGAGCTTGCGAACATGACACATAGTCCCACCAAACCCATCTAGAAAGGCAGTAGTGACCAGCCCTATCTGTAAATAACCCTTAGGACCTGCAGCTCTGGTTCCAGACTGTCTACAGAGATGGACGCCCGCTGTTTGAAGAGCGCGGGCTTGCGAACATGACACATAGTCCCACCAAACCCATCTAGAAAGGCAGTAGTGACCAGCCCTATCTGTAAATAACCCTTAGGACCTGCAGCTCTGGTTCCAGACTGTCTACAGAGATGGACGCCCGCTGTTTGAAGAGCGCGCAGCAGAGCGGGGTGGCGAACACGACGCACAGCCCGAACAGACCCATCTGGAAGGGCAGTAGTGACCAGCCCTATCTGTAAATAACCCTTAGTACCTGCAGCTCTGGTCTCAGACTGTCTACAGAGATGGACGCCTGCTGTTTGAAGAGCGCGAGCTTGCGAACATGACACATAGTCCCACCAAACCCATCTAGAAAGGCAGTAGTGACCAGCCCTATCTGTAAATAACCCTTAGGACCTGCAGCTCTGGTTCCAGACTGTCTACAGAGATGGACGCCCGCTGTTTGAAGAGCGCGGGCTTGCGAACATGACACATAGTCCCACCAAACCCATCTAGAAAGGCAGTAGTGACCAGCCCTATCTGTAAATAACCCTTAGGACCTGCAGCTCTGGTTCCAGACTGTCTACAGAGATGGACGCCCGCTGTTTGAAGAGCGCGGGCTTGCGAACATGACACATAGTCCCACCAAACCCATCTAGAAAGGCAGTAGTGACCAGCCCTATCTGTAAATAACCCTTAGGACCTGCAGCTCTGGTTCCAGACTGTCTACAGAGATGGACGCCCGCTGTTTGAAGAGCGCGGGCTTGCGAACATGACACATAGTCCCACCAAACCCATCTAGAAAGGCAGTAGTGACCAGCCCTATCTGTAAATAACCCTTAGTACCTGCAGCTCCGGTTCCAGACTGTCCACAGAGATGGACGCCCGCTGCTTGAAGAGCGCGCAGCAGAGCGGGGTGGCGAACACGACGCACAGCCCGACCAGCCCCATCTGGAAAGGCAGCACGCCGCGCGGGTAGCGGCAAAAGAGCCCCCTGGAGCGCGCGTAGTTGGTCAGGAGCGGCGTTACGGCTAGAACATGAAAACTAACATGTTACAATGGGGTTGTCAACTGTCAAAGGTTTGCATAGATGGCGCCAGTATACTTTTTCCCTATCTCTAGTTTTGTTCTATGACATTTGGCTTAGGTATATATAGTGCTATAAAAAAAAAAAACAAAAAAAAAAACTAACATGCAATCATTAACTAATGCCAGACAGCCATGATGACTTGGGATATGCACACGACACCGATTACATCATATACGAAGACTTCTGTAAAGCCTTTGACACCCTTGACAATGATATATGTTTCTAATCAAGCTAAAGAGTGTAAAGATGGAAGATTCATTTTGACTTATCTTACAATTTTTGTTAACAATCTTAAAGACTAACACAATATGTAATGATTTTTAAATTATTTTACCAATAGGACATTCCTTCGGGGGTACCTCAGGGTTCAAACCAAGGACCGCAGATGTTCCTCATCTTGTAAAGATACTTGAAATAATAATACTCACTCATGCCAGGAAGAGCCATGATGACTCGGGATATGCACACGAGGCCGATTCCATACTGCGCCGCGCGGGTGGAGTTGCCCACCGGCTGCCCCTCCTCGGTGAAGACTGGTGTGCCGTCTATCAATTCACTGAAAAAAGGAAGTTTAATACATGTATGTATGTATGTATGTATGTATGTATGTATATACTTTATTGCACATAGAAATAAAAACACGAGAAACATAGTTACAGAGTAAATTAAATACAACAAAGGCGAACTTATCCCTGTATGGGATCTCTTCCAGTTAACCTTTGAGGAAACGAATAAAACAAAACAGAAGTAACGATGAATGACAAACAAAACAATAGTGTACAATCACTAAAGTTAATGAAATGCAAGTTTTGAATACACATTGTTACAAATAATATATATAAACATAAATAGAAATACTTAAATAAATACATGATACATGTGTATCGAGGGATGTGAGTTCTGAGTATTGCGTAATGACTATCGATATCGGGTATCGATTATGCAAGAGCAATAGAGGGGCCGATAACGTAATATCGGTTTTCGCTGTAGGTCCTGTAGATTACATTATCGTATACACACCTACTCCTCATCATGGGGATGTTGATGAAATTGGCGCCGCAAACTGCGGCGAACGGCACCAATGCCGCGAACACGGGGTTCTTCATTTGCTGTGTCGAAAAAAAATGAAATAAATATGACAAATAAGTATATTAATATAAAATAAATATGAGTGTAATAAAATAGTCTTCTTCCTCGAATTTGACCGCGCAGAAGTGGTTAAAAACTTTCAAACCCATCTACATACCTTTCCCTTTATTTATTATCCCATTAATTGAATTTCAACGAATCCTTTACCTACGCTTTAACCTATTGTACAAAACTTTCTTCTAAGAGGGAAATATAATAATACAAAATACCTTTTTCTCCCTCTCAGCAAAAGTAGGCCTTCCTTTAACTGTTTGTATATTGTGTAACTGTTTGTATGGATATTAACTGTTTTATAAATTTAACAATACCTATTACAATGATGACAGAAGTGGCTAATAATTTTCAGATCATGAAAAGTAAATATTATCCTTACGTTCGTAAGTGATTAGAGCAGTAGTGTAAAGTGGCTACCCATTCATGGTTAGATTATTCAACAAGCACGATTAAGTACATATTATTATACTTTGTGACGTCAACTTTCCATGCCACCCGATTAATCCAGGGTTTACCCGCTGGTATATAATAATTAAATTAATTCATTTGCAAGGGATATATCATATTATCATATCATGATGTCTCGTGAATGTCAGCTGTTCCTATCTAGGCAACCGTTGGCGGGTTGAGGAAAGGTATCCAAATAGACACAGGAAAAAATAGTCATTTCTTCATGAATAAGAATTTATATCTTGAAGAATAAGTGGTGGATAATGTGTCTTAATAACAAAACATCCGTGAGACAAAGACATATTAAAAAATATATTAAAAACGGGTCACTCACGTATTTTAAGTCGAAAAACGCTCGACATAATGATCATTCGCTCGATAATGTGTCATTAAGTGTGTGTCAGAAATTAAAAGCTGGATTATCTCTGTGAAAACGAAATATTCTTCACAGAGAAATTCCAGCTCAATCTCAAAGTTCTCAAAAAAATCTCATTATAAAGTTGAAGCCAACAAGTGGGCAATAGCAAAGTTTTCGTTGAATGATGAGACTAAGATCCTGAGCAATGACATAGAGAAATATAGTAAGACAAGAGTGCTCACTCCATACTCCATACATCAGTTTTGGTACCAAAAAGACTATTAATTTCAGTGTCTACATCTAGCATCAAGTAGCGGAACTATCAGTACTGCTACTTGATAATATTTAGATGTAGCACCGACCGGAAAGTCTTATGTCTTAGTGTGTATGGGTAGTCTTATGTTGTTGAGCAGATGTAGACACTGAAATTAATAGTCTTTTTGGTACCAAAACTGATGTATGGAGTGAGCAATCTATGTATTTTTTTCTCTATGGCAATGGAACTGACTAAGGAAGGTGAGGAGGCATCCACGAAGAATTTGTCCAGTATCATCATCTTCTAGTTGATATGATTATCGACGTATTTAAGGTGTAAAAACATTTATTTACCACGGTAACGAGATCGGAGGCACGACTGGCTAGTAGAGTAAATATGTAAACAGGCGACACACCTCTTGTCGTCATATGTTTACTGATAACTACCGGCGATAATTTCCACGATAAATGATAACAGGAAAATGTGTTTTTCCTGTCCAACGCGGTATTTTTTTTTAAATTTGCGATTTGATAATAATTATTATCACGTAATTATTTTCAAAACGCAAATTCTTGAGTGGTTTTAGTTGATAAAGTGGTTGAATCGTTATAGAGCGTAATTTCGTTTGTAATCGATAACATATACGTAAAAATATACCTACACATAAGGTCTTAATTTGTTAGCAAATTAATTTTTCTAGAGTATGTAAATAATAATATATGTACTTATTAATAATGGATACATTGTGGACCATAAGGAAATAATACCTACATAACACATAATTATCACAGCGCGTGATGAAATGATAATCAACTGGCCATCAGACAGTAGGTACCTATACTTGAGCACTAAGTATACTAACGTTGTGCTAACGTTATGATCTACCTACTACTAGCCTCCATCCACGATTCTTTCGCGTAGAAGTATTTTTTAACAACGTTTACCTTATTTCATGATTTTTATTTATATTTGAACAACAAATTTAAAAAATTTAATCAAATAAAATACATGCCTGAATCGTTCGTCAACTGTGATACGGGATATCTATGAGAAATAAGATATGAAAGTATGATATATAGTTCCATACCTTAGCTTTGGCATTGAGAAAGTACGCAGTGCCCATGGCACCACCGCAAGCAGCGCAGTATGAAGCCAAGAGTTGCCTGAAAATAAACTACACGGTATAAAATCGACTCTACGCTCATCTAAATAAAGGCTTATTTTAGATGGGTGAGTTAACTTAGTCCAGTAAAAGCCAGCTTCACAATGGTAAGCAGACACCAAAGGAAAGTTTAGTCATAGAGAAAAAAATACATAGAGTGCTCACTCCATACATCAGTTTTAGTACCAAAAAGACTATTAGCATCTAGCATCGAGTAGCGGAATATCAGTACTGCTACTTGACAATAGATGTAGCACCGACCGGAAAGTCTTATCTCAACAGCATAAGACTTTCCGGTCGGTGCTACATCTATTGTCAAGTAGCAGTACTGATAGTTCCGCTACTCGATGCTAGATGTAGACACTGAAATTAATAGTCTGAACTGATGTATGGAGTGAGCACTCTTGTCTTTATTTCTCTATGGTTTAGTACAGTTTTTGGTAACCATCCTGATGCCAACTGGAATGTCTCCAAACTTTTCAACCCCATGACCAAACG
The DNA here is from genome assembly GCF_948474715.1 of Cydia amplana. Lineage (NCBI taxonomy): Eukaryota > Metazoa > Arthropoda > Insecta > Lepidoptera > Tortricidae > Cydia > Cydia amplana. The sequence goes on from NC_086088.1 coordinate 6,976,365, forward strand.
GCCAGAGAGGCTACCGCGAAAACCGAATTTCGCAAATTGCGGGGAGTTTCCTCTTTTACTCCAATGAAGGCGTAATTTCTTTCCGCAGGCCAAGAGTAAGGGCAGAACACAGACAAGACATCCTCTAGACTGAGCATAGTAACGCTACCCCCTCTGCCACTCATACGGTAGCATTACTCCATCTTCGAGTCAATCCCGTGCCGTGATTGGTCCGTGTCTTTGAACGGACCAATCACGGCACGGGATTCGCTCACCTCGTCCCCCCGCACCCCCGTATTTTTGGCAGCATCGGTTTCATGAAATAATTGCTTTAAACTCAGTCTAGAGGATTCCTAGTCTATGGGGCAGAACCAGGTGTGCATGGCATAATGCTTGGATGCAAATATAAGTAGGTATATCATCTTCCTCGCGTTGTCCCGGCATTTTGCCACGGCTCATGGGAGCCTGGGGTCCGCTTGGCAACTAATCCCAGTAATTGGCGTGGGCACTAGTTTTTCTTTTTACGAAAGCGACTGCCATCTGACCTTCCAACCCAGAGGGGAAAAGTAGGCCCGTATTGGGATTAGTCCGGTTTCCTCACGATGTTTTCCTTCACTGAAAAGCGACTGGTAAATATCAAATATTTCGTACATAAGTTCCGAAAAACTCATTGGTAGGTGCCGGGGTTCGAACCCGCGACTTCCGGATTGCAAGTCGCACGCTCTTACCACTATACTTCGTTTTTTTGGCTGTCTCTATCTTGATGTGTCTTTTAATTGAAAAACACATTTTAAAAATAAGTTACGGTAAATATGTAACAATTATGAATCTAATACGATCTTTTATAGTCTTCTACTTTCATAAATAATAGTTATTGATATTTAAAAAGTGTTTTTCAATTAAAAGACATGTCAAAATCGCTTACCTTCTTTCAAGTTCTTTCTAATGCTAAAAAAACGAACTATAGGCCACCAGCGCTTCGTAAATATATGTAGGTATCACAGACAATCCAACCTCTAGACATAGCATACTCGCGCTACCCTCTCTGCCACACATACGGTAGCGTTACTCCATCTTCGAGTCAATCCCGTGCCGTGATTGGTCCGTGTCTTTGAACGGACCAATCGCGACACGGGATTCGCTCACCTCGTCCCCCCGCACCCCCGTATTTTTGGCAGCATCGGTTTCATGAAAGAATTGGCCTAAGCTCAGTCTAGAGGTTGGATTGTCAGTGGTAGGTATATACGACTCACGATTTGGAGATGGGCGCGGTGCCCGAGCGGTTGGTGTAGTTGACGAGAGCGTTGAACGTCTGATTGACCCACTGCCAGAACATGGTCGCCGCGTTTGTTTTGTAGAATGTGATCATGCCTGCGACCATACATTTTTGAATGAATGAATGAATGAAATCGTTTATTTCAGGCAACTAGTGGCCCATACATAAATACCTTAAAACTAGCATACATATTATAAAACTATAACTAAACACTAAAAAACACATTATGATTGCGATGCATTACGCAACCCCGCAGTGTCAGGGAACCGGCCGCGGAAGCGCCGAAACTTTGAATGAGGTAAGTAATAATAATATAATATTATAGCACATCGTGTCTTAATTGCTGGGTGCAGTTGCGTATGCTAAACGGAACGTTGGAAGACCGATGTTGCGCTTTAAGAGCCCATCAACGTGCACACTAGCGCCACTGCTAAATAATCGTGATTATTTCAATTTAACGAAAGATATTTAAAAAAGGGGGCCGCTACGGACTGTATCTTCTATTAAAGTACCTTTTGAATACATCAAACTAGTTTTTATGTTGCTGGATTCGTCAATCTATGTACTCAAAATAAAAACGGCCGTTTTAACTTTGGACGCATAGATTGACGAATCCAACAACATAGAAACTAGTTTGATGTATCAAAAGGTACCTACTTTAATACAAAATACAGTCCTGGCGGCCCCTTTTTTAAATATATTTCGTTAAATTTAAATAATCACGATTATTTAGCAGCACAGTGGCGCTAGTGTGCACGTTGATGGGCTCTTAAATACTGTGTTAAGCGAGACATGTCAGCGTATGAAATCGACCACCATGCCTGGGAAACCTTAGCTGAAGACCGTGATGGATGGCGCAAACGTGTTGTAGAGAAGGCTATGCGACCAAACCTGGTTTATAGTTCGTTTTTTTTAGCATTAGAAAGAAGGTAAACAATCTTGACATGTCTTTTAATTGAAAAACGCTTTTTAAAATCAGTAAGTTCGCCTTTTGTACTTATGAAAGCAGAAGAATATATATAATCGTATTAGATTCATAATTGTTACATATTTGCCATTATTTATTTTTAAAACGTGTTTTTCAATAAAAAGACACGTCGAGATTGTTTACCTTATTTCTAATGTTAAAAAAAACGAACTATAATGCTTTAGATAGCAGAAGGTGTCGCAGAAAGAAAACCGACTGGAACTTCAGGTGGCATGAGTTTTCTCTGCCAAAAATGTGGGAGGTCGTGCCGCTCACGCATCGGCCTCCACAGTCACCAAACCCGTTTAATTATTTGTTATTATTAATACATTAAATAAAATTTATAATCTAATACCCTTCCTCCCTTCCCTGTCCCTGCAAAACTGTTTGCACAGTTTGACTGCAAGCGCGAGTCTCTGTTGTAAGTACTCACATAATCAACGTAACATATTAAAAATTAAAACTAACATCGTAGCTATAACTATTAACTTCACTTGAGTGACATTTGTCTAAACAGCAATGCATATTGTCTAAACAGCAATGCATAAATCGTCTGCAATAGACGCAAAGGCCTGTGATGATGATAACACATCGTTACACAAATTTACTAAGGCCCACAGTCCATAGTAAGCTCAAGAAGGCTTTTCGTGTTGTGGGTACTCAGACAACGTAATTTAAAGAAAAAACCGGCCAAGTGCGAGTCGGACTCGCCCATGAAGGGTTCCGTATTTAGGGGATTTATGACGTATTAAAAAAAAACTACTTACTAGATCTCGTTCAAACCAATTTTCGGTGGGAGTTGGCATGGTAATGTACATCATATATTTTTTTTAGTTTTATCATTCTCTTATTTTAGAAGTTACCTACAGGGGGAGGACACACATTTTACCACTTTGGAAGTGTCTCTCGCGCAAACTATTCAGTTTAGGAAAAAATAATATTAGAAACCTCAATATCATTTTTGAAGACCTATCCATAGATACCCCACACGTATGGGTTTGATGATAAAAACATTTTTGAGTTTCAGTTCAAGTATGGGGAACCCCAAAATTTATTGTTTTTTTCTATTCAACAGTATAGTTCTTATAGTCTCGGAAAAAAGTGGCTGTGACATACGGACGGACAGACAGACAGACAGACATGACGAATCCATAAGGGTTCCGTTTTTTGCCATTTGGCTACGGAACCCTAAAAAACTAACAAAATGTGACTTACAGCCAGTGATAAGTGTGTTCATAGGCGCCTGGGCGGCCATCCGGCCCAGCACGAACATTTTCTCGCCCGTGTCGGGGTGATATGCGCTGTCGACCAAGTACTTCAGCGACCATAGCTTGTCTTCGGTCATTCCTTTCGGCATCTTCTTTGATTTTCTGTTGATATGAGCAGTTTTTTAAATCTTAGCACTAGTGACGACAGAGTCACTTACAGTCTACAGCTCACAGGAGTTGTAGACCTCGCGAGCATAACGTAAAACTGAATAAATTTATGGCTCCGCCATTTCGACAAAAATCGACAAATCGAAACCGATTTTAATTATTGAACCTGCTCACAAAAATTCACGAAAAATGGACATAAGCATTTTCCCAAGCTGAATGGGGAATCTTCGCTAACGCTTGGTCAATTAGCCTTTCATGTGGCATACGTCATTTAGGAGTTGTTCGAATTTCAATTTTATTTCAATTAATCATATTTCAATTTTAAATGACGTTCTTAAATTATCCGGGAGCCGGTTCCTGCCACTTCAAGGGTCAGTGCTAGATCAAACTATAGCCAGGCGTGGCTCACTCCGCGATTTCGTCGCTTTGCTACAGGTAGCTAAAAGTACACCGTTCCGGCCCCAATTTTGGGGAAAGCCATAAGCCGCGCGTGGCGCTGTCGCCACCTAGCGGCCATATCTGTGCTGATCGTAACAGACGCGTTTTGTTGGAGAGTGAGTCTTCTGTACTTAGTACTATTATTTATTCTGTGCTATAGCGCAGGTAGGGAAATAAAAAGTCTAGAAAATCGTAGTTTTTGTTCGTGTATTCCATAACCCACCAAAAGAGCGACATGATGTTTAATAAACAAGTTACAACGGACTAAACTGTTGCATGCAGCATGCAGCCAACAATGATCGTCATCGCTTCGCCACGCCATTATACAAACACAGGTGTCTTTATTATTGGTGTACCTACGCAATGGGGTCATCGATGTACATCTGAGAATACTTACTTGAAATCTGAAACGATTTTTTGAGCTTCATCTAACTGGGCTGACGTGGCAAAAACGTTGAGCGGGTTCGTGAGCATGAAAAAATGCTTCGCTCGGCCGATGTATGTGTTCTGGTCGTATCGGGATCCGGATAGGTCTATTGGCTTCGACATTGTGACTAGGTTTGGTGCTGAAACAAAATAAACGGTTTTTAGTTTGTCATAGATTACTACCTATATAAGCGGATCATTTTAATATCATAATATCTGAGAGACCGAGCTTTGCTCGGAAAACGTATAAAATCTCAAAAATTAGCGTTTTCCCAGACATAAGACCTAGCTAGATCGATTTTTCGCCCCCGAAAACCCCCATATACCAAATTTTATCGAAATCGTTAGAGCCGTTTCCGAGATCCCCGAAATATACCTATATATATATATAAATAAATAAATAAGTATGCAAGAATTTGTCGTTTAAAGGTATTAGATTTATAAAAATATGTGGTAAATATAGTTTTAAATAGTTGAAAATTGTATCTAAAAATTAAAACAAACACAATGATAACGAACTTTGCTCTTTTGATAACAGACTAATGAATTCATTGTTACTTAACTAATGTACAATGAATTAGATACGTTTTAATGGTAAAAAGTAAACTATTTCAATTATGCAAACTATATAATCCCACCAATATTATAGCTGAATTAAACTTTATTGCACCAAGATAAGGTTCACTAAAGGCGGACTAGTGTCTCTGTTTGTACTGTACAAATATACGTCAACTAACGAGACGAAATTTCGTAAATGATTGTTTGAAACTGTACAGCAGCAGAATTAGTAGGCGGGCGTTGTGTTCAAAATTATCTGCACACGCTCATGTTCTCTGAACAATAAAATTGTGCCGGGTGAATTGGTACCTAGTATGTTCATTAAAACATTTAAATTACTTGAATATATGAATAAATTTAATATTTAAATACCTTGCTAAGTACCTACTTATCTGATTGCCAAGTATAGGTAAATTGTATCAACAATTAGAAAAGAGATAATAACAATTCATTATTCATGTCATGTGATAGGTGATAATACGTATAATCAGCTCGGCATGCTGTTTACAATCAAAATAAGGATTGATAGTTAATTTATATTATTATATTAAAACTGACTGACTGGTAGAGAATCATTAAGGCATTAAGTTCGCCTTTTGTACAGTGTGTTTTCTTATGTGCAATAAAGATTAAATAAAATAGATGTTTTTATACACGTGATTTTGTGTGATTTATTATGGATTTAATGGTTGGACTGTAGCAAAGGGGGGGCTGGGACTTAGATTTTTTTTTGACAAAGTGGTGTCATTATGACACTATTTTTAAATGATTGTAATGTGTATATCACGTCAAAATAAGCATCTTTTATTGGAAAAACTTTTCTCTAAAATAAAAAATGGCCGAGTTAGACGCCTCCAAAGATTGATATTTTTAAAGGGAGCTGGGACTTAGAAAATTTTCATTGAGAGTGGTGTCATTATGACATATATTTTAAATGATTTTAATGTATAGAACACATCGAAATAAGCAACTTTTACTTGGAAAACTTTTTACTAAAACTGAAAATGGCGGAGATAGAGCTTAAGGCAGGCCAGGCTTTTAAGGCAGGTCGGAGTAGGTACGACGACGAGCGAAGCGAGGAGGAGTGTTAGGTAGAACTGCGACCATACAGCGCGCGAGCCGAGCAAGCGAAGCGAGCGTGCCGCGGCAGCGGCCGGCGAAGCGCCAGAACCGACGTTTTTATAATAATACAATTTTACAAGTCCCAGCTCCCTTTAAAAACATCAATCTTTGGTCGCGTCTAACTCGGCCATTTTTTATTTTAGAGAAAAGTTTTTCCAATAAAAGATGCTTATTTTGACGTGATCTACACATTACAATCATTTAAAAATAGTGTCATAATGATACCACTTTGTCAAAAAAAATTCTAAGTCCCAGCCCCCCCTTTCGTACAGTCTGACCGATTTAATAGATACAATTGCACATTACTTATTTCAAAAAATAGTTATATTTATTTTAAGAGAAATAATAATATAGGTATCATTGGTTTTATTCAACCACCCACCTATGTAAACATCAAGCTTGTGGCACCACCTGTGATTGTAAGCATCAGGCATGACGATTTGTGTTATTTGATTTTTTTTTGTTTAATTTAGTATTTTGTTTAGTAGTAAATTATACGTTAATTGTAATTGTAGGGCATTGTTTTATCTCCGAGCCCATCAAAATAACAATGATATTAGTTTATCAGACAAGCCGTGACCCGCAAGTTCCTCAACCTTCTTATCAATTCTTTGGCAGAGCGTAACACCAACACGAAATTACGATCGATATTTCACACAAAATGTATACCTAATTAAATAATAACTTACTCACGTGTGTTTTAGTCAATGCATTACATAAATTATTCTTAAAAAAGTATAAATCAATATGGGCGTAAAGATTGTTAGATGGATAAAAATAAAATTAGACTTACCTATTTATTGCTATGTTTGATGTTATAAGCGCGGTTGGTATTTGTAAAATATTATTTTTCTGTTTAAGATTAACTGTAATGGTACATTTTGTTAAATATTTGTGGTGCTATTTCAATTTTTCAGTGGTTCTTGTTTAAATGTTGCGCCGTGACAAGCGCTCGAAAAATGACGTAAAATCAATTCGTTTTCGTTAGTTGAAGGTTCATTGTTTACTATGGCGCTAGTGTAGAAATGGGTGGTAACATGATTTTAGTTTCACATGTTATGATATCAAATGGCTAATTGGAATATTTATATTATTTTACATATATTAATAAAGGTTAAACATTTATATAAAGTTTATAATCTTAAAAATTATGCTATAACTTGTGACTGAAACTTACAAATTTCTGAACGGAGTTTTGCGGTCTGTTATACGCAGACATTATTTGAAACATATTATTTCATTAATGTTTTAATAATTTATGCTAAATTAAAAATATTAAGATCAAGATTAACTTAAACGAATTAAAATAAAACTTTAATAAAATTATCGCTTTGAACCTGCTTTGAATGAACTCAGGTACTTTTTTAGACTGGCAAGATTATAGCTGTCACTTTGCGTGTAACGAAACTCCTCGAAGTTACGTCTTTGGCGAGCCGAGACGTTCCAAAAATACTTTTTCCTCAAAAATAGCCTTTAGTGAGGTTTTAATTACTACAAACTATGTCCCTAATTAGCAGAAATATTATCCGAACCCTGGTGCAGGTATGTATCTAAATTTCCATATGAAATAAAGCATTGTGCTATACCTACATATATCTGCAAACTATGTGTTTCGTAACGTATTTTCATAGTAATTGAGCTCTAATTCTGTGTAACTTGGTGTCTACGTAGCATAATTTGTGATGTAGTTTGATATCTTCAATGTCGCGTATCATTTGATACGATGATCATGTTCAAACCACGTGATATGGCTAATAATATGAACGTGGATGTTCCAGGGGTCCCAGCTCGCGGGGAAGGGTCTGCACACGACGAGTGCGGTAAACGCCGACAAAAACGTATGTTACGCGCCACATTCCATCATCTCCCTGCCTGTGGTGAGAACTAACTGTGTACTAATGACCAGTAATGAAACCTGATGAACAATGGAGCAGGAATACCTTCCTTTTCGCTTAATTTTGTCAATAGAGGTCTTATTATTAAAAATAAACAGCACATACATACTTATAATTAGTATATTATTGTTGGTATGAGCTCGCTTTGTTTAGTTAATTATGAACTTATTTGATAAACTTATTGACCTCTGATTTATATCCCGGATCTAATTATCCTGCTTCATTGCTCTTATTCTAGATTAAATATCTTCAAAATTACTCTTATTTATGATTATTATGAACTTGGCATCAACATTTTTGTATATACATATTATGATACTTTAAAAATATGCCAAATTGGATGCAAACTAAAAAATGTTTTTTTATTTATTTCCAATTTTATTTCTTTAATTTCTGAGTTTATTTCTTAGCTCTACAGGTTCTTCTGAATGAAGTGTAAGATTTGTCCCAAATGTTGCATGATACACTATTGTTTTTCTTTGCACAAGTCATTCTATTTATTGGCTAAAAATTAATTCTAGCATACCAAAACTATTGTCACACACTGCCATAATATTTATTGTCTAGATTTAGACTGTACACCTTGAGCACACAAAATTCGTAACCATTTGGAGTATAGTGGAATCGAATGGCTATTTTATGTTTTATTATAACATAATCTATAATCGTAGCATGATCCAAGTGTGTCAATTTAATAAAGCGTTTTAAATGTTGTGTCAAGCATATAGCATGAGTTTTATTGCATATGCATTTGTTATGTCCTTTTAAAATGTGAAAGAATTATTGTAATAGTTTTAGTAATCCTTATTCAACATTGTGTTGCTGTTATTACTTATTAATTTATATAGTTTGTACTTTTATAATTTTAACACTATCTTTATATTGTTCTAAAAAAAATTAACTCACAACTTAGGGTTTTATTTAAAATGTGTACTTAGTGAAAGGTCACATCTGCCCCCTTAAGCCAATTAGCTGTATCTCAAAAACAAATGATATTGAAAATGGAATTATAAAATAAAGAATATAAAATGTTTGCATTAAATTTTGATTTGAGATACCGCTAAACGGCTTAAGGGGGCAGACATATACATATTACATAAATATTCTAATAGGTAAAAAATTAAATTAATTTTAGTTCACATTTCAAAACAAAATAGTCCTTTTTCTTATTGAATTAAGCCATGAACTTGAATGGACTTAGCTATTTATTTATAACAATTCTTCTGACCTCTAAATCTTATATCAATGTAAACAAATTGACAATTTTATGGCAACTTTCTCAGTAGACAATATTTCCTTGTGTAGCACAATACCAGTCCATTGAGAGCTGCGGTGAAGCATCGATAGAACTTGATTACTGTCATCTTACCTATGAAAATATACAGGTGTCAATGAAACTACCTTTCCTCTTTGATGCTTTGTCTAGTGTAGCAAGTGAAGGTTGGCAGTAAGTCAGCTGAGTCCGCTCCGCATATTTCCTATTTTATGGCAAGGCTGAAAAATTCATTGGAATCTCCAATATCAATATCCATTTCTTTCTACAACAAAACCAATGGGCCATTTTATTTAAAGTTGCCCCCCACACTTTTTTTTTCAAAATTGGGATTTTTTATGTTATTTCTACTCAGAATCATGAGCTCTTTAGATCCTAATAGGAGAAAAAAAGTGTCCCAAGATTTCCATACATTTTTCGATCTTTCCATTCCGAAACCGCCATACAAAGTCTATGAAAAAATGGTAACGGAATGGGAAAAAAACCTTGGGACACTTTTTTCTCCTATTAGGATAGAAAGAGCTCGTGATTCTGAGTAGAAATAACATATAAATAAATTCACAAATTAAAAAAAAAGTGTAGGGGACAACTTTAAATAAAATGGTCCCAGTACATCTTTGCTAGCAACTTCGCCCATTGCTATTGCAGGAGTCTGGAGTGTCTAAAACTTGGCCCAGATGGGCAACCTTTTTGTAATATTTTAAAAATATCTTATTTGATGTAGAGCAAAGAGGGTCGCATTAAGTGCACCCTCATCCCCGGAGATGGCGTCGGCCCCGAGCTCGTCTACTCCGTACAGGAGGTGTTTAAGGTAAGACAGACTTATGTATTAGGCAATAGAGTCTAAAGTGGCTAGTTTAAATAGTATACTAGAACAAAGAAAAAAATGCTCGAGATTTCAAATTCAACTGGTAATTTTTTTTTTCATTAGACACATAGGTGTTTTGTATGATGTGCTTTAGAAGTTATTGAAATTCAAATACATATGAAATAAGCTTCACATTACCTCTGAAGTTGCCGATTTCTATAGAGTCAAGTTGCTCTAATAAATCTAATAATATTAAAGTCATTCAGTCATCCTGTTCGAAACTTATGTACGAAATATCGTTAGATACTTAACAATCGTTTGATATTTTTCGGTGAAGGAAAACATCGTGAGGAATCCAGAATAACACAGTTTTTGAAAGAAAATTATTTGCAGAGTTTTTTTGGGTATAAGAAACCTTAATAGACACTGTTCGGAAAGAGAAGATTCGTGGAAGGAATATATTGGGCCCCTTACATACATTCCACGACTCTTCTCTTTGCGCACAGACTTTAAATTGTACAACGGTACTTAATCGCGTATACGTTGTATAATTTAATAATGGAATTTAAACTGTTGTGAGACATACCTAACATTGAATAATTTTACGGTTTAGACTCACTTGTTTGAAGTCACTCGCGCGACATGTTTCGGAGAGCCTAGGTCTCCTTTCTCAAGCACTAACAGTGCGAGCAGCGTTCACGACGGCGGTGTATCGCGTACCACCCTTTGCGTTTGTGACTTAAAACAAGTGAGTCTAAACCGTAAAATTATTCAAATTTAATAATGTGTAAAAATCGTGAAAGTTTAAATCAGTGTAAATGAAACTTTTTACAATTTACGTTTGTGTGTCAGGCGGCCGGTATCCCCGTGGATTTCGAGTCGTTCTTTTTCTCGGAGGTGAACCCGACGCTGAGCGCGCCGCTCGAGGACGTAGTCAACTCCATCGCGCGCAATAAGATCTGCATTAAGGTAACTAGACTATATAGGGATGTTGCGGATGCCGATTTTTAGACATCCGCGGATGCGGATGCGGATGCGGATTTTTAAAGGCTCACATCCGCGGATGCGGATGTCAAGATAGGTACATAAAAACGTCAAATATTACATTTTAGTAATTTTTATTTCAAAAAACTGGCCAAGTGCGAGTCGGACTTGTGTTCCAAGGGTTCCGTACAATAAGTCCCACTCACGCTTGACTGCTAATTTCTAATAGGTTTTTTTGGCTAATTACTAAATTACCTAGCAGTCTAGCACTTCCGCCGATGCTAAGACGTTCCTGTACCGAACTGTTCCACATCCGCATCCGCATTAAATCCGCATCGATTTTATGCGGATGCGGATGCGGATGTTGAAAATAATGCGGAAGTTCCGCGGTTGCGGATGCGGATGTTCTCAACATCCCTAGACTATAGTCCGCACACGAGGTACTTCTTCAGTCGGTCCCTCAATACTGAGCATCGTGACATCATGTCCTTCTGTTGAAGACCAGGTTCCTCCATAGGGTTCTGTTCCCCGCCAAGCGCATGGCCTCGTGCAGTTTTAATTGCATAGGTGCCGTAAAATAAATAAATAAAAATCGTTTATTTCAGACTAAGTATGTCCATAAAAATGTTAGTTGTATTGCAAACTTAAAAACTACGGAACCCTAAAAAAGGCTATGTTAGTTAAAAATCAGCAAAAACAAACAAAAAACAAAATTAATTTAAAAAAAAACACGAGGTACAAGGAAGTCATAAACCCCCGCTTGCCCCCTGTGGACACAGCAAGTCGTTCTTTTCCGAGGTAAATTATATTAAGATTAATTTCTATTGTATTACTAACAAATGATATGGGCTTTTATGTCTGAAATAAATGATTGAAATTGAAATTCAAAATTGAAATTAAATCCGACGTTGAGCGCGCTGCTCGAGACCTGGCTTGTTCCAATGAGTATTTAGGAATTTTTCGTCTATTTACCGGTGTTTCTTTTCGATGAAAGAAGTCAAAAATATAGCGTGGTACAGTTAGCTACAGAGAAAAGGTAAACCCCTGCATAGAATTTGTACCTATGCAAAGGTGCTAAGCTAATAGTATTGCTGACTGGAGAATTGGAGTTAGCTGATTGGAATCTGCAAAGTTTTTTTTTTGAAAAGGTAAGCATTTGACCACAATCTCACTCTCGGTTTAAAAAGAACCGAGTTATAGTGGACTGGGAATAGATTTGCAGGAAGTGAATTCCACTCCTTAGCCGTTCGCATGATAAAGCTGGGCTGTGCATAATAGATTATGTAATCCCATCGCACACTCACGCGACACTGCACGCGAGTTTTACTGACCGCGCACATAATCTCATACTAGAGATTTTGCACACAAATGTATGTAGATTTAAGTACTTTTTTAGCGAAATAAATAGATTTAAAATTTAAATTTTAAATTTTTTTTTTCTTCCCGAAATGTATCCTGTAGAATACCGATAAACAGGCTACCTTTCTCTGACTGTTTAAATAGAAGTGATACTGCATATATGAGTGTTACAAAATAAACCTTTTTCCAGGGTATCCTGGCCACCCCAGACTTCTCCCACACCGGCGAGCTCCAAACCCTCAACATGAAGCTGCGCAACGCCCTCGACCTGTACGCCAACGTCGTGCACGTCAAGTCGCTGCCGAACGTCAACTGCCGCCACAAGGTGGGTAACTGACGCTCAACATAGAGCGTAACTGTGCAAACCCTCAACATGAAGCTGCGTAACGCTCTCGACCTGTACGCCAACGTCGTGCACGTCAAGTCGCTGCCGAACGTCAACTGCCGCCACAAGGTGGGTAACTGACGCTCAACATAGAGCGTAACTGTGCAAACCCTCAACATGAAGCTGCGTAACGCTCTCGACCTGTACGCCAACGTCGTGCACGTCAAGTCGCTGCCGAACGTCAACTGCCGCCACAAGGTGGGTAACTGACGCTCAACATAGAGCGTAACTGTGCAAACCCTCAACATGAAGCTGCGTAACGCTCTCGACCTGTACGCCAACGTCGTGCACGTCAAGTCGCTGCCGAACGTCAACTGCCGCCACAAGGTGGGTAACTGACGCTCAACATAGAGCGTAACTGTGCAAACCCTCAACATGAAGCTGCGTAACGCTCTCGACCTGTACGCCAACGTCGTGCACGTCAAGTCGCTGCCGAACGTCAACTGCCGCCACAAGGTGGGTAACTGACGCTCAACATAGAGCGTAACTGTGCAAACCCTCAACATGAAGCTGCGCAACGCTCTCGACCTGTACGCCAACGTCGTGCACGTCAAGTCGCTGCCGAACGTCAACTGCCGCCACAAGGTGGGTAACTATAGCTGGTCAAGCGAATCTTGTCAGTAAAAATAGGCGCGAAATTCAAATTTTCTATAGGACGATATCCCTTCGCACCTACATTTTTCAAATTTGCCGCCTTTTTCTACTGACAAGATCTGCTTGACCAATTATAACGCTCAACATAGAGCGTAACTGTGTAAACTGGCGGCCTAGCCAAGGTGACAATCGCTATCGCTTCGCCATCGAATCGCTTTGTCTCTCTATCACACTTTCATATTAGTGTGACAGTGCTGTTGCATTCGTTCGCTACGGAGCGTTAGCGATTGACATGTTGTCTACGGCAGGGCTCGGAACCGGGTTTTTTGTAAAACCCAAAATAGCCCAGTATTTTGAATTATTTTATGCTCTTTACGTAGAACTGAATCATGTATTTAGGTAACACCTTCGTATTATTAGATTGTCCCATTCAAAATGAAATAATAAACCAAAGAACGAAAAAGAACGAAATAATACCGGTATTTTTTGTATGAAGAAAAAACCGGTTCCGAGCCTTGGTCTACGGGGCCTGAGTGGACGCTCAGTCGCCCAAGCAAGGCTAGACAAATGCAGACGTATGCTCGCAGCCGCAGTGTACGCTCAAATCCCTTAAATTTAAAGCATATTTAATTGGAACAGAGTTAAATTTGTTTTATTTCAATTTTCAAATAAAACGAAGTCAACTCTATTTTCAACACTGTGGGTTTAATTTTCACTGACAAGTTTAGGGTTTTTTCTTGTTGGGCATTAGATAGATTACAAGTTATGTGTGTTCTTTTCAGGATGTGGATTGCATCATCATCAGAGAGCAGACCGAAGGCGAATACTCCGCCTTGGAGCACGAGTCCGTGCCTGGTAAGTTATTTTGAAAATTTATGTCAAATCGAAAAAAATCGTTTCCGAATCTCGAAATATTAGGACAATCTCATTACTGCTTTTACGGAAAATTCGAAGACGTTGGAAATTCGAAATCTCAGTAAATTTATGTTAAATCACAAGTTGTGTCACAACATTATGTTGTGACCTATGATAGGTACGAGTATAAAGAAAGTTCCCATCTTCGAAATAATGACAAGTTTTCCGAGTCTCTTACTATTTCCGAGGTCTCATGTAGAAACTTTCGTTATTTTGGAAACATTCCGTCGTTAAATCAGTTGTTGAAATAGATGACCCTATACGGTGTACAGCTTGACTACCTAGGTACCGCTTTTTGTACTGGGCAAATACATAGCCATATCTTCTCTTAGTATTCTAAAAAGAAAAAAAAAAGTAGTAAATAATTTATAACTTGGTCAACCAGATCTTGACAGTAGAAAAATGCGGCAAATTTGAAAAATGTAGGCGCGAAGGGATATCGTCCCATAGAAAATTTGAATTTCGCGCCTTTTTTTACTGACAAGATTTGGTTGACCAGCTATATTTATTTTTTCTACATTTTTTTAATTTTCCATTTCAGGTGTGGTCGAATGCCTCAAAATCATCACCGCGGCCAAGTCCGACCGCATCGCCAAGTTCGCGTTCGACTACGCGGTCAAAATGGGCCGCAAGAAGGTCACCGCCGTCCACAAGGCCAACATCATGAAACTCGGAGACGGCACTTTCCTTAGGAGTTGCGATCAGGTTTGTAATGTGATACGAGTATAATAGACAGTGATCGGGGATTTCTATGCCACACCGCGGGATATCAAGTCGAAATGTAATATTCTATCATATCATATTCATATAATAGACATGTAATATTATTAATATTATAAATAAAATGAATATGAATATGAATGGTAATATGGATACGCCACTTGGCCCGCGATAGGAACAAAACTGTTCGAAAAGTAAACGCTATTTCGGTGTTGGTAATTCGTTTATAAAATAAAGGGCTGTAAAAAATCAGTGTTGGTTATGATTTAAAGAAAAAATATTATTCAAAAAATTATTAAGTTTTCAATTTTTCAATTTCAAATTTTCAATTATTAATATTAATAATATATGCAATGCATGATTAATTGATTAACAGTAACATGCCAAAACACTCTCCTATATCGCACACGAATCCCGGAATCCCGCGGCATATCCATACTAGCATAATGATTGAGGTCATTCACCCCAAGTGGCATAGAAATCCCCGATCACTGATAATAGACTATAATTTATTACTTAACAACCTACTTATTTAACAATCGTTGCTAATCGTCACAATAAAAACATCGGTAACAGCTTGAGAAAGAGGTTCGCACTGGACTGGTAAACTCGTTCGCAGGTTTTACGATCTTACGAACTCATTTATCGTAAGATACTATAGTATTTAAGGTATGCCAAAGCACAAAAGGAAGATTGTGTTTTAAGAATTGACGCTAAACATTTATTATATTTTTCAGATGGCAAAACTGTACCCCCGCATTGAGTTCGAGAAAATGATCGTCGACAACTGCACGATGCAGATGGTGTCCAACCCGAACCAGTTCGACGTGATGGTGACCCCCAACCTGTACGGCAACATTGTGGACAACCTGGCCAGCGGGCTGGTGGGAGGAGCCGGAGTCGTTGCTGGCGCTAGCTATAGCGCGGAGTGCGCTGTGTTTGAACAGGTGAGTGTGACAGAGGGAGACAGGGAGGGGAACAGACAAGGACAACCTGTACGGCAACATTGTGGACAACCTGGCCAGCGGGCTGGTGGGAGGAGCTGGAGTCGTTGCTGGCGCTAGCTATAGCGCGGAGTGCGCTGTGTTTGAACAGGTGAGTGTGACAGAGGGAGACAGGGAGGGGAACAGACAAGGACAACCTGTACGGCAACATTGTGGACAACCTGGCCAGCGGGCCGGTGGAGCTGGAGTCGTTGCTGGCGCTAGTTATAGCGCGGAGTGTGCTGTGTTTGAACAGGTGAGTGTGAGGGAGACAGGGAGGGGAACAGACAAGGACAGCCTGTACGGCAACATTGTGGACAACCTGGCCAGCGGGCTGGTGGCAGGAGCCGGTGTCGTTGCTGGCGCTAGCTATAGCGCGGAGTGTGCTGTGTTTGAACAGGTGAGTGTGAGGGAGACAGGGAGGGGAACAGACAAGGACAACCTGTACGGCAACATTGTGGACAACCTGGCCAGCGGGCTGGTGGGAGGAGCTGGTGTCGTTGCTGGCGCTAGCTATAGCGCGGAGTGCGCTGTGTTTGAACAGGTGAGTGTGACAGAGGGAGACAGGGAGGGGAACAGACAAGGACAGCCTGTACGGCAACATTGTGGACAACCTGGCCAGCGGGCTGGTGGGAGGAGCTGGAGTCGTTGCTGGCGCTAGCTATAGCGCGGAGTGCGCTGTGTTTGAACAGGTGAGTGTGAGGGAGACAGGGAGGGGAACAGACAAGGACAGCCTGTACGGCAACATTGTGGACAACCTGGCCAGCGGGCTGGTGGGAGGAGCCGGTGTCGTTGCTGGCGCTAGCTATAGCGCTGAGTGCGCTGTGTTTGAACAGGTGAGTGTGACAGAGGGAGACAGGGAGGGGACAGACAAGGACAACCTATACGGCAACATTGTGGACAACCTGGCCAGCGGGCTGGTGGGAGGAGCCGGTGTCGTTGCTGGCGCTAGCTATAGCGCTGAGTGCGCTGTGTTTGAACAGGTGAGTGTGAGGGAGACAGGGAGGGGAACAGACAAGGACAGCCTGTACGGCAACATTGTGGACAACCTGGCCAGCGGGCTGGTGGGAGGAGCCGGTGTCGTTGCTGGCGCTAGCTATAGCGCTGAGTGCGCTGTGTTTGAACAGGTGAGTGTGACAGAGGGAGACAGGGAGGGGACAGACAAGGACAGCCTGTACGGCAACATTGTGGACAACCTGGCCAGCGGGCTGGTGGGAGGAGCCGGTGTCGTTGCTGGCGCTAGCTATAGCGCGGAGTGCGCTGTGTTTGAACAGGTGAGTGTGAGGGAGACAGGGAGGGGACAGACAAGGACAGCCTGTACGGCAACATTGTGGACAACCTGGCCAGCGGGCTGGTGGGAGGAGCCGGTGTCGTTGCTGGCGCTAGCTATAGCGCGGAGTGCGCTGTGTTTGAACAGGTGAGTGTGACAGAGGGAGACAGAGAGGGGAACAGACAAGGACAGCCTGTACGGCAACATTGTGGACAACCTGGCCAGCGGGCTGGTGGGAGGAGCTGGAGTCGTTGCTGGCGCCAGCTATAGCGCGGAGTGCGCTGTGTTTGAACAGGTGAGTGTGACAGAGGGAGACAGGGAGGGGACAGACAAGGACAGCCTGTACGGCAACATTGTGGACAACCTGGCCAGCGGGCTGGTGGGAGGAGCTGGAGTCGTTGCTGGCGCTAGCTATAGCGCGGAGTGCGCTGTGTTTGAACAGGTGAGTGTGACAGAGGGAGACAGGGAGGGGAACAGACAAGGACAACCTGTACGGCAACATTGTGGACAACCTGGCCAGCGGGCTGGTGGGAGGAGCTGGAGTCGTTGCTGGCGCTAGCTATAGCGCGGAGTGTGCTGTGTTTGAACAGGTGAGTGTGACAGAGGGAGACAGGGAGGGGAACAGACAAGGACAGCCTGTACGGCAACATTGTGGATGTGGGCGGCAATCCTTGATGTTTGTTATGCATGTTTTTAAATAATTTTAGTTAGATTTTTATCATTTTCAAATCGATAGATAAAATGTTTGATTTAAAGGAAAGCGTAGCCAATTGACTGTTTATTAATTATAATTTTGATAAGATAATCTGAATGTATTTAATTAAAATAATCACAAGATTATTGTATAAAATTAATTAATTACTTATCATTGAATTAATTATTATTTTAAGACGATCTCGGAAATATTAATACATAATTGGGAATTGTATTGATAAACAAGTATAGCGCAGGTGGTGTGGCGTGATCTCAGGTAGTCCTACCTGGAGGGGTAGGGTTGGAAAGGTTATTTAAGTGGTGGCATGCCGTTGTTTTGATTCATTCTTATGCTAAGCGTAGACTGTGTAAGAGCTATCTGTACTCGTAAATAAAACTGAGTTATTAAGTGAAAAGTCTGTTTCTCCTTTACTATTTCTAACATAATGGATGGTGATGAGAAAGGGTTATCGCCCGATAACCATGCAGACCAGGCGAATAGTGGAACTTCGCCGACAGCAGCGGTGGGATCCCAATCCCCTATACTAGGCGGGCGCCGCCGATCGGTTATTCAACCTGAGCCTACTTTTACCATGGACCAAGTGATGAGCCTGGTAACCACAGTCACCAAGCAAGCCGCAGCAAGTGCTGTTAATGCGGCGCTATCTGCCACCGCCGCTTATCCACAACAGCCGGCGCTACCCCGTGAAAGAGGAAATTTCTATCTACCTCCGTTCGACCCGGATGTACGATCTCATGATATTCGAGATTGGTGCGCTAATGTCGATGAAACCATTTCCGTTTTCGCTATATCACCTCAAGAAGCACGGATGAAAGCGATACTTCAGTTAAAAGGAAGAGCAAAAGTGTGGGCCGACACGTGGTCTCTACATTCAACTACTTGGGACCAGGTGAAGGAAGATCTAATCAAGACTTTCTCAAAGGAGTTCCGGTATGCTGATGATGTACAGAAGTGGCGCAACTACACGTCGGACCAAGCAACGAGCTACGCCGAATACGCCACTACAGCTTGGACATTATTCAAGCGCGTGCGGCCGGAAGCGAATGATGCCGATGCTGTGGATGCTGTTATCACAGGTATTTATCCTGAACATATTAGATCTGAATTGTTACGAAATACGCCTGACTCTTTGCCTAATCTAGTATCTGTTTTGAAGACATACCGTAAACGCAAATTCGATACACTAGAAAAAACAAACAATAATAACAATTCTAAGAAAGCTCGTTCAACTGAAGTAGGTTTGAAACCAAACTATTCGTCTACTATTTGCTATAGGTGTAATAAACCTGGTCATCGCTTTCGTGATTGCAAGGCGCTTAATTCTTCCGGATCTGATATTTCCCCTACCGTTGGTAGCGAGTCTAAAGCACCTAATGATACTAAATCAGTTGAATGCAAATACTGTAAGAAAAAGGGCCATGTTGAAAAGAATTGCTTTCGTAAAATGTTAAATGAACGGTCGAATTCAGACAAGTCAATACACCTTTGCAGCAATCGTTCCGGCAGGGCCCGTAGTACTACTACAGTTAAAATAGGTGATGTTACTTATCCTTGCTTGTTTGATACTGGTTCTGATTGTTCACTGATGCGAAAACGCTTCTCTGGTTCGATTCCCGGGAAGAGAAAGGCTGTTAACGCCACTTTTTTCGGTGCAGGTGACCACCCATTTGATTCAAGACAGACCATTACTAATGCGGTAGAAATAGGTGGTACGTGTGTCGAGCTAGAGTTTTATGTTGTTGAAGATACTGATATACAACATGATATCATAATTGGATTTGACCTTTTGCAAATACCTGGTCTTGCTGTCATTCAAACAAGGGATGATATTTCTGTGAAACGCAATTTCATAATAAGCGAATGCACGCAAAAAGAATCATCATGTCTTGAGGCTGTTTTTGATACAGACGTAAAAGATGCGGATTTACTTAAAAAATTACATGATATTGTTGATAAATATAAAGACAGCTTTACGACTGGAAATCGCGTTTCCAAAGTAAATACTGGTGAATTGAAAATAAGACTTAAAAATCCTGACAAAATAGTACAGCGTAGGCCTTATAGATTATCACCTACTGAGCGCGAAAAGGTTAAGGAAATGATTGCAGATCTCAAAAGCAATGGAATAATCCGTGACAGTTCTTCACCTTTTAGCAGTCCGATTTTGTTAGTCAAGAAAAAGGATGGTTCCGATCGCCTTTGCGTAGATTTCCGTGAGCTCAATGCTAACACTTTAAGAGACCACTTTCCATTGCCTTTGATTGCTGATCAGATAGATAAGTTAGGAAAGGCGCGTTACTTTACTCGTCTTGACATGACCGCCGGGTTTCATCAGATTCCTATTGCTGAAGACTCGATCGAAAAGACATCATTTGTGACCCCTGATGGGCAATATGAGTATTTACGTATGCCTTTTGGCCTTTGCAATGCGCCCTCCGTCTATCAGCGCGCCATAAACAAGGCACTAGGCGATTATAAAGATAACATTGCCTTAGTCTATCTTGACGATATTCTTATTACGTCTGAAACGCCCGAGGAAGGTTTGCGAAACCTTGAACTTGTCCTAAAACGATTAACTGACTCCGGTTTTTCATTAAACGTTTCAAAATGTACTTTTTTGAAAACTTCGATCGAATATCTGGGGAACATTGTAGAAAACGGGACCGTTAAGCCCAGTCCTAGAAAGATTGAGGCTTTGTCCAGTTCTCCGGTACCCAGAAATGTAAAAGAATTGCGACAGTTTAACGGACTAGCTGGGTATTTTCGAAAATATGTACCGAATTTCTCAAAGATTATGATTCCCCTTTATGAACTTACCAAGAGTAACGTACCGTGGAACTGGACAGAGCGTCAAGAACAGGCTAGAAAAGAGATAGTCAGCCGCTTGACATCTTCTCCTTTGCTCACGATATTTGATCCGGATTTACCAACCGAAGTCCATACGGATGCCAGTTCTCTCGGCTATGGCGCCGTCTTAATTCAAAAAAGAGATCAAGAAGCTCACGTCATTGGGTACTTTAGTATGAGAACGACCAGCGCAGAAAGTAAATATCATTCATATGAACTTGAAACGCTGGCCGTTGTAAAGGCAATAAAACATTTTCGTCATTTTTTATATGGGCGATCATTTAAAGTCATAACTGATTGCAATTCACTTAAAGCGTCTCGACACAAAAAGGAGTTAACGCCTAGAGTTCACCGCTGGTGGACCTTTTTACAAAACTATGAGTTTGAGATCGAATACCGTAAGGGTGAACGATTGGCTCACGCAGATTACTTCAGTAGGAATCCTGTAGATACCCGTGATTCTAACAAACCACCAAAACAATCAAAACCTTTGCGGTTTTCAGCTAATGTTACCACTCTTGATCATAACTGGCTGCTTATAGAACAAAAACGCGATCCCATACTTAAAAATATCGTAGAACAGCTGAATTCAGACTCTATACCGCAGGATATAGCTAATACATACGTTATATTACAAGACAAATTGCTCAGAAGAAAAGTTCAAATTGATAACAAAACACGGAAACTTATTATCGTCCCATGTAGTTATCGATGGAATCTTATTGCTCACTATCACTCAGCACTTCAACACTTTAGCTGGGAAAAGGTATTAGCCAAAATAAGAGAACAATACTGGTTCCCTAATATGTCTAAATTAGTTCGCAAATTTATAGAGAACTGCGTCAGTTGCCGAGTTCGAAAAGGCGTATCTGGTGCTAGGCAAATCTCTCTACACCCCATTGACAAAGTAGCTGTGCCCTTTCATACCGTTCATGCGGACATAACCGGACGTATGAATGGGACCCGAAGTGAGGCCGAGTATGCATTTGTTTTTATAGACGCATTTACCAAATACGTTCATTTAGTTTATGCTGACGATCGTACAACGGATTCCGCTATAAAAAGCTTTCAGGAATTAATAACTATATTTGGTACCCCGGCACGTCTTATAACAGATCAAGATAAAAGTATGACGTCGCTAGAGTTTAAAGAATTCTGTAATAAATTCCGTATTGAACATCATGTTGTGGCTAAAGGCGCTAGTAGGGCAAATGGTCAGGCAGAGCGTATTATGAAAATAATAAAAGATAATATGTCAGTGGTGGAGCTTGATAAACCGTGGTATTCTGCTATGCAAGACCTACAGTTAGCAATTAATTGTACGATTTCTAAAAGTACCGGTAAGAGTCCATTAGAACTGTTGCTAGGTAAAAAATGTTCGCCACCCGCTATCAAGCTTCTCCAAGTTGACGATGACGAGCCTATAGAGGACCTTACTTCTGTTAGAAATGTTTGTAAGCAAAGGATGGACGAGCGATCTTTTCAAGACAAAGTGAGGTTTGATATAGGTAAAGCGCGGGTCAAACCTTACAAAGTGGGAGATTTTGTTTTGATGCGTCGTCATGAAAGACATACTACCAAATTGGGTGCAAAATTTGAGGGCCCCATGGAAATATTAGAAATATTACCAAACGACCGTTATAAATTAAAACATGTTAATTTACGTGGAAGTACTGAAAAGATCGCTAGCCATGATTTCTTGAGACCTGCTCCTATGGGACAGACAGATCCATTTGGTAATGATGATGACGAGTCTGCCGTGTGGGCGGTGGATGAGACGAGTAGCAGTGTTCAAAATGAAGACTGCTCTCAGTCCGAGACTCAATAAACGTGGTTTTATTCAAGTATGATATTTATCCGATCTCTTTTGATAAACATATTTATGATTATGTGTATGCATTGTTCCACCTTATCCACGACACCTTCCTTATAACGCTGGCTGGCCACCACGCGTTTCCTTTTTCCCGGTCTTGGCGGCTAGACCTCTATGTTGAGTGATGCCGGTGTGGGCTAGATCCCAGGATGGGTGATGCCAGGATCAGCGCAGGGAGCGCGCTGGAGCAGAATGGCCGTGTGGGCGGCAATCCTTGATGTTTGTTATGCATGTTTTTAAATAATTTTAGTTAGATTTTTATCATTTTCAAATCGATAGATAAAATGTTTGATTTAAAGGAAAGCGTAGCCAATTGACTGTTTATTAATTATAATTTTGATAAGATAATCTGAATGTATTTAATTAAAATAATCACAAGATTATTGTATAAAATTAATTAATTACTTATCATTGAATTAATTATTATTTTAAGACGATCTCGGAAATATTAATACATAATTGGGAATTGTATTGATAAACAAGTATAGCGCAGGTGGTGTGGCGTGATCTCAGGTAGTCCTACCTGGAGGGGTAGGGTTGGAAAGGTTATTTAAGTGGTGGCATGCCGTTGTTTTGATTCATTCTTATGCTAAGCGTAGACTGTGTAAGAGCTATCTGTACTCGTAAATAAAACTGAGTTATTAAGTGAAAAGTCTGTTTCTCCTTTACTATTTCTAACATAATGGATGGTGATGAGAAAGGGTTATCGCCCGATAACCATGCAGACCAGGCGAATAGTGGAACTTCGCCGACATGGACAACCTGGCCAGCGGGCTGGTGGGAGGAGCTGGAGTCGTTGCTGGCGCTAGCTATAGCGCGGAGTGCGCTGTGTTTGAACAGGTGAGTGTGACAGAGGGAGACAGGGAGGGGAACAGACAAGGACAGCCTGTACGGCAACATTGTGGACAACCTGGCTCGTAATCGGGTTCAAAGGCAAAGTGAAATATAGGAATAGGAAGGAAGGTTGTAAACTGGGCACAGCCTAGAGAACAGTGGAACTGTTGTGAATCCTGTTCTTATGTATAGTTTGTCAAAGGACGGTCTCATTTCAAACATAGAGAGAATCATACTATCTATTCTAGACTAGTATTTTTTATACAATTTTTTTTTCATGTTTGACGATCCTTTTTCTTATTTTAATTTAATGGACAACCTGGCCAGCGGGCTGGTGGGAGGAGCCGGTGTCGTTGCTGGCGCTAGCTATAGCGCGGAGTGCGCTGTGTTTGAACAGGTGAGTGTGACAGAGGGAGACAGGGAGGGGAACAGACAAGGACAGCCTGTACGGCAACATTGTGGACAACCTGGCCAGCGGGCTGGTGGGAGGAGCTGGAGTCGTTGCTGGCGCCAGCTATAGCGCGGAGTGCGCTGTGTTTGAACAGGTGAGTGTGACAGAGGGAGACAGGGAGGGGACAGACAAGGACAGCCTGTACGGCAACATTGTGGACAACCTGGCCAGCGGGCTGGTGGGAGGAGCTGGAGTCGTTGCTGGCGCTAGCTATAGCGCGGAGTGCGCTGTGTTTGAACAGGTGAGTGTGACAGAGGGAGACAGGGAGGGGAACAGACAAGGACAACCTGTACGGCAACATTGTGGACAACCTGGCCAGCGGGCTGGTGGGAGGAGCTGGAGTCGTTGCTGGCGCTAGCTATAGCGCGGAGTGTGCTGTGTTTGAACAGGTGAGTGTGACAGAGGGAGACAGGGAGGGGAACAGACAAGGACAGCCTGTACGGCAACATTGTGGACAACCTGGCCAGCGGGCTGGTGGGAGGAGCTGGAGTCGTTGCTGGCGCTAGCTATAGCGCTGAGTGCGCTGTGTTTGAACAGGTGAGTGTGACAGAGGGAGACAGGGAGGGGAACAGACAAGGACAGCCTGTACGGCAACATTGTGGACAACCTGGCTCGTAATCGGGTTCAAAGGCAAATTGAAATATAGGAATAGGAAGGAAGGTAGTAAACTGGGCACAGCCTAGAGAACAGTGGAACTGTTGTGAATCCTGTTCTTATGTATAGTTTGTCAAAGGACGGTCTCATTTCAAACATAGAGAGAATCATACTATCTTTTTCTTACACTAGTACCAGCACCCAAAAGAAAATGATGAGTATAGCTTTTTTGTTCTTATTTACTGACAATTTGGTTTGACAATAAATGTTTGTAATTCCAGGGCGCTCGGCACATATTCTCCGGCGCCGTGGGCAAGAACATCGCCAACCCGTGCGCCATGCTGCTCTGCTCCGCCAACCTGCTGGCCCACGTCAACCTCCACTCCTACTCCAAGATGATCAAGAACGCCATCAACAAGTATGTGTACCCTCTCTCGTCTAGTGTACAGATTAGTAAAGGCTTAACAATGGATGTGACAAGCTCATAGGCCATGGTAACAAATTGGTGTCCAAAAATGCGTTTATCCTGGGTGCAACCTCAGTTACTTCTTTGGACCCCAGGGTTTGCTTCCGTGTTTAACATTTCAGGGTCAACTAACTTTTTCTTGTTGCGACTTGCGTTGTTATCGACTGAGAATAATGCATTGAAAAAAGTTACTAATAAAAAGTGGACGAAATATGCGACGGACGGACGAATAGTTAAATTTTAATGTCTTGGTACAAATTAAACTGCTAGAAAACTTTATCTCTTGGCAATAAAGTTCATTACATTGCGCTATTTGATCGGTCGACTTCATTGTTGTAACCTCAATGGTCCGCAATGTAACTTAAATCAGGGGGGTGTCACTCCGCAGTTTAGGTACATTTAGCCGGCGCGCCCATCGGACAGGCGTATGGCAGTGGGCTGCCGCTCGGCGCGCACGATAGTCGTGTCACGCGGCGCTCGCGCAAAATTGAAAATACACAATGGCTTCGAAACTTACTTCCGTGAGAATCAGACATACTTACTATCTCCGGATAAAAAATGTATGTTTACATAATCAACGTTTGTAATTCCTACATATTTATCTTAAAAATAATAAATCAGTGGGTATAAAGTCAACTTTTTATTCGGTGACTGAAATGACAGTTCATAGTATGAAATGACATTTTATGTTCATACTATGAACTGTCATTTCAGTCTACCGAATAAAAAAATAGACTTTAGGTATAAAAACTTGTCAAGTGATAACCCCGTGCCGACACTCACAGCTCGGTCATAAAACTGCGGCGCGCAAAGGAGATTCACGGTTCATGCGCGGTTATAAGTTTCAATTTTGCTTGCAGGCGGCGATATAGGTGTAATTTTATACCTAAATCTGACTTTTGTGAAGGAGTGAATTTTCTGTACGGTAGTACTATTAGTTATTCTGTGCTTAAATCCCATGCAAGTTCAGGGGCCCTCTAAATGAGCCCTTAGTTACTACAGGAGCCTACAACCTACTCTCCTTTTTCCAGGGTCCTCGTCGACGGCAAGGTGAGGACGAAGGATCTCGGCGGGCAGTCCACCACCAAAGACTTCACCTACGCCATCATACACAGCCTCACACAGCCGCAGTAAATCCATCTACGTTTCATGTTTCCCAACTATTGTCGAATAGTCCTAACGGTGACAAATGGGATTGGATAGTCCTCTTTAACCTAACGGTGACAAATGGGATTGGATAGTCCTCTTTCAACCTAACGTAGTAGTTGAGTAGTAGTGTTTTTTTTTTTTATAATTTTATAATTTTAGGATAGTTTTTGCTCGTTATTATTTATTGTTCTTGCTGTGCTCACTTATTTTGGGTGGCATTTCTATACAAAGCCTACCACTTTTATTGTATTCATGTATTGAATGTCGTCTGTAAAGTGTGCCTTATAAATAAAATAAAATAAAATAACGGTGACAAATGGGATTGGATAGTCCTCTTTCAACCTAACGGTGACAAATGGGATTAGATAGTCCTCTTTCAACCTAACGGTGACAAATGGGATTGGATAGTCCTCTTTCAACCTAACGGTGACAAATGGGGTTGGCCGGTCAATGTTTTTTACACATTTCGCGAGCATAGCCTCGTGCCGCCCAATGTACATTAGGATGTACACTCAGTTTCGATGGAATGTCAACCTTAATTAAAAACGAAGTAGGTAGCATTTCATTTGTCTCGTAAAATTATCGAACAAATTAAATTCAACCTAATTGAAAATACAACAAGGTTCTAACTTCCTTGGCAATATTTTTGTATCGTGGGCGGCACGACTATAGGGCTTTCTTGTCAGTTCTACGAATTTGATGGCCTTTAAGCATTCCATAGGAGAAAACTAGAAACAAGGGAAACCTATGCTGGCGCCATCTATAAAAACCCTTGACAGTTGTCAACCCCATTGGTACTGAGAAGGGTAATTTAATTAATAACATATTCTAACTTATATGTTTCGGAAATCGCTGTCAATACGCCGGATAGTATTTAATAGTCTATAGAATACAACCAACCGCCTAGATTTTTATTTGACAGTGGCCTCCGAAAGGCCTGATAAAAAAAATTAGATACATAAACATTTACTGAGCTTAAATCAGTATATGAAAAAAAAAAACAATACCAACTCCTTCAAAGTGTTGTGTTGCTTGACTAAGCAATTATGTCTAAGATATTTAGAAAAAAATTGTCGAAATCGACAGACAAAAATAACCATGATGATTATTTGACAAAGTTGGGAAACAATATTGACCAAAAATTTTGGCCAAATTATTATTTTTTTCACTTAAATTAGGTTCAAGTAGTACAACTTCATTCGAATCGAGACGCAATAATCGTAAGGATAATTTATTTATATTTATTTATGATGAGATCAGTCGAATCTAACCGATGAATATTCTCCAGTATTTTTTAAGTATTGAAATCAGTTACCATGTAAATAATAGGTAAATAAAACTAATAAATATTGTGCTTTTGTTTTATTGTAATTTCTTAGTAATTGGTGTATTTCCTATTTTTAATCCCAATTGTGTTGTTGGACTTGTTGGAGGCTATAAAGGCGTAATTTATTGTTGAATCTTCGACGTTATTCCCAGGGCTTAAGGTAGTAAATGGTTTAATCTCTAGATAATCTCGCGCAGCGTAAGGCGTACATCACTATAGTATCTGCAAACCAAACTGACGATCGGGGTCCTATTCTAACTATCTCATTCACACTTGCCTGTTCGTGGCAAAAGTGAGACAGATAGCGGCTACTATAGAAAAACAGCTTCATGTTTGTTATTGAATCTCCGACTGTACTTCCAAGTCTTGTTTTAGTTGCTAGTCGGTACCACTTGGAATGCTGCCGTCTTCTTTACTCTCCTTGACAGTCCGTATGTGCTATCCTGCTCAGACAGGATGGTTTAATCGCCTGTCGGTATTGCTCTGGGCTTGGCAAGTATCTTTACTCGGTCTGAGATGACGTATGTGAGGGCCTTGGGCGGTACCTGAATGTAACAAGTTCAAATTAAAACAAGCCATGAGGTGCAAAACTATTGATCTTGCGACATAGATACAACTTTTTACCTCCGTAACTAGAACACAAATAAATGAAAGGGACATAACGGGTCACTCACTTATTTTAAATCGAAAACGCTCGACATGTTTCACACCGTACCGGGGAGTGTCATCCGGAGCTTGCGTTGACGGCGACGGACCGGCGCAGACACTCCTCGGTTTAAAATACGTGAGTGACCCGTTTTTAATATATTTAATATGTTAAAAACTTTCAAATGTGACTAAAAATGTATAAATTATTAGTCACATTTGAAAGTTTCTCATTACCTAAATAAATAAATATACCTATTATAGGACATTCTTACATAGATTGACTAAGTGCCACAGTAAGCTCAAGAAGGCTTGTGTTGTGAGACTTATGAGTACTCACACTCAGACAACGATATATATAATATACAAATACATAGAAAACACCTGTTATAAATTAGATTAAATTATGTAATTCACTAAATCAAATTATCTACTATGTAAATAAATTAATGTTATAATTTAATAAATTAAACTACATACTATGTAGCGTGACTGTGCGGAGTAAATTAAGTTTTTACTTTTAGACACCAATCCGATACCCCTATCAAATAGCTGATTTACCCCCGCTGGTAATCACCCCCAGGTCACAAGACGGACACGCCATACATCAAAAATCATTTGCGTTTATATGTGTGCGCGGCACGTCTGTACACACGTCATTGTGTATGTGTGGGTAAGTCGCTTTACTGAGAGCACGCCAGAAGTCCGCCAGATTCATGTCGCGGGGCGAGGTAATGCGAGTCGGGGCGGGGCGGTGCGTGGCCGTTCTGTATGATAATACTATTACTTATTCTGTGCCCAGGTTTAGAACCGACAGGGTAATGTACTCGCCTTGGTGGGGTCCCTGTAGTTGGACTCCTGCGAGGGCCGACGGTACATCTTGTACTCCGGCATCATGGCTATCATGTTGATGCGCGGCAGCAGTTGCTCCAACTTGCATCTCTGGCCGCGCTGAAAACGGACGTTATAACACTTATTGTACAGTTAAAAGAATACGTTATCTGACTAGAGTTTTCCACTCATCTACTCGAAGGTTAGCTGGAAGAGATCCCTTATACCTAGGCCTTTATACAGGGCCGGATCTAGGGTAGAGCGAGTGGAGCGGCCGCTCTAGGCGCCAAATGGTAGGGGGGCGCCAAAATGGCAAATACTGTGAAAACAAACCTAGAAAAGGCCGATATATACAAATGTATGAAGGTCCTGTTAAATAATAAAAAAAAATACCTAGAAAAAACGGACGGGTAACTACGGAACCTAATACTGAGTATGGAGTGTCAAAACTTATCTCGCTCTACCCCGATCGAGTAGGTACTCGGGCCGGCGCTGCCTTTATACTTACATCACTGTAATTTATATGTAATCTTTCGATAGAAGATTAAAACTGTTAGAACGCCATTTGACTTTGATCCTTATTCTTTCACTGATATGTGTAAATTTTTGAATATTGCAATTAACGCCATCTAAGCCAAAGGGTGCGATCTTTTCGAGCGATGGCGCCATAACCTTTGGCCTACTGTCGAGTAGATGGAATTAATTTCAATATTCAAAAATTAACACATATCAGTGAAAGAATAAGTGTCAAAGTCAAATGGCGTTCTAACAGCTTTAATCTTCTGTTGAAAGATGGCAGTAAATGTACGGTGGCTACATAACTCTCTAAACACTCTCCCTCTCTCTCTACTACTACTCTTTACTCTGTACTCTTTGCTAGGTCGCCATCAGATATATCGGAGCGGCCCAGGTACTCACAAATATCTGAACACGCCTCTATTGTCAAGGCGTTAGAGTACGTGTTCAGATTTTTTGAACAGCTTGGCCGCTCCGATATATCTGATGCCGACTGTACTTACCCTAGGAACCTCCACAGTATAGTCCTTCCTCGGATACGCGATCTGCGAGATATAGTCCATATGTTTCTTCCACTCTGTCTCGCTCCAACCCCTCTTCTTCTTCGGTTCCTTCTTGTCCTTGGTCTTGAGGTCGATGACGCAGCCAGCTAGCTTGGAGTAGGCGGTGCTGTTAGTTAGCTCGATCATGCGGTCGATACGTTCGAGGCGCTCGGTGGAGAACATGTGCTTGTACATGCGTTTGAGGAGAAGGAGGCGGCTAGAAGTTATAGGGGTTCATGTAAAGCAAAGGTGCGTTCGAGCACCGAACTACCTCGGCAGAAATGAGTGCCTTTCACCCCTTGGTTGACAATCTACTATTCTCTCTATGTAAGCAGTTTCACTCAACCTAGTCACTTCTTTATTTTTTCATCTTTTTTCACTATCACTATATAGTATAAAAAAAGTCGCATCCCGCTGTCTGTCTGTGCCTATGTATGCTTAGATCTTTAAAACTACGCAACGGATTTTGATGCGGTTTTTTTAATAGATAGAGTGATTCACTCAGGATTCACTAGGAAGGTTTATGTATAATTTGTTAACCCGTGCAAAGCAGGGGCGGGTCGCTAGTATAGTATAAAACAAAGTCGCTTCCCGCTGTCTGTCTGTCCCTATGTACGATCGATTAGATCTTTAAAACTACGTAGCGGATTTTGATGCGATTTTTTTTAATAGATAGAGTGATTCAAGAAGGTTTATGTATAATTTGTTAACCCATGCAAAGCCGGGGCGGGTCGCTAGTAAATAATAATAAATAAGTGTTTGAGTAGTAAATAACTTACATAACTCACCGTATATACGGCCAAGCAGCTTCGTTGATCCGCTCCGACATCCGTCCGCGGAGCGCCGACGCCCTGACGCCGCGCGGCGTGTAGGCCGGCATGCCCTCATCAGACACGGTGAACGAAGGCCGAGCCACGCTCATGAGGTTCAACCGTTTTGATATCTTGTACGGAAACGTGGGGGTTGGCGGGTCGTGTTTGGGTTTACCCATCTTGCTATATTTTTACTTATGAAATATTGCGGCAGTGACAAGTTTTTATTTTATTTGTTGAAGCTTTTAATCGTAGATTGTTGTTTACAGTCACACATTCATTCTTTGACTATTGAATGTATATCTACTGAGTTTTTGTAGCTTATATTAAATTAGGCCCTGGATTGCTTGATTTATTAGTGGCATTTGCAGATTACAAACACGAAAAAAGCTAGATTCTTCATACTTTGGTCTTGATGGTTTCTAAATGTTTATGGAAAGTTGCGGTACCCATGCTTTTTCGTGATTTCTGTGTTTGGTCGGTGATCTTATGGTTACATTGTAGTTGCTTAGATTTAGTTATTTAGTAGGTACCCATTTTGATTTTGAGATTAATATCTAGGCAGTTATGAGATATGGATGGCCATGCCTTGTGACAGTTTTGACAAGTGTTTGACTGTCGAAAAATTAGTTTTTTTTTGTGCAAATTTCTTGACTATATATCCTCTATACTTATAGATATTTGGTATCTACCAGTGTATCTAACGGTATCTGGCAGTATCTGGTTAATAACAAAGATATAGTTGGTCAAACCAATTTGTCAGTCAGTAAGAACCAGGAAAACTATACTCATCCTTTTCTTTTGGGGTACTAGTACTAGTTAAGTGACAACAAAGATAGTATAGTATGATTCTCTCTATGTTTGAAATGAGCCAGTCCTTTGACAAACTATAATAACCAAAGAGTATATAAAGTCCGTCAACCAAATCTTGTCAGTAGTAAAGGGCGGCAAATTTGAAAAATCGCGGGTTAGCAACACTGTGTTCAAATAATTCCAAAACGCGTGTCATCTGTGTTTTATCTGTGGAATATGGATCGTGAATGACAGGGAGAAAAGGGCGGGAAACCGATAAAACAAGGCGGATTTACTGAAAATATTTCAATTATAGTGTTTAAAGTCCTTTTTTATTGACAAAACCAACATATTTTTCCTTATTAATTATAAATAATTGCTGTTAATTGAATTTGTGATTATATTCATTGAATGAGCCCAGGACGCGGGGGTGCGGGCGGCGGCGCCTCCCCCATGGAAACAGATGCCGCCAAAACTACAACAAAAAGGAGAAATAAAGATGTTTCCGATACAGAAGTCACATCATGTAAGCAAAAAATGACATACATACAAAGTCGTCGCGGTCTCTTCAAAGACCACAATCCCATATATGAAGATTTGACTAAAAGAGAGTACCCCGTACTGCTACAATCTGCTTCTAATGAACTGGCTCATAAAGTCCCCATGGACATCCTCAAAGTTAATGGAATATTAAAAGAGATTACTGGGGTGCAATATGTAAAGGCGGCGGGTAACTTTTTTGTCAAAGTTTATTTCGGATGTGCCAAAGATGCAAATGCATTTTTGCTAAACAAACCAGTTCTACAAGCAAATACTTGGAAGGCAACAATCCCATATGACAGCATAGAGTGCCAAGGAATTATTCGTGCTCCTGTGGATCTAAGTGAAGAGACATTGCTCGAGGACTTGAAAGCGAGTTGTATGATTCTTGGTGTAAAGCGCTTTACGAAAAAACAGGACAATGGGCAATACAAACCACTCCCAACTGTCCTGGTTACATTTATGACCTCGTCTAGACCCGACCATGTAATCTACGATCATATCTGGATGCCTGTTCAGGAATACATCAGACCCTTGCTACAGTGCTTCAGGTGTTATAAGTTCGGACATGGCAGCGGAGCTTGTAAAAGCACTCAAGTATGTTCCATTTGTTCGGCGGGACATTTTTACAAGGAATGTACCACACCAGCAGACTTCAAGTGCTCAAACTGTAGTGGACCCCATTCGGCAGTTTCTTATACCTGTCCAGTTAAGGCAGAAAAAAATGCACAAATTAAGAACAAGATAAATGGCAAATTCTCTTATGCAACTGCAGCTGCAGTAGCTGTAGCACCTAATAGCAGTAATAATCTAAATAGTAAGATTCCAAAAACTCCTGCTAAAACACCTCACGGACGTGCTATGATTGCTGACATTATTAATTCTGATATTGTTCTTAATGCAATCACCAAAACAATTTTAGAATTAATGAAGAAAAAAGAAGTCAAAAATTCTTCCTCCGGTCCTATGCCAATATCCTCCCAAATGATTAAAGAGGTGCTTGTAACAAGTTTTACTACTTAAACTATGGACAGGTTGGGTATCAAACAATTAAAAATACTTCATTGGAACTCCAGAAGTCTATTTCCAAAACTGGGTCAACTTGTACATTTTTTGCATGGCTGTGACGAGAGTGTTGACATCATACTATTTAATGAAACTTGGTTGACCCCGAGCAAAATTATTAAATTGCCCGGGTTTACTGTAATTAGAAGAGACTCTAACCATCCGCATGGTGGTGCTGCAATTGCAATTCGTTCCAAATACAAGTTCAATATTGTCAACACTTTATCACAGTACCATTTTCAAAATATATTAATTAATATTAACATTAATAATTTTTCTCTAGATATGTTATGTGTATATGCTCCTCCACCTCCGAATGGTAAGTTTACTATAGATTCATTGAAAGATTCGTGTTCAAAATTTGTAAGTAATAATCGTCTGATAATAGGTGACTTCAACGCACATCACTCATCTTGGAGTTCAAGAGTCAATGATGGAAGGGGTAAAGCTCTTCATGCTTATGTGGAGAATTCTGATTTAATTTGTTTGAATGATGGCACTATCACCACTTTCGCTCCGTTTGGCCAACAAGGTAATGTTTTGGATTTGGTATTCGCATCCCGAGCTCTTAGTTCTAGTTGTTCGGTATCTGTTCTTGATGATCTTCTTAGTAGTAATCACTTCCCTTTGCTCATTAGTGTAGTTTTTGACTCGCCCACTCCTACATGTTATTCTAATAACTTATCTAATCCTCAACAAGATGATAATTCTCTAGCTAAGGTAAATTTTAAAAAGATTGACTGGTGTAAGTTTAACAAGTTATGTGATGATAAATTTGAAGTTTTTCAATTTGTAGAAAACCCTCTAGAAAACTATACAAAGTATTTGAGTATTTTACATGACATATTAATGACATTTGCTAAAAAATGTTACCATCATAAGAATAAATGCTTAAAAGCTACCCCGTGGTGGAATGATGAATGTGACCGTGTAGTGTTACAAGCTAAAATTGCCTTACGATCTTACAAACAATATCCTTCTATGGAAAATTTCATTATATACAAAAAACTAGATGCTTTAAAGAAAAGAACACTATTTGAAATTAAACGCGTGAGTTGGTTGAATCTTTGTTCCTCCTTTAATCGCATGACATCGAGTAAAATAATTTGGGATTATATACGAAGATTTAAACATGCAAAACTTAATTCCGTTTCTTCATCCCCCAATTTCTTTCAAAATCCTGACAATGCGACATTGTTTTTAGACAAAATTGCTTCTGACAATAATCATGTATCAAATAGTGACCTTAATGAGTACTTTGAGAATCGTGGCCGCCCGGAAGCTCAATGGATGGTCAACCCATTTTCTTTTAGTGAGTTTTTAGCTGCATTAGAAAATAAAAAAGAAACTTCACCTGGTCCTGATTTAATTTCTTACAAAGTGATTAAAAACTTACCTCTTCATGCTAAGGAAATACTGTGTAAAATATTTAATAATTTGTGGCAGAGTCATTGTATTCCCCCAACGTGGAAAACGCAACATGTCGTTCCGATACTAAAACCTTATAAGGATTCTAATTGTGTTGAGTCATATAGGCCTATTTCCTTAACATCTTGCTTTGCGAAAGTTTTTGAAACCATGTTAAAAAATAGACTAGAGTGGTTTTCTGAAAATAGCAAAGTCATTCCAAGTACTCAATATGGTTTTCGAAAAGGTAAAAGCACAATAGATAATTTAAGTTGTTTAATTGGGGATGTTAAGAACAATTTTCGTTCTAACCAATATACTTTGGCGGTTTTTTTAGACATCAAAGGGGCGTTTGATAACATAGATCACTCATACCTTATTAAAAGTTTGTCTTTATTAGGGTTTCCTGGTCATATTTTACGTTGGTTATTCAATTTTCTTAATAATCGATATTTAACTCTAAAAGTTAGATCTTCGTTAATAGGTTCTAAAGTTTCTACAAAGGGTACTCCTCAAGGTTCTGTATTATCTCCTCTTATATTCATTCTAAGTTTGGTTTGTTTCATGAAACAAATTCCGGCTTCTGTTAAGCACTTATTTTACGCTGATGATTTGGTGTTATATGTAAATTGTAAAGACATAAAAATTGGTGAATCTATTATGAACAGTTGTCTATGTAATATTCATAACATATTAACAAATTTCCTAAAACTTGAGGTTAATGTTTCCAAATCTTCTGTAATTCTCTTTTCTCAAAATGGCTTACATTCTCCTCAAATTTTATACAATTCTAAAGTTATTCCTGCTCAGTCTTTTGTCAAATACGTTGGCCTATTTCTTGATTATGATCTTTCCTGGAAAACTCATATTGATACAATTTCTAAAAGAGCCGAATTGGGTTTAAACATATTGAAGTCGTTAACTGGAGTAAAATGGGGAGCAGATCCTAAGGTCCTTAAAACGATATATATCGCGACAATTAGAAGTCATTTCGATTATGGTTGTATGTTTTTTGCTGATGCGAATACCCATCTTTTAAGGAAATTAGATATTATCCAAAATAGGGCGCTACGAATTATTACTGGAGCTATGATGTCATCTCCAATTAATTCTTTGGAAATAGAGGCTGGCATTGTTCCTTTATTTGTACGCAGATGTTATATCACTGACAAGTATGGTCTTAAGTTGGTTAGTCGTGATAACGATGTTACTTATAGATATTTAAATAATGTAAATATTCCAAATTATAATTTAATAGCGTTTCCTAATTCTTCTTCCATAAGTGATGTTATAACTTATTTAAACTTTGAATTTCAAGATATAGTCTACTGGTCTAATTTGCTTCCCTGTTTTGAACATGAATACAATGATATTATGCGAGACGTGGTGGTTGAACTGGTCAAATTTGAATCGAAATATGACTTTTTGGAGTTTCTTGATGATAAGACTGATTTTGTTAAATTATATACTGACGGATCTAAAACTAAAGATAGGACCAGTTTTGCATTTTATGACTCTTTTTTGAACATAGGAAAGGTTTTCGAATGTAGTAGTTATTTTTCAGTATTTTCGGCTGAAGTATTAGGCATTATTTACGCTTTAGAATACATTCATGAAAATTATATAAATGAGAATAAGTTTTTAATTCTATCAGATTCCATGAGCGCTTTACAAGCACTTAAAAATAAATGTGTAAGTGGATCTGTAAATTATTTGATTTATAAGTTAAGAAGTTGTTTAAGTTCTTTATTAAATAGAAATATTACTGTTGAATTTTGCTGGGTTCCGGGACATTCAGGAATTTTTGGTAACGAACTTGTAGACAAGCTTGCCAAATCTACGGAAAATATCCAAGTTTGTGATTTAAAAGTACCTCAATCCGATTTAGTAACTTTTGTTAAAGAACTTATGATTAGAAGGTGGAATAACTCGTGGTCTAAATCCAAAGAAGTCAAAGGGAAATGGCTAGCTGAAATAGTCCTGGCACCTAGTACCAAGTCGTGGTTTGAATACCAAAGAAAATATGTAGAAAGGGGATTTATTACAACTATGTGTAGATTGCGCATTGGTCATGGTCGTTTTGCTGCACATCTATTCAGATTAGAGCTAAGTGATTCTGCTGTTTGTGCACATTGTAATTTTAATTTATGTGATCTTGATCATATTTTTTTCCATTGTCCTTCATTTAATTTACAAAGGCTATTGTTTGTTGCTATGTGTATGGATACAGGTTTGCAAGTTCTGCCAAACTCTGTACAGGGCCTTTTGAAATATCAACAATTATATCCTGTAATCTATGAATTTGTTATTCACACTATTGGCAGTCTGTAATTTTTTGATAAATGATTGAAATAACCATAAAATGTATGTCTAATGTAATGTTAAATTTTAGGTATAAGCTGGGCATTGTAATTACTTTACACATAGACTAATGTAATGTAACTTTTAAATTCATATCACATTGTACTGTGTATAAGCTGGAATTGTAATTTGTTTCGTTTTATGTTTGAGCTGATGGCCAAGTTGCCAATGCTCGTAATAAATTAAAAAAAAATCGTGAATGACAGCCGTCACCTTATTTGTTTTCATTTGGTTTTCATTCTGAATCTTTTCTGTTTCAAGAGATATTTCTGCTGTCACCATTAAATACCAATACATTAAATAAGATTAAGCAAAGCTAAGGGGCCTACAATGTACAATCATGCTCGTTGATGGTAAACATTACTAAAAATTGAGGTTATGACAAGTATTGGAACTATTGGAAGAACTCTTTCGAACTTTTAAGATTATGTTCAGTTTTTTTGTTTTAGGGTTAAAAGGCATAAATAAAATTAAAACGTATGCCTAAATCTATCCAACAAGACCATAAATTGTGTCCTGGAAACCGTCCATAGGCCCACATGTCAAATATTTTCAGCAATCAGTTGTGACTATTTACAAAGGTAAACCTTTTAAACAGTATTAAGAGCCATTATTATATCGCCGTTCTTTCGCAATATCTACCTAATCTATACATGTTTGTTGCAGAGGGCCTACCGCGAACCACGTTCGACGTGTTGCCTCTCTGTCGCACTTGTAAATTCGTACGTAAGTGTGACAGGGAGGCAACACGTCGAACGTGGTTCGCGGTAGGCCCTCAGGATTAAATCTTGCCCAATATAAGGCGTTCGTAGTAGGTAGTATCTTTTCAGACAATACTTACCTATGGCGGTTTATGTACGTGTACAACGCAACCAAGTCGAAAAGTGACCCTCATCTTATTTACCTTTAAATTAAATAAACACCTAAATATCAGTTGTTTTATTTTTAATATGTATATTGTACAATATATACCAATCAAAAAAATTACACAGGTATGTCATATTCATCCAGAACAGTACACTAATTTACATTAACAAGTGGCATATTATATTGTAAATAACAAATATATGCACTATCTAATTATCTGCATTTTGATATGATTTTATTTTAGTAAACTTAGAAGACATAGATAGGGAACAAAGAGAATATAAGCAGTTGTTTTTGATATCTTCAAATTTGTTCATCATTTTAATTAACATTGTTTTAACATCGCTTTTAAATTGCCCGTCCATGTTTCAATTTTTTTCAATAAACCGCGAGTGACAATTTGAATTGACGTACGCAGGGCGCGCTCAGCGGAAAAAAAA
The DNA here is from genome assembly GCF_948474715.1 of Cydia amplana. Classification (NCBI taxonomy): domain Eukaryota; kingdom Metazoa; phylum Arthropoda; class Insecta; order Lepidoptera; family Tortricidae; genus Cydia; species Cydia amplana. Next base: position 7,014,767 of record NC_086088.1, read on the forward strand.
ATCTGTTGGTTCGATGTACATTGCTGCTTTTCTTAACGCAATACTGCTCTTTGAGTGTTGCCCTACTTTAGTTTGCTTTACATTGCTACTGACAAGATTTGGTTGACGGACTATAATATATTGGACAAGACAGGGCAATCATACCTACGGGGTGCGAGGGGTGGGTCACGCGCACCCGAGCTGCATACATGGCCATTGTGAGTAGCTCGGTACTACTTACAGGGCTAACGTGTCTTATTGTAAGTCAAGTGTAAATCTTGGGCAGTTGTGTAAGTATTGTACAGGCATTTACGTAAACAACAAAGGCGTCAGGTCTATAACGTAGTGATTATATTCTCTTTGTTTTTATAGGTACCTACATGTAGTTGTAGAGTTCAATAAAATGACAATAAATTGCCCTTACACATTGCCCTTATCGAGTCATTTATGAACAGTCTATGAACCGCTTCACGTTTTATTATAATCTACGAAAAGGGTGGCTTGTAAATTTATAAGATTTCTTGTATTTTTACTATCTTGAACGCCACAGCAAAAATATTCTACATAACATTGCGTACAAAATCACGTCTCACATTGTCACGTATGCACAAAAGGGCTTCAAAGGGTTTTTTAACCGCCTTCAAAAAAAAAAGGAGGTTCTCAGTTTGACCCGTATGTATGTATGTATGTATGTATGTATGTATGTATGAATGTATGTATGTATGTATATTTGTTCGCGATTATCTCGCGTTTGGCTGAACCGATTTTGATGCGGTTTTCAGAAAAGTGTTTCTTACATTCTGGAGAAGGTTTTAGTATACATAGATCTGAGCTGATGCTGAACCCTGGCTGTACCTAGTGGAACTCAGGTTTGGTGCAACATAGGCTCACGCTGTTTTGGTCATCCGACACGCCTTGATGAGCACTTGGGAGAGCAGTACCCAAGATAGGGCTGATGCTGAACCCTAGATGTACCTAGTGGAACTCGGGATGTACCTAGTGGAACTCAGGTTTAGTGCAACATAGGCCCACGCTGTTTTGGTCATCCGTCTCATCTTGATGAACACTTGGGAGAGCAGTATCCAAGATAGAGCTGATGCTGAACCCTGGCTGTACCTAGTGGAACTCAGGTTTGGTGCAACATAGGCTCACGCTGTTTTGGTCATCCGACACGCCTTGATGAGCACTTGGGAGAGCAGTACCCAAGATAGGGCTGATGCTGAACCATGGATGTACCTAGTGGAACTCGGGATGTACCTAGTGGAACTCAGGTTTGGTGCAACATAGGCCCACGCTGTTTTGGTCATCCGTCTCATCTTGATGAGCACTTGGGAGAGCAGTATCCAAGATAGAGCTGATGCTGAACCCTGGCTGTACCTAGTGGAACTCAGGTTTGGTGCAACATAGGCCAACGCTATTTTGGCTATCCGTCACATCTTGATGAGCACTTGGGAGAGCAGTACCCAAGATAGAGCTGATGCACCAAACCACCCTGGCTGGCAGGGTTCACCCTGGCTGTACCTAGTGGAACTCAAGTTTGGTGCAACATAGGCCCACGCTATTTTGGTCATCCGTCACATCTTGATGAGCACTTGGGAGAGCAGTACCCAAGATAGAACTGATGCTGAACCCTGGCTGTACTTAGTGGAACTCAGGTTTGGTGCAACATAGGCCAACGCTATTTTGGCCATCCGTCACATCTTGATGAGCACTTGGGAGAGCAGTACCCAAGATAGAGCTGATGCTGAACCCTTGCTGTACCTAGTGGAACTCAGGTTTGGTGCAACATAGGCCCACGCTATTTTGGTAATCTGTCACATCTTGATGAGCACTTGGGAGAGCAGTACCCAAGATAGAGCTGATGCTAAACCCTTGCTGTACCTAGTGGAACTTAGGTTTGGTGCAACATAGGCACACTTTGTTTTGGTTAACCGACTTGTCGTCGTTTGCCTATGTTGCAGAGGTCCACTAGGTGGGTCGATGAACTTTTTTCTAACTGCCTTTAAAAAAAGGACGTTCTCAGTTTGACCCGTATGTATGTACGTATGTATGTGTATGTATGTTTGTTCGTGATTATCTCGCGTTTGGCTGAACCGATTTTGATGCGGTTTTCAGAAAAGTGTTTGTTACATTCTGGAGAAGGTTTTAGTGTACAGTACATGGATGGTTTGAAAAACCAATTGGACCCGGTAGGTGGCCATGCTATCGGTATTCGGTATACCTACCAACAAATTTATGTTGCTAAAACCGATTTAGATAAAATAGTGGGAGTGGGAGTCGGACTCGGACTGGGACTGGGAATGGGAGTGGGAGTGGGAGCAATATACATACAAATCGTTTAGCACCAAAACGTCATATTATGTTGTGTCGCGATTATCATCGAGTTAGGCCATCACCAACATTAGTAGACTAAATAGAGAGCCTAACAAACTAGTATTTTAGCCCAAAACCTAAAATAAATGAAGTACCTACCTATCACTAAAAAGTAAAAAATAAAATAAAATAAATAAAAATAATTAAAAAATTAAAAATAAACAAAAATAAAACCAAAATAAAATTACTTAATATAATATCTTTTTAAAAAAAAGGGAACCGCCTTCAAAAAACCAACCCACTGAAAAGTACAAAATAATTTTTATATGGCACCCCTTTACGTGTCCAGTCCCTATCCCACGGCGTAAAGCAAATTTTTGCCAAAAAGTAATTAATACCTAATAATAAGAAAATTAATAATCACCCGGGTAATTACTTAGTTTTTGAAGGCGGTGCCAAACCAACAAAAACAGTCTTTACTACCAATCAGAAAAACAATACGAGTACGTAGTACTTAACCTACAAGAACTAAATTAATGAGTAAACTAAGTATGTATTTATAATGCAAGTAAGTGCAGCGTTCTTCGTTGTATAAAATATCGGTTCTCAAAAATTTTGGTTTGGCACCGACTTCAAAAACTAAGTAATTACCCGGATGATTATTAATTTTCTTATTATTAGGTATTAATTACTTTTTGGCAAAAATTTGCTTTACGCCGTGGGATAGGGACTGGACACGTAAAGGGGTGCCATATAAAAATTATTTTGTACTTTTCAGTGGGTTGGTTTTTTGAAGGCGGTTCCCTTTTTTTTAAAAAGATATTATATTAAGTAATTTTATTTTGGTTTTATTTTTGTTTATTTTTATCAATTTCTTCTCGCGATGTGTTCCTTCGCCAATATTTCAAGTAGGTATTAAGGTTTATATTCTTGGTATAAAAGTGTACAGTGAAATAAAACCATCAAATACATAAAAAAAATGTATTTCATTCTTAACATAATTAGATTGTTCATAACTTAACAAATACTGTTCATGCCATTCTAGAAGCCTTCCACATCTGTTTCACCTATAAAACGAGTCATGTGAAATCCGACATATGTCGCCGGCACCAATCATGAGCAGGTAAGAGTATAAAATGGTGGCAAACGAGCGTACGGCCCCACTTGAGGCAACTGGGCACCGACGCCTATGCATTCATTTCAGTTTACAACGCATTAACAATTAGTCATACAACGCATTAACAATTTGTCATATCTTTATGTGGAGTGAAAATTCATTCTTTAAAGTGTCAGGGACAAATGCAGCCCGCGTAGCCAACATGCCAATCGCTTACGCTCCGTAGCGATCGAAACTGTCACTGTCGCACTAATATGGAAGAGTGATAGAGAGGCACAAAGTGTTTCGTTGTCGAAGCCACAGCGATTGTCACCTTGGCTAGGCCGGCTGGTCCCTAGTTGTCAACACAAACCATGCAAAACTACTTAATTCTTAACATTATTTTTGTTAGGTACTTAGTACCCAAAGGTTGTATGGAAGAGATCGCTCTTTAGCGATAAGACCGCCTGTTGTCTGCCTCTACATTTAATCAATTGTTCTTTTCTTTTGTATCTTTTTAGTGTGCCAATAAAGAGTATTCTATCTATCTACTTAAATATAAGGAAATTATTAGGGAGTCGTTTTCTAGATTTCTGTGTTTACCAAACAGCGTTTATGTCTGTTTCTCGTTCGCTCATAATTCGTGCCGGCGACCATAACTGACAAGACATTCTAAAAAAGTTAAATAAGCAAAAATACCACGTTGCTCTACTATTGCTATTAGGCCCGAGATACACTTGTAAGTTTTACTTATGTAAGTAGGAACACAGCTATACTAGAGAATGTGAGATGAATATCGTTATCTCATTCTAACAAATAGCTTTGTCCCTACTTACGTAAGTAAAACTTATAAATGTATCTCGGGCCTTAGGATAACATCACACTTTGGATCTCAAGAGTTAAGAAACATTTATTAGGCAGGATACAGATAAAATAATACAATTAGACTTTACGCGAAACTCAACTTTCTAAGTTCAATCATAAACAGCAAACTTTTGTCAGTAGACAACTATAGACATTTTGAAGGAAAAAACAACGTGGTAACAAGCAAAACGAATATGTAAACAAAGTGTCTAACTAAGTGTTAAAACCTCGCCCATCATAAGTGCTTCATACAAATTAAAGTGACATACAATTTTATAGGTGACTTTTATCCAAAATAATGACAAGTGGGAATGTCATTCAAATAAATAACTAGCACGGCCAAAACATATGAAGGCCTTGTGCTAAAAAAAGTTATCACGGCGTTAAGAAACGCAAATTTTTTTTAAACATTTTTCTCCAAAAAAATTGAGCACCAAAAATATGCGCGGAAAATTTAAAGTCTAATCCTCGAAAAATATTAGTTTATATTTAATCATTATACTGAAAAACCAGATCTCAAAAATACTTGTCACTTTTTCAGGCTGGCAACATTGAATTTTGACTGGCAACACTTCACCACGCCGAGATCTGCCAGCGACGATAAATTGAACGAATGATGCGAAGATTGAATGAATTGATCCCATTACGAGTACTTGATTGGTCGTTACAAATGATCTTGATTCTTGATTTGTTAACTTATCTGTAAAATTTTCAAAATTTATCTTTACTATTTTCATTATAGCGGGCGATAATAATGAAAATTAAGGTTACGTTAACCTGTATTAGCTATTTACCGCTAAGAATATTGGCAGTGTATCTTTAAATGCACAAATACTTCAGCTAACTTTTATAAATCATGTTTTCCCGGTATCATCCTAAAGGAGCGGACTACTTAGTCACTTATTCTGAACATTTTTTTTTTATTAAATTACATTAATAGGTTTTACAGTACAATACCAATAAGAGTTGTCACTTGTAAAACAGATAGGAAACTAGGCCTTAACCTTTTGGACGCCAATGACCGATATATTCGCACCGTAGGTTCAACGCCAAAGACCGATTAATCGGTCACAGACCACAGAGCAACATCGACCTACGTGCATACATATACATAAAGTTCAAATTCAGTTTTGACACTTCAATGATGTGGCGTCTGAGTGACAGCTTTTGTGTTTGACACGGCGTGGAAAAGGTTAATCAAATTTATTTGTATGTCTAAGTTTCGCATCAGCCGTTCAGTCTATCGTTTTACAAAATGTGGTAAAGGTGCGAGACCTGGCTTTAGACCGGCACGTCCTTATTTTTCGACATCAATGGTTGAGATACCATTGCCTGGCTGAGGCGCCTCGCTGCTGGGGGTAGCGTCGTGTTCAACGATTTTTTTATGTTGGTTTCGGACGATATAGCTGAAACAATAAACTGCAGTTAAGTATTTTTTCTACTCCCGTACTTTTATTTGTCAGTTAAAGGGTCATGCACACACCTTTAAAACCCTACCTTATAGTTGTCAAGAAGTCTTTAGTCTATTCCCCAAAAAAGAATTTGTGCATACACGCAGTATCTTTTTGGCGATTTTACGATACTTCGTGTAATGACCACTTAAAAAATATTGAATGAAATACAGTGTTGCCAACCTTATTTTAAATGTCATCTCTGACAAATAAGTGAACCAATAGACATGATTTTTTTTAAATTTCATTCATTCATTCATTATTTTCCCGCCCGTACCCTCCATTTTTGCTACTTCTTGAATTAAAAATATTTGTTAAATTTACAATTAAAAGTAAGTGCTTGGTCGTAGAAAAAGTACTGTACGCAACGTTGTTTAAGTGAGTCAAAAAATACTCGTGGCGTCTTTATTAACAATTTTCGGCTTCGCCTCAAATTGTTACTCACGCCACTCGCCTTTTTTGACCTCTCTTAAACAACGGTTGCATAAAATACTATTTTAGTTAGTGATAAATTAAAAGTTATTCATGCCATAGTGCCAATAGGTGAAACGCATCGCACCGTAGTCCGTAAGGGACTACAACGGATGCGTGAGGCGCTGATCTTTCTCTATTACTCCAATGAAGGCGTAATTAGAGTGACAGAGAAAAATTCTCGCAATTTGCGAACTTCGATTTTAGCGGTTGCGCACGACGCGAGTTTATCTACACAAGTTAAAAGTACAAATTTCTCACTATAAACTATATTTTAACAGTAACCCTAGTGTAAATTTCATTCGATAGCGTGACGTGACTTACTCGTTTGCGTGTCTCATTTTGTATGGGATTTTGAGTTTCCAAAACGTCCCGCTTGGCGCACAGGTCAAAGTCCCATACTAATTGAGACTTAACGTTACGCTATCGAACGAAATTTACACTAGGGGTTCAGGTTTCGTCCATGGTTTATTTTTTATTGAAATTGAATTGAAATTAAAAATCATTTATTTCGAACAAAAGTCCATAATGTGTTACTAACATAAATAGTTTTTATAGTTCGTTTTTTTTTAGCATTAGAAAGAACTTGAAAGAAGGTAAGCGATTTTGACATGTCTTTTAATTGAAAAACACTTTTTAAAAACCAATAACTATTACTTATGAAAGCAGAAGACTATAAAAGATCGTATTAGATTCATAATTGTTACATATTTACCGTAACTTATTTTTAAAATGTGTTTTTCAATTAATAGACACATCAAGATTGTTTACCTTATTTGTAATGCTAAAAAAAACGAACTATAGTCGTCCGTCGAATTCGAATATCGAATTTCGTTTATTTCTCTAATTATCACGCTTGTTGGGAAGTTATCTTTGATAATTACCCGCTATCCAGTCGTTCAATAAATACATTTTGTTAATAGAGGTCATTTTACATTGGCACCTTTTGGAACATGCAAGCATAAGATAATAGTTAAATCAGTGGTAACTTGTTCTGATATATCATTAAAATGATAATTTTAATGATATATCAGAACAAGTTAGACCACTGAAAATTATAATTTTTGATAAAACAGTTTTTAAAACATCTTAGATATAACTAAAAAAGTAAACATGCGTTTTAAGAGTTGTAGATCGCGCGGAAAAAAGTCAACTACCACTAAAAAAAACCTTAAGCAAGAAAGAATAAAGACCATTTCAGCTCACACACAAAAGCAAGGACAGATAACCAGCGTGCAAAAACATTAACAAGATGTAGACGACTCCAGACCGTCAATAATATTGTCAGTTTTTATTGACAGCCTGCAATCATCTCGGTGACAGCGTAGTGCAGAAGTGAGAAGCAAGTTATATGACCGATACCAGTTCCCCATTTGTGTTGCTCTCAAGTAAAAGATACCATTACATCGTCTATAAGGCGCTAACGGCATAAACATGCAGAAATCATCCTTATTGATAACTAACAAGGTATCTTTTGCTTGGGAACGTCACATTTTGTTAGAGAAGACAAATATTTAACTTCTTTTGACGTACCTCCCATACTAAATTCGCAATTTCGTATGGTGTAATGGTGGCGATGATATGTTTATATGGAAATAAAAGAAAATGTTTTGTGAACAATTTTGTAAAAAAATCCCGGCATTTGACTGTAACAAAAGCATATTGGTCTCTTTTATGATAAAAAAAATATTTAATAAAATAACACAAAATACCTCATTTCTAAAATACTCGTTAAAACAAAAAAAATACAACCGACTTCCAGACACATTCCATAGTAAAAAAAATCCTGAATATATTGTGTGACTCTATAGTTTAGGAGCTCTGTTAATCTGATTTAATTTTGAATAGAATTTGAGCCCTGAAATTTCATAGAAATACTTTTTTTGAACTCGCATGATAAATCTGAGAGTCCACAAACAACAAAAAGATGATATGCCTAAACGAAATTTTAAAATAAAAAATATATAGAAGTCGGTTGAAAATAGTTTAAAATACGTTTAAATTGGAAAAGAAACTCATTATTAACATAAGGGGGAAAACTCAAAAACGAAGTGTAAAAACAAAATGGCGACTCACCAAGCCTTCAGCTTCTGGTATATGTAGATACAGGTCATGGGGATCGGGGTCATGATGGCTACGGATACTGGGACCACTGGGAAAAAAAAATCTTGATTATTATTGAGAAATGTTATTAATTATTATCAATATCATCAAAAAAAAGTGCAAAAATTGCAACATTTAAAGAAATAGGTATTCAAACATATATTTTTATAAGGGAAGGTATTATATTTCGAAATTGCCATCATTTTATCGGTGTTCAAGTCAAAGGAAATAGTTGACTTTTGGTTTATTCAATTAACTACCTAGTTTATTTATTATTCGGATCGTGTGTATTTTGTGTATGCAGGTACTTGTATTGTGTTGACAGTTTTTGTGGAGTAGTTAAATAATATTTTTGTTTTATTGTTAAATCATAATACTTAATATATTACGTACATAATAACTGAAATTAGATATCATACACTAAAGAAAAGTTTACCAAGTCTACCGGTGACCGAGGCGGGAAATAAAAATTATTTGTCTCTTATTTGTAAAAAAATATTTATAAAAATGATTCGGTTTGTTCCTAGTTTTATTACGTACATAATCGATATTTTTTATCAAAATCGGGGTTGAAACTGTAACAACTCTCGACCCAAGGACAAAAAATAGTTTCATCTGAACTTGAAGAAAGTAAGATGGTATTCTGTAGTCGTTGGTGCCAGCCAAGTAAGTAAGTATAGTGGAATTATTCTTATATGCGTTATTTGACACATTATGACTGACGTATATAGAGATGTAACTAACCCAAATCGATTGTCACAGCAAGCGATTACGATTGGATGGCACCTAGACTGAGGTATCGAATTGTGACGTTTAATGAATTTTTATTTGAGATTTAAATAAAGCTAGAATTATATGGTTAATAAATAATAATAAGAAGATATAAATTTAATAATGCTTTGTTATAAATATCTAATAACTATTGTAATATGAATGATTTATAACAAAATTTGCCTAAATTTAATAATATTTAAAAATTTGACGTGTAAAACGTATATTTTATGAATAAAACATTGAATTGAATTGAATTGTTGCGACCTAAAATGAACAATTTATATCGATTTACTTAGACGACTACCGATTTATAACGGTGGTGTCCGGCCAACCCTAAATTAAAAAAAAAGACGTAGAACGTAACCGTTCGCAGTGCAATTGTCTTCCTTTGTGATTTCGATGTGCAAGATATTTTACGTTCTATTGCTGTTGTCAGTGTCATGTGTCAAATAACGCAAATACGAGTGCACAAACTATAGTAAGATATATCTGGTCAACCAAATTTTGTAAGTAAAAAAAGGCGCGAAATTCAAATTTTCTATGGGACGATATCCCTTCGCAACACTGATTTAAACTTTCACGATTTTTACACATTATTAAATTATACAACGGGACTTAATCGCGTATCTAAGTTTTAAGATTTACCTCCGACGTTTCGAGGACCGCGTTGTCCCCGTGGTCTCGGAGAAGACCGACCACGACCACGAGACCGATCCGAGACCACGGGGACAACGCCGTCCTCGAAACGTCGGAGGTAAATCTTAAAACTTATATACGCGATTAAGTCCCGTTGTATAATTTAACGATATCCCTTCGCGCGTACATTTTTCAAATTTGCCGCCTTTTTCTACTGTCAAGATCTGGTTGACCAAGTATAGTTACCCGTAGTGAGATCAGCCTGCGGTTGGGGCAGCGCGTACCGCAGCAGGAATATGGCGATGCCTGTGTTCTGCACGCCGGTCTCTATGGAGATGGCGAGCGCGTCTGGGTGCTCCTGGCGTAGCAGCCGCGCGAGCGCGTATCCGAACCCGTAGCCCAGCCACGGGAGGCCGACTCCCGCCACTATTATCTATACAGGGGAGGTATTCGTTACATTTGTGAATATTGAAATAAAGCCAGGGGAGGCCAAGGCCCGCCGTGATTATCTGTACAGGGAACGGATTAGTTAGGGTAAAACTCACATACATATATACATACAAACATGAACGCTGAAAACAATACACTCTTTTTTTTGGGCAGTCGTGTAATAAAGGGGCTCAGTTATCTAAACACGTTTTTCTGGCCTCCAGCCGGAAAGTGTCAAGTGACCCGCTGCGCTAAACGAAGTTACCGTTTTCCAGCTAACTTAAAACCCGACTAACCTGCCAAGTAAACAACGAGAATATTATATAGATTCGTCACAATAGCAAATATAATAATGATCAGCAACAGCGAAATTGATAATCTACAAATTCTAATAGATCAGTTTCAATATCGGGATCATGAAAGGTAATAGTTTCGGGGTCCATCGCTGCATGCCCAGGCTTACGACAATGGATGGGCACTATGAAGCCCATAAGCATTTTAATATGGGACTATGATGTTGAATTAAAATATACGGTCCAAATAAGTCAGACTAATACTTTAAAACTCACTGAAGAAAGTCAAAAATCATTATAGTATTTCATCTAAGTATAGTTTGTAGCTTTCTAATAGACCCCGAAGGCTAATCCTATTGTCTATTGTTCAGTAAAACCGCACGTGCTACTTACCTGCAAAATAGGGTCCTAATTATTCTATTTGGCACCTGAGCGCGGGCTAGTCCAACGCTCAAAAAACCAGTGTAGGTGCGCTCTCCGATAACGCGCCTTTGTTACGCATCTCGATTACACATTTTAGACTGGTTCTGTAGCGTCCGACTCGCCGGCACTCAGTAACCGAAGTACCGATTTTTTATGCAGGTGGTTGTGGCACGTGGCACGAGCGGTTTTTCTTAACAATAGACAATAGGATTAGCCTTCGGGGTCTATTAGAAAGCTACAAACTATACCTTAGAATAGAACTCATAGTCAAATATAGCTGGTCAAGCAGATCTTGTCAGTAGAAAAAGGCGGCAAATTTGAAAAATGTAGGCGCGAAGAGATATCGTCCCATAGAAAATTTGAATTTCGCGCCTTTTTTTACTGACAAGATTCGTTGGACCAGCTATATAAGTAAAATAAATAAAGTAAAACTAACCTGCCAAGTAAACAGCGAGAAAATATACAGATTCGTCACAATAGCGAATATTATAATGAAGAGCAGCAGCGATGTTGACAACGGCTTCAATATCCGGACCATGAAAGCGGACAGTTTGGGGGTCCACCGCTGCATGCCGAGGCCTATGACCATGGGCACGATGAGGCCCACCACGAAGGAAGCGATAGCTTTGTGGTACAATTTAGCCAGACTAGTAGTCATGGGTACTTTAACATCCAATAAAGAAAGATAACAAATTGTCTTTAGTATCTCACCTGTCACTTTAGTGTCCAAATTTCTTACACGAATAGCAATGTGTACCTTACATAGTCAAATATAAGTAAAGTAAAGACTCACCTGCCAAGTAAACAGCGAGAAAATATACAGATTCGTCACAATAGCGAATATTATAATGAAGAGCAGCAGCGAAGTTGACAACGGCTTCAATATCCGGACCATGAAAGCGGACAGTTTGGGGGTCCACCGCTGCATGCCGAGGCCTATGACCATGGGCACGATGAGGCCCACCACGAAGGAAGCGATAGCTTTGTGGTACAATTTAGCCAGACTAGTAGTCATGGGTACTTTAACATCCAATAAAGAAAGATAACAAATTGTCTTTAGTATCTCACCTGTTACTTTAGTGTCCAAATTTCTTACACGAATAGCAATGTGTACCTTACATAGTCAAATATAAGTAAAGTAAGACTCACCTGCCAAGTAAACAGCGAGAAAATATACAGATTCGTCACAATAGCGAATATTATAATGAAGAGCAGCAGCGAAGTCGACAACGGCTTCAATATCCGGACCATGAAAGCGGACAGTTTGGGGGTCCACCGCTGCATGCCGAGGCCTATGACCATGGGCACGATGAGGCCTACCACGAAGGAGGCGATAGCTTTGTGGTTCAATTTAGCCAGACTAGTACTCATGGGTACTTTAACATCCAATAAAGAAAGAAAACAAATTGTCTTTAGTATCTCACCTGTCACTTTAGTGTCCAAATTTCTTACACGAATAGCAATGTGTACCTTACATAGTCAAATATAAGTAAAGTAAGACTCACCTGCCAAGTAAACAGCGAGAAAATATACAGATTCGTCACAATAGCGAATATTATAATGAAGAGCAGCAGCGAAGTCGACAACGGCTTCAATATCCGGACCATGAAAGCGGACAGTTTGGGGGTCCACCGCTGCATGCCGAGGCCTATGACCATGGGCACGATGAGGCCTACCACGAATGAGGCGATGCGCGCGTACGGGACCACGATGTTGGCGTTGCTGAACACCACCTGGCCTAGAGAGAAGAGCCAGGCTGGCATCAACCCTGGAAACAATTAATCAGGGTTAAATGACTAGAACAATTAAATATACATATATGGTATTATCTTGGAGGATACAACTAAACGGAGTAGCCATTAACAGGCTTTCCCCTCTGTCGAAAATAGGCGGCCAACGGTCATACACAATGTATGGACTGACGTTTATCTGGCTATTTTTACGTTACGCATACATTTGACGTTCCCCTCCCCCGCAAAAATCGGCAGACTGTTTTGTACAGAAAATTACAGACATGGCGTCTCCGTTTGATTATATCCTCCAAGGGTATTATAGTTTAAATTCAATAACTGGAACAGGTTCAAAGCATACTGTCAGTGTAAGGCCTGAGTGGACGCTCGAAGCGGAGCGTTCGGCGGGGCGTGCAGCGTGGCGTCGGGCTCACGCGTGATGTGAGCAGCGTGCACTAAGGCCGCTCCTATACGTTTGCATTTGTTTAACATGCACGCCGCACGCCCCGCCCCGCTGCACGCCCAACTCGAGCATCCACTCAGGCCTTACACTTAAGAAATTTAAAGGAAGTCGAGCTACAACTTTGGTGAGTGTACAAAACTGGCTCGAGTTATAAAGGTGAGAGTGTTTAAAAATAATTGATAAAACTCTACTGCCAGCGTGAAGAACATGCCATTAACTGACGATCGACCTTATGTCCTTATAGTAAGGTTGTATTTAGCATTAGTCGCGCCTCCACCGGGAGATACTCCGGTGAAGAACATGCCATTAACTGAATATGAACCTTATGTCTCTACAGTAAGGTTGTACTTACCGAAGCAAACCAGCGTAGAGATAGTAGTCATAGCAAGCGACAGATTAAGGTTCCCTCCCAACACGAAGGTCCATATGTTAGACACGCCGGTGAAGAACATGCCATTAACTGACGATGAACCTTATGTCTTAACAGTAAGGTTGTACTTACCAAAGCAAGCCAGTGTAGAGATAGTAGTCATAGCGAGCGACAGATTAAGGTTCCCTCCCAGCACGAAGGTCCATATGTTGGACGCGCCGCCACCGGGCGATACTCCGGTGAAGAACATGCCATTAACTGAATATGAACCTTATGTCTTTACAGTAAGGTTGTACTTACCAAAGCAAGCCAGCGTAGATATAGTAGTCATAGCGAGCGACAGATTAAGGTTCCCTCCCAGCACGAAGGTCCATATGTTAGAAGCGCCGCCACCGGGAGACACGCCCGTGAAGAACATGCCGAGACGCATGGCGGCCGACACGTCGTCCGAACCGGGGAATATTAGGAAACCGAGGCCGAATGACATCTGCAAATAGTGAAAACACGATTAAATAAATCCTACTTATATTATGAATACTAGCGACCTCGACCCGGCTTCGCACGGGTTAACAAATTATACATAAACCTTCCTCATGAATCACTCTATCTATTTAAAAAACCGCATCAAAATCCGTTGCGTAGTTTTAAAGATCTAAGCATACAGACAGCGGGAAGCGGATTTTGATGCGGTTTTTTTAATAGATAGAGTGATTCAAGAGGAAGGTTTATGTATAATTTGTTACCCCGTACGAAGCCGGGGCGGGTCGCTAGTTAATGAATAAACTGGAAAGGTAGAAAAGACACCATTGATTTCAGAATAAGCTTTTTTTGCACACTTAAACGTAACTAAAGTCTATTTTTTTATTCGGTAGACTAAAATGACATTTCATAGTATGAAATGACACATGATGTTCATACTATGAAATGTCATTTTAGTCTACCGAATAAAAAAATAGACTTTAGACAACTTGTTTTTAGATGTTCCGCCTTTAGGAATTTCGTACTTAGGATTTTTGATTTTCGAAATTATGCTACATAACTGTTTTAACAGGCTTAATCGAGTGGAAGTTATGGCAATGGTCGTTAACCATTGTATATCAAATTACAGTAAGTCAAGGTTTATGGCATCGTTAACTTAATGTTCTGTAAAGGAGTTAAATATGACGGAGGCACGGGCGACGGCGATGGGCGTAGTACCTCAATGTATTACTTCACAGCTAAATTAGTATGCTACTAGTGCATGAAATAAGCATTTGGACTTGTTAACCATACTAGCGCCTACTATAGTTCAGTACTAAATGATAAAAATAACTAATTGCTATTCGAATGCAAACTGATTTGTTGTAAAATAAAAGATCACATGAAACGTTCAAATCTTTATTCAAGTCAAGCTAGGCCGGCTCCAACCCTACACCTCTGACCTGAGAAGATTTAGCCCAATATGGGACCGGCAACAAACTCAGCGGGACACATCTTTTCAAAACAACACATTCTTTATTTCACAAAAGTAAGCTTCTAATGACACATAAGAAATCAAAATAACACTTGGAATAAAACACTTAGCTAAATGGATAAATAACGTTGGATTCTATAAGCTTTCAGAATAATCCTTCAGGTATAAGCCTTCAGGAACGTGGCGAGTTAGGCACTAGGTATGGCTAACGTCCGATCTCTAGCGCGGTCCGATCAAGTCTGCCGGCGGAGCCTCATCGCTCCCGCCTCGAAGTCAAGTTGGCAAACCCGCTCGACCGGTCTACCAACATAACGACAAAACTGCCACCTTGTACCAAACTTCACCCAAGTTAAACAACTTGACATTCCAAAGCCTTCTACCTGTCATCATAGTTCAACAATACGCCAATAGACGGCGTTACTATCTACGTTATGAATTTCGTTACAACTTCAATAAAACGTAGCCAAACATTGCTAATCGATTGTATACAGGCGTCTAAAACTATGAACTGTAACGCCGCAATACGTCCCTCTGGAGTCACGCCCCGGCAAATACATATATGGGAGATAGGTATCAGAAGTATCAGCTGATAGCAGCTGTGTATGAACTGTGACTACACTACAATACTCACTAGTGGCATGAAGAGAAACTGCCCCAACATCCCGATGGCGGGCCCCACGGGCCTTTTGACCACCTCCTTTACTGTGGGCCAGTGCATCGCGCACCCGAAGTTTATGAAGATGAGAGACACCTAGGAAATAAACAGTTAGTTATTATTGTGTAGGTACTTGACAAGTGAGAAAAACCGGCCAAGTGCGAGTCGGACTCGCGCACGGAGGGTTCCGCACCATCAACAAAAAATAGATCAAAACAAGCAAAAAAACGGTCACCCATCCAAGTACTGACCCCGCCCGACGTTGCTTAACTTCGGTCAAAAATCACGTTTGTTGTATGGGAACCCCACTTAAATCTTTATTCTATTCTGTTTTTAGTATTTGTTGTTATAGCGGCAACAGAAATACATCATCTGTGAAAATTTCAACTGTCTAGCTATCACGGTTCGTGAGATACAGCCTGGTGACAGACGGACGGACGGACGGACGGACGGACGGACGGACAGCGGAGTCTTAGTAATAGGGTCCCGTTTTTACCCTTTGGGTACGGAACCCTAAAAACTACTACTTATATATACGCTGTATTTACTAGTTAGGTCAGTAGAATATAGTGGCTCTTTTTGTTATAAGCCAGCATAAAGTTTTTCTTGAATTCGAACCCAAGTGATTCACTTGCGACACACTACAAAAAAACCATAAAGTTTAAGGCTTGTTAGTTAAGCTGGTATAGTTTTTATTCAAATTTAATATTATAATAACAAAGAAAGAGAAAAAAATATAGTTGTTTGTTGTTTAGATTTATTTATTTCTGCTAAATAATAAATAAATAAATAAGCCTTTATTGCTGCTCTACAGTGATGACAATGTTAGGCATTTCTTTTTCGGCGATTGGGTTTTGTAACAGCTTGTCTTTCGACAAAGGCCTCCTCTAAAGATTGCCATTTCTCCCTATCTCTTGCAAGGCTAATCCATCCTGGTCTTCCCATACGTGACGTTTTGGTGTATCCGGGTAATTACAGAGCCATGCTGGTGACGACGTATGATCCTGTCCTGTGACCGACAGCGAGTTGTCGACGGGGTCCTCAGCGGTGTCGCGTTTCGTGGCCACTTTTATTTAACTACGTGAAGTTTTAATGGGAACAAGTACTTACAAACAGAGCCACGCTGATGACGAATATACGATCTATGACTCGCTCTGGCCGCAGTACTGTGACCGACAGCGAGTTGTCGACGGGGTACTCAGCGGTGTCGCGTTTCGTGGCCACTTTTATTTCGCTGAATCCTGGAAATAACATACAAACAAATCAGTAATTATTCGGATGTTTCATTTGTTCTCTCGTATCGCATCCTTACATGGCGACCGCGCGTGCTGCCCTTGTTGCCTCCTTACACAATTAGTTACATGTTTCATTGACTGTGATCGTACTTTTATTTAGTAAAGTGTTTTTTTAATTTAAAGGTGTTTTCAGAGACGCCAAGTCTCAGTAAAAAAGAAAACAAATACGAGTTTAGATCCTCGGAGTTTTCGCGAAAAACAAGCAAGCAAATAACAAACTTTTTCGTTCGCAGTGGGTCGTGATTTTTTTTATATACAGTTTGTCTAGTCCTGAGAAAGGTGGAAAAATACATATAGTTATTATAGGTACATAGATAAGTGGGTAATCTATATTACCTAAAAACAGTCCGTCGACACGCATCACCCCTTCAAACTGCCCTGTACTGGCTTGATCCTCGCTGAGAACGTACGAGGGGCCGTCTCTGCCCTCCCAACTGGCTATAGCAACCTTATCGTCGCCCGACGTTACTATTAGTTCATCGTTGGCTTGCATCCCAGTACCTGTGGACAAATATGTGTTGGTACGATTTTTACTCATTATTGTTTACTAGAACTTAATCGCGTAAAATTAAAAAGAATATAATATAATTTATTTATACGCACAAACAAATGAGACAATACATAATATAAAAGAAAACACAAAATATTATCTAATACCTTTAAACGAGCAGTTCTTGTTTGTTTATTTATGTATTTATTTATATATATATTTCGGCGATCTCGTTAAAGGCTCTAACGATTTGGATGAAATTTGATATATGGGGGTTTTCGCGGGCAAAAAATCGATCTAGCTATTAGGTCTTATCTCTGGGAAAACGCTCATTTTTTAGTTTTAATATGTTTATACCGAGCAAAGCTCGCTTGGTCGCCCAGATATTAAGATTAAAGTGCCACGAAATGGCCTCATCTCAGCATGTTGCTGGTGGCTTCCAGCGCTGGTCTTCCGATGCCCTCACATAGTGTAAAAAATTTGCAATCGCATCAGTAGAACCAGAGCAGCCAATAACTTTCGGACCAGTCTCGTATCACGCATGTAACTGACCTTTCGTACACCTTTTCACAACGAGCTACAGACTACTAATTGACAATTGATTGACCCTATCATAAAGTCATTTTGGTGCAATGAACCCAAAAACTAGACGAAGGGGTTCACCCTATTGTAATGTGACACTAACCGCATAAAGGAAGTGACTACCGATACGCTACTACTCGTATTTTATTGATGGTTTACTACGATACACCTATATTATGATGGCGTTTCCACTTTTATTATTCGATTTCAAAAAGAAAGAGGTTCTCAATTCATTTAGAATCTTTTTTTCTCTGGTTCATATGTTTGGGAGCGTTCAAGTATTACGTAACGAATTTGGGGGGAGGGGGGGTCTTGTAAAACGTTACGATGCGTTACAGGGGCGGGAGGGGGGGGGGGGGGGTTTGAACTACGCGTTACGTAACATTGTTTTTTAACCCTTCAGAACTTTTCGCCACTTTACGGTACTTTACGCCACATAATTGTAAAAAATGGTCACTTGGTGGTTACGTAACGTTTTACTAGGGGGTACAGAAAAACGTTACGGCGCGTTACATGGGGGGGCGTTACATTCAAAAATTGCGTTACGTAATACTTGAACGCTCCCTTTCCCTATTTATCTTTGGAATTGGAAAGTTTTTTTTTTGTTTATAAAGGCCCATTATTTATATACAGATACAGGCAGTAATTTCGGTATTTTTTGTTGTTATTCGTGGATTTGCTCAGGGAAAACGGAGCTATAACCGCGAAAATCGAAGTTCGTCAATTGCGGGCATTTTTATCTGTCACTCTAATTACGTCTTAATCAGAGTAAAAGAGAAAGATCCCTCCAATTTGCGAAATTCGGTTTTCACGGTAGACCCCCAGCTTTTGGTAAAGACGGTTCTTAAGTCCTTATGATAACCACTCCACTAAGATGCACAATGACATTGTATTATTAATTCTATCTGCTCAATCGATATATCGGTATCCAAGGATTAACAAACCAGTAGGTACAATCATATTTGAATTTGGTGTTTTATTGTATATTATGTATCGCACGGGTTAATAAATTTAACATAAACCTTCCTCATAAATCTCTCTATCTATTAAAAATAAACGCATCAAAATCCGTTGCCTAGTTTTAAAGATCTAAGCATACATACAGACAAACAGCGGGGAGCGACTTTGTTTACTATGTAGTGATTTGAAAACAGTTTTCTGGTGGTGGTTCTTAGACATTTTTGTATCAAAATCGGTACATCCATTTCATTAGTTGGTAAGTTTATAATTTATTATTTAATATATCATGTGATTTTTATGAGAACGGAGATTATAATGATCACTTACCATTGATAGCTACATTGACGTTGAAGTAATCATCCATGTGTACAGTCACCTGGTCTGGTATGAAATAGGCAGAGAGCTGCGGTGCCGCCTGGCAGAGCACCCAGAGTGGGCACATAGCCAGGATGTACAGCACGATGAGGTGCAGCGGCCATATTGGACACATGGTCGCTGGTTATCTGTGGACAAGAAAGATTAATCTGTTAAAGGCGAGATTTTTATCGACTCTAAAAAGGAGGTTTTTCTTGACGTATGTTCTCCGATTTCTTTAAGGGCATTGTTTAAGGCTTTATACTTTATAGTTGGTCTTTGTCATCACGACAGTATCTATCTAATGATGGCATCCCAGAGAAATCGAAAAAACTTTATAGATATTTAAAATTGGGTACATTTTATAGTGACTCGTGTAAGTCGTTTTTTTTTATCTCGGATAACATCAACCCGTAAAAATCGTAACACGTAAAAAAATACAAATTTCGCAGGTGAAAAGTTTTAAGATCTAGGTATACAAATCTTTAAAACATGTACATGATTCGCTCTTGTGTGTAGGCGCCTGAAGATAGGATCTAAGTATTTTCCGTATACATTAAATCATAGAACAATACATTTTCAAACATACCTACCTATATGTTTCAGGGGTAAGTCACATTTTTTCATATTATGTACTATTTAATGTGGAATAAGTACGAAAATCACAACCTCACGTAAAAATCATAATAACCAATATTTATTTCACGAATTAGCGTTCACTCCAACCTCCAATTAATTTTGATACTTACTTAGTATTTAGGTATTAGTTTCCAGCCGAAATTAACCTCTTAAACTAGTTTAGACATTCGATGAATCAAACCAATTTAAATTATGCAATGGTGATAGTAGTACCAAGGTTAACAAATTCACTGTGAAATGTCTGTGGTCACATTTAAATTAAATTATAACGAAACACAGATCTTTACGGAACCACGATTAAATCTTGTTTATGTTATTTAAAAGTTATAAAGAAAATACTAGAACACTACGCCAATTAACACTGCAAATCAAAAAGAACACACTAAACAAGAAATACGTAATAAAACATATATAAATGCGTCACACTTTGAATCAAATTACAATAAACTATTTTAAATTTTAAATCAGCACTAGACGGCAGTTTAAAATTCCGATCTAAGTAAACACCGAATTTAAACATGAAATAACTAAACGAATTTAAAACGTTCACAAAAACTTAGAAATGGCGTTAGATTTAAAGTTTGCACAAAAACCCACCTAGCAAGGCCGAGCGACGCGAAAAAACTAAAAAGAGACTTAGTATCTTTAAGCTTGTATTATAACTCGGTCATTATCGATATCTTAAGTATGTATTTCTTTAGATAGCAGTCAAACGTGGAGATAAATAGGTAACGTGACGTCACTGCGGTTACTACATATCAGACATCATCGCACTCAAATTATGTAACAAAAATTAAGACAACATTCAAGATTTTTACCGTTCAACGATAGATATGTGAGACGTTGAGGTCTGGTAATCTTCATACAAAATTGTGTTTCTTTGAAATGTCAGAGGACACCTCAGTAGGACTAGTAGGTGTCAGTAGAGTACCTACTGATTCGCTCAGGACGACTTCGACATTTTCCTAAACTTGGCACTTTCCTATCTTGTCTCTTTTTTAACTTGCCATTTTCTTACCTGGTCTCTTTCCCAAACTTGTCTCTTTCCTAACTCGTCTCTTTTTAACTTGTGCCACATATAGTGATGGGTAGGACATCAATTTAAAATGAGTTTGTATGAGTACCTCATTTTCTAAAA
Source organism: Cydia amplana (assembly GCF_948474715.1). Taxonomy (NCBI): domain Eukaryota; kingdom Metazoa; phylum Arthropoda; class Insecta; order Lepidoptera; family Tortricidae; genus Cydia; species Cydia amplana. The sequence goes on from NC_086088.1 coordinate 7,035,728, forward strand.
TGAGGTGTTACAATGTCTTACTTCAAATGAGGTGAGGTACTAGCATATTTTCAGCGTCAACTATTCCATTAATTCCAACAGCGACAATTTTTTTTAAGATGTATGAAAGCTTGCAGCTTGCAGCGCTTACGCTTGTTGTCTTTCGTGTTTAATTGTTAACGTATTTTCGGTGGTGACGCGAAGCGATATTGAAGTACGTCGCGTGTCGGTCTCACTCCCTCTTTGGGTATTTCTAATTCATTGTTTCATTTTGAAAGGATTTTTGAGGGGTTCATGTCACAGAGAGGTGTAATGTGGTAAATGTCCACTTTTAGTGTTTAGCAGTAACGCTTTGGTTTACTGCGACATAAACGCATGTTACTTGTTTACAATTTTTTCTGAAATCAATAAAAAAAAATGTTAATAAATTGTATAGGTATAATGGAAACAATCTTTACTTAACTTGATTTTATGTGTCGTATTAATGTCGTAGTCCTTGTAAAAAAATATCGTTAATAAGAAAATATTATCTTCACTTAAAATGTTATTATCTCTTAAACGTTAAAATATTAATTTACTTCCTTTTCTCATAAAATATAAATCTCCTTTAAAAACATTTACCTACTCTTCATCTTTAAAACATTTACTATTCAACTTTAAAACATTTAAAAACATTTGGTATTCAACTTTAAAATATTCACTCTCGCTGTTTATAGTTACGGTATCTCCCATAATTCTGATAATAAAATAAACTAATGCCGTATTAAATGTTAAGCCTTTCACGGACACCTATAAGGTCGACTATGATCAAGGACATAACTGGGTTGCGCCTCTGTGCGCACCCTTCACCTATCAATGCTATCCATAGCAATTCTTCAATAAACACCTAGGGCATGGTCACCCTTTATCAACTCTATAAAATGGCATATCAGGCCAGGCTGTACGGCTCTGCCTGTACCTAGAGACACAAATACATTAAGACAATAAGTCTCCTACAACTTTCACGGAGGATACTGTATATCACACTATGATCAAGTACGAAGGACTAGTGCTCTAGCTATAAGGTCACATTTTATAAATAAATGTGCCTAAACTCCTTAAAACTTCTCAAAATTGTACCGTACTGTAAGCTTTCTATAAAATAAACATTATTATTTAACTTCCAAAATTAAAAAAAATGATGTATTAAATCAAACTTTCGCTGTATATCAGGTGATCAGTCTGACACGTAGCTAAAGTATCAATCATTACTAAGAAACAATAAAATAATTTTATTGAATTGAGTTGTTAATTATTTAATCGTTATGCGATGTATCAAATTTCATTCATCGCTTATTAAAATATTCTAACTCGCGACAAGTCTCGCGGCCTAGTTAAATTTTCTGTCGACGTGCGCACAACGCGTGGCACGCGCTGCAAATTGCAACATACATGATTGAGGACACTATTCGACACTTTTATATTTAATATTATATTATGACTTCTTATGAAAAAATTTTATGCTCGAAACGAAATTGAGTTTAGCGACAACCTTTAATAATTATGAACGATTTAAATATGACTGCTACTGAATTGGAAAAAAATGCTGGCTTTTAGAGAAAATTAATTAAAATCATAAATTACATGTAGGATTTACATCCTATTGCTGCGTGGCTGGCCGTCCTCGGCTTCGTCTTCGTTCGGTCCGGTGCGAGTTCGCGTACGGCATTCTTGCTGCTGCTGGCGTGGCCTGGCGAGCTGGCACCTCCATGTGGCGCTCGCTTGACGCTTCGTATGGCTGGCTCTGCTTACGACGATGTTAGTGGGCCGGGATAACCCTGGACTCCTCTTGAAATGGGCCGGGATAACCCTGGACACCTCTTGATTTGCGAGCCGGGATACCCTGGACAGCGCTCTTCGCTCTTCTTAATTTCTTTTCTTAACGTGGTTTCCGCTTTTTGATGTTGGTTGGTTCTTCTCTTTTTGTTTCTTGGTTCTTGATAAGCTGGTTGGTTCTGACTGCGTGGATTGGTGTTGAAAAAGTGGTTCTTCTTTTTTTTCTTGCTTGATTTTTCCTTCTTTCTTGAGTGTTAGTTCCTTGTTGGTTCACTGGTCTGGGTCGCCATCAGATATTATAAGTTTCTTCTATGGCAAGTATATTGACGAGCAGAGTCGGGTGAGGAGTTAGTGGAAGTCAAACACCTTATGTGTGCTAGTATAAGAACATTCTGAACGTTTATTCTCTAAATGCCTATTGTTTTATACACGTTAGGTTGCGCTGACACAAGCAATATGCGTTTATGTCGCAGTAAACCAAAGCGTTACTGCTAAACATTGAAACTGGCTAATCGCCATATTACACCTCCCCCGAAAGTTCCTCTCAGAGGCGGTGAGTGGTATAAACTCAACGCATTTCTCGGTGGACCTTTTGTCGTTGCAATAAGGTTTGTAGTTCGACAGTTTCTTCATTTGAGACATTTGAGTTTTGAGTGTCGGCGAGCAGGCGAGCACTTAGCGCCTCGCGCGATCCAGGGACTCTGTTGCGAGTTGTGAGGAGTGTATGAGTTTTGAGGGTCGCGAGACTCGCGAGTGAATTTGAACGGATAAGAGTTTTTTTTTAATTTGAAGTGAGTGAATGATTTGTGTGGCAAGAGGTGTTTGTGATGCGCGCGAGTAAATGAGTAAAATGAATAGAGGAGTGAAGTAAGACATTTTTGCGGTACGAAGTACTGCGACAACTTAACAAAATGAGTGGTACAAATGAGGTGCCTCACGAGTGAGCGACTCAACACTAGCCACATAGATGGAAATTAGTGTTATTCTTGCTAACAAAACCTTGAAATGATATTTTTATGAAACTATATTTTCGTGATCGAGTCAAAAACGAATAGTTGACTGCTAATGTATTTTTTAACCATGCGACGTCAAACCGCCATTAATAACTATATATCGACATTGCTTCAAATTATTATCTGCATTATATTATTTATATTCGTAAAAACTGGAATCTGCGAACTCTGTAGTTCTGTTTCCGAAAACAAGACTGGTTGAATTTAGCATAATGTCGTTGGATTTAAAATGTACAATCAAAACGATTATACAATCGCAAGGACGAAATTGATTCGCGCAACTAAATACAGAATTTTCGCACAAAGCAAAAAAGTTCCTTTAGTTTATTACTTTATTGGGTTAAATTGTGTTAGTCATGTAAGTCATGAGCTCCCGAGGTTGTGATTACTTAGTGAATAGGTATTACACGTACCAGTATTACCTTCACAGACATTCAGACAGCTTCCGGATGATGCTGTGTTGAAGGTATAACATCATTATATAATCATATCATGAGTTCCAGAACCATTTCGTTTTTGAATATGTACACTGTTAACTGATAGTTCGTAAACCTTATTACAAAAGGCATAAGGTCCACCGATGGACAGTTAAGTTAACAGTGTTCCTGCTTGTACAATGACAGAGCCTCGTACACAGGATACAGCATTATCCTGATTAAAATCTTTAACCTTGGTTAGATCTTAAAGAAAATTTTCCCTCAAGGCTCGTCCTATATTTCGAGCTACTTTTGAGTTACTAGGGAACATTTTGAAAGTCATGAACGATACCCGAATCACCAATAATAATTAGATAATACATATATGTTACATATACATATTTGATTAATTAATCACGAACAAAATCTCCCGTGCACGCAGTCACGTACGAGATAAGAAGATAATAGCCGCTAAATGGCGTGCGGCGGTATCGAATATTTTAATAAGGACTTATTAGTATCTGATATGGGTTTAGATAATCCTTAAACTTTACTATCAGGGCGCCAGATCGTAGAATTGGATACGAAATTCATATAATGGATTTTTTTTCGTATCTATTACGTATACGTGGTCAATCGGTATAATTGTATACGAAAAAAAACACCGATGTCAAACTACTGACAATACTTCAAAAAACAGTGTGTCAATACTGTTATACAAAATAAGTTATAAAAAAACAATTAAGAGCTATAATTGCAAAATTCGAAGATCGAAAATTGCGGGCGTCCCTCTCTGTCACTCTTTTTACGCCTTCATTGGAGTAAAAGAGAAAGACCCCCGCAATTAGCGAATTTCGGTTTTCGCGGTTAGACCCCAGTTTTTAAAATATCGATGTAATATTAATAGTTTTTTTTTAATTGTGTTCTCGTATAATGCAATTGAATTTCGTATAATTGCAGGCACTGGATCGTATAATCAAAAATTATGTACTGGCAGCCCTGTTTACTACATCTTTTGGGATATAAGCCCAATCTGTTCTCGTGTAGCTAAATTATATATACAGAAAGTTTTTTTTAAGTCGTGCATTTTCCTTCGGACAGCGGTTGGTGAAGTTGAATTGCTAATGAGACCATGAGAAATGACCATAAATGACAGCATCTTCTCTTTTCTTCTTCTAAAAGGGCAACTTTACGCCATAAATTACACGATATTACCTATTACTGATTTGCGATAATAAGCTGGGATGTCAGAAGCCAAGGTCAAAAAAGATTATTGCTTACGATTAAGTATTTATAACAAAAACTATGTTTATGCGATTCAAGAACATTGAAGCCGTGTCGTCGATATGGACTGTATAATGTATTAGGGGCAGCCAACGGAATAATAAGCGAATTGTCCCGAATGCATTTTAAATTTTAGAGGAAATATAAAATGATAACTGTGAAAATGTGTGAATGTGTCAGCAGCATGAATGAATACCTCATGAATGGCGGAACATCTGAATAAGATTCTGATCTGATCTGAATAACTTCTATTTTTCTTAGGACACTTTAGACGTTACTTAGGACAAATGTCTTATAAAATAGGTAAAATTACAGATAATAGAGAGCAAATCGTGCACAAAAGAGAAAAACACTGCTAATTAAAGCCCAAAAAGTTATAACTATTTATCTACGACCAACCTTTTAGACTAAAATATTATGTCTGCCTTTTTAACATGTAAGGAAATCATACTTAATATATTAAAATGTGAGTAACCCTGTCGTGTATTCTAACCAGAATCCGTGTTTACAATAGGGTAAACCCCATTGTTAATATTACAATTTTAAGGAAGTATTTGTACACATCATCTCTGGTATTTTGGGTAGCCACTTAGGTAGTGTAGTGGATAACTATTTACTTACCTATCACGTATGTGTATGTGTTTATGTTGTAGTATAGTATATCTACTTATAGCCGGTTTGACAGCCTCTCGCTAAGATAAAAATTGCGACATAGGTATAAGCAGCAGTAGCCGTTAGCCGTGACGGGTTTGGCAGTAATCAATAAGTGTCATAATGCTTAATTGGATTTATCGATATATGGTGCAATAGCCCTTAGAACTTTTGAAATAAACTCAAAACAGCACCGTAAATATGTGAATTTGAAATCAGTAAATTTTCCGATAAAAGGGTCCTAAATTTAATTAATAACATTTTATCCAGCTCCACTTTTATCACTCCACCAGGCCAAGCCGGCAAGTTCACCTAATATTTACCTATACGCATACTTTCATCTTTCATATTCATAAGTGTTGGATAATATATGTTTGAACGACCCATTTCGTCGTTTATCGAGTAAAATAAGTTTTTGGCAAAAATTTAATTTTTGGTACAAGCTTTTATCGCTGACTGTACTTTTCTTACGAAAGACAACTAATACTCATCGAGACAATTCTAAAAACCCCTAACACAATTAGGTTGCGTTGTTTCATCACAGAGTTCCTATGGCCACCTCCTGTCTCCATCATCAGATCAGTTCGACAGTACCATATTATTGTATTGTCATCAGAACTACATACAGCTGCCAATTTTCATGACGCTACGCAATGATTTATAACTCAAGATAGGTTATAGGCGTTTCAAAATTGAAGCGCTTACCTTGTGACAAATTGGACAAGTTGCCTTTAGACGCGACTGGACAAGCGAGAAATGTGCACGTGCTAACGAGCTCCCGCACACCGAAAGAGAAAGAGACGACCTTATGTTTAACAACGAGTGTGACAAAGGTGGATGGAATGAGAAAATTTATCAAAAATAACAGATTTCTTCGTAGGCACAGAAACAAATATGGAAGTATTTTTTGTGCTCCTCAAGTATGAGTATAACCTATCTATGGTTATGTAATATCATTGACGCTACGATTCTATGAAGATGGTTAAATTAGTTACTTTAGATTCCATTACATGTTAGTTACATACAGGTCGAGAGTTCCTATGGCCACCTCCTGTCTCCATCATCAGATCAGTTCGATAGTACCATATTATTGTATTGTCATCAGAACTACATACAGCTGCCAATTTTCATGACGCTACGATCCTTGGAAAATGGTTAAATTAGTTACCTTAGATTCCATTATCACACAGGTCGACCTAATAAAAGCTTGTTAAAAATACAATATACCTAATAAATTCCGATCGGAAATTTATTTAAAGAATTATCGTAACAAACTTGAACTATAAATATCGGTTTTGACTGAAAAATATCTGACCTTGTGATATTTATCCCTTATTAAATTAAAATAAATTAAAAAATTAAATTATTTATACAATCAAGAGTAAATACAGACAACATTAATATTATAGTATTTAGTACCTCTATTTAAGTAAATTATTACCTGTGTTAAGAGGTAAACTGCTTTAACAAAAACTCTTTTATATAATTGGTTGGTCAGCCATCCAAAGTAAATATTGGCATGTCCATTAATAATTTCATTTGATCAAGAACGCCCAAGGGCGCCAAGAATAATGTTAATTACAGTTTCCTTCCACTGAAGGTGGATATAACTGAAATTGCTTTTGCGTGACCAACGTGAGTGATGGTTAGATATATCCGACGGTTGCTATTATTATGTTGTTATTATGATAAATTTATACTCTATAGTAGATAACGGTGTCTGAATAAATATAATATTTCACACTTAAAGAATATGTACTGAAATATATTTTACAGTACATATGTGGCTACTTTTCCGCACTAGTGCGTAAAATAGCACTTTTCGTGCGTATGTCGAAACTTTAAAGTGCCATATGTACTGTAAAACGTTGTTCGATACACGTGCGAATAGGTAATTCGCAACTCGTGTCGATTTAAAACACTCCCTTCGGTCGTGTTTTAATTTATCGCCACTCGTTTCGAATTTCCTCTTTTTCGCACTTGTATCGAAAATAACTATAACTCCATAAATAATACTAATTGAAATAGAGACTCGTATTGATTCAGACTTGTTTTTAATTTATTTAATTATACAATTTAAAATATGAAATCTGAGGGCTTACCGCGAAAAATTATAAGTAACTAAATTTCGTTATCTGCCTCTGTCGCTCTTGGATATTCGAGCAATAGAGTCAGGTAAAGAAATTTCAATTTTCGTTTTAGCGGTAGAGCCTCTGGCTTTTATGATATAAGTATGAGTTTCCTATTTCTAAGTATGTATTCCCACATTGGAAACGAAATGTTTAAGTACCTAATAAGTTTAAGTCCTCCTAGTCCTAGACAATCACTCAGCCACTGGTTGACAGGTTGCTGAAGAATTTATAAGGCCTTTGTACGCAGCGTCAACCGAAGCCCTAAGCCTAATTAATATAGCGCTTGAAAATAGTCTCTCTTCCACTATTATACTTACTTTACTCTTTGCTTCCACTCCCTACCTCCCTTGATTAGTGAAGCCTGGCCTGGGTGGTCAAAGACTATACCAAAAATATCACTTGTTCTAATTCTAATATGTGTATGCCTTGCATAGAACCCTGCAACTCACCAAAGGAAAACAATGGAACATAATAGGTATAGGCAATAAACAATTGCATTACGCGTGAGAAGAATCGAAGAATGAAATCAAGATAATACGATATATAATGAGTTTTAAATCTGTTGATTTATAGTCGTTACCATTATAAATGTAACCTTTCGCGGATTAATTAATTTAATGAGTAAATTGGCTTCTAATTACTGGGCCGATATCTCCAATTCCACAGCCTTCAAGAGCTGAGGTGTAGGTACACAAGTAGCACTAACACAAGTAGGTTACTTGTGTTTAAATAGCTTAAACATTAAGCTTTTCTTGTGTTGGTCCATTACCTCATGGAGACGGTATTGGTTTAAAAGGGTACTCACATTCAGTATTCCGCCGTTGGCAAACTTTTAGGAAGAGCCATCTGGAGAAAAAAATCACTAGATTTTGGAGCGGCAAAGAGCCATAAATGGTTTTGATGCTCTAAGTACTTTGGGTGTACATTTTTTAGGGTGACTTGAAAAGCCGTAGTTCCCAAAAGCCATATGTTACCCCTGAGGGCCCTCGTCGGTTTACCGACGCCTGCTAGTATACTTAATAGTCTATGACAGGAATACTGACCTAATGGTAATTATGCTTTTAGCCTCCGTTCTGTTTGGATTCATTGGTTATTGGACTTGGCTATTGATCCTTCTTCGAAGCTATAAGAAACTAACTGTCTTCAAAGACAATAGGGTAATAAAGGCGTTCTTCAAACACGTTGTTATGCAACCTAATATTTACGGAGAGCTATCAATTACATTACTGTCATAATAGCCTCAATTTACAGAGCTTCTGAAATTTATGGATTTAACAAACGATATCCGCTTAATGAATTATTAGAAGACAATCCAAGAAGTAAATAATGAAGAGCATTGAAAACAATAATAATAATAATGAATTTGTGTAAAGTAATAATGATAAATAAAGATGGAAAATTCTGTGAACGTATGATGACATAGATAAAATTTAGTCTAGTCAGTAATGAACGTATACTAAAATCGTCACTGTGAGTCTCAAAATCCGTGGTATAACGACGTAATAATATATGAAGTGAACGCGATGACATGACTTGCAAGATGTAAATAAAAAAGTCGTTAATTTAATCCACGTTATTACGGTGGTCGACGTTAAATTGGCCAGACATTTTAGCTTTTGCATTTGACATTTTCAAGTTAACAAAGTACTAAAATTTACAACAACCCCGAGTCAATTTTACTTAAAGTACATCTGAGCGTCGAGTAACCTCGAGTCTTGTACTTAACTAAGGCATTAACGAGTATCAGTATATTGCAAGATCACGAATATCATAGTAAGGTAATGACAGTTATACTAGGTATAAAATGACTGTATGCATATCACACGGAAATTTTAAATAAGTTTCAATGATTAACATGATTGTTCGAAATACAAATAACAATGTATTATGACACTGACGGTGGAGCGACGAACCCTGATCTCACATAGGCATTCAAAACACGGATTTGAATACCTAATTATGGTCGTGATGATTCTCCTCATGTGGTTTGGCCAAAATGTCTGTGGTAAATTGCATATATGTTGATTCACGAAAGCTAGCGCGGATTTTATGTGAGAGTTTTGTTTTGACCAGTTCAGTATAAATCTGGCGCCTGCTTTTAGTAATAAACTATAATATACTATAGGAGATATTACCTACTCGTAGTTATGAGTGGTTTAACACGGATCTGAGCGGAAGGTCGCGCATTAAACTGTTGTGGCATACCCTGTCACTGTTTTCTATTAGTTAACTAATTACAAATTAGCGGAAAATATTCCATTACCAAAATGACACATTACACGGAGTTTTTAATGATTGATCGGTTTGGTTAACATATTTGGATGAAGGTCAAAGGACTGATTAATTAGCAAATACCTAAGCCGATTACGGAAACTACATGAACCACACCACATTTTTCCTTAAGTTTAAAATAATAATGCCTACGGGTGGGGTTTTTATCCTACGGTTGAAGATTTTAGACAATACAGCATTTATATGTATTAGTATGGTATTTATGGTAGGTACCAGGGATGTTGCGAATATCCGCATCCGCATAAAATCGATGCGGATTTAATGCGGATGCGGATGTGGAACACGTCGGTACAGGACAGGAACGTCTTAGCATATATCGGCGTAAGTGCTAGACTGCTAGGTAATTTAGTCATTAGCCAAAAAAACCTATTAGAAATTAGCAGTCAAGCGTGAGTGGGACTTAATGTACGGAACCCTTGGAACGCGAGTCCGACTCGCAATTGGCCGGTTTTTTGAAATAAAAATTACTAAAATGTAATATTTGACGTTTTTTATGTACCTATCTTGACATCCGCATCCGCATCCGCGGATATTAGCCTTTAAAAATCCGCATCCACATCCGCATCCGCGGATGTCAAAAAATCGGCATCCGCAACATCCCTGGTAGATACCTGAGCTTTCTCTGCCAAAAATGTGGGAGGTGCCGCTCACGCATCCCCACAGTCACCAAACCCGTTGTCTAAACAGCAATGTATACATCGTGTGCAGTAGACCTAGGGCCTGATTCCGATTTTGAACTAGATATCTATTAGACATCACCAAGATATGTCAGTGTCAAACAAGTGTCAAAAGTGACGGGTTTGTTTGAAGAAACGTCACTATTGACACAGAATAAATAATAGTACTAGGTACAGAAGACTCACTCTCTAACAAAACGCGTCTGTTACGATCAGCACAGATATGGCCGGTAGGTGGCGATAGCGCCACGCGCGGCTTATGGCTTTCCCCAAAATTGGGGCGGAACGGATGTACTTTTAGCTACCTGTAGCAAAGCGACGAAATCGCGGAGTGAGCCACGCTGCTATTGACACTTGTTTGACACTGACATATCCAATCCATATCGTTTCAATATCTAATATTTGACGTATCTTAAAGTTCGAATATGGCTGCTAGTCTGTGCGGAAAGAGAAGAGTCGTGGAATTTATGGGGCCTACATACATTCCACGACTCTTCTCTTTCCGCACAGACTCTACTCCCTAATCCTAATCAAATGAATAGAGCGGGCAAAGTGACTAAATGCTTATATCAGTTATATCGATAGTTGTGTCCAACATTTTAACGTTAAAAGACACGTTATTGGCTTTTTTTTAATTGGCTTGAAATGTATTTCTTATACAACACTTGGCAAATTGCGTATTTATAGGAGACAGCGCAATACTAACCCCTGACCCGTTGAATTGCTACGCTCCACAATCGCGATCGACTGGATAAATTATATTGTGACGTATTATTATTATGTCTGAGTCGTTTGTACGAAGACCTTGTGGGCAAAAACAGCTTAGTGGTGGCTATGTGCATGATTGTGGAGGCGCCAGGTTATTTGACAATAGTGATATACATGTGAATTAATGCCGATAAAAGTTAATATTTCAGCCACATTATATGCTGTAATCGTTTTTAGTATACGTAGCTAATTGATAAGAAAATTAGAGATGATATTATTTACGTTTTTTCTTGGTATAAGGACAAATATCAACATTGCATGGCATATAGGTAAGTATGTCGTAATACCTACTTAAGGAATTGCTCTTCAAATGGCAAATAGTTAAATCGGTGCCTATTAAATAAATACCACTTCTCTTTCGATATAGGTACAGTCGCCATCAGATATATCGGAGCGGCCAAGGTGTTCACAAATATCTGAACACGCCTCTATTGTCAAGGCGTTAGAGTGCGTGTTCAGATATTTTGAGCACCTCGGTCGTTCCGATATATCTGATGGCGACTGTACGACTACGTTCAACACTAACTAAACTAAATTTGCATAGACAATAGACATTACACACAAACTGCGTCTAAGTATCTATTTCAATCACTTGAATCACTCCACTTCTAATATTATGACGATAAAACAAAGGCTGAAGTTCAAGAAAAGGACTACACGAGGAAAATGAAGAGGAAATAAAATAACTAGGATTGCTAGGAATTAACATATTTCTTATCGTTTAGGTTATAGGTATTTTTGCTATTTTTGTAACGTTATTGTGGTTTTGTGCTACGATTTAGATGATTTCTAACAATTGTAACTATCAACGAAAACAAGCAATAGCACAGCTATATAAAACTTATGTCAAATAGCTACCGAGCCGGTGAAATACTGATTTCATTCAAGTGAAGTGAAGTCAAGTGAATAAAGGTGCCGTAATTTAATTTTGGATTTACCAAACAAGCGTTGAAGATCGCTTAACCAAGGTCCATTCAACCGATCAATTTCAATTAACGCTTAAAATATTTCCTGCGATTATGTATTTGGCACTTTTGGCAGTTCACATTTAGGTAAGTTTAAGCGTGTTGTTTAGGTATGTACCTACATACATTTTTTTATGGGAAAAAGGTAAGCATTTGCTTTGATCTCGGACTGTCTAGAACACAAAATGACTAGTGTAATATTTTGCCTATATCTCTTTTAGTCTACATCGCAAACGGTCTAGAACACAAAATGACCACATATAGGTAGGTTAGGTTCGTTAGGTATCTTCAAATGGTCGTAGGCCAAACCGCACAGAAATAGGAGCCCCGCGGCAGCGGGGCTCCGTCGACATCGCTGACGTAAAGATAAACCGACGAAATGTATAGGTAAATAAAGGTCTAAATAATTGTAGTTATTTTGTATTCTAGACCGTTTGCGGTGTAGACTAAAAGGGATATAGGCAAAATATTACACTAGTCATTTTGTGTTCTAGACAGTCCGAGACCAACCCTTTACAACATAAACATTAAAAACCTAAAGTTGCTCAGGGGCACTCGGGGCCGGGCATCGTCCCCAGGACGCTTGCTGCGTTTCCCCGCTGGATTGCCAGACTTAGCCGCTGAGCGAAATATTCGCCCGCCCGAAAGTCGCCAGACACCCAGACAAGTTTATTTGGAATTTCTTTCACAATTTGTCTGGTGTCTGATGACCATGGCCCAAAGGTTTCGACTGCAAGCGCCGCAAATATGTAATTGTCTTTGAATGATGAAAAATGTATGCAAGTCTACTTTGCTCTTTATGACTTTACACCTAAAGCATTTTTGATATCCGGAACTGTCATTTAAATAAGTCGACTGCGCTTTAGAACGCAAATTTATGCCGAGAGGGCCCCCTTTGCAAGGATGCGATGATCTAGGTCATACATATGCTATTACCTTTCATATACATATTATGAATATACTAGTTGTGTCCGTATCACCACCCGCGTAAGATCAGTCTGTGTCATTTGTACTACTTTTACCTATTGTTATGATTTCTTAAAGGAATGTAACGTTTGCTAAACTTTACCAAAATAGAATAGAATAGTGGGTGCGCTACGCGTACACTCACACTCCCTTGGTTTAGCCCTATATAAGCTTTTACATGACGTTATTCAAGACATTATAGATCGATACTCCAAGCAAGTTGTTTCATTCAACGTCCCACATTACATGGCGATCCTGCCAGTGCGGCCTTGCGCTGCACTGGCGGCGCGCCGCGCCAGGCAGAGAACCAAAAGCAAAATTCATCATTAAATTAAATATGAAAAATAATTTATGGACAATTGTGATAACTATAAACAATAGTGAAATTGACAGTGGACAAATTTAAATACTGCGAAGTGGACTTTATTTTTATTTCAAAGGCAATTAACTATTAACTACTATTAAAATCCGTGGAACTGTTTGAACACTTATAGTGAATTGCTTGCTGGAACTTTACTTCATCAATTTGTGCTTTAATAAACTAGTGACAATGGACAGTTGGACACATTTCATTAAGTTATTACTAGATTTACAGTCATAAAAAGACGAAGTGCGTGAACAGTGACTCTCCTTCGATCGTGAAATAAATTCGTTATTTTGAGAAAGTGTAAAATCTTAACTACTGGTGACTTATGGACAAAAATTTGGATGGACAGAAAATAACGGTTAAAGATGGTCTATTTCAAAGTTATGTAATAAAAAGGCGGGATTTGTAGTGATGGTGTTGGTATGCTGCTGGGCGTTGTTCGTGTCGTGAGGCCGAAGGATGGGTGCTAAATAGAAATAAAAAGGATCGGCACAGACGACGAGAAATCCATCATGTTAAAATGAAAGAGTGCTTTATTGATACAGTTATAATTTCGTAGATTTTTTTTTCTGTTCTGAAGTTGTATTCCTCAAATGTGTAATACCCAAAGTTATGTAGTTAGTTGTTATGTAGTAAAAAAAAATATAGGTATTCTAGCAATTTATTTGGCTTAAGGGTATAGGTAGGTACATGACATACTTTCATCCTTGACAAATATGGCACATGACGGCGGCGCGTGCACTCCATACAAGGATTCGCAGGCGTCGTCTGTTATTTCATCTCAAGTTTCATAGTCTTCGTACACAGATTTAGATCATTTAAAATTTATTGTAATAAAATTAAATTTAAAGATTAATAAGTAACACTGAAATTATATGTTTCAAGTTTCAGATTTAAAAATATGACAGTAGGTATGTCACGTAATATGTTACGACTTTATCCATATACATTTAATGTTTAACTTTCATAGATTAAGTTTATTTTTACTTCGAATTTTTAATGTTTTTTCTTAATGATGTTGTTTAATATTGTATCAGTCTAGACATTTTTTTTATACACGGATTTGACATAAGAAACAAACAAAATAATGACTTTTATATTAATGGATATGACTTTTAAAATAAAATGAGGTATTATAAAGAATAATATTGAATTGAATTAGGATTAGGAACAGAGTTTGCGGGTATTCGGTATGTTTAAAGTAAAGTTTAATGTTGGATTTCAAGGGTTGAATTAAAAGGTCTGTAAATATGTTTGTAACTGTGTGTATGGAAAGTCCTAAAGAAAGTTTGGTTTTTGATTGTTTTATGAGTAAAATGGAATTTGTTTGTTATTAGAAAAGTGCGTTAGCAAAATGATTGGGAAAACTAAAACAGATAAGTTTTTCAAAGGACGATTAGCCTGATCAACTAAGAGTTGTTGAAATTCTTATTTGTTGAAGTTTTCATGGTGTGTTATGTGGTTGATTTTTGAATGTGTTTCTTTTTGTGACAGTGAAATATGAAAGAAAATGAATAGAAAGAAGTATATATACCTATCGCATCTTCGGTGGCCCGAGAGGCGGCCTTGAGCGATTAGGTTAGCAAGGGTACGCCAGGATACAAGGCAGGCACGGAATCCTTGGATGTCTGACCATGATTCGGTCGAGTATCAATTGTGGAGACACCTTGGACACATGGAAGGTTATGATGTAAGGAAGTGTTAAAAGAACTGCCTGAATGTGAATATAAATATATGTATGTGTGCGCGCGCAAAAATAAAATATCCTTGTATCCTGAGCCAAATAAATAATTATAGTAAGGTCGGCCGACCACAAAGGTAAATGCGTTGTGTACCCTTGCCGTAAAAGAGATGCACGCTTTAGATGCACACTTTATGAAATAATTTAGTAAAAATATGTA
The DNA here is from genome assembly GCF_948474715.1 of Cydia amplana. Taxonomy (NCBI): domain Eukaryota; kingdom Metazoa; phylum Arthropoda; class Insecta; order Lepidoptera; family Tortricidae; genus Cydia; species Cydia amplana. The sequence goes on from NC_086088.1 coordinate 7,050,954, forward strand.
AATGATGGGAGTACTGACGTGTTAAACTAGTGAGTAGGTAGACCTAAATGAAATGAACTTAAAAATAAATGCTTGCAAGAACCATGATATGACAAAATAAATTAATGAAAAAGAAACTACGTACGTAAAATAACAAGCATGGACAATTTTTTTTATTGTATTTTTTAGTGTGTTTTTTTTTATATTGATTTTTGAACTTTTACTTGATATAAAAATGTTTTCTTATTACTATTATGAAATTTATGAACTTTCTTTGTGTGAATTTAAAATTATTTTATCGAATATAATTATGCTAAAAATAAGCGATACATATTATGTGAAAGTTTCGTTTCGTCATCAAGGCACGAATTTGTAATTAAGTGATTATATTATAAAATTAAGTACTTATGCATGCTTAAATTGTAATCATCATGTTTACGCGTTATAGAAATAGCTATTCCAGAGTAGCTTACATAAACATAAGATATTTCTTTTATTGATTTTACATAAGTACCTACCTAAAAAAAATGTTTATATTGAGAATTTCAAAATTAGAAACTTTTCGTTTGTGTTACTTATCTTAATATCTTATTTTAATTTTTTTATCATATAAAATTACAACCATGAATTATTGAACCATAAATGTTACAGGTTAAATAAAAAAAAAATAGATTATTGAGTTTAATATATTATATTACGGTAATCTATTTTTTTTTTCTCAAGGAATGGAGATGTAGTGGGTGCGCTACGCGTACACTCACACTCCCTTGGTTTAGCCCTATATAAGCTTTTACATGACGTTATTCAAGACATTATAGATCGATACTCCAAGCAAGTTGTTTCATTCAACGTCCCACATTACATTCGGTTCAGTAGCAGTGAAAGAGACAGACCAATTACTTTGCATTTATAACATTAGTACCTATAGGTAGATGAATTAAACAAATAATGGAATTGTCTAATACCTACATACTACCAAATCCCTGCTTTTGCACTAAAACGCCAGAATCGTCGGACAAAATGGTGCAACCGAACTGTCAATTTAGTATCTTGAATATAACAAGTATAAAGATGATTTATTTGTCAAAATAATGACCTCTATGTGTTTTGGGTCCATGAATTCCATGATGGTAGGTATGTTTCAATAAAGAATTACCTCATTGAAGTTCGTAAAGCAAGCAAGACGAGTTCTAACCGACATATTTGTCAACAAAATTTGTTTATGACGACCCACAGCGTCTTACAACAACATTGTGCAAAATCATCTCAATTTGTCTCGATTCCGTAATATGACAAGTTTCGATATGATTTTACCTCAATAATGTCATGGTGTCTTGTTTTAGTACCTACCATGAAATTTGATTTGTCACCCAATGGTAAGTTTTACGAGGTCATTGGCTAAAGGGTTATTTCCACTGGGTGCAACCTTCTATTAACTACCGGAACCTTTATGCTGGTCCTGAAAATGCACTAATAGGCCTAGTAAGTCTTTACAAACAAAGATATGGTTGGTGATTGAACTGAAGTAAGGTGTTAAGTAGGTGCAATTAAAAACCGGACAAGTGCGAGTGCTTAGAACAATCGTGCCAAGCGGCATCGCCTGAGACAAAAGTGCATACTCACTACACACAGCCTACGATTTAAATATCATAAAATTTAAAATTTTGAAAGGCTTTATCTCGGGAACTATTCAATCTACAGAGATAATTCTAGTGTCGTATTGTAGCAAATTTAGTCTTCTTTAAAAACGCCCTAAAAAGGTAGGTACTATCAAAAACTAGTCTTTTAGGGTTATAATCGCCCAAATCTAAAAGAAAACCGAAATTTTTGTGGTTTTTTCGATTTTTGACAAAGTTGCGTTCGGCGCTCGAGGTCACAAACCTGGATTATTAATTGGGCCAACATCATAAATAAGTTTGCAAAAAATCAGAACTACCGGATATGACGCAGAAGAGCCACGTTACAAAATTCGACAAATTTTCTGGATTATATGCTGGAAATAGAGGATGCATTGAAATGTATACACAAGTATGTAATACATATATTATATCAATATTATCTACAGTCTACACCTAAGACAGGTTATTCCAGTTTAGCTTCCGACGCAATACTTTGATAACATATTCCGCGTCAAATGCTATTACAATATATACCTATGCATATTATGTATTAGAATAGGGATTACCCACTTGCAAGTCCAAATGTTTCCTTGTTAATTGCAATCAATTATTAATGGCTGGATTGATGTAGACTCGTGTGCACAATAAGCCTGATAAGCCGAAAGATAGTTAATCAAATTAAAGATATATAAAACAGATCCGTTATATAGATACTGATAAACAAAGCAAATTTGAAACATAAGTTCGTCAAATGTTGTGGAGCTCCATATGAGAAACGAGAAATTTTTCAAAAAGAAAACTAGGATACCTAAAATTTTTCAACGTCTTGTATATAAATAAAGTTGCGGGTGAAGGCTTATTAGTAATTAATATAGTTATAGTTCTAAAGTAAAAAAAAACGTGTCGCGTTTTCAGAGTACGTAAGGCTACCGCGAAAATCGAAATTGGAAAGTCTGTGTCGATCTCTCTCGCTCTGGAAATTTTCGAGTAACAGAACTTTTTTGCAGTAGCCCTCTTTGAGAGCTCTTCGGCAGAAACATCTACCAAAACATCGCGATATTTGTATTAGTTATATATATATATATTTGAGTTTATGCCTAGCAAAGTGTTATTAAAAGAGGAAGAGGTTTGGGTAGTCAGTAGTATTATTGTGCTGAATTTGATTGTTACTTATTACAAACACAAAATACAGTAATGAGTCATAGTCATCTATGTCAATTTTTAACGTCTAAGCTGGTGTAGTAGGTGTCGTTCGCGTGACTTGCAAGCATTTTGTTTCAAATGTGCTGACTTCGATAAAGGCGATCAAAGGTTGTTCAAAGATGTAATTAACTAATAATTAGTCTTCTTTCATTCTTTAAACAGTTACATATATCTATCTTTATTTAGGACGAAAAGATTTGCGAGATGACACTACCACTTCGTTTATGTATTATACTAAACACAATACACCTAACAAACTGCCAAGTTTATAGTAGGAATTAGGAATCAAATAAGTTCGACGTTCGATCGTCGAATCCTATTTGACGATTTTTGACTGAAAGCTACTTTGACAAATGGTACCTAGCTAGACTAATAGGTAATATTTAGGTAGGTATATCAATGTGTTATTTAAATGACTGATTAGCATAAAATTAGCCATACATTTTATGACGATGTCGTGATGATTTAACTATTCATTCATTCAAAAGTCTATGCGATGCGATTGCATTATTAACGATTATCGGAATAAATCGATCCGTCCGTACATATCGCACCTTACCGGCAATTTAAACAATTGTCGGTTATCTAAATGAAATTACAAGTCGTTTGCCGTAATTGGTAGAAAACAGCCACTATATTGGTAGTTGGTAGCCAGTGTTTATGGGTATATCTACGAGAAGGATGTTAGTTGAAATGCGATACGTGAAGCCTTAGTAAATTATTTTTGTGATAATACCCGATTAAGTTCCTCTAAGTAGTCAATAAGTGAGTTCATAGTTGCTCGAAATAAATATTTTCCATTTCAATAATCATATTGCATCTATCAAGATGCCAATGTGTATTGGGACGAAAGTTACAGGCAGTGTTGTGTTGTGAATAACGCTTATTTTTAGGCTTAAAGACTCGAGCCTTCAAGACTCGTAAGTCTTGAGGACTCGACTATATTTGAGAATTGTATTTATTTATTTTACGCGTAGGTATGGATGATACGAAATCGTCTTTGCCGCCTTTGAGACGTTAAGCCTCGAGAGTCTTAAGGGTTCGAGTCTTTAAACCTCGAAATAAGCGTTATTCACAACACTACTTACAGGGTTTGGTTGGTTGAAAATGCTGTATAAAACCAGCCTTATATATTGTTTGTACTCAGCACAAACTAGATAAGAATGTCCAACATTGTTGAAAATAACCGATAACTTACAGTGATACACGAAATAAACAAACTTGTTCAAATCATAAGTTGCCTGGCCTGGCTGTCTGCGTTTTGTAGACCAAAGTACAGTCAGCTTCGCAGAAACGGACATTTTAATAATTTGTCTGATTGGAACTTGGAGGATATAATCAAACGGAGACGCCATGTCTGTAATTTTCTGTACAAAACAGTCTGCCGATTTTTGCGGGGGAGGGGAACGTCAAATGTATGCGTAACGTAAAAATAGCCATGTCAGATAAACGTCAGTCCATACATTGTGTATGACCGTTGGCCGCCTATTTTCGACAGAGGGGAAAGCCTGTTAATGGCTACTCCGTTTAGTTGTATCCTCCAAGGATTGGAACAACGGCCGTATTTGGAACTAAATGCTTATTCATAGATTTAATAAGCCAATATTATCTTCTGTTGCAAGCAATGAAGAGTTATTATATATTAAATGAAACAACTGTTTATACACATCAATATTATAAATGTCTTTTAGTAGTATGCATTCGCCTGTTATTTAAAATTATTTATTTGTATTCAGGTGGTAAGCTAAATAAGTATCTTGATATTAAAACGACTTATTAATAACATTCTCATGGGACAGTTATTATATTCGTAAGTTTATGATAATTGCGAGATTATGATATGCCAGACAGACGTCAATCCTTGTAGTCAAAGAATTTAATTTCCGTACCTTGTCACAATCAATATGAAAGTCACTAAGGACCTCATACTATTGTCACTGCGACAAAGTACGAAATGTTACTGATATTAGGCTCCTTGACCGTACAACGATTGCGTTTTGAGACTTGACTGGTATTTGTAACTAAACTATATAATTAAATTAAAATATTATAATTAGTTTATTCAGAGACCATACTTTTATATCCGCAACGCAGGCTTCGTCAGGTAAACACAAACTTACAATCAGCTACAGGCATCGTCACAAAAAACTACAGCGATAAAATCCGCAACAGGCTTCGTCAACTCACTCTAAAAATACACATTAATAACAAAAAAAAAACAAAGAAAAAAAAAAAAAAAAAACCTACAAATAAAATACACCCTCCAACTCACCGCCAGCAGGCAGTGTACCCAGCAGGCTGGCCGCATTTCCCCGTTGAATAGCTATACTAATTCTCTGGGCAAAATACTGGCCTGCCCTCTGGTCACCCGAGGCATCGACCAAACGCGACGCCAAATCCTTAAATAAGCGCCGGGCGCTGGGCCCCCACGACCCTAACGTTTCGACCCCAAAAGGCTCAAATATGTAGCCACTGCCGAGAGTGCTGTACTTGCGCCGTTTGTTATCCTCGGCCGTCGTGGCCGCATGACCAGCACCAGAGCTAGTGCCCGGTAAGTAAATAAAAAAAATAAAAAATATATATATATATATATATATATATATATATATATATATATATATATATATAATAGTAAATATGTTCAATATTTCTAAAAAGAAATTAACACTATTAGGTAATATAACTAAAAACTAATACGAACGACGTAAGGATCGTGAGAATCATGTGTGCGACAGTTGTTGCAACACATGATAAAGCCAGGCTCCACATACCTGTACTGTGATGCAATTGTCAACAGGAGCGCAAGTGAAAGTACCTACCACAGACTACCACTATAAAGAACCTCGCGATGACGTTTTGTTTTTTTTAACGCGGGAACGTACGCTCCGGCCCCGCGCTATTTGAGACTGGCTGGTCAGAGTTCGCGCGAGGGTAGGAATAAAGAATCTCGCGAATGGTTTTTTTTAAAGCGCGAGACGTACGCCGCGGGCCGGCGCTGTTTGAGACTGGCTGTTAAAGTTCGCGGGGAGGGGTCATTCAAGGCTGTCGAGCGAATGTCGAGGCAGGGAGGTCGACTCGTGCTGAGATACACATAGAGTGAAATCCTTATCGGTAGTATTTTGAAACAGTGTTCTTAAGTAGTTCAATCACGTGAACTGGGGTTTTCCATCAAAAATTGATCACTTAAGGATAATACACTCAGATGTCACAATTTTTTAGGGTTCTGTACCCAAAGGGTAAAAACGGAACCCTATTAAATACTAAAACTCCGCTGTCCGTCCGTCTGTCTGTTTGCCACCAGGCTGTATCTCATGATGATAGCTAGCCAGTTGAAGTTTTCACAGATGATGAATAAAATAAAATGAAATGATGATGATATAATGTTCACATATAATTAAAAAAAAAGTCAAACCATTTCACTGTGTTGTCCTAAAATGAAATAAAATACAAACTCTTTTCCCTATGCTATGCTAAAATGTAATAAATGGCCTTACATATCATAAACACCTATTTAAAGATAAAATGGGACATTATCTATGAAAAGGGACCTTATTGTCGATGGCGCTTACACCGCACAGCGTCGCGGGGCAATATATTTATATCGGAGCATTGTTAATAACGTGGAGCACCCAGAACCCTAAACAGTATGGGGTTAGTATCACACGTGTGATACTAGGGCGCTCAATGGCTTAATTCATATGTAGCCAAGTATTGATAAAATTTCATATATACCTACGTACCTAGACTACCTAGGTACCTACAAAAGTATATGTGAAAAATAATAAGCTGAATCACAATAACTTGATTGTAGAGTACAGCTACTACATGATAACTTAATTATCTATAAAAAATAACAATTACTTGTATCTTCTTGAGTTAAGTGACCTTCAGGTGCTACATTCATTAATTATAATTACAATAAAGTTTTGTAACAGAAAACAATCATATTACTGAAGTACAATAAACTATTACAAGCCCAAAAGGGACTGCGTAAACTGGTGAACTTTTGACTTAAAACTTTGGAAGTTTAGTTATGTAAATGACATAACTGTTGTATTTCACAATCAGCAATTTATAAAATCACATTCATTCAAAAGTAATTTTATGAATTGAACTTCAATCGTAATCACTTAAAAATGAATGTCCATATTACGCTATGCAATTGGGTTTAACATTGTCTTAAAAATGCAGTTGTGCAACGTGAACGCAGGTGGAATCCGCCACACGGATCTTACTAGATCTTATAATGAATGTGTTTACTTACAGTATTTGCCGATTAACTCGCAACTGATTACTGTGGCTATCACATTAACGTCCTATCACTGCGACTTGTTATGATAACATTGACAATGAAATATAAATCTCAATTTAAGACCACTTAATTAAAACTTTCCACGACTATCACATCCCGTGCCCTGATGATCATTGACAACTTTGACACTTGTGGTTGATGACGTTTTTTTGACAGTTAGTTTCATGTTTTCTATACACGAAGTCTTGTCTTCATATTCCACAATAAAATTCCAAAATTGTACAGCATATGTATCGTAAAAAAAAACCTGTATTTATAATAATAAAATATATTTATATAAAGATTATATAGTTTAGGAACATATAACATTTTATAGAAAACAAAGTAGAGTTCTATTATATTTTGTATCTGTCTGTCAATAGTCAGTGTTGCACGAACTAAGGATAAAATAACGGGGTTAAAAGTAAAGAAAAGTTCCGGCGTGTTCTAAAGGTTACAGATAAGTTAACACGATAAAAATTAAAACAAAGGAAATAAAAAGTAATTAGAGTTAGACCAAGAAAAGTCTGCAGCGATTTTGATAGCCCACGCCGTGCAAGTGTTATTTACACGTCATAAATTCATAGAAGTTTGACGTTTAAAATGACACTTGCACTGCGTGGGCAATGCGTGGGCTATCAAACTTGCTGCAGACTTTTCTCGGTCTGACTCTGTATGTCTCGTACTGGCTGTAGGAAAACTTTAGGAACAATGAATCAAACAACATATTTATTTTATAATCTTTAAATGATATATAGCTGGTCAACCAAATCTTGTCAGTAAAAAAAGGCGCGAAATTCAAATTTTCTATGGGACGATATCCCTTCGCGACTACATTTTTCAAATTTGCCGCCTTTTTCTACTGTCAAGATTTGGTTGACCAAGTATAAATTATAGTTAGTTAGATATAGTTTGTCAAAGGACTATCTCATTTCAAACATAGACAGAGAGAATCATGCTATCTTTCTCTTACACTAGTACTAACACCATCTAGCACCCAAAAGAAAAGGATGAGTATAGTAATCCTGGTTCTGACTGACAATTGGTTTGACCAACTATAACTATAATTGAAAAAATGGGTAAATTAAGTTTACATGGCAATACCATGGTCGTCTTTTAACATGATTTTGACATTAAACTCATTCGTTCACTTCGTTCTTACCAATCGTTCACTTCATTCTATTTCTACTTTGCTTTGCGTTCGGTACGTATTGACACTCACTGACGGTTCGACGTACAATCCAACTCGTGTAAAGGACATTTGAGACATTTCCTTCCGTCAGACGCTTGACAAAAATATTTTTATCGTTACATGGGAAAATATTGCAGTTTGTTTCGTTATACAGTGTCTCAGTCGCAGTTGCGCGTATCTCGCGGCGCAGTAAACTCGGTTTTTAGTTATCTAAATTGCCTGCTTGTTTATTTGTAAAGACGCATTAACAATGTCCGTAGAGGAGAAATCTGGTTCCGATGCGCATAGTGGTAGTGCGAATTCGTTGGTTGTACAAGGGGACGATGAGAACGCGAAGACATGTTGGGTGTGCTTTGCGACGGAGGCGGACGATCGTCTGGCGGCGTGGGTGCAGCCTTGCAAGTGCAAAGGAACTACGAAATGGGTAAGTCTTGTCCTTGTGACGTCAAACACATGTTGTTCAGAGAAAGCTTGTGAGTTTTACGCAAATAAATCTAAGCTTACTTAAACCCTTTAGACATTGTGAAATTTATTGAACCAAATGATGATGAAAATTATGACCAAATGCCAAAGATGCTACGATCTTTAAAAATGTACCTACTTAGTATGTTTATCGAAACACTACATTTTTCCTAAGGTGGATTAGGGTTCTTAATTAGTTGTAATTGTGGTTGTAATTGTTTTAATTATAGAACAACTGCCATACTCTCTGGCTTTAATAGTGTTTTAACACTGTAATATCTTTGGTAGATGGTAAATCTACATCTTCACATCGACAATATGTCCATCTAGAGTAAGGGCTGTGTTCTGCAAAGTTCTGTATTGTTTAAAGTCTACTCTACTTAGGGTTGCGCTCTCTAAATTTGCCAAACCTGGACAAAGATTAAAAACCAACCCGGACATTTGGCGCAAATCACATTTTTCCCTGGATTTGTCCGAAAATAAGTTTGTCTTTAAGTTTTAATAATAAAAACTTAATAGACAAATAAATTCATAAAGACAAGAAGATACTTTTTGAAAACCTCCCCAGACAGCCGGCGGACGGCCTCCAAACTATGACATATCTGGGGAAACCCGGACGGATGGCAGCCCTAACTTTACTTGACCCGATGCATATGCTTTATTACATATTTACATGATGACTACTTCTTCGATCATTATGGTGGTAAACAGATATTTAAATTTTATTATTATCTGTTTACAATCTGAACAAGGCTGCTTCAATATTACTGGACAAGATTGAAACAGTACAAAGACTTAAAAGGAAGCACATTATGCAAAATAAAAGAAACGATGAAGAACGATGTAAGTGAGACGATGGTCTCCAACACCCAAATTTTAATATTTATATACGGCAAAACTGATTATAATGGTTACCGACTGATGGCAGTTCAAACCACTAAAAAAAATCTGTTTACTTTACCATAACAATTGAAAACAACATTATGTAAGAAGTGCAGATAATATTAAATTTTTTCTAATAATTTGTTATACAGTCTTGTGACGTAAGTACATATTATTTGCTTTATACACTTTTATATTGGCTATCATTGTTGAAATAAGTAGGAATTAAAGTAAGTAGGAAGGAATTTTTTACATACATACATATAATCTCTCTTTGTTGTATTTAATTTACTCTGTAACTATGTTTCTCGTGTTTTTATTTCCATGTGCAATAAAGTATATACATACATACATACATATAATCACGCCTATTTCCCGGAGGGGTAGGCAGAGTAACTGACCATCAGTGGCCCTTAAGTCCTTGCAATAAGGCTTAAGATATACCAGTTAATACTGCGACAATAGAACATGGGCACAATCTTGAACTTTATCTGATAATTCGTCTGTCACAACTCTCAGCTTTGGTTCAATGCATTATAGGACTTTGAAGGTGATGTGAATCATGAGTAACTTTGTAAATAAACATTGTGTTCATAAACATCTTTTTTACTTTTTTTTTGTTTTTATGTTACTCTTGTTAAAGTTGTTACCCTTATATACTTGACCAACCAGATCTTGACAGTAGAAAAAGGCGGCAAATTTGAAAAATGTAGGCGCGAAGGGATATCGTCCCATAGATAATTTGAATTTCGCGCCTTTTTTTACTGACAAGATTTGGTTGACCAGCTATAGTTGACATTCCATCTTTTATAACAAGTTTATTGGGATATCTTACAATTGCTTGACGACCGCTCTGGCCTTGTGGGTAGTAACCCCGGTAAGTCAAGCACAAGAAAAATGCCAGCCAAGAACCTTCATAACAAGTATTATTGTCAATATTTAAATTAAAAAAAAAATACATCTTTTGTTTCAATAGGTAATTATGAATAATTATCAAGTAAATGGAATTAACCAGTCCACAGGTTTTTCTACTTTTTTAATCATGTGATTAATAAAATAACACCTGTCCATCACTCAGTTATAGTTTATTTTTATCTAATTAACCTTTGATATGTACTTCTTCTTCCTCGTGTTATCCCGGCAATTTGCCACGGCTCATGGGAGCCAGGGGTCAGCTTGGTAACTAATCCCAAGAATTGACGTAGGCACTAGTTTTTACTAAAGCGACTGCCATCTGACCTTCCAACCCAGAGGGGAAACTAGTCCTTATTGGGATTAGTCCGGTTTCCTCAAGATGTTTTCCTTCGCCGAAAAGCGACTGGTAAATATCAAATGATATTTCATACATAGGTTCCGAAAAACTCATTGGTACGAGCTGGGGTTTGAACCCGCGACCTCTGGATTGAAAGTCGCATGCTCTTACCGCTAGGCCACCAGCGCTTCAACCTTTGATATGTACTTATGTATATTTATGGTTATAGTTGTATAAGTATTTACATATTAAATATATTGATGTTTCTTGTTTAGGTAATATCTATTTCAACATTTTAAATTATATTAACTGTACCACTTACTGCATATTTTTATGTTCTTGCCTCCACTACTGAAAGAAGCTAAGTATAAGACCCATATTAATTCTTTGTCTCTGTTTCTCTATTTTAACTGTAAGTATTTTATTTTATTGTAAGTGAAGTAAATTAAACACTTTTAAATGTGTTAGCTTTGTTTACTCATATAACTTTTCCCAATTTCAAATCCATCAGCTAAAGTAGTTCCTGAGAATTTTAGCAATGCGACAGAGAGACAGAGTTGCACAATAAAGGCGTGCACACCGAGTGCGTGTGCGTAGACGTGTGCGTGTTGTAATATACAGTTCCTTATGAGAGACGACACACCGCTTGCGTGACCTGTGCGTGCGCGGCTCTAACGCACGGTGTACGCACACGCAGCCGGTGTGGCCTGGCCTTAAGGGCACCTTTTCACTTAATTGGTATGGAGCCCTAATTATCTTTAGTATTCCCAATATGTCACTATTCAAACTGATTAGAAAATACTGTGGGAATTTATATCAATGAGCTTAAGACTAAAAACATCAGATATGTGATGTAATTGTGATATTCCCAGGTAACATGTAATGTAATGTAACTCAAAGATACAACAAAAACATGGGAAATAATCCTGATTGCAACACTGTTATGTTTGTTTTGTTTTTAAGATTTATGCTAGAGTACAAAATTATTAATGTTGATTAGTTAAATATTTATGATACAAGTGCGAGAAATATGACATTATTGTGTCGATTTAAAACACTTTACAAGCATGAGAAGTGAAAAGTACATTGTGTTCACTATTTACCCATGTCTAACCATTACTTTGTGAAAATATACTAAACAAATATAGAAATCTCCGTAATTCTGTCACTTAATGTATGCCAAGTTTTTTAACACATGCTCTTAAGGTGGTCAGTAATGTCAGTATGTCAACCGTGTCACACAAGTGTAGTGACACTAGTGACCCTAAAACATCAATATGTTCTTTGAGAGGTCTAATTTACTAGAATTACTACGTTGTCAAAGTTTGCTTTAAAATGAGATCATAACTTATGTATGGGAGCGTCTTTTGGCGGCGGGTTCGTGTGACTCTAAAGGCGCCCACTGATTAACAGTCCGCCGGACGATATCGGCCTGTCATTTAGAACAAAAAGTTGACAGTTCCGAACAACTGACAGGCCGATATCGTCCGGCGCCCGGCGGACTGGTAATCAGTGGGCCCCTTTAAGATTATTGCTGTTAGTACGAGTCCTATTGTAGCAGTTATTTTAGTTTATTTATATTCTTGTACAAACCTATCTGTATACACACTTATCTAGATTAATTCAGAAAATTATCAATAAGTGTATTATTGTGCCATTTAATTAGTTTTTATCAGTGTTGATTAAGAAATAATCAAATGTTTTATCGGAGATATATAAATTTGTGTTCCATTTTATGTTTTCAACTCAACATCTGTTGTTTGTGTTTGATACCGATACATCCGGCAATAATACGGAATGTATGTAGCGGACTTCGAACCATAATAAATTCACACTGAATTGGTCTTTAGCACAAATTATATAATAATGGTATTAATAGTTCTTACTCAATGTGTGAACAGGCCCCGGTATGAAGGCCACTTATACTTATCCCGCAACCACACTTATAGTCCGTCGATTTGAAACTGGCCCCGAACGGCTTATCCTTTGTCTATTGTTAAGTAAATCGGCACGTGCTACTCCCTGCATAAAAAATGGTCCAATCACGTGAGGGCCATAAATATGCAATCTGGGGCTTTACGAATTACCGCCCGTGGTTTGTCTAAAGTTTTACGTCTTGCCTTGGCCAGGAAGTGAGATTTCCTCCTCGCGTAGCGGTGACGTAAATAGTAGTTTGTGTTACAAGGGATCATACCAGTCTTACCCATCACTAAAACAGATTATTTAAGCTAAAAAAATAATGTGCAAAAAAATGTAAATAAAAATAGTGTGCTAGAACAGAAAAGTGTTACTTTGATCCCTCTTAGCAGGTAGGAAAAGTGCCACTTTGATCCATCCTAGCAGAGAAGAAAAAGCTCTTTTCCGAATAGGTGGTGTGAAAATATGTTTCCATCATGCTAGTTTGGTTTGGTCAATCACATAAACTCATTTGCGCCAAGTTGATAAAATTGATAGAATGATCTTAAATTTGTGTTATAAAATAATTACACAAAACGAATAATACGCACGCCGCTCCGGTGTGCGAGAGGGACATCGCTATATACGAGCATAGCGCTGTCTCGCTCACATACCGTAGCAGCGGATCCGCGTCAGTGTGATAACCGCGTAAGATTAATCCTCTTATCGTAACCTGACCTAACCTGCCGCTATCGATGTACAAAGTTTCATTAACACGTGTCAAAGTTTGTGAGATAACAGGTTTGTTATTATTCGTACTTACGTATGATTTAGCTTGTAAACAAATGTTAGACGTACGTTAAAATCAAAATTATAATTTCACAGTTGTAGCATTGCTTGGCTGTGCTGCAAATGTTCTCGTATTTTATTACCATTATTAATAATAATAAAAAAAAGAAATTAATAAATAATTAATAATATATGTTAAATAAATAAAAAATTGTTACCTATATAAGTTCTTACCAGAGGTTTAGGGCAGGGGTGTGCTAAATTTTTGAACAGAGAGCCACGGCTAGGTTTTCGCTGTATCTTCGCGACAATTTGGCTTTTTTTCGCGGCCGGTTGTTGGGAGTTGGGGTCTAAAAATTGGCTATATTTTACTAGACTTAGGTATATACCTACAAAACCGACTATAGACAAAATATCATTGTTATTTGACCTTTGTTTACCAAGCACTGTCGGACGAGAAATGTTCTTCTTACCTTACTACTTACTATCATCGACCCTTCTATCATTTACAATATTTAGACCATAAATAATTGTTATTTTTTAATTCCCAGGTCCATCAGAGCTGCCTACAGCGGTGGGTTGACGAGAAACAGCGCGGCAACATTACCAGAAAAGTCCTCTGTCCTCAGTGCAAAGCGGAGTACATCGTAGTTTTCCCTTCAATGGGGGCGTTTGTGGCACTATTAGACGCTACGGAGGAGATCACACACAAGATCTGTCCCTTCATAGCGGGAGGAGTGCTGCTGGGATCGATATATTGGATCGCTATCACTTATGGAGCCGTCACTGTTATGCAGGTAGGGTTCTTGAGCTTTTTTACCTTTTAGATCTCTGTCCATTATGGAGGCAGAGTACATCGTAGTCCCTTCAATGAGAAAGTTTATAGCACTGTTGGACGCTATGGAAGATATCACAAGATCTGTCTCTTCACAGCGGGAAACATGCTGCTGGGATCGGGGAAAAAGGTTTTCTGCTAGCCGAGTGTCATACCATATCTATTTGCGAAAGAATGAAATCAACCATTTAAGTTCCAGGTAACACTTCCTCGCAAAGAATCATATACCTACTCTGTTTTCGGCAATGGGACAAATAAACACTTTGGAATCATTACTTATGCAAACTTTTCACGTTTCACCTGCTTAATGTAATTCGTTTAGCTACCGAAAGGAATTGCTTCATTGTTTCGTGTTAAGTGTGACAATTTTATTTGCTTACTTTGTCTTTAACGGCTATTTCTTTACGTAGCCTCTGCCCGCAGCTTCATCCGCGTATGAATCTGTTAAACGCTTAAAAGTACTCTTGCTGAGGCACCTGCCAAGTTGAACAGATTTGTTCAGTATGGCGCGGCCATACATTGTAAATGCCAAGAGTGCGAAGTCGGAGCAAACTAAGCGAATCGAAGGTCGGTGTCTAGACTCTAGAAGTCTAGACGTGTTTCAACTGTGAAAAGTATCGGTTTCATAACATGTCCTTCAATTAGTTTTGCTAATTGATTTCACTGAAAATAACAATTGTTTAACATTGGTTATCCCCAACAAAGACATAACCAAAAATGTTTTTATGAAAAAAACGAACTGATGAGTGTACATAAACTAAATATTTGAACTCAACGCTTTTGTACTCGTCAAATACGGGGTCAGTGGTTCTAATGCCGGACAAAGACTTGAACTATTAACACAACTGGACAGTATACAATTATATTGGTGTCACTTGTGACAGTTGTGACTTGACCGTAATTTTTGACAAACAAAAGTGTGAATGTTTCTTCTTTGCTTGCTCAAGCAGAACAGGTAGTTGAAGTAGAGATGGACAACAATTTTAGTTGGACATAAGAATTTTCTGTTTTTCGCTGACGGCTTAAATAACAAGCAACCGAAAACTCGGTAGAAATATGGAAAGGATATTACCATTCCCAAATTTACGGCTCCTTATTAGTACAATAAGTTATCCTGTAAGTGACAGGAGACTTTCTTATAGATATTCATCGAAAGAAAGAAAAGAAATTGTCAGTTTCTAGTGTTCCTATTCCTACTGACCCACTATGTATTCAAACATCTCAATATACCACTGAGTGCACTTAACTAGGCGATAATTGCTGTTCAAACACAGAAGCGTTGACCGTTATCGGCCTAACTTGTCCATGACTCAGGTCGATTATCCTTTGACCCAGAAAACTGAGACACCTGCAGATAACTTGTCAGTACATATTTGAAACGGTAATTAGGTTTATCAATGCATAGAGCAAAGTCGTCGTTGTCTGTTGCAATAAGCTCTTTAAATAATACGGTAGGATTGTAATGTAGGCCTAAATTTTCAGCGACCCAAGCCGATTATTCCTAAGCCCAGAAAACTGAGACACCTGCTATTTGTTTTTCAATGCATATGGAAAAGACCTCGTTATGTGCCTATAAATTATCGATGACTCAGGTAGATTTCGGCCTAGAAAAATGAGCCACCTGTTAGATACTAAATCTGTCAATGTGTGAAACGATTAGTAGACGAGATGCCTACGTTTTATCACTGCGTAGTCTGAATATTATAAAGCAAAATATCTGTCGTATCTGTCTGTTTTTTGGTATCGAGACATACGGCAGCGTGTCAAGCCAAGCGAAGTTCAAGAGAATTGGCGAGTGGCGACGCAGCGGCCGTGTGTTATATTATATGTTATAATATAACTTATATTACACGAACCATTTGGAGTCATTTTTGACCCCTACGTATTATTTTATTATTATTGGGGTGGTATCGGGCCTTTGAGTGTCACGTCGACCAAGTATTGATCTATTGTGACGGCCCTTTAAAGTTCATTACTAATGCCCGTTGCATCCAGAAAATTACAGATGCTTTGGGCCGTAACGACCCCTACGTAACTAAAATCTGTACTATTGTCACCTAGACAGGATAAGGACTAGAGTAATACTTGTTACTGCATTGTATCAGTCTAAATTGTCATTCGGTTGGATTATCCTTCGGCCGACCAGTGACGGAGTTTTGATTCCCACCGGATTACCCTAATTTGAAGAGATTTAAATGTACTTAAAAAAAAGCATTTCAAATTGACTTCGCTGCAGTTTCACTTTCAAACCTTCACCTTCATGGCCTACAATGATGAAGATGAAAGCTACGAATATTCGCTCTTTTCTATCTATTGCTCTTCGCCTCCGAAATAAAAACATGTATATTTACCTGAACTTTCCAGAAAATACGCGTATGTAGGGTCGTATAAAGATATTTGATATCTGTACCTATATATGCCTACTCACTTCCAAGTAGGAAAAATACAGTGTGGAAAGATAATGCAGTTTTGTTTCTTTTTAAAAATAAAGGAATGTCTCCTTTAAGTAAAATGAGCCAGCTTAAGGATTTAAGGTAGTTTCCCTCCAGGGCCCGACTTATCTTTCCACACTGTATAATGGTACCATTCGATTCCTTACATTTTATTTAAAAAAATATTGTTTTTGTTTACGGCCTAACCTACGGCTCACCTTAATCTAACCTCGTAGACGACCTATAAAAGTATGTATAGCTGCAGTATGTTGTTTGTTGCCGTTGTCAAATACCTATCAGTAATTCAAGGAGTTTAGACACATATCAGATTAAATGTTACCTATGTACAGTCAGCTGCAGAGAAAGGTGACCGTACAAAGCATACGACACTTAATTGTCCTGTATGCTTTTCTCACCTTACCTTGCACTGTAAGACACAATTGCCAAAAATTACAGGTAATAATTTATGCTGTATGATTAATATGGACCAGTATAAATTCCACAAAGTCAGGTTAGATTTCAAATTAGTCAATCTGGGGCTCAGGGCCTATTTGGTTATGAAGTCGGTCAAATACTAGCCAAGGTGCTTGATTGAATACCTGATTCTGCACATGCACTTGAATGCCTCTACATTCTCTACAATAATGGCGTGTCGTGTTTAGATATTTGTAAGCACCTTGACCACTCCAACATATCCGATGAAAATTGTTGGACGTACAATGCGCTGAATGCTATACATTTTAGACAACGGTAAACGACGATGACACTAAACACAAAGTCACGATTGCGAAAATGTTAATTGAAGTATTTACTGTATCCGTACGTACCATAACACGATTGATTCTCCGTATTATACTTACGATAGTTTTACTTCACATACTGTCACATGTTCACCATGACAATCTGGCTGCATACAATGTATTGATCCTATAAGTATTCCGTCTATTTTAGTAGGACATAATTATAAATATTTAGTCCGTGCCATCGTACACACTGTTAACTCACAATTGGTACTTGACGCCTGTGCTTTTGGATATGAACCTCTACCCGCCCAGAGATATATAAAGAGGTCACCCATTCCATTCTATTTTGAATCCTTATTTTGATAAATAATGAGTGGCTATTGGCTAACCGCTAGACGGTAAAGTAATTATCAAAAAATTTGATTTTAAGCTTTTGTTTCATCATTTCCAGGTGGTCGGCCACCGCGAGGGTCTGGAGATGATGGAGTCCGCCGACCCCCTAGTTCTGCTGGTGCTGCTGCCGACGATACCGGTGACGCTCATCAGCGCCAAGATGTACAATTGGGAGGACTCCGTCCTCTTGTTCCTGAGGAAGTACTGCGCGAAGATACCGGCACTATCTTACATACTACCGTTTGGAAAGTAAGTAGTCCAAATAGCTGATATGAAATACTAAGAAAGTCATTTACAAACGCTAAGGCAAGGCCTCCGGTTTTACATTTGGAAATTGAGTACATATTGCAGGTGGTTTATGGGACACACCATACCATCTGGTTCAGTCGGTGTCCTAACATAAGTAAGTATCCATTTCTCTATACAGCTAGTATGGTGACGTGGATACTTAAGTTGGGTTGCGGCATTTACTGTAAGAATAATACCGAGAATGAAAGAAAAACAAAGTTTACCTCTACTGGAGTTACTGTATTGTCTCTATCATTTTCTTGCATTGAGGTGTTCAATAAAGAGTATTTGTATAGTAATGTTCACCTCGTCTTGCCGACTTGGCATTTTTAAGCTCGTAACAATAAGCAATATCCTGGTCACGGCACCACACTGTAACGCTTCTACCTTTGGGGATAACAAAACTTCACCATTTCGTAAGTTGTGCGACATGGTGAAGACATCTTTCTCACATAGTGCTAGTTACTTCTTCCGTTTAGTTTGCAATAAATTATCATTAACTTGATTAATATGAGAAATTTATATTTACAGCGTGGAAGGCGACCGAGGCGCCATCGTCTCCGGGCCGTCAAATCCCGCCAACGCAAACTCCGGCTCCCACCTCTCGCCCACAAGAATATTCTGCTCTGCATTACTTCTGCCCACCATCTCCACAATCATAGGCAAAATCTTCTTCCGCTCCATACAAAACAACCTCCACAGAACTATACTAGGAGGCCTCACCTACATAACTATCAAAGGAGCGCTCAAAATATATCACAAACAAATGCTATACATCAGGCATTCGAGTCGGAAAATTCTAGATTATACCGAAACGAACTTAAAGCTTTACAGAACCCTTACATCGGCTGCTAGTGGAGACGCGGTCGCTAGTTCAAGAGACGAATCGGAACAGGTTGTATAAACATTACTTTGTACGTGATGACGTATCTAAGGTACAATAATATTGTATCATTGAAATCGATACCTGTTTTATATGGTTTTAGATCTCGATACGGGTGACCGTATTTGTAAGCGCGTAGACTATTTTCGTATAGCGGACGTCGTCTTAGTATAATCGTAATTGAAAAGTTATGTTCTGTGGAAGTAGACTAAACGTACTTAAAGATAGCGTTTTATGTAACAACAGCTCATTTTCATACTAAGCTATATAGACAGAGATGGTGTTATCCATGATAAACTAGTATGCGCTAGATCTTCAATTGATAATGCTTAGACTAGATTATCAGAAGTGTCTTGAGGGCGTTTTTTTTTGTTGTCCCTTTTTTTTCTAATTTGGGATTTTTTACGTTATTTCTACTCAGAATCACGAGCTCTTTCTATCCTAATAGGAGAAAAAAAGTGTCCTCTAAGGTTTTTATTTCCATTACGTCACCATTTTTCATAGACTTTGTATGGCGGTCGCGGAATGGAAAGATCGAAAAATGTATGGAAATTTTGGGACTAGGGATTGCAGAACCGGTACTGTTTAAAAGAACCGGGATTTTCGGTACCGGGCAAAAATGGAACCGGGATTTCCCGGTATTTTCGGTACTTTCGGGACTGCCTTCAAAAATCAGTTTTCACATCAATTTTCAGTAAAAAAAAAGCGTAAAACGACCACGAATCTAATACAATAAAAACGAATCACGAATCTAATACACGAAAACAATAAAAAAGTAGCACAGTGAAGGTACACACTTCTTTTGTACCATAATACGTGTCTTTAAGTCACACAATCATTAATATAGTTTGTTTTTTTTCCTAAACTACATGATATTTTTACTATCTTTGTTGATTGGCAAAAACTGAATTGTGGCTCAGTAATATCATCATTTTTTTTAAATATGTAAGACGTTTTTTGAAAAAGGATAAAAAAAAATGATAATTTTCGCATGCGTTCAAAATGGGCTGTGGACCTTCGAACATATAATAACAGAACTATCAATACGACAAATCAAGAAATTATTCAGCCAGAATTATTAATAATTCTGATTCATTTAAAAATTTTAAAATATCATTATCATATGTGAGTTTCTTATACCGTGTTTGAATTTGAATTAAAAGTAGTATTTTATTAATTACAAAATTGTCTCTATTTTTGCTTGTAGTTAGTATACAAATATGAAATAACTAATTGTTCGTATAAAATTTTTATCGTACAAACATTTATGCCCTTAAAGTATCAAATTACGCAATTTTATATTGTCGGCATTATCAAACTCATTGACTGTTTTTTTTTAAATTTATTTTAATGTAAAAGTATTACTCTCAGCCTTAGATTGATAAAATATATTTATTTTCTTTATAAAACATGATATTTCATGCTAAGTAACAGAAAGCAGTCAAATATTGTACCGGAAATTTTAGTCCCGAAAATCCCGGGAGTACCGGGATTTTAATTTTGAAATCCCGGTTCTTTGCTTGGCTCTAAATCCCGGGAATTCCCGGTACTTTCGGTACCGGTATTTCCCGGGAGCAAACCCTATTTGGGACACTTTTTTTCTCCTATTAGGATAGAAAGAGCTCGTGATTCTGAGTAGAAATAACATAAAAATCCCAAATTTGAAAAAAAGTGTAGGGGACAACGAAAAAAAAACGCCCTTGAATAATATTTTGTTCTTTGTTTCTTAAACTTAAATTCTTGTATCCATTTGAAATGGCTTTAACTTGAAGGGTTAGTAACTTAACTAACCGATGGACTGACTTTAAGTTGACAAACTTATGAACTCATAATAACTTTGGTATTATAATGGAAACGGCTATGGATTTATTTTTATTGTAATTTTCCCATTTATTTATATAACCTAATATAAGAGGTTATCGAGAATAGTTGTATAGTTTAACCCTTTGAACGCCAAGCCTTTCGTGCGCGGCGCGTCATAGTGAATCTTATCGGAATGCACGAAGGTTCATATTTGTCTGTAGCCGCACGCATCAGTTGACGTCTTCGGCGGTCAATGGGTTAGAAAAGTCATGATCATAAAGGATTCATTGTTGGTGAATATAAATTTGAGAGTAAGTGTCTGAATCACGTGGCATTTTATAAATTGTTTAGGCTAGTGCTAGTGTATACACAGATTATAGTCTACATAATAAATTGAATGGTAGGAGATTAACAGTTGCTTTTAATATGTGGATTGTGGATGTTATTTTGTGCCTTTTGACCATGATATGCCAAACTTTCGATAGGTATATGTACGATTTCGTTTTCTTTGTGTTTTTCAAACAATAATAAACTTTATATCAATTCGATAAGGTCTTCTAATGAACACTTATTCATATACCTACTCGTTAGTAGTAGTTACAAATTCGTGAAAAGCTGTGAATGTTACCGTAAGCCTGCATTTATTTGTGGCAGCACATACGATGTAAAATAATGCTTTATAACAAAGTTCAGAAGATTAACTTCACGACCACCATACAGCAAACTTAAGGAATTAAGAGGCAACAGGAGTGGTCATTTCTCCATACAAACGTACTCGACTGTTTTAAAGCTAGAGCAATGATTTTTTTCAACACAGATTAATATTGTCAATATCTGTGTCAGACCGTTTTGTTTTTTTTTTTTATATTTTTGTTTTTTAAGGCGCTAGAGCCCTTCAAAAATGGCCTAGTTGACTATGCCGCAATGAGAGGCGTAGTATTCAAAACTGATATCAATTAGCCAAAAAAACAAAACTGTCCGACACAGATAATTTCATAATCATTTAGATTTCCAAATTTGGTTACGATTGGTTGTTTTGGAGGAGGAAACAGTCGTGTACGAAACCTCGATTTTTGAGATTTTTACGCAAGATTTTTCGCCCTGTCCTTATCGCACTAGTTTTAGGAGCCGCTTCCGTTAGCGAGTCGGGTATATTTAGGTACCTAAAATATTTAAATCTCAGCTCCTGTTTCGTCTTAAATACAAATAAATTATCTGCTCTTAATTCCGTGTCTAACCCCCTTACTCATAATCGCGCTTTAAATCTCAAATAGCTAATAATCGTTTGTCTTACTTAATCTTTATTTTGACTTTTATATTTGTAAACATAAATTAACTAATTGAGGCTTGTAATTTTTTTGAGTATGGGGGGTAAGAGCGTTTCTTTTATTTTTTGCCACTTTTAAATATTATGACCTTTTTTGCCACTTTTGTGTTATTTCTAGTCAAGATCGCGAGCCCTTTTCATCCTTATAGGAGAAAAAAAGTGTCCTAAAATTTCAATACACTTTTTAAATTTTCCTTTTTGTTACCGCCATACAAAGTGTATGGGGAAATGGTAACATAATAGGGAAAAAACTGGGACATTTTTTTATCCCATTAGGATCGAAAGAGCTCGTGATTCTGAGTAGAAATAATACAAAAGTGGCAAAAAATCCACAATATATAAAAATGGCAATAAATAAAAGAAACGCTCGTAAATATATGAACTTATGTATCTACAAGTCTCTAGAATTAACACAATAAACCAAACAATAATATAGATATAATTTAAATAATTTGAAACAAGTAAAATGTTCCGCTTACATAATTTAGTATGGCGGTATAATAAAGTCCGTAGGGCTAAGATGCTCGGTTTCTTATCATCTGTCAACATGCCTGTCACGTTCTAACAAATATGTAAGTGCGGAAGTGACGCATGACATGACAAGTGATAAAAATGCGACTATGATACCGCCACTGGTTATATGATAAACGATTGAGTGCCTTGGGATGAAACGAAGTAGGGACAGGTATTGTACAAATGTACATAGTTTATTGTCACAACTATTTGATTCGTGATCAGTTACGTTTAAATCGGTGACATCGCACTGTGTTGCTATAGCTTTAAAATTCTATTCAAAATAGTTATTTACGATACGAGTACAAGTGCGGAAAAGAGGATTTTCGAAACGAGTGGCGATAAATTAAAACACGACCGAAGGGAGCGTTTTAAATCGACACGAGTTGCGAATTACCTATTCGCACGTGTATCGAACAACGTTTTACAGTAGATATGGCCCTTTAAACTTTTGACATACACACTAAAAGTGCTATTTTACGCACTAGTGCGGGAAAATAGGGCCATATGTACTGTAATAGTTATTTTCGATACAAGTGCGAAAAAGAGGAAATTCGAAACGAGTGGCGATAAATTAAAACACGACCGAAGGGAGTGTTTTAAATCGACACGAGTTGCGAATTACCTATTCGCACGTGTATCGAACAACGTTTTACAGTACATATGGCACTTTAAAGTTTCGACATACGCACGAAAAGTGCTATTTTACTCACTAGTGCGGAAAAGTAGCCCCATATGTACTGTAAAATAACATTAAGAGTCCGTTTAAGCTAACTTTGCACCGACAACAGAACACAGTGAGGGAGTGTCATTATAAACGTCATATTATCATATAAATTTGACATTCATGACATTGCCACACTTTGCCGAGCAGAGTTAGATCATGAATGAAATAGTTGTCAAATATTTAGCAAATAAATATTAAGATTTTCAGGTAAAGTATGGACGGTAAGCACGAAGAATTTCGTACATTGCTCCGCCTGTTCCTATGTATCTCTATCGCACGCGCATAATTATATTGCTGTCCCGTTCGCACTGAGGCATTTACCGCCGGCATGGGCGGGACAGCAATATAGCTAATTATGCGCGTGCGATAGAAATAGGAACAGGCATTACTTTACTATTCCAAACCATTTTAACTTTGTTTAATGATTTACTGCCTATTAAATACTTTTTAATTTGTAATAATTATGTACTTTGTAAATATTTAGTAGCGTACTTTTATCTTTTAATTATTGTTTCTTAAATCGAAGACTGTGTTTTTGGGTTTTATTGCTTTCTGTATATAAAATGCTATACTTGGTCAACCAGATCTTGACAGTAGAAAAAGGCGGCAAATTTGAAAAATGTAGGCGCGAAGGGATATCGTCCCATAGAAAATTTGAATTTCGCGCCTTTTTTAACTGACAAGATTTGGTTGACCAGCTATAGTTTTGAAGTGAAATGCTGACACATATCCCATAAATTAAAAAAATAAAATATAAATGAAATAGATATGACAATCACCTCCTAGGTGCTATGTAGCTAGAAAAAAAAACCGGCCAAGTGCGAGTCGGACTCGCGCACGGAGGGTTCCGCACCATCAACAAAAAATAGTACTGACCCCGCCCGACGTTGCTTAACTTCGGTCAAAAATCACGTTTGTTGTATGGGAGCCCCACTTAAATCTTTATTTTATTCTGTTTTAGTATTTGTTGTTAAGCGGCAACAGAAATACACCAACTGTGAAAATTTCAACTGTCTAGCTATCACGGTTCGTGAGATACAGCCTGGTGACAGACGGACGGACAGCGGAGTCTTAGTAATAGAGTCCCGTTTTTACCCTTTGGGTACGGAACCCTAAAAAGAAATAAAAGCATAGAGACGCAGTTTCAGTTTCATTAACTTGCGGCACGGGGCGGACACGCCATACATCAAAAATGATTTGCGTTTATATGTGTGCGCGGCACGTCTGTACACGCGTCATTGAGTTTCTGACGGAATCCTGACATGCTCTCAGTAGAGCGACTTACGCACACATTCACGTCGCGGCCAGTCGCGCGGGGCGAGGTAATGCGAGTCGGGGCGGGGCGGTGCGTGGCCGTTCTGTATGATAATACTATTACTTATTCTGTGCTTGTGGGGCCGATTAACACATTGAGTGCCGGGAACCCGCTCGGTGTGTTCTCTGTTCGAAGTCGCTTTCCTCTACAAAGCGGGAAAACGCTGGGATCGGCGTGGCGCTACGAAAACGCTGGCAGTGAATATGTTAAAAGACTATTAAGTAGATAATTATTAGAATACTTAATTCTAATTACAGTTTATAAATTCTTACCAATCTGGTAGCTTTTGTATGTCACGGGGCATATCTAATACCCCTCGTGGTGAATAGGGAATATTACGCGAAATTCTGCGTAGGGGGCGCCACTCCCACAAAAAGTCATAATCTAATGGTCTACCACAAACGAGAGAGTCGACATTTTGTTATCTAACCTCTCTATCACTCTTGCATACTCAATTAGCGATAAAGAGGCAGATAGTTTCGAGTTTCGATTTCGCGTTTCCCTGTAGGCCCTTTGTAAACAAACCGCCTTGATGTATCAATGTCATATTTGATTGTCTGTGAGAACTTGTCAAAAACAGTTTAAGGTACAGTATGTATAAGTTACTCTATGGTATACTTAAGTCGCTAGTACTGCACTCTGGCGGCAAAACATTGCAGTAATACTCCCTATTTCCACGCTTGACAAGCTTTGTTAAACCAAAGATTCGTCAAACCTCGAATTTGACAGCAAATGTAGATGGCGCTGTAAGGTTCCGTACATTATGCGGTAACTCTGTCAAAAGTTGACATTTGATAATGAGATCACAAAATATATGGTGCTGTACAGCACAATATATGTGACGTTATCTATGAAAAGGGACCTTATTGTCGATGGCGCTTACGCCATTATTAACGATGCTCCGATATAAATACAATGCCGCGCGACGCTGTGCAGCGTAAGCGCCATCGACAATAAGGTCCCTTTTCATAGATAATGCCCCATATTTCAGCTGTAAAAATCGATGGCATCATACTTTCTTAGTCCCACACATCTTATTCAATCACAACTAAGGCTGCGTTTTCACTAGAGATGTGCGGTGATGCGTAGCGAGGGATGTGCTTGTTAAGAACCAATAGAAACCGACTAGAACTGCACTGAGCGAGGATATTAGGTAAATGATTCTATTGGTTCTTAATCTTTTGGACGCCAATGACCGATATATCCGCACCGTAGGTTCAACGCCAAAGACCGATTAATCGGCCACAGACCACAGAGAAACATCGACCTACGTGCATATACATAAAGTTCAACTTCAGTTTTGACACTTCAATGATGTGGCGTCTGAGTGACAGCTTTTGTGTTTGACACGGCGTGGAAAAGGTTAACAAACATCCCTCGATATTCATCCTCGCACATCTCTGATGGAAACGCAGCCTAAGACGCCCTTATGTGGTGGATTGAGGTGGATTAAAATTGCTTGCAGAGATTGGACAAGCATGGAAACGCCCCATTACACAATACAAATTGTATGGCGCTAAGCTTCTTTCACGAAGTTGAAAGTTAAATCGTGTCATATAGAGGGGGTTTTATACATATTCGAAATGGAGTAAAACCTAAGTCAGTAGCATGTAGAAATGTGTTATTCCTTATTTCGTTAAATCTTTAATGAAATAATTCATTACCAAAATTTCGACCATTTCACCGCCCATAGTAAAAGAAGAGACGTAGATCAATTTAAAAGAAAAATAATGGTGTTTTGGCAGTGACATTTTATAGGTCGTTATAAATTAGACCTAGTGGTGTAATTATAAGGTCTATTTTTAAACTCCATCTATGAATATATAAAGAGTGATTCTAAGTTCTCCTCGCCAGCCGATGGGGCAAATTGATATTGATGTGTAGATTGGTCTACTTGTCTAATTTTACTATAAAGTTCTTTATGTCATTTGTTTAACCTTTTCGACGCCGTGTCAAACACAAAAGCTGTCACGCTGACGCCACGTCACCGAAGTGTCAAAACTGAAATTGAACTTTATGCATATGCACGTAGTTCTATGTTGCTCTGTGGTCTGTGACCGATTAATCGGTCTTTGGCGTTGAACCTACGGTGCGGATATATCGGTCATTGGCGTCCAAAAGGTAAAAAGTCGTTAATAAGTGGTTCGAATCGCCTAGTTTTGCTAGAATACTTATATTTTAATTTCTAATTTGACAAGTTTGTAAATACAACGCTCCATTTAATATTTTGTCTATTGTGTATATTTTAAACCAATTATAAATATTTTATTGAGTCTCAATGCCTTTGTTTTCTTTAATTAGGTTTGCCCTTGTACTGAGTAGGTACAGTCAAGTGTAATAATATGGGTGCATATAACTTACTTAAAAATATGTCCCATAGTTCTTAACTCGCTGACATAAGAGCTATTGGACATATTTTTGAGTATGATGTGTGCAGCCCGCTCCGATATATCTAATGGCGACTGTATTATGTAGTTCTACGCAGACTAAGTCGCAGGCCGAATTTAAGATGTAACAAAATGTTCCAAAAAGCATACTTGTAAAACATCATAATTAGCACATTACCAAACGATATCTTTGCAAAAAGATATAATGATCGAAACGATAACTCCAATACATGCTCATTATCTTACATCGATATAATATCTTATCAGATAAGTTCCGTAAATACAACTCAGCTGTGTAACACAATGCATTCATTGGTGGCCGGTAAGGCCCGCGTTGCACTTATCAGGCGTTTAAGTTCTGCGATTAGTGATTGTAATCAAAGTTGATTGATAATCAGTCGGTTAATGTATGGAACTAAGCCTAGATAAGTTAGAGTGTTTAGTGCAGTGTTTGAAGATTTTATGTGAGTAATGTGAGTATATTTCAGTGTGGTTTCAGTTGAGCAATTGAGCTTTGTTTAATTTAATTCCAGCAGCGCAAACAAGCATAGGAACTTTGCTAAAAAAACATTAAAAAACAGGAAGATAACGACATTTTGCTCATAATGCGCAAGATTCGGCCATATGGGCTATTCTATTCCGTCCGTGTCTCGAACAACGAACAAAATTGATAAATTCATCGACAAAGCAGGGATTGCTTTTAGTTTCAGGGATCAAAAGCAAATGTTTTTTAGCAAATATACGCTCGTGAACAGAATAGTCTCTATGACGAAATTAGCCACATTGACCTTATGTTTCTCACGCTGATCAATTGATCATGCATGACCAAGATGTCACCTTAGGCAAAAATGCTTGTGCATATTTCGGTGGATGTTCTCCTATAAAGTACAGATCGCGTTTTCCAACCGCATTTTGTGAACTTTGGTGAGCAGGTTCGATAATTAGAAATAGGTATTGAGTTATTTCGCTGATTATGTTTTTAGAAATCTTTTAAAATGGCGGAGCCATGGGGGTTCTCGAGGTCACAGAGCCACTAGTAGGTACTTAAGGTAGATACGTTATTGCTGTAGGTACGTACAAACCTACCTACTATGATTATTTATGTAGATACAAAAAAGTAATCAATTATAATATTAACGTTGCTGATTATTAATTAACCTAGAAAAAGATCAAACAATGAGGACCTATCTACAATTTAATCTTGACACGCCATGAAGTGTAGCTATAGGTATAGGTAAAACCTAGGTAGCTAATTTAGGCAGACATTCTGAATTTCGAACCAGTGGGGTGCGCCCCTCACATATCACATTGGGTATTAATTAATACCCAAAGTCCGCATTTTATTCCTTTTCTTACGTACAAGAAAGTTTTAATAAATAGGTAACTTAATATTACTAAGCATGCATCAGAGGGGCGTAACTGTAAAAAAAATAATTTTCTTCTGTTTTTGATCATTACAAAATTAAAGAGTATAGCGAAAAAAAGAGAATCGGGATTAACTCTGATTAGTGTTCGTTCTTCTTTGTCGTCACACTTTTGTCAGAGTGGTCGTGTTGGTCATTAGGTCGGTACCGTACTGTAAATAGCCCATGATTATGATTCCTTTCCTACCTACTTATTTTGACTATTGCATGTTCTTTTCCTTTTTTATTTGCAGACCATGTGCTAAAACTAAAACAATGGACAAGTTGATGTCCTTCTTCCAGCCAGAGAAGAGGCGGGCCAGCAAAAAAGAAGAGGGCTTAGAGGAACGAGATGTGTCGGTGGTCGAGGATAGAAGGAAATGGTCTATTTCCCGGTCGGGCCGCATGAAACAGGCCAATAAGAAGAGGCATAGTGTCGCTAAAGATCTTTATGGAGAGGTAAGAGCTTTGGAATTCGTCGTCATTGTAATTTAACAATGCGCCATCGAGGGTAATACAGGCCATGCAAGCGGTTTTAGGTAGAACGGCTCAGCTGTGTAAGGCTGGTATGCTTGTACTAGTAGGTAGGTACGAGTTGCTAGTAGGCGG
This sequence comes from Cydia amplana, assembly GCF_948474715.1. NCBI lineage: Eukaryota > Metazoa > Arthropoda > Insecta > Lepidoptera > Tortricidae > Cydia > Cydia amplana. Next base: position 7,080,177 of record NC_086088.1, read on the forward strand.
TGTGCTATTATTAGTCGTGGCGAACAGCACGCGTTTATGACGCTTAACTCGTTTATGTATGCACCTTATGCACTTTACTTTTGAAATTATAAAAAAAAATGAATTTAAATAATCATTGATTATTACTCAATAATTCGATTTTTCTCGAAAATTTCGAACCATTTGATATTTTAAACTCTCGATAATTCGCGAGTTTCGAATTAACGAGAGTCGACTGTATGTATAGGTATATTATTGCACATATTGAAAAATATCCTAGATGTACAGATATAATGTGGTACCGCATTTTGAATGTTGTGATTTGTTTACCTACCAACGGTCTAAAATGTGATTAAAATTTTTCAGACCTGCGCTCCTGTAGAAAAACCAAAAACTCTGGAGTACCACGTAAACATTCCCGTCAAACCTGTGGAGTCTGCGTCCGAACCTGACGGGAGCCCTAGCGAACCAAAATCTCCCGAAGAGGAGATCGAAAGCGCGTTCGAGATATTGGATAAAGTGGATAAAATTGACAAGTTGGAAGCTTCCTAGAGTTGGACCAAGCTAACTGTGCAGACTTTGCAACTGCAACGCGTGGAAATGTCGCCACAATGATGTATGTGACGGGTCTCTATTGCTTCCCAAAAAGTTTTTATTTTATTTTATTTTTATTTATGTTAAGGAGAACCAACAGCTACAAACTTTAAATAGATAGTAAGATTAAAAACAGGAAGCCAATTACAGGAACTCACAGGTAGTTACAAAGTATTAAATTTAAAACTAATGCTAGCACCTACGCACACACACATGCGTACAAAAAGAGAAGGAAAAAAAGAGAAAAAAAACATAATTGAAAATGGCAATAGAAGCCTTACAATAGATCCTGTTTTAAGTCATAATGTATTGTTTGTCCGCATTTTCGTTTCGTCATAATTTATTTGGTTCAGAAACGCATCACTCTTCAGGATTGCCATAAAACTATTGATTGTGTAATTATTATTATTTTGAACTAGTTATATTTTTAATTTAGTGTTGTTTATGTTGTATTTTTATTCTGGAAATGTGTCTATTTTAGTATTAGTTGTATATTTTGTCATGTGTTGTTTAGACATTAAAGTTTTTGAAATTGAAATTGAAAACAAACCTAACCTATCTATAGGATAACCTTACGAGGATCCTGAAAAGTTAACGGTTTCAGTTTTATGAGTAATGATAATATGACAAACAATAAATTATGACTTAAAACTTTATGGGAAACAAAGGGACCCCGTTTGTGACACTGTCACATTTTGTCACGTCAAAGTCGGTGCATAGTTAGCTTAGACGGACTCTAACAGCTAATAGTATGTGTGATAAGTTAAAAAAAATGGCATTTTGGTTTGGTACGACCAATGCCGTTAGATAAATTACGGATGTACACCTAAAGCGTACGGTTAGTTTTCTGCTAATCAAAATTGAACCATATCACTGAGCAAGACAGGACAACGATATGAGACTAGAAAAAGCGGCCAAGTGCGAGTCGGACTCGCCCATGAAGGGTTCCGTATTTAGGCGATTTATGACGTATTTAAAAAAAACTACTTGCTAGATCTCGTTCAAACCAATTTTCGGTGGAAGTTTACATGGTAATGTACATCATATATTTTTTTTAGTTTTATCATTCTCTTATTTTAGAAGTTAGGGGGGGGGGGGGGACACACATTTTACCACTTTGGAAGTGTCTCTCGCGCAAACTATTCAGTTTAGAGAAAAATGATATTAGGAACCTCAATATCATTTTTGAAGACCTATCCATAGATACCCCACACGTATGGGTTTAATGAAAAAAAAAAATTTTGAGTTTCAGTTCGAAGTATGGGGAACCCCAAAAATTAATTGTTTTTTTTTCTATTTTTGTGTGAAAATCTTAATGCGGTTCACAGAATACATCTACTTACCAAGTTTCAACAGTATAGTTCTTATAGTTTCGGAGAAAAGTGGCTGTGACATACGGACGGACAGACAGACGGACAGACAGACATGACGAATCTATAAGGGTTCCGTTTTTTGCCATTTGGCTACGGAACCCTAAAAACATCAAACCCAAGAACTAATGTTACGCCTCGCTCGCTTTTACGCGCGAGGACGCAAAGTCTTGCAGGGCTATACCCGCGAAAATCGAATTTCGCAAGTTGCGGGCATTTTTAGGGTTCCGTACCCAAAGGGTAAAAACGGGACCCTATTACTAAGACTCCGCTGTCCGTCAGTCCGTCCGTCCGTCTGTCACCAGGCTGTATCTCACGAACCGTGATAGCTAGACGGTTGAAATTTTCACAGATGATGTATTTCTGTTGCCGCTATAACAACAAATACTAAAAACAGAATAATATAAAGATTTAAGTGGGGCTCCCATACAACCAACGTGATTTTTTACCGAAGTTAAGCAACGTCGGGCGGGGTCAGTACTTGGATGGGTGACCGTTTTTTTGCTTGTTTTGCTCTATTTTTTGTTGATGGTGCGTAACCCTCCGTGCGCGAGTCCGACTCGCACTTTGCCGGTTTTTCTCTGTCACTCTAATTACGCATTCATTGGAGTAAAAGAGAAAGATCCCCGCAATTTGCGAATTTCGGTTTTCGCGGAAGCCCCTCAGTTTGAGTTTTGTATCGGTCACAATTGTCCGTTTTAAAGTGGCCATGCAATTTTGCGGCGGGTGATACGTTCGTGCCTATGATGCCTAAGATAAATTTGAAAATATTTTTAGTGACCTTTTTTTATAAGAACTAATCATGTTAATCTAAAGATCCAAAACCTGTATTAAAAAAAAACCTCTAAGATCCAGAAAGTAAGCTAAACAAATGGTTTGTTAGTGTAAACTAGTAAGTAGGTAATCACATATGTAGTTTAATTTTATAATAATATACTTGGCTACATCGTGAGGAAACCGGACTAATCCCAATACGGGCCTAGTTTACCCTCTGGGTTGGAAGGTCAGATGGCAGTCGCTTTCGTAAAGACTAGTGCCCACGCCAATTCCTGGGATTAGTTGCCAAGCGGACCCCAGGCTACCATGAGCCGTGGCAAAATGCCGGGACAACGCGAGGATGATGATGATGATGATACTTGGCTACGATTTATCAATTTTCAATACATAGATTAGATGTACCTAATCTTAGACATTTCGTATAATTAATAGTTCAAAAAGGCGTGTAGGTAATAATATTAATATTATGTAGGTATATACATAAGTAGTTACATAGAATGCAATTCTTGCATATATATTTCGGCTATCTCGGAAACGGGTCAAACGAATTTACTTTCGATTTTCGGGGGCGAAAAATCGATCTAGCTAGGTCTTATCTCTCATCTAAAACGCGCATTTTTGCTCGCTCTTCTATATGTTAATAATGTTTCTACAGTTACATATATATACTTATGAGTTATGACCAACATTCTGGTTCTAAGTTTGTTAAAATCTCTCCAGTTGTTGTTGTTGAAAATGTACTTGACACGCGTATATTTTTACTGATAATTAATTCTCAACCGACTTTTAAAAAGGAGGTTTACATAGAGTAATAAGTAGGTACCTACTTACTTATGTTATTTTTGTGATAATCATAAGGCTACGCCAATAATGTGAATAACTTTACGTTAGATAGGTAATTGATTTTAATTTGTATGCTAGATGAAATTATGATTTTTTATGTAATTCACCAAAATAAACCATTTTCTTTGATATCACCAAGATAAAATAAGTTTTGTGTGTAATTAAATTGATTAAACAGTATTTTTACGAGTAAGAGGTGCATTAAATTTCTGATAATACGTCGGCAAAGATATGCAATCTTGTTAATAATTCTATAAACATTGCCTAATTTATAAATGTTGCGGCTGCTTTTGAAAGCGATATGCTATCTGTGTTTTTCGGGGGCACTATATTAAATTTAACAATCTAGATTTCAGTGCTACTTAGCTACGCTAATTTGGGAAATATTAACTTACCTATATCAAAGAATTTATTTATTTAAACTTAATTGCACAAAATATATACAGCAATGTACAAATGGCGGACTTAAAGCCAAATGGCATTCCCTACCAATCAACCATAATAGGGTCAAACAAAGATACCTACAATTGGTGCAGAGAGAAGAATTATTGATAATACCTACCTAAAAGAGATGTATGTACGGTCTAAAGAAAACGTGCCTCTGAGTTTGACAGCTGAAGTATTTTTGACAAGAGTTACCGCATATCGTCAGATGACAAACAAAACTCACTAAATACTATCAGAGCCATAGTAAACCGAATTAGTAGCAAAACAAAGTTGATTTTTGTTTAATTATTTGTAATTAGTGAGTTTTGGTTGTCACCTGACGGTCTAACAAACAGGATCGTACCGTAAAACGCCATCTCATTTTTCTTAGTCATATATTTTACTTAATAGTTCTTTGCTTATACATACTTCAAATATTACCATACAATTTTGTGATTTGGTCTGTCAAATAAAATTAATTGATTGTGGAGAGATTTTATTTAGCATTATTATTATTATCAAGATAAATTACTTAGTTCTAATAGAAAAATATATGATTTGTTTACAACTATACCTTCAGCTTCTTCTTTTTAGGTTTAATGGGCGGCCCGCCGATCTTGAAAACGGTACTGCAAAAAAGAAATGGCCATATTTAGTGCGGTTTGAAAACAAACAGATACCTACCTAGGTACCTATTCAAAAGTTATGATAAATAAATGTATTATGATCAAAGAGGATTTGATTAATTATTTTTTCTACTCCCGTACTTTTATTTGTCATTTAAAAGGTCGTACACACACCTTTAAACAACTATGTTATAGTTGTCAAGACAAGTCTTTAGTCTATTCCCCAAAAAAGTATTTGTGCATACACGCAGTATCTTTTTGGCGATTTTACGATACTTCGTGTAATGACCACTTAAAAAATATTGAATGAAATACAGTGTTGCCAACCTTATTTTAAATGTCATCATCAACCATAGACATGTTATTTTTTTAATTTCATTCATTCATTCATTCTTTTCCCGCCCGTACCCTCCATTTTTGCTACTTCTTGAATTAAAAATTATTAGTTAAATTTACAATTTTATTTCAAAGTAAGTGCTTGGTCGTAGAAAAAGTATTGTATGCAACGTTGTTTAACTGAGTCAAAAAATACTCGTGGCGTCTTTATTAACAATTTTCGGCTTCGCCTCAAATTGTTACTCACGCCACTCGCTTTTTTTGACCTCTCTTAAACAACGGTTGCATAAAATACTATAATAGAAAAGTTAACTCAGAATAACAAACCACTGTAAAGATTATAAAACGAGTGTAACGCACTTTTAGGGGTAAACAATACTTACTGGCAAGTTGTGCAGATCGGGCTGAATTTGCAGAATACTGAAATGGAAACAGTGTAAGTTATAAATTAGCGTTCCTGTGTTTTCACTGACTTTCTAAAGACACCCTTACAAATACTCGCATCAGCATAATGATGAAAGGTCTTACAAGCAGACGGGCTTATTTTATAAATAAAAAGCGGCTAAGTGCGAGTCGGACTCGCCCATGAAGGGTTCCGTATTCAGGGGATTTATGACGTATTAAAAAAAACTACTTACTAGATATCGTTCAAACCAATTTTCGGTGGAAGTTTGCATGGTAATGTACATCATATATTTTTTTTAGTTTTATTATTCTCTTATTTTAGAAGTTACAGGCGGGGGACACACATTTTACCACTTTGGAAGTGTCTCTCGCGCAAACTATTTAGTTTAGAAAAAAATTATATTAGAGACCTCAATATCATTTTTGAAGACCTATCCATAGATACCCCACACGTGTGGGTTTAATGAAAAAAACATTTTTGAGTTTCAGTTCACAGTATGGAGAACCCCCAAAATTTATTGTTTTTTTTTTCTATTTTTGTGTGAAAATCTTAATGCGGTTCACAGAATACATCTACTTACCAAATTTCAACAGTATAGTTCTTATAGTTTCGGAAAAAAGTGGCTGTGACATACGGACGGACAGACAGACGGACAGACGGACGGACAGACAGACAGACAGACAGACAGACAGACATGACAAATCTATAAGGGTTCCGTTTTTTGCCATTTGGCTACGGAACCCTAATTAGGGTCTGGTCGTCAATGCTACTAGTGGTAGTGGCATCTTTTCAATCGGAAGGCGCTTTAGTTAAGAGTTCTTGCAATAAAATAACACACTCGAAGTGACTTACCGCTGAGACAAAGGGAGCATACGTAGCCTATGGACACTGGTTCACGGTGGCAGAAGCAGGCGGCGCGGTAGTCCACTCGACCTCCACCAGGGAGCACTAGAGCTTTGCGCTCGTACGCTTCAGGTAGGAAAACCCACTGGAAACATTATAAGTATTAACCTTTTGAACGCCACAGACGGCAATTGACGTCAACGCAAAATCGTAACAACGACGCCAAATACGGCATTTGCAGTCGATCGTTTTTTGATGAAAATCTACTGAAAAACACCCCACTTTTAGGTTGGCATTATTAATTCACAAAACTAAATTTTACCCCCGTGGTGTCAGTGGCACGGCAAATGGATGCGCCGTTTGGCGTACAAAAGGTTAGGATCTGGAAGTTAAGGGATTAAAAAAATAGTGCCTTATAACAGTTATAACATTTAAAACTTCGCGTTTGGATCATATATTAAAACATAGTTTAATCAGGTCTATTGCGAATTCATTATGCCGGCTCTACACCCCGAGACAGGCCGAGAACGATAGTGTGTACATATTGCTCCCTCTTCGTCTCGCTCTTACTTGTCTCGTCTCGCCGTTCTCCGATTGGGTCAGAGCGCTGACGAGACTCTTGGCGAGAGGCTCTCGACGAGTGTGTACAGCCGGCATTATTTGTTATCCGCAAACAAATCAGTGTAACCCGCGTCGGAAATAAATTTAACAAATAAATTCGCGATAGTAGTCCCGATAAAATTTTGTTCAGTATTTAATATTTTCCCATACCAGCAAATACTGTAACAGTCCTTCCAGAGAAGGTACTTTAAGGTAAAGTCCCCCAGTGATGTCGCAACCCTGCTGTAGCAAGCTCAGGTGCTTGTCCAGCGAACACACGTCGATCAGCACTTGCTGCTTCTGTAATATAAATAGATTGTGCCAAAAAAACCGGCCAAGTGCGAGTCGGACTCGCGTACCATTAGAGCGGTTTCGCACTACGTCCGGTCCGAATCCGATCCGAACCCGTGAAAATATGGTCCGAAGTAGCCGTAGAACTATTTCTATGGTAATTTACGCGCTAGATCCGATCTCCGTCATCCGATTTCGGAATGAAATCAGACTGACGCTCTTACGCAAAAAAAACATGTTTGTTGTACGAGAGCCCCACTTAAATATTTGTTTTTAGTATTTGTTGTTATAGCGGCAACTGTCAGCGGGTCCTAATGCTCCTCTCTCTTTATTATCAATTATTTAGTTTCATTTAAATTTTAAATACAGTTAAAATATGTTTTTATGCTATTGTTGTTTCGGTTGATTTTTCTACTTTCTTGAGGTACGGGGATCCCGTTTGGGTAAAGGCCTCCTCCCATTTCTTTCATAAATGTCTGTGTTTGGTATTGTACAGTCAGCAGCACAAGTTGCTAAGCGGCGAGATGTTCAAAATTACCTTGACGCGCTCCTATTCTCTAAACAATAAAGTCGCGTCAAGATCATTTTGAACACCTCGCCCGCTTAGCTACTATTGCCGCTGACTGTACAGTACAGTTGTTTGGGACGATAAGTATACAGGGTGCCATTTGAGTCGTGATCAGTAATATATTTTTCTAACTCCATAAACAACGAGCAATTTAATGCCCCTACTCTTACTAAAATCAGACAAGATGTTATTAACTTTTTGTTTATTTTTTGTCATTTATTTTACTTTTATAAGTGGATTTAGGATATTACAACGGCTTATGAAGATATTTAAATTAGTAAATTGAATCGCCTCTTTGAATCGGAACTGTCATTGACATCAATTTTGTCATTTGTCCCAGTTAGAAATAAAATTTACTTAATTTTTCATTTGAAATATCTTACAAAGCTGTTTAAATACCACATTGCCACTTGTAAAAGTAAAATAAATTACAAAAAATAAACAAAAAAAAAAAAACTTGTCTGATTTTAGTAAGAGTAGGAGCATTAAATTCCTCGTTGTTTATGGAGTTAGAAAAACATATTACTGATCACGACTCAAATGGCACCCTGTATAAAGCTTTAACAATTTACCTGAGCAGTAAAGAAGACGTTCATATAGTTAATATATTGCGCCGCGGTGTCCGAGCTGCCGGTCACTATGAGGATGCGACTGCTCATTCGGACGCCTGGCGCTAGTTGTCTACGGATCTGAAAAACAAACAAAAATATTGACTGCATCAATAGGGAATATTACGCAAAACTCTGCGTAGGGGTACGCCACTTCCACAATGCGTCACAATCTAAGGGTCTACCGCAAACGAGAGTCGAAATTTTGTTATCAAACCTTCTATCACTCTTGCATATTCAAGCGATGAAGAGGCAGATAGCTGAGTTTCAATTTTCGTGTTTCCCGGCAGGCCCTTTGTAAACAAACCGCCTTGATGTATCAATGACATATTTATTGTCTGTGAAAACTTGTCAAAAAACAGTTTAAGGTATGTATAAGTTACTCTATGGTTTATGATGGATGCTAGTGCTGCACTCTGGCGGCAGAACATTGCATTAATACTCCCTAATCATCTGCATACGCTACACTCGCTACAGGTTGTTCAAAAATAATGCGTCGTTAGCTTAGGCTAATAAATCTAATAATACAATTTAATGGCGTGCGATCTTCGTGAACGCTACTTATGCACTGTTAGTGCTAGAAAATGGAGACCTACGCTCTCTGAAACATGTTGTGCGAGTGACTAAAAATACGTGAGTTCAACCCATAGTCTAATAAAACATGGTCTTCTCTTCCTAGAGTGACACAAGCCTACGTCACAATAACATTGCCACTTTATATAGCGCTATCGCATATTATCATATAGCGCTGTCGCATGATGACGTAGGCTTGTGTCAGTCACGTGGTCGCATCGTGGTCGGAAGAGAGTACCAGGCGGAGTATATAATTATACCATGGTTCAAGCGCATTATTAGCTTAGAGCAAAAATTAACTTACCCTTCCAATATAGCAGAGGGCCATTGCTAAGGCTCCGGCAAGCAGAGATTCCCCGGGCTTGTCTTCTTGTGGCTGGCTCTTTATTAGGTTTACTAGTCTGGAAAATAACAGGGCGAAATATAAGTAATCTTTATTCTACACTTAATTATGTGGGTAATGTGGGCTTATAGTGGGGCAAAAACTGATTTTGAGTGACTTTTAATTTGGAAATAAAAAATAAACATTTATTTCCAAAGTTGAAAGGATTTAACTATTTTTGGAACATAGGCATTTATGGATGTGTTTTACCAACAATACACAACTCTATACTAATATATAATGGCACAGGGCACCCAAAGGTTAAACAATGTGTTTTAACATTAATTCTGATTCAAATTTTTTTGTTTTTTGGCAATCAATATTCTATACTCAAATAGATAAAATGATATGATTGGATAATGCTACCTTGATTTAATGGTCTTCTCAACTAGAGTGAACAATTCATATTGTCCATCAATCTGCCGCACATCCAGTGGTTTCCCGGGGGAAGGATACAAATATTCACTGAAAAACAAAAGAAATTTCTCAATTTTCCTAATTGAACAATGGTATTGAACAGTCAGCAGAGGTTGCTAAATGGTTGAAGTGTTCATATTAAAATAATTAAGTAGAACTTTATTATTAAGAGAATAAGAGCACAGATCATATAATACTAGTACAGATACCCAATCCCATACTAAAAACGCGCACCGTCCTAAGTAGCAAATACTTGTAGGCAATTTTTTAGTTCACAGTAACAAACTAGATGGCGCACGGAGCCCCACGGAGCTAATAAAACTCTTACGACAAACATGCGTTGAAATGGCGTCAAAACACCTCTCGCGCGACATCTGTTGTAGCTTTCACGCACTAAACCTACACATCACATTCATTTTTAAGGTCAATCATTACTAGAGGGCGTTTCAGCCATCGGCGACAAAATTGAAATTTATTTATTTTTATTATTTTTTTTGAAATAATTTACGATTATGAAATCAATTTGACTTTTTAATTTTTTGTTATATTTTTTGTATTGTAAATATTCTTGTCGTATTCTTATCGCTTACCTTGCTTCGGCAAATCGGCACGACAAGCGTTCGGGTAAACCAGCATAACTGTGACTTTGAGATACACAATAATAATGCATAATCAAAGAGGACTCTTATGCTGGTTTGAAGGTATCTACTACTAGCACGTACCTATGCTTCACATTAGGGCAGAAAGAACACGGCATTGCGGTATGATCTGTTTTAATAAAATAATTCTTGGAGCTAAGCGTTGCATTGCCGCGTGCCGTCCACATGGCCTTGAGAGGCCCAAAGCCCAAGGTCGCGCCGACGAAACAATCTATTTTTAACGTCCGTTAAATAAAATCGAAAGTATTAACTTGAAAAAATATGCGCATATTAAAATCTAAATTTATATGTGACGTTATCTATGAAAATGGATCTTATTGTCGATGGCGCTTACGCCATTATTGACGATGTTCAGATATAAATAAAAGGCCACGCGACGCCGTGCGGCGTAAGCGCCATCGACAATAAGGTCCCTTTTCATAGATAATGCCCCATATTAGTACCTAGAGATATAGATATAATACTACGCGGTATTTTCTTAGATTTATTATGAAATAAAAAACCGGCCAAGTGCGAGTCGGACTCGCGCACGGAGGGTTCCGCACCATAAACAAATATCGAGTCGAGCCAAAACAAGCAAAAAAACGGTCACCCATCCAAGTACTGACCCCGCCCGACGTTGCTTAACTTCGGTCAAAAATCACGTTTGTTGTATGGGAGCCCCACTTAAATCTTTATTTTATTCTATTTTTAGTATTTGTTGTTAAGTTGTTATAGCGGCAACAGAAATACATCATCTGTTAAAATTTCAACTGTCTAGCTATCACGGTTCGTGAGATACAGCCTGGTGACACGGTGACAGACGGACGGACGGACGGACGGACGGACAGCGGAGTCTTAGTAATAGGGTCCCGTTTTTACCCTTTGGGTACGGAACCCTAAAAAGACCATGTATATAGGAAAGGAAGGAGTAAGTATTTTGTAAGGATCACAGATCATATGTGACGTTATCCATGAAAAGGGACCTTATTGTCGATGGCGCCTACATCGTTATCAACGATGCTCCGGTTTCCGGTATAAATACAATGCCGCGCCACGCCGTGCGTCGTAAGCGCCATCGACAATAAGGTCCCTTTTCATAGATAATGCCCCATAAAATACTAGTACATACATAATTACATAGTACATGCAGATACCCAATCCGCCAATCCCATACTAAAAAAGCGCACCGCCCTAAGTAGCATATGTGACGTTATCTATGAAAAGGGACCTTATTGTCGATGGCGCTTACGCCGTTATTAACGATGCTCTGATATAAATACAATGCCGCGCGACGCTGTGCGGCGTAAGCGCCATCGACAATAAGGTCCCTTTTCATAGATAATGCCCCATATATGTACGTTGCTTTGCGTGTTTTACATTCTATTTCGTAATATTGCAATAAAAAATGTGTGTAACGTTTTTTTTTGCCATGCTTTTAAATTAATAAATAAACTAATTGTATTTCCGATTTATTCATTTTTTTATTTAGCTACTAAAAGTTTTGTAGCTTATTCGCTACGGCTATCATGAGTTGGCATTTGACGTTTAGGTACGCTAGCAACTGCATGAAGTCGATCGCAGTCTATCTCGCTCGCACTCGCATTGATGTATTGGTGCGATCGAGTTCACGCAGTCGGTGGCGTAAAAGTCAAATGTCAATTAATGGTAGCCGTACTTGTCCTATCATGTACAGTCAGCAGCAATAGTTGCTAAGCGGGCGAGGTGTTCAAAATAATCTTGACGCGACTTTATTGTTAAGTGAATAAGAGCGCGTCAAGGTAATTATGAACGCCTCGCCCGCTTAGCAACTTCTGGTGCTGACTGTACCTAAGAAAACATATATACAAAACGGATTAGTTATTAAAAATGTTACTCGAGCGCGCCAGCTATTGATAGTGTCAGTCGCGCACCAAGTCTCGGAAATAAAAAAGAGGAGGGAAAATAATAAGGGTATGCCGGTTTCCATGGTCAGGGTGTTTAACCCGTAAGTAGCAGGTCCACAACGTTACAAAAAAAGTGACCTTGAATTACCTACTCGATCGATTTTTTTATATTGAAAATAAAGTGTAATTTATTTATATAATGAGACAGATATTTGTTCTTGAGTAATGGATATTTTCTATGTATTTAAGTATTAATTGTATATTACACATTTGTATCGTTAGTCAATTTGTGTAAGAATGTCCCTATAATATTTATTTATTTATTAAACATTTATTTCATGTTAAAAATGTACATTCTCGTACAAACGGCAGTAACACGATTTATTTTGTAGTATTTTAAAATACAAAAAGGAAATATTTGCACTAAAAACAAATATTTACAGCCGGGCTAGCCCATGATAGGCACGACAGTATCTCGCGGCGAGATATATTGCCCGTCCCTCTTTTATTAACATGGTTAGAACTGTTAGAAGTTTCAAACCGTGCATGCTGTCCCTGTCGCTCCTATTAGAAAGAAGAAGAGGACGGCACGAATGACTGTGGCCGTTCACGCCTATGTACCTAGTTGTATGGTAGTTTTTGTAAGCACACAGACGCACCTTACAATTAGTACTTAATCCGAGTGTGCGTGTGCACGTCGCTGTGCGGCCTTGAGACGCTGGAGCGATTGAGAACATAAGTACTCGTATTAAATTAAAAATAAATACAAACCTATAGATATAACACACCGTATTGTCAATTCAAGTTTGCAAACGCGCACTGTGTTCAGTTTAGAAACGAAACATCGACTTTTGACCAGTCATGGCGGTCATGACCTTGCATTGGAAATACGAACACCTAGGTAGCATTTTTTTCAAGGGTAACTCGCATGTCACACCGTGGCCAGTCCATGACCAAATCATGACCACCCCCATACTTCCCGTCGTAGTCATGAGTGCAGTCATTGTCGGAGTTTGTCCGTCAACAAAAATTCGACTAGGCAGGCCCCGCGACCCGCGAACACCGAATATTGCAAATTTTGGGCTCTTTTACTAACATTAAGTTGTAATTCGAGTGACAGAGATAGTTGCATGAGTCATACCAAGCATATTTTATTAGTGTTATTTTAAACATCAAACTTCTATTAGATTATGTAATTAAAAGAACACTTGCATAGTCTGTGTTATCAAAATCGCTGTCAATTTAGTTTGTTCTACCTCATGAAGTTTGCAAACTTCGATTTTCGCGGTTTAAGCCGATCGTCGTTTACAACAAGGAAATTAATAAACTGTAGACCTCGCGAGCATAGCTTAAAACTGAATAAAAAATATATGGGTACGCCGTTTAGAATTATTTAGGAAAACTAAATTAACAAAAAGTTTAATAAAAGATTGGAAAAATGAAACGAATACGTTTAACCCGTGCTTTGCACAAATAATAATACAATAATATAAGTGTAAAAATTTACAAAAAGTTAGCAGCGCACTTTACTGGGGTTCGAACTTGGAACCTCCATGCATCAAAGCAACTGTTTGCAAACTGCGCCATGATAGCACTTAGCCAATTTGACGAAATTTGGCTACTTATTTTCGAGTAAAAACCTACATACATATCTAAATACCGCCTATACCATTACAACATTTCTACATTTTTGCCAAGCACTGTAAATATATCTCAAAAAGAAAAGAAATGCTCTTATAATATTGATACGACTACATATTTGTTTCCGCAATTTTGAAATAATCACATTGAAAAAAAAAACTATTTTATCCTAGAATCTGGTCACAAAATTTGATGAGAATCGGTTGAGAATTAAACCGAGGAGAACGTTCTCCTCAAACGAAATTTGGCCCGAGTTAAAACGGAGACCTTCGCAAACGCGTCGGTCAATAAAGGAGTAAAATGTGCGTTTGACTTGGACATCAAGCGAAATAAAAACTTGCATTGTATTTAAAAATAAAGCATTCATTTCTTTTGAAAAACATCGGCTTACGAGTTTTTTAAATTTATATTTTAACGTCAGGCCTACTTTAAAAAAAATAGGTACTCATTTAGAGTAGGCATGTTTATCGACCGATCTATTTTTTTTACATTATGTACTAAATTTCGTAATTCATAAGTTTCATAACTCAAATGTAATTATTCTAAATCAAACTCCACATATTAGAACCGTGGTGGCTCCATCTAGTGACAATATTCAATATTACTTCGACAGCTCCACATAACTGTCCTGCGCTGTTGTTCATAACGTAGTCAGTCGCGATATAATTGTGATTTCAAATTTTGAAAATGAATGCATTGAATTCGTGTTGTTATTAATGTTTGTATTTCATTTATAATGTTTTTAATTTATGACACTTTAAATGTCTCTTAATACATCTTAATCTGTAAGATAAAAATTTCGTTATCGCCGATTGTGACATATAGCGCCATCTATGATATCGATTTAAAAAGAATTATACGGCCTTCGGAATGGGAGGGCATGATAAGAGTGTTTTCAAGTAATTTTGAACACCTCACCTCAACTGAAGCTGCTTTTGCTGCTGACTGGATGGATATGTTATGTAGGTAACTCATGCGGCGGTAACATGGTAGCGTTTTAACACCTGCTTACCGCTGCTGTGTTGAAAACTGATGAGTGGCCCCTGATATACCCTGAGGCCCATGGTAATTTATCCACTCAGCCATTCCAGTACTTACACTTAGGGTTGCCAAATGGTCGGGATTCGGCGGGATTCTCCCGATTTTTAGCATGTGTTCCCGATTACCGACAAAGTGAAAATTGTCCCGAAAAACAGCTCACGTTATAAAACAATAATTTCAAGTTCCGAACTGTTGTCGAGCGAGCAAGCGACCCGCGTCGAGCCCGTCAGCGCGCGCGCGCCCCCACGCGTGGCGAGATTTGGCAGAGAAGCTGACGTAGTGCCAATAATGTAAAATATCGTTGTTTTTATTACAATTAATTTAATTTGAATGGTTTTTTTCCCGACTTAAGGCCCAAAATCCCGAAAAATTTATATTTTTCCCGATAATAGCGCCTTTCGATCTGGCAACCCTACTTATACCACTGCGCAATGTGGAGATGAAAACTATAGTTTCATGCACTCATAGGATTCATTATCAATGCAAGATCAGTGCATTAAGAAGATTTAGACTAGTTTGCCAACAAGTTATGCCAACAGCTAAAAACAAGCAAATTAGTTATCAAATAAGTCTCACACCTTGTCACAGGGCTCATTTAGACGGTGCGAGAACGTTAACGATGTGAGTTACATTACATTGCGTTATTTAATTGGTCGGCTGAATTGATGTAACCTCAATGGTCCGCAATGTAACTAAAATCGTATACAAGTACGCGCGCCGTCTAAATGAGCCCTTAGGTTTAGTTTATCCATTGTGCCATCTGTTACTTACTCTTTTTTCTGAGTCCCAAGATACAGGCTCAGCCTAGTTTGGGGCTTACCGGACACCTTTTGTGCATGCTACTGTATTCTTAGTTATTATCAATAAATTTATTATATTCTATTCTAAATAAATAAATAAAAAATAAACAAATCATTTATTCAGATAAAATAAACCCTGATATACATATTTTTTTTCTTCTGCCAAACTGTAGGGTAGGACAGTTTGTTGGCAGAAGGAACTCCCTTAAAACATAGATGGGTAAACTTAGCTAATTGCCTAATTAATTGTTAACAGTACATCTTATTGCTTATGGTGGTAACTTTAATAACTTTTACCTTTTGTGGAAATGGCATCCAATAACTGCCAGCTGATTCTTTGACTTCTGCATCAAATGCGAGTTAGCGAACGCAATGACTGCGTCCAGGCAGTTCGTGAGCACTTTAGGGTCTTCAATAATATACCGCTGGTTCGGATTCGTGTCTACTACGATCACAAGCAGGCTGCAGTCGGAAGGACCTAAAACGACAGGTACGGTTTGTATTACAGCTCTTATCAAACAAAACATTAAAAATGTAGTCTTATAGGTTAGAATTTCCTGGTTTAAGATGTATCTTTTTAAAGGAAAAGAGTGTCAATTGGAGGAAAAAAATTATAGGTAGTCTCTTACTGTCGTCATCAGTCATGATTGCAATAGGTTTAAGACTGGTAGATTATAATTTATTAATGTTTTGGCTTCGTTTAGTCGCAACAAAACTCACAACACAAGCTGTAATCATTGACTTTGACAAGTTTGACATCTGTCAACTGGCGTGTGACACTGGAATCTTATTATATTGCCATTAAAAAAAATACTATTTTCGGTCGGTTCGGTTTTCGGTTTCGGGTATTCAAAATTTAAAAATACCAAATAATAAAATAAGACGCAATAAGTAACAAACAAGAATATTATACTAGTTGTGTATAATATATAAACTGCTGGTTGTGTTTTTTACAATATTTTGCTATTACATTCTGGCAGTTTCACATGAAAAACTTAGGCTATATGCCATTAAATCAAAATTATGAAACCATCTTTTTTTAGGGTTCCGTACCCAAAGGGTAAAAACGGGACCCTATTACTAAGACTCCGCTGTCCGTCCGTCTGTCCGTCTGTCACCAGGCTGTATCTCACGAACCGTGATAGCTAGACAGTTGAAATTTTCACAGATGATGTATTTCTGTTGCCGCTATAACAACAAATACTAAAAACAGAATAAAATAACGATATAAGTGGGGCTCCCATACAACAAACGTGATTTTTGACCGAAGTTAAGCAACGTCGGGCGGGGTCAGTACTTGGATGGGTGATCGTTTTTTTGCTTGTTTTTTTTGCTTGTTTTGCTCTATTTTTTGTTGATGGTGCGGAACCCTCCGTGTGAGAGTCCGACTCGCACTTGGCCGGTTTTTTTTTACTTTATATGGTTTAGGTAAGTGTTTAGGTACAACCAAACAGTAACAAGTTTTATTATAGTTTACAACACGTTTTTTAAGGAGGTAGGATTATAAAATCCTGTAAATACTATACTGGGTCAACCAAATCTTGTCAGTAAATAGGAACAAAAAAACTATACTCATCCTTTTCTTTTGGGTGCTAGTACTAGTGTTAGACAAAGATAGTATGATTCTCTCTGTCTATGTTTGAAATCAAACAGACCTTTGACACACTATAATTGAAAAACTTTTAGAAACGATATTGCAATATAATTCCAACAGGCGCGTACAAGGCTAAGGTTTACAAAACTATAGTTATTTGTACAACAAGAGATCAAAGTTTGATATTTCTTCGAGTGCTTATTTTGAGTCCCGTGCAAGCGAAAGATTCTATACTAGATTCACGAGCGTAGCGAGTGAATCTAATTTAGAATCTTGAGCGTAGTAAGGGACTCAAAAGCGCACGAGATGTTAATAACTTTGATCTCGTGTAGTTCACAAAACTTTTCACCTCAGCAGTGAGAACATATTAGAGAACCCGAAAAATGTATTCCTTCTTCATCACTTACCTATTCACTCATGTTTTCTTAAGATATACCAACAATTAAGTTTTCACCTCAGCAGCTCGAACAAGGGTACTTTGCTACTTAAAAACAGTGAGCAAAATCGCATTTTGCTCATTTTGTCTCACTCAGTGAGCAAAATGCGATTTTGCTCACTGTTTTAAGTATCAAAGTACCCTTGTTCGAGCTGCTGAGGTGAAAAATAAATTATACCTTCATAAGGCTATCGAAAAGAAATGTCTGGAACGCAGCCCCAGTGGAGTACTTTTATCACGAATGTTACGAAATGTATCAAAGAAATATTCTGTACATTCTGTACACCTAATTATAGGTACGAGGTACCTCGTCGCATTCTTTAAACAGAGTGTGACAGTTCTTAATCAGATGTCCCAAATCATCGAATGTAAATGCTTTTAAACGGGCTACCGATTACAGAGTTTTAAGTAATCAATATTAATGAAACGCGTTCTTAAACTAGTCCTAACGCCCACATGGCTACTTATTAATTTAATTAATTATATGTCTAGTCCCCGTAGACAGATGTCACGATGTAGATATGGTTGTCAGCCATAGGGTCCTAAGTCTTGGGTCACTAGTAAGAGATAGAGCCTTGTTAAAGCGAGGCAGATACATATATATTTGTCAGAACACATTCCTGGCGCGCCATAGCGTCGAATTCATCAAGTTTGGACGTCGTGCTTGCGTTGCTTGATTTGAGATAGGATAGCTAGGACTAGTCCTAGAACTTTTGTATTAAATGAGCATGGGGGGAAAGAGAGGCTAATAGTTTTATTTATTAACTAATGTACATTGACAATTACACCAAATATGCAAATTTTGTGTTACAAACATACCTATTTAAAACTAATTAGAATGCCTAGCTTATCACTAAATGTAATTAAAATTTATTAACAGTTGTGAGCGTAGATATATTGACTTTAGGTAGCGGGCTGCTACCCACAGTCAGGAACACACACACCTAGGAATACCACAGCCACATCCACAGCTAGGAATTTCGTTTCTGTTTGTGGCAATTAAGGGACTACAGCAGCATGAGAGCATGAGGTTCTTGTTCTTCCGGGAAGTATAATTAAGAACATAAACTGGAAGAATAAGTTTGACGTTTAAAGTAACACTTAATTGCACAGTCTATCCTATCTAAATCACTGCCGAGTTAGCATTTATTGGTTTCTATGGAGAAACTATAAAAAGGTGGAACGATAACTATCCGCCGACTTGAATAGAACAAAGTGAGGGAGTGTCATTATTAACGTCATATTTTCATCGTCATTGCAAATGGTATGCAGAATCAGCTTGGTTCTACTCTTATGAAAGAGCTATATAATCACGACCACACTAACCCGGGGTTAGGCGGTTAAACAGTTAACCCAGTGTCAAATTGTACTGGTATCCATTGTTAGTGGTATCCAACCCCGTGTTAGTGGGATGGTACAAGTGGCCCTAAGAATAGAAAGACTGCTAATCCTGTTAAACATATCGTCGAAGCGAGGGCCTGCCCGATACCATCGCTATGCTGCTCTCCCAAATTAAAAGGTCTTATGTTACTCAGGGATTGTTTGGCGACACAGCATTTGTTTCCGCGCGGTAGTATCTGGACAACTAGGTAATATAATTGATGGATTATTTGTCGCTGTGCACGCGCCGTTTCTTTTGGACTTTACTGATTGGATTGGTTTGCTTGATTACACGTTTTAAAACCTGTATACAGTGGCGTAGCGTGCACTAATCTGGCCTTGGGCGAAATCGCATCTGCGAGGCCCTTTTCTTTAACTGTGCCCGAAGGGGCCACGCGCGAGGCCGCTCTTGGGGCGCGAGGCCGTGGGCGACGGCCCACTTCGCCCACGCCTAGCTACGCCACTGCCTGTACCTATATAAAGAATAAGTAGAATAAATATAAAAGTGAAAAAAATACTGCCTTCGGTGAGACTCAGGGCCTCTGTATCAAATCTCACCCAAGGCAGTAATGTTTCCACCTTTAAATGAGTTCTAAGCTTAAAAGCCTCGTTCGCAGACGTCTACTTGTTAAAAATTAATTTAAGAATAAGTAGGTTGGTAATAATATAATTATAGTCTGGCAAACCAAATCCTTCTCAAAGATATATATATTATACTACTCTTTGGATATATGAGTACCTATTGTAGGCCGTATTAAATAAGTAGGTACGTTGTAATAAAAAATAATGAAATGCCTAGCAACCACAGAAGATATTACTCCGTTGACAATCTTGTCAGTGTCAGTTTCTGCCTAAAGCTTTTCCAAAAGCCATTCTAACAAAAAAAAAAAAAAAAGTTTTTGCAGTTAACTCTTTATTTTTGTGTTGTGTTGTGTGTAAAATGTTTAACAAAAGTGACTGTGCGTGTAGAATTATAGATGTTTTTTTTGGAGTTCATATTCGACGCTACTCGGAGCTAGCCAGCCGAGGAGCCAGGTGTAAGCAGCCGATGTTATGTACAAATGGTCATTGAAATGTAGGTACACACCTACAATTCATCTATTTTTACTCGTCTACGAAACACAATGAAATTTCTTCAGTACCGATCTAAATACATACTTATTTATCAAGTACCAGAAAGCTGTCCAGGCAACGATGTCCAGGTTATTATAAAATACTCAGACACAAGGAACAAAGACGTTCCGTGAATGGCATCTGCAGTTGTCATAAAACCATTAGGCCTTTGATTTACACAAACCTCTTTATCAGCCACGTAAGACGGGAGCTTGTTATTACATCCGAATTGTATTTCATCGCTAGATGACAGTTGATACGGCGCCAAACTTATGTCATCTGTCAAAATACATGTTAACAGTGCGGCCGATGAGACGCGGCGATAAGAAGCATGAATAATATCATACCGAGGATGTGACAGCCATGCTACCCGTCATTTTACGACATTGTTTATACGCGGTTAATGATATGGCTCATTTGAATGCGTTGGTGGTCTGGCTGGATAGAAAAAAAAAACAAAAGTTTTTTTTAAACGTGAAATGTTTTGACTTCAAGTTTCGGATGTATTAATTGAGCAAAACTCCGATCGCTTTTTGCGTTCTGTTCGTCGAATTCAGGAATGCAATTAACAGTTCGCGTAGCTGATCAATTTTATTAAGTAAATGAGCGCTGTTGGCAATTGAATGTGATTTTACGAGAACATTGTTTACAAGGCTTCGTGCCAAGGGGCAGCGACGCCACATTAGCGCGCGCTTTCGAAAATCGAACTGGAAAAAGAAAAAAAGGCGGGAACGAAATAATTATGCACGTTCTGTTTCGTAATGGCGACGCGCTACCGTTTCCCTTTTAATAGCTCGCTTGTTCTCAGAATTTAATTACGCTGCGCCCAGATTAGCTGACGCGTTCCGTTTTGTTAATAACTCTTAATAATGGATGACGCTGTGCATTTTGTGCATTTATTGCCACACTTTATTAAATCCATAGATCATACGAGATTTATCATAACGCTACAAAAAATGACACATGACTCACGGACTATTGTTTGGATTTACACGAAACCATTTTGTTTTAATCTGTCATCTGAAATGGATCCTCAAATTTTAATATTAATAATTCAATAACGAGACCTCAAAAACAAATTGTCTAACCGATAAGACAGTGGTCGATACAGACGAACAAAACGTAAACGATTCAGCCTTAATAAGAACCGGAGCCAGAGATGAACACAAAAGAAAAAGATAACCGCCTATTGTTTTTTTATCATGTTGTCAATATCGCGCGGCCAAATTTTCAATATTGGAATGCCACGATTCGCCAATAAGAAGCTGGGAAGAATTGATTTATTGTCCAATTAGCGTCGGTCAGGTGTGCCAACTGCCAAGATAGCATCAGGCTGGCCAACCTAACTCGGTTGGAACTACTATTTCTTTTGGCGCGTTCAGTTTAAATGGCATATTGGAATCAAAAAAGAACCTTTACACCATGCTGGCTGCTTTCTGGAAGGCCATTTGAAATTCTGATTGCGGGGTGAGGGTCGCTTGAGTGGAAATCGATTTGAATTAATTGTGGAGCTACTTTTTGTAAGAAGGAACTTTAATTTGATATGAATTATTTCTAAATCGTTGCGCGGTAAAAACTGACATCTGTCGGCAATTAAAGGCATATGTTTATTTATACATTTCGTTTAACTAATTCCTACTGCTTTTCTTATGTGCAAATCACCTACAGACAGATTACCTAACTTTGCAAATAGTTAATTGCATGAATTTCTGGAATTTGCAGTGTGCCCTAGTATCGTTGTGTTGGCTTCGTAAAATTCTTGTTATTTTATGAGAGTCATTAGTTTTTCATTCGCATAATATTTAATACATGGCACTAACTAACGTTTCTGTTTTCCAAGTAGGTACATACAATATCTATTGGATTTATATTATTTAGTCCTACTACGCGTTATATTTTTTTTTAAATGGCAATACAAATTAACAAAATGAAGGGAATATACAGCCGCCTACGGAGTTTTAGAGGCTAAATAGATTAATTCATAAATATTATGAGACAATCTTACACAAACCGACTTACTTCCATTATGGTTTCCCACAGTATGTTCAATATAAGGCTTGTGTTGTGGTGTCTCTCTTCAAAGCCAGAAATGGCAAAAATCATCCAACAAAGTTTAATCGAAGAAAATAACCGCCATATACGTTCCGTTACACTCATTTATCGTAAATGAAAGAGCCATGATCCCAAACACGGGGCGACAGCAATGATGGCGTCAGTGATTTCATTTGGCGTTAATAGCCGGGATTGGGTTACAGGGGAGAAATCGGGAAATTAACTTCCAGACATAATAACATAATGGCTTTGTAATCCATATTGGCTTGGAGATAGTTTGTGGTTATTACACTATCGTTTTATCGTAGATATATGGTTATTGCTGAACTTAGTGTTGGTGAATTTATGATATTATCTGTCAGTTCGTATGATAAAGGGTACATTAAATTTTTTGTACTTTACAGTCATTAGACTGCATTGTATGTTTACGTCATTTGTATTTGTTTTAATGCGCTATCACCATTATCTACTTAAAGGTTGTCTGGAAGACATCACTCTTTAGCGTTGCTGCTGTTTTTGTCTTCTCAATTACCGAAGATTTCTATTTTATTGTAGTGAGTCCTAAAGTGGTAGGTATTTAGTTCTTATTTAGACCTCAGTAGCAGGATTGGAACTTAAGTTTCCCTGAGGACCCACAGCGAAAAAATAATTCGAAATTTCGTTGTCTGCCTTTCCTTCGCTTTTGCATATTCGAGCGATAGAGAGGCAGATTAAATAAATTACAATTTTCGTTTTCATTCAGACTAACGTAAGTAGGTACTAATTAAAGCTAATTCTAATTTAATTATCTACAACTTAGCCAGTATTCTATGCTTGACTTCAACAGTTCTTACAATTACATTGAACATGAGAACATTGCAATATCCTTTGCGGTTTAAATTTAAATGTGGAACAATGCTGTTCTGTGGCTCTTCCGGTCGCGTTTCATTAGCGAAACTCATGTGCTATGAAATGTTGCCAGTTAGAATATCTACACAATAGGTTAGTACTTAGTACAGTTCGGCAAGAGTCGCTTGTCAGAGGAGCACAGGCAAAGTAATTTGTTATTTCAGGATAGAGTCTGTGCGGAAAGAAAGAGTCATGGAATGTATTGGGCCCCATACATTCAACGACTTTGACTTTGGGCACCATACATTGTACGATTTTGTATTGATAAGATAAGAACAGTAGTTTAACGTAAACTAACTAAAATAATTCACAAGCAATGACGCAAAATTTTGCTACAGAACAACACAAATATTTCCATAGTTGCTACACGATTAGAATACGGTTTACTTAGCAGTCAGGGCAGCGTATTGAATACCGGCGCAGGAATCGTCTGCCGATAGTCGATAAATCCCTGTGGTATTTGACGCAATGCACTGCAAGTTGCAACCACCTTTCAGCAACATTGTCAGACTTGCCCACATTATATTATTCTTAATATTCTGCCAATATTGCCAGTAACGAACTTTTAAGTGGCCCCAAAATCGAAGTTATAAAATACGTGACCGTAAAAATATAGCAGACATTCGCCCCGAAACTTCGATGTCGTTTGTATCACGCGCGAAAGTTATCGTTAAAGGTTTCGTCGCCCTATTACACCGTACCCCCTATTACCTAAACCGTAGCCACATGCTAGAAAAAGACAGTAACACACCACCCCCGCCGCCCCTCGCAATAAATGTGCGGGAAAGAAAGAGACGTAGTAATAGCCGGAAATTAGCACTCGTCTATCTTTCATTTTACACCCCAAATTTTCTTATTCCAATTTCCTCTCGCAACGAGCGTTTCCATTCCGCGCAGCCAACGTACAAAGGAAAACACGCGAAACACGAAAAAGCTCGAATTCGCGTCGAGTGAAGTTCTAAATTCAAATAAAAGTACGCGGTGATTGAGCCGTTCTAAATTGGAAAGCGCTTTAGAACACTCTGTCATTTGAAATGAGTCATTTTCTGATAAGAATGCCCTATTGGCTGAGACGTGTGCCGCGGGCTCTCGATAATGCCATTTCCGAACGTAGATAGCGTATAACTTGGGTGTCGGGTTTTTGCTCGAGTTTTAATAATAAAGCATAGGGGGAGAGCGGCCGAGATATGGAAATGAGCGTGTGGAGGAGAGGAAATTTGAATTTATACACCAGCTAGTTTTATTCATGAGGGTGAGAGAGATTACGGCGCGGTTCGAATATGATGTCCATTTTTTATACGAGTTTGACAATGCGAATTAAGCGCGCGTGAACACATTTAATTGTGTAGCTTTGGGTTTGTAGTTGGTAAAGGAGCCGCTTTTGGGTGCGTGGGAATAGGTGGCGGTGTGTTATCTATAGTGATGTGATCTTTCAAGCGATTTGCTTTGACAGAAGAGGTTATTGAGACTCATTGCTGCGGTCAATGGTCATATTTCAGATTTTTTACAGAATTTGTGTGGGAATTTGTAGTTGTGTGAACTCTGCCTGTTCCTTTGATCATACCTCTTGGCTAATGAGCTTGAAAGCTTTTTATTTATTTTTAGGAAAATGGTGTCGAGTATCAATATTAATACTAATGTCAGAAAATGAGATATTAGACGATTTGATAGACATACGTTTTAGGCAGTTTTAATTAAAGTTTTCAAAAACTTACACATTGTTTATACCTATGTATACTTAAGGTCAGATGGAATTATTTTGCCTAGGCATATAGCTAAACAACATAGTAAGTAGAGAAATTGTACAAAACCACTATAGGATAAGTAAGTAGGATACGAGTATGTACATCCCTTTTGGCAGTGTTTGGTATACACAAAACAGTGTTTTCAACCAGCCTGGCTTTAGGTTAATCCTGCTATCGTGTTATAAGTAGGTACCTATGTAGGGTGTACTTGCGTCCATTTCAATGATGCAAAACAGACTTTAAATTGAAGTACTTATTCTTAAATGCCTTCCATAATGTATTGTATTATAAAAACTCTCAAACAGGGTGTAGATAAAATGTCGTAAAATTTGTTCCTAGATCACACGCAGTCCATAAATTATAAAAAATACAAAATTGATTTAAACTTTACTGCTTTTATAGCACTCACTCAGCAGGTACCGGCTCACAACTTAATCCATTGATACGCTTAACTTTTATTTCTTTCACACCATAATGGTCACTATCCATTTTTTTAGCTACACCCCCATTCAAGAGCCAAGTCCATAAATAATAAACATTCAACAAAACAAATTTTTATCATCCGAAACACCACGGTACAGGTGGAAAAAACGTTCATTCAGTATCATTGATTTCATTCATTCGTTCAGAATGCGAAAGTAGATTGGAACGTTAGTAGGTAACTGGGTAGTTAATTTATTGTGTCTTCATTCATCCCTTGGGATCCCAGAATGTGATGATGAATTTGATATTTTATTCTAAAGAATGATATGGTGTCGTAAAATGGACAACTCATAACTTTTTGTACGAATTTTTCGAGAGCTTTTAATACTTTTTTGTAACTTAAAATATAAATGTGCATTTTTAATTAAGTATGTTACCTAGGTAACCGTTATCAGTTATTTTTGGTATCTTGGTTTGCCGATTTATTTAATTAACAGTGAAAAAGGTTTGCTCAAAATTAATAACAATAATCTGTCTGGATTCAAAATGCTTTTTCAAAACAATCGCAAAACAAATGATTGAATCAAATAACGAGATTTTTAGGGTGAAGAAAAAGTTTCCGAACTACAATACTGTTTGATAATATACGATACGTATGATGCATAAACGTGATCCAAACAAGGGTAAATGGGTAAACTAAACGCCCTCTCTTTGCGTTGCGTTGAGGGTAAAAATAGATCCAAATAACAATTGAAACAACTTTAGTACTAAAAGTGCTTGTAAAAATACTTAACTAAGTTCTCGAAAAAATGCTGGCTAGTTATCTGAACAAGTTTACCGTTTATAACAACCATAATGGATGTGATGTTGGCAATCATAATTAACAATGCAATTATTGGCATTATGGCCGAATGCTATTTTGAGAAAAAGTCAATTAGAATTAATTTCGCTCTTGCAATTTCTTGCTCTGCGCGTTATGAAATTGATATTTTATTTAGTCTTCATTGGAATTCTGAACACAATTACACATTTTCCGACAAGCATTAAGCGATGTATGATGAATAGGTATATAATATTAACAAATTTTGTACAAAAGTCATCGGTTGGTAAGTTTCATTTTTGAGTCACGAGAAAACGTCCCGAATGTAATTATGATTTTAGCATAGAATCGAATTCTATGCTAAAATCAACCATTCTACCAGCAGTGGCCGTTAATATAATATGCATATAATAACATCAGGCCGCTCAGACATCAAAACTTGCCATTACAAATGCAATTTTGATTTAACAAAATAAATATTACAATTAGAATGGAACCGCGGGAGACCTTTTGTATCATTATATGATTTATATGTATGAAATAAACATACTGCATTTTTCATGCAATACATAGGTAGGTACCTACATATGTATATGCATTATGCATTGATGGCTAATAATCGAACGGTCTAGTGCATTCTACTACATAGTAACTGGTCCTTCGAGCCGGATACGAACCAGCGACCTATGGATTCAGGTCTTTGATACCTATAAATCCGGGGAATTATACTCTTCTTAAAAGTTTGCCAACCTATACCTATGAAAAATTTAGGTCATTGTTCGCATCGGACACGATATAATGTAGCAAGTCAACCTTAAACGTAGAAAAAAGAAGACAAGATAAATTACTAGTTTATTAGTAATTGCCGACTTACTAATTTTTGATTAATATGTACAGTTTAACCTCGTAAATAATAGTCATAAATAATCACAACATTATATGCCCTGCAGATGTTGAGCACTAAGCTGCGAGTGACTAATTTTCTGTTGCTGTGACAATTTGACAGCAGGTACAAATGAATGAACGAATGACGTTGTTAACCATTATTTCCTAGTCTTTGACACTGCTGTATATGCAATGGTCTTTGTACGGTATAGGCACTGTAATTTTTAGGTTGATTATACATGGTCAAAGTTTCTTCGTACGATTTTTCATTTAGGTACTAAATTTGAGTTAGCCCGAGCCCGCTTTTTTAAAAACGTCGGATTTTCAGAAGGTTTACACATCCAATCTAATCTTAATATTTTAGACGATGCCGTAAAAAAAAAACGTTTTCGAAAACAATTCGGTCTCAGAAATGAAAATGCATAATTTGACAAAACGCATTCAAATAAATATAGATAGGCACTCGTGTAGCGAGAGTACGCATATTATGTTCGCAAAGTATAACGCGATGGCATACAAGAAGTGTAGAAAACTCAACAACCTGACAAATGTGGTATAATATTTTTATTGCCACTATTAACAATCGTGAAAGCTAAGTAATCATTACTGTAATCTGTTCTCAAACCTAGTTAGCAAAATCTACAAAGAAATGGTAGCAATTTCACATTAATTACAGCTAGAGTTTAATCAGCTTCATTGTCTCACATTGAAATCGCTTGTCGTTTTTAAGTTCACACATTATAAACGACTAAGTTCCACTCATTCCTTTATTATTGTCGTTGAAATGGCGGGTTGTACTTTGTATTATTAAAATACTTGGTGTTTGCGCCACGTATTAAATACTTAACCTATGAATTCTGACCTCCTTGTCGGGTTTTCAATATAGACGGCAAGGCGATAATAAAAAGAGAAAAAAATGTCACATGTCACATCAATACATGTAAAATAAAACTCGATTCGATATATTGTGTGTTGAAGAAAATGAAACCAAAGGGATCCCTCTAATTAAGTATACATACAACAAAATAAAGTGCCGCCGAATCAGTGGAGACTGGAGACTCTATAAGGAGGAAAACGCAGAACCAGTGCATGTAAGTTTTTCCGCATCCCCATTTTTTGGCCTTTGAACCGGTTTCCAAATTTACCTTTAAAAATATTACATAATAACCTTGTTGCTCACTGAATCGCGTAGGTACAAAATATAATTTCGGATTTCCTTTCGGTTTCTTAATTTTCAAAAAAATGTTCCCGTCATAATTCTATTTCAAAGTACGGTCAGTAAACTAATTTATTTTTATTGTCTGTTATTTTTATTTCATATTTCATTTACGCGTAGCGTGTGGGATTATTCATCACGCTACCTTATAAATGCGTTACAAATAATTTTCGTATTTTGTAACTGTCATATTGTGACATAATTTTCACGGAACATTTTTGCACACCATATTCGTTAAGTATATAATTTCAGTGTATTTTAAGTTACTAAATACACTCTACTAAACTGAAAGCTACGGGTAAATTATTTCTAAAAGCCTCAGTTTTTCATAAACTGTAATTAACCTATTGCGAAGGTTACACTTGTATTAAGGTATTATACAAGCGTAACGTTCGTATTTACTTCATTTTCCTTCGACTTGCATTAAGGTATTATACAAGTTGAATATAATTTATAATTATTTGTGCATCTTAGCACAAATTGTTCATATTTTTTCGTGCTGTCATAGTAATAACTAGGTAACCATGGCAACGCGACTTAAGCTCGCGGAAGCAAAACGTGCTCAATGTTTCATGCGTTTACAAAATATTTATGACATGATTCCAAAGTTAAGCAGTGACAAGAAGGCTTTCTCGCAGTTCATCGCGCAAGCTCGATTGGTCGATCAACTGAGAAAAGAATTTATAGAGTTGATGGATGAAGTCAATCTTCTGAACTTGGAGTTGGACCCGGAGTACATCGTCAACTACAACGCAATGAATGCGTTTGAAGATCTCTACTGCGTAATCAAATGTCAAATTTCAAAAATTGATGCACCTGCTCCGAGCCCTTCGACATCCAGGGATTCGAGCCATTCATGTAAGGACGACTCCATTAAAATCCCTCGGATTGAACTTCCTTCTTTCGATGGAGATATCCAAAACTTCCCATTCTTCTATGAAACATTTAAGCGTGTCATACATGAGAATAAAAAACTTACGGATTCTGAGCGTGTTCATTATTTGTTTAGTCATTTGACAGGAAAGGCAAAGTCGATCTGTGCGGGAGTTATACCTGCCGCAGAAAATTACAACACAGTTTGGGAAGCATTGATCGCGAAATATGATGATAAACGCGCATTAGCTACGTCTTATTTAAACCAGCTGTTTTCGATGAAACCTGTCAACATCAACGGTCCTTCGGCATCTAATTTAGAAAAAATAATTGATTCGTTTGCTGCTACTATTTCAGCAATAAGACAACTCAAGCTCGAAAACTTAAGTGACTTTATTTTCATTCACCTGGGTCTTAAGTTACTAGATTCAGATACCACAAAGAATTTCGAGATGTCTATTCGGAACTCTTCTACAATGCCTACATATGACGAATTCATTTGTTTCGTTAGGGAACAAGTGAAGATTTTATATCGGACATCGCAACGAACGCCAACTAAGGCTGAAAGCGGCTCCGCTGCCAACACTAGCAGCGTGCGAGCTCCCCTCCCTCGCACGCCCCAAGCGTATGTTAGCACGCAAGGGCATGACAACGGAAGTTCATGTGCTATGTGCAAGAGTAATGATCACTCGCAACTTTATAATTGCAATAATTTCATGAAACTCACGCCTAACGAAAAATTTAATTTCGTTAAGGAAACTCACGCGTGCACTAATTGTCTGAACACGCATCATACTGCATCGAAATGTTCCTCGAAGAAAACTTGTCGTAAATGTAAAGGCAAACATCATACAACGTTACACTTCGAAAACTCAAAACCTGCAATGAATAACAACGAGTCCAAGTCTTCATCTAAGGATGATAGTGAAGCTAGCACAAGTTCATCCGTAAAGGACAACGGTGCCTCTGTATGTACTCATTCGGCATCGGGACAGACTACATCACCCTTGACGGAAATTCTCGCCACTGCTCAGGTACTCGCTAGTGGGCGTAACGGCAAGGACAAGGTTTTGAGATGTCTGCTGGATCCAGGATCACAGAAACATTACGTTACATTGAAGTGCTGCAAGAATTTAGGTCTTCCTGTACACAGCAGCCCAGTGACGTCAATAAATGGATTAGGTGGAACAACGATAACACAACCCATCCGAGGAAATGTCAACTTAACATTTAGGTCAAGATATGATCCTAAACATCAATATACTATCGAAGCGCTTGTTTTAGATGAGATTACGCCTGATTTACCGACCTGTCATATTGATCAATCTGCAACTGATCTGTTTGATAATTTACATCTAGCAGATGACTCTTGGGCGATTCCAGGTGAAATTGACGTACTTCTTGGTGTTAAGTTATTCACCAAATTGTTAATGTCAGATAAAATTGAAAACGAACCTGGTTTGCCTGACGCTTTAGAAACTACACTGGGGTACATCATACTAGGCGATGCTCCCGCAGTTAACGCTTCCTACTCAGCAGCTGGGTATTTTACTTCGGTTGATGTCGGAAATTTAATGCAAAAATTCTGGGAAATTGAAGATTTGGATGGAGGAGTGATTCATAGTCCAGACGAGAAAAAAGCTGAAGATATTTTCAAGAATACAATCAATCGTTTGGAAGACGGACGTTATGAAGTAGCACTTCCGTTTAAATTGGACCCAAGCAATTTAGGCGATTCTTACAAGACTGCTGAACGCAGATTTTTAGCGCTTGAAAGAAAATTCGTCAAGCAACCTGAATTAAAACCAGCTTATGATGAAGTTATCCGTGAACATATTGATAAAAAATATTTATCTGAGGTTCCAAATGATAAGTCAAATGATGCTTATCACATACCCCACCACGCAATTGTCAAAATTGACAGAATAACCACAAAGGTTAGAATTGTGCTGGACGCTAGTGCACAGACCACAAGCGGTTTATCGTTAAATGACATACTTCATGCAGGACCAAGTCTTCAAGCTGACTTGTTCTGCATTCTCCTAAACTTACGATTGTTTGGTATTGCTATCACGTCTGATGTACGTCAAATGTATCTGTGTATTGACGTACGGGGGGAGGATCGTCCTTATCAGCGTATACTTTATAGGTTTAATCCTGAAGAAACTATAAAGGTATTTCAGTATAATAGGGTAGCCTTCGGTCTACGTAGCAGTCCTTTTCTGGCACTGCGAACTGTTAAACAGTTAGTAGCTGATGAAGGTGATAAATACCCACTCGCAAAGGAAATTGCATCTCGTGATATTTATATGGATGATGTAGCCAGTTCCGTTATTGATGAAGACCAAGCTATGCAAGCGACTAAACAACTGCTGGATTTGTTCTTGAAAGGTGGATTCCAACTGGCAAAGTGGTCGTCAAATTCTGCAGCTGTTCTGAAAGAAATACCGAAAGGACTACATTTATCCCAAAGTGTCACCTTCGACGATGATACAACGTTGAAGATTTTAGGTCTGCGTTGGTATCCTGGTGAAGATGTATTCAAGTTCCAGGTTAGTCCCGACGATCGACCGTGTAGTAAAAGAAACATTCTTTCATCGGTAGCTCGACTATTCGATGTTCTGGGCCTAGTTGCCCCTGTAATTGTGTTCGCTAAGCTTCTAATAAAGGAGTTATGGCTTTTGAAAATTGATTGGGACGAATTGCCGCCTGATCATATTGTACGCCAATGGCAACAGTTCCAAGGTGAACTACCGCTACTATCTAACATTAGCATTCCCAGACATATTGGTGTCATTGAAAACTGTTCATTAACTATAGTCGGCTTTTCAGATGCTAGTGAAAGAGCTTATGGTGGAGTGGTTTATGCCTACGTCACTTTTCCTAATGATGACCGAGGTGTCATTAATTTAATTTGCGCTAAATCTAAGATAGCGCCCGTGAAGGTTGTCAGCCTAGCAAGACTGGAATTATGCGCAGCATTGCTATTGTCACAACTTATAAAAAGGGTGGTTGATACCTACTCAACCAGATACCCAATCGACTCTGTGTTGGCCTTCTCCGATTCAACAGTGACACTTTGTTGGATTCATTCGTCGCCTCATCGATGGCAAACTTTTGTGGCCAATCGAATTACCAAGATCCAAGATAACTTATCAAGCGATCATTTTTATCATATTAAGGGAACAGAAAATCCAAGCGACTGCCTGTCTAGAGGCTTAACTCCAGCTCAACTGGTGATCCATCCTCTATGGCTATCAGGCCCTCCATGGATGAAACTCCCGAAAAACGAATGGCCGATTCAGGCGTTTATACCAGACGAAGTCAACGTTCCTGAAGAAAAAACGGTTTCTTTAGTGACTTGTGACAATTCGAACGACAACTTAATTTATGATTTGTCTAAACGGTTCTCGTCATGGGTTAAATATGTACGCACAGTTGCCTATATCTTAAAATTTATAAAACGATTACCTAAAGGCCCTATTAGTGCTGATGACTTAACAGCAGCCGAATTAGAAATCGTACGAGCTCTACAAAGAGTTTATTTCAGTCAACATATTTTAGATATGACCCTGAAAAAAGGGTTTACAAAAGCTTTAGCAAGCCTGAAGCCATTTATTCAAGATGGAATCCTTCGCGTCGGAGGACGTCTCAGTAATTCTGATGAAGATTACGATTATAAACATCCTTTGTTATTGCCACGTCGTGATCACATCATTAACCTACTGGTCGATTATTATCATCGACACCATTTACATGCAGGACCTGAAACTCTTATATCTATTATACGACATCGATTCTGGATCATAGCAGCTCGATGTATTATTCGTCATCGCATTCATTTATGCAATTACTGCTTCCGGACCAAGCCAAAGGCTAACTCCCCAATGATGGCAGATTTACCAGCGTGCAGGGTAAATCAAGTTGAGAAAGCCTTTATACATACTGGCTGTGATTACGCTGGTCCGTTGTATTGTACACCTGTTCGACGAAGAGGCGTGAAGAGTCAAAGGGTTTATTTGTGCTTATTCACATGTCTCACAACGCGAGCAATTCATTTAGAACTTGCAACTGACTTAAGTACAGCAAGCTTTATGTCAGCATTTAAGCGGTTTTTATCCAGACGTGGTCCTGTAAAATATATGTACAGCGATAACGGAACCAACTTCCAGGGAGCCAATACATATTTGCAAGAACTTCATAATTTCCTTGCGAATGATTATCGAGACGCTTGGGAAACTGAACTATCAGCCAATAAAATAATTTGGCGATTTATTCCCCCCAGTGCTCCACATTTTGGAGGATGTTGGGAAAGTAACGTTAAATGCGTCAAATCACATTTGTTTCGTACGATAGGTAAACAAATCTTGTCATTTCAGGAATTAATGACAGTTCTATGTGAAATTGAGGCTTTATTAAATTCTAGACCGCTATCCGTGTTAAGCTCTGATCCAGCTGAACCTTCCGCATTGACGCCAGCTCATTTTCTTAATGTTACTCCATTGAAATATCTTCCAGCTGCGTCTGTTGCGGAGGTAACATCTGATCATCTTTTGCAAAGATATCAATTATTAGATCGCTTAACGCAATCATTTTGGAAGAGGTGGCGCGATGAGTATTTGCACACGTTGCAAACCAGACAAAAATGGAATACTCCTTCTCAGCCTATTAAGGAAGGAACTGTTGTAGTCATCCTTCAAGATAATGTTATGCCTCTACATTGGCCGTTAGGTCTTATAACTCAACTCTTTCCAGGCAAGGACGGTATTGCCAGAGTTGCTTTGGTTAAAACAAAATCAGGCACACTTAAAAGACCTTTGGTCAAATTATGTCCTTTGCCTTCTCAATAATATAATTTCGTATTTCTATTAGTATTTAGTTATCTCTCTCAAGTTATGGAGGCTTCATATGTTTATGTCAATTTAGTTTTCTCTGAGCAATAAGGATGCTATTATGTAGTAAATGATTTATTTTAAATAACTTTTTGAAAGCTATTCCTTTCAAGGCCGGGGGAATGTTTGCGCCACGTATTAAATACTTAACCTATGAATTCTGACCTCCTTGTCGGGTTTTCAATATAGACGGCAAGGCGATAATAAAAAGAGAAAAAAATGTCACATGTCACATCAATACATGTAAAATAAAACTCGATTCGATATATTGTGTGTTGAAGAAAATGAAACCAAAGGGATCCCTCTAATTAAGTATACATACAACAAAATAAAGTGCCGCCGAATCAGTGGAGACTGGAGACTCTATAAGGAGGAAAACGCAGAACCAGTGCATGTAAGTTTTTCCGCATCCCCACTTGGAGAATCATTTTTAATTGCCTTTCGTCTGACGACAGCCATTTTTATTAATTACTCGTCCGTCGCCATGTTTGGACTAGTGCTGTCATACTTGCACAAGTTTTTTGTCTCCATAAATTTTATTGGCACGCCAATTTCGTAAGGTTAATGTTGCCACTTGAAAATAATTTTGGGCATGATCGGTCATTAATTGCCAGCACGTAGCGAAACGTTTTTCGGGTTTTCAAGTAGTTGATGTTTTACTCTTCAAGACATTTTTTTTGTCGAACAGTATTAACTTACATTGTAACGGTCATGCTTATGAGCTTGAGTTACGATTATTAATGTCGAATAATACTAAATTCAATGCTGAAATAGTTTTACTTTAAGGTAAATACCAAGTGAATAAAATGTAACAGAAACATTTATTTATTTATATTTTTAATGGGCAAGGCCAAATGGCATTCCTCATCAGTCAGAGTACCTCATCAACTATGAGTCGTCTACGACTAAGAAGCAAGCAAAAACCCTTATCGAAAGCCAACAAATTTATTATTTAGTTACTCAGCGCTAGTTATACGTAAAATAAACATATTAGGTACTTTTATAAAACATAACACATAAAACAGACCGAAGTGATCCCATAATTATGAATCATACAATAAATAATTTCCCAAATCTCTCACTCGAAAAAAATTACAAATATCAAATTACTGACCATTTATTTCTCAGAAAAAACATCCTATTGTCAAAATACCTCTGCTGAGTCATTCTTTTTAGTTCATTCACTCATATTCATTCACTGCCGAGCGCGAATCATTCATTCTGACGTGTAGCTGATAATTATTTTGCCATTCCAATGTCAATACCCACTGATAACTAGAATGGATATTTTATGAAGTTCGCACTTAGGTTCTGTTTGGACTTTTAGGGTTCCGTGTTTTTATTAGTTTTATTCTGCTATGCTACTAAGTTATTATATACTGTAATAATATGAGCACGTAAAGCTCTGCCATGATAACTTAATGTCGTTGTTGGTATACTTGGTCAACCAGATCTTGACAGTAGAAAAAGGCGGCAAATTTGAAAAATGTAGGCGCGAAGGGATATCGTCCCATAGAAAATTTGAATTTCGCGCCTTTTTTTACTGATAAGATTTGGTATAAGCTATAGTATTTTCTTTCCATTAATCTGCAGTAAGCTTACTAAGGCATGAGTTGTGGCTAAATCTATGAAAATAAAGTTCGATGTTCTAAAGAAGAT
Source organism: Cydia amplana (assembly GCF_948474715.1). Classification (NCBI taxonomy): domain Eukaryota; kingdom Metazoa; phylum Arthropoda; class Insecta; order Lepidoptera; family Tortricidae; genus Cydia; species Cydia amplana. The sequence continues at coordinate 7,115,798 of NC_086088.1, forward strand.
CACAAAAATAAATGCTCTATTGGAATCGAGGCAAAGGCAGAGGGAAGTATGATTGATTGTCTAATTGTGGTATTATACCATTTATACCTATTGGAATTGGGTAGGTACTTTATTACTAGTCAAATCAGCTTCTTTTTAAGAAGTGTCAAAACGATTTACCAATATGGAATCTATATGAAAACGAGTATAGAGACGTCGCGGTCAACCCGTCTTTTTTTATATTTCTATGGGATTGATTAAATAGAAATTGTGTTTAAAGATAACAGCTACCTATGTTTTTCTAATAATTATCTGGTGCTTTATTTCATGTACGGTGTGAAATAATTTATTTTAAGTAGAGGAAAGTACCCAATAAAGTAGATATAAAAACCCCTTTCAATGTTGAAACGAGCATTAAAAACAATTCGCACCTAATTTGAATTTACCTGCGGAACCTCCTTCACCATGGTGAGTGATAAAATATTGAACGGGAGATGATAAACGGTCTGCACAGCCTTCACAATTCATTTCGAAAACTAATATTTCGCACTACTCTTCTGAGAAGATAGCATTAGGCCGTGTTTTGACGACGGCTACCCACAACGCTATTTACTTTTGAATTATTACTGGCAGTTACAAACGTTACAATTTATTTTGGAATATGTTAATTCAGAAATAGCAACTTTTTTTAAGGCGTGATATGAATAGAAATGAAAATAATATTATAGGTACCTACATTCACAGTGAAAAAAGTAGATTAATTTATTTTACTCGTATTGTGATTGTTCTGTACGCTATTTGGAATTTATATTACATTTTAGTTGCAATATTTTAAACAATTTTCATCGTTGTTATTTTTTGATGAACAACAAAAAAATATATTTTATTTTAATTATCTAACTAAAATTATCGATGTCACATTTGTCACAATTAATAAATAAATCTGACAGATAAAAACTGAATGAAAAAGATCCGGTCTTTCAAAAATGGAACAATATTTAAAGGCGTGAATGTCGGTAAACAAAACAACTGAGGGTTCTACCACCAACATCGAGAAATCGAATAACGTCATCTGCCTCTCTCGCTCGATTATGCAAGAGCGATAGAGAGGCAGGTAACGATTTTCGATTTTTTGATGTTGGTGGTTGGCCCGGCCAATCAGTGCGCCGTTCGAAAACTGGTCGTTTTCGGCATCCGAATTTCGCGAAGTTTCTCCTCATTGTGCCGTGACGCGTCTCATCCATTTTATTGCCGACGAGCGGCTTTGTTTGCAAATGTCTTATTAAATGATTGCTAATAAATACTCGGTGACTGGTATTGTGACTGTGAACCTTTTAAATAATGATCGCTGTAGGATTAATCGAAAAGGCCGAGGATGTAAACGGTTTTTATTATTTTACACTTTGACACATTCAGATTACTTGACTAGCCATCTGTAAATAGTAGCAAAATACGTATTTCCATAGCTTTCCTAATGTTTTGGGTGGATGGCAGTATGATCCAGTAACAACGATTGTTGAACAAACAAACTGTTATCTTAAACTTTCGCAGGGGGGATTTTATATTACATATTACTTAATAAAATTGTCTACATATATGACTCTATCAAGTTTAGTCTTACTTAGTTGTTTTATATGTTAAATAAGGATTCAAGTAGGTAGATTTTTTTAAGAGTTCTCATGATCCTTTGTGTTTTAATGACGTTTTCATCCCCGGGCCCGCATCTCGATCCACCTTTTTTCCCCGTATGCAAAGGAGCGCATTTGCATCCTCCGAAACCACACTCTACCTAATTTGGATGCGTCGGCTATCTCCGAAATCGTTAAAATACACTCACGGTAGCGAGAACGGTACACAACACAAAACAATAAATAAATAACGAAAACAATAAATATAATTAAAAACGACAAAAAGCGTTCGTCCGCAACGCGGGTACAAACGGTTGCGCGTTCGCGGACGACTCTATATTAACGATACAAATATCGCAGTTAAATCACATTAAAATATGCTCCTTAACGCGACGATTTAAGATTCCAATTTGTTTGTTGGCGGACCACATCCGTCCAACATTTTGTCACCGGCACGTCACGATTTGGAAGCCTCCTCATTAGAGATTTTTGTTTTAAATACTGGCCGCACGGTCGAGAATCGCGCGTTCGTTATTCGAATTCAAAAATGGAATTTAAACGAGATGACATTTCTTTATTGGACGGACGCGAATCCGGCGGCTCCCGTAACTCTCGTTCATTATGCTAAAGGAATAGAGATGAGAATCGCGTGTACGGGGAAATCAAATTTGACAGATTCCCGGATTTCATTCGTTCTATGAGGACAGATTAAAACTAGGGGTGTTGGACTTTTCTCTATTCGAACCAGTCTAAAACAGCTCTTTAATTATGGACAGATTGTACGTATCTCAAAGTCACAATTAAATTGGTTTGGCTGAGCTTTGACTCGTTATGAAATAAGAACATAAGGCTAGGTCCTAATAGGGCGGCAGCGGTATTCGGACTTGTCGCGTTGTCCAAAATTTATTGCACAAATTAGTAAGATCCACGTGAAGGGGTTATCTGAAGGCTCGATCGCACTATTTGGGAGGTAATGGTCGAATTTCGTGGAAAGCTGGATCATATTTTTTTTTCACAGCTGGTAGAATTTTCGGAAGCGAGAATCTAACAAGTTAATTGGGTAGGGACATTCTTGAGCACATCTGTAGGTGCTTTTGGGTCATTACGATCGATTAATTAGGATGTGTATTCGGAGATGTAGCGATAAGCGTCATATCTCGGATTTCATTGAGTGATTTAAATTTAAATATTCTAGTTGGATCATAGAGTGATCTCGCTAACGCTTCAGGGATTTTAAAACAGATGCCGTACCATGAGTCACTGACCGTGTCAAAACTGACATATACGCGATCGAGAATGTAATTTACTTTCTATACATCTCGCTCGCGCTAATATGCGAGTACGAGCGGTTAATTACGTCCTCGATGGCGTTTATGTTAGTGCCAAACTGGTGGTAGCCATACACAGAGCAAAAGAGTTCCGACTTTATTTCTAAACATTTTAATACGAAAATTTTATACAAATCATATATATTTGCAATATTTGCGTGACGAGTTAGGTTGTGGGCTGGAATAGGTACAATGCTTTTTAATACCTGAATATTATGCGTTACGAAATTGTTCTTAGAATTCGATGTTTACTAGCAATCACATTAATTCCGAATGACATTGATTTCATATTGTGTGTTTTGTCGCGTTTAGGGTTTGCAGCACGACGGATCTGAAGTGTATAGGAAGACCGCGGATCTGGATCCAGATCCGGATAATTTCATACATTTCGGATCCGGATTGCAAACCCTAGTCGCGTTTTCAACAATTGTTAGGGCTCCATTCTATAATAACTAGCATAGCATGCGATTTGCGGCATTTGATCGATCGGTTGAATTTTTTGCGTAGACCGGTATACTTAATACCTGGCAATTATCTATAACAGCAAGCAATTATCGGTTAGGTGAGCAAAAAGAGACCCCTAAGCATTATATTACATCTATGTCTAATAAATAATGTTGGTATTTACATTGAAAACAGCTGCCGTGGATTTAAACAGACAGACATCGGATTTCCGAAAACCGGGCGGACAAAAGCGGAGCGCAAGATGGCGCGATTAGCTGAAACGGTTCGACGGCGTTCAGGCGTGCTCGAGCTTTAGACATTTAATTTGTTATTGATATGTAACTACATATATACATCTGCATGCAAATAGCAGTCAATCAGAAAATGAAAACTAGGTAAGAGAAAATCATAACTTTAGATCAATCATATTACAACTTTTGTTATTATTATTCTGCATTCGTTCAAAATTTTCAATGTCTATGCCTTCTATGTAAAATCAGTAAAATTAATTGTTATTAAACTTTGCTTAAATAATATTGAAAATCAAAGAACTTACCTACCTACCTTGCCCATTATTTTAATTCGATACTTTACTTCTATATGCCCATCTCGTCCAGGAAACATAAACTTATCTATAAGACGATATGTTTCGCAGAATCTAAATTAAGTAAATACTAATGGTCCATCATTCGACTTTGTATCTAGTTGATTACTGACCGACGTCACCGTAAAATTGTAAACACTCGTCAGTTTATAATCTCGCTAGTTAAATTATAAACTGACAGTAGGGAGATTATAAACTAACCTAACCTACGTTAGATTGTAAACTAATGGGTTCACAATCTTACGGTGGTGTCGGTATATGTTCCATGTTCCTCGTCTGCTCGTATTCCTCCTGTATCATGAAAAAAATGAAGACCTGTGTCCAGCAGTAGGGAGGGGCGTATATAGACATGATCATTACAGAGTACCTACTGTAGACCCAGTGACAATGTACACACACATGACACACACCGTACACACACAAGCTTCCTTCTTCATTTAAATATCCCGTAATTAAGCTACACCATTTAAATACTCTCGCACATCCCTAAAAAAGCGAAGCTATCTAAAAAGCAAACCAATAGCGTAGTGTAAGGACTTGGTACAGTATTCTATCTTCTGAAGTTGAGAAATTCGCTCAGTCGCTCGCAAGATGAAGGCAACGCGTCCAATTCCAATAGTATCAGCCATATTCGAATAAGATACGTCAAATATTACATATCGAAACGATATGGATCGGATATGTCAGTGTCAAAAGTGACGTTACTTCAAACAAAAACGTCAATTTTGACGTATCTTAAAGTTCGAATATGGCTGTATGTCTGTCGGCCGCGTAGCCAACGACGTGCCAATCGCTTACGCTCCGTATTTCCGTACACTCTAAAAAATGAAGACCAACTAAGAGCAGTTTTCTCTTAGTTGACGTTAAGTTAATTATAACAATAACGATCTTATATAAATCAAAGAAACCTGATTACTTAAAACAATAAGTGTATCTGTGATTGAACTAATAAAGTAGGTATGTTATTAATCCTAACAATTGTATACTTTGCATCTATCATTAACTTGTTGGCATAATTATGTAACGTAGGTTGATTCAATCCTTAACAAATTAATTAAAACAGATAAATATGGTAATAGTTATGAACATTTTAATAGTTTATGTGATTATTTTCTCTTTGTTGATTTACATAAGACTTGGTATTTTAATCAACTAAACATATAATATTTAGAACAACGAAGATAAAACATTCAATCCCATTATGATCAAGTTATTGTATTAATTACGAAACTAATATTCCATTCTATTAAGAATTATTTGTTAAATCGATTTTCTTCATAATTAAATTAAATAATCAGTTAATCCGTTCAATCAAGAGATAAGTAGGGGGGCGCCGGTGCACCCGCGGTCCTCCCCGCCCGCGCCCCTGCGGCGCCTGTGACCGTGCGAGTGGGGAGTCAGTCTCAGCCTCGACGTTCAACATTCAACTACTTAGTCATTCAAGTACGCGTCAACGAAATAAACTTTACTTGTGCCTTTATTTCACGGCAAGCCTGGAACAGTGAACGTGTTACCTTTGCTTTGTGTACCTAATGGATAATAGTGTATGTGCAACATGGAGCAAGTGCTAATCGCGGCGACGGGAATAAAAGGCGCGGGGACGGGCCGGGATGGTTATGTGGGAATCCCTGTAGTGGACTAATGAGACCCCAGGTCTACCCAGTAAAGCCCCTGTTGGCCGCCTCAAGGCTTTAAGGCGAGGCACGGGAAACGATCGGGACCATGCTTCCGAAACCCCGCCAGCGGCTGTCCGAACTGCGGACTCGACTTCGGAGGAACTGTTTCCCTTTACTTCTCTAAGAGTGCGTCATTTTTTGCGCATTGGCCATCCCAGGGAGCCTCGTGTAGGCGACAGACGTCCCCGAGCCTGCCGCCAACGGGTACCCATAAGGGGGGAAATCGACGGTTGTACGCCAAACGGTCATTATATTTGTAGCCCGTTTTAAATGTTAATTATAATATATATGTAAGGTATGTAAAAGAAAGTTCGATTTTTAAATGTAAAACGTTTAGTTTTCTAAATGTTTAGATGAATAAATAACATCTTATTATATATATATTTTTTGTTTTATTCATTTACCCCCTTTTCATAAAACTTTACTTTGTTAAATTTGAATCTCAATTGTTTAATCAGTTCAACTATGAAGCTTGTTGTTTGTTGTTGTGTTTTATTGTACTAGCAGGGCTTGTTAACGTTACCAATTCACATTATAAAGTAACGTTACTTAACGTTAAAATCATAAAAATACCTTATTACCGGTAGTAAATGGTAACGATACTTGATAACTTAACATTATTATAACGTTAGCTCGTTAACGTTAATTTTACCGGTAATTTTACTTTTTATTGCAGGGCTTGTTAACGTTACCCAATTCACATTATAAACTAACGTTACCAAACTAACGTTAACACTATCATTCTTTAAGCTGATATTTGCTTGTAATTTCATACACAATTTTAAGGCCAGTAGACCTTATTGACCATAAATACGGCAGGGTTTCTGTCAAATTGAAATAGAATCAGTCAAAATACATTAAAGATAATTATGTACGTTAGTAAAACTCAACTTTAATTCTAGTAGTTAGAGTTCATAGTCTTTTGTCATTATTCTTTATGTTTATCAAATGAAAGAGGTGGTATTCTACTTGTTTAAGATCTTTGTCCAATATGCATTGCGTCTCACTCTCTCATTAAGCAAAATGTGAGACGCAAATACACAATGGACCGAGATTGGACAGATAAAATACCACCCGGCTGTGTCGGAATATATTTGCCAAAATAAGAAGGTTGCAAAACGTCATAAATTAGTTTGTTAAATATGATGGTATAGCTAATTCGTTACTTGGTCGGTTTATATTAGGTACAGGCGTCTTTGATATAATATACGTCAAGATTATATAGGTTGGATAATGTCTTGATTTTTTTTGTGAAATATGGAGGTGTTGCTGAAATGTAATTTAGTCGGATTATATTAAATGAGACACTTATTTATTGATGTTACTGCTTGCTTGTAAAATAGTCTGGTCAGCACAGTTCATAATGTATGAGAGCTCTACATGAATTTTCACACCAGAGATTTTTTGAGATGTGATAACCTATGTTGCAAATACTATATTTAAAAAGAAATCTCCACAAAATATGTCACATTCTTTTAATAAATCCAAACTATCATTAAAATACAAAAAATATATCAAAACATGAATCCGACACTCGAGATTTTAATATCATTTTATTTTACATTTCCAATTCCCGTTTCAATATTAAATCTTTTTCCGTAATAAAATGCGTATATAATTACTGTCATCATCTGTATTTATTTTATTTCTTTAACCCCTTATTCATAAACGCGCTACAAACTTCAATTAGCTAATAATAGTAATAATCGTTTGTCCTTATCTGTCACTTTAACTTATGTATTTGTAAGTAAGGGATAAACATAATTGAACTAAATCAGGCCCGTAAAGTTTATGAATAAAGTGGTTAATCTTTATTGCACAAAAGAAAAACCTTATAGTACAAGAGGCGGACTTAATGCCATAAGGCATTCTCTACTAGTTAACGATGGCTTGTCCTCCGGGCCATTTGATCGATGACCTCCTTTGATTATTTATTTTTAATGGACGCCAAAATCCAGACAGGAACTTCGATTTTGACATTTACCACAGTAATGCAGTCGGTAGCAATGTGGCGCTTCAAAATTGCTGCAGTCGACTGCATTGCTGTAGAAAACGTGAAAAAGGTCATTCAAAGGGTAATAGGGTTATATACACCGCGGGGGTTATTACCCGAAAGATTTAAACCAACGATTTTAGATCCTAATTAGAGTATATAAAGTTATATAACACATAGTCCAAAAACCCTTAATTTAAGAGATATTAATTATTTAAAACAAATCACAAGTTAAAAAAGCTCAATTCTAACACACCCTTATGCGTGACGTTGCCACCAACTAATTTTACACGCTGACGCACTAACTGCATGGTTATTAGCCAAATTCGAACTACTAACGAAATTTTGTTCTGTTCTCAATCACGAGAGTGCAAACTATTTACCTTCACGATAACTGGCTGACAGTTTGACGAAAATGACGAAATTGATGTCAAGATATGCGCAAGATAAAATCTTTAAATTTGATTGACTGTAATAAATAAAATTCGCCATGCCGCATTATCCTCCGGCTCATTTAGCGGATATTCACTTTGTGTACAGATTTGGAAACCCGAAGAACTATGTGCTTCCGGCACGACGGACCCACTTCAGCCTCGTTCCCAGTTCGTAAATTGGCTAGACGAACAATACCCTGAGAGGTGGATTGGCCGTGGAAGCAACGTCCTAACCTGGCCCGCCCGGTCACCCGACTTAACGCCATTGGTTTTTTTTCTATGGGGAACTCTGAAAGATAAGGAAGGAATACTCAACACCAGTGAAGTCTGGAGAAGAATTATTAATAAAAATTCGAACGGCTTCCGAAGAAATAAAGAACACTTTTGTAAACCTAAATAATGAAATCCGTTTAAAATTAAATCTTTGTGCTGAAAACGGTGGTACACACTTCGAAAACCTAATTCATTCTTCTTCTTCAACCTAGCGTTTTCTCGGTCTAGCGCCAGGGTCCGCTTTCCTGCTCAGCCTTCTCCACTTTGCCCGGTCTTCGGCATCCTCAGGTGTGAAAACCTAATTCATTAAATTAATAAAAAAGCGTAATTGTTTAACATAGTTGTTTATTTTACTTTACTCAGTATAAATCAACACATCGAGAATTTAAAATACGTACTGATAAGCATGATCGATATTTTAACAAAAGGTCATTCATTGATTTTAACAAAGTAATCATCCCTTTCCAGCTGTAGTATGAGTTAAAACAATAAGAGACATGATTTCTTTCGGATATAATCATGGTTAATGGCTTTGGTTATCTCACTCAAAGGAAAAGATTTTATCGCAAAGTTTCAACAATAATAACTGCACTGTACCTACTGTTGTAGTAATTAATAAAGTTTTGATACAATTTGTGGTATTTTGAGGTGCCAATCAATTGAAATAATTTCAACGTAAACATGATCCTAGACATAACTTGACACTTCTTGTCATGGAACACATGTCACTGCATTCGCCGTGCATCGTATGATATCGGAGTGATTCGTGAAATGTCATGCTCGCTCTCTGTTTCTCTACTTGAGATTAATTAAACTCGCTCACTCTCTGAATAAAGGTTTGTTCACAAAGAAGCGGTAAATTAATATGATTTAATTTGTACTGAAATAGTAGTTTAATTAAAATATATAATTGGACCCATGTTGATATAACATTATTTACTCGTACTGTCGTCAAAAATACGTGGTTTAAATCTTTCGGGGTATTAAATCCCGCGGTGTATAAGATGAAATGATGCATTAATAAAACTTTAGTTAACTAACAATATTATATTAAATCATTAACAACTTTGACAGCACGATGTCTTCGCAGGTAGGTGCTCTACAAGGAGTTTATATTACAACATTATTTCCAAGAAATAATCTCTCATTATTAAATTATACAACGGGACTTAATCGCGTATCGTTGTATAATTTAATAATGTGTAAAAATCGTGAAAGTTTAAATCAGTGTAATCTCTCATTGTTACGAAAATGTTGGTAGGGTGGCTTTAGGTTACTTTTCGTTCATATCGTCTTGGATATGGGTGAACATGGTGTTAATACACTCAGTATCAATCAACCTGTAAAGATATTGTAGCCTGGCCTTTTCTCGAAAAGTCTACTAGAAAAATTTACGCTCATGTCGTCTCGGATATGAGTATATTTGGTATCAGTGCATTCAGTATAATATCCTGAACACAAATATATGAGATGACAACCCGAAAGTGGTGAGGGTAGTTACTGTGATGCAAAGTTTTGACCATTTTTCTTTTAAACATACCATGTGGGGTACCAAATGAAAGGGCCTTGTGAGTAGATCACAAATATATAACATACTGTAACACTTTTACTACTTAATCCAACAAATTATTTGAAAACGTTCAAAAATTTCACAATGAGTTGATTTCCAACTGCTCTAAATTGACTAAGATAACTTGATCCCAAGTTTCCTTGCAATTATACGTAATCGAGGGCCAGGCTCATACTAGTTCTCATGTCGCGATGCGCTATCGCTAACAAAAACTAAGCGTTACGAATTGCTGACATTTGCTTCTTTTAGTTTCTCTACTCAAGCATCGGATGACAGGATCGTTGAAAAGGGACAAACATATCCTTTGGCGTTACGTTACTCTTCTCGTGAATTGTCAAATTTTAAAATTCGAAATTAGCTTTGGAATTTGTCCGGGTGGCTATTCGAAGTATAACTTGGTGGACGGTACTTACTAACCAAATAAGCTTGAGATCCAGTATCATAGATAGTTGTAAGACTTCAAGGGTCTATTTATATCTGACTGTGCATCCTGTATTCTAAACGTTTTGTGAATAGATATAAAAATTGACACCTATCATTTTTCACATAAACACAGACACTTTATGCATTGAATTATTAAACCTTAACGCAATGCCATAAGTCATAAGGTATATTTTCCTAATATACCTTGATGCTAATTCGAACTTTGTTATAAAAGATGTCATTTTATATCATTCGCGCGTGCATTTCACTCGTACTAGATTGGTGCGAGCGAGACGGTTGGGCGAATGATAACAAAATGATATCTTTTTGACATCTTAAACAAAGTTTGACTTGGCCTCTGTGGAAGCCTGGAAATACAGCATACTTCATTGACTTTTTATGCTGGAAATTGATTTAATTATTGCGAGAAAAATAAGTATGTAGTCTTCAATAACTTGTACAGTTATGTACTGCCAAAAAACTAGAAGTGTCCATTAATTGTGTAGAACATTATTTGCTGTTTGTTTCCAAAATCATGCTGCTATTCTGCGAATATAGCAGTTCCTCGGGCAGATAAATTAAACATGATCGAAACAAATACTATTAAATTAACCACAATAGTAAACTTTTCTCTCAGTGTGGGATATTCTCGGTCATGGAAAACTTACAAAATTATTGTTTTTTTCATTAAATAGGTAGTATAAAATATAAAATAAAAAAAATGTTATTTCTCAAAAACGGGAACAGATATCAAGTTGTTAATTCGCAGACGGGTATTCAATATGATATATAATTCACCCGTGTAGAAACATTTTACTGTGCAATTAATGTAACTTTAACTTTATATTGACTCCACTATTAGTAATTCGGTATTGTTAGATTACAAAGTAATCTGGGAATCGGTAATCAGATTACAAAGTAATTTCGAGTAATCGTGGAACCAGGAATCAATTACGAAATGCCCATCTCCATTTAATATGTCTTTGTCTCACGGAAGTTTTGTTATTAAAATTGCCCATCTCTGCTTGAGAGTGAATGAACATTCGCTCGATTGTCAACGATGATGGCACCTATCAGTTAATCAAACGGTAAATAAGCAGCTGTTAACGTTACCTACTAACGTTAACAATGGTGTATCGATACCTTTGACTTAACGTTAGCTCAAATTGACAGCTGCTAACGTTACCATTTTGTTACCGGTAAAGAGTAGTATAACTAACGGTACCTGGTCTAACGTTAGTTACAACTTAACGTTAAATCTGTCACCTTGTGGTAACGATACCAACTTTTTAACGGTATTTAAAGCCCTGTGTACTAGTACAATTGATGAAGAATGGTATATTGTACTAGACAAGCTTCATAGTTGAACTGATTAAACAATTGAGATTCAAATTTAACAATTTCTTAGTTCTGGCTAATAAGATGCATAAGTCGATGCAATCATGTTCTTAGTTGAACTTATTAGGGTCAAATAGTTGATACAGTAATTCTTCATGTTAACATTGATTTACATCTTAGTTGAAATGATTAAACAATTGAGATTCAAATTTAACAATATCTTAGTTCAGGCTAATAAGGTGCATTAGTCGATGTAATCATGTTCTTAGTTGAACTTATTTGGGTCAAATAGTTAATACAGTAATTCTTCATGTTAATATTGACCTACATCTTAGTTAAACTGACTTGTTTGTATTAGTTGGTACAGTAACTTATCATGATAATAATTATCAAGCCCTTAGTTGATCTTGCTAGGATCAATTAGTTAGCATAATTATTTTTCGTGTAAATATTGAACAAGATCTTAATTGGTTCAGTTACATAGATATAGTAATAGCAATCAGAATTACCTTATTTGATGTGTCTAAGTTCTTGTTAGGCTCGTATGGAATCAAGATGCTTGATTACGACTATCAAGATATTGATAGGGCCAACCAAATTTTTTTTAGAGTGTAGCGATCGAAACGCAACGACACGAAGCGTTTCGTTTGTCGAAGCGATAGCGATTGTCAGTTTGGTCTTTGTCTAGGCCGGCTGGAGGAGAGAAACTGGTAATCAGGAAGCAAAAGAGGAGTGTTATTACGAAGCTCAATGGTGGGCGCATACCTACACTTAATCTAGGATAGCGGGAAAGCAGCAGCCTTTATTACAGTTCAGCTACCGGCTGAATATCTTCTTCTTAGTCGTATACTCTTGTCAGAGTAGTCGTGGTCATTGGTTAACAATCTACTATATTTATCGCTTTTTGCGCGCACTGATTTAAGGCTGACACGGTGAGAACTTTGAGTTGGTCGGTCCATTGCATTGAGGTTTTCAATCGGGATCTTGCCTGCAATAATAAGTTACATAATGAAGGCCGCAAAAATATCTGACACGATCTTATTTGTAGAGCTTTATGAGCGTGTCACATATTTTTGCGGTCTTCGAAGAGTAACATATTATTGCAGGTGACTGTACCATCCACTCTGCCCTGAAAAACAGGTCTGAAGATGGACTACTCTATTTCACTCTGCCAACCCTATGGCCCCACCGTGGGCGGTTTACATACAAGGCGGACAAATGGCTACCACCAAATATGATCAGCTGATTAACATTCTTCGCTAAGTCGGGTAAATTTATTATGTACATATAGTCCAATGGTTCCACTAATTGATTTCAGAGCCTAGTATGGCGTAAGGCATCCGTTTGTGCTTTTCTTTTAAACATATATATTTGCTTAATGATAGAAAGAGAGACTTTAATCAGCTTTAATTGCAGCTGGTAACGTGCTTAGTGTAACAATTAGGTAAACAAATGGCAGCCATATTCGAACTTCAAGATACGTCAAATATTAGATATATCTATTAGACATCACCAAGATATGTCAGTGTCAAAAGTGACGTTTCTTCAAACAAAAACGTCACTTTTGACACTTGTTTGACACTGACATATCTTGCTGATGTCTAATAGATATCTAATAGATAGTTAAAATAGTTAAAATTCCGAATCGGGCACTGGGTAGTTGAATTACTAGAAGTATACGTTTTTTAACTAATGTAGGTATTTAAAATAAAATATGTATAAAGTAATGATCTTGACGGAAGGTAGAGTCAAGCAAGAAGATGGTGATACAATTCCTCGCCAGTCTGCCTGTGACCACGAACGTAAGTAACATCACGTTCGAAACGTCATAAATAAACATAAGTTTTACGCGATTAAGTCCCGGTGTTAGTTATAAAAGTATGAGTTAAAGTCGTGTTAGTTTAAACCAATATGTGTCTTTTATACTTATAAAAGACGATTAGACAGAAGAAAGTTTTAAAATGGTAGACGTAAAGTTCAAACGAGTACCAAATGAATCAAACATGATATCAGTTAATTATCCAAACTCAAACTTCTCCCATACAAATGATTCACGCAAGTCCGTCGCTGTATAAATATATACAGCAATTTAACGCAAAATGTTCAAAAAAGCATATCAGGGGCCCAGTCGTACGGCCCGTTCTCGACACTCCTTAATTGATACAATTCTACGAAAGTAATTTCACAAATTACTTTTAGCTACCGGACTTTAAGATCAACACGGACGGTGTTGGAACCTTGTCGCTGTAGACGCGTGGGCGAGTTTGTTCTGGTGAGGCGCGAGGTCGGCGAGAGTGTGGAGCGATAAGGTTGCATGGGTACCGGTTGTGACAAAACAGTAAGGATGTTGTTGTGTTGGTAGAGGGTGGCGAGTTGGTTGTGATTTTAGAGTAAATGAGAAGTGTCTGAAAAGTTTGGGGTTTTGTCAGATTTATAACGAGATTCTTCTATGGGACTTAAAATCGTTTCAGCGTAATCCTTTCTTTCATTACTTTAATTAAAACCAAACCATATCGAAAAGTTATTTTTCTTTAGAAACAAAAAACGAATTTGGACGAGAAAATAAATGTTTTTCAAATCTACCGTGGAGTAGATCTGGGCTACAAAGGAACACTGAAAAATAGTCCCTACTGATCTTAAAACTCTCCGAAGGTATGAAGGGAAGAGGGTAAGGTAAAACGGGGTGAATAGACACATTTTCACCAAGAATTCAAATGATAAATCGCCCTACGCGACAACATTTCCATCTTCACCACTCACACTCAGCTGGTTGGCAGTCCTCAACTGTGCGTTTCTTCAGGAACTTCCTGCCTCGCACAGCTAAACTGCGGAATGAACTTAGAGGTATTTTCGGACCAATACAACCTTCAATAAGAGCGTACTCCCATCTTACAGGACGGCAGCGCACTTACAACCCCTCTGGTGTTGCGGGTGTCCATGGGCGACGGTAATCGCTTACCATCACGTGATTCGGCTCGTTTGCCTCCTATATTGGCCTCCCATAGAAATAAATATTCCATGTTTAGGCATTTTGTCAAATTCCTTAATTCAAATCGTACCTACTTGCGACTTCGACCCGCCGTATCGGCCAAGGAATCGCTTAAAACTGTGCACCCAAATTAAAATTCGTGAATTCAGCCTTACCCGGGCAACCGCCGCATAAATTTATTTATAATTAAACGTAATTTGTTTAACGACGGCGTTTGAAGCTAATTAAATAAAGTTAATTAAGTTCAGCCGCGATTGAGTTAAGTAATAACAAACATGGCTGATCGGAGTAATTTTGTGTGATAAAGGTGTTTCAGACAATCGTAGGTACTGTATATGTAACTTTACGTTTTTGTCAAATATTATAAAATAAATGTGTTATTACTGTTTGGATTGCTGTTGACGATCCAAATAAAATAAAAATATTTACATCAAAGATATCCACAACTGAGCCTTCTACAAATGCAAATCAGCAACATGATTCGACTCTCCAAACAAACCAATGACGATATCCGCATCAGACTTCGTTAAAAAAACCGGCCAAGTGCGAGTCGGACTCGCGTTTCAAGGGTTCCGTACATTCGATATTAAACTTTCGTGAGACATATTTTAAAGTGTTAAGACGACAACGTGCAACGGTTTTACTTACTTGAATTTTTTTTTGTGCGAGCACTCGAGCCTGAGGAAGGACCCCCGAAGAGCCCGAAACATGTCGCCAATAGCGACTAAAAATTCAAGTGAGTGAAACCGTTGTCGTCTAAACAGTTCCGTACATTACACAAATTTTAACAATATCAAAAACTAAGTAATTAAGTCCGACTCACGCTTGACTGTACATTTCTAATAGGTTTTTCTATAGGCTAGGCTCATATAAAATAGGCTGTGACAGACGGACAGATAGACAAACAGACGCACGAGTGATCCTATAAGGGTTCCGTTTTTTTCTGTTTGAGGTGCGGAACCCTAAGAAAACCATTCCCTATAGAAAACTTTAATCACCTTTGAAAGTGTTGTTAAAAAACCTGTGTTACCATAGGCCAGCCATACTGGCCTGCGCGGCGGGGTGCGCCTGCGCACCACGGAAAACTGATCTTGAAACCTTTAAGGGCATTTTACCACCGCGAAGACGGGTTTTTGCCAACAGTGTCATTACGAGCACAAACTACGAGTATTATTTGCCTGATAAGGTAAGTGTCCAAAGCGGCGGAGAGAATCATTCTCGATCAATTTTACGACACTGTTACGATCTTACGATTGACCTTATAAAGCCCCGATTGAAACAATTGTCAATTTAAGTTATGTACGCGATAGAAGGCGATTGACAGTAAAATGTCCACCGGTAAGTGGAGACCAGACGAGACAATTTTTCGCCAATCTGATGAAATTGTCCGATCGAATCAGGCCGTGCGGACGGACGCAAACGCCACTTTGATTACCCGATCAATTCAGCAGGTGCGGACACAAAAATACCAATTTTCGAAGTTAGTAGGTATTTATGGAATGCAAATTGGTGATTAAATTGTGTACGTGTGGACGCTAGATGAGATTGGCGCCAATTATTTTCCTGATCAAATCGGTCGATTTGCCCAGCTCGTCTGGATACGGCTGTATTGAATAAATCTAACCTAACAAGTGAAATCCGCTTTTTTATAAAACGTCAGCACGTTTTTAGGGTTCCGTAGCCAAATGGCAAAAAACGGAACCCTTATAGATTCGTCATGTCTGTCTGTCTGTCCGTCTGTCCGTCTGTCCGTCTGTCCGTCTGTCCGTCTGTCCGTCCGTATGTCACAGCCACTTTTCTCCGAAACTATAAGAACTATACTGTTGAAACTTGGTAAGTAGATGTATTCTGTGAACCGCATTAAGATTTTCACACAAAAATAGAAAAAAAACAATAAATATTTGGGGTTCCCCATACTTCGAACTGAAACTCAAATTTTTTTTTTCATCAAACCCATACGTGTGGGGTATCTATGGATAGGTCTTCAAAAATGATATTGAGGTTTCTAATATCATTTTTTTCTAAACTGAATAGTTTGCGCGAGAGACACTTCCAAAGTGGTAAAATGTGTGTCCCCCCCCCTGTAACTTCTAAAATAAGAGAATGATAAAACTAAAAAAAATATATGATGTACATTACCATGTAAACTTCCACCGAAAATTGGTTTGAACGAGATCTAGTAAGTAGTTTTTTTTTTATACGTCATAAATCGCCTAAATACGGAACCCTTCATGGGCGAGTCCGACTCGCACTTGGCCGCTTTTTCTTAATGAAATCTGCTGATGCAGCAAGTCTGAAGCGATGTTGAAAGCACAGACTGTGCAAATGTTATCTTAGTGCCACTTGCACCATCTCACTAACCCGGGGTTAACCGGTTAAACCGTTGACCCATTGTCAAATTGTACTGGTAACCATGGTAACTCCAGGTTTAACCGGTTCACCTCGGGTTAGTGGAATGGTGCAAGCATAGAATTAATATGACTAGAACAACTGTCAATCTTCAAAAGTGCGACCAAAAATGAAATGCAAGTGTGTGCGTAAATTGTCTATGTGAGATCGAAAATAGTGATGTCATGTTACAACATATTAATAATCTGTCGATGTTTGATTGCTGTATCGACTACTTTTTCAAATGTGTTATTTTAAACGTTAAAATTCTACGACATTATGACGTATAAATAACACTTGCACTGCCTGTACTATCAAAATCGTTGCAGACTTATCTTAATGTAACTCTTACTGTGTTGGAAAGTGAAGTTTAAATTTACCGCTAAACATGAGCACCTTCAAAAAGGTATAACAATCGTTATTATTTGAAGTCGGTTATAAAAGCTAATATCTTAATGATGTCTTGTGAAGAAATAATTACATAGCTATTAATATACCGACAAGTTATCGATACTGTCATATGAACATTTTGTCAAGCCCTAGCGTAAAGTAACAGGTTATGTTTTTACACAAAATATTTTAAATTATAGGCTAATATGATAAAATATTAGCACACAAAGGAAGAAAAACTTATAATGAACTTTATAAACCGGCTTCTTACACTTTTTACGCTGTTAATTTGACAAAATATCGTTATGAAAATTTCGCTAGGAATATCATAAATCCTCTGAAATTAGTGTTTGCTTGGATTAATTGGCACTGTAACACTGAAATCCGGCACACTACAAGACACAATCTTCACTGAATTACTTTATTTAATACTTTTCGTCCTAATCCGTGTATATTTTTCAATTTGAAAATTACTGTGATACGCTCTTGGCCGTCCGCGGCCGTCGTCAAAGTCAAAAGTGGTCACGTTTTCTCATTGGTAGTCTGACTCTTTCGCACTCATGGTATGTTCATATACGTGATGGCTTCCCTTTCGCACACTTCAGCTGTCTGTCAAGCGCGAGCGCGAAAATGACAAGTCTGTGGGTGCAAGTGGGCCTTAAACGTCAAACTTCTATGAAATTATGGCGTTTAAATTGTTCTTGCACAGTCTGTGCTGTCCAAATCGTTGCAGAGTTATCTTAGTCTACTTTTAATGATTTCCTGCCAATGTTTCAAAAATAAAGAAAACTGAGTACAAAAACATAACTGACTAGACGCGTTAAGCGGCCTTCGTGCGCCGTGACAAAATGTGGGCGTGGCAAAAATTAATAACTCATTAACATAGTCCAGAGTCCTCATACAAGTTACATGGTCTCATACAAGGCATGCCTCATGAGGCATGCGTAATTGTGTAGTATAAATTGTAGATAAGGATCGTTATTCGCTAAATATTGCAAGGGCAAAAAGCTGACGGGTCTGGTATTGAACCTGTAATTACTAGCAACTATTACCAACAAATGCCTTAAGTTAGGTAATATAGAAGAATATTGAACTTAAATTTATACAAGCTTAGTTAAGGGGTTCCTTAACGAAAATTAGTCAAACTTTTATGGGTAAGGGGTTGTGCACAAATCACGCGAGGTGTTTTCGGCTACTTTTTGACAACCCCCTTCCCCTTGGTGACGTTTTTAGGGTTCCGTAGCCAAATGGCAAAAAACGGAACCCTTATAGATACGTCATGTCTGTCTGTCTGTCCGTCCGTCCGTATGTCACAGCCACTTTTCTCCGAAACTATAAGACCTATTCTCTTGGAACTTGGTAAGTAGATGTATTCTGTGAACCGCATTACGATTTTCATACAAAAATAGAAAAAAAAATTTTTTTTTGGGGGTTCCCCATACCTACAACTGAACCTCAAAAATTTTTTTTTCATGAAACCCTCACGTGTGGGGTATCTATGGATAGGTCTTCAAAAATGATATTGAGGTTTCTAATATCATTTTTTTCTAAACTGAATACTTTGCGCGAGAGACACTTCCAAAGTGGTAAAATGTGTGTGTAAAACTAAAAAAAATATATGATGTACATTACCAGACCATGCAAACTTCCACCGAAAATTGGTTTGAACGAGATCTAGTAAGCAGTGTTTTTTTAATACGTCATAAATCCCCTAAATACGGAACCCTTCATGGGCGAGTCCGACTCGCACTTGGCCGCTTTTTTTGCTATCGTGAACGATTCAAAATCCATAACTATGTAATTAGATAAGTTATGGTAACATGCATAATTATAGGGTTAATGAACTTTATCGAAATAATTTTCTTTCATAATTGTAGGTATAACAAAATTTAAAGATAAAGTGTGGCTACCACCAGTTTGGCACTGACATAAACGCTATCGAGAACGTAACTTACTTTCTGTGCATTCTCGTACTCGCATATTAGTACGAGCGAGATGTGTATAGAAAGTGAATTACGTAGAGTCGTAGACGTTAGCGTATATGTCAGTTTTGACACTGTCTGTGACTCGTGGTACGGGTAACGAAGAAGAGAGCATACCTATTTCTACATGTGTTGAACACTGTGTAATAATTTATGGTTTTAGACAGTTATAACTGCTATATATGACTAACTTATACTTAGGTAAGCCTAATTAAATTCATTATCAATAAAAAAAAAAAAACATTTATTTCAGACTAAAGGTCCATAGATGGTTAGTGAACGTTAAAATTAAAATCTTATTACTAGTGTTAGTATGAATAAGTACACCCAGCTGTAAAAGAAAGCGGGTTAAATTATCTGATACAATCTTATTTGTAGAATCCTCTATTTTATTGCACTACTTATTTGCACTTCGTTTAAATTGCACGTACAATATGGAATTTACAAAAAGCATTAAACTACACAGTATCTTAAAGTAGTAAATAAGGCTTTTAAATTAATTCCACCTACATCTAGTAGACAAATTAACTTTAAATTGCTAATCATTCGTAGATTCAATGAATACGTAATAGTTAATGGTGTAAGTAACTTACTCGTACTTAGGTTAAGTCAAAGAGTTTAATTTCCGACCCATTTCGTACCTTGTCACAGTGACAATCACTATGAAAGTCGCTAGAGATCTCATATAATTGTCACTGTGACAAGGTACGAAATGGGTCGGAAATTAAAATACTTTGTAAGGTGAGTTCGACTAAGATCGGACACCGGGTAAGATCGTATGATTCAAATTTCTGCCTGTTGCGGGGCTTTTTTTTAATGCTGGCAAGGTGATGCAATGCCCGGGACAAAACAGCGCATTGCATCACCTTGCCAGCATTAAAAAAAAGCCCCGCAACAGGCAGAAATTTGAATCATACGATCTTACCCGGTGTCCGATCTTAGTCGAACTCACCTTACTCACTGTTATTTAGGTCATGTACATATTATTCTTCACAATATTTAATTTTTACAATTACAGAAGGCTTCAGGTTCACAAAACGGGTTCGTATTAAAGTAGGTAACCGAAACTCAAAATGTCAAAGTCACCGCACGCCCACCAATAAATCGACAGCGCGGTTTCAATCATCGAAAAAAACGATTACTGCGCGAATATCGAAAAACAAATAAGCATAACTCATCGAGCACAGATCGGTATCGATTATTGGAGAGTGGATTCGATTAATTCGAGAGAAATAATACAGCGAGAGCGGTTAATTGCTTTGCGCGATGATGACTTACTTCGGTTGAGCACGGTGCACGGTGTATAGATTTTAGTTACGAGTATTAGTAATTTATGCAAAGATTGTTATTATTTATTAACAAACCACTGTGTTAAGAAATTATGGAATGACGATATCAATATGTTAAAAAACCGGCCAAGTGCGAGTCGGACTCGCGTTCTAAGGGTTCCGTACATTAAGTCCGACTCACGCTTGACTGCACATTTCTAATAGGTTTTCCTATCATCTATAGGTAAAGAACTATTTTGTGTATTTTTTTGAGATTCTTACAATGAGCTCTTTCATTTGATATATAACACGATATAGTTTGAAAAACGTTATTTTTTAATTTTCTCATTTACCCCCCAAAAATAGCCTCCATATTTAAAATTCATTTATTTACGTTACACGTCCATCTTTGGGTCACAAACTTACATATGTGTGCCAAATTTCAACTTAATTGGTCCAGTAGTTTCGGAGAAAATAGGCTGTGACAGACGGACGGACAGTCCTATTTAATAGGTCCAGTAGTTTCGGAAAAATAGGCTGTGACAGACGAGTGATCTTATTAGGATTCCTAAAATTAAACATGTATTGAAATATTTCATGTAAGTAAATAGGCAACATAGGGAATGAAAACTTCTGCCATAGTTGAACATCAAAATCTAATCAAAAACCTATTCTGTACCCCTAGTGTAAATCACTCGATAGCGTGACGTGACATACGCGTTTGCGTTAAGTGGCATTTTGTATGGGATTTGAGTTTCCAAAACGTGGCGCTTGGCGCGCTGTTCAAAATCTCATACAAAAATAGACATATCACGATATCGAATGAAATTAGACTAGAGGTTCTGGGGGCCGATTTTGGAATTTTGATCGCTCGATTTCGTCACTCGAAAATCAGTGGAAAACGGCGAAATTCTGATTTTTGAAATACCTACGAGCGATTGAAATTGGGAATCTATTGGTATTGACCACTCGTTTTCAATTCTATTAGTAGAATTTACAGGCCGAGTAGTGGAGATACACCTACTGACCGAAATACACGAAATCGAGTGGTCGAATTTCAAAAATCGGTCCCCTGGTCTGGAAATAGGGATATTTTACAATAATAGTTGAAAAAATTGTTCATTGTGGAAGATGATGATGCATAAAATAACAATTAAAACGAAATAAATATTATAATTAAACGATTTTGCATACAATTTTTTTACATAATTTCAATTCAAATGTTTCTTTAGCCTTTAGTGCATTCAATTAAACTGTATCCTGGAATTTTGTTGGAAGATGAATATTTGGAAGTTCATCAAAAATATTTCATAATTTAACACTAACACGTTCGCTTTGGCTATTGGCTTAAAACATCGGTTAAACACAGAAGTAGAATGGACCGTACCGTAGTAAGCGTGTTATATAATATAATAGGCCTTTACCATCTGTGTCAGATGTTTAAGCAGCATCCCGGTTACGACACTTGTGTTCGTGGCTGTAAAGCCCTATAAAGCGTGTTAAATCTTTCAAAAATGACTAAAATCCAGTAGGTATGTATGTTCAAGCTTCAAACAATGTTTTGCATTGTAAGAATGATTTGATTCTACGACATAGAATTATATTCTTCGTTTGTGTATTGCCCGCTTTAATTAAGGTCTGTCCACACACGCGCTTTAATTAAGGCCGCTCTACACCGGCGTTCCCCGCGCTGAGGTTTCAATTTAGCAAACCAAATGAAGAGATTCGCCGACACTGGAAAGGCGTAAAACAATTTTCATGTCCTCTTAGCAGTAACTAACCGGGCAGTAGGGCTGCCGATTCTAAGGGTGCAGTAAAATTTTATCTATAAAAAATATCAGTCAGAAATTTGTAACAAATTCTTTGATTCAAAATGTACCTATGTTAATCGAAATTAAACTTTCGTGAGACATATTTTAAACTGTTTAGACGGCAACGGTTTCACTCACTTCGATTCTACCTATCATTTGGTATATTTCAGCCTCTGGTTGAAAATCGCTCACCTAACCGCTATGCTACAACAACTTTTCTATTGTATACAA
This sequence comes from Cydia amplana, assembly GCF_948474715.1. NCBI lineage: Eukaryota > Metazoa > Arthropoda > Insecta > Lepidoptera > Tortricidae > Cydia > Cydia amplana. Next base: position 7,138,547 of record NC_086088.1, read on the forward strand.
TTAACTATAGTTAATAAATTATAACTAGACCACTCACCTACCATACAATACCTAATATCAAAAATGCGAAATTTATTAAATGACTTATTTTTACCTTGACACATTAACATTTGACTTTAACATCAAATTACCATCCAACAGCCATTGAAATTTAAATTAAAAGACATTTGCAATTGTTAAATTATACTAAAGAAGCTTTAAACAACTGGGCCCCTTATAATTAACCACAAACACAAGAATAAAGCGTACCACAAACAAACTATTCCACTGGACAATGGTTATCTCCGCCTATAACTCCATTTTGTTCTACAACCGGTGAAAATGCTAATGCACTGGCAACCCTGCATTGCAATTGGCTGTCTGGCTAAGTGCCGTGGCCCTTGGGCAAATTAAAACATCAACCGGCGCCCATGTTGGGCCGACAGGTTATCTTTCATATTTTGTCTTAGCTGTCAAATAACGCTCAGGGGGTACCAATTACGGTATCACATAGGTGCCTACTGGCATAGAGAAATAAGTAAGACAAGAGTGCTCACTCCATATATCAGTTCAGACTATTAATTTCAGTGTCTACATCTAGCATCGAGTAGCGGAACTATCAGTACTGCTACTTGACAATAGAGGTAGCACCGACCGGAAAGTCTTATCTCAACAGCATAAGACTTTCCGGTCGGTGCTACATCTATTGTCAAGTAGCAGTACTGATAGTTCCGCTACTCGATGCTAGATGCTAATAGTCTTTTTGGTACTAAAAACTGATGTATGGAGTGAGCACTCTATGTATTTTATTCTCTATGCTACTGGCGAAGGGTTTAGAGATATTAAACTCATTTGCGACTGTCTCTAGTTGATTGGATATTGAACGGAGGCGAATCTCGGGTCGTAAAATATAAATCGATAATCATTTATTAATGCTGCAATAATAATATATTAAAATGTTTAAGTGACTGATTTGTTTCGTCGCTGATTAAACTATGGTCATTGACATATATATCTCAGGACTAGCCTTACGGGCAATAAGAATGGAGCATGAATGGGGCCAGTACAGCGGTGTGAAAACGCTACAACGCGATTGGTTGATGAGTTCGCATCACGCGCGCGCGGCCACGCGATTGGTCGCAACTAGTTGCGTTAGACTACACGATTGGCTCGAATTCGTGAGTGACACCGCTGAACTAGTACCACTTTAAGTGCACGTAAGGCTAGTCCTGAGATATATAGGTATGTCAATGACTATGGTATGATCCTTACCACAGCGCATGAATAATCACCTCAAAGAAAATTCGATAAGTTTAATAAAATGATTCCTGTTTAATTTTCAGTTTGTGACAATGATGTCACTGAGACTTACAAATTATTGATAGAAATTGTGTTAACATTCTTTTTAAATACAATTTATTATGGATTTCATCAGATTTGGGGATCAAAATGTGTGTTCAATCTTTGATCGGATCTACCTACCTAGCTACCTACAGTAGGTATACGCATTGGATAACATTTTTGGGTTCGTTTATACGAATAGGTAACGCAAGATCTTTCAGCTTGCATAATGATATTAATGATAATGATAATTCTGATATTGTTACTGATCATTCGAGTGTACCTATTCAATCCACTGGTTCCTCTCTGAAATATTCTTGGACAAATGGGCGCGCGGCGAGGATCAGTTATAGGTGGCACTCGGCAATTACCCCGCCGCGCCCACTCAAGTGAATTTAAATTAACTCTTTGCCCCTACCACGGGAGACACTGATCAAAGATGCACTGATCAAATTCAACGATATTTTCTATCACCGGTTGTCTTTAAACACTCAGCCAGTAGAAGCGTTCCAGACGCCTGAGAATGCATAGCATAGCATGATAAACATTCTACTGCAATTTTAGAAAACTTACCTACATGTACTTACATTTAAGTATTTCGTATGGAGATAAAAGATTTGGCCTGTTTTTCACTTGGTCACTTTAATTCAAAAAGGTGAGGGTGAGAGGTGATTTTTTATAATTCTCGCTGTAAGAGCGGCAAGGGTATCAAGTGTTCTTCAAGAATTATCTCACATTTTGAATGACTAAGTACGTAATATCTTAGAGATGTTATGTGCGTAATTCGCAACCTTGTCTTCACTGTTAGAATATTTCAATTCCTTTGTTTTCTTTTTATCTAGCCTTCTAGTCTTCTTAACCCCTGGAGCGCCCCAGAATTACCATAGTATGGAACTCCCATACTAGTTACTAGCACACGTGTCTTGTTAGGGCGCTCCACGGGTTAAGTTAAGGCATAATGTGATGTGCTAAATAAATTTGAGTCTTTTCGTGACAGACTGTTAAAAGTAATTTTTAATTGTCTATTTTGTTTTACAGGATATAAGGTTTCTCGTCTCTAGAAAATTGATTTAAAACAAAGTGTAGATGAGTATCAATGGTATTACAAAAGTTGAGTTACAATACATTTTGTTTAAAATTAATCGTCTGCGCAGAATGATTTAGGAGTTAATTTCGCGTTTGCGACGAACCGTTTTGATTGCATCAAAATATTATTGCGATATGTTGATTGAAGATTTTATGATGATTGTTTTTAAACTGCGGTAAAAAAATAATAAATACTATTAATACTCGTACTGAATCTCAATGAACATATATTTGTTATTTATTATAAACCACTATTATTGGACGTTGACCAAATGAAAATTAGCTTTGAAATGGAATACCAAGTAAAGGTGACACCATACCATTTGTCATAGTTGCACCGGTGCCGGGGGTCCATTCTTATATGGATACCTTACCATTACCAATATCATCTATGTATATTTAACTTTCTTTCTATACTTTCTTTGTTAATAAAACGTGTCAAGGAAATAGCACAAATAATACACGTTTAGCTACAATTTTTTCTCGATAAGGGTGTACCTAATTGATTAAACACAGCTTTCGTTAAAATTTATTTAGCAGACGATTGTTTTTACTATTAAGGTATTTATTTGTACTTATTGAGAACATAAAATATAATGCGTCAAGCGTTTCTTGATTGATTTATTGGTTGTGTTGTGTAAGTAACAGGTAGCATTCGATATATGTTTTGTAATAAATAATAATGGTCATAAATAAATACATTGTTGAAGTTTTTGATCAACACGGTGCTAATTGTGTTGAAAATAATAATATTTTATTTCAAGAAATTGGCAACGCACCATTTCAAAGTAGCCATGACGAGTCAAGCAAGCGTCTGTAAAATATCTACGGGTTCATTATTGTCACGTATATATTGTATCGCTTATCGATCGATAAAGGTTTACTTCGTACTTATGTTTTATAGTATGAGGTACTTACCGCAATAAGTTAAGAATTACCTGTTCACAAGGCATTCTTTTTTACTGCGTGTACACAGTTACACACACAAAAATTATATATATAGTGTGTGAATATAAATACAATATAGTTTTCGTTAACTCTGATTACGTGTTCGCAATTGATCCAAACGGGTTCGCAATTGGTTCGATTTCTAGATAGCATTAGATTGAAAACCCGCGAGTTTTCCGCAATCACGCCATATTTTGGTTGCTACGCGAATCGGCATGACCTCCCTAGGGCCTAGACATCCACCTCCATCTACAATTCTATTGTTTTACAACATCTGCATATAGCCTTGTGTTGTCTGACTCGTGTTCTAAATCTATTCTAATTTTATTTCGATTCAAAACATTATATAGGTATTCAGACCTAGCACAAGAATATTCAAATTAACGGTTACAAATATCATTATTCTTATCAAATGAAATTAGATAAATTTAGAAAACAGAATACCTGCATAAAAAATACATATGCAAATGTGCAGAAGTAATTTGGGTGTCTTTTAGGTACCTAATTTGATTTTGATGTAATCGAGGATGTAGGCATAAATCCAGAAAGAAGTTTTCTCTTCTGTTCTCAAACATTTGGAAACAGAAGCCTATCAAAAGAGCCCATTACAATGGCCTAAATGCATGGGTTCCATGCCGATATATAAAAAATAAAATAATCTAGTAAAAAAAAAAGCAGCCTTGTTCATAACTATTCCAAATTTCAATTCGATAGCGTACCTAAGTAGTTTTCGGGATATTTAGCGATGTGACAGACGGACAGAGTCGCACCATAAGGATTCCTTGTACCTTTTTGGTACGGAACCCTAGAAATGAAGTACTTAAAGCTTAAATAAATAAATAGTTAAATGTATGTTGCTGAGCTATTGTAAGGTGGTACAAACCAGTCTTAGTATATTATGTATTATATTATGTATTCCTTAATGCAAACATAATATGATTTTATTTCAATAAATATGCCACTTGACTAAATGATTTAACCAAGTGGCATATTTATTTGTTCTTTCCGTTGTTCGATTAGGATCTACCGCTTTGGTGGTCAAAATCGGCCCACGAGGTATGCCCAAAGTATGCTAACGATCTAAAGGGTTGCGTACATCTGATAACTCGAATGAGTTATGTTTAACTTTTTTACTAATAATTACCAACTAATGAGTAAAGTTGAGAGTTTCGTATTAATTATGACAAATTGTAATGAAGACGGTTCGCTTTAATTACCTACCTAAAATGTCCAGGAGCTTGCCTAAAGTATGTCAAGAGATATTTAACAACGTGGCAGACAGACAGGGTTCCTTTTGTACTTTTTTGGAACGGAATCCTAAAAACGAACACATTTATAGAAATAATCACATATCGTTATTCCCCTGAACGGTTCGATGTATAAGACATATAAGTAAAAGTACTAGTACAATCAAAAAATACCAACGTGTAAACGACAAGTCCAGGCGACATAACTGCAGTGCAAATTAGACAAAAACTCGGCTAACTGCCAACAGTGGCAACGGAAGCAGTAAAGCTGTTACTGCGCATTCCGATCAAAGCACCTCTGATTTCTATATAATACTGAATATTAATGGGTTTATCGACGTTGAAACAGGTGTACCAACAACATATATTTATACCTAACAGTTTTCGAAAAAAGGCCAGATTCTGAGTTTAAGACACATCTGAAATTTGTAACGGATTATGTACCTAATACTGAATATTTTTGGTCTTATCGATGTTGAAACAGGTGTACTGGGTATATAACATATATATTTTAATATTTTGTTTATTTATATGAGACTACAGTGCTGGGTAAAGGCCTCCCTTCTCCCTTTCCACGTATCCCGGTCTTGACTCGTCTTCCACCAGTTTCTATCAAAGGCGTCAAAGGTCATCTCGCCAACGCCGTCGAGGTTTGCCGCGACCCTGGGTTTGATGTGGGACCCACTTTGTTATTATTTTAGCCCACAAGTCATCCATACGGCAAATTTGTTCATATATTTATTAATACCTAACAGTTTTCGGAAAAAGGCCAGATTCCGAGCTAAAGACATACAGTACTCTCCTGAGTTTTGTAACTAAGTAACCTATATGCCGAAACGTAGAAATGAAATGGAGCACAATTCAGATTTAAAAACTTGTTACGGTTATAACTGGTTTTGATACCAAGTTGACGATCGTTTTGGTGATTAGTGTGCATCACACGCACGATTTCAGGAAGGTGTAATCGTGTAACCATCGTTCCGTGTGCGTAGTGTATTATATAAATTTATTACATATTTTTTTACGTTTTAAGCATTGTTAAACTAAATGCGTTGTGAAATATAAGAATCATCCTGCCCTTTTTATTGTCATTGAAGGGCGTTTTAATTACCAATACATCGAATGGGTATTAGTTACATTACACACACAATACTTACACACATTCATTGACTAGACAAGTTTTTTTCAATTAAAAAAAAGCCCGACTAATTATTATAAAAGCGAAAGTAACTGTCTGTCTGTTACCACTTCACGCCTAACGTCCATACAGAAAAATTACCGCAGAACATAAATAAATTAGGGTCAAAGCCAATATGTTCTTTATAATATCATTTTTGCGTCCCCATAACCTAATTAATAAATTTAAAATTAATTAAGATTGGGCGGAAAATTATCCCATCTGGACTGGCTTTTTATTAAATCGCAGAACCGATTTAGATGAAATTTGGTAGGGAAATAGTTCGCGACCCAGGCAAGGACATATGATAGTTTTTATCAATCATCATCATCATCATCCCACACAGACAAAGTCGTGGCCTGAAGCTAGTTATAAATAGTTTCCAAGTAAACTCGTCATTACTTGAAAAAGGGCGTTCCCATCCACCCTACCGCGCATATGTTACTCAACGAGCCATCATTACGAATATACTGACCAATTACAATAAATTACCGTCCGCGTGCAGCAATAAACGGCCATTTTGGTAAATAAATAAATAAATGAGTAATTAATGCGCGTTCGTCTGCGTTCGGAACGTCGCAGCATACGAATCTGTGCATTAAAACAAATTAACATTGGCTATGGCCGAGAACATACGGATCGGCGCTACGTAGAGCAGCGCGGCGTTGTCTCTGCAAGAAAATTTCAAGGTCAAGATCGGGATACGTGGAAAGGGTGGAGAGAGGCCTTTGCCCAGCAGTGGGACACTCTAGGCTCATATAAATAAATAATTAATATTATAGGAAATTTTTACACAAATTGACCAAGCCCCACAGTAAGCTCAAGAAGGCTTGTGTTGTGGGTGCTCAGACAACGATAGATATAATATACAAATACTTAAATATATAGAAAATAACCATGACTCAGGAACCCAACAAATATCAAATATCTGTGCTCATCACACAAATAAATGCCCTTACTGGGATTCGAGCCCAGGACCGCGGCTTCACAGGCAGGGTCACTACCCACTAGGCCAGGTCGTCGTGTATATAAATAAAATATAAATAAATAAATTGTAAATATCAACGGTTGTCATTGCGCACCGCTGCGTTGCGCGGCGACGCACTACACCGTGTATGCACCATCAATATGGAGTGTGCGATTGTTTTTTATTTCACGACCAACGCCAATTAGTGGACGGAAGCACTGCGATGGAAAAAGTTGCCGGATTGGCTTGTGCCCATTCATTACTACTACATGAAGCCATAGCACTTAGGGCTCATTTAGACGGCGCGCGAATTCGTATACGATTTTAGTTGCATTGCGGACCATTGAGGTTACAACAATTCAGCCGACCGATCAAATGACGCAATGTAGGTGAAACTCGCATGCGAGTTCTCGCACCGTCTAAATGAGCCCTTAGACTGGCTTATAAACGATCTTGGTCAAAATTGTATGACTGAATTAAGAGTATTGTAATACAATGTTGCGGTTTAGACAGCTTTTTTTCACTACTTTTACAATGTTGCTGTTTAGGAAGCTTTTTGCCAGTTCAGTTCGTCGAATAAATGAAGTGAGGTAATTAAGTTTATTCGTGTGACATTTCTTAATGTCTGTTTACGATTACGACTATTACAGGACTTACTCGTATATTCGACTAGAAGCGTGGGAATACTGGGAATACTTCACTTTTTTAAAATAAATTTAATTTTATTATTGTCATTAAATGACTATAAAGTATGGTCAAATAATTATTGATGACTGAATTAAAAGTATTGTACCTATTTACAATGTTGTAATTTAGAGAGCTTTTGCCCTATTTCTGTTATTAGAATAAATGAAGTGAGGTGAATAATCTATCTCGTGTGACGTTTCTTAATATTTGTTTGGGATTACCACTATATATAGTGGAAAAGCGCGCAAGCACTCTTTGCAAGCTTTTATTTAACTTGCAATGTACATTATGTGGTTGCAATATACCTATGTAAGTATGTAGTAAGAGACGATGGTAAGAGACCAGATGGAATGTCACTAATTCCGTGGAAGATGGGTCGGGTCCTGGTGTGGGACGCCACCTGTGTGGACACCCTAGCCCCGTTCATCTCCACGGCTAGGGTTTGCAATCCGGATCCGAAATGTATGAAATTATCCGGATCTGGATCCGGATCCGCGGATATTCCCATACATTTCGGATCCGTCGTGCAAACCCTATCCACGGCACTACTGCAAAAGCCGACGCGGCAGCAGAGGCGGCCGAAAAATTAAAAAAGACCAAATATAGGGGTCTCGGCCCCGAATACGATTTCGTACCTTTTGGTGTCGAGACCCTTGGCCCGTGGGGTCCGAACGCATCTGCCCTTTTTAAGGATCTATCAAAAAGGATAGCTGACGCCACTGGTGGCCGTAGATCTGGCAGCTTCCTCGCACAAATAATATATAAGTATTGCGATACAGCGAGGAAATGCTGCCAGTATCTACGGCACCATTCCGCAGGGGGATATTTTGGAATTATTTATTTTGAGTTTAGTTTTATTTAGTTTTTAAGTTTTGTAGGTTAGTTATTTAAGTATGTAGTTATGTAACTATGTTTGTACGGGTCAAATGTTGCACGTGAAATAAAATTTGACCCACTTCCCGACTTCCAATGAAACTGAAAATTTGCATACATATGTAAGTCGGGTGATAATGCATTATTATGGTACCATGGAGCTGATCTGATGATGGAGACAGGAGGTGGCCATAGGAACTGTGATGAAACAACGCATCTTTTTTTTGGTGCAAGCATGGCATAGGTAGGCATGGTAATAAAACTTCAATTTTGTACTAATAATTAAGTATATTTTTTATCGTAACTTTATTTTAACAGATGTATACACTGCAGGGGAAGGCTTTCACAGGGCTATAAGATATAATGAATCAATCAGGACCCGTGAAACAAATGAAAATTCGTACTACTGTGAAGTAACAACACAAATATAAAAATATACAAGGAAAATTTGGCTGAGGAAAGCACAATTTTTTTTTTGTGGTAGATTTGAATGTGATTATTTCAGCAAAAAAACATTTCATGATAGATTTGAATGTTAGTACTTACTTTGGATTTATTTTATTGAATCATGATTCTATCTTCAAAACAAACTTCATGTAATAAATTAGGAACTTTTTCTTCACTCCTCGATTCTGTTCACAATAATAATATATAGATATTTTTGTTTCTCGGTCCAAAAAGAAAAAAAAAAACAGAAAAGTGTCCCTCGTTTATGCGGTTTACTTAATTTATATTCAATTTACGTCACAATTTTATATACAGACAGACAGCGCATAAACCAGAGGCATTTTAAAGGTTTTAAGCTAAAGAGAAAAAATGTGTCATTTGAAATAAAAGCCTTAGAAAAAGCTAAAGTGAGTTAATGAAATAGGAACACATATAAAGACAAAATAAATTTACAATGCTAAAAAAATTACTATGGCTCAATTTCTCACAATTTTCGCACTAAATAGAACTGTGTTAAAAAATCTAACATCTTAACTAGGGTGAGCTTATCACTACAATAAGTTAAATATATCAATATTTACATTTACATTTGACATAAATGCATTATCATGATGACGACGTACGCCTAAATTCGACAGGTTAACGGTTTACACACAATTTTTGATGGTTTCAAAAATCATTCTAAACTTAGACATGGGAGATGAACTTCACATTTTCTGGCTCTGTTTTGAACGGTATTTAAATTTTTGCTAAAATAATTTCCTATAGTCACGGCTGCAAAAAAGTAAAAAGTATTTATAAATAACCAGAAAAAATATTTAAAAAAGGTATAATTTTAGTTTTAGAGCTAAGTTACAGTAAACGATGTTAAAATGCCGAATTTAGTTAAAAGACCAAGATCGTTTTAGACAAGCATCAATGTAGGTATTGTAGGTAGGTATGTTACAAGGAAATAAAGTATTTCTATGTATAGTCCCCTTTCTTCGATAGAAAAATTTAATAAAAAGAGCTAGAGGAAACAAAAATAATCCAAACTAAACTCCGCTTTATAATTTTCATTAAAATTGAAATAAAGGTACGCAGCAAAAAAGTATTACCCAATTTTTTAATGGAATTCAATTTTGCACCTGGGTTACATTTAGAATTAATGTATAGCCCGAGTATTTCAACCATATTAGCCTCGGAAAAACTGAAAGTGAGTTTCATCAATAGTATCTACGTATCCAAAACAAACTATATTGATCATTTTGGTAGCCTGCTTTTACCGATGATGTAAATCTACTATCATTGTAAAAATCTGATAAGAATACCTCTGATATATTTTTAGATTAGGAAATAGGTGGTTACTAACATTACGTTAAAGTAATGTAGGTATATTGTATACATATATGGAAACTATAAACAGAGTTTAGTGTGAGATACTTCGCAATTACTAAGTACCTTTCAGAATTTCTAATTAGGGGTCATCCATTAATTACGTCACACGAATTTCTAGGTTTTTTGATCCCTCCCCCCTTCCTTGTCACATTTGGTCACATTTGGCAAACCCCTCCCCCCTAGTGTGACGTCACATTTTTTCTACGAAATCGCCAAATCGAATTAAGTACCTAAGTATTATTAATATTTTATCAAAATATTTTTGTCGATATAAATATTAGTAATTTTATAACCCAAAACTGCTTAGGAAAGAAAATTAAACGAATAAAAACGATTATCGTTTTAAAAACTTGTTATTTAAATGTAGGTACAGCGAATAAAATAATTTAAATAAATTTTCGGTTACTGATGAAGTTAAAGTGACGTCACAAAGTTTGTGTCTCCCCCCTCCCCCATGTCACAATATGTCACATTTTCTTGACCCCCTCCCTCCCCCTAAACGTGTAATGTAATTAATGGATGACCCCTTAACAGTCAGTTCGCATTGAATAAATGTGTAAATGCGTTTAATAAGCATTTAATGTTATTAATGAAAAAGTTACTATTTCTTTTAGGTTTTAATACTAACAAACACGCATGAATGCGACGTTTCGCTCATAAACTGTCTCATAAATGTCTATTGCCGTAACGTTCGTTTAAGTCTATATATACACGATTATCAACTATGTATTTTTAAAATAAATTAACTACGGAATTTAACTTATAAAATTGCACTTACTGATTTAAAGTTCGTTCAGTATACTTGTTACCGCCGCTGTTAGAAAAAGTTTTGAATCACAGACAACGAAATTTGAACACTGATTTTAAGATGGCGGCTGCTCGTTTGATGTGTCACGCGTACCCGCGTGCTCCAAACGTCAATGGGGCTGTAGAGAGTTCAATATGTTCATGTTGATGGCGTGTTGGTGTGTAGGGGGTCCTCCGAGGAAGCTGAGTTGGGGGCGCGTGGCGGCGGCCATGGCGGCAAACAGCGGGGGCGCCCCGCCGCCCCCAAACAGGGCGAATGATGGAGGCAGCAGCGGCCGTGCGGATAGACGTAGCTTTTCGATCTCGGCTTCTTGCAGCCTTTTCGCTTTCGCGCGTCGATTTTGGAACCAGATTTTGACCTGGAAATAAAATTGTCTGTGTTACCCATTGTTCGTTTAGGAAGAAGAAAAAGGGTAAAAGTTGGCTTCGTATTTTTATCAACAAGGGGAGAATGCCACTGATTTAAACTTTCACGATTTTTACACATTATTAAATTATACAACGGGACTTAATCGCGTATCTAAGTTTTAAGATTTACCTCCGACGTTTCGAGGACGGCGTTGTCCCCGTGGTCTCGGAGAAGACTGGCTTAAGTTGACATCAGCATCGTCTAACCGCGCGAGTTTTTCGAACTACCCGCACTTGGTCTTGTTTATCCGCTTGAACGTTTTGCGCACTAGGGATGTCACTCTGTCGACACACAACACTAACGATATTCGATTTATCGACTGTCGATATTCGTTTACGCTTACATTTACTAATGACTGGATTCCATGTGGATGAGATCTTGAAACCCTCGTCCCGATTGAAATTACTATGTTTTTTGATTTCAATGGCTTCCCGTACTTTCCTGCTGTAGAAATGACGATCCGTGGACAGGATTTTAGGGTTATGCAGCTCAATCCAGTGGTTTGGTCCTGACTCCTGGTTTGGTTGCGCGGTTAGACGATGCTGATGTCAACTTAAGCCAGTCTTCTCCGAGACCACGGGGACAACGCCGTCCTCGAAACGTCGGAGGTAAATCTTAAAACTTAGATACGCGATTAAGTCCCGTTGTATAATTTAATAAGGGGAGAATGGTCTTGTACCTAAGGTTGAAAGTGAGTGACTGAATGACGACGTGAACTCGGCACGCTCAATGGTACTGCTAGTCCCTGAACTTCTTTTACAACTGCGAGGGGTTGGGTTTGTTTGCGATACTCAGGTACTGCTTATCTCTGAATTTCTTCTCCAGAGCCAACAGTTGCTGCGTGGTCAACAGAGCTTCAGCGATGACGAAGATGGCCAGAACTCAGCACGCTCAGCGATGCTCAGGTACTGCTTATCTCTGAATTTCTTCTCCAACGCGAGAAGTTGCTGCGTGGTGAAGAGTGTTCATGGCTTGAACTTACTTGAGTCTCAGTGAGCCTCAGTGACGACGAGAACTCAGCACGCTCAGCGATGCTCAGGTACTGCTTATCTCTGAATTTCTTCTCCAACGCGAGGAGTTGCTGCGTGGTGAAGAGTGTTAATGGCTTGAACTTACTTGAGTCTCAGTGAGCCTCAGTGACGACGAGAACTCAGCACGCTCAGCGATGCTCAGGTACTGCTTATCTCGGAACTTCTTCTCCAACGCGAGAAGTTGCTGCGTGGTGAAGAGTGTTAATGGCTTGAACTTACTTGAGTCTCAGTGAGCCTCAGTGACGACGAGAACTCAGCACGCTCAGCGATGCTCAGGTACTGCTTATCTCTGAATTTCTTCTCCAACGCGAGAAGTTGCTGCGTGGTGAAGGGTGTTCTGGGCTTGCGGTTGGGCTTATGTTTCCGCAGCTGGCAGCGCACAACGGGAGGGCCACTGGGAGGACCTGCTGCGGACAAGTAATATTCCTTTAGTTGAGTTTAAATTACCCTACCTATAAATTTGTGTACACATGTTGCTATAAGTATGTTTGATACTAATTTTGAAGTGCTGAATAATGGGAATTACGTAATTTGCCTCAGTTACAATTTTGATGGGAACTGACCGTACAGTTCACTAGAGGCCTAAAAAGTAATTATTTATTCGGATAATATTTGATCCGAACCCAAAAACAAGGCATTAATAATTTTGGACAGCAGAACTAGCAGAAGACATGTTTTTATGTCATATCTAGAATAGATAGATCATTGTACTAAACAAAGCTTAGCTCCGTTTCAGTAATTAAGTAGCATAATTAGTTAAAGGACAGACAGGTGTTCCGAGTTTAGACTATGCCGGAACCAGTGAATTTTTCATTTACACTTTAATAAAAACTTGATAGATCATTGTCTGCCAGATATTTTGCTAGATTTTTGCGACCTGAGCTCTTACCAACAATATGTTTTCCTGAAGAAATCCTAGACGTTACGTTCACTGTCAATACTTAGTCATCATTAGGTATAGTTTGTCAAAGGACTGTCTCCTTTCAAACATAGACAGAGAGGATCATACTATCTTTGTCTTACACTAGTACTAGCACCCAAAAAAAGGATGAGTATAGTTTTCCTGGTCCTTACTGTGACTGACAAATTGGTTTGACCAACTATCATTACAAATCCATTGCCAATTTTTTATTTAAATTCCCGGAAGTACCTACGTTCCAAATCGTAGACAAGCCATTGCGAACACGAAAACAAATATTATTATTTAATGGCCACCTAACTGGTTTACGAACGAGCCACCCAACGCTTCCCGTTTCAGCGCATGCGTGAAATGCATTATGCAACACTAAATTGTATAGGCACTAACCGTTAGTGTGGACATACTTGACATGTTCAGGTGTGTAAACGGAATAATAATAGTGAGGAACCGACTATAGGTTTGGCCGACTAGACGATAAGCAGACTAATCGGCGCCCGGATGACTGGCTGACAAGTTGGCCAAGTCCAGAATTCTTACATTACTAAGCTATTTAGTATATTAGCTGAAAGATACTCGTATTCATCACTAAGGCAAAGACCATATGTTGTGTTGGAGATTGGTTGAAATCACAGACAAGACATCCTCTAGACTGAGCATAGTAACGCTACCCCCTCTGCCACTATATACCTACGGTAGTTTTACTCCATCTTCGAGTCAAAGTGTCAGAATCACGGCACGGGATTCGCACACTCCGTCCCCCCGCACCCTCGTATTTTTGGCAGCATCGGTTTCATGAAATAATTGCTCTAAACTCCGTCTAGAGGATTCCTAGTCTATGGTTGAAATTGCTTAAATTGCTATGATGATTGTCAAGCTGCAGTAGCTGATGGTGCCCAAAAAGAAAATCAAGCTATTTGGCTTGGTAATTGTGCACGAGTCTGTGCCACAGGCCTCGTACATATTACATAGATTTCTATTGTTATTGCTATTCGCATCGACTGGGCACGTGTCTCTTACTGTCACGTGGTTACAACATGCATTTTGTATTATCTATGGGCATTACTATAAAATAAACTTTGTTAATTGAATTGAATTTTTTTAAGCCGTATCCATAAAATGAGGAACTATCAGCTGTTGCCAAAAAGGAGCCCCTTTGGTATGCATATGCAATCAGGAAATTAATAGATGAACGGGAAATACTTGGCTCTATTGAGCCTGTTTCCGTCTTCTTTTCGACATAGGCCTTTCTTCAGCTGTACTGTTTATGAGAGTAAATATAGCACAGCCCTACTAACTATTGAGAATTGTACGCTGAACTAACTTTCCTCGGTAACGTTGGCCACAGTCATGAGCAGTTTGGATGGTACAGTAACGTCTAAAATTAAGTCTAAAAAAAAAACTGCCCAACATCTACTTAAAGAAGGGACAAAGCCTGGAAATTAGAAAGAACAAAAGTATTTTATATCATTAGCATATCATTATTAGCAGGAAGTTTGATTTGAATTCGAAATCGAATTAGGAAATAAATACTCAGTCGCGAACTAACCGGGTTTTGTGATGTTGTTTGATTTTTAATTACGCATTATCGCATGAATTCGTTAATACACATGCACAAAAAGTGAGTATAATATATAATTAAACTAATAAACATTTATTTGTACATATTACAATACTAGTATCCGACCGAAACTGAACATCGGCCGAAACATTTTAAGTCAAAACCTACCTAAACCGAAACTTCGATGGAACACTACCAAAATAGTTATTTTCGATACAAGTGCGAAAAAGAGGAAATTCGAAACGAGTGGCGATAAATTAAAACACGACCGAAGGGAGTGTTTTAAATCGACACGAGTTGCGAATTACCTATTCGCACGTGTATCGAACAACGTTTTACAGTACATATGGCACTTCAAAGTTTCGACATCGCACTAAAAGTGCTATTTTACGCACTAGTACGGAAAAGTAGCCCCTTATGTTCTGTAAATACAGTTTCGGCGCGGTTGAAACGTTCGACAGTTCTTTGGAAGTATTGTGTTATTAAAAATGCTTTGTTCTAGTTTGTTTGACAAGTTAGTAAAATAAGCTTATCACGGATAACTCTAAAAGACCCTTGCGCCTGCAAATCCTACACAAGCAAAAATATAATAATTTATTCATCCACAAAGATTACAAACAATCCAATTAAACCCGACATTGACAACTAAATCCTATTAACCGTCCCGAACTCGCTTAATTGGTCGCCATTACACAAATGCTCTATGGTCTGTCATCACAAAATGGCGGCGCGCGGGAAAATAAATCCGCGATGGATATTATATCTTCATTAAGCTCGGTGGCGTGCATTGATACGTCTGCAGGTGCCCATTGAAATTGTTGTATTTTATCACGGCACGAGAAAGGAGAATCCTTATTGGATTGTCTAGGTGCGTATCTGATTTTGAAAAATTTGCTTTGAGTTTTGCGTATGAGGTCTATTAAATTGGCTCGCGATGTTGATGTGACAGCGTCTGGTAATTTCGTTGGCAGTTTAAAATGTCGATGCGAAGAGATTTTATTGTAATATATTGGGTACCTACCTATATTGAAGTAGAAATTGTTGCCATAAAGACTTAATAAGTTACTGTTGATTGAGTTTTTCTACGTTTTCAAGGTAGGCATCTCACTGGTAGCTATAACATTCGTGCTGAATTTCTTTCCTTAGTATCGAGACAAAGTTACAAAGTTTTTCTATTCAGCGTATTATTTCATAAACGGTTTAAAATATTAGCTAAACTTCTGGTCATCCACAAAACAAAACTTGCCAAGACAAATGTAGGTGCGGCTAGAGATTAAAGAATAATTGTTTCATGTCCAACAAATGTCACTAAAGTACATGAATCGTTAAAAATAAAACAGTTTATTTTTTTAAATAAATTACTCGTGAGCAATATGTCAAATTATTTTGTTTATTAAGTCAGTTATGTGTTTGCAATAGGTACACAGTAAATAAGGTCTTTATACATACTGCAACCTATTAACATATTAATTACCTACGATTTCGGCAATCTTCGACTATTAATCGATACTTATTTGTGTTAAGAAAGTCACATCCGTAGTAAAAACATTGCTGGTAGTAAAGATTCCTCCCAAAGATCCACCAACTGTAGGTTACCGAGCTGAAACAGGCCGCTAAGTACGTACCTACATAATGTCGCCAAACGCGTCGTACTCAGATCCAAGATATTATTGTCCCGTCGCCAATAAGCTGCGCCGTGGCAAATATCAACTATCAACATATGGTATACCACTTCAAGTTACAAGGACGTCGTACAGTCGGCATCAGAAGTTGCGGATCAGACTTTACTAGTTTGTGTTACAAGGGATCAAAATGATATATGTATTTCCGTCAAGGGCGTACATTGAATTCTGAATGAAGCGATGGATTCTACAATAGAATCCCGAACGTATCCTGAGCGTAATGAGGGATTCAAGTGTTAACGCCCAAGACGAAATAATTTTGATACCGTGTGACGCATACTGCTTTTCACATCAACTATGAGGAAAATAAAAATAATCTTAGTGTTGACACAATCTGATGCTTAATTATTAAATCTGATTATTTAAGCTAAAAAAATAACGTGCAAAAAAATGTAAAAATAGTGTGCTAGAACAGAAAAGTGTTACTTTGATCCCTCCTAGCAGGGAGGAAAAGTGCCAATTTGATCCCTCCTAGCAGGGAAGAAAAAGTTCTTTTCTGAATAGGTGGTGTGAAAAATTAATACATGTAAAAAGGTGCAAGTCTCGCAACGCTTCTACTACAAAAAAGTTTTGAGAGGTAAAGTGAAACCAAGTCGGTTATTTTAATCAGTGCCAGGGGGTGATAAAACTGTATCAAATATATATCTTTAATTTGTAATACGTATAATGACTTGGCCATCGTACGGCTGCATAATGACATAAGGATCATCGTCACCTACTAAAAATATTTCTAATTGAACATAACGCTAGCGCTAATTGCAGTTCGAGCATTACACATATTTACGAGTACGGTACGAGTAAAGCATTATGTGCGATTGCCAAGTCATTATATGTATTACAAATTAAAGATATATATTTGATACAGTTTTAACACCCTGGCACTGATTAAAATAACCGACTGGGTTTCACATTACATCTCAAAACTTTTTTGTAGTAGAAGCGTTGCGAGACTTGACACCTTTTTACATGTAATGTTTTTGATGGGATCTCATCTCTTTTTGTAGGCAGTCCTTCTTTTTGGGTACTCATACCCATACTATGTGTACACATATCATAAAGAAACACATCTTCATTCATACTCACATCGTACATCGTAGTGTAACCTTTACTTTACCTACTATTTGTAGGAACTGCAACAGTAACTTTGTAATAGCATATATTTATATGGGATTACAAACTTACTTATGCAGTTCTTAGATCTTTAAAACGTGACTGATATTGCAATATTTTTAGGTTTTCTATGGCTTGATAAGCTGAAAACTACTTATGTTTAAAATTTGAAGCTTGTGGGTATACTAGAAGTACCTTAGAATTGTGATGATCGTAGGTGAGTGAGTGAGTGTGTCAGTGTCGAAAATAAGAAACTTAGACGTACAATAATTCTTAAACTACTAGTTCAAATTGAATGTTTTTGAGAATATATCTTAAGCATGTTAAGCCCTATATATTACTGAAAATTCAGGGTTCTAGCTTCAGCCAGCACAAAATTACAGGACGTCGAAAATGGCCTGAATCGCTTCGAGAAAAGGATAGTACGGCCGTGCTTCTTTGTTTTGCTCGACTTGGCGGGGGCACTACCGTGCCCCCAGATTTTTATCAAGCAGAAACGTCTGCCAACGATGCTACTAAGCTTAGAATAAATTTAAAAAGTGGAAAAATTACTGTCTTGGGTGAGACTTGAACTCACGGCCTCTGGATCCAGCGCTCTGCCATCTGAGCCACCAAGACCTCATCCATAGCCAGCAAATCATTCTACCATATGGGTCAAGGGGACCCGAGCGACATCTACCGTAAGAGCGTTCTTCTTCTTTCTTAAGACAGTAATTTTTCCACTTTTAAATTTATTCTACACTTTTATTTATTGGAAGGCATTAGAAAATTTCATCGAAATCGGTTAAGTAGAGGGTGTCGAAAAATCGATTGGAAGATTTGAAACACATAATGTAGATTTATATACAAAGAAGATATGGGGTCAAGCTAAATAAAACCGTTTAAAAAGACCAGAATAATATAATTGATATTGACATGTTATTCTTATTTTTCTACTCCCGTACTTTTATTTGTCATTTAAAGGGTCGTGCACACACCTTTAAAACCCTACTTTATAGTTGTCAAGAGAAGTCTCTAGTCTTTTCCCCAAAAAAGAATTTGTGCATACACGCAGTATCTTTTTGGCGATTTTACGATACTTCGTGTAATGACCACTTAAAAAATATTGAATGAAATACAGTGTTGCCAACCTTATTTTAAATGTCATCTCTTACAAATAAGTGAACCATAGACATATTTTTTTTAATTTCATTCATTCATTCATTCTTTTCCCGCCAGTACCCTCCATTTTTGCTACTTCTTGAATTAAAAATATTTGTTAAATTTACAATTTTATTTCAAAGTAAGTGCTTGGTCGTAGAAAAAGTATTGTATGCAACGTTGTTTAACTGAGTCAAAAAATACTCGTGGCGTCTTTATTAATAATTTTCGGCTTCGCCTCAAATTGTTACCCACGCCACTCGCCTTTTTTGACCCCTCTTAAACAACGGTTGCATAAAATACTATTAATTGTTACATACCTAATTATAATAATGCTAATGTGTAGGTCGCGTACCTAATAAAACAACTATTCTTCTTAAATTATTTTTAATTAATTATTCTAAAACCTACCACAACGTTTTGTATGGTAATAGGGGTCCCGCTTTCAATAATAAAGTTCAGCCATATTCATGTATTCAAACATTTCCGAAAGGAAATTGAAATATTAACATGCGAATTGATTTAGCTCCAGACAATAAGGGCAGTTCATTACTCCTTATTGCCAGCGAATTCATTAAATTATTAATAGTTAATAATTAATCAAATAATGAAAGGAAGACGAATGAAGAAGTCCTGAGTATGATAGGAGAAAAGCGATGCTTACTAAATACAATAAGATATAGGAGAAGCATGATGGTAGGACACCTGATACGGCATGACATTTTTTTCCTTAACATCTTGGAATGCAGGATTGAACAGACAAGAGAAGAAAGGAAACCTAGAATAACTTATCTTAGCCAAATAAAAAATAATGCGTCGTATAGTCGTATAAGGAAATTAAAAGACTGGCTCAAGAAAGAAATGATTGGCGATTACTCCACCGATAAGGCCAAAGCTCTTAGTTATGACATGACGATGATGATGAATTAATCAAAAGTTCTAGATGTAACGTGAAAAACTTTAACTCTTAAGAGTGTTACTGTTAGTACATATTTGAATATGTACTAACAGTAATACTCTTAAGAGTCACACGAGCACGCCGCCAAAAAGCCGCTCTCATACAAATCAATAAAAGTTACATTACATGCAACTTGACATGAACATTTACGTAACATACGGCGCGATTCAGGAAATGAATTAGGTAGTGATTCACTAGATATGAAATAGTAAAGATATGTGACGTTCCACGGCAAAAGGTACCTTATGGCGGCTGGGGCTTACGCTATTATTAACGCCGCTCCAATATTCAGCCGGCTGCCGGGGCAATGGTACCTTTTGCCGTGGAACGTCACATATCTTTACTATTTCATATCTAATGAATCTCTTATTCATTTTCCGAATCGCGCCGATACTCGTATGTCTATATCTGGTAATAGTTTTCGTTACTAAACTTGTATAAATACAAAGAAAATAGAGCATTTACATGTTTTGTGTATGTAAAACTACTTATCTATTTTGACTGCACAAATAGTTAAATTTGACACTTGAAAAGTTGAGCATGACTGAAATCAAGTAAAATCATGGAACTAAATCGTATTTCGAATTTTCATAAGAAGACTTTATTAGAAGACAGCACAATCTGTTGTTACAAAAAAAGTCTTGAAAACTAGGTACCTATATAGGGATCATTCCACTAACCCGGGGTTAACTGGTTAAACCTGGAGTTACCATGGTTACCAGTAGAATTTGTCACTAGGTTAACGGTTTAACCGCTTAACTCCGGGTTAGTGGGATGGTGCAAGTGGGCCTAAGTATTGTAGTTTTAAGATGCCTATGTCTGTCTAAACTAATGAAATGATCTGAACTATAGAATTTGACTTTCGTTTCCCGTCAATAAATTATGTAAATAGTGTAAATACCTACAATTATGCAATTAACACATACCTAATGCTTTAAACAAAAAACTTATTGAAAACCAAACAACAGTTGCGTATCAGCTCAGCATCCGGTATAGATAATTTATAATTTCTTTATTCTATAATCTATGGGCATGGCTCAGCTCTATGCTCTATGGTCGCTAGTGGCGCGTGGCCCGCTAATGGTTATGGCCGGAAAATGACCGGAGATGCATTTTCTTGCTAATTACCTCCTATGTACGTGCCAGCGTAATTGCAGAGATACTGAGAACACGCCGTTTTGACGATTAATAAAACAGTAACATTTGAGTTTTTCACCAAATAAAATCTTACATTGTATGTGATAAATATCTTCTTACTTTGTGTCCTAGTATTAGGAACCAGGCCAAAGGCCTTGTTCTTTCAAATTCCGTGTTTGTGTACTTAGTTAATTAATACATATAAATATAAATTAATTGAATTTGTAAAGATGAACAAATATTAAATGGGTTTTTTATTTACACAGTCAATCCAGGATCTTTGATTGCTTGTGTAATATAATATTCATTGCCAGCAACCCGCCAGGCGGGTGCTCTATCCGTAGTCGCTTTTCGCTACATACGGTTTTTCCCATGTTATCAGCTACGCTCGTAGCGCGTAGCAAGCGCTGGCATGGAATGTAATATTTTACAGACTGTATTCCTAAATTTGTTAAAATAAATCGCGCGCAAGTGTGACGGTACGTATTAAAGACCTATCTTTTTCATATGAAAACTTTAAAATATCAACTCATCAAACATCAACATTTATTCAGCAAATAGGCCACAAGGGCACTTTTACACGTCAACATGGAATTTACATATAGGCAGAAAAAAAACACATCAGCAATTATAAAATACATCTAAGCCGCGAATATCAAATCAAACTAAAGTATTACATAGAGATGTATAAAGTCTCTAAATGTCGAATTACACAAAAAAAAAGCGGCCAAGTGCGAGTCGGACTCGCCCATGAAGGGTTCCGTATTTAGGCGATTTATGACGTATAAAAAAAAACTACTTACTAGAGCTCGTTCAAACCAATTTTCGGTGGAAGTTTACATGGTAATGTACATCATATATTTTTTTTAGTTTTATCATTCTCTTATTTTAGAAGTTACAGGGGGGGGGACACACATTTTACCACTTTGGAAGTGTCTCTCGCGCAAACTATTCAGTTTAGAAAAAAATGATATTAGGAACCTCAATATCATTTTTGAAGACCTATCCATAGATACCCCACACGTATGGATTTGATGAAAAAAAAATTTTTGAGTTTCAGTTCGAAGTATGGGGAACCCCAAAAATGTATTGTTTTTTTTTCTATTTTTGTGTGAAAATCTTAATGCGGTTCACAGAATACATCTACTTACCAAGATTCAACAGTATAGTTCTTATAGTTTCGGAGAAAAGTGGCTGTGACATACGGACGGACAGACAGACGGACAGACGGACAGACGGACAGACGGACAGACGGACAGACAGACAGACAGACAGACATGACGAATCTATAAGGGTTCCGTTTTTTGCCATTTGGCTACGGAACCCTAAAAACTATAATAATAGTATTTAAAAGAAACACAAAGATACAAAAACTAAAACTCTTACTGAAACAGAATACGAATACAAAAAAAAAAAAATTAAAAGGAAAAGTTATTCGCCGCGCGAAAATTAACCATACAGTTGTAAGGTCGGGTAACGATGGAATTTCAGAATTCCAGTCATTAAAGTAAATTAAGGTAAACTCGAAGTAGAGATACCTTTTACGGCTCGTTGGTTTTCCAAGTATCTGATGAAAGTAATGAATCAAAAAATGCTTCCATACTTCATTGAGCTTTTTTTTTAACTAATAAGTAAATAGGTCAATATTGCCTATATATGGTATGGGTTTGTAGTGAAATGGACTAGTAACTTTTCTATTAAGTATTTCTTTCGCCTCTTTTGCCTTATTGTTAAAAAGAAGGTTTTATTTGGATTGTTAGGGTTAATTAGTTAAAATGAAACCCTTATAGTTTCTTCATATCCGTCACTGTCCATATACAATGACCGCGATTTAGCACCGAGACAAATGAAAACTAAACAAAATATTATTTCATTGATAAAAGTAATACCCGCCTGCAGCCTTCCATGCCTATTTGACCTACGTACAGTACTCAAAAATATCTGAACACGCACTCTAACGCCTTGACAACAGAGGTGTGTTCAGATATAGGTATATATTTGTGAGCGCCTTGGCCGCTCCGATATATCTGATGGCGACTGTACCTACTAAACGATCTTGTTCGTAATGAGATCAAAATGAGTGCGGTATTTTCTTTTGTTTATATCATTTTGTTCCTTTAAAACCTAACTTGTTGATTAAATAATAAGCAAAACCGGCCACTGATGTCTACCACAGACTTATAAAGATGCTGTTAAAAGCGGCGCGGAAAGGAAATATATTAATACTTAATTTATAACTCAGTTATTGTTTGTTAATCAATGGTTAGCCGTAGTTTTATGTCTGCATCCGAAACATAATTAAGACATAAAGACGTTCCTGGAAGACTGAGAAACTTTATTAAAATTAACAAAACAAATAAAACGCAGTTAAAACTCTCAATCATTATCTCGTCACATATTATTGTGCTTTTATGACAGCGGCATACGGTGGCAAGTCCCTGTAATTATACAATTTTATGTCGTAGCAAAGTAGTTGCGGACATTTCTATGCATTTTATTGTATTAGGAAACGACGGATAATCATAACGTTGACAAATACACTGCAGTATTTACCCATTTAGATATAATTTATACTTAGCTACTGCCTGCGACTTCGTAGCATAGAATGATTAGGTCAGAAAATGGCGAAGTTTACAGTCCAGTACATATTTCATTGATCTGTATTTCGAGGTCGAGTGATAAAATACAAAATATTTTTTTATATTTAACTAAAAATATGCCTATGAGTCTGTGCGGAAAGAGAAGAGTCGTGTAATGTATGGGGCCCAATACAATCCACGACTCTTCTCTTTCCGCACAGACTCTATCATGCTCAGATTTCTTATTTATTATGTTTTTTTGTTTAAAACAGGTAGAAGTTTATAGGAAAAAATACCTAGGGACTCCGTTCACACTAAAGGAGGCAGTTAGCAACCACCTGAAGACATTGCTAGGTTTCGTAGAGGAGCTGAGGTGGTTAGAGTAGCGCTACCTCGTTTTTCACGCAAAATAGACACAATTTGTCGATTTGCAGAAAATGCCCTGCAAAACTACCTACGTTTTTCTTTCAAATTCCTATTCAAACTGAATAAGTAACTACATAAAGGTTACAATATGGGCACACGACATGTTATTCTAAACAAAAACTCTGTATGTTTTTCATTTTGTTAATTTTAAACTCGTCCCGTTAAATACCCTTTTCTGTACTTAAATTGGAACTTAATTTCCCCTTTTTTAATCTTTATGTAACCTTTCGTAAGGCGTTCCAAACATCCCGACGCTTGTTCGGTCTAAACGCAGGCAGAATTTCACAATTTGTCCCCGCTTTTTGCCGCTCAGTAATTGGCGCTCACCTGCGGAGGCACTCCGGCGCATCCTAATATGGCAACCTGCTCGGACATTGCGCTTTTTAAGAGTATCTGACAAATGTGTAATTATTTATTTAATATTGGTGGCGGTACGTTTTTGGGCACAATTCTCGTGCCGCGCGGACTGGTCAGCCACTCAATGTGTTAATGCCGGACGTTAAAGATGGCCGACCTGACTAATAACTGCTCTCGTGGCGGCCGCGAATGATGGTCCCTATGACAGTTCCTTCGAGTATCTATTGGTTGAGCATAATATAAAAAAGACAATTGATAAAATATGTTTTTACCGTATTTTTATTAAGTGTACTAAACTTCAAAAAAATCATAGGGATCGTCTCTCGGCGCAGCTATTAGTGCATTTCCCGGTTTTTAGCAAAGTGAGAGGTACCCCGTTTTCCGCTTAAACCAGTGTAAACAAGTTGTCTGATTATGTGCAATTGTTACACATCTGGAGGTCAAGTTATATTAGAAATAAATTCACAGTCGAGATAAAATGGTTTATGAATAAGGCCACTGTGAAAGTGTTAAGTTACACTCTACTATAAGGTACATCTTGTGAGTTAAATAATTAATCAAATCTCAGTTCACGATATGAGTTTTGCTACCTACTTACTTTCATTTATACTTAGTTTTAAAAAGAGATAAGTAACACTTAAAGTATGGTAATTAAAACTAGTTTTCAAATGTTTAAAAAACTTAAAATTATTTAGTAGGTACTATTAGGAAAAACAAATTAAATATATTAAAAACACTCACTCTTCGTTTCGCCGACGACATTGTTCTCTTTGCCTCTTCTGCAGCAGAACTACAGCAAATGCTCCAAGATCTGAGCAACGCAAGCCTTAAGGTTGGACTTCAAATGAATCGTGCAAAGACTCAAGTGATGACCAATAGCAAGAAACACAATGTCGAGGTGGACGGGCAGATCATATACACTATGTTGACGAGTACATCTACTTGGGCCAGCTAGTCTCTTTCAGTAACAGGCAAGACAAGGAAGTTGAGCGCCGTGTTCAAAATGCCTGGAAGAGCTACTGGTGCATGAAAGAGCTAATGAAGGGTACCCTGTCACATTGTCACTGAAGCGCAAACTCGTTGACATGTGTATTCTGCCTGTTCTAACCTACGGCGCGCAAACTTGGTCACTCACAGAGATTCAAAAGTCCAAACTGAAGGTTTGCCAACGCGCTATGGAGCGCAGCATTTTAGGTGTTAAACTAACTGATCGCATTAGAAACACCACGCTGCGCTCTAAAAACCCGCATTGCTGACGTAGGCGAGAAAACCGCTAGGCTCAAATGGGACTGGGCCGGTCACGTCTACCGCATGCATCCGGAGAGGTGGGCTAGCTTAGCCACCAAGTGGATGCCGGTAGAGGGACGTGGACGGGGCAGACCCAAACGGAGATGGCGGGACGACCTGGACAACTTCCTGAACAACTGGCCGGAGGAAACACCAAACCGGGAGTCGTGAAAATCAAGGGGAGAGGCCTTTGCCCAGCAGTGGGACACTCATATAGGCTTATAAAAAGAAAACACGTATTGTAAGTCGAAAAACGCTCGACATCCATTTTCGACTTAAAATACGTGAGTGACCCGTTTTTAATATATTTAATATGTCTGTGTCTCACTGAAGTTTTGTTATTAAAACAAATTAAACTTATATACTTAATTAAAAAATTTTTTTAACTAAAAGTCAATGTGAACGCTTGTCTATTTAATGCCATCTAGAGACAGCTACTTAGGTACCTACATACATACTATATCATATCTCCTAGAAACAGGCAGATTAGAAATTCCAAATTAAAAAGAAATTAATCTCCATCGAGAACGGCATTAATTAATTAAGTGTAAGCAATTAAAGTACTGTGTCTTGGATTGTTTTTCTCGGGTTTCGAGGAACGAGGGAAAACGCGAGACTGGTTAAAGGCTTCTACAAACGTTGCAATATGGCGTGCGATTTTAGATCATTCCCGGTTAAGTTGGTGCAACGAATGAAATGCCGCATTGTATTGCAAGTCACATGCGATTATCGGTGACGTTTGAAGAGGCCATTGGACTGTCAAAAAATCTTAAAAAAAAAGCATTTTTGAACTATTTATGCACGTTTATTATGAATTTTAATTATATCTGATGGAAAACTTAAGCCAATTAGCGGTATCTCGAAAACAAAAATAGATGAAAATGGAATTATAAGATAAAGAATTTAAAGTACATATGTTTGCATTAAATTTTGATTTGAGATACCGCTAATTTGCGTAAAATAAAAACTACGAGTACTGCACCAATTTAGTCAATCGATATTTTTTTGTGATTTACCACAAGGCATAGGAAAATAATAATATGTTGTTTTAAAAAATTAAATACGTTTGGGTCGATTTATTTTAGAAGATCGCTACAAAAACACACAGAGCAGCCGATGCAACGGAGCCACGCCGTTTTGTCGATTAAATAACTAGTGTTTAGTTTTAAGTTTATAAAATACATATGTATGTTAGTCTTTAAGGTATTTGTAATATGGGCCTTGTTGCCTGAATTAAATTTCAAAATAAAAATAAAAATACAAAAATGTACAACCACCTAAAAAAAGATCCGTGCTTTTATGTGTAGATTATGATTTCCGAATTCGTTTCAAGTCGCTACCTTAATGAACTATAGTAACCTACCGTAATTACGTAATAAGTCAAAGTAATGACTCTACAAATTGACAAGCCACCTTAACGTACAAGACGACATTCACACGGCTCACTATTAGCGTTCAGAGGTTGCTGTTCGAATTGCTTACCTACTTATATAAGTGCCAAGGACCGGAAAACCCCTCTTTACGCTTAATCCTATCCATTCGGTAACCCAATCAATTCGGTTACCGTATCATTCGGTAACCCTATCATACTGTTACCTAATTGTAACGGTAAGCTTATTGAAACGGTAACCTTAACCTTTAACCGAGTTAATCTCAAAACCCCATCGCGTTAGGGTTTTTGTTAGGGGTTTTTAACCGGTTTTTATTCAGTTATGGTAACCTTTATTATCGGTTGCTTATTGGTTTGCTACATTCGTATTCTGATGTGCCGTCAGTCAAATACCTACTAAAAGAAAAAGTTAATTTATTAATAGAACTAATAGTTTATTTTGTTATTTTTGTATTTTTTTTTTAATTTTGCTTATTTTAATGTTTTTGTTTATTTTAATGTTTTTGTTTATTTTACTTATTTTGTCTATTTTTTTATTTTGTTTATTTTACTTATTTCATTTATTTTATTTGTCATTAATTTTGTTAATTTTATTTATATAATTTATTTTGATTATTTTGATTATTTTATTTATTTTGTTTATTTTTTTATTTTTTTTATTTTATGTATTTGATTTACTTTATTTACTTTATTTACTTTATTTACTTTATTTACTTTATTTACTTTATTTACTTTATTTACTTTATTTACTTTATTTACTTTATTTACTTTATTTACTTTATTTACTTTATTTACTTTATTTACTTTATTTACTTTATTTACTTTATTTACTTTATTTACTTTATTTACTTTATTTACTTTATTTACTTTATTTACTTTATTTACTTTATTTACTTTATTTACTTTATTTACTTTATTTACTTTATTTACTTTATTTACTTTATTTACTTTATTTACTTTATTTACTTTATTTACTTTATGTACTTTATGTACTTTATGTACTTTATGTACTTTATTTACTTTATTTACTTTATTTACTTTATTTACTTTATTTACTTTATTTACTTTATTTACTTTATTTACTTTATTTACTTTATTTACTTTATTTACTTTATTTACTTTATTTACTTTATTTACTTTATTTACTTTATTTACTTTATTTACTTTATTTACTTTATTTACTTTATTTACTTTATTTACTTTATTTACTTTATTTACTTTATTTACTTTATTTACTTTATTTACTTTATTTACTTTATTTACTTTATTTACTTTATTTACTTTATTTACTTTATTTACTTTATTTACTTTATTTATTTTATTTACTTTATTTACTTTATTTACTTTATTTACTTTATTTACTTTATTTACTTTATTTACTTTATTTACTTTATTTACTTTATTTATTTTATTTACTTTATTTATTTTATTTATTTTATTTATTTTATTTATTTTATTTATTTTATTTATTTTGTTTATTTTATTTATCTTATTTATTTTATTAGGATAAAGTTCATTTATTTAACTTAAAAGGTAATAATAAAAAAACATTACAACTAACTATGAAATTATGAATTAAAAATTTAAAACCTGAACTAAAATTAAAATAAACCTACTTAAAAATTAAACTAATACTTATAATATTATATAAAAACTAAAATGCAATACTAATAAAATAGATGTAAATAATATAATTTATTTGTTTTTTTTAATTTATTTCATTTATTTTATTTGTTTTATCTATTTTATTTGTTTTATTTATTTTAGAAACTTACAAAATTAAAAGTAGTAGTATGTAACTACAAAAGTTAAATTAATTCAGTTTAACATTCTAATTGAATAAAACGTTATTTAGTATAATCCTACATCTGGAATAAATATTCAGTTTTGTCTTTTTCATTTAAAATAAAAGGGTCATGATTTATTCACTTTCTATTTATTCTAAAATAACGAGTGCAAGAATTATCCTTATTCAAATCGATTGGAATAAGAATGAAATTTCTGTTTTTATTCTTATTCTTATTCAAGTTATTTTTTGCCCAACTCTGCTCTAGATTACTCTCGTGTTGTTGAAGGTGACTATTGAACAAAATCTGCAAAATATCTTTCATGTATGAAGTCAATTATTTGCACTTCCTAGTACCTAATAACATGAAGATAATAAATATACGAGGGGTGTTCAAAATATTCTCGGTATGAGAATGAAAACAAACAAGTACGAAAAGTTTGATATTTTTATTTTTCAATATACTCCCCCCCTATGTTCATACACTTAAAAGATCGATCAATTATTTTTTTTAATCCCTCGTAAAAATATTTTTTAACTTTCGTGTAAAAATGCTCCTCCACTGCCGCCTTCAATGCTTCATCGTCAGAAAATTTATTTCCACGCAGATCCTTTTTAAGATTGGGGAGCAAAAAGAAGTCGCTGGGGGCTAAGTCCGGACTATACGGTGGGTGAGTAACAGTTTTAAACCCACATTCAACAATAGCTGCCTTGGCAATATGAGCAGTTTGGACGGGGGCGTTGTCATGCAGAAGCAGAATACCTTTGGTTAACTTTCCTCGCCTCTTTTCGTTAATTACATCCTTTAATTGACGTAGAATGTTAGCGTAGTACTGTCCTGTGATATTTACACCTTTTTCTTTATAATCGATTAGTAATACTCCTTCACAATCCCAAAATATCCTGGCCATGACCTTGCCAGCTGAAGGGATGACCTTGAACTTCTTAGGATGAGCTGAACCCTTAATGTGCCACTGCATGGACTCTTGTTTACTCTCTGGGTCATAATGATGAACCCAGGTTTCATCTCCAGTAACTATTCTTTGCAGCACCTCATCAGGATTTTCACCGCACAGGTCAATAAAATCGGAACAACAAGCTACACGCATGTCTTTTTGAAGCCGAGTCAGCATTCGCGGAACCCATCTTGCACTTACTTTTGACATATTAAGATGGTCATGTATAATATCATATACGGTACCAATAGAGAGATTGGTTACTTGTGCTATAGATTTTACCTTCACTCGACCATCTTCCAATATAAGTTTTTCCACTTTATCAATATTTTCTTGTGAAGTAGCTACTACAGGCCGGCCAGGTCTAGGGTCATCTTCAATACTCTCCCTTCCGCGTTTAAACTCGCTTGACCACTTTTGAATGGTAGATAAAGAAGGAGCAGACCCACGGTAAACACAATCCATTTCCTCTTTTATGGTTTTTTGATTTTTACCCTGTTTTGTCAAGAATTTTATCACGCATCGATGTTCTAATTTAGTTAACATTGTCAATTCGCACATTATGTTCATGTTTGTTCAGCAATTGCAGAAAAACAAAAGACTATCTCGGTTCAAATTATACTTTTTTTTAATGTCAATGAATAAACCTTAGCGGCCAGTAACGAAAGAAATTTTAGAAGAGGTCGTAAGATATCAATACCGAGAATATTTTGAACGCCCCTCGTACCTACACAGGCGAAGCAACATGCGTATTTAAATCGAAACGCTGCGCTCCGCTGGCACGCGCTACAACGCAAGTGCACCGAATGTTTAAAGGTCGTGGTATTTTCTATTGTATTAGGATATTTAGGATTAAGCAGAATGCGGTGAGAGTCATAGTGACAACAATAAAGCCTTATTATTGTACTACACTACAGTATTGTTATCAGTACTCTGCCGTGTCATGACTAATTGATGTAATTGTAGATACATGAGTTAGTGGTAACAAGGTTAAATGGCATTTATTTGGTCATATTATACGTCATATTATATGTAGTACAATGTATATAGATAGTAAAATGAATTTCACCCCTCTTTTCAATGGTCGGATTGATTTGAATTTTTTGAATCCTTCGAAACGGTGATGATAATTTTATAATGAAGCTACATAGAAAGTAAACTGCGAAATTATAATTATGATGGTTCAATGTATATTTCTTTGCGTATTAAGTATGTATTTTGTTTATTATTCCTACCAGCCTTGAGGTCTTACGTATGCTATCTCTTTCACACCTACGGAAAGTGAATGAGATAGTAAATTACTGCAGGTAAGAAAAGAGTCCTACGCTTATCACTATAATTAAATAGATTTGCAGAAAGTTGCAGGCGTGTTTGCACTTGAGACCGTCATTTATTACTCATTGGCAATAACAATAGGATTAAGTCGTGGCGTGGTGAATTCTTTGTCAGCATTTGCTAAACACGTGCGGCAAGCGTTGTGTCAAACGATATACCTGTTAATTTCCGTCTAAATAATAAATGCAAATTTTAAATATCAGAAGAGCTTTTAAAAACACCATAAGTCTTGGTAGTAACTCGGATACTGAAATCACATACTATAGTTCGTTTTTTTTAGCATTAGAAATAAGGTAAACAATCTTGATGTCTCTTTTAATTGAAAAGCACAGTTACGGTAAATATGTAACAATTATGAATCTAATACGATCTTTTATAGTCTTCTGCTTTCATAAGTAATAGTTATGGTTTTTAAAAAGTGTTTTTCAATTAAAAGACATGTCAAAATCGCTTACCTTCTTTCATGTTCTTTCTAATGCTAAAAAAAAAACGAATTATAAACATAATTCGAAAACAGAAAAAAATCATGAGTATTTTCCCCATTTGTTCCTGCCCAACGTGATCGCCGCGATACATGAGGCGGGGACATATGGGAATGATTTAAATGAAGCGCCTATTCCCATCTGTGCCCGGCGGGGAGAAATAGGAATACACCATATCAAGCCATTCCTTATCCTACCTTTAAAAACATCTTTTTCAGGGTTCCGTACCCAAAGGGTATAAACGGGACCCTATTACTAAGACTCCTCTATCCGTCTGTCTGTCACCAGGCTGTATTAATAAAACAAATAATTAATTTCTGTTGCTGCTATTACAACAAATACTAAAAACAGCATATACTAAATATCTAAGTGGGGCTCCCATACAACAAACGTGATTTATTTGCTGGTTTTTGCGTAATGGTGCGGAACCCTTCCTGCGCGAGTCAGACTCGCACTTGGCCGGTTTTTTATTTTTTACATTAATTTAGGCACAGCCATTGAAGAGTTTCGCTATCCACCATCCGTTCAGAGCAGCTGAATTGTACCTGATGATTTAGTTATCACATTAAAATAAATACGGGTATCGTCCAATACCAAGACTATGCGGCAGTAAATTAAATTTGTAAGATTTTATTGCATAAAATCAGGTATACATTAGTCAAGAAACATAATAGTTTCTTGTCTAATTTACTTCTATCTATACGTAACGCCTATACGGCACCCATACTACATGTTTAATCCAGGAATATTATTTAGAATATAAAATCATGATTATATTTATTTGATTAATAATGAGATTATTCTTATTCAATTTTTTCATTTCCGTTGATTGATTTTATTCCCGTCAAAATTATTTGAATAATTTTGACGAGAATAAAATCAACATGATTTTATTCTTAGGAATTCTTATTTAAATAATGATTTTATTCTTGAATGCCCAACACTGCTTACTAAGTATGTATGTAATTATGTATCTATTTAATTTAATCAAAACTATTTCACCTACCAATGTTATAGATACCCAATGAATATGTATAATGAATTCTGCCCTAGTAGCACGGTCGCATTTTTATCGTTTATCACCATGCCTGTCACGTTCTAACAAGTATGTAAGTGCGATAGTGACGGGCATAGTGATAGTCGATAAAAATTACCGTGCTGAGCCCCCTGGTATTAATGAAAGATTTGTAGTATTAAAATAAGTTTATAACTGCTATAGATATATATTTTCTGATCGCTGCATTAAGCGGTACAAGGTAAATTACGACTTAGCTCATACAACTCACCGCATCTGAAAACATTTTAAACTAAAGTCTATTTTTTATTCGGTAGACTAAAATGACATTTCGTAGTATGAACATCATGTGTCATTTCATTTCATACTATGAAATGTCATTTTAGTCTACCGAATAAAAAAATAGACTTTAATTGCTTATTATAAAATAAGCTCATAATAACTAGTACATATGTCATTTGTTAACAATGGTAAAATATCTACCACAATCCGCTAGCGCATGTATCTTTATCACAAAGTGTTTTTTTTTTAAATCACTTAAGATAAATTATACCTAACTAGGTACCAGTAAAATTACTAGTTAGGTGAAAATTTTTCTTTAAATCAGTCTTTAATCTGTAGGTACATATCAATTGTGAACCCGAAAATAAAAATAATAATCTAAGTAGCATAAAATATATCTAAATAATAGCAGATATTACTAGGATAGGATGTTGTTTACTTGCAACCCCTTTTCTAAAAATTTCTAAACTAGAATTGACAAAAACAATAGGAACACACAGGTGTAAAGATAAACAAAGGAATGGCCGCGCTGCGCCGCGGCTGTCGTTCTAAAAATAATACTGTAATCGCTCACTTGTTTTCAATTTTAGCTTAAGGACTCAAAGTGCAATATTGTTTGAATTGACAATAAGCGAAGTTACCGGCAAAAAAACTTGTTTGTGCTGGAGGCTTCATAGACCGCCCATGCCAACCACGGTTATTCAATAATAAGTTGAATTTAAGTCTGCGTAAAGTTTACAATCGTTTGAACTGGTTCAAAACCTTATTATGAGGTAACAGCATAGACGGGGTTTTTATTTCGGTTACCGGTAACAGGGGTTAACTCGATCTGATACGGTTACCGAATCAAAGTGTTACCTTATCAGACGGTTACCGTTATGGTAGGGGTTTTTATAACCACTTCTAAAATAACCCTATGAAAAACCCCGGTTAAGGTAACCGGTTCCGGTCCCTGATAAGTGCTCAGTCGACCAGTGTAAATGTGCTCTCTGATTTCTATAAGGACCTTAGTCAATGACATGAAACATTTTCAATACTTAAGTTAATAAAAAAAACCGGCCAAGTGCGAGTCGGACTCGCGCACGGAGGGTTCCGCACCATCAACGAAAAATAGAGCAAAACAGGCAAAAAAAAAACTAGCAAAAAAACGGTCACCCATCCAAGTACTGACCCCGCTCGACGTTGCTTAACTTCGGTCAAAAATCACGTTTGTTGTATGGGAGCTCCACTTAAATCTTTATTTTATTCTGTTTTTAGTATTTGTTCTATCTGTGAAAATTTCAACTGTCTAGCTTTTACGGTTCGTGAGATACAGCCTGGTGACAGACGGACGGACGGACGGACAGACAGCGGAGTCTTAGTAATAGGGTCCCGTTTTTACCCTTTGGGTACGGAACCCTAAAAATGGTCACTCGCAAAAACCAAATGACCTATCATAGGTACCTTACATAATGTAGTCTGAATAATTTTCTCTCATTTTAATTCTGTTACCAATTTTCATAGACGTTGTGGAATGGAATGGAAGCCACGAAAAATGTATGTATAAAATGTATGGGAATTTTGGAACAGTTTTATTCTCTTATTAGGATCTAAAGAGCTCGTGAGTAGACTTATCCATAAAAATTCCCAAATAGTGTAGTTAAAACTTTGAATAAAATCGCCTAAATGTGACTTGTTAGAGCGCAGGAAGCAGAAAAGAGACTGCAGCCTAGAAAAACTATCTTCGAACTCGAAAATTTGATCGACTCTATAGCGCTTAAGACGATTGGAAGGCCCAATGCCCTTGAGCGTCAGGGCGGAGCTAAGCGCTCTGTACCCGCACCACCCGCTTACCCCGCTCGCTGCGATCGTATGTGAATTTTGTATCGCTGCACCGCCACGAGGTTCAAAGAATAAGATACAGCCCAGAGGCGTGCAGTTGGCGCTATACTCGTATACCTTTTGTTTGCAGATATTTTGTTGTTTGAGTATGAGTAGATAATGCATTTAGTGGAGGTCGTAAATTACATTTCACGGTTAATACGACTCGCGTCCTGTTTAAAACGCCGTATAAAATTATATTATTATTATATATTACTTACCCATCCCGTTACGCACCATGCTGCACGTTTGTGTAATTGACATAACCGTCGTATTGAATTGGTAGAGTGTCATTCGATGGAACTTGCTAACTATGTAAGTAATCAAACTTGATGAATGAATTTACTAATGACTTTTGTTGACATAGTTAGTTCCATAGAATGATACTTTATGCAATACGCCGTCAGCCAACATTTTTTAATGTGTTTATTACCTACCTTAGGTTTTTTGTTTTGTCTAATATATACACATATCATAAAGAAACACATCTTCATTCATACTCACATCGTACATCGTAGTGTACCTTTACTTTACTACCTACTATTTGTAGGAACTGCAACAGTAACTTTGTAATAGCAAATATTTATATGGGATTACAAACTTACTTATGCAGTTCTTAGATCTTTAAAACGTGACTGATATTGCAATATTTTTAGGTTTTCTATGGCTTGATAAGCTGAAAACTACTTATGTTTAAAATTTGAAGCTTGTGGATATACTAGAAGTACCTTAGAATTATGATGATCGTAGGTGAGTGAGTGAGTGAGTGTGTCAGTGTCGAAAATAAGGAACTTTGACGTACAATCATTCTTAAACTACTAGTTCAAATTGAATGTTTTTGAGAATATATCTTAAGCATGTTTAGCCCTATATATTACTGAAAATTCAGGGTTTTAGCTTCAGCCAGCACAAAATTACAGGACGTCGAAAATGGCCTGAATCGCTTCGAGAAAAGGATGGTACGGCCGTGCCTCTTTTTTTGCTCGACTTGGCGGGGGCACTGCCGTGCCCTCAGATTTACTTAATAAACTAACATCATTTTAATGGGTAACAATCCTAAAAATGTAATGGTTTCTGAATCAAACTATATAGTATATACCTACAACATAAATTGCCAATGTTGATCAATTTTTTTTAGAAATTGAACTTTATTAAAAACGTTAAATTTTAATGGCAATATGTCGGCGCATGTTCGAAAACATTTTTTATATATTTCAAATGAAGCTTTCTCAAACATAAGTGGAAATATTGTCATTACGTTCGTAATAATAGGCTGCGAAACACCGTGTTGTGCGCGCTAAAGCGCGTCACAACCAAATCAACATTCTGCAGTTATTTAATCTTTGGCCACAATAACTCCAATTTTATTGCACCTCGGCTCAGAACAAGCATGCAGAATACAAGGAAGGCACGGAGCGACGAGCGACACAGCCTCCTCGTCTCAAAGCTAGCACACGACTGCCGGCCACGCCTTTTTCGAGCTACATACGCACAAAATGTTGAAAAATATTCGATTTCTTAAAAAAAAATTATTTATTAACATTATTCTACGTTGCATTTGTAGTATCTGTTAAAACAATTATTCTAATTTAAAAATAACTTTAATCGAATAAACCGTTCACTAGAAATAGGCAAAGTTAGTCGCAAAACGGCCTGTCGTAATGTTCCTTTTTTGGAAAAACTATAAGTCATAGGGAACAAGTCAAACGTTAGAAATGTTGTACATAAAACGTAAAATCATATATATTTTTTTCATATTTTTTTGTTGAACCGTTAAGAAGATATAGACTCTAGAATGTTAGAGTTTTCGGCCAAAAACGGCGTCTAGCGCCTTAAGTATTACATCTACGAGTAGGTACACGGTCGCCGGGCACTTTATATAGTACCTAGTGAAGCCGACTGGCTTTTCGCCTTGAGTTTTCGGAGTAAGCGCTAAGCGCGCGAGTACTTTTTTAAGTAAAGCTAAATATCACCCCATATATTTACACTGGTTCACCTGAGAATTTGACGCGCCTGCGTTTCGTAAGCAATTCGTATACAACATCTATTCTGTACCTTATCTCCTAAGCATACAAGCGATATTCCTTTACCAAGCAATCTCCATCTGTCGCGATCTTTACTGAAAGATTGACGTGAACTTTAAACCGAAGGGTTAAGGTTCAAATTGCTGATGACATGGATTACATGTAAGATTCTGGAAAGTAGTGCCAATCTTGTATCACGCGGTATCCGTAATTGCAATACTTTTATGGTAACTTGGGAATTTCTAGCTTTACCACGACATATATCCTATTAAGTGTTGCTACGTGAATAAAAATTTCTGTTAGTGCGCTGGCGAATTTAAATCAAAGCTAAATTATAGGCGAGAAGTGTAAGTTTATGGCACAGATAATATGTAAAATACAACGTAAGATTTTTATCGTTGAGAATACAGGTTGTCGTGACTCGTGACATAAGTCGCATCAAAATATACTCCGTAGAGTACGAAATTAAGTTATATGTGTGTTATGTAATGGACGATCTATTGATTTTCTTGTTCGTTAAGGTTTAATTTTAAGCGGTTTTTGATTAGTAAGTACCTATTCGATTGCCCACCTAAAGCTACATTCACCATCCAGGGCAAAGTTGAAAATGTTGAAATAAGTAACATTGCGCATATTTGATACGTATTGGCGTACCTACTTGGTATTCAGGTTGTTTTTATTTCCCAGATACTATAATGACAGTTCGATAGGCCATTGAGGTGTGCAATAAAGAGTATTTGTATTTATTGCACACCTCAATAACAGAAGACAATACAAAAGAAAACAGAAATACAAGCAGAGGTAAACAACAGGCGGTGTTATCGCTAAAAAGCGATCTCTTCTTACTTACTTACCTAACTAACCTAAGAAACTTTTAATTTAAAGCTTTTAATATCTAATACAATCCCGTAATTGCCGAAAAATATTGAAATCATTAAAATTCCATAATGTATAAAATAGCCATTTTTTTGGTTAATACGGTTTTGATCCCACAATTAAAATTGTTCGTTAAGTATGTTTATGTCCTATATTTTCACCTCGCAACATATGGGTTGAATAAACAACCATGTAAAATAAGCAAACCCTAAGAGGCAAACGAAGTAACCCTAAAAAATCTATAAAACCGTGACACGTACGTCAAAGAAAATGGTAATTTGCTTTAACCACTGACTGTATGTAGGTACCTATTTCTATTTTTCTAGTATCAGCTGGCCCTTAACGAGGAATGAGCTCGGCGCGCGCTAATTTCCAATAAGTTTTTCTGTTGTACTGTTCTATAATATACGCCATTGACATTTGTCATGATTTATGGCTAACTGTCAAACATGGCGAATGTGCTGTCACAGATGGTTCTTTTTTGACGTTTCAATGGCGACCGGTTTGGAAATATGGAATATTAATATTATTACAGACAGCATCGAATAGCGCATGAAACAACGCACCAAAAGTATTTTTCACACCTATTCGGAAAAGAGCTTTTTCTTCGCTTCGTCACTTTTTCTTTAATATATGACATCTATTTCAGTTTATAAAATAAATTCCTTATTGACCTGCTGAAATTATATTTGAATATAAATAAGTAATGCTGGTAAATGCAATCGCGACACGTGACCAATCGCTGCATCGATAGCATGCACACTCTTCTATTTGATTGGCTGCCTTCACTCACGTAATTGGCGCAAATCGGGGACTTCACGCTTCGCCGCGCCGGCCATTTCATTACCTATTGCTGATTTATTATTTGATAACATTATTTTTAGGGATGCGCGAGATATGAGACACCAAACACGGTGTACCGATGGTCAAGATCTTAGAAAACCGGATGAGGAAAGCACACAACCGATTGTATCTAGCTACTGCACTAGCACTTTTGGGGAGGGTTAATATAACGTGAATACAATACGTTATATTAACCCTCCCCAAAAGTGCTAGTGCTAGATACAATCGGTTGTGTGCTTTCCTCATCCGGTTTTCTTTTGCCTCAGATAAGACTGGATGGTAACAGTACTCAATTTACCCTCCTTCCTTTGCTCTGGAGAGCAAAGATGGACAGGTTTCAGGTGCCTTATTGCCACTAAGTAGATGGTAAATAGAGCTACGTACAGGAATGGATTACTTGTTTACTGCGTTTGTATAATTATAATCGATTGTTATTTTCCTACTTGACGATCATAATGTAAAATCTGTTTGCGTATTTGAGAACATAAATATGCTTTAGGTATATTGATAGCTGTAATATAGCTATCTATCATGGCTGTATCATACTGAGATCAACTTTTCTTATAAAACTCTAAATTGCCGTAGGTAGGTACCGACGTAGCCATTTGACTTAAGACTCAAGTCTTCGTTGCAAGTAGTATTTTTAAACCATGATATTTAATAGTGATTTGCGAAGAAAGAATCAAAATGGAACCCTTGATATAAAATCCAATTATATTATAAGCAGCACCGATAAGGTTTCAATAATTTCTTTTCATTACCTATTGATTATTTTTTATTTGATAGCAACCGATGCATGGCGTAATTTTAAACTTGGGAAATTAAATTGTGCCGTGTCCAATGTGCCGTGGAATAGATTTTTTTAACGCGATAAGGGCTAAATTAAATTATCGTATTCGTAAAAACATTTAATACCTTACATTTATTTAATGCGTACCGTGAAACCATCTTTTTTGCCCTGGGTGGTAAATTTTCCTACTGGAAAATCATGTATATACCTACATAATGGATACGGGCCAAAGTATGACATTAACAAGTATACATTTAGTAAAAAGTGAACCAATAGGTTAGCAGACTGGATGGTAGACCTGGCTGAGCCCCCTCAGACACGTACAACTACAACTCCACTCCGTGTTGTGTATTACTGTACCAAGGGTAAAAACGGGACGATATTATATTATTATTATTTGCGTGCCACATCGACTACGAGTATGTAAGTTTGATCTACTTATTGTGGCTCTTTAAAGTTCATATGTTAGGTACTAATTTGGCCTGAAATGAGACACAGCACCCTCATTTTGCGTTTTCAAAGCTAACTTAGGATTTGCGAGCCATACCCAGGCGTTCCATAATCCGGATCCCTACAATAAAAATTGGCGGAGATCCTGTCGCCGAATAGAGAATGATGATTACAAGTGCCCACACCGACAAAGGTTGTGTCGTGTTACGCGCAAGTCCCAATTTCGCGTAAATTCTAAAATGCCATCAGACCTCAACGGAACGTCAATTTATTACACACTAATTATGAGTTAACAAACAAAAACTATACTTAATTTAATAACGCGGCTTTACAAAATAGATCATTTATTACTTTACAAGATATCATTAACAACACGTTGAAAAGGTTTTTGTTTCCAGTAATGAAGTCGGATCATTTATTTTGACAAGAAAAATGAAGTGTTCGAACGCGGTTGACAGAAAAAGTTGGGTGTTAATTATTAAATGCCAGTTGGTGTTTATTAATGATTCGTATTGGTTATTAATTTCAAATTGCTACCAGTTATTGGAGAAACTAGTTTTATATTATTGGTTGTGTTGCATCTGATTGTAACAGCTAACCAATAATAAACACCATCTATTGCGCCGCTCAGTATAAAACTCGTTTTTATAATTTAGAAGGGTTCGGTATGAAGAAACTTTCCCATTTTAGCTGTATATTAGTTAGAAAGAGACGGGTAGTCTAGTCAGAAATAAGGAATTCTGGAGCCTCAAAGCAAGTTCGCTAAGGCAGAAAGGTTCTTAGGTGCTAACGATAGTGCTAACCCTTGAATACGCAACGTAGACGTAAAAAAACCGGCCAAGTGCGAGTCGGACTCGCGCACGGAGGGTTCCGCACCATCAACAAAAAATAGAGCAAAAAAATCGTGTTTGTTGTATGGGAGCCCCCCCTTAAATATTTATTTTATTTTATTTTTAGTATTTGTTGTTATAGCGGCAACAGAGATACATCATTTGTGAAAATTTCAACTGTCTAGCTATCGCGGTTCATGAGATACAGCCTGGTGACAGACGGACGGACGGATGGACGGACAGCGAAGTCTTAGTAATAGGGTCCCGTTTTTTACCCTTTGGGTACGGAACCCTAAAAAGACGAATACGGAAACGTATAAAATGCTACTGCAGGCATATAATTATGATGTTGATAGTTATTGTCACAGAACAAGTTAGAATGGCGATGCGAGCAGGGTACATGTTGCCGCCGGTTTTGAGCAAATGCTCGCATGCTACTCGCCCGCGCTGACCGAAAAACGAAGTAAGTAAACATGACTTTTGCGCCACAATAACGTTCAGATTAAGAAGCCAGACATCAAATCTGTCTAAAGGAGGCGTATCCATTCACCACGCACACAAGGCGCTAGCTAGTTTTTACTACCGTTGCGCGAGTGTTAGTAAATGTGGAGAGGAACGAGCGGCAACACCGATTCCGATACTAACTGCGCGCGATAGCCATTCTAATCTCTTTAATATGTTCTGTGGTTATTGTCAGTACCCGCCTATATAATTATTTCAATTCCCCTGTGTGAAATAGTAACTTTTGCTTATCTCTCCATCATACGATACGCCTATGGCGGATTTTTATGGTGGCCGGCTGTTTACCAGTCCGCCAGACGATATCAGCCTGTCAGTTGTTCGGAACTGTCACCTTCTGCGTTTAACTAACAGGCTGATTCCGGCGAACTGGTAACCTGTGGGCCCCTTTAACTATCAGGTCTAAAAACTGGTCTGTAGTAAGGCACTAAACACTCAAGTCCTGTCATTCCAAATATGACATGCTTTACCATTCTTGCAATAAAAAGTTTATTTTCATTCCTTTAGACCACTTAGGCAAGAATATTTGTAATAGGTCTCTTAACAAGAATAGATACCATTTTAGTCACTTAGGTTTTCTATACAAGGTGTGCATATCTAGCGTGGAAACGATTAAGTGTATTACTCTCGAGACCAATGAAAACAGGCACTATGTGATGTACATTATTTTTATTAATTACTAGCTTCTGCCCGCGACTTAGTTTGCGTGAGATGATGATAATGATGATAAAGATTGATAAAAACTAGGTTGGCCATTTTATTTTTATTTGTGAATTTCTACTCCAAAGTTTTTATTTCCATTCCGTTACCATTTTTCATAGACTTTGTATGGCGGTCACGGAATGGAAAGATCTAAAAATTTATGGATATTTTGGGACACTTTTTAGGGTTCCGTAGCCAAATGGCAAAAAACGGAACCCTTATAGATTCGTCATGTCTGTCTGTCTGTCCGTCTGTCCGTCCGTATGTCACAGCCACTTTTCTCCGAAACTATAAGGACTATACTGTTGAAACTTGGGAATAAGATTTTCACACAAAAATAGAAAAAAAAAAAAATTGGGGGTTCCCCATACTTAGAACTGAAACTCAAATTTTTTTTTCATCAAACCCATACGTGTGGGATATCTATGGATAGGTCTTCAAAAATGATATTGAGGTTCCTAATATCATTTTTTTCTAAACTGAATAGTTTGCGCGAGAGACACTTCCAAAGTGGTAAAATGTGTGTCCCCCCCCCCCTGTAACTTCTAAAATAAGAGAATGATAATACTAAAAAAAATATATGATGTACATTACCATGTAAACTTCCACCGAAAATTGGTTTGAACGAGATCTAGTAAGTAGTTTTTTTTTATACGACATAAATCGCCTAAATACGGAACCCTTCATGGGCGAGTCCGACTCGCACTTGGCCGCTTTTTTTTAATACGTCATAAATCGCCTAAATACGGAACCCTTCATGGGCGAGTCCGACTCGCACTTGGCCGCTTTTTAGGGTTCCGTAGCCAAATGGCAAAAAACGGATCCCTTATAGATTCGTCATGTCTGTCTGTCTGTCTGTCCGTCTGTCCGTCTGTCTCTCCGTCCGTATGTCACAGCCACTTTTCTCCGAAACTATAAGAACTATACTGTTGAAACTTGGTAAGTAGATGTATTCTGTGAACCGCATTAAGATTTTCACACAAAAATAGAAAAAAAACAATAAATTTTTGGGGTTCCCCATACTTTGAACTGAAACTCAAAAAATTTTTTTTCATCAAACCCATACGTGTGGGGTATCTATGGATAGGTCTTCAAAAATGATATTGACGTTTCTAATATCATTTTTTTCTAAACTGAATAGTTTGCGCGAGAGACACTTCCAAAGTGGCAAAATGTGTGTCCCCCCCCCCTGTAACTTCTAAAATAAGAGAATGATAAAACTAAAAAAAATATATGATGTACATCACCATGTAAACTTCCACCGAAAATTGGTTTGAACGAGATCTAGTAAGTAGTTTTTTTTATACGTCATAAATCGCCTAAATACGGAACCCTTCATGGGCGAGTCCGACTCGCACTTGGCCGCTTTTTTTTTCTCCTATTAGGATTAAAAGAGCTCGTGATCCTGAGTAGAAATAACATAAAAATCTCAAATTTGAAAAAAAGTGTAGGGTACAACTTTAAATAAAATGGCCCAGGTACCCTATGTCCTTCCCTAGGTCTTTAACTATAACAACAGGCAGACAGAGTTACTTTCGCGTTTATAATATTAGTAGAGATAATATTATATCTCTTTCATAGATGTACATATAATAAATATAATTCGATATTAACCAGTTGCTCTTCATGTAGCATGCGCCTAACAGTGAGACATGGTGATGATAATCATATCTTTCTGACATCTGAGAATAGGTAGGGTCGGGTGTTCATCAGTTAGCCACAAGTACACGAATAGCCAAGCGAATATCTGGCGAATGTGACGTTGCAGCTTGGTGCAACCAAGGGCATTAGATACCTAAGCACTTGCCTGCCCTACTCCCCAGTTAATAGCTCGCTCGCTCCATTTACGAACAAGTGAAACAAGAATTTCATTATTTCCTAAAAAATTTTTGGGAAATAGAAGATACAATTTTTTTGCTTCATGGCTTTTTGTTAAGTTTTAGAAGATTCTTAATATTTTAACTGCTTAGATGTGTTCTTCAAGTCTCCTTTGACGTAGGTATTATGTATTTTAAACTGATAGTTTAAAATCAGATGGACAGAACCGCGTTGGGAGGGGGGTGTCGATCATTTAACCAAAATCTGATGTCGAACATTTAGCCATAGCTAGTCATATTAAAACGTAATATAAATATTATTTTTGATAAAAACAAGCTGCAATCATAGCAAAACTATTACATATAAATATGGAAACTAAAGTCTATTTTTTTATTCGGTAGACTAAAATGACATTTCATAGTATGAAATGACACATGATGTTCAT
Source organism: Cydia amplana (assembly GCF_948474715.1). NCBI lineage: Eukaryota > Metazoa > Arthropoda > Insecta > Lepidoptera > Tortricidae > Cydia > Cydia amplana. The sequence continues at coordinate 7,182,479 of NC_086088.1, forward strand.
ACTATGAAATGTCATTTTAGTCTACCGAATAAAAAAATAGACTTTAGTTACAACAAATAAACAAATGTTAGTACCATGATAAATACATAGTAATTCGACTTTTCATATGTTACATACTTATAATTTTTACGGTTAATCACCATGTTACAAAATGTTGATTTTTGAGGATAATATATGAGTAAAAATATTTTCTTTGATTTTTTTAGTATTATATATCTTTCTAATTAATGAAACCGCGTTCTTAAATTAAAATTATTTAAATTAGTGGTTAAATGTGTACAACTTGGTTAACTGTAGAACACACCTCTGGTTAATACTGTCCTATTGGGTGGACACTATTAGCCGAATTCCATTTTTTTCTAAAAGCACAATAATGTCAAACCTATAAGGAAAAAAAAAATCTTGAATGCAAATTTGTAGCCAATTAAATAGTCTATCGATCAATGTTCGCAATCATTTATTTTAATTGATAATTTGCGAGATATGATCGCTCGAAAAAAGGGTGGTTAACTGATGAACAACTCACCCTATACTATAGTAATAGTAGTAGTAGTAATATTCTTTAATGTGCACGATTAAAGCAATATTAAATACATTACAAATAATACTTTAGTTTGAAATAATATTTGCAGTTAGTTGTATTTTGTAATTGTTGATTTTTTTTGCTCGTATATTCATTCCATGTTGACGTTATTATGGCCTATTTGCTGAATAAATGGTGAAGTTGAAGTACCCGTGGTGTTCCCGTGTGTATGACACGTGCGTGTAACAGTTTTACAAATGAAAAATGTCGTTCCAAAGTCAAACGTAAATTATTTAACTTCCAAATACCTAGGCTTAGGCTAGACTTCAATGTCATTACCTAGGTCTTTTAAATCAAGCATATGTAAACAAATGATCGTCATTTACGTTTTTAATTGATCCTATTTGAATACAAAGGCGACCTTATGGCTTTTTTACTCGGTCATTAGCATGGTATAAGTAATTACTAGTGAATCTAGTGATTGCTTGATTTAAATAAGGTCTAGGGTGAGTCTGGCTGGATTTAATTCAATGAATCAACGAATTATATTATGGGCCCGATTCGGATTTTGTAATAGACATCTATTAGATATCTTTTAGACATCGCCAAGATACGATAACGATATGTTTAAGATCTAACCTGTCGACATTTCCGCGATTCTGGAGATAACTCCTCTTGAACGATTTCCACAAGATATTACTTAGAGATCTAATTCACATCTAATAGATATCTAACACGATCTATCGTAAAAGTGACATTGGTTGCCCGAATTGCGCTGCAAAAGAAAACTAGTTGAAATCTAAACTATAACGTATCTAGAATGGATCTAGTACGTGTCGTCTCTTGTGAATATCTTGAAGTTCGAATACGGCAGTTTGACACGTACGAACACGTGTTGTCGACGTGGTAAGTATTTACGTAATGTAGCACTAAGTAGTTAGAGTTAGATAAAGCTAAGTTGGCAGCGATTTTAGCTTGCACAGACTGTGCAAGTGTTATTTTAAACGTTAAACTTCTATGAAATTATGACGTTTAAATATCATTTGCATCTGTGCTATCAAAATCGCTGCAAATTTAGCTTGATCTAAATCTAATCACGTGTCCATCACAATGCTACACCTGATAATAATAGTCGTTTATGTGACTGGTACATAATGAAAGGCATTAAAATACGAGTGTGGGCTTATGAAACAGGTTGAAAGCAAATCAGCTTTGTTTGACAACAGGGCTCACTGCACTTACTTAGCCTACAAATTAAAGTTCGAATAATTAAAAAAATATAAATTTTAAAAGGCTTTATCTCGGAAACGATTAGATCCACAGAGACAGTATCAGTCTCGTATTGTAACAAATTTAGTCGAATTTAAAAACGTCTTGAGAAGAAACTATCAAAAACTAGTCCTTTAGGGTTATAGTCGCCCAAATCTAAAAATAATGCGGGTTTTTCGATTTTTGACAAAATTGCGTTCGGCGCTTGAAGTCTCAAACTTGGAATATTCATTGAGCCAACATCATACACAAGTCTACAAAAAATCAGAACTACCAGATTTGACGCAAACGCCTTAATGTATAAAGTTACTGTATTACGTTACCTATCCTACCTACTGATATATGTACAGGGTGCCCAGTAATTAATGGATAACCATCTAACCACAGACAGGGCACCTTAGGTTGGTCTAGAAAATGCACATATAGGTCTAGTAAAAGTTTCGTGGTTTTCAAGATAATCGAACTTTTCTGTCTTTTTTAATGGCTAGCTCCAATTACCTCTATTACCTACATATACGAGTATAACTTGAACACGTAAAATTGTAGTTGCCTGAATCACTATCATATGGATACGCAGAAAACCAGAGTGCAAAGTACCTACCTGTATAATAATACAGCGCAATATTTTATTAATCTTTACAAAAATATCACTAGATGGCGACGTAAAAGTCGTGAAACGACTTTTTAAAATGATATTAAAACGACATATAGTGGCCCGGCCAGCGAAAGAAAAGTCTTCTAGAAATCGATTTTCGCTCTTGTCGTCTCGGATATGGGTGAATATGGTATCGATGCATTCAGTGTAATGCCCTGAACACAAATATATGAGATGACAAGCGTGAAAGTGGTGGGGGTAGTTGCTGTGACGTCATAAAGTCGGCAGTACAAACTTTTTTTTATTTTCGTTTAAACATACCATGAAAGGGCTTTGTGAGTAGATCACAAATATAACATACTGTAACATTTTCAATACTTGGTCTAACAAATTATTAGAAAACGTTCAAACATTTCACAATCCACAGTTGACTTCTAACTGCTCTAAATTGAAAATGGCTTAATGGATTAGTCCAAAATATATACCAAGTGACTGTGAATATCCTCTATGTAATGTTAAAAAATAATTAACCAGATACAGATTATAGCGGCAACAGAAATACATCATCTGTGAAAATTTCAACTGTCTATCTATCACGGTTCGTGAGATACAGTCTGGTGACAGACGGACGGACGGACGGACAGCGGAGTCATAGTAATAGGGTCCCGTTTTTACCCTTTGGGTACGGAACCCTAAAAACGGCCTACTATTAACGAATACATTGATTTTGTTTATGCAAACATTACCATAACATTGCTTTACAAGAAGCTCGAGCAATTACTGCAGGTTCAATCAGACAAATGAAATCGTTGACCGCTGATTATCATTGGCTCATTTCAATTTAATTGTCTGAACAAACTTTTTTCTTTCACTTTTCCTACAACAATACAGAATATTGTTTCTAACTTTAGGGTTGTCAATATGTCGGTATCTTTTTTATAGGGTTCCGTACCCAAAGGGTAAAAACGGGACCCTATTACTAAGACTCCGCTGTCCGTCCGTCCGTCCGTCCGTCCGTCTGTCACCAGGCTGTATCTCACGAACCGTGATTGCTAGACAATTTAAATTTTCACAGATGATGTATTTCTGTTGCCGCTATAACAACAAATACATACTAAAAACAGAATAAAATAAAATAGTAGTTTATGCAACAGTGATATAATAAGGGTTCTTAAAATTCAAGGGTCGAAGTTACAAAACGAGACGTAGTCGAGTTTTGTAAAAAAAGACCCGAGAATTTTAAGAACCAATTATGAGCTGTTGCATACATTACTTTTTCTATGACAGCTGCAGCAAAAAAAAAAAAAAAAAAGTCGAGTTTTGTAAAAAAGACCCGAGAATTTTAAGAACCAATTATGAGCTGTTGTATACATTACTTTTTCTATGACAGCTGCAGCAAAAAAAAAAAAAAAAAAAAAAAAAAAAAAAAAAAAAAAAAAAAAAAAAAAAAAAAGAGAGAGTTATTATTAAAAAAAGAGTTATTATTAAAAAAAAGAGTTATTATTAAAAAAAAAGAGTTATTATTAAAAAAAAAGAGTTATTATTTAAAAAAAATTGAGTTATTATTTAAAAAAAAAAAAAGAGTTATTATTGTAAATGAAAACATACCTCTTTCAATCAAGATGATCGGAACTTGTATCTTTAAAAAAAATAAAGCAGTTGTATTATACTCATAAGATGACTGCTAGCAGTCATCTTATGAGCCTATAGACAAAGCATTCAAATGACATTGCTTTAGATATCACTGTCAGTCATTTAATTGACACATTTAAGTGCTGGAGTAGAAAAAGATTTAAGTGGGGCTCCCATACAACAAACGTGATTTTTGACCGAAGTTAAGCAACGTCGGGCGGGGTCAGTACTTGGATGGGTGACTGTTTTTTGCTTGTTTTGCTCTATTTTTTGTTGATGGTGCGGAACCCTCCGTGCGCGAGTCCGACTCGCACTTGGCCGGTTTTTTCCTTACAGGCCAATTCGAACATTTCGAACGTTCGCCTGACATCAAACTGATGTTGAATGATATCGGAATTATATCAGTTGGTTGTCGTTTTAGATATTTTCTTGATACCTATATATACACGATACATCAGTAGGTAAAAAATATTTTTTTTTCGACTAGGTAGGTGTATTATATTATACCTTACTATACTAAACAATTCGTGAAAAAATTTAAAATTCAACATATTATGTTAGCATTCCCTATTTTTATCGTTACAGTTGTTACCTAGTAGGTAACGGGTGTCCCAAAAAGGACGCAAGATTTCAATTTGCCGCCATTTTTGTATTTTAGTGCTGGCAACCCTAAAAAAAACTATTTGACAGCTGAATGTTTAGGGTTTGTAAATAACACAAGAACTGAAGCCTCATGATCATGGACAGCAAAGAGAGTTCGTTGAATGGATTATCGACCGTCAAAACAGGGATGCAGATTTTTCAAACATAATCATCTTTAGCGACGAAGCACATTTTCATCTCGATGGCTTTGTTAATCGTCAGAATTGCCGCATTTGGGGCTCAGAGCACCCACATGTGATTGTTCAAAACACAAATGCATCCACAACGGGTTTCTGTTTGGTGCGGATTTTGGGCTGGAGCCAACCATACAACCATACCATTTTTGGACCATATTTTTTTCAAAATGAGGCCGGTCAAGCAGTTACCGTTAATGGAGCTCGATATCGCGACATATAACAAGGTTTTTTCTAGCCGAATTAGAGGATATCGATGTGGAAGCAATGTGGTTTCAACAAGACGGGGCCACTTGCCACACAGCCAGAGAAACGATGCAATTACTGCATGAAACATTTCCTAGTCGTGTGATCTCTCGATTCGGTGATCAGAATTGGCCCCCTTGATCTTGCGATTTAACGCCTTTAGACTTCTTTTTATGGGGTTATTTAAAGTCTAAAGTCTATGCCAATAAGCCCACAACCACTTATGATTTAAAAGAGGAAATTCGACGCTGCATTGGAGAAATTCAGCCGCATCTATGCAAAATGGTCATAGAAAATTTTGACAAAAGAGTGTGTATGTGCCAGCAAAGCCTAGGAGGACATTTGCCTGACGTGTTATTCTACAAATAACCTTATTTTATGTATTTCAAGATTTTATATACAAATATATTATTTTGACGACCGGTCTGGCCTAGTGGGTAGTGACCCTGCCTGTGAAGCCGCGGTCCTGGGTTCGAATCCCAGTAAGGGCATTTATTTGTGTGATGAGCACAGATATTTGTTCCTGAGTCATGGTTGTTTTCTATGTATTTAAGTATTTGTATATTATACAGGGTGGATTTTCTTTTTGGGTCAGTGAGGGCAGCTACCAGATCCCGTGCTGCTACGAGAAAACGGTCTAAGAAGACCTTCCCTCGATTTCAAATTAATGAAGATTGGCTTTTACAGATTTTGGAAAAAACATACAGGGTGCGAGAAAAAGGTCATTTTTGACAAACTTTTTTTTTGATGCCAATCAGTCCTGATACATTTAACCTGTCGAATCCCACGATATGACGTCACCATAAGCGTTCTGGCTCATATATGAGCCGTGGGAGCTGACAGATTAAGGACCATAATACTGTATGAAGAGACATTGCTGAAGGACTGATGGGCGAGATAGAAAATTGAGAATAACATTTCACATTTTCCCCATAGTAAATGTATGGAAAAAGTTTTTATTAATTTGTGGCTTTTTAGTACATTACCGTAAGTTGACCCCTAGGAAACTATTGATACTGGATAGGAATGGAATCGATTGGCATACAAAAACAGCATGTGAAAAATAAAAGTTTTCATTTTCATACAAATTGTATGGGAAAAGTTTTCCTCGATTTGTGGCTTTTCTAGCCGGAAATTTTTTTTTGGTTCCATACAAGCTTTTGATCCTTAATAGGAATGGGATCGATTGGCATAAAAAAAAAGTTTGTCAAAAATGACCTTTTTCTCGCACCCTGTATGTTTTTTCCAAAATCTGTAAAAGCCAATCTTCATTAATTTGAAATCGAGGGAAGGTCTTCTTAGACCGTTTTCTCGTAGCAGCACGGGATTTGGTAGCTGTCCTCACTGACCCAAAAAGAAAATCCACCCTGTATATATCGTTGTCTGAGTACCCACAACACAAGCTTTCTTGAACTTACCGTGGGGCTTAGTCAGTTTGTGTAATAATGTCCTATAATATTTATTTATAATATTTATTTATTCATTTATAACGAAAAAAAAAAGTGTTTTTCATCAATTTCAAATCTTGCGTCCTTTTTGGGACACCCTTTATTTCTATTATTTGATTAATTTAATATTACAGCGCACCAGCGGCTAGTAGCCGAATGCTACACACCTATGAATTTTTTGTTAAATAAATAAATGATAAATAGGAATGTATGCGCATATTTAATATCGAGATTAATGAAGTTTCTAATATTTAAAAACTCATAGACACGCGTTTGAAAACGTACTGGATGATAATTATACTTTATCAAATATACTAAGTTTCTTATCATATCATTAGGATATATGGATAATTGGATATAACCCTAGCTGTAAAAATATGTGCATGGCTATTTTTAATTAAAACTATACAAAAAAAAACAGTTTCAGTGACTTGTTTGCCGAATGAACTAAGGTTCACCATTATTTATGAACGGATTTTCGCAAGCAACCTTATCTGTAGTCGCAAAATTTTTAATACCATCTTTCTCTGTCACTCTAATTACGCTTTAATTGTTGGAGTAAAAGAGTAAGATCCCTGCAATTTGCGAAATTCGGTTTTCGCGGTTATAGATGGACCAGGAAAAGATAAGCAACCTAACTGATGCGAATTGAGAATTACTTTCCATTTTCACTTAGCTCGTTCAAAATTTTAATTATTTTTACTATTACTTATTTCTTATAATAGTAATAATTATGCATGCACTAGTGACTAGAATAAGTGGTTAAAGCTAGGTTAAACAAACTAATTTTCACATGCCTAACGGCCGAATGTATTAAGATTCAGTATCTTTATTGTAACATCCCATGTACCACATGTTCTTGTGAATATAAATGATAATTCAATTCAATTCAATTCAATTCGTGCGGCTAAAACGTCAATGAGATTTGAAAAATAAATTTTAACAGTTATATATTTCATAGTTTTAATGAAATAAAAATAGCCTAAAATATTTTTTTTTCAGTAACCTTATTAGTACCTATGTTCAAGAACATTTTTTTTAATGAAATATTAAATTTTCACCCGGAAAGTAGATCAGTGAAACTCGTTTTTACTTCGGATCCTCTACTATTAGGTACCACGAAGAGACATAGGTACCTACGCACAGACTGGCCGTGGTTTGTTGTAGTATAATTAATTATAATTGATGTATTTATTAATGAGTTACACACTCGTCTAGACGACGAATTTATTGAGTTACAAGACATGTCTGTCAAATGACATCTATTTATAGTTTTGTGACCACTGTCTATTTGTTTTGATGTAATGTTTTTTTGCCCCATTAAACCTTTTTCATATTATTTTTTCATTTAAATAAATGTGTTTATCTCTTAAACAAAATTACACATTATTTATAATATTTACTTCACGCAGTTAAAATGTTTAGAAGTCAATGATCAATTTAGAAACAACACTAAAAATAAAATCGTTAATTTTTAGGGTTCCGTACCCAAAGGGTAAAAACGGGACCCTATTACTAAGACTCCGCTGTCCGTCCGTCCGTCCGTCCGTCCGTCTGTCACCAGGCTGTATCTCACGAACCGTGATAGCTAGACAGTTGAAATTTTCACAGATGATGTATTTCTGTTGCCGCTATAACAACAAATACTAAAAACAGAATAAAATAAAGATTTAAGTGAGGCTCCCATCCCATACAACAAACGTGATTTTTGACCGAAGTTAAGCAACGTCGGGCGGGGTCAGTACTTGGATGGGTGACCGTTTTTTTGCTTGTTTTTTTTTCTTGTTTTGCTCTATTTTTTGTTGATGGTGCGGAACCCTCCGTGCGCGAGTCCGACTCGCACATGGCCGGTTTTTTTTTAGTTCAAGTTCTAATTTAGTAAGACTCAATATTCATTATAATGTACAACATATTCGTAATTCGAACCTTTCTTGAACCAAATAAAGTAGCATTTCATTGTTTCATAGCTCTTATCAAACAAATGAATGTCATCCCAATTTACTTATACAACAAGGTTCAAATTAAAAATCGGAAAAAATCGTATGGTGGGCCTTACGAGTACCTATAAAGGTAAAATGACAAAATATAAGTAGAAATTGGCTGAACCTACTGCATCTTAAAATAATGCGATTAGGTATAACCATAGAGAAAAAAATACATAGATTGCTCACTCCATACATCAGTTTTAGTACCAAAAAGACTATTAGCATCTAGCATCGAGTAGCGGAACTATCAGTACTGCTACTTGACAATAGATGTAGCACCGACCGGAAAGTCTTATGCTGTTGAGATAAGACTTTCCGGTCGGTGCTACATCTATTGTCGAGTAGCAGTACTGATAGTTCCGCTACTCGATGCTAGATGTAGACACTGAAATTAATAGTCTAACTGATGTATGGAGTGAGCACTCTTGTCTTACTATATTTCTCTATGGTATAACTATTGCTGAAATTTCCATGAGAGAATCCATTGGAGCCATTAAGTAGATAGTTAGATACTGTGTATCTTGACACAGATTCGTTTCCTAATTACAGCTTGTCACTATTCCAACCGCGTATCAGATGGCGTGTCAGGCGGATCGTCTTTTGTATCCAGTCTCTGTCGTTTGTTGCGTATTCAATTGTTGCTAATTCAAAAGTAATTTTATTTATTGATTTATCGTATGAAGATTAAAATACTCAGAACATTAATTAAGAATGTACTTGTTTCACAGGAGTTTTCTTTATAAAATATCAGTAGATCATAATGATAATAAAACCTACCTATGTCTGAAAAATCTTGTGACAACGGTTCCAAAGCCCTAGAGGTATTTGTACAGGTAGTAGGTATCAAACCTGGTAAAAGAAGGTGGAACGTTCCATAATTACCAAGGCTCGGAAAAACGGCCGTCATTTTGAAAACAAATCATAATTTAGGATCCATTTACGAGTCAAAAATGTTCGTTTACGGTCTACGGATGTCATTGGGGCATATTTAATCGTTGACATTGGTATAAAGAAGTCTGTGTTGTACGGAACAGGGTAATGTTTTAAAAATGACGGGCGTTTTTCCGAGCCTTGATAATTACGTATGAAAGTAGATAGCCGATAGCACAAAAAAAGGAAAGAGTGTGGGGCAATTCCGCCTACCTACAGTACCTACTGGTCAGTCACGATGATAGCTGTACTGCTGTATATGTATGTATGTACAAGTAGCCGCGTGAGTGTTACAATGTAACGATCATGGCAATTACCACGTCCCGAGTAGTTACTGGACACCTGATAACGGAAAGAGGAGGCATCAAAGAAGCATGGCGTCCGTTAACTCGACGGTTGGACGACATTCGGAAGATTACGGGACTGGATTGGATGAAATAGCTCTGGACTGGCGCAAGTGGCGTATTCGAAGGGAGGCCTATGCTCTGAGAGATAAAAGTTTGAAATGATGTTGATGGTAATATTGTGAAAATACATTTTAATCTCTTCTAATCTAGGCTCTTTCACGGCTGTATCATAAAGGAGGCCATAATTGGCATAGACACCAGTTTTCCGAAAATTTCTGGTCTTCCATTCCAAGGGAAGAATCTTCTTAACAGAGTGGTATATTTTTTGTTATTTGTCGTCCGGTTTCCAACCCTATATGTTTTTGTTTTCGCCGAAAATCTAGGTTTATAATTTTTTCGAAATAACTTGTCCCGTGCGTGTCCAAAAATCCATCCAGTACAAAAATTCCGAGAGACCCACTGGCCCTTACTGGCGCATTGACGACTTGTTTTTGGAAACCAAGAAAACTTTTTGTTTGCAAGAAAAAAAATATAACTAGGTACTATCTTGGTGAGGTAAGACCTAGGTATGTAATAGACAAAATTTTAATTTGTACCAATTTCCGATTACTGATTAAGTTGAAATTGAGCTCAGCTAGATTAGTTAGGTGACAAAGCAATTAAGTTATGATACCTTCAAGCATATGTATGAGTGAGACTAAAGGTGGAAGTCGATAATAAAACTATTCGACCTGATTAAATTAACGCTCGTTAGAATCATCCTCATGAGCAGTGAAGTAGATGAATGATGGCAAAAAGTAATCAGTTATCACTGCTCATTTTCTTCCGGCCCATGTAGCTTCTTTAGAAGATAAATTTCACATGAATGTCCTTTGACGTGACTTCAACCTACCGTTGGGTGACCCAGTCCGGAACATAGGGTTAGGAGCCATCCAGGGGAACGCTCCGAACGGCCACGTCGGCGGCGGGCCCTGGTACAGCCGGGGCAGCATCGGCTGCGGCACCACCACTCCACTCCTCTCCGTCTCCTCTCCGTTCCCGCTCTCCCGTCCTTCTCTCTCGTCTTCCTCTCTCTCGTCCCCCGCGTTGGAGTCGACGTCCTCGATGTCCACGTCGCTGTCGTCCGTCTCGAGCGTGTTGCTCTCATCGTTGCTGTGCTCCTGGTCCTTGGAGGGCTCCTTACTGCCCAGCAGCGAGTCCACGCTGAAGGATATCCGGCCTTTCCCGCCGCTGTCCGCGGCCTCTGACCGCTCGCATTCGAGCGAGGTCTTCATTTCATCTACTCAGCATTTCAGATGTCAATACGCCATCTTTACTTGAAATTTTGCAAATGTTACCGTGAAAACGTCAGTTCAGGTTAGATTCTAATTGAGTTTAATAGGATTCTTATTAGGTTTCCGGAAAAACGTCCGACCGTCGGCGTTTTTCAGTTGTTGCAAAATTTCCAGCTGTCAAATTTAGAGCATTTGAAAGAGAATGCACTATAGACTGTTAATTGATTTACACTCAGAGTCAAACTTCACTTTGAGTCACAGTCACAATCGCACAAATCGCGTCAACTATCGGATTGAGCAATCGGATATTTAGTTTCCAATTTGTACGGACTCGCGCAAATCGCGTGGAAGCGCGGTGAAAATCGCGCCAGCATTGGGGCGAGTGCCGACTTCTCTGTACCGAGCGAGAGAGACGGTATTATACACCGAGGAATTTTAATAAGCGGCGCGGCTAGAGCGGGACGACGATACGAGCCAACATGTGTGTAAACGCGATATTGAGTAGGCGGGGCCCGTCGCGCTCAAATTAATACTCTCTGTGGAATACGCCTTATAAAATAAAAAGTTAGCAATATCTTTTGAGTTCTATCAGAAACTAATAGAGTTTAAATTCGCTTGGGTTTACAAATAATAAACTGACGTAATAGAGTTGAGAGTGTCGGATTGCAGCAGCTATTGTGTTGAATGAAAAAGGAGTAAATAGACTGGTGCCGTAGGCGGAGAGGGGCTTTACGATTTAATTATTCGCAAACGCGGAGGCATTTTGTAGCTCGCTAATGTCTCATTGTCATTAGGCCCGCCATGTTTGATTTGTTTATGACACAGTAGGTGAGAACGGGTGACGTTTTGGAAACAAAACGTTATTTGTTGGCAGTTGGCTCGGAAGTGGGCTGGCGCTCCTATGAAATTCGAATGTTGGAATTAATACTGTTTTGTGTGAGTTAGAAGTTTCAGTTCAACTATCTTATTGGCTCGGCTGGTGTTTGTAGTTATTCATGTTTAAGGAGGTTTGACATTTTTATATGGCAGTTTAAAAGTCGGTAACCAGGAAAACAGTTGACGGCAAATTATGCTCTAATTATTACTTAAATACCTGCAACGACTTTAGATAGATATAGGGCCGGATCTAAGGTAGAGCGAGTGGAGCGGCCGCTCTAGGCGCCAAATGGTAGGTGGGCGTCAAAATGGCAAATACTGTGAAAAAAAAACATCTATGTAGAAAAAGCGGATGGGTACCTACAGAACCTAATACAGAGCATAGACGACAAAAAAGAAATCTCGCTCTATCCTGATCGAGTGTTCGGGCCGGATAGGTAGGTATACCTATACCTAAGCATTATTGGATGAAGTCTGTAACAAATAACTGTAGGTAGATACAAATCTGCCTAAAACTTTGATTTTGAGAATTCTAATTGTGTAATGATATAAGCAGCATAAAAACTTAATTATTTCAGTTTTACTAATCTTGGCTGGGCTACAGATTTTAAAACCTGATATAAAGATTCTAAACTGTAATTTAATAAATAGCTATGGTACAAATGTTACGAGGGGAGGCTGAAATATTCGCGGCCTAAGCTAGAAAAAAAAAGAAAAAAAAAATCTATGCTACTTTTTTCCCCACCTCTTTGGCTATTTAAATATTTCCGCCGTTACTAACGATTATTAACGATTAATAATTAGGTAATGTTTACCTACTTTAATACTCTTTAAAAAAAAATAAGGCCACTAATTTTTTAGCCGCCCCTTGTATACTTTTACTATGTTCTACTTTTAGATATGTACTACTAAATAGATACCTACTTGTAACAGATAATGATCTCACTTTTAGCACTTGAGAATCGTTGAGGGTGGCGTTACGGAAATATTGTGGTATTTAAAAAATATACTTTAATGAAAGTGGCGTTTCTTAGGTAAATAATTAGCGTTTTCCGTTAATTATGACTACCATATTTGAATATTCGTTGCTGAAGAAAATGGTAGGTAATTTGCGTCATAAGTAGCGACGAAGTAGGTTCCTGCCAATTTATTTCGATAGTCCTTAATTCTGTTCCAAATTTACATAATACCGACTTCTGACTATGCCAGATTACAATTAAATCAAAAATTAACTACAAATAAATCTAAATCACCTAAATGAAAATCTGCTATATTAATCTACACTTAAATGTGTTGCCTACCTTTGCCAAATGTAAGTAATTAAGTAATTGTAGTGTAGTCACAAAACATACACACGCATTTATCAAACCATCGCATCAGACAAACTAATACATGATTATACAAAACAAAAACACCAGCTATCTAAAACCCATCACAAAATGAAATCTCCCAAATCAAATCGTTAGCGCCATGTCACTTAACACCGCTTAATCCGATTACACCGATATCTGCCATCTCTTTGTGAACCTACTATAATGTCCCAATTTAACATCAACCCAAAACCTACCTTATCACCATTTAACAAAGCTCAAATTAAATTGATAAAATTTGGGGGATCCGCAAAATATTCTCTTATCAATTCGCAAATATTAATAAAAGGCGATCTTTGTAAAGCGCTCGAGCGAAACTCGACCTTCTGTGGCGTGAATAAGATTGGTAATTAAGTTTTATGGGGGCTGAAAAGCGTCCCCTCCAGCCAATTACTGTAATTTAATCGCACAGAGGGATTACCGCTATTCTCATTGCTTAGTTAGCTAGCCTCAAAGAGATAAACCAGTGAAAATAATTGTTACTCCAATGCTCGGAATTTGAACTGTCGAGACATACTAACATTGAGGTAATGTTACGGTTTAACTCACATGTTTTTAGTCACTTCAGAAAGTCTAGGTCTCCATTTTCGACGCGGCGTGCAGAAGTACGTGACGCGCGACCATCGTGAACGCTACTCACTCATGCACTGTTAGTGCTTGAAAATGGAGACCTAGGCTCTGCGAAATATGTTTCGCGAGTGACTAAAAACCGTAAAATAAATATTATAGGACATTCTTACACAGATTACAAAGTCCCACAGTAAGCTCAAGAAGGTTTGTGTTGTGGGTCAGATATAATATGTCCTATACAAATACATAGAAAACACCCAAGACTCAGGAACAAATATCTGTGCTCATCACACAAATAAATGCCCTTACCGGGATTCGAACCCAGGACCGCGGCTTCACAGGCGGGGTCACTACCCACTAGGCCAGACCAGTCGTCAAAATTAGAATGCTTGGTTTGAGAGAACAATTATACTGGTTTGTTAGAGACTTAGACTCGCCTCCGGGTAGGGGATGGAATAAGGCCCCTTAATTGAAAGAGTACGTAATGATAGGCCAATGCGGGGCTTTATTATGGAGCTGTTTATGTGCGACAAGGGGATTTGACGATTTAAGGCCGTGCATCGAAAAATAACAGGATCTTAGAAAGGTGGCAGTGGCTAGCCCCGGAAACAAACAGTAGTGATTTTCGGATATATGTTTCTTGACTATATGATAAGACATTTCGTAGTAGTCGAAACACGAATGCTTACAATTTTCTCGATAGAAAATAAATCCAAACTTACGTGTTCATTTTTCGGTTTTAGCTTCGTGCAACTAGAAAACACATCCATATCCAGCACAACCCACCTTACAGCAAAGGTTTTCATCTCGTCTTAACTTTCAAAGAACTAAATATTAACTTATTATCCTTTACCGATGGATTTATTATCGATTTTTGATTTTATGAATTCAACAGCAAACGCCCATTTTACGCAGTTCCGTTTCTCTTTCTGTCATGCGTCAAAGTCATAAATGCATCCTTTATGCCAGTAATGTTAGATGGCCGTCGTGCCTCAAAGAGGTAAGACCTATGTCACTTCGCGCAGCGCTCCGAATTACGTAAAATTTTAATATCCAATAAACGTTGAGTCGTAACTCCATTGAGTAGTAACGGAATCGGAGGTAAACCTATGATGGTGCCTTCTTACAGGCCTATACGTTACGCATGTGTGCGTGTTTGCTAGGCTACGTCATGCTACGTCGAAATCTATACTCTTTGTCAGTTACAACGGGTTAGGAAATTTCGACAGATATTGAAATGTATCGGTAGCTGTTTGGTATTTAGCCATCAGAATCTAACCGTAACTTTTTGCTTTATTTTTGTTTGAAAATAAAATATCTATAAGAATATATTTTTTGCTTTTTTTCTATTGTAATGATAAAAATAAATCTAGTATGTTTCATGCTCAAATAATTTAAAATAATTGAATAAATATTAAAAACTAATTGATATTACTCGTTTTAATTATTATATTATTAAGTTTGTTTGAATAAAATATTTTATTTCAATAATACGAAAAGTTATTATATTTAAGTACCACTAAAAAAGGTCTCTACTTACAAAAACTCACTTGCACGGGCCGGGGTTCGAACCCGAAATTTCACATAAGTAATTTACAATGACATGATACCGTGGAAAAAGTGAATATTACAATGTACTGTGTTACTATCATTTTATAGTTTATTTTGGCTTGACAAGGAGGAATGAGAAAAACGTGCAGAGCGAGAGGATTAAATCTCTCTGTCCCTTTCTTAAAGTAGCCAATCCTAATTATGACATCTGTTTTGATATTAATTCTTTGAACATAATTTGTCGATGTTCTTTTTTATATCATCGAGAAAGATTTTTATTAAAAAAATGTGTTGAATTTATATGTTTTATTTATGTTTTTTTGGCATAAATTTCATTACTTTTGACAAATTTTGATTGTGATGACAAACGATTTGATGTGATGTGTGAAACGAACCATGTGATCAACGATTTATCTAATAAAACTTCATTTAGTCGAAAAAAATAGTTGTCTACTACCGGGTGGAAAAAAATTATGGGCCCTGGAGGGAAAGTGCCTTAAAACCTTAAGTTTGCTCATTTTACTTAAATGAAACATTATTGTTTTTTAAAGAAACAACTGCATTCAAAGATTTTTGAAGTGAAAACTTCTTTAGCGGCGCTAGGCACTTTATGAGGTGGGGAAAAAATGATAAACTCGAGACAGCGTAAGGCGATCATGTGACCGTAAGGTTTAGATGGCATTTAAATCAATAAAGAAAAACTCAATGACATTACATGAAAAAGGTTATAATCTTGTACGGGCTGAAATACGAGGATCTCACAGTATTATAACTTTATATCACTCAAATATAATTCAATAAAGCTACATCTTGATGAAATCGCTAATAAAAGTGAACTCTAGTACTGGTGAATAAAACTCAAAATATCATGACCAAATAAATAAATTATTATAATTAATAAATTTGATTTTCGAATTTTAAACAAGCTCACTGACCAGCAATTTCGGAACCAAAAGTTTTCAATAGAAAGGAGGATGGGTCAATTATACATAGTGCTGCAGACATTTTGGACTAGTCATTGAGTTTTCACTTCTGTCGGCACTCCCGGAATGCAACACGTTGTTTTTTTTTAAATTCGCTTAATCGCGCCCGGGAATCGAACCTACTTTTTCCACACTATTAAAGAACACAAATGCTTTTCTTCTGGTAACTTAAATGTTCTATCTATCTTGGTGATATGTCAATGCAATCAAATAATCTGAAAAAATAATAATAACCCAATTTATGAATTCCGTTCCTTCAGAAAAATGCGAAATGTACGTACAATTTTTAGGGATATCGTACTTTTCCCAGAGACAAATTTAGTTGGCTAAGACACATTTTCACTGATTTGGGGTCTGTACTAAAAATCTAACATAATATGATAAGGACTTAATCGTTTTAAGCTCAAGAGTGAGTTTTCCTAAAGCTTTTTCTAAAAATTATGTCTTTATTAACGTTAGGAGTGCACTGCAGCATGTCAAATGTATGCCAAAATGTCAAGGGAGAGAACAATAAATTAAGTTTAAATTCCACTTCTACTCATCAGCAAAGTGATATAAGTATATCAGCAGTTTAAAGTTATTTTAGATTACAAAATTAGCGCATCAAAAAAATCAAAGTGCATAGAAAAAAAGTCTCCTGAGTCATAATAAAATTGATGTCTCTTGGGTCACCAGAAAAGTCACCAGGGAGAACGATGACCCAAATCACATTTAAAAGAAAATGTAAATTTTGTGTACTACCTACGAACATTTTTCAAAAAACTATGTTTTTATAACATATTAGACCCAGGATAGATCTAATACCTCTTTTCCTACCCCGGATAAAATGGTCGGCGACTAAAAAAGTAACTGAAACGTTACGTTATTAGGTTCACGATGCCGCGTTGTACCCTTGCCTTCGTTGCGATATGTTTGGTAAGTCAGGAGACTTAAAAAATGAGCCATGATTTTGGGACATATTAACAAATATTTTTTTGAATATATATTAATTTTAGCGGGCTGTAATAATTTACCAGTTAAATTAGATGTAAATACCTTTTTAGTTAATCGTTAATATGATATATTAGTAGCAGTAAAACACTTTATTGTACAAAAAGACATATAAAACATGAAAAAACACACATCCTTCGTATATGGTAGAATATATTTTTCACACTTATAAGTAAAAACCAAAACCGATACGCGATTGGGATACGCTCTTTTTGTATGGGATAAAAAAAAATTCTCCTGGGTCACCAAGAAAAATCGACATATTAAAATAATTCAGTTCGTTTTTAAGTTCTAGTCAGATTGACTTTTTGGTTATTTGAGATAAATTACAATAACGCTTAGATTTGAAAAACATGATTTTCTATTTTGTTGCGATCGACCCGGGTAATAAAAATACGGCGAATTTGAACTGTTGTTTGTTGTCGTTGTAAAATGTATTAAAAAATAATGTAGGCACCCCTGACAATTGAAATTCAAAATTATCCAGAAAAAGCGGCCAAGTGCGAGTCGGACTCGCCCATGAAGGGTTCCGTATTTAGGGGATTTATGACGTATTAAAAAAAAAACTACTTACTAGATCTTGTTCAAACCAATTTTCGGTGGAAGTTTGCATGGTAATGTACATCATATATTTTTTTTAGTTTTATCATTCTCTTATTTTAGAAGTTACAGGGGGGGGGGGCACACACATTTTACCACTTTGGAAGTGTCTCTCGCGCAAACTATTCAGTTTAGAAAAAAATTATGTTAGAAACCTCAATATCATTTTTGAAGACCTATCCATAGATACCCCATACGTATGGGTTTGATGAAAAAAAAATTCAGTTTCAGTTGTTCTAAGTATGGGAAACCCCCAAAAAAAATTTTTTTTTTCTATTTTTGTGTGAAAATATAATGCGGTTCACAGAATACATCTACTTACCAAGTTTCAACAGTATAGTTCTTATAGTTTCGGAAAAAAGTGACTGTGACATACGGACGGACAGACGGACAGACAGACAGACAGACATGACGAATCTATAAGGGTTCCGTTTTTTGCCATTTGGCTACGGAACCCTAAAAATGAGTGTTTCAAAAAGGCACCCTGTATTCCTTACATACCTAAATAATCTCTTATTCAATAAAACATATAATTACTAAACACTGTGATTTATTTCAAATAAATGCAAATCGATCGGATAAAAGATATTAATACCTACCTATACAACAATGAATACGAGTACAGTCAGCTGCAATAATATGTTACACACCGAAGGCCGTTTTGCGGTAGATCATGTTAGATCTTATTTGTAGAGCCATAAGAGCGTGTCACATATATTTGCGGCCGTCGAAGAGTAACATATTATTGCAGGTGACTGTACCTATGAAAAATTCGAGGGTTAATAAAAAGCATTTCAACCAAAGCATTTATAATAATAACGACCATGGACGCCTGCAACCCCAGGGTTATTGTAACCCCATAACAATAAGGTTGAAATTTGCATTTAGTGACCGCAAAGTCAGGTGAGCGTAATCAAGTAAATCTGTTTTCATCATATTTTATCAAAAATAATCTCTTTTCTGTTCTTGTGCTATTTTCTTATTATCAATACTCTTAACTTATATGCTATATACGCTGCTGCTTCTATGATGTTAACATCTTCCAAAACAACAATAAATATGCAGGTTTATGAATTAATTATTTTATTGTTTGCTATTATGAACAAGTAACAACGCCATCTGTTTCAATTTTTTCCGAATTTAAGTTTCTGGCCGACCGCAGCGACCACGTATAATGGTAGTTAACTTCTGTAACGTTAGATGGTGCTAAAAGGTCACACAAACTTCACGTGCGGCGCGAAGCGTTTCCATGTGTGCGTGTTAGCGGGGAGGGAAGAACTAGCGGGCGTGGTTTACGAAGCGCCAGACGCGGCTGCAGTAGGCCCAACGTTGTTGCTGCTTTCAGGAGGTGAGTTTCATTGTTTTAATTGAAGCGCGTGAGACGATCATATCTATATCAGGCATGGCTCACTCCGCAATTTCGTCGCGTCGCTACAAGTACATGCGGCCCACACCAATTTTGGTGTCTAGCCATAGTAGTTGCCGCGCACCGCTACGGAACGGGGACGCCTTCTCGCGCTTGTCATAGGTATCTGTCGTAATAGACGCGTTTTGTTAGAGAGTGAATCTTCTGTACCTAGTACTAATATTTGTTCTGTGCCTATACCTCTACCTAGTCGAATCGGTACTCGGTAGTGACCCTGCCGAGTGCCGACGAAGCAGGCGGGCCCGGGTTCGAGTCCTGATAAGGGCATTTATTTGTCTTTATCACAAATATTTGTTCCTGAGTTTTGGTTATGGGTGTTTTTGATTACTAATTTTAAACAACGATAGTGTAGGTATACTAGGTAGGTATAGTAGGTATATATAACATCGTAGTAAGTTAATAAATCTTTATCTGACACGATAAGTGAAACCTTCTTACGATTAAACTATAGAATAGAAGTTATGTTACGATGTTTTAATTTTAGAAATGCAAACAGATACACTCATGGAAGTCCTGGACAAATTAAGAAGAACGCAAAAAAAAGTTTAATTACTAATTTTGAAATTTAGGTGCTGTAATCCAGTAATTAAAGGTTTTTTGCTTTCCTCTATTCCATGAGTATTGTTATAGAACGGTTAAACAAATGTTTAAAAATATCAATCCAGGCTAACCACATCATTATTATAATAAATAATACCTAAATACACATACTTGCTTGTGAGCCCGATTTCCTGTGTATTAAGTCATCATCATCTTCCTCGCGTTATCCCGGCATTTTTTGCCACGGCTCATGGCCTGGGGTCCGCTTGGCAACTAATCCCAGTAATTGGCGTGGGCACTAGTTTTCCTGTGTATTAAGTATTAATTACAATTATTAATTATCATAATAAGCGGGGATTTCCAATCTGTCGAAATATTTAGGCCGAGTATGTAAACAAATGTTATCCTGGAGTTATCGGCGATTGTTACTGAAATTTAGTATTTTTTACCTAATTAAAATACTTGGTACCATGCGTTAACCGACCAGCCAAGTGCGAGTCGGACTCGCGCACGGAGGGTTCCGCACCATCAACAAAAAATAGAGCAAAACAAGCAAAAAAAAACAAGCAAAAACACGGTCACCCATCCAAGTACTGACCCCGCCCGACGTTGCTTAACTTCGGTCAAAAATCACGTTTGTTGTATGGGAGCCCCACTTAAATCTTTATTTTATTCTGTTTTTAGTATTTGTTATAGCGGCAACAGAAATACATCATATGAGAAAATTTCAACTGTCTAGCTATCACGGTTCGTGAGATACAGCCTGGTGACAGACGGACGGACAGCGCAGTCTTAGTAATAGGGTCCCGTTTTTACCCTTTGGGTACGGAACCCTAAAAAAGGGATTATAATTTAAAACTCACTAAATGAAACGGTTTAATACTTATATTCACTCACTCAAATAAAATAAAATAAAAAACCTTGCTCGCAAAATATTTAAATTATATATTTTTACAAACTATTACACTACTGCGAAACGTTTAGGTTTTATGTGTCATCAGAATTAATTCAGATTTCATATAGGTACATAAGTAAAATATTATTGCCAAAAAAAGTAATAGCTTTGTATGAACTTGAATGTTACATATGGGCGATTGTGTTTTATGCAAGTTTTCAAGCATTACGAGTAGAGACAATTAGGTACCAAGAATCAAAATAAGATATTATGATTAGTAGATAAAAAAAATCGTTTGACAATAAAACGTACGATAGGTACCTATAGTTAAAATAAATCATTATTCATTGTAAAATTTAAAATGGAGTACCAAAGGATATAAAACGGAAATACTGGCAGTTAAACCAAGAGGAAATTAAGGCGATGACATAGGTTGTTGCTGTTTTTAACCACACTCCAATAGTTTATTTCTTTTCATTTATTTAAAAATATATACATTTATTGCAAAAACTTAAATATTCATTCATTATATTTTAGAAACATACAGTCGTTTACAAACAGTACTTATATATACAATATTGCTTAAGTTTAGACCTAGAGTTTCATTTGTTACATAAAATCAACAGTCTGTTACAATTTTAAATGTTACCCAAAACTAAACATTTGAGAGCGTAAAGAAAGGAAAAGATATTACCTAAAGAAAAGCACGTTTTAAAGTATTAGTGGAACAAGTAAATATATCTATGTTAGAGAGCTTGTCATTTTCGTTAAATAGTTTGCAGGCACGTCTTATGAATATATTTTGTGCATAACACGTTCTACTGTTGGGAATCGAGAATAACCTTTTCTTCTGACAGTGGCGCTGACGTCTACGAGGAACCCTGAGCTGTATTTGGTGTAGTAGTGAGGGGACATCTAACATATTGCGCATAATTTTATAGAGTAAGACGGAATCTGCGATATCTCGACGGTTACTGAGTGTTTGAAGTTTATAGTGGATCAGTGATTCGCTATAGCTAACATGTGTGTGACCAGTTCTAAAATCGAGAGTTTTAAGGAACTTTCTTTGTATCCGTTCCACTCGTTCAATATGGATATTATGATAAGGTTTCCAAACTGTGCTAGCAAACTCGAGATGGCTGCGAACAAAGCTGTTAAAAAGGATTTTGTAGGTGGTACTATTTTTAAACGGTTTACCAACTCTTAGAATGAAGCCTAGTTGTTTGTACGCCTTTTTTATGACATAATCTAAATGAGGTATGAACGACAGTTTAGAATCCATTAGAACTCCAAGATCACGGATTAGTGTTACTCTACGCAGGTAATTATTACATAATGTGAAGTTATATTGTGCATTATATTTTTTCCGTGTAAAGTTTATTACAGAACATTTATTTATATTTAAAAATAAGTCATTATCTTTACAGAATGTCTCAAAACTTATTAAATCATCCTGCAGCAAATAATAATCTTCAATCGTATTTATGACTTTATAAATTTTCGTGTCATCTGCGTAGAGCAAAACCTTTGAGTGTTTGATGTATTTATCTAAATCGTTAATAAATAGCGTGAAAAGCAACGGGCCTAAATGAGATCCCTGGGGTACACCGGAACTAATTGTTTTCCATTGAGAAGTGTAACCCGATAATACTACACATTGGCTTCGATTTTCAATGTAAGATTTAATCCAACGGAAAAGGTCTCCGTGTATCCCGAGGTGCCAAAGCTTGAGAAGAAGCTTGTTGTGACAAATTTTGTCAAAGGCCTTGGCAAAATCAGTGTACACAGCCTCTACACATGAGCCTCCATCCATTGCGACTAAAATATCATTAGCAAAAGTTAAGAGATTAGTGTCTACCGACCGACCTTTGAAAAAGCCATGTTGATTGGGGCTGATATGGTTTTTAACTACTTGAGAAAGCTGACTAGTGACTATTTTTTCGAAAATTTTGTTGAATTGACATAATTTTGATATAGGCCTAAATTGTTCAATATTGTTGCTAACTTGACCCTTGGGGATAGGCGTCACGAATGCTCTTTTCCAGATTTCGGGAACACAGCCAGATTTAATAGATTTTTGGAAAATAATAGTTAAAGGTATTGCGAGGTTTGCTGAGCATTTTTTTATGAAAATAGGATGAATGCCGTCAGGGCCTGCACCTTTGTTAGTATTAATTATGTTTAAAAGCCTATGGACAGATGCTCGATCAATGTTTATAGTACACATATCTACTAAGGGTTCGGCGGGTGGCAGTAAAGTATCGACAAACAAGCTGCTATGAGATTCCTCAAAAACGGAGTGAAAAAAGTCATTAAATAAATTACAGATTTCTGCACCATCTGAGGTAGTATGATCTTTATATCTCATCGTTTGTGGTAATTTATTTTTAGAATTAATAGACTTTATATAAGACCAAAAATAATTTGGACATGATTTTATTTTATATTCGGAATGAGAAATGTAATTTTTGTAGCATTGTGCTTCCATTTTTTCTGCTCGTTTACGTAATATCTTAAAAGATTCATAATCCAAAGGATTGCCGTATTTTTTCCAATTCTTATGAAACTTACGTTTTTCACGTAACAACTTTATTAATGGTCTAGTGTGCCACACCGGAACGGACGCCGAAACGTTGATTCGACGCATAGGGATATAGTCACTAATCAGCTGTCTCAAAATATCGTAGAATTTTGTTACACAGCTTGTCAAATCGATATTTTCCATGATATAATACCAATTGATTTTAGATAATTCTAAATTAATTTTGTTATAATCACCATTCTTAAAATTATAAATACTATTAGGTTTCGGATTAAGAGAGGGTTCAAATTTTAAATATAAATCTATGGTTAACGCTTTGTGGTGATTATCTTCAGACGTGAGTGGTAGGTCGCAAGGAGAAACTGTACACTCTGTGCTACACAATATTAAATCGAGAATGCGATTATTAACATTATGAACTCCATTAAATTGTTTTAATTCAGTATAAGATAAAAAATCGTGCAGCACTCGTGTTGTGTAACTGTTACCTGTAATTAAATGCATTCCCGGGGACGAGTGGGGCACCCACTCGGCTTCCGGTATATTAAAATCTCCTGTAAGCAAGAATAGATCATTTGGCCTATCGGTAATAATTTGATCTGCAGTTTCAAAAAAAGAAGTTAGCGAATCCCTGTGTCCAGGACCCTGGGGAATGTAAATACAGGCTATATTCAAAAAAGATTGGTTTTGAGGGTTACGAGCATTTCGTCCATGCAGGTCGAGTGGAATAGTAACCCAGACACATTCACAAAATATAAATACAGACCAAAAATATAAAAAATAACTACTTACTAAAACCCGTCCCGGGCTGTCCCTGACGCAAAGGTGCTCACGCTCGCTGCGTTGCCGCGTTGTATTGCGATGGACAGCCTTTGCATCAGGAAAAACCCGGAGCGGGGGTCAAGGCCCCTTTCACTCAGGCGACGACCCATTTCGCGAAGGAAGGTCTTACCCTCCGCGCACCAGCAACCTGAAGTCTCCACAATGAGGGGGACGAATAGATACCCGCTCAGCGCCGAGTATTTGTCTTTTTTAAGGGACGCCGCGTGCTCAGCAGCCGCTCCTGCAGACCGCATTGTGCGGCTAATATGCGAGGCGGCAAAAGTGCTGACGCACGTGGCGTCCCATAGCAAGCACTTACCCTTTTCCCACGGCACTAGGGTCAAGGCGTCAGGCCTTTTGCCGTCCGATCGGCTGAGGCCTGGCGGCTCAAGCATGCAGGGGATATTAGCTGCCATTAAGGCTCTCCTAACGATGTTCATTTATTTTACATTATACAATTAGGTTACTTTTACATATGTATATAGATATCTAGTTGTTTATCGTGGTGGATACTATTAAGTATGTGGGTAAGTAGATATAAGAGTGCGGCATACCTATGCCTTGTTGCACGATAAAAACCGTGATCATGATAGGCCTTCTATTAAACATTTAACAGACACGATTTTACCTAGCACCGCACAAAACAATCTCAATGCAAATTACACTGCGAACGCAATAAAAACTGCCGTTAATAATAACTTTTAATTACAACCCTGCCACATTAAGCTCAAGTAAATTGTGAGATCTTCCATAAACTGAACTCGAGTGGCCCTCGTAAGAAAAGGGCTTAAATTAAATTTATACTGGAAATAAGCGATCTTTTTAAATAACGACTTTCATATTCGGAGAGCGGACAATTTAGCGGAGATGAGGGATTTTTTATTAAAAAGTGGGGATGATATAACTGCCCTAAGTGGGGAGCGGCGGCCATTACATCGCGCGAAATGAGTTTTCAGTTACAGAGTTTTTTCAGATGGGTACGGGGTGATTGTTTTTGAGAGGGAATTTGGTGATTTATAATTGTCAGAGATCTCTTTGTATGAGACTAACATTATCTAATCAGAATAAATTTCCTATCCTACTCTTAAAAAAAAAACGATATAAGCATATTTAAAATAATTCTGTATACCACTCCGCCAGCTGTTGCCGTCCTTCATCATGCAGTACGCCCGATATTGAAAAATAGCCCTTTAAATGATTTTATTTGTCATTCTAATAAAGAAGACAGTGTTCTCAGTTTTCCACTTTTTAATTTCGATTGCAAACTACCCATATAAATATAAAAAGTCACACAGCGTACGAGTCACGAGTAGAAAGATGTGGGACTTGTAGACGGCAAATATGGCGGACTAATAAAACTAGTATCACTCGCTATGACCGTAAAACATCCCAACTGAATATACTTTTTAAAGTAGGTACCAACTTCCCTTGCAAGTAGAGTCCGTGCGGAAAGAGAAGAGTCGTGGAATGTATGGGGCCCAATACATTCCACGACTCTTCTCTTTCCGCACAGACTCTCAGTTTCGGCAAATATAGCGACATTTCGTTTCCCCAACACCCCGTGCTCGGCAGAAAATGGCGGGCTAATAAAACGTGCGTCGCCCGCTGTCATCGTAAAAACATCCCGCCTTAATATTCCGCCTTTGTTCTATCCGCCCGCCTATTTATTCGTTTTCACTGCACTTTCCATGCCGAAGCTGTTTTTCTATCAAGTCTATCAACATTCAAAAATACTAACCTGAACCTATAACTAATAGTTTGTAAGAAGAGACTAAAAAAAATGCGTGTATTTTATTTAACGCAGAGAGCAAAATACGTTTTCAAGCTTTTCTTGGGACCCATCTACTTAGTTACTATGTATTCTTCAAAACAGTTAGTTGATAACAATGGACCTTACCAAGTCACTCAGTTACTTTTAACAGAGTGCCCAGATTTTGTATATTATGTCACCGTAAAATTTTAAACACTCGTCAGTTTATAATCTCGCTAGTTAAATTATAAACTGACGGTAGGGAGATCATAAACTAACCTAACCCACGTTAGATTGTAAACTAACGGGTTCACAATCTTACGGTGTCATATATAAAGTGAGATAATCCACGAATAAACAAGAAAAGATTTTTGTCAAATAAATTCACACTTCAACCATCAAATTTTTTAAGCGATTTTTGTATAGAACTAAATACCTACGTTAAAAAACCCTTTGACATTTTTTCCAAAAGCGTCCACCAGATGTCCCGACCGATTTTATTACGATTTGATGCCATAAATAATTAGATTAGTCGCGTATTTATCAGCATGGGACGATCTCTAGTGAAACGTCAGCCATTCAGCAAACGGGTGATGCCCATGGGACCTATTCAATGCCATACAAGCATTCAGAAGCCACTAATGTTATCTAAGACTTCAAGTTAAGATGTCATATTCGATTGACTTTACAAATATATCACGTGTAGTCTAAAAACGAAATGCCAAGCGATTTCTAACCAAACTACATTGACAAAAGAGATGCGGTACTCTTTTCGGAGTGTAAGCTTTTCTTTGTTGATATAATTTTATTGTTGTTTATTGTCGTTTTTTCGCATCACGTTTTTGTACGGAGTCAAAAGGTGTGCTTTACAAAGGGCTTTTTGCACGTGTATCGAGCACGCGTTTAAAATCGATTGGAGCTTTCGGAGTCGATTCTTTTGTTTTCCATTGTTTGGGCTATTTATGGCGCGTTAGTCATAGTTAAGACGAAACCTGATTTTAGCCGTTAAAAGCCGTGCTAAATGTAATTTTTAATATCATTTTGAAGGGTTCACATTCATTTTATTTCAAGGGACAGTCAAGTAATGTTAAATTTGAAATTTTAACTTAGCTAACTGATAATTTTATCATTACATGGACCTTATCAGTACACCTTGCAAATCTACACTAATCGCAAGTGATCATATGAATCGTATCAAGTAGCAAGTACCATACCATAAAAAACTTTATGTTTATTAGTATTTGTTGTTATAACGGCAACAGAAATACATCATCTGTGAAAATTTCAACTGTCTAGCTATCGCGGTTCATAAGATACTGCCTGGTGACAGACAGACATACGGACAGTGGAGTCTTAGCAATAGGGTCCCGTTTTACCCTTTGGGCACGGAACCCTAAAAACAAATCGGAAAACCGTTCCTCTAGTTCTTCATTAGTTTTCCATCAAACTAATCAAAAATTGTCGGGCATATATTTTGAGTCTTCATCAGCGTATAGTCAATAACATGTAAATGTGTGTACGTAGGTGTTGAATGGACAAACACAATATCATTAGCAAGTTTAATTACTCCATAAAGCCCGCGTGGGACCCGCTGCTTTCCCAGACCTCTATAAAATTATCGACTCCCTTAACAGTTATCGAATTGAAAACTACTAAATACACCAACGACTTGCAACGTATGGACTAGGTGTTCATAATCATAACAGAATGACTGAGACTGGCCCAGTCTGGGGCTGTCTGGCTGGCTGGCTGGCTGGCTGGCTGGCCAGTCACTGGGCTGAAAAAACTTAAGGTAGGGCAAAAGGGCATGTGATCATTTAATGTACATAATATTAATACGAATAGGTAATTAAAATTGCCGATTATTGTCTTACATTTCATGTTAGTTTTGTCTGTGACTTAGGTAAAATTATGTCTTTTTGAGTAATTTATCTAAGATAGGTATCTCCATTCAAATTTCTAAGTATCGGAAATAAGACGGTTACCTTTATTTATAGGTTCCTATGTATAGATAATAATATATCATGTCAGTTTGAATAACGTTGTTTTTAAATCAATGCCGTGTGTTTAGATTTAGATTAAACTGAAACTGACGAAGCCTTAATAGCCACATACAAGAACAGCTAAGTTAAGTATAAGCTGAACTTCCAAAATGCATATCCACACTTCTTTTGTCCACGTTTGATTAACAGACATTATCGAGCGAGCTTCAAGCCCAAGGTACTCCGGACCACACAGGGCGTCAAGCTCCTTAAAAGCACAACAGTTAAAGGCGCTAATGTGAAAATATCACAACGTTCCATTTTTAAACAAACATCGGTCAGCCATAATCCTCAAAGCCGGTGGCGCCCTGTTTATTTGCAATTCGAACGTTACAAAACGTATTCTATATTCAAAAATCGTTACGTTCTTTGTTCGGTTAATATTTGCTGGAGATATAATGCGTCCATATCAAACTGAGCTCTATCGTTTAGTTCGTTTCTTTTCTCTCGCTATATCCCAAAATCCATCATTACAAAGCGACTTAAAGGCTTTTTATTAAGACTCATATTCGAATGTTATTTTTTCTAAACAGGGGCAAAGTGAAGAGCGGTCGAAAAATGTGAGACCTCGGCAGGTCAGTCTTTGCTGGTAGGTTTAAGTGATGAGTTTAAGTGGTAGGCTAGTGTTTGGATGTTCGTATGTTTGCTCGAGGGATCTCTCAAGTTTAACAAGCGGGTTTATTTTTACTTACAAGCCGGTATTTGAGTCGCTCGTGTATTTAGTGTTAAGTATTTGACGTAGATTTGACTCGCACGAGTTTTTAGCGGAATATTTAGCGGGTTGTTCATGGGTGTTGTTGGTCTTTTTTGTTGGGGCACTTAAAACACGGGGAAATTGTAGTTAACAAGGTGAGACCTTGGTCACAAAAAAGGTCTGGTGCTTTTGCTTTGAGGTAACTTGGAAGCTTTATAGTCCATAGGGGGAGGAAGGGGGCGTCATCTGACCAAAGTCAGGGGGGGGGGTCACCGGTCGGTAGGTACTGTTAATTGTACCCATGACCCACACTTACCTAATCCCTTGTCAATTCCTTCCTTCCTTCTTGTCCTTGTTGCTGTCTTGTTGTTGTTGTCGTTGTTGTGTGTTGTTGTGTGTTGTTGTTGTTGTTGTTGTGTGTTGTTGTTGTCTAATCATAATTCTCAGACAATAAGTGTGTATGTGTTTAATCCATTTGGAGTCTGCCTACGCTAACATTGCACCGACTTCAATATAACAAAGTGTGGAAGTATTAAATTACATACTTATACGGCTTATACCTAAACATCATTTTATCATTTAAAAAAAATAACACTGTTGACATTTCCGCACTTCGTACTTGCAAATTCCAGAATAGTTAGGTTAGTCCGAATCTATTTAACTTCAAGCTGCTTTCCTTCCACTGTTAATTGATTCCATTAACATTAGCCCATTAATCCCATTATTTTCAGAAATAATTCTCTTTACATTCCCATTTCACTGCCAAACTGCTAACTACGTATATAACAACTTAATAGAATTCCGAATTACGTAATCAAATTAAATACCGAACGCTGGGATCGAACCGACATTAACTGGGACCCCATTTCCACCTCATTACTCGTTAAGGGCCCTATTATGTACTTTATGTATTCCTAAATTACCCATCACTTAATGGCTGTCTCATAACTGGAGCTCGTACCTGAGCCGATTACTTCAATGGAAAATCAACCTTATGTTATGGTAGTAAGGTTGATAATTGTATTGGCGGTAAAGTTAAATATGAGGTTGAATAAGTAAAGAGTCGATAGGGATTCTAACTGTGGGGGTCTTACCCTATAACCAGTTTTACATGAGCTACCTCGCCCCCTGGCCTTTTGATTAAACACATACGTGGAGGGGTGTGTAGGCTGGGGTGGGGGGTCAGGTAATACTGGTAGTTTAATTTCATAATCGAAGTGTGATTGTATGATTACGCTTGTTCAAATTTCGTTCAAGTCGGTGTTAATGTTGGAAATTGTGTTTATTGAGTGTTTATTATGCTGTGGTAGGTAATTACTTACCTATATAGATAAACCTATACCTACCTACGAGTGTGGTAAGTATTATCTATAGGTAATTAAACATCTTCGACTGTGAATGTTTATTTCATAATACCTATTAATTGTGATTGTACCTAATAGTTTCTACTTCAAGCGCTGGTGGCCTAGCGGTAAGAGCGTGCGATTTGCAATCCGGAGGTCGCGGGTTCGAACCCCGGCTCGTACCTATGAGGTTTTCGGAACTTATGCACGGAATATCATTTGATATTTACCAGTCGCTTTTCGGTGAAGGAAAACATCGTGAGCATCGTGAGGAAACCGGACTAATCCCAATAAGGGCCTAGTTTACCCTCTGGATTGGAAGGTCAAAGGGCACTCGCTTTCGTAAAAACTAGTGCCCACGCCAATTCCTGGGATTAGTTGCCAAGCGGACAAAATGCCGGGACAACGAGAGGAAGATGATGATGAATAATGATTTATGATGTACGTAGCATGGCACTTAAATGGGTTTATGTTTTGATTAATTTGAAACCTCTATTAAAACGTAGAAAACTTATTATTCTCGCTACAGACATGATGGATCTTGGATTCTTTGCTCAGCCATATCTTAATTTTTTTGTGAAAGCCGCAAATATAAAATATCTCATGGTACCTTTGATATATCCAAATCTTTTAAAACTGGGTAAGTATTCTCCATTGATTCACAATAACCCGACATTAAACAAATCACCTAATAAGTTTCAAACTCCGAACGAATGAATGAAATGAATGAATGATAGAAATGAATGACAATATGACAGTCCCAACCGCATTCTTAAGAAGCGAAATGACTTAGCGAATTCGATGGCTAGGGTGCCCTCGATTTGGGATGGCGCGGACCCAGATGTCCAAACAACACCCGTTTGACTCTCTTTGTGCCGCCGAACGCCGGTCTATTGTAACCGAGACTATTATTGAGAGTGCTTAATATACTCATGGTGTAGGGTGACTCATATTTCGAAAGTGTTGAGATTTTTTATTTCTTTTTTTATCATGCAGTTCTCCAATATTTCTACATTTTAAACTACCGATGGGGATTCGTTTGTAATTATTTTGACGAAGTGTGTGTGCCTGATTTAGTTTTCTTATAGAGTAGGTTGAGGTCTAAGTGACGAGGTTTTTTAATGATACAAATAAATAAATAAATAAACAAATTTTTTTTAGGAGGCAAACTAGCTAAACTACATACTTAGAACTTAATGTTGTACGAGTATGTAGGTACATATTATTGATCCGGCTTAGGTACCTACTTACTCATTATTTTAGCAAAACGAGCTAAAAAGTACCTACATGTGTTACACGAGTTTTCTACTTATCTTAGTCACGTATACGCTAAATAAAACACTATATAATAAGTGCCTTTTCCTATAATTGACGTCAAACATTTTTAATGATATCCGTCTAAACGAGGATAAAATACACATTATAACCAGAAGTTCGCTATTTTAATAGCCAATTAATTATAACAGTGCGCGGATTATTTTAAGAGTTTAAAATACGTACTTGGGGTATAAAATGTGTAGTGATTTATACATAAATATAATTATAAAAAATAATAAAATCTAAGTACTAAGGTAAGGTAAGTTTATGATTTCAGCAGTGTATGTATATACGAAACAAGTCAAGGCGACGCTGTTCACGGCATATTGCCAATCTTTTTACACCTGCAGGCTATGGGTCAACTACACGTAGAAGGCTGTACGCTCTACGCGTGCAATATAACAATGCCTACAGGGTTCTGATAGGGTTGCCTCGTTTCTGTAGCGCCGATGGGGGGGGGGGGGGGCCTCGTTTCTGTATCGGGGATGTTTGCCGATGCCGGAATAGATGGATTCCATGCCATCATGCGAAAGAGATGTGCTTCAACCCTGAGCAGGATACGGGGCAGCCCCAATAGAATCCTGGGCATTGTTTCAGAAGCGTGGGACAGCCCCCTAATGAGGCACTGGCTTTGCTTGCATGCGCCAGTTTCTTATGTACCGAGTCATAGGTTAAGTTAATTTTGTTTTATTGAGTTATTTTATTTTTAGTTTTACATAATATTAACCCTAATTTTAAGTTTAATAATAATGATACTAACCCCGATGGCGTTTACATCTGAACTTGCTTTTTATTTTATTTATTTTTTATATATTTATGTAATTAACATCACGTAACAGCTGCTGAGTGAATTTTGGCAGTGAGGACAATTATGATATTTTTACATGTGAAACCGACTTTGAAAGAGGAAGTTTTGTTGGCTGTTACATTGGATAGTTTGTCTGGAGTAAAAGGGATTTAATTTTTAGTCGACATAAAGTTTTTCCAACGTTTTGCTTCTTATTACTTTCTCACGGCTCCTTAGTGAATCTTATCTCTCTCAGTCTATGACATTAAAGAAAATCCTCAATAAATAAAATTTGGTCACCCTACCCCCAAAATGACACCCATAAGAGAGCATTCCATTTTCAAATGTGCGTAGCATTCACGCTCGCTTTAATGACCGGCTGATAGCCGTTTAAAAACGAATTTGCTCACTTCTGGTACATTAAACAATCATTCACTCAACCATTCGTTCATTCGCTCACTCGCTTGATGCGATATGGGGCAGATACGCCGTGGGACAGTTCTAATTTCGAATTTTGAAATTGAGTTTTGATTTAATGGGAGATATGAAGTTAAGTTGGATTATGTTTTGCTCTTAGTTTTCCCTTGGTTGCGATGGTACTGTACCTACGTGTAGAGAAGTGACAAAAAGTAAGTATTTCAAATCTTTATCAGCTGACTGAAAATACGAGTAACCGTTTGTTTAATTTGTCGTAAGTACCTACCTTATACGTTTTTTCCGGAAAAGAGCAAATTTTTTCCGTGTTTTTTATAATATCAGGAAAGTAATTTTTTTTATTAAAATTAAAAAGGAGACTCATTAGTAATGAGTAGGTAGTCATTACGTTCTAGGTGCATAAACTATTTTAGGTAGCCTGCAGTAGATTCGATTTTAAAGTGCATTGCCTAGAGATATGTTACATGAATTAAGTAATAGAAGCTTTGAAGATCTAATGGAGCTAACCTAATGAACATTATGTTCTAATATAAAAGGGGCCCATTCTATTTGGCTTTATTGACAATTCATGCCATGTTGACCAATTTTGTGAAAAGCAAAGATGTCAAAGGCCATCTGCCGAATTCAGGAAGTCGGAGGAAGATAAAATAGACAGATACATTTATTAACTGCCAATTTTGATAATCTAAATATGTATGTAGGGATTGCAAACCGGACTGATTTTCAAAATCCGACGGATCGGCCGGATTATGGCCACAATCCGGCTGGATCCGGTCGGATCTGGATTGGTATAGGGATTAGGGTTGCCAACTATTTTTTGGTGGAATATAGTATTTTCCAGAATAAGACATCAAAAATATAGTACATTTCAAAAAAATATAGTACTTTTAGATAAAATACTAAACACAAGTGTATACGTTTAATCGGAAATATAGTATTTTAGCGTACTATATATTTTTCCAAAAGTATATAGTACAGAGAGTCAAAATATAGTACAATACTATATAATATAGTACGGTTGGCAACCCTAATAGGGATATTGAAGTTAATTAAATGACCTAGCTTTCATC
This sequence comes from Cydia amplana, assembly GCF_948474715.1. Taxonomy (NCBI): domain Eukaryota; kingdom Metazoa; phylum Arthropoda; class Insecta; order Lepidoptera; family Tortricidae; genus Cydia; species Cydia amplana. The sequence continues at coordinate 7,216,167 of NC_086088.1, forward strand.
CGTCGCCTTTAACTCATCTAAATCGAACAGCGCGTGCTGTTTCTAGACGTTTTTATTTTATTTACCGGATCCAGTCCGGATCCGGTTATTTTAACCGGATCCGGTAGCTACTGAAAACTCCCGGATTCGCCGGACCGCATTGCAGTCCCTATATGTATAACTTTAATATATATATGTTACATGTCACGTAACGTCACACGGTAGGTAATCCACTGAGCTTTCTATCATAAATAATATTACATAAGTAAAATTAGGTATATCAAACGAAACGTCATGTCATACATACATTTGTGGTAACTTTTCTCATTTTTAAAATTTAAAATACAATTTAACCATTTATATGTTTAATTATAAACCTTCACTATGACGATGACGGGTGAATTTGCGCAATCGTCTGGAATTCCAAGTAAACTTTATTATTAACTATATAATTTTAACCCTATTTGAATTAATTACCAATATCAGTGGGAATTACGTCCAGTTGAAAACAGGAAAACCGCACAAATAAAATAACTTAATTATATTATGCCTATCTGGCAATTATAAATAGGTAAGTATAAAAATTGTAGTGAACATTGTATCTAATAATAACTCAATATTATTAATAGGTAGCTATTTTTGTGGAACCGATTGTAAGAAGCAAAGATATGCCAAACAATAAAAGAAAATATAGGTACTTAACTTTTATTAAAAACTAGCGACCCGCCCCGGCTTTGCACGGTTTAACAAATTATACATAAACCTTTCTATTGAATCACTCTATCTATTAAAATCATCATCATCAAAATCTGTTGCGTAGTTTTAAAGGCTTCCAGTGGTTCCTAACTTTCAGTCCGGTCACCCCTATATGACGAACTAGGGAACCTGATTTTACCCCTCCTCCCAATGGTAATAAAAAATAAAACGTGTACGTTTGTTGTATTGTTATATTAGGTTAGCTTATTACCCTCGTAAAATACCAGTTTTACCCCCACGGGGGTAATTACCCCCAGGTTAGGAATTGATCTAAGCATACATAATATGTAGTGATAATGTCACTAACAGGAGTAATAGGTATTGTTTTAATAAAAAAGTTATCATTACACGCAACCACACTATACCTAACTAAATTTAATTGATCACAATTTGCTACCTACTGTTGACACTAAGACCAGAAAACAAACAATAACATAATAAAACAATCATCAATGTTCTCGTCTTATAGAGATTCGAGTTATCGAGGTTTCACTGTACCTATATTTAGAACTATGAACAACCTAATGAATAGGAATAAAATTTTACTTATTAATCTTGCATAGATTCAGTGCCTATTCAAATATTATATCTAATTATTTTTAATGAGGTCACATTTAATTATTGGGTTATTACAATTTTATTTATCAGCACCGTAAATGGATTACCAGGTTGTTATCGCCTGTTTCCTATTAGGTATATTTATATAATTTGGTTGAACATTTATGTCACTAATACAGGATGGAAATTTAAAAACTTGTGTCGTATGTGATGACGAATTTCTGAGATTTTAAGTTTATTTTCATGACACCTATTGCCAAACTTATAATTCACAATAACAGTCAGGAACTTTTGATTGTGTTGTTTTGAAGTATTTGGCCTAAGAGTCTGTGCGGAAAGAGAAGAGTCGTGGAATATATTATAGGGCCCAATACATCTTTCCGAACAGACTCCATGTTTTTTTAAGATCAGGTAAATAAAAGTTGGCAACTTTAACAGCTTTCATATGGTTGAATAATCAAATCATCCGTAGGTATATTCGTAAAAAAATATGTTATCTAGTTTGTCAAATGTCACTACTTTTATTTACCTATATTCTACGAGTAATACAGATCCGTACATGCGTATCTATATGTAAGTAAACTTACCCCCTTATTCATAGAACTTAGCAAACCTCTGCTAAATTTTGTCCCTTTTTAACAGACATAAATATCAAAATAACGGATAAGGACAAACGACTATCAAGGGCTTGTCAGACTTTACAGGCGTCGTCGGCTAGGTTACGCCATTAAATAAGACAAAACCGCACTAGATAACAAAATAAAATCTTAGCTTAAAAACTAGCTATTATATACAGGGTGCCATTTGAGTCGTGATCAGTAATATGTTTTTCTAACTCCATAAACAACGAGCAATTTAATGCTCCTACTCTTACTTAAATCAGACAATATTTTTTTTATTTTTTTTTCATTTATTTTACTTTTACAAGTGGCAATGTGGTATTTAAACAGTTTTGTAAGATATATCAAATGAAAAATTAAGTAAATTTTATTTCTAACTGGGACAAATGACAAAATTGATGTCAATGACAGTTCCGATTCAAAGAGGCGATTCAATTTACTAATTTAAATATCTTAATAAGCCATTGTAATATCTTAAATCCACTTATAAAAGTAAAATAAAAACAAAAAATAAACAAAATAAAAAATCTTGTTTGATTTTAGTAAGAGTAGGGGCATTAAATTGCTCGTTGTTTATGGAGTTAGAAAAACATATTAGGTACTGATCACGACTCAAATGGCACCCTGTATATCTCCGTCATATTGTGTCACCAGCTTTGCTTTCCTTGCTCAGTAACCCGTCACAATCCTATTAGTCATAGTAAACTACCGATCTTGCCTCAATGCTTGATTCTAAACAGTTTTGAACCTAACCCCTCATCACTAACGGACCGACACCAAAATCGTGATTCGTTTAAACGCGTTACTGCTGTAATAGACCACTTTAGCACCCTCATGACTCTTAAATAACCTCAAAATTGGCCGTAAGTGCCATTCCATACGTGGGTAGTTACGTCATTCTGCAAAGAGATGATAATATAGGGGTCCGTGATTGTGTATTTATTAACTTTCATAATCAACGCACTTCAATATTGTATTCTTCAGGACAAAAACGACGTATATCCAATGGGATACAACGTTTTTTATACATTTTGGATTTGAGGTGAAACGTAGAGTAATGTTTAGTGAATGATTCGACAATTACTTTCGACTGTGAATTTATTGAGCCGCCATATTTAAATATTGAGTGTTTGGTGTTCTGTGAGTTTTTAGGGTTCCGTAGCCAAATGGCAAAAAACGGAACCCTTATAGATTCGTCATGTCTGTCTGTCTGTCTGTCTGTCCGTCTGTCCGTCTGTCTGTCCGTCCGTATGTCACAGCCACTTTTCTCCGAAACTATAAGAACTATACTGTTGAAACTTGGTAAGTAGATGTATTCTGTAAACCGCATTAGATTTTCACACAAAAATAGAAAAAAAAACAATAAATTTTTGGGGTTCCCCATACTTCGAACTGAAACTCAAAAATTTTTTTTTCATCAAACCCATACGTGTGGGGTATCTATGGATAGGTCTTTAAAAATGATATTGAGGTTTCTAATATCATTTTTTTCTAAACTGAATAGTTTGCGCGAGAGACACTTCCAAAGTGGTAAAATGTGTGTCCCCCCCCCCCCCCTGTAACTTCTAAAATAAGAGAATGATAAAACTAAAAAAAATATATGATGTACATTACCATGTAAACTTCCACCGAAAATTGGTTTGAACGAGATCTAGTAAGTAGTTTTTTTTTATACGTCATAAATCGCCGCTTTTTTTATGGTTGGGGTTGGGATGGCAGGACTGGTTAGCCAATTGGTTATACTTTTTGATTGTAAGGAACGCCGTGGCGTCCCGAGGACAAAGAATTCATTCCTAACAACTAATTTTTATAAAGTAACAAATTCTTTGTCCTTAAAAAACTTATACTATACCTACGTATAGTATAAGTTTTTTTACGTAGAATACTTATCCAAAAATTGAGATCAATTTAAAATCAACATTTAGTTTTCTCATCTTTTTGACTAAATACGTTTCTAAAATTGTTATCATATCGAAAGCGGAAGGGGAAGCGCGGGACTGTTGAAAACGGTGGAAAATCGGAGAGAAAGAAGATTAGGTGAGTGAGTGAGAATATTGAAGGCAAACGAGAGAGAGCTAATCTTATTTACTGTTACTGTAGGTATGCTTACGAAATAATTATAATAACATTAACGTAACTGAAAAAAGAAAAAGTCCTTTGTATCAAGCAAACTTTTAAAACGGTTGGCATGCGAGTTCTCGCGATGCAAACTCCTATAGGCTAAAGTATTTTCCACCATCTTACTAAACCAAACTTTTCACCGCGCCAGCGATATAATAAGCTAGAAATGTATTATTATTACCAAATAACCTGATTAGTGTAAGTATCGTTTATTTCCGCGCTACTAACCGCACGGCCCCTCCGGTTTGCCGGATTAGTGCCGTTAAACCCGACCCCGCCGCGGTTGAGGCATTCAGTAAGGAACCACGATAATTTATAAACTTTCGTCACATTTTTGATAAAGGTTCTTTGCCGACTGTAGTTCTTATTTAATCCACCAGAATGGATATCTATCCATTCATCCATTCTGGTACAGTCAGCAACAAAAGTAATGTATTATTATCTGATAGCGTAATCAAAAGAGACACGTATCTGTACATAAAATTATTAAACTGTTGCAGATACTTTTCAATAGAACTATTGAGGTAAATCTCTAATTAGAAAGGTATTCGAGGGTGACAGCTACCTACTCTTGGCGCTTTGTTTGTTACGTTATTTCTAGACAAGTATGTTAAATTTCCGCTTAATCTGAGAATTAATTTAAATAAGCTTGATAGAATCGACCGACTACCTCTAAACACAAATATATTAGCGAACGGAGCGACCAGAATCAGGAGGTCCATTTGACAGGGCGTATTAAAAGTGTGGCAAAAGGGTTACTTGTATATGAATACGAATTTGTGATCATCTAATTTAATTAATTTCAGAAAATTCACCAATGCACTTTACTGCATAACACCATCCCCGTCCCCTTCCCCAGCATCCGTACAATCATATGGAAAAATATCGAATTTAATACCGACCACCCCTGTACCGCCTTTCGCACTAAAGGTCGTAATTATCCCACTCTCCCCTTTCTTATACGTCTTTTAGTATTGAAACGGTAATATTTAGGGTGACATGCGCTTTCATATGCTCCGCATAACATTTATAAATGGACGGCGTTATACGTTATGATGTAATGTTTGTGCAGTTTATTTGACAGGTCGCCATTGATTGGATTTAGAAGTTAAGCCTTTATTACTTTTGCTGGAATAATGATGTTTTATATAGCAATTGATAACTTTTATTTGATTTTCTTGAAGTAATTATATCTCCCACGAGTAGGTATATATACTTTTGGATGTTTTATAAACAATATGTTAAATAAACCTCTAACCTCTCTCCTCGGTTTTATTTGCGTAGTAGTTTTTAAACTGCCCATCTCTTTCTCCACTAAATAGGTACCTAGATTTCCTATAATTCTTTAATTCCTATTAAATTCCTATCTTTTACACAATGTTCCAACTCAATGTTCCCAGAGGATAAGGCCGAAAAAGAGGATTTTCTTGGGCTTTGTTCAGGGATAGTTAAGGTCAATTAGGCACAAGGTACTCAGGTGCCTTATGTACACTACTTTGCAGATTTTCCACCTATTTAAATGTACTGTGAAAAGTACGATCACAATCTTCAGTGTTGGGGCCTTCTTCGTCATCAATGAAAAATTAATATCGTTGATTGTACCTATCAGTTGGTAGCTTAGCATTGTGATATCCTAAAAAACCGTTAAAACTTACCCCTGGCCTACACATTATATTAGGCTTCTTCAAAATCTGTCCCAAGCATTTTTTACATCATTGACAAAAGCTCGGGGCTATTTGATCAGATCCTATCTCGAAAGTGTATCATTAATAACCCACTGACTCCCTTAAATTGTATGGCTCTGACATTCCTGCAGGCTGCTGCCAACGCGTGCAACATGCTTTCATCGCAATCATATATCATTAATTTTCTCTAGTCATTAATCATTGAAATGAGAGTTAAAGAGAGGTAAAATGAAGTGCGATGCGAGAGTAAATACAACTTAGAATCCGCTAATAATGCAATTATGTTAGGGTAAGATTAATTATCATTTGAAGATTTAATTTTAATGTTTGAAAATATATGTATCTGCTTACTGGACTTTATTATTAAGCTCACAGCAGTTATTTACCTTTGGAAAGAGGTAAGGCGTCGGCATGTCTGTACCGATACTCTTTCGAATATACCTTTCATAGTAATGACTAATGATTTTCTATTGAATTTAAAGGGTTATTGAAATCCTGGAGGTAAGCGAAATTGTAAAGCCATTCACAAATTTAACACTCGATGTAAAATTAAAAGTCATTTTACAGCGTATTTTAGAACTATTAGCAGCAAATCGGTACTTCAATGAATTTTTGAACACATGGATCTGAAAAGAGTTATTGACATCGCAAAATTGTATGAATGTCATAGAGCTGGAAATATCATTCATAAGAGTGGGAAATCGGGAATACTCTAATAATTGACAGTCATTTTACAGTGTATTTTATGGCTATTAGTTGCATGAGGTTGTTACACTTTTCAATAAGGATTCAATGACAGTTTTACTATGGGGATTGTGAAATCAATACAATCAATAGATACCAGCACATGTCTGAGTTATAGGACTTATAGGTAAAAGGTGTATCAGGTGAATGAAACATTCCTGAAAAATTACTGTTTACTGTGCAGATTGATTTATAGAAATTAATACAGTTTAGTCCGTATAGTTATTTAACTTATACCTATATGTAGGTATGTGTAGAAAAATCAGATAGTAACCTATCTGACCTAATGTCTTTCCTATTTATGAAAAGTGAGGATACTGAAGCCTTCAATTCGTCGGGTGTTTTTTTTATTTTAATAACAAATATTGACCTACCTATGTTTAAACTTTACAACCATAGGTTTGTTTATAATCGAAATATTAATTACCATCCAAAAAATTCTACAAGATTAGGAATATTTTTTCCCATCACTTTTTTGCCGCCATGGCCACGAAATTAGCCGCAGTGTCAGATCGAACGGCTAATTAGTGCGGGGACACGTTAGGGCCAGTTTTTTGTCGACTGTCATATTTTAATGTATTGCTCTTGTAATTATCGTATGCGCGGGAGTTTCGGGTCGGTTGGGGTCAATGGGCCAACGGATACGTTTCAGATTTAGGCACTTATAGGTACATCACAGTATTAGCAAAAAAATTAAACAAATTTGTCTGCCAGCCTCAATACCTTGGTTCCTTTTGAAATGTAAAATAAGGAAGTTATTTTTTTTTTAAGTTTTACACAAAACAACTTTTGAAAGTTGTTGTAGTAAACAAATAATACTAAGTATCATTAGGTATTTCTGTGTAGGTATCTAAGGAAAAATGTTTCCGCTGTTTCTTTAAAATCTCTCAATAGGTATCAAAAAAAAATGAAATAGAGTCTTTTAGAGCTTTATAGGCAAAGACGGCTTTATTTTTATTACCTATTGTTAAATAACACAAATCCTAATAAACTTACATAGCATTCCTAATAACCACACATACAAAAATATCAATAAATCCCACTACAAATTACCCTATATATTTTACCCAAAAGTAGTAAACGAAAACCTGAATGGTGGATCATTAAAATCAAATCCCTTAACAAATGCCCTTGGAACTTAAAAAAATCTTTATTGCCTGAGTTATTAGTAATAAATTACGGAATAATTCGAGTGCAACTACAAATAAATCCTTAATAAGGTGTCGTTAAACTTTATTATTTAGTAACTGACTCCACTTATGTCTATTGTTGTTTTTTCTCACTCTAAACATCTGTTGTTATGGGGTATATGGGAGATCGGCAGATGAAACTCTGATGGTCGTGTATTATTCACAGTTGTGTCATCAATTTACTATGCTCGACAAAAGAAAAACGTATATTAATTGTCAACTGTCAGAAGAAGAAAGAAATAACAGATTTCCCATAATTAACATTATCACTGTCGTCTTCGGCCACCTAAGATAGATTTTTTGCAAATTTGCGGAATATATTCAAAGTTTATATTTATGGTCAAAAATATGTATTCCGGTCATGTTAGTCATTACATATAAGTATTGTTATCACCCCGGCGTTAATTATAATTTAATAATTTATTAAATATTTTACACAAACCATTCGACTAGACAAATTGATAAAAATAAACTTAAATTAAAGGCCTTATAAATAAATATTACTTAATTTATTACTAACATGACTAGGTGCCACTTGCACCATCCCCCTGACCTGGGGTTAAGCGGTTAAACAGTTAACACAGTGGAAAATTGTACTGGTAACCATGGTAACTCCAGGTTTAACCAGTTAACCCCGGGTTAGTGGATAGGTACAAGTGGGCCTAGGTATGTTAATATTATATATGGTACAATGCCTCAAGGGCCTATTTAAGATTTAAGCTAGTTATTAATTTCTTTTAGTAATACCACTGTAGGTATATATCTTGTATATATATTTTATTTTATAATTTGTATATTTCTAGATTGCTTTAGTGGTTAATAAATACAAATTGCATTATTGATAAATATTGCCACGTGTTTTCACACAAGCTACAAGTTCATCTTGTCGCTTCACGTATACTGTGTACACTACTGTATTGTAGTGACATTACTCGTAGTTTATAGTGTATTATTGTGCTACCGTGGGGTCGGGAGCCATTTTACTTCACTGCATACATCTACCGCACCAATATTTCTATAGATTTATTAATTTATGAGTTATACGCTTTTTACTAAACACCGCTTATTCGTTAATGTTAGGCAATATAACTGAATAGATTAGAGAAACGATTTTTATTGACTAATGTTGAATATACCGAATATTGAGTATTATGGTCGTTCTACAATAAATATGTCTATAGTCGATGTATTACAATAGTTAAAAGCATTTTGTTCGTTAAGATTGAATGTAGTAGCTAAAGGGACAGTTAAAACCTTGAACAATGAACTTTCAGTTCTCGAGAGACTACAATACTCTGGCTTACCATCAGGCGGGCATTGTGCTTATTTGCCACCGACGTAGAATACAAAATTAAAACCAAAGACTGCCGCTGTTGCCGCTAAGCGAAATAACTATGAATCTTGCAATAATTAACTGATGTAATGCCGGCTGTACACACCCGTCTAGAGTCTCTCACCGAGTCTCTGCAAAAACCGACCCAATCGAAGAAAGGCAAGACGAGAGGCGAGGTCGGAGGATGTATTCACTTGTCCCGTCTCGAGGTTTCCCGACGAGTGTGTACAGCCGGCATAAAGATGTAGGGTAAGTTACCGGAAGATGAGCCCTCATAAAAACCTGTAACCCGAGCCACTTCCACGCCCGACACGGTTAGTTGCCGATGGGCATCGTTAAGGTCTGAGGGCGGTTCCGAAGCAACCGACTTGTGACGCAAGGCGCCAGTTTTTTCAGCGTCTGGGGGTTGATTTTTGGCGCACTATGTTTGTAGGTTATCAAAATCTTTGGGCATATTATACACTTCGACCAGCGCACATTTAATATGGATAAGATGGCTTGAGAAGAATCAAAAGCGCAACACAATAGCGCAATAGTGTCAGGTGTCATTGAAAATATGAAATTAATATGTGCCACTTTTGTTATTGTCTAACTCTAACCCGAAGTCCTTGTTTCGATACCTACATTACCTACATTCAAGTGGGTTGATGGGTTTACATAAAACAAAAGTGGACATGTCGATAATTCGATATATCGACGTCTTATTTATCGATATCAAATCCCTAGAACATGCTGCGAGCATTGAGCTATACATATTAAGGCAATGGCTGCGAGTTAGCAACGTAGCACACCCTGACAACCTGACATTATTAAACCATATCAACGGTTTATGTAAATAATTGAAAAGTCCGTATTTGCGTCATCCTATTCCTAAACAAATCCATTAAAAGTAGCATATCAACCCATACCTAATAATATTTATTTCCTGTTGCTTAAACACGAAATTGGTTACCTCTCGGAAATAGTAGCCATTTAAAACAACCATATTTGGGCTATCTGTCATTTCTGTTTTAATACTGTTATCGATAAGCACTTCCTCAATATTTTATTAATTATTATAAATATATTATATACGTAGGTTGATGATTATTCAGGTTATTGTAGAGGTTCAAAATTTTGCTCTTAGCTTGTTGATAGTTATTTCTTATTATTAAATTGTACAATGGGACTTAATCGCGTATCTAAGTAATAATGTGTAAAAATCGTGAAAGTTTAAATCAGTTATTTCTTATTTTTAAAAACATTGTTATAAAATAAACAATGTTTTTAAAAATAAGAAATAACTGATTTAAAACACACTTAATTTAAGTGTAAACTTCACTTACATCTTACACACTTACACACACTAATAAAATCTAGCAAGTCTTTTTGGATTTTAACCTACCTACTTCTAATAGCCGAAGTGTTTTGAAACTTTGCATGTATTAAAATACAGATGACAAAAATTACCACAATCTGTATCAATTATTTCCAGTAATAATTAAGTGTTTTTTGTTTAAATCAGTTATTTCTTATTTTAAAAAACATTGTTTATTTTATTAACACACTTAATTTAAGTGTAAACTTCACTTAGATCTTACACACTTACACACACTAATAAAATCTAGCAAGTCTTTTTGGATTTTAACCTACCTACTTCTAATAGCCGAAGTGTTTTGAAACTTTGCATGTATTAAAATACAGATGACAAAAATTACCACAATCTGTATCAATTATTTCCAGTAATTAAGTAATTAAGTGTTTTTTGTTAGTAAATGTTATTTTTGACATAAACTCACTATTTTGACCTTCTATTTATAAAACCTGTAGGTTCACAGCCTTAACTTTACAAAAGAGAAACATTCCGATTTTAAAAAGGGAATTCGCAATAATTCAAATTTGGAAGCCGTTCCGCAAATTGAGTAACGAACCGCGTCGAGCTCTGTGCAGGTAGCGCACCAATCAGAGGCCGCCACAGAGTGGATATATTACGTTGGACTCAATGTCAAAATCGTAAATTTTTCGTTAAATTACAAGATTGGTGAGAGCGGAAGATCCACCAATCAAAGGCTGCCACAGAGTGGGTCTATTACGTTGGACTCAATGTAAAAATCACAAATTATTCGGTAAAATACGTAAGCAGGACACTGAAAGTATTTCTAGAATTATGTACGTGCTATACATATTACCACAAAACAAAGAAGTAATAGAAGCGAAACGTAGGTGTATAGCGTGTGGCAGCATTATGATTAGCTGATCACACTTTCACCACGGGCTACTGTCAGTCGTTGTCAGTTCAGTATGGCGCTTATGAAATGTCAGATGTGAAAACGATTCCAGTTAAAATTACAAATAATTACAAATATGCCGTGCTGCTCCATTTTGGAGTGTAAAAACACTAGCCGGACAAAAAATATTAGACATGGAGGCATTTCATATCATCGGTAAGTATTATTTCATGTAATATTTCAATATTTTTTACATTTTCGGTTTCCGCAAGGATTTTTGGATTGTTTAGTACAAAAATCAAATTTATGTAAATGAGATAAGGTTGATAATCTACTTAGCGTAAAAGTCATGTACGGGTGCGCTATTCGGCCACAGTGCGAGGACCATATCAAAAAAGTTATCGATGTCGATGTTTGTATAAATACACAATTAGTTTTGTTTAGGTTATGAACATGTTCTTGATAATTTATTTTTGTTTTTCCTCTAGCTAGATGATCATATCGAAAAAGTCGTCGCTTATGCACAATTTATATTATGTACAAAATATGTTCTTACTTTGTTATTGCTATTCAATGGATTATTTGATTTAAAGTTTTTCTTATAGTATTGTACCCAACTACCCATACATTTTGGCCCGCGGGCCGGGGTTTGGAGAGCCCTGATATAGCTGGTCAAGCAAATCTTGTCAGTAAAAAAAGGTGCGAAATTCAAATTTTCTATGGGACGATATCCCTTCGCGCGTACATTTTTCAAATTTGCCGCCTTTTTCTACTGACAAGATCTGCTTGACCAGCTATATTTCCATTGTTTTTAGCGTTTTTTAATAATTTTGCATACGAGTTTATATCGGAGATTCATATTGATGGATGACACAACATTATTGCTTTGTTATGCCTTAACATAATAACGTGCTAGTTAATAAGTATTGTGAACACTTATTAACTACACATATATACATATTAATTACACTTGCGTGCGTGCATGGTACAAAAATAGAAAAAACACAATACATTTTGAGGGTGCCCCATACTTAGAACCGAAAGTCAAAAAAAATTTTTTCGTCAAACCCACGTGTGGGGTATATATGGGGGATAGGTCTTCAAAAATGATATTGAGGTTTCTAATATCATTTTTTTCCCCCTGTAACTTCTAAAATAAGAGAATGATAAAACTAAAAATAATATATGATGTACATTACCATGCAAACTTCTACCGAAAATTGGTTTGAACGAGATCTAGTAAGTAGTTTTTTTTAATAAGTACGTCATAAATCCCCTAAATACGGAACCCTTCACGGGCGAGTCCGACTCGCACTTGGCCGCTTTTTATTAGGGTTCCGTAGCCAAATGGCAAAAAACGGAACCCTTATAGATTCGTCTTGTCTGTCTGTCTGTCCGTCTGTCTGTCCGTCCGTATGTCACAGCCACTTTTCTCCGAAACTATAAGAACTATACTGTTGAAACTTGGTAAGTAGATGTATTCTGTGAACCGCATTAAGATTTTCACACAAAAATAGAAAAAAAACAATAAATTTTTGGGGTTCCCCATACTTCGAACTGAAACTCAAAAATTTTTTTTTCATCAAACCCATACGTGTGGGGTATCTATGGATAGGTCTTCAAAAATGATATTGAGGTTTCTAATATCATTTTTTCTAAACTGAATAGTTTGCGCGAGAGACACTTCCAAAGTGGTAAAATGTGTGTCCCCCCCCCCCTGCAACTTCTAAAATAAGAGAATGATAAAACTAAAAAAAATATATGATGTACATTACTATGCAAACTTCCACCGAAAATTGGTTTGAACGAGATCTAGTAAGTAGTTTTTTTTAATACGTCATAAATCCCCTAAATACGGAACCCTTCATGGGCAAGTCCGACTCGCACTTGGCCGCTTTTAAAAAGTAAGTAAGTAACCTAATCTTCGCCAGAAAATATAATATACATATGTATAAAAAACTGAGAAGTTTACGTGTACTTAAACTAATTATTAATAAGCGTTTATCGATATCACACCGAATCATGCACATCCCTATCGCATATGTCAACGTCATAGTCGAATATTTTATCCTATCGCATTCACTCTTGGAAAAGCCATGCAAGTGTAAAACGGATAGAGCATAAATGACTATTTACAATAAATAAAAATCGTAGTGCAATTTCGACATAATTTTCTTTACTGTAAGGTTCAAATTATTGTGATGGGTGAGGGTTCATAATCCCTTTCGAAATAAGAAAATATGGCCAATTTTTGTGACAGCGTATTGGCGACATAGGTTCCCATACTAATCCAGGCACATGCCGTTTCCCCTTAGAGCGCGGCGCGCTCTTTCTTTCTTCCGTGCATATTACCTACCCGAGCAAGCGGAAGATTCTAAAATCGAACTAGATATATAGTTGGTCAAACCAATTTGTCAGTAAGTAAGACCCAGGAAAACTATACTCATCCTTTTCTTTTGGGTGCTGGTACTATAGTGTAAGACAAAAATAGTATGATTCTCTCTGTCCATGTTTCAAATGAGACAGTCGTTTGACAAACTATAGTTCACTATCACGAGCACACGAGCGTAGCGCCTCAAGGCACAAGGGATACCTAATTAAAACAAACTTTCGTACTGAATGAAACACAATTTTGCACCAAACAAACGCGAGGAAATACTAACGAATATTTATCATTCAAAATCATCACTTAACAATTCTATAATTTTATATTGCACTTTTTTCATAATTATAATGAAATGTTTAGTACCGACAAACTCCTGCTCTAAATGAAAAACTCTCAAATTTCTCCTTTTTTCGCGACAAAGGCGCATTCCGCCAAACAATATTGCCACAATATTTAACGCGCCCGCCATATTTATGGCTTTCGATATTTAATTTTTCACGCGCAAAAGGGTTACCCGCCTTTGATTCGTAACTTTCGCAAACCCTTATCATATAATTCTAATTTTTTTCAAATTTAAACCCTAATTGTATTTTTGTATGGTTCATTTTTGTAGTCCATATGATTGTAAGAAGCGAAGATTTCAGAGAATATCTTAGCTACCGCTAACGACTGCCGCTTTTTAGGTATATAACTTTCGCAAGTTCATATGAAGCCGTTGTATACATTCCAGAGTTGAACGTTAAATCTTTACGTTCAAGGTTCATTTTTGAAGTTTATTTAGCTGTAATATTCGAGGTTTTGTGTGACTTTCTTAGCTACAGTAGGTTTTTTATGGGTCGCGCGGGAAGCTAATCCTTGTTAAGTGATTGGACGAGATTAATGGCAAGTTAATGAGATCCTGATTCTGTTTGGCCGAATTTTTTGTCGTATTATGATTTTAGCAATTTATGGCTTATAACAAATTTTATAATATTTGACCGTCTTCAAAACAACAATGTCTTTAAACTTTTATCAACTCGTTAAAGTGCATGTTCAGGTATTTTGAGTACCGTGGCCGTTCCAATATATCTGATACCTATGACTATGTAGGTACTGTACTACGACTATACCTACGAGTGAATATCATTACAATCTTGTTGGCAAACTCATTTCGAGCTGCTATGGTATATCATACCTGAAATTGTGTCCAATCTAAAGCATCTTAATTATTGTACGTAGGCATAATTAGGAGCCTCTACGTTTCAATCCGCCTAATCAGGCCCACGCCACGCTTACGTTTGGGGGGGGGGGGGGCGCAAACCCACCCGAGCGGCAAGTTGGGGTAGTGGGTCTAGTCTGTTGGTTTCGTTTCGTCACTTTAAAACAGCAGGCCTACTGCAAAAACCGAAATCCGCAGATTGCGGGGATCTTTCTCTTTTACTCTCATTAAGACGTAAGTAGAGTGACAGAGAAAAATGCCCGTAGTTGATGAACTTCGATTTTCGCTGTTATAGCAGGACCAAGGTAAGTCTGCAAGGGATTTGCAATTACAAAGTGTGGTGATGTTATCATTAAGAGCCAACAGGAGCTGAGATTTAAATATTTTAGGTAAATATACCCGTCTCGCTAACGGAAGCGGCTCCTAAAACTAGTGCGATAAGGACAAGGCGAAAAATCCTGCGTAAAAATCTCAAAAATCGAGGTTTCGTACTCGACTGTTTCCTCCTCCAAAACTTAACCAATCGTAACCAAATTTGGAAATCTAAATGATTATGACATTATCTGTGTCGGACCGTTTTGCTTTTTTGGCTAATTGATATAAGTTTTGAATAGCGCGCCTCTCATTGCGGCATAGTCAATTAGGCCATTTTGGCCATTTTTGAAGGGCTCTAGCGCCTTAAAAAACAAAAATATCAAAAAAAGCAAAACGGTCCGACACAGATATTGATAATATTAATCTGTGTTGAAAAAATCATTGCTCTAGCTTCAAAACCCACGGAGGAAACAGTCGAGTACGTTTGTATGGAGAAATGACCACTCCTGTTGGCTCATAAAAATACCTCACTTTGTTCTGTTCAAGTCGGTGTTTCTCGGATTCTCAACTCCTTGAGATCTTTTTTATGAACTAAATTTATCTCATTGATATCAAGTCAGGATGATAGAATCCTGGACACATCGAGGTCTCTCTTAACTCTTCAAAAATATTTTTATAGTGTGTCAAAGTACTGTCTCATTTCAAACATAGACAGAGAGAGATTGTCTTACACTAGTACTAGCACCGTAGCACCCAAAAGAAAAGGATGAGTACTTATAGTGTTTTTGTTCCTATTTACTGACAAATTGGTTTGACCAACTACAGTGAAACTTGGTTAATTGACACCTGGATAAATGCAAAACCTCAATAATTGCAACCAAAGGTCCGGTCTCGGTCCCTTGAAACCATAATTGAAATTTTTGAACCTCTATAATTGAAATTTAGATTTGAGTGCTTTTCGTAATTTTACCTCTGTAATTGACCACATCGCAACTAAGACCTCTATAATTGACACTGTGCAAAAAACCGTTATTTTAGCTCTTTTTATTACCTCTATAATTGAAACGTCTATAAGTAAGACCTCTGTTATTGAAATAATGTAGACTTGTAGAGAGCAGAAACAATATTTTAATAGCAATGATAATTTTATTTTAAATCTTCACCCAGAATTCAATTTATTAATTGGATATCTATCGCAGACAGTAGTAGGTGAAATAGTTTTGATAAATCAAAAACATAATATGCTTTTTACATTCCAATAATACTTTCTTCTACAATCCAAGGGATTATTTAAAAAACCCAAATGATTATAAGCAGTAACTAATGTAGTTAAGTGTTAAAGTGCAAGTTATATAATATACAGACCAGAAACCCAGAATCTACTTTCAATGGTTATTTGACCCTCCATAAAAGCAATTTGTCAGAACGCAACCTCTATTATTGAGAACCTCTATAATTGACACAACGATTTTTTGAACCTCGTTAATTGGCACGACCTGCTTAAATGAAAAACCTGGTTAATTGACAAAAAAATGCCGGTCCCTTGAGATTGCAATTATCCAGGTTTCAGTACACTGAAACCTGGATAATTGCAATCTACATATTATATACATATACATATTATACACACCTTCAGTAATCTCGGTAGGTATGTCTATATATTAACTTATGCAGTTTCCCTCGAAAAGCGACAGCTACATTTGATGCTGACGGTAATAAAAATCTTCAAATTCTTCTTTTCATAACATTTACTTTTAAACATACCCAATCGGAATTACCAAATAGAGCACAACCCTCGGTATCCGGACCACACCCGTATCGAAATATTTATCGGTCCCAATCGAATGGAATGAATCGATTGATTTAAACGAACGTAACGCGTTAATGAGAGACTTGTGTGATCTTCACACGCGCCGCTCACCCATTCACTCGTTCATTCAACGAGTGAATGATGTCAATTATATTGGCTTGTTTTGAAATGTTTGATTAAGGATTATTTAATGTCGGAGGTCAAAATGTGGTAAGTGGGTATGTGTGATATTGTTAAGTTGGTAATGTTTTAGTTTAGGTTATGCTAGTCGTAACACTCGTAACAGTAATACGTAACGCAAGTAAGTACCTATAAATTTCAATAATGTTAGATAATGTAGTGTGTAGTGTTTGGAACTATATTAATCATATTATATAGCGAGTCTTATTGCATCATCTTCAAGGTAAGCCGAAGCTGATAGTACCTATTTATTAAACTAAAAGTGCAAAGAAACTGAGGGGCTACCGTGAAAACCGAATTTCGCAAATTGCGGGGATCTTTCTTTTTTACTCTTATGAAGTCGTAATTAGAGTGACAGAGATAAATGCCCGCAATTTGCGAAATTCGGTTTTCGCGGTAGTCCCTCTGTACTAATGTAACATGAAGCTGTGTGTCCTGTGGTCCCCACAGGTCCCCACTGAAAACCAGCGCCACGGATTGCCGCGGCATTATGCTGAGTGGGGGTCCTATTATTTTAGCGTCCAATGTTTTTAGGGTTCCGTAGCCAAATGGCAAAAAACGGAACCCTTATAGATTCGTCATGTCTGTCTGTCTGTCTGTCCGTCTGTCCGTCTGTCCGTCTGTCTGTCCGTCCGTATGTCACAGCCACTTTTCTCCGAAACTATAAGAACTATACTGTTGAAACTTGGTAAATAGATGTATTCTGTGAACCGCATTAAGATTTTCACACAAAAATAGAAAAAAAACAATAAATTTTTGGGGTTCCCCATACTTCGAACTGAAACTCAAAAATTTTTTTTTCATCAAACCCATACGTGTGGGGTATCTATGGATAGGTCTTCAAAAATGATATTGAGGTTTCTAATATCATTTTTTTCTAAACTGAATAGTTTGCGCGAGAGACACTTCCAAAGTGGTAAAATGTGTGTCCCCCCCCCTGTAACTTCTAAAATAAGAGAATGATAAAACTAAAAAAAATATATGATGTAGATTACCATGTAAACTTTCACCGAAAATTGGTTTGAGCGAGATCTAGTAAGTAGTTTTTTGTTTTATACGTCATAAATCGCCTAAATACGGAACCCTTCATGGGCGAGTCCGACTCGCACTTGGCCGCTTTTTTTATGCCTGTATTTTCATTTCTATTATGTAATATGTTGTGGCGTTAAATAAATGTATTTTCTTTTTTCTTCTTCTTTTCTGTGTAGGAGCTGGGGTTCGAAGCAGGGATGTTGCGGATGCAGATTTTTTGACATCCGCGGATGCGGATGCGGATGCGGATATTTAGAGGCTCACATCCGCGGATGCGGATGCGGATGTCAAGATTAGGTACTTAGAAAACGTCAAATATTACATTTTTAGTACTTATTTTTTTATTAAAAAAAACGAAACGTTTAGTATTTGAGCAAGAATATAGGTAAGTACGTTATATTTAATAAACAGTAACTTCGCCGACTTTTCTGGATCTAGACGATTTCGTTATAGGTAATGACGAAATTACCTATTAGCACTTACGCCGCCGCTAACACGTTCCTGTACCGACTTGTTCGACATCCGCATCCGCATAAGCTCCGCATCGATTTTATGCGGATGCGGATGCAGATGCGGATGTTGAAAATAATGCGGAAGTTCCGCGGTTGCGGATGCGGATGCGGATGTTCGCAACATCCCTGGTTCGAAGCAACGATCCACTTCAAAAGCTGCATGCCTCATCACTAGACTAGGTTTCAGCCCGAGTTTATGTCTAAACCGATTTTTTGTAAAAACCAATCGATTCAAACCAATTTAAAGCAGAAATCAATTTCAATCATTAAGCCCCAGACCACCGTCGTTTATTAATTGGGCCTGAATATCGGAATGGATGCTGAATTAGCATAAAGTTGTCCCTGCCCGGGACACCAACAAATGCGCTTATCTCGCAGATTGCTCACTACATGGCCTTAATTGCTCATCAATATTAGCTAATAAGACGGTACGGGTGGACGGAAATACGGCAACACCACCGCCGGGAAATCAGAGTCCTTTCTTTGGACATTAAAAAAGTTAGTGATTTGGATACTTTTTACACGACTGCCCAAAAAAAAGAGTGTAATTTTTGAAGACTTTTATTACACTACTTTTAAAAGTAGAAGGTTTTAACTTGAATGTAAGGACAAAGTAAAAAATTGGGCTATATGTATAGCCCGTTTGTTTTATGATGTCCAGGAAAGACGTAAAAAGGTTATTGATCAATTACTAATTAATTATGTGCGCGCGGTATGTTCCGAAATTGCAAAATATTAATTTTGAAAAGTTTCGGGAAATTTCTCATTTTTGTACTGGGAATTAAATATTCCACATCCAAAATAGAGGTTTAATTTGATTCTTGTGAAATGTTTTAGTATATTTACAAGAATTTCCGCACATCTATAGCTACTTAAATTTAGATTTCAAGCTTAAGCAAAACCAAAGGCATGTCCAAGCTGGCTTGACTTATTCTCCTCTATTGCTTACGGTAAAGTAAAAAAAAAGGTGTGGTGTGTGTATGTGTGGGTATGTTTGTGTTGTATGTTCTACCGTAGCGTTGACTTTGATGAACGTTGTGTCAATTCTTCAAGAACTATAAAGAGTATTGTAGTCTACCAATCTTAGACTTTAAATACCTGAGTCTTGTAAGTATGTAGTACATTGTGTATTACGGGGCAGTAAACAAGTATTTACGAATGAGTTTGAATTTAAACCCGAAGCCGAAGGCGAGGGCTTAATTAACACGAGTTCGTAATTCCTGTATCGCCCGTGGCACACACAATATATTTAATATGGGCTGTACTTCCTCGCGCCTGGACCCCCGAGTGGGCTTAATTAAGATGTAGGCAGAACGCGCTCGCTAACGAGCCGACATCGCGGGTCTAGCCGCTTTCGGCGCTTTCCCCCGTAACTACAACACAATCTCGGGTAGGTACAGTCGGCAGCAATAGTAGCGTACCTATGAAACAACGCGCCAGAATTATTTGCCATCCTGGAATACTCACTCACACACACACACACACACACAAACCCACACACACACACACACACACACACACACACACACACACACACACACACACACCCACACACACACAGTTAAGCTATCATAGAATATGCTACTTCTGATGCTGACTGTACACTAGGCTTGTGCCGCAAACTGGTGGAATCCCGTCTTTATAGGGAAAAATTGTCTAATTATACCCGATTAATCAAGGAAGACGCATGTCGCCACCATCTGCATAGATGGTGGCGATTTTATCGAGGGGAGGCGAGAAACTTTTTCGGAATTATTACAAAAGATAAAAGTTCATCCACACTAAATACCCGTTTAAGTTACATCTGGTCGTGATGAGTGACTGACGGAAGTTTCGTTAACAGTTATGAAAGATTCACGGTTAGTTTCACTAGACTTACGTCGACAGGGAAATATCGGGAGCTCGAAAACAATACAAAAGGTAATCACGGTTCATATCCCGGTCGACAGATATAAGTCTAGGGAAGTTTCGTTATTATAGTAATAACATAACGTAAGAGACAGGATGCGCATTATCAAGAGTACTGATGCGCCTAAGGAAACTTTCCAAAATTGCGAAATGTTTCGGAAATTTAACGTAGGAAAAATTCGGAAAATTTCTTACATTTTTGTATGAGAATTGAAACTTTCCAATTTTAAATTTAAATTTCCCATATTTCCTATTGAAAGTTTCATGAAATTTCCGAGAATTTATAGAATTTTGTGGAAACTTTCCGCAACTTGCACATCTGTAATCAAGAGACATTATGAGTAGTATTATTAACAATTTCAGCTAATATTCAGAGCTATGACTGATTCAACTAGTTGCCAAGCGGACCCCAGGCTCCCATGAGCCCCGGCAAAATGCCGGGACAACGCGAGGAAGATGATGATGATGGCTGACTCAACTATAAAAGCAAATCGGTAGAGCGCGCAACAACCCGCACTATAGAGGCATTAAATACCTTGATACCGGGAGCAAATAAATGTTAGCGCGCCCATGATTAAGATCGTCTACCTAATTAAGGAGATCCTACTGCTTATTGATGGTCGCCTTACCCTTAACACGAAAAGGTCGTAAGTGATGTTTTTTTGTGTAGTTTAACTTATTTTATAAGATACATAATTTTACAACCTCTTTTGTTTTTTTTCCGCAGAATCTTTTACTCTAGAGTCTGTTAGGAAAGAGAAGAGTCGTGAAATGTATTGGGCCCCATACATTCCACGACTCTTCTCTTTCCGCACAGACTATCAGGCAAAGGCTCTCGTCGATTATTTCGAAATAAATAGAGATTTATAGAGCGGTAAGTAACATAACTCTTTGGCACTACTGAGCGGTAGGTACGACACCTAGGTAGGTACTAGTATCAATGAAAATATCAAATCCAGATCAGATTTGAAAGTTCTAATGCCGCCCCACTTCATGCAGTTAATTAAATTCCTTAGAACGTAGTTATCGATTCTAACAAGCTAAAGGACGTCAGTCGTAAATTAAAAGCGCCTGAATGTGTGACTGTTAGCAAAAATCATTTCACCATTCAATCATCTCTCAGCTTTTGCTCGTATAATTTATGAATATTACCACAATCACGCCTACTCTTAAAGGAATCAATGGCACCATCTCGTATAGAAGATTTATTATTTATTAGTCTCTATTCGAACATAATATACACTAATATACTGTAGAAAAACGAACTCCAAAGCCACCTGGATCGGCCATTGTCGAGGCTCAATATATTTTAAATTACTCTCGGCGGCTCAAGATGCTACTATTGTGACTGACGATGGACTTCCTTTTTTGAAATCAAACCGAATTCCGAGCTCAAAATTGGAATCATAAATGTTTATAGATTCTTAATTTTATTACCGTGTAACTTTTTAATAGCGGCCAGATGCAATGATTTTGAATACTGGCTGGTTAGAATTTCCTCCTTGCAAATTTTTAAATATGGAACCTTATAACAAGGACTACCATTTCTCTTAACTTTTTAAACTGCTTTTTTAGTTTCTTCGATGGCCAGTGCCGTCCGTGTTAAAAGCGGTATGAAAGGAGTCCGGTTGTTTTTTTCTTTTTCGTCTTTCGTAGTCTTGTGCCGCATTAGGAGGCTTCTGTTGACGCTCGCGAATGAAATTCGAATATAAAATGAGCTGTCGATATTGCTTTTGTAAGCACACTTCACAACGTAGTAACGAGAAGTGATTATATGGATTCATTATTAAAATACTTAATATTACAAACTTTTACGCGATAAATACTCGCCAAAAAAGATTTGTTAAAAAAAAAAATCAAAATATCTTTATTTGCTAGAATATGGTACAAGGCAAGATCTTATGGTTAAGTTTACGTCCATGCATATTCAACCTGCATGCAGGCGTGCAAATTATTAACACCTTGATTATTATTCAATAACATGTCACTACAAATTCTAAACTAAAATATAATATTAAAATGACAAACAACTACATACGAATACTGGATAAAATATTAATCTAAATTACGAACAATTACAATTTCACTATTATCTAAATTTCACATGTCAAATACTCTTTAACGCTATAAAAACATTTGTCTAGTAGCCATTTTGATAATTTAGTTTTAAATGAAGTATTATTTTCTAATTTTAAGTGTTCCGGCAGGCTATTGTAGAGGACTATACACATGTTGTAGCAGTTTTTTTTATAAATGGCTGTTTGGCAGGAAGGTTGATGTAAAAGGTTTTGATATTGTGCCCGTGTATGTCTTGTACTAAAATCGCAACGATTGACAAAGTGAGAGGGGTTGTTCTTAACGTGGAGACATGCGTCTCTGATATAGAGACACGGAAGTGGAAGAATATTAAATTTCTTAAATAGAGGTCTGCAGCTCTCTAGAAACCATGCGTTATCTAGCGCTCTTATACATCGTTTTTGAATTATAAATGCCCGGTCGGAGTCCACGGAATTTCCCCATAACAGTAATCCATAGTTCAACACCGAGGAGACGTAACCATGATATGCTATTATGGCCGCATCAACTGACACCGTTTGCCTTAGTTTTTTGAGCGCAAAGATAAATCGGTCTAGTTTTTTGCAAACTTGATCAACATGAATTTTCCAGTTTAAATGAGTATCGATATTAAAACCCAAAAACGTAACCCTATCGACCATCTCTATAATTAAATTATCATATTTGATTTGTAACGGCAATGGACTTGAATTATAAGAACAGAAATTCATGGCTTGAGTTTTTGTTATATTAATTTTAAGATTGTTCTTTTCAAACCATTGAATTGCATCTGCTAATGTATTGTTCGCTATTGATTCAAGACTGGTATGATTCTTGCTATCGTCTTTTATTATAAGAGTAGTGTCGTCAGCGAAAATTATGCAATCTTGTATTATGGCCTTTGGGAAATCATTAATTGCTATTAAGAATAGCAGTGGTCCGAGAATGCTTCCTTGAGGGACACCAGTTTTGTTCATCAATACACCGGACCTATATTTTTTTCTTATAAGGGTGGTATCATTTATTCTAGCTATTTTTTCAATTTCCGTGTATTGCGTTCTTCCCCTTACCATAGAGAAATATAGTAAGACAAAAGTGCTCACTCCATACATCAGTTCAGACTATTAATTTCAGTGTCAACATCTAGCATCGAGTAGCGGAACTATCAGTACTGCTACTTGACAATAGATGTAGCACCGACCGGAAAGTCTTATCTCAACAGCATAAGACTTTCCGGTCGGTGCTACATCTATTGTCAAGTAGCAGTACTGATAGTTCCGCTACTCGATGCTAGATGCTAATAGTCTTTTTGGTACTAAAACTGATGTATGGAGTGAGCACTCTATGTATTTTTTTTTTCTATGCCCTTACATAACTTTCTATCCAATCAAGCGCTTTACCTCTTATTCCGCATGTTTCTAACTTTTTTGTAAGTATTGAATGGTCAACAAAATCGAAGGCTTTACTTAGATCTAAAAAAAGAGCCATTATTGGGTGTTTGCTATTTAAACATTCTGTAACAGTTTTTACTAAATTAAACCCGGCCAGTGTAGTTGATTTTCCTTTCCGGTTCCGTTCGCGAGTTTTCTGTCAGAAAGATATGACGGTCACATAAACACTTATAATATATCTCCTAGCTAATAGGTAAGGTAGCAAGGACGTAATTAAATGGCGTTTATGCCTATATAAACACCGTAATTTTAAAGTATATCTCGTTGTCATCTGTTGAATAAAGAATAAACAGCAGCATCCTGTTGTTTATTGTTTACCACCAAGCGTTCTGTCATATATTATAGGTACATATGATTCTATGACCATGTCGTTTAAAGTATATTAAGTGACATGATCTACAATTGTACATTTGCCTACAAATGCATGGCTTGTAAGAAGTGGCCCCTGGACTAGAAGCAGTGCCGGATTAAGGTATTTTGGTGCCCTAAGCATTTCTAGACCATGGTGCCCCCTCTCCCTAGGGTCATCAAGATTACATTGAATTTTCTTGGTAAATTGAGTGACGGTCATTTTCAATCCGTCACATCATTGCATCACGGAAATTGACAGTGCTGCAGCAGTAACTTTGCAACAGGAATGCTGCTGCAATCGCCATCCGAATGTCACCTCTCTCAAAGTTGGCTGCACTACATAGTATAAAACAAAATAGCTTCCCGCTGTCTGTCTGTCCCTATGTATGCTTAGATCTTTAAAACTATGCAACGGATTTTGATGGAGGGAGACAAGAGGAAGTTTATGTATATTTGTTAACTCGTGCGAATCCGGGGCAGGTCGCTAGACTCGCTAGTAACCTTTAAAATGATATTGAAAATGCGAGCGTAGCGAGCGCGAAATTTTTTCGATAGAAAAAACGCAATTCGATAGACAATTGTACATTTTTACTGGACGAGGCCGAAGGCCTAGCTCCGATAAGGCTGGACGTCCCGAGCGTCCGACCGCGGCACGTTATCATACTTACAACCAATGGCGAAGTGTGAGCTAGGCAGAAAGCCCAGCTGCTAGAGAGGAAAGCTTGGATTTGGATCACGCCCAAGTGTAATTGAGGCAGAAAATCGACTTTGACCTCACGGTGGCAGGCCTCGCATAAGACATAACGCCGAACTGTAAAAGAGTGGCTTGAAAACGAATCTATAATCCATGTAATCACGACTCTCCTAGTGCTCGCTTTTTGGCATCACTCGAAAGCGCGACTTGATAGGATGCTTTTAGTTTTCGGCTTCGGCGGGGCCCGTATAACAGCACTTTGACAATTAGGTCGCAGGATCGCGGCTATGCAGCAACTTGGCCTGGCCGACAAATCTGGCGTGCAAGAGAGCAAAATTCGCTATATAATCGGTAATCTATGTCGAAAAAATCGGCTGGCCGCAAGCCCGACGGCAAGATTTTTTGGCCATGAGCTTGAGGGCCTCCGTGTATGGTCAAATCAAATGCCTACGATGAAGACGTTCTAACGTGCTCTCACTCTCTTACTCCTACACCCCTTCGTTATTAGATGGGTACTTCTACACGTACAAAAAGTTTCATATTGTAGGTACTTAGGTACATACTCCTCCAAGACTGCAATGCTAATGCAGCCTGTGCGTTTTTTTGCCTACGTTTTTGGTGCCCCCCTAGACGTGGTGCCCTAAGCACGTGCTTGTTTTGCTTATTGGTTAATCCGGCACTGACTAGAAGTAAATAGTACTCACTTGGTTTCCACTTCCTAGTTTCCCCTGCCCTGCCTAGTAAGCCCTGCAGTAGCCCCACAGGTTAGTAATTATCTAGAAATTAGCGTTTAGTCTCCTTAAAAAAAGAGATAATTGTAATCGTTCAGAATGAAGAGCCTGGTGCACAAAATAACGACCTCATGTGGTCGCGACCCTCAGTCATGAGGAAACTAGGAAAAGATGTTGACGTAAGTATTTCAAGATCAAAATTTCATACCTCAAATATATTAATTCTACATTTAATTCCCAGTGTAAGTACTTACAATAAGCCCGATTCAGATTTACCGACTTGTAACGGTTTTGATTTTATTTTGATACAACCTCGATCGCTCACGCTGATTGGTGCATGCGAAATGCAGTGACAGTCATGCATGCCAATCACCAAGACGATCTTCAAGATCGTATCAAAACCATAATAAATTGTAAAATTAGAATCGACCTCAAGCTCGCAAGTCGCAAGACAACTTAAGGACGCCAAAGGTCTTACTTAGCGTGGCAATTAGCGTTTCGTCGAGAACGCTTAATGCGAGCCTTTGTGTCGCTCAATCTTGCCCTGAGTTATGGAGGATGTGGAAATTACGATGTTCTATTGTTTTGAAATACATTGTCATTTATGTCTATATAGTAATCAACTTTGTCTTGTCACTCATTCCCATTTTTAGGCATTTAAATTCACCAAACACGCTTTTTTGTGATACTTATATTGAGGGTCGTCTACCAAGTGTGTCAGAAGGTGGTGTAAAATATCTTCTATTCTAACAAACTATGCTACTATTGTCTCTTGGCTGACCGGACCGAATAACAACAAGAAATAGTTTATCCACCCAAATTACCTACATCATCATTTATAGGTTATACCTAGACATATACATCAGTACGGATATGATGGTCGTTCTTGTCTACGTGACAGCGTGATAAAACGATGTCCGTCACTTTCTGTCCCGCGGTGTTAAAAAGTGACAGTTATTTTATTACGTGGATAAAGTCATCCATAATACGCCGGCAGGTACACAGAGATTTTGTGAATAAAATATGGTGTCATTCTAAATAAAAAAAATGTATATTTAGCATAACAGAATGAAGAAGAAGAAGATGTATTTATTGCCACAACAGCGAATATAGAACACACAATATTAAAAAAAGAAGTGAAAGAATGATACATACTTATAATGGTTGATTCTCTGTCTGTCTGTTACATCTTGATACTTGAAATTTAAATTTCACAATTATGGAAGGGAGATAGTTTGAGGCCCGGGGATGGACATAGGATAGTTTTTATCAATCATCAAAATCATTCCACACAGATGAAGTTGCGGGCAGAAGTTAATAGTCATATAATAAGTATGTGGTACCAAGGTTCCTATAATAAGTAGGTATATTTCTGTGGACGGTGAAATGCAAATACAAAGATTTTACAGATAGCTAAAATAACCTTCGATTTTCCTTAAATACGAATCATTGTTTGACATGACGCATGCATGTTAAATCAATTAATCATCGGTCATAATTAAAAGCTGACATGTTCGTGTCAGATTTCGCGTGCGTAGGTTTTTTAATGTAAACTAAACTTTGTTTGGGTTCGCCATTAATATTGGTAATGTACTTATCTTGGTCTTACTTAGCTATAACCCTGAATTTAAAGTAGTGTCTGTCCGAAATATCGGTTTCAGTTTCGGCAGGTTTCGGCCGAAGTTTCGGTTTCGGCCGAAACTAAAGCAACACGGAACTTTCGGTTTCAGTAAAAAATCCGGTTTCGGTTGGACATTAATTTAAAGTTGTAAAACCCTTGACAAGATTATTTAACAGCACCATACGGTGAATTTAACTCTAACTAAAAACCATCGTTGCTGGGGTTATAACACACAACTAAGTTTCTGGGTCGTCTTCTCATTAATCCCTACTAATGTTATAAATGTGATAGTAACTCTGTCTTTCTATCTTCCTGTCTGTCTGTTACCTCTTCTCACTTAAATCGATGAACCGAATTAGATGAAATATGATGACATTATAAAAAAATAGCTTTCCATCTGTTGTTGGTTTAATCCTTTGATTCTGGATATGAGAGATAAGTAGGTAGATAACTGTCAGTTTTATATCCTTCACCAAGCAATTAAATACATTTCACAAAGAAAGCCCACATCTGTCGAACAACATATAAACACGTTAAACTGCGTGTTTGCCAACTGTGGCTACTTCCCATAGAAGCGATTCTCACCATGGCTGCTAACGATTTGCTAATGCAATTTACTTTTGTACTAACAACATTAACTGACCAATTATAGTTCTTAACTCCTTGCCTTAAGGTTCACGAACAGTCAATTAACCTAGGCTACGATGGTGCTTCACTATTCGCTACAGCCTCCCTCTCGAACTATGGAAAGATATCCAGCATATTTTGAACTCTCGACTCGCAACATTAATACCTCAGTCTTAAACTGGTTTTTTTGTAGTGGTTAGGGAAGCTTTTGAATGTTTTTGTTTGACTTACTCACCGTTCAATAGCCAATAGGAAGTGCTATTGCTTGGTATATAGTGTTTGTGGGAACCATGAAGGAGCTATGATGACGTTGGCTTTAGATGCGAATGTATGTCTTGAATGAGTCATCGGGAAGTTTCCTTACTGCCGTATTCGAACTTCAAGATATTCACAAGAGACGACACGTACTAGATCCATTCTAGATACGTTAGAGTTTAGATTTCAACTAGTTCTCTTTTGCAGCGCAATTCGGGCAACCAATGTCACTTTTACGTTAGATAGAGATCTATAGATATAGATAGAGATATCTATTAGATGTGAATTGGATCTCTAAGTCATATCTTGTGGAAATCGTTCAAGAATCGCGCAAATCAAATTTGACAGGTTAGATCTTAAACATATCGTTATCGTATCTTGGTGATGTCTAAAAGATATTTAACAGATTCTTTTAAAATCAGAATCGGGCCCATAGTCAGCGGTATGAGCGGGAAGAGATAACAGACAGACAGGCAGAGTTACTTTCACGTTTCTAATTTTAAGTAAGGATGTGCATATGGGACGGTTAAGTTTTTGAAGGCTAAAGGTTGAGGGCTATGTTTCTTATTTATTTATTAAAACTTTATTGCACAAAAGAACAACTTGATGTAAGTACTAAAGGCGATTTTAACTTCTTATAGCACACTTATCGGACTAAATGGTATCAAACGCCTGTTTTCATTCAAAATATTTGCGTTTTGTGTTTTGTACAATAAAGGAGTTTATACATACATACATACATAACAGCCAGCCTAGTCAGTATCAGTAGTTACCCTGCCTACGAAGCAAGAGATCCCGGGCTCGAATCCTGGTAATGGCATTTATTTGTGTGTTTGTTACAGATATGTACTTATTCTTAAGTGGATAATTTCTATGTATAAGTCTTTATGTATCTAGTGTACATAGATATAAAATTGTCGTCAAATACCCACAACAGAAGCCATATTGAGCTTAATGTGAGATTATGTTGATTTGTGTAAGATATTTATTTATATACTTATTCTAAAGAATCACCCCGTTTAGTCAAATAGGCGAACACAATGTTTCCATGGCACTCGCTAACTCGCTCTAACTCCATGCTCCGTCGCAGCGAGCAAGTTAGCGCGTCCATACAAATTTGTTGCTGATAGCTCTTTGTATGAGTGTGATGTCATCACTTAGAATTTTACAATCATGTGTGTATATGTAATTAGGGCCGAAATAGAGTGACAGGTTCTCAGCCGTAGCTTGTAAGAAGCGCTTTTTCATATCTTGTTTTTAATATTAGATACATACACTATATAATACTACAGATTAGATAATAATACTAATTACTACCTACTAACAGAATTTATATTTTCGAGTGAAATCGATGTTCGACAGGGATAGTTGTACATATTTATTTAATCTATTATCGTATTTAATTCAAATAATGCATGAAAATTAGATCACTTGACTTAATATATCACGAATATCTCTGGTCACTCTGGTGTTTTTCGATAAATTGCTCCTTGTTAGTAGGCGTATTGTGGATGGCTTTATTGACGTGATAAAATGTAATATATTGCTTATTAACACGGGCTTGAAAGTGACGGCCACTGTCACGCTGTCACGTAGACAAGAACGACCATTAGACGGTGTAGCATGACTTGCGTTTTCGCGCGCGAGTCCATACTTGAAGTCGCGCTAGATGTATGGAGTCGCGCGCGAGAAAGCAACTCATGCTAGACCGATCCGTACAGGCTGGCCCCAGTAGCATACTATATACAGAACCAATCAGTGAAGGAGTGCATTGTTTAAGAAGCATTTCGTTTAGCACCTTGTTGCTGCGCTGACACTAATGTGCTGGATAATTGGACGGTCTCGAGGCTCTAATGAGCTTTAATATGAGACACCCGGAGACCTCGATTAGTACTCGACAGGAGCCAATTGTTATGACTCGAACTGTCTTGACAATAGAGGCGTGTTCAGATATTTGTGAGCACCTTGGCCGCTCCGATATATCTGATGGTGACTGTACATGAATCTAAAATCGTACAGATTTTAACTGAGCCTGAAAATATAACACTTTAAACTGTCGCGTTTCGTACACATATTTTATTACACAAGCGGGTCTACCGCGATATAGTTTCATTGTTTTTACCTTAATTTCGGTTAGTTCAGTGTTGTTTTATTTATATCTCCGTTGACATTTGCTGGGACGTCAGTCTTTCCATGACCACAGCTGGTGCAACTCAGCTGAAACGTCGGAATTTAATGTAAACACAATGTAGACCCGTTTCTGTAATATGTGCCTGAAAACTTATACAAAAATTTGTGTTGCTGTTGGTATTTACATACTTCGAGCAAACGGGTACATTTTGTGCACTAAATCCATTTTAGAGCAAGTGCTCTTGACTATACCTTTATGTTCCATGTATGTAGTTAGTTCCAAGCCGCAACATCTTAGACAAATTCGCGTTCCATTCCCTACAGCTCGCTATATCGAAGCTATTAGAACGGCCGTGTCCTTTATACACACGGTGTATTGAATGCATAGACTTACATGTACAGACTCCGCTTCACGAAGACTGCGAGGCCACAACACGTGGGCGCTCTTTTCCTAGTTTAGTCAGCATCAAAATTTGCGGATAAAACTGCGCGTTAAAAGTTTCTACAAAGTTTCAACCATTCGCTAATAGCTTAACAAAAACAGATACCTATGTCTCTATATGTTACAAATTAGACTGTAACATACATATACATGTGGCCCATGTGTAGCGTAGATGCGCAACTCATTGTCAGTAGCATCCTACAGTACGCCATTTTGGTCATTTTCTTCGACATAATTTAACCCTCCTCGAAGGATCTACACTACAAGCGGCCGTGTCTTTCATATTTCGCACTCGGTCGCTATAATAACATGACTAATAATAAACGTGCAAGCAACTAAAATGAGCGGTTGCCAATGTACGGTGACAGATTATTTATTACAATATTACAATATATTTACACAGCATTACAGTTCGCACCAAAGCGCTGGCAAATTTATATATGCAAATAATATGAATTAAAAATATGTCAAGTTTTTTAAAATATACAACTAGGTAATATACATTTTCGTGTCAATCAATAAAATTAAACAAAAAAAAAAATTAAATCAAAAAGTTTCATTCATCCATCCTCTCACAGTATTTCAAACATTCACGACACACATTCACCCATCTGCTGGCAAACACATCGCAATCAGGAGCTGATGACAAGAACGCGTTAATCGTCCTGAGTGCTCAGAGAATCGGAGAGTTTCTGCAGGAAACTGTACGCGCAAGAGGAACAGCTAAAAGGCTAGGGCACCGCGGCCTGAGCAGGTTCTTGGGCACGAACGGTACCGAAAGTCTTACAAGTCTGACAGATTGTCGTCATATGCTGTATCTAGTAGTTAAGTGGTCTGTGTTGAGTGTTAACGGCGAATTTGTAGCGGGCGCACTTCGGGTGACCATAAACCGCGAAGCTGATTCGAACTTTACAAATCTCGTCCTCACCAATTTCTGTGTATTTGAATTACTTTGGCAAACGACAGATTTCAACCAAAATCTTAAAAGATTCAAGTTTGTTCAACAGAAAAAAACACTTAATAATGTCTAATTGTCATTTAGACGAATAGTCTGACCAGGGACCGGAACCGGTTACCTTAACCGGGGTTTTTCATAGGGTTATTTTAGAAGTGGTTATAAAAACCCCTACCATAACGGTAACCGTCTGATAAGGTAACACTTTGATTCGGTAACCGTATCAGATCGAGTTAACCCCTGTTACCGGTAACCGAAATAAAAACCCCGTCTATGCTGTTACCTCATAATAAGGTTTTGAACCAGTTCAAACGATTGTAAACTTTACGCAGACTTAAATTCAACTTATTATTGAATAACCGTGGTTGGCATGGGCGGTCTATGAAGCCTCCAGCACAAACAAGTTTTTTTGCCGGTAACTTCGCTTATTGTCAATTCAAACAATATTGCACTTTGAGTCCTTAAGCTAAAATTGAAAACAAGTGAGCGATTACAGTATTATTTTTAGAGCGACAGCCGCGGCGCAGCGCGGCCATTCCTTTGTTTATCTTTATACCTGTGTGTTCCTATTGTTTTTGTCAATTCTAGTTTAGAAATTTTTAGAAAAGGGGTTGCAAGTAAACAACATCCTATCCTAGTAATATCTGCTATTATTTAGATATATTTTATGCTACTTAGATTATTATTTTTATTTTCGGGTTCACACTTGATATGTACCTACAGATTAAAGACTGATTTAAAGAAAAATTTTC
Source organism: Cydia amplana (assembly GCF_948474715.1). Lineage (NCBI taxonomy): Eukaryota > Metazoa > Arthropoda > Insecta > Lepidoptera > Tortricidae > Cydia > Cydia amplana. The sequence continues at coordinate 7,248,765 of NC_086088.1, forward strand.
ACCTAACTAGTAATTTTACTGGTACCTAGTTAGGTATAATTTATCTTAAGTGATTTAAAAAAAAAACACTTTGTGATAAAGATACATGCGCTAGCGGATTGTGGTAGATATTTTACCATTGTTAACAAATGACATATGTACTAGTTATTATGAGCTTATTTTATAATAAGCAATTAAAGTCTATTTTTTTATTCGGTAGACTAAAATGACATTTCATAGTATGAAATGAAATGACACATGATGTTCATACTACGAAATGTCATTTTAGTCTACCGAATAAAAAATAGACTTTAGTTTAAAATGTTTTCAGATGCGGTGAGTTGTATGAGCTAAGTCGTAATTTACCTTGTACCGCTTAATGCAGCGATCAGAAAATATATATCTATAGCAGTTATAAACTTATTTTAATACTACAAATCTTTCATTAATACCAGGGGGCTCAGCACGGTTCCATTTTTATCGACTTGATAGTCGATATGCCCGTCACTTTCGCACTTACATACTTGTTAGAACGTGACAGGCATGGTGATAAACGATAAAAATGCGACCGTGCTACTAGGGCAGAATTCATTATACATATTCATTGGGTATCTATAACATTGGTAGGTGAAATAGTTTTGATTAAATTAAATAGATACATACATTACATACATACTTAGTAAGCAGTGTTGGGCATTCAAGAATAAAATCATTATTTAAATAAGAATTCCTAAGAATAAAATCATGTTGATTTTATTCCCGTCAAAATTATTCAAATAATTTTGATCGGAAATAATTCGTATGTGAAAAAATTGAATAAGAATCATCTCATTCTTAATCAAATAAATATAATCATGATTTTATATTCTAAATAATATTCCTGGATTAAACATGTAGTATGGGTGCCGTATAGGCGTTACGTATAGATAGAAGTAAATTAGACAAGAAACTATTATGTTTCTTGACTAATTTATACCTGATTTTATGCAATAAAATCTTACAAATTTAATTTACTGCCGCATAGTCTTGGTATTGGACGATACCCGTATTTATTTTAATGTGATAACTAAATCATCAGGTACAATTCAGCTGCTCTGAACGGATGGTGGATAGCGAAACTCTTCAATGGCTCACTGTGCCTAAATTAATGTAAAAAATAAAAAACCGGCCAAGTGCGAGTCTGACTCGCGCAGGAAGGGTTCCGCACCATTACGCAAAAACCAGCAAATAAATCACGTTTGTTGTATGGGAGCCCCACTTAGATATTTATTATATGCTGTTTTTAGTATTTGTTGTAATAGCAGCAACAGAAATTAATTATTTGTGAAAATTTCAACTGCCTAGCTATCACGGTTCATGAGATACAGCCTGGTGACAGACAGACGGATAGAGGAGTCTTAGTAATAGGGTCCCGTTTATACCCTTTGGGTACGGAACCCTAAAAAAGATGTTTTTAAAGGTAGGATAAGGAATGGCTTGATATGGTGTATTCCTATTTCTCCCCGCCGGGCACAGATGGGAATAGGCGCTTCAGTTAAATCATTCCCATATGTCCCCGCCTCATGTATCGCGGCGATCACGTTGGGCAGGAACAAATTCATGATTTTTTTCTGTTTTCGAATTATGTTTATAATTCGTTTTTTTTTGCATTAGAAAGAACTTGAAAGAAGGTAAGCGATTTTGACATGTCTTTTAATTGAAAAACACTTTTTAAAAACCATAACTATTACTTATGAAAGCAGAAGACTATAAAAGATCGTATTAGATTCATAATTGTTACATATTTACCGTAACTTATTTTTAAAATGTGCTTTTCAATTAAAAGAGACATCAAGATTGTTTTCTCCAATATGCTCGGAAATGTTCACCTTATTGTAGCAAAAATAGTACGGGAAGTTCTACGTTATTGTCAAACTCTAATTTAAAAAAATCAAACTATCGCTGTCCTGTTCTAGCGGACGGGAATGAAAAAAACACTACAGTAATGACTCATTACTGTAGTGTTTTTTACTTTTTAAAAATAAAAAACGCAAACAGCCAATTATTGTAGCCGCGAGCCGCGTCTACACGACCCGATCAGCTATCATTTCAAACTATAGGATAGAGTGAGATAGTAAGATAAACGACCTTACTTGTCTCGTTCTTACAAGACCGTTGTGCTCGTGTATGATCGTGCAAATACTGCTTAATAAAATCAAAGATTATTTTTATATTTTTTTAAGGATCTCATCCGTGTACATAAACAGAGACAGAGAGAATCATACTATCTTTGTCTTACACTAGTACTAGCACCCAAAAGAAAAGGATGGGTATAGTTTTCCTGGTTCTTACTGACTGACAAATTGGTTTGACCAACTATATTGCACAATTATATTGAATGGTACTGAATGGCAGAATAAGTTTGTGCCCTTAACTTAAAAAAAAAATATTTTAGAGGGAAATTGTTTTTGACATTTTTGATGTGAAGGTTCGATTTGAGTGATGCTTGCTGCTTAAATAATTATTATTTTACCTTATTTCCTCGCATGTTTGGAGAAAAGCACTATATATGCCTCGGCAGGAATAGCAATTCGTGGATTCGTCTTCTTCGAACGAATCGAAACTCATCCACGAATTGCCCTTTCCCGGCCTCTGCAATAATGTACTATTACCTTATTTCTAATGCTAAAAAAAAACGAACTATAGTATGTGGTTTCAGTATCCGAGTTACTACCAAGACTTATGGTGTTTTTAAAAGCTCTTCTGATATTTAAAATTTGCATTTATTATTTAGACGGAAATTAACAGGTATATTTGACACAACGCTTGCCGCACGTGTTTAGCAAATGCTGACAAAGAATTCACCACGCCACGACTTAATCCTATTGTTATTGCCAATGAGTAATGAATGACGGTCTCAAGTGCAAACACGCCTGCAACTTTCTGCAAATCTATTTAATTATAGTGATAAGCGTAGGACTCTTTTCTTACCTGCAGTAATTTACTATCTCATTCACTTTCCGTAGGTGTGAAAGAGATAGCATACGTAAGACCTCAAGGCTGGTAGGAATAATAAACAAAATACATACTTAATACGCAAAGAAATATACATTGAACCATCATAATTATAATTTCGCAGTTTACTTTCTATGTAGCTTCATTATAAAATTATCATCACCGTTTCGAAGGCTTCAAAAAATTCAAATCAATCCGACCATTGAAAAGAGGGGTGAAATTCATTTTACTATCTATATACATTGTACTACATATAATATGACGTATAATATGACCAAATAAATGCCATTTAACCTTGTTACCACTAACTCATGTATCTACAATTACATCAATTAGTCATGACTAGGGCTTGCAATTCGAATATTCGAATATTCGAATTTGTCGAATATTCGACCTGTTTTGATATTCGAATATTCGGCCGTTCAGGTTTCGAATATTCGAATATTTTTTATTACTATAAAAAAATCTATGTCATCCGCTGTAGTTACAGTTTCTGTGTGTTTTACGGGTATTTACAGTGAATGAGGAACGGTAGGTACCCAAATACGAAGGATATAATATTTTTACTGTATTCCTCTCGATAGACTTCGTGAATACAGTGAAACCTAACTCAATTTAAAAGAAAACGAAATCAAAAAGTATGTTATTTTTACGGTGCGTTAGTTTTAAGTTAAATGGTCATTCTGTTTATTCAGTACAAGCGTACGTTAAGCGAATTTTTGAAGTCTAAACCTTGCCATTTATCGCAATTCTCAAAATTAATCATACCAAACCTGCCCAACTTGGTAATCTAACCATGCACCTTTAGCTGACGAATAATCCACCCAGTACTCAACTAACTTTTTCCCTTAAATATTCCAATATTATATAATTAGCCGACCATTAGGAATAATAACTTGCCAAAACAAATAAAGTCAATAAAGATTCAAAATACAATGAAATTAAAGGCCTTTTTACAGGCCTCTGAGTGATTACAAGTTAATTTAAATCGGAAAATAATTACCTACTAAAAAAATATCTTACAGACCTAGGTGTTTGGATGGTTAAAGTTATATTATTTCACGCAACGACGCATTTATAATAAGTTTTATCTAGAAATATTAAATACGTTTAATTTTGGCGTTTTACTTGTGTTTATAAATGTGGGCATCTTATAAATAGTAGGATGATAAAATCTAGTCAATTAAGTGGATTTCTGCCAAATATCCTTAGTTTTAGCAATATGTGAAAAAAGCTTTTAAATAAAACGATAATAAACCGATTTCTCGTTCCTTTTCTTATTTTTTATAATATTCGAATATTTATTCGAATATTCGAATACGTCGTCAGAAAAAGTCGAATATTCGAATATCTGAAAGTTTCGAATATTTGCAAGCCCTAGTCATGACACGGCAGAGTACTGATAACAATACTGTAGTGTAGTACAATAATAAGGCTTTATTGTTGTCACTATGACTCTCACCGCATTCTGCTTAATCCTAAATATCCTAATACAATAGAAAATACCACGACCTTTAAACATTCGGTGCACTTGCGTTGTAGCGCGTGCCAGCGGAGCGCAGCGTTTCGATTTAAATACGCATGTTGCTTCGCCCGTGTAGGTATATTTATTATCTTCATGTTATTAGGTACTAGGAAGTGCAAATAATTGACTTCATACATGAAAGATATTTTGCAGATTTTGTTCAATAGTCACCTTCAACAACACGAGAGTAATCTAGAGCAGAGTTGGGCAAAAAATAACTTGAATAAGAATAAAAACAGAAATTTCATTCTTATTCCAATCGATTTGAATAAGAATAATTCTTGCACTCGTTATTTTAGAATAAATAGAAAGTGAATAAATCATGACACTTTTATTTTAAATGAAAAAGACAAAACGGAATATTTATTCCAGATGTAGGATTATACTAAATAACGTTTTATTCAATTAGAATGTTATTCTGAATTAATTTAACTTTTGTAGTTACATACTACTACTTTTAATTTTGTAAGTTTCTAAAATAAATAAAACAAATAAAATAGATAAAATAAATGAAATAAATAAAAAAAACAAATAAATTATATTATTGACATCTATTTTATTAGTATTGCATTTTAGTTTTTATATAATATTATAAGTATTAGTTTAATTTTTAAGTAGGTTTATTTTAATTTTAGTTTAGGTTTTAAATTTTTAATTTATAGATTTCATAGTTAGTTGTAATGTTTTTTTATTATTACCTTTTAAGTTAAATAAATGAACTTTATCCTAATAAAATAAATAAGATAAATAAAATAAACAAAATAAACAAAATAAATAAAATAAATAAAATAAACAAAATAAATAAAATAAATAAAATAAATAAAATAAACAAAATAAACAAAATAAATAAAATAAACAAAATAAACAAAATAAACAAAATAAACAAAATAAATACAATAAATACAATAAATAAAATAAATAAAATAAATAAAATAAATAAAATAAATAAAATAAATAAAATAAATAAAATAAATAAAATAAATAAAATAAATAAAATAAATAAAATAAATAAAATAAATAAAATAAATAAAATAAATAAAATAAATAAAATAAATAAAATAAATAAAATAAATAAAATAAATAAAATAAATAAAATAAATAAAATAAATAAAATAAATAAAATAAATAAAATAAATAAAATAAATAAAATAAATAAAATAAATAAAATAAATAAAATAAATAAAATAAATAAAATAAATAAAATAAATAAAATAAATAAAATAAATAAAATAAATAAAATAAATAAAATAAATAAAATAAATAAAGTAAATAAAGTAAATAAAATAAATAAAATAAATAAAGTAAATAAAATAAATAAAATAAATAAAATAAATAAAATAAATAAAGTAAATAAAGTAAATAAAGTAAATAAAGTAAATAAAGTAAATAAAGTAAATAAAGTAAATAAAGTAAATAAAGTAAATAAAGTAAATAAAGTAAATAAAGTAAATAAAGTAAATAAAGTAAATAAGGTAAATAAGGTAAATAAGGTAAATAAGGTAAATAAGGTAAATAAGGTAAATAAGGTAAATAAGGTATATAAGGTAAATAAAGTAAATAAAGTAAATAAAGTATATAAGGTAAATAAAGTAAATAAAGTAAATAAAGTAAATAAAGTAAATAAAGTAAATAAAGTAAATAAAGTAAATAAAGTAAATAAAGTAAATAAAGTAAATAAAGTAAATAGAGTAAATAGAGTAAATAGAGTAAATAAAGTAAATAAAGTAAATCAAATACATAAAATAAAAAATAAAAAAAATAAACAAAATAAATAAAATAATCAAAATAACCAAAATAAATTATATAAATAAAATTAACAAAATTAATGACAAATAAAATAAATGAAATAAGTAAAATAAACAAAATAAAAAAATAGACAAAATAAGTAAAATAAACAAAAACATTATAATATGCAAAATTAAAAAAAAATACAAAAATAACAAAATAAACTATTAGTTCTATTAATAAATTAACTTTTTCTTTTAGTAGGTATTTGACTGACGGCACATCACTAAATACGAATGTAGCAAACCAATAAGCAACCGATAATAAAGGTTACCATAACTGAATAAAAACCGGTTAAAAACCCCTAACAAAAACCCTAACGCGATGGGGTTTTGAGATTAACTCGGTTAAAGGTTAAGGTTACCGTTTCAATAAGCTTACCGTTACAATCAGGTAACAGTATGATAGGGTTACCGAATGATACGGTAACCGAATTGATTGGGTTACCGAATGGATAGGATTAAGCGTAAAGAGGGGTTTTCCGGTCCTTGAGTCTGACTAGCTTTCTAAAATTACCCTGTATGTACGTATTAAGCTACGAGCGACTCAACTGTTCCAATGTGACCAATCACAACTAATTTTTATATTTATAGAGAAGGGAATAAACCTATATATTTAGTATTCATTTTATAAGTGAATGTATAATACCGGGATTCAAACCCAAAACCATTTAGCAGCCAATTACTTCTCTGAATTTGAGTTACACTAGATTCAGAGAATGCAGCACCGTGCATTATATTTCGTCCTTTTTAGAATTAGAAAAAGACTATGCGATGTTGACGTGTCTTTCAATTGAAAAACGCTTTTAAAAATCAGCAACTAATACTTATAAAAGCAAAAGAATGTAAACAATCATATCTGGTTCATAATTGTAGGGTCCACGGAAAGAACATGATGAAGAGCTCTTAATGAACTATTAGTTATATCTTTTGCTACCACTGTATAATAAATGTAACACAACTTTATTTTTAGTTAAATAATACCGTCACGGAATTACCATACGTTTTGACATTGTTCCAAATTTTAAAACCGCGATTACTCATAATGTCACCAGTGTGACTAGACATGTTCTTTCCGTGGACCCTTCAATTGTTAATACATATTTGCCGTGACTTCAAAAGTGTTTTTCAATAAAAAGACACGTCAAGATTGTTTACCTTTTTGACGTGATAATGTCTTATAAATCCATGAACACCGGTAGCATGCACGAAAAAGTGTCACGTTGTGGACAGATCTCCATGGTAACGTATAAAAGTATGCAGTTTTTCATTAATGCTTTCTTATGACGATATCACGCAAAATTATCGTCCGTAAACCGACTTTACAGACAACCATTTTTTTCTAATACCTACTACAAAAAAACGAACTATAAATATGTAGGTACCTAAGGTACCTTCTGCCTCCTTTACGGGCAGTCGGTTCAAAATAAAAGATCTTAACCCGTGTATTATGACAGTAAAGTCGGCGTCGGCGGGGCGCCCGCTAATTGCCGTGACCACCAATATTGACTCCAATAACTACCACGGCTTTTAATTTTTTAATTATTCCGGTCACTGTTTACCGAGACGCGACCTTAAGCTGCCGCGCTACGCAACGAGCCACGATTATGACATTAAGTTGAGACATGGTTGTGACAAATATGCTTTATTTTAGGAGCACTTATTTTACATTACATATGCATTAAATAGTATACCTACTTAGTGGTATACCCCTAGGAGGATAAAACCATATACCCACTTCAAGACATTTCGTATAATATAAGTTAAAGCTTATATTAGCGTATTTTAACGTACCTACCTAAAAATGGCTGAATTTATAAGAAGTACAGTTTCGAACCATAATCATCATTGGAAGATATTAGTTTACTCTGTGTTATTTTGAAGTCAATAATTAATAAGTGTTCCGTGAACAAAGTTTTGTATGGAACACTAAAAATTCAAACAATGTTTGCAACTGTAGACAGTTATGTATACTTACTAACTCATAGATAGGTACTTTAAAATCTTTTTTTACTAGGTGAGTAAATATAGCGCTATCGATATTACTGACCAATAAATATTGACATATTAATAAGAAGGTCAATATTGATTCCGTAAATACCACGGCTTTTAATTTAACAATTAAAACTAAGCAAACACGGCTAGTGCCAGACAATTTTTTTTCTTAAGGCGACAGTAGAGGTGGGTAAATTTTCAGATTCTGTCAATTTACCCCATTTCACACACAAGCGCACTTCACGCACACTACCTCACTTTACTGGGACAGGTCATTGACCCATAAATTTTGAGGAACAGAAACTGTAAAAACGTTCCATTGAAAGAAGAAAGAGAAACAATACATTAAATCTTGCTCTCCTTGTCTGTTCATGTCACACGTGACGTATTTAAATTCTAATTTAATTCATTTGATTGTTAACTATTTTCTGCATATTACGGCTTTGTCGAGATACGCGTTTTGTAAAGTTAAACCGAATAAACCCAGATATCATTAAGTCAGATGTAAAATGTTATTTACTACTCTATACGGTTATTCATAAGGCAAAAAATCAATTCAATTAGAAATTTAAATAAATAAAGTTTCGGCAGGGTGGAAATTTATTTAAGGCGGACAAAATAAAATTTAATAATATATGTCGGCTGATGGGGTACATACATAAGATCTTTACAGATTTACTTGTACGAGTATCGTATATTCGCTATTTATTTTGCTATTAAATTTATAAAATTAAAATAAATAATTAAATATTATACTGGCATTCCACCGCTATTATTTCAGTGCTGAACTGATTATCTTCGATCGTAGCCTTGATGATGTATTTGTACTTACACTTACGGCGGTAGGAGCGGCAATGAACCCCGCGCAGCGTAGAACGAGAGGTGCGTTGGGGTAAGTGCATATACATATAATTCTTCGTGCGTCTGTCTGTCTGTCCGTCCGTCTGTCACAGTCTATTTTCTCCGAAACTACTGGACCAATTCAGTTGAAATTTGGCACACATATGTAAATTTGGCACACTAATATAAATTTGTGACCCAAAGATGGACGTGTAACGTAAATAAAATTTATTTTAGAGAATTTGAAATACGGCAGCCATTTTGGGGGGGGGGGGGGGGTGTAAATGAAAAAATTAAAAAAATAATGTTTTTTAAACTATATAGTGTTACATATCAAATAAAAGAGCTCATTGTAAGAATCTCAAATAATTTTTTTTTTATAATTTTAGGATTAATAGTTCAGCAGTTATTCATGAAAATAGGCAAAAAATGATCATTCTCCGCCCACCTTCTCCGAAACTACTAGATCTAAAATTTTGAAAAAAATACACAAAGTAGTTCTTTACCTATATATGTCAGGAAAATCTATAAGAAATGTGCAGTCAAGCGTGAGACGGACTTAATATACGGAACCCTTGGAATGCGAGTCCGACTCGCACTTGTTTTTGTTTAGCTCTTATTAGGTTTAAGGAGTTTTATGAGTGAAAAAAGAAGTTTTTTGTTTTATGTGCCCGCGTTATTGCCGATCGATTGAGTTTTAAACGATAATTAGACAAAAAAACTTGTTTTTCACCCAACGAATGTAGATCCCCATGACACTTCTTACAAGTCGCCTTTGGATAGGCTTAATTTTAAAAATAATTGAAATAATGTTCTATATCATACTTGCAAAAAAAATCTAAAAATAATTTACGTGACCAATGCTTATTATTAGTAAATATCTTATAATTTAATATCTGATATATCACACGATACAAAAAATGGCCGCAAAGTTAAAAGTTCATTTATTTACGTTACTAGTCCATCTTTGGATCACCGACTCTTTGTCATATGTGACAAATGTGTACCAAATTTCAATTGAATTTTTCTTGAATGATTTGTATGCACTTACCCCAACGCACCTCACGTTCCACGCGGCGCAGCGTAATCAGTAAGTACCTAATAATTAGTGTCCGACCGAAACCACAAATTTCTGTATACATAAATATTGTTGTCCTACTTGCTCCCCAACTTTTGGTCTTTGTCACATAGTTTAGTTTCATAATACGAAGTACTATTTCGTATGTTTCGGCCAGGCCGAAAGATTCGGCCGTTTTTTGGCCGAAACCGAAATTACGGCCGAAACATGATTTTATGGCCGAAACTGGCCGAAACCGAAACCGAAACCGAATCTTCGATCGGACACTACTAATAATCACAATGGTCTTAAGTACCACAGACCCTACTGTCGCTTAAGTCCTTTATGACAATCTCTGCCTATTAGAACTTATAAAAAAAAAAAGAAACCGAGTAATTATATCCAACTACCGAACTTGCTTACAAATTTTCTCGAGATATTTGAGAAATGTGATATGCAAAGGAGAACATTCGAACAAACGAAAGTATTTTTGCCCAAGCTGAAACGGAGACCTTCGCCTACGCTCGGTCAGTGATGGTTTAGGTACAGTCAGCTGCAGGTCACCCCTGCATAGAAGATTGTATGCAGGGGTGGTAGCTTTTCTCTGCAGCTGACTGTACACCTATAAAAAATAGTTGTACCTGCTGCAATTTTATACCGGTACCGTACTTTATATTTTAACAGGTATAGTACCTTCAAAACGAAGCGGTATTGATAAATAATAACGGTACCGTACCGCCTATAAATAATAATAATAATTCAGCCTATATACAGGGTGGTCCAAACCTTGACGTCCAAAATTTTTTTTTTAGATTCCTCACGTCGTGGGCTATCAGAATATACCCCATGTATGTTAGCCGATTTTTCGTAGTTATCGAGTTATGATTTTTTTTTTACTTTTAACTTTTCTTATGAAATTCCGGGGTTCCCATACAGAGTGGCTAAAAAATAACTGCATTTCCGTTGCCAGGGAGGTTTTGGGATTATACTGAGCAACTTTTACAATGGGGCCAACCCCGAAACCGCGAAAAAAAATTACCCTTCCATAGAAAATGGACTAGCCAAAATGTATAAAAAACCATTTTTTTTTTCGCGATTTCGGGGTTGGTCCAATAATAAAAGTTGCTCAGTATAATCCCAACACCTCCCTGGCAACGGAATGCAGTTATTTTTCAGCCACTCTGTATGGGAACCCCGGAATTTCATAGGAAAAGTTAAAAGCTTAAAAAATCATAACTTGAAAACTACGAAAAATCGGCTAACATACATATGGGGTACATTCTGATAGCTCACGATTTTTGGACGTCAAGGTTTGGACCACCCTGTATAGACAATAATCTCAACGCTAGCCCAATGCGGATTGGGGACTTCACACACAGCTTTGAATTTCTTCGCAAATGTATCCACTACGAGTATGCAGGTTTCCTCACGATGTTTCCTCCTTCACCGAAAAGCTAGTGGTAAATATGAAATGATATTTCGTACATAAGTTCCGAAAAACTCATTGGTACGAGCCAGGATACCAATGAGTTTTTCCTTACCGCTTATACCGTAAAGAAATAATGCAGTCTCTGCTTTGCACGATTATTGTGTGGACATAATTCTTATAATCACCGAAACATACATACCTCTACGCACAGAATGTCATTGAAATAAAACATTGTTTTTTATAGTAAATTTATATAACATTCGATTTATACACATAACAATAAGCAGGCCGGGCCGCAGCGATATTGGCCTGTAAGCTTCATCTCGGTCTCCAAATCCGCAAAACTCGCTGGTACTAAATGCTGATCTTGCCGTTATTAATTATCTTGATTCTTGAAGATTATCAGAACAGCACGTTACGTAATCGCATACATAGACGGAACGAACGTCAACAAAGTAGGTGTAGACACAGCAAGTCTTTAGGTATTAAACGAATTACGCTTCGTATTAATAGATGAGTAATATTTAAATGAACATATAATATTCTCTAATATAAATACAAGATTACAATTAATTGACATCAAAAGTCATTGACGTACAGAAGTCATATACATTTTTATAATGACGCAAAATTGATACCAGCATAATGAAAATCAATACCAATCAGTAAAACGAGTCTTTAAACTTTTTTTAATTTTAAGCGGGTTTTGAAGGAACAAGTTACTTAAATTCGATTGTAATCGTATTGTTTTAGGATAATTTACTGCTGTTTTCGACCGTTACGACCCGTAAATAACAACAACTCACATTTAAAATTTGACTCGAGCTCGACGTGATTATATTTATTTACCCTATTGTATGAAATACAATTTATCTACTGGTATACATTTTCGTATGCGTATATGATGAAATGTCTATAATAATGTCAAAAACGAGCTACAACGACGTACACGTCTGCTTCGATGCAAGGCCAACGGCCATCTGACTCGAAGAAGAGTTTTGAGTGATGTCGTCAATGTATGGAAATTATACGAAAGTTTACATTTGGGATTGAATTTCTGTGTTGTATTTGTGAGTAAAAATATAAGTAGATAATAATTTGGTAGTTTAGTTATCTAGCCTTCAAAATCCCACAACAACTCAATTACTGTCAAAGACAAAACTGTAATGCGTCTTGCTCAAACGGAACTCCATATTTTGATTTTTGGACAGTTTTAGTGTTGATTTGTAGAGAATTACAGCAAATAAAAAATATTATGGCGTGAAGATCCGGTACACGGCTTCTTCGTGAACAGATTTACGTATAATTTAATGCAGTTATTAATCATTCATTGAACAAATTGATTGCACAAAGTGAGGTCTAAATCGAAAACGTCATATACCGTCCCCTTAACTGACAGGAGAAACTATATTTAACCTCCTAAAAAAGAAAGCGAAAACAGGTTAAGATGACATTTAAATTCCTTAATAAACTCTAAATTCAATATAAACTTACACTCTCCTCTAAAACAACCAATTAAAGCAAATAATCTTCGCCATAAGTAGAACGTTTAAGCGGAGCCATTAGCTAAAAGTGGTTAAACTTAACTAGGGGTTGACCTAACACATCGGGTTCAAACTGCGGGATTGGATCACCACCAGTAGTGTTTATGCTCCGTTTAGATGCTGCAAGTCGTTACTTGCCTTGCTTTTTGCTGGCTCGCTTACACTTTGCACTAGTTGATTTATTGACCACATCTATAATATAGACACAGACATACCTAATACACTGGTTGGTCTCCGTTTTGAAAACTATACCTATGTAGGTATGTAGACATATAAGACTACATAGACCAGCAACAGATTTTATAACAAACATTGTAAAATTATATAAAATGCAGATTGTGCGCCAAATTCAGTAATTAAGGTAAAGTCATTGACTGATAACATTTTTTCGCAAAATGTAAAGTAGGTACGATGATAAACGAGCTCTTGGAATAATTAAAATTATAATAAATGCTGCTGTTATCGGTGTCTCAGCTACAGGGTGCACCGGCGCAATAGTATTGCAAATAAACACATCCGAAAATTATACCATTAAATTCTGTGGACTGATCTAACAATAAATGACGCTACAATCCTGTATGAAATGTAATAATATTTTTCCATTATAATTTAAGAGAGTGGGGTACAATAGATAGATAGATAAACACTTTATTCATTTCCACAACATACATGGTAATTACAAAGAGAGATTTATTAAACATTGGCATGCAGAATAAAAGAAAAACTAATATAATTACACGATATGAAAAAAAAAAACATAAAAGGACATAACCAGGTGTCGTGGCAGAGTACAAAGGGGTACTTTCTTTTCATTGTAAATATATGTGATTCTGAAGGTACAATTTGTGGTGCAATGAAAAAAATAATCAAACTAAACCACTGTCCAGTGGTTCAAACGCAACACCAGCTCGCGCGGTCGTGACTGGTCGCCCGAAGCCTAATGAAGTCGTAGCTCCTTCGATGCAGAGATACCAGCCTGGTACCTCAGGTGTCGCGGGAAAAACCAAGTTATTTTTACATTTTAAAATCCTTTTTTACATTTTTCTTCCTTTTTGTATAGTGCATATACATTTCGTCATGTGAAAATCTTCTGTGGGACAATTTTTGAGCGGTTGATTCCAAGTAGGTATTCTTTGGTGCTAAAATATTAATTTCGTCTTTTTTCCTGCCTAAGCTGGGAATATTGTACGAAATTCCATTGCCGGTGTGCCCTCGCTTAAGAGCCAACAGGAGTGGTCATTTCTCCATACAAACGTACTCGACTGTTTCCTCCGTGGGTTTTGAAGCTAGAGCAATGATTTTTTCAACACAGATTAATATTATCAATATCTGTGTCGAACCGTTTTGCTTTTTTTGATATTTTTGTTTTTTAAGGCGCTAGAGCCCTTCAAAAATGGCCAAAATGGCCTAATTGACTATGCCGCAATGAGAGGCGTGGTATTCAAAACTGATATCAATTAGCCAAAAAAGCAAAACGGTCTGACACAGATAATTTCATAATCATTTAGATTTCCAAATTTGGTTACGATCGGTTAAGTTTTGGAGGAGGAAACAGTCGAGTACCAAACCTCAATTTTTGAGATTTTTACGCAGGATTTTTCGCCTTGTCCTTATCGTCGTCGTCTGTCGTTTTAGGAGCCGCTTCCGTTAGCGAGACGTTAGTTTCATCTTAAGCGTGGGCAACATGAATCACGTTGTTTCAGAAATGCATGATTGTAAAAAATATAGTTTTTTTATCAACCTTTAGTTACTGACAGGTTTGGCCGCTGGCCAGTAAAGGGTAATTCTCTGAGAATATGTCAGCGGTTGCGTCTAGTTGCCACGACTCTTTTCATACAATTTGTGTGGGTCACGGCAATTAGACCGCAGACAATTTTTTGAGAATGACCGTAAAGACGATAATCATACTTTTATTCTATTGACGGCCGAAGACAAAAGCACTAGTCCTTATTAACAGAGGAACTGAAATGTTTTGTTACTTAAAGACTGGTTAAACTGATCTTCTATTTTTCTATTCTATTAGTACCTATACCTAATTATCTATTGACTATTAAGTTTCACCTTTATCGCTTTATTAAGAATATTAAGATTTCACATTAAACGACATCAATTTCACCAATGGTCGAACAGCTCGATTATCATATTTAATTTGATGCCTATACGTGAGTAATCACTCAGTCATTATAACTGTACTGTACTGCTTGTATTAAAAGTCTTATAATCCTAGAATATTGCAGGCGCTTAAGATCTTTTCTAGATGGGTTATAGACGACCTAGGACCCCTGACTTGATGTGATGGCTTCATAATCTGTGGCGGTCGATAAGGCTTAGTGCACACACTCCGTTTGCACAAGTTAGTTGACATTGCTCAAAAGCCTGCCTGAATTCAGCAATATGATGATTACAGCTATCCGTATACATATTTATCCAAGGAAAACGAATTAGTTCAATAGAATCCTGTGTGGCTTTATAAGAACCTTTTTGGCTAAATGACCCAATTTTACGAGTAGTGTTCCCACCGTCTTGAGTGGCAGGCGGAGCAAATTGGGATAGTTAACTTAGAGGCAAATACAAATTTATTAATTTACATCAAAACGTGTATTATGAAGTTTTTATTGAAAAAACACAGTTATACGTACCTACGATTACAATTACTGTTATGTAACGCCAAATTCTGACTGTGATGAAGTTTGAGTTAAATATGGAACGAATTTATTATAATTACAACGCAAGTGAGCTCTAGGCCTTACTATCATAAGGTCGGTCTCACACGATCATAATGCGTCGCGCGTGCGTGGCAGATTTTACGGTCGCTAACAACAGCGGTCAGGAAAATTAACGTTAAGCATTATACTAAGTTCCCGCATACCAAACCATAAGTCACTAATGTTTGTTTTCATTTTAGTTTTTTCACTTTATAGCTTGTAGAATTGCTTTTAAACGGTGACGTTATGCTATGCTATGCGGGATACAAATGGTGCTCGATATCAATTCGGAGAATATAATTATTAACTTCTTACTTCCGTTGGCGCTACAACCCTTTGTGGGTCTTGGCCTCCTCCACAATCTTCCTCCAGTTGTCGCGGTGCCTGGCGACCTTCTTCCAGTTGGTGAACTTTCTCATCTTCCTAAGATCTTCTTCTACACAATCTATCCAACGCTTCCTAGGCTTGCCTTTCGGTCTTTTTTGTTGCGTTGTCATGACTTTTTTTCAAGGTGACCCGCCCATCTCAGCCGCTGTGACAGAACCTGACGATGTTCTCGTGCTCTATGAGTACATCCAACTCGTGGTTCATGCGTTGACGATAGGTATCATGTTCCATGTTATTACAGGACCATAGATCTTTCTGAGCACTTTTCTTTCGAACACTGCAAGTTTTAGTTCGTCTCTCTGAGTTAGGGTCCAAGTTTCGCAGGCGTATAAATTATTACTCGAAACTACAATCTTGATATGTATCGGATACTTTTTTGTGTCGTATGTAAGTAACTATTTACTAAATAGTGAAGTAATAAAACCTAATATGACTTCTTTGGAGAAAAACAGCGATTGTGCCTTGTATGCTAAACTGTTGGCGTTGATTAAAATTAATTTGCAGCCTACAATTGCGAGTACGTTAAATATAATATAAATAATATTGAAAACAAAGATGCGTTCTATTTTTGCATGTACATCTCGCAAATCAACCGCCTTCTATCTCATTCACAATTAGCCTGCAGCTGTATGTATGTCGGTATTGTCGGTTGGTATTAACACAGACGTCGCTATACAAACACACTTTGTGCGGCGCCGGCGCCGGTGACAAACGTTTGTTTATTTACTTTACATGCCACTTTACAATTGTTTGGGGTACGGCTAATATGATCAATTAATTGTTTGTCAAAATTATGACTGACTCAACATCGCTTCGTCCGACAAAATCCTTATCCACGAATTACCACTTTCGGGTCTCACAATATTACGGTCCAAATGTTGGTCATCATATTATCACGTTAGGAAATCTTAGAGACAGAGGCAGGTCTTGATACAGAAAAGTGCATAGTTTATGATTAAATATGTTTAAATATAATTTTTCTTCGATTTCATCACAAATCCAAATTTCTTGTCGCATTTTCTATTATTATTATTTGTCCTTGTGAATTACCACCACGTATAAGTTTAAATGCTCGGGTATCGCGGAACTTCTGACATCTTCTGACGTATTGTGAAGGTGGTGATGTGTGCTGCGCCGGGTACACTACACGGTTACCTACTTTGCCGGCCTAACCCCAAAATGTTCTGTAAAAATCCATTGTTTCGTACTTGTCTACGAACAAGGCATTTGTAAAAAAATATATATGATTGGTCACCTCGTCATTTTACATGATGATGCCATAAAAAAGGATTGGAACTCACCCTTCAAGGCCCTTTGAATTTTTTACTCGTTTATCGCTTTTTAATTAATTATCACTAATTAGACAAATTTTAATTACTTTAAGAAAACTCACATCAGTCGATTTAGATATAGATGCATACATTAACTAACGAGTTAAACCTGATCTGATAAAATGTAATTAGCTGTTTCGAATAAATAATGTATGCAAAGTCAATTATATATAAGGGCATGTGCCACCATCGACTGGTATCATTTCAACAATGGGTCTGAGACATATCACCCCTATCGTGATCCTAATCCTCCAGCTCTATGGATTGAGTTTAGCAGCCGATCTACCCACGCTTCCGAATAATCGGCTCGCAGAAGGACGCGATAGGGACCTGCCCAACGCTACCCCAATCCACTGCGGAGCTACTTCTCCGAGAAGAACTACCGTCTCCGCCCATAAAACTCTAGCTCAAGTCTTTACAAATACAATCTTCGCGAGGGACGCGATCACCGCCGGAGTGTTAGGAGCCCCTAGCGGACCCAGACCAGCAGCCAGCTCACACTATAAGCTAGCTGAACTACATGGAGCCAAAGTCTTGTACGCCCTCGAAATCGACCCTGCTGGCGAGGCGGCCTACTGGCTACCTCAAGGCGGTTCTATAGACATTCCCCATCATCCGACTAATAGCCAGCCACATTACGTGGTCACTCCAGACTTCAGCGGTTGTTCCTGGACGGTCACTCCCATGGCCAACGGAAATCTTCGCCTGCGACATGTTGAAGGCGGCAGGGAAAGAGAACAGTTCAACAGCTTAACTGAAGCCCAGAAAGGAGGACCCACCACATACGCGATGGAGTATAAAGACTATGGGTATATTGTGGAGAAACGCCGGTTGGTCAGCAATGTGCCAGCGTTCGCTTACATGCACTACGCAAACGGACATTGGACCCTCAATTTCCAGCGCAAGTCTTGCACCCCAGAAACAGGCGGGTACACGTTCAACGCTCAACGTATTTTAACGGGATTGATAATGAACGAATCGAGATCTACTTACCCTGCTATATCAGGTACCAAGAATTACAATATTCCTTAAATGTCAAGTTGGGTACGTATTGTTGCATTTGAGTTTATTTTCATATTTACGGGTACACTCAATCGCTCATCATGTTCTTTTCGGTATGTTTCTTTGTATTTAAAACCCAATTTCCTACTTATTTTGTTAAAATTTTGTATTTTCCTTGGTTCCATATCAAATATAAATTTCTTTACTATTTTGTAGTATTATTTCATTATTTTATGTCCTTATGAATCACGACCACGAATAAGTTTACAGTATGCATTTTTTTAAGAGTGCTAGTTCCAGATGTGTTTAGCCAACGAAACAATATGAATAAAAGTGGCCCGTGCAATACACCACACCTGCTTTTATACAAAAGCAACTAATTTGACTTCTATTGCGCAGATACATTTTCATTTCATTTCATTTATTTATTCACAAGCAATATTTACATCGCATTGGAAATTATACTTACAAATTGGCTAACACAAAAGAAATACACAGTAACATACAAGTAATACACATTATTTTGCCCAACAACAAGAAAAATAATTATCTAGGTAATTAAAAAAAAAATACAATTACAATAAAATTTACAAATGTAGAAAGTCAGTCGAAATTTATATATAAAAAAAAAAAAAAAAAAAAAACAATCCAACAATGATTCTCCAAATGCCTTAACTCAATGACTGATATACAACACTTAAGTCGTTTTCATTATTAACTAGACAATACTTCATGTGGTGGTCTTAGAGTATAGTACAATAGACCACCTCAGAGAACCCACCAAAACAGTTCTTTGTGGTCAAGGACTACAAATGAAATGGGACAATAGGTTTCAAGGGGCAACTGTACTTAACGTTTGATTCACAAACGTTTTTGCCCTTGGTGTCAAAGGACTATTGAGAATTTAATTGATTGCTAATATTGAATGTCGACTTTTAATATTATAATTTGTGTTTCTTGATGGTTCAAGTATAAAAAGGATTTATAAATGATAAAAGATTTCGGGTATTAGAAATACTTTTACATAATTTTGAGTACTACGTGTTAATTTGTTCGAGTTAATTTAACTCTGATCAATACAAAAATATATATCTTTGCTCATCCGAGAAAAGATATCGTGCCAGTGAATCAGTGCTAATGCTAATCCGTTATACTTACTTGCGTATTTTTTACATGCTTTTAATGCAAATTAAAAAAGTTCGGTGGAGTTGCCGGGCGTCAGACCGTCAACATATCCAGCATCTCCTGAGGATGCCTCGTAGAGAGGCGAAACACGTGTCGAGTATTGTTCTTTTGGTGGAGGTTTGTTATATTTATTTGCGTATCTATTTTTGCGGTGGGATCCCAGGGTGAAAACATTGATTGCATGTAAAAAATAACCAAGTAAGTATTACGGGTTAGCCCTGATTGACTAGCACGTTATCTTTTCGCAGATTAGCAAAGTAATATTTTTGTATTAATTAATAAGGATTTCCGCAAAGTAACGCCTGATTCTATTCATTATTAACAATAGACTACATAATTTGTTTCTAATGTTCTTTCACGCCCACAAAAATGTGCTGTCATCTGCCCTTCACATTTTGCACAATGATGTTTGACACTAACTGATTTATTGCAGTTAATTGCAATGCAACTTTGAAGTTTGCGAAATTATTCATTTTTAACCGTGAAACTCAGCGAATCTGTATTTTAGTCCTGCTCCTGGACCAGGGCCGTTTGGTGATCCTATTGGCGAAGACGTGAAAGCGTCCCTCGCGAAGATGGTACTTGTCAAGACTTGGCCTCGATTCTTGTAGGAGGCGGCGGTGACCTTCCTAGGAGTCCCCATGCCGCAGTGGATTGGGGTTGCGTTGGGAAGCCCCTTTATCGAACCTGTTGTTTGGCAGCTTGTGGAGGTCGGCAGCCGAGCTCAACCCGTAAAGGTGGAAGATGAGAATCACAAACGAGGTTGCAAGCCTTAGTGCCATCGTTGCGTTGAACTGAAGCTAACAGTCGTTGGCGAAAAATGTTCTTATATACATCAAAATTATTGACACAGGTGCATTGGCACGTACACATTTTTTATTAAATACAATTGATTTTACAAAACAATTCTGATTAGATATGGGTTGGTACAAAATACTATCGAAGTATTCGGTAAGTTACTTCCAGCAGTTAATTTTAATTGTAACTTTGAATATTTTAATAAATAAATTATCTGCGCAAGTATGTACATTTTCGGCGAAGTGTATTTTTTACTAGCCTAAATACTTGGTTTTTTCACTGCTGGGTAAACTTCTTCCAATTATTACCTAATGCAAAGATATGCAATAAATCTATTTGTGTCAAACAGCATTGTGCAAAATTTTAGGGACAGGTGGTAGCCGATTTGTGGGCGTGAAGGACCATTAGAAACAAATTTGTCCATTGTGATTTTAAACTAAAGCTTCGGCACCGCCGCTCTGTCTGACCATCGGTTCGAGTAGTATAGTGCGAGTCTTCAGATGCTTCAAGGGCCATATGTATTCCTTTGGTAGAAACCGGGCCAACAACATCTCCAACATTTCTCTTGAGAATTTCACGTAAGAAAGCGTCATGTAGGTCATGTGGAGTACATCATTAGCTGCATGCAAAACAGGGTATATGAGCGACATCGACACATATCTATCTTATTTAACCTTTTCCACGCCGTGTCAAACACAAAAGCTGTCACTCAGACGCCACATCATTGAAGTGTCAAAACTGAAGTTGAACTTTATGTCATATGCACGTAGGTCGATGTTGCTCTGTGGTCTGTGACCGATTAATCGGTCTTTGGCGTTGAACCTACGGTGCGGATATATCGGTCATTGGCGTCCAAGAATGAACTATCTTACAAAAATAAGCATCTGACAGCTGTGCACAACTGCACACCCAGGCGGTCAATATCGGTCAACAGTTATATCCTTAATGAATCACCAGATGGCGCCTCAGTCACGCCACCCATTAAATTATGTCAGAAAATCGCCGCCATTTCACGCCTCTCCCGCCAACTATTGTTCGGCTAGCTTTCGGCTATTCTGCGACCATTATTCGACTATTCCAAAACTATCAAAAGTTCTATGAATGGCAAATGATTTAAGATGGACCGTGAAATTATGGAATTTTACTTTTCGAGATGTCTTTTGTTAATAATTTCACAAGCTTGGTGGCCAGTTGTTACTTATGTGATCATCATCGTTTTTAGCCTATAAGCGTCCCAATGGGTACAGGGCCTCTCTCTTTGCATTAGCCGATTGCTGGTTGGGGACTTTAATCTATAGTTTGACCTAGCCGCCAATCAAAACTTGCTAAGCAACGACATACATAGGTACTTCAATGTCTATTTATGGATAGTTACGAATGATTTCTACGTGTCTAGAAACCCATAAACAAAACTTATGTAATAAACACGCAATTAAACACCCTTATAAGAATTCGAACCCTGGATTTCTGGAGCTTCACTATTCACTACATTACTGACTCGGCTAAAAGTCTATTATCTACTCTATAAACAGTTAATAAAATTCTTCGTAGATGTTTGCAGAAATGATGCCCTTAGTCGATTTTATATTACCTACATCTACTCAAAAGCACGAGCTCCTAATATAATCCGGAAGATAAATTGCTAGTAAGGCAATATGCCAATTATTGATAGAATATTGGGCATATCTTGGAAGGACAGGGTCACGAACGAGAGGGTTCTTGAGATTGCTCAGCTGCCCAGCCTCTTTGCGCTGCTAAAGCAGAGACGCTTACGCTGGCTGGGGCATGTGCATCGAATGCAACCTTCTCGTTTGCCGCGGCGTGTTTTGCTTGGCGCCATAGCTGATGCCAAGAGAAGCGTCGGTCGGCCGATGCTACGGCACAAAGACTGCGCCAAGCGAGACATGCACTCCTTCAACATCCCGGTTCATAAATGGGAGGAGCTTGCCGAGGACAGAGACAAGTGGCGCAAACTGGTGTTCGACGGGCGTAAAATTCACGACGACGCTTGGTTTAAGACACTCGCAAGTAAGCGAGCCAAGCTTCATCAGCCCGACACTTATTCGCCACGGGTAAATTACACCTGCCAGGCCTGTGGTCGTATTTGCCGCTCCCGTATTGGCTTACATAGCCACGAAAAACGTTGTCGCCCTACCTGACACTGTTTCAATAGTCTGTAATAGACTTTAAGGCCAATGATGATATAAAAACAACTTTAAAAAACAAAATTGTTATGATGTCGTCTAGTGTATAATTTATCTCTTGGGTCGTCGAACTGTAAATTAAACATGCAAGTGTCTTTTGTTTTCTATTGTTTAGAGTCATTATTGAATATCGTCATATTATAACTATGAGTTACGGGTAAGATAAACGACTTACATTACAGTTTGAAAACAATTTAAGATCAAACGTAGAACTGATCATAGATATTTAAATTTGATATTCTTTAGTCAAACAAGATTCTTGTTAAACGAAGATCAGCGTATTTATGTCCCCTAACAAGCTGAGTCTTTGATATACTTTTGTTACAAAATAATGTGGAAAAGCAGCTTTCGACGAGAATATTACGCTTTATATATTCAAAGAATAAATAATGATGTAGTTAAGCTGATGGTAATGATATTGCTAATGTAAATAATCAATGTAATGTAATCTCGACATTGTTAAATGAACTCTTAGGTTAGCGTAACCTAACCGACTTTTGGTATTGCTAGCGATTGCTAGCAATACAAAATAATAGCGATGCCTTGACGAAGAAAATGATCATCCCCATCCAAAGCAGAATAGCTACTATGTGCGTAGAGGTCTTCTTAGTGACGAATTCTTAGTGAATAATGAAGAAGTTTGTCATCGAGCAAGGAAACTGTCAACCACAGGGGCTCATTACCCATTCTGGAGGGTAGGAATAGAAAAATTAAACTACCATTGTATAAGAGCTAATTTTATACATCAAAGAATTTAGGCATGCGATGACGTAGGTATAGGTATAGTCGACCATATTATACCTAATATGTACATATGGTGGACAGAACCAAAAGCAACCGGCAATGGATGAATTTGGCTGAGGATGATGAAGAAGGCACATACCCTTGCTTTGAAATAGTCTAAAAAGAGAATGTCAAGGCAACATGATAAATAATACCCAATAAACCACGTGCTTTTAAAGATACAGTTTAAAAAAATATAACTGTTTGCTAAACTATGCCACGAAATACCTTCCCAACTGACATCTCGAACGCGACAATTTTAATTAAATCAAGTCCAAAAAACAATAAAACCTTTCAACCAATTTCGTTTCCAACAGCCGAAATTTGTCTCACGAACGCATCAAAATTCTGCAAAAACGGAACGCGTCAACGAAACAAAATGGCGGACAGTAGCCATTTTGCGTTCTGAAATTTTAATTGGGCCGATCAAGGACCGTTCGCGGAAACGCGGGGAATGCGGTCGGGAGAAAAACTTTTATCTGTCGTCGATTAAAATTCTGTTCGTAAATCGAACAAATAGGTGGGTTTTTATCGGCCACGCCTGCGACACAGGCTTGACACCAATATGGCCGATGGGAAGACGTATTGGGATCGATCGATAAAAATGTTTGCGCTTTACTTGGTAATTATTTGCCATTTGAGATGTTTTATTCCTTATTATCTTTGCACGCATCCCTCAATGTTGTATTGCTGGAATCTTGAACTTCAATTTAATGCAATAAGGGCCTATTCAAGGCCTATTCAATATTGACGAGTTTTCTCATGCACCGAGTTGATGACTTACAGAAAGCATTCGAACCTCATTTAACCGCTGTTGGTTATTTTTCCTCCATATATATGGAATAGGGCTTTTACTAAAAATAGTGTAATTATTCAAGTAGGTAGTAATCAAGCGGCTCCCTCTATATATATTTTCCAAATAAATAAGTACAGAAACAAGTGTAAGATTTTTATTAGTATATTTTAATACTTGGTTTTTGGTAGTTAATTGATATGAAATGGTTTACTATCGGTGATAAAACAATTTATAGAATCACCTAGTTAGTAGCACCTTAAGTATAGCGGGGTCTCTTGTCACACGACTCACACGTACCTACTTATTGCAGTTATTATTATTACGTAGGTATGTGTATTACACATGAATAAAATTTACAAAAAAGATTTAAACCCATAACCCATCTGGATAAAATACAAGTAAGTATGTATTCATACAGCGCAATTAACCATAAATTCTTACCCACATAAATGTGTTATCGTTTAAATCGTATCCGCAGCTAAGTAATTAAAATTAAAACCGAAACAATTTGTAGAGCGGTGTCAGGTTGCGTCGTTAATCATAGTTTTTAATGTGTTCGGAAAAAGCGGGCTAAGCCAAAATATCTGCTAATTGACGTGTTCCTGGTTAGATTAGTTGGAGTGTAATGACTGTGAGTAGGAGCTAGGATTTGTCATATGTAGTTACAAAAATAGATGTGCTATGGAAAAATAACTATTTAAAGGACGAGAAATTTTTTTTTGCCCAGGATTGCGCAAAGTGGAAGAAAGCAAGTCGGAAAGCGGACCCTGACAAAGACCGGGATAACGCTAGGTAGAAGAAGAAATAATCTACCCCGCGCGCTCCCTACGCGCTTCCTACAAACCTCAATTAGCTAATTATCGTTTGTCCTTATCTGTCATTCTGACTTATGTACCTATTTGTAAGAAAGGGATAGAACATAATTTCATTAAATCAGGCCCGTAAAGTTTTATGATTAAGGGGGCTAGAGTTTTCGATGTTTTGCAAGGTTATGTTAGGTAAGAGGAATATAGTATGTTATGCTCGGTGCAAGAAGAACAGTTTGAGAAATTTCAATGTTTTTGTTTTGCCCCAACTTACCTAAAACTTTGGTATTCGTATTTGTTTATCAATTGCTAAAGTAGGTATATTGTCACCCAGTTTCTTCCTTATTTTGGATTGAACCTTGAACTTCATCTCCTATTTTACTATAGGAACCTACCAAGTATATTATTGAATATTATTCTCATGACAGTAGTGCAAATGTAACATATTTAAAATCGTGTCAATAATACTGGGAAAGACGTTAAATGGCTTTCAGGTTTATTTACCTATACAAAAATAATAATATTAAAAAATATATATTTATAACACAAAATTTTAAGATAAGATAAGATAAGATAATCATTTATTGCATAATTATAGGTGTTACAGAAAGGTGGATTACATCTAGAAACATTAGCACATCTACTTAGTAACGTTAATTATACTGCCGTATTCGAACTTCAAGATATTCACAAGAGACGACACGTAAATAAGTAGTAGATCCATTCTAGATACGTTATACATAGTTTAGATTTCTAATAGTTCTCTTTTGCAGCTCAATTCGGGCAACCAATGTCACTTTTACGTTAGATAGAGTTAGATATCTATTAGATGTGAATCGGATCTCTAAGTCATATCTTGTGGAAATCGTTCAAGAGTATCTCCAGAATCGCGGAAATGTCTGACAGGTTAGATCCTAAAAATATTGTTATCGTATCTTGGTGATGTCTAAAAGATATCTTATAGATATGTATTTCAGAATCCGAATCGGGCCCATAGTTATTTGACACGCAGCTGTATCTAAATTAACTTGATTTAGACCCGCCTATTAATTAATTAATCTGTTATGAAAATGATGAGGATGATGCATTTATTACCCCTTTTGTCATTTGTGATTTAAGTGATAGACTTCTAAAATAATAGATTACTTATGATAAATTTTTTGTGATCATAGTTTAGTGTAAAATTGTTCTATAAACTAGAAAATGGTAACTTTTGCCGAGTTTGTTGCCGGTCCCATATTGGGATACCCTCCTCCAATTGAGGGGGGATTTAAATCCTCTCGGGGCAGAGGTGTAGGGTTGGAGCCGGTCTACCTAGCTTTATTAGACGTTCATAAGCGCATTGTAATTATGCCTACTTGAATAAACTATCTTTTATCTTTTTAGGGTTCCGTACCCAAAGGGTAAAAACGGGACCATAGGGTCCCGTTTTTACCCTTGTTTGCTTGTTTTTAGTATTTATTGTTATAGCGGCAACAGAAATACATCATCTGTGAAAATTTCAACTGTCTAGCTATCACGGTTCGTGAGATACAGCCTGGTGACAGACGGACGGACGGACAGCGGAGTCTTAGTACTGTCCTGTTACTGTACTGTTAGTACTGTCCGTCTGTCACCAGGCTGTATCTCACGAACCGTGATAGCTAGACAGTTGAAATTTTCACAGATGATGTATTTCTGTTGCCGCTATAACAACAAATACTAAAAACAGAATAAAATAAAGATTTAAGTGGGGCTCCCATACAACAAACGTGATTTTTGACCGAAGTTAAGCAACGTCGGGCGGGGTCAGTACTTGGATGGGTGACCGTTTTTTTGCTTGTTTTGCTCTATTTTTTGTTGATGGTGCGGAACCCTCCGTGCGCGAGTCCGATTCGCACTTGGCCGGTTTTTTATCTTTTATCTTTATCTTTTGGAAAATGGAACTTTCATGATAGTTTTGACAGTTAGTTAACAGACAAATCTTGTGTCAGGTATTATTAATAGGTACTTTTTGGACTAGCGATGTACGGCGAATTGTCATTGTCATGTGACAATTGTCACAGTGGTGAAATAGGGGGCCAGGAAGCTGCCTGTTCCAACTTCAGTGACCTTTCTAATTAGTAGGCAAAATTCCATCCAATTCCGCGTTCACCTCCAGCTAAATAGTCGTAAATTACCTAGCGCGTCATACAAATTCCTCCCTTTTTGTGTAATTTTTTCCACCCTTAACAAATATGCGAGAGTAAATCATAAGGGCGCGTTCCGGAGATGTTTGAGTGAACGCATAATGCTATATTTGGACCGTTGGGAAGGATGCCACATCGTTTGCTTTAACTATGACATTCCGGCTAACACGTGGTTTCATGCCATGTCATTAGGAGAAAAAAAATAGACAAGTGCGAGTCGGGCTCGCCTACCGAGGGTTCTGTACTTTTTAGTATTTGTTGTTATAGCGGCAACAGAAATACACACATCATCTGTGAAAATTTCACGGTTCATGAGTTACAGCCTGGTGACAGACAGACAGACGGACAGCGGAGTCTTAATATTAGGGTCCCGTTTTTACCCTTTGGGTACGGCTTTGGGTTTGGGTTTTGGGTAACTTTAAAAACATACGAACCCGTATATAAACGAGTAAAAACAATACACTCTTTTTGTTTGGGCAGTCGTGTAAAAATTACCCATCTTTGAGTAGGTACTATGATGAAAGTTGTAGATCAATATAGTTCCGCAAGAATTTAGAATAATTTAGAATAATAAAATAAGCATAATTTTTATGCTTATTAATAAAAAAATACACTTCTAAAAACTATTGTTTTATTGTAGGGTTCCATCAAGTATTTCGCTTTCCAAAAGGGTTCCGTAAAAAAAAAAGATTGAGAACCGCTGCCTTAGAGGCGCCTTATACAAAGATATATGTTTCCAGCAGCCTTATCAAAGAATAAGGTAAGTATTTATACCCTTATCACGACTGCCTTAGCAGTGTCAAACTGACATATTTATAGTTTCATCATACTTATTTATGCATATGTTTCAGCTAATTATCTTGAAACTATGTATTTTCAATTAATTTTGCAAATTAAGTAGGCAGGTATGTTAGTTACCTATAATTGCTTAAATTAATAATACGATACGTAATAAATTTTCACGTAGCATTATTATTTTGTGGATACCTGAATCAGTACAGAAAAACTAGATAACCACGAAACAATAATTTTCGCGGCAACGGTTACGAATGTTAATAAATATCACATTAATTCCACAGCTTCCTCATTCATTTAATACCATAATACAGTTAATCCCTATATTCAATACTAAATATCCCATTAACCACTCAACAATAAGCTTTATCTCTTTAGAAATAAGGTACACGAAAACACGTTTCGCTAATAGAGTTCCACTATCGCTCATTTTTCTTCGCACCCCACGTAATTAACTATCTTCCCTTCCGAATACTAAATACCTATTTAGTACCAACTATTCTCGAAAGAATAAGATATACATAAGATATCGCAGGTGTAAAAGAGATAGTAGAGAGTAATAGATATCACCCCAAGTCTTCACGCTTGCTGTAAGGGCGATTATGGTTTTAGACGAAAAAAGTCGTAAGTGCGGGTAGTTGGATATTTTTTGTGACGTTTCGTAGTTGAGTTGTATCGGTTCATCTTTCCCCTTATGTTATTCTTGGACGGCAGCCGCCTGTGAAGTGATAGGAAATGTTTATTTAACTAAACGATATTTACACTTTATTGGATATTTATGGTCATTTAACTGTCAAATGGATGCCGTTATTTATGGAGATTTTTATAGGGAGATTTTTGGTTACTGAGCTTTTACTGAAGGAAGTACATTTTGATTAGATACCTAATATGCTAGGCATCGTATAAAAATAAGGTAAACATTTTGCTTAGTTCTAGACATGATTTCATATCCATTCATTTTACTCTGTAGTGACACAGAATAAGTAATAGTATTATCATACTGAACGGACACGCACCGCCCCGCCCCGATTTGGATTACCTCGCCCGCGACAGGCCGCGACATAAATGTGTGCGTAAGTCGCTCTACTGAGAGCATGTCAGGATTCCGTCAGAAACTCAATGACGCGTGTACAGACGTGCCGCGCACACATATAAACGCAAATCATTTTTGATATATGGCGTGTCCGCCCTGTGGTAGTGACTCCATATGTAGGTACACATTTTATTGTAATACCTAACTAATGTCTCATAACTTGATGTAACAGACGTAGGATCAATATAATAGTTATTTGTTTCACAAGTTTTTGTTTAAACTTTAAACCGCTCGTGGTTAAACAAAATTTGCCCCCGAGTGAAACTCAAAAATTTTCACCATACCAACCTAAACAAAATATTAACTTTAAGATATCAAACAAAATGAAACTAAATCAAATCCAAATGAATGTTATTTAATATTTATCATTCAAAATCATCGTTTAAAAGTCAATTCAACCAGCAAACATAAGAAAACAACTCAAAATTAGCATTTGATTACCTATTTTGCCTCACATGTGAATAAAATGCAACTTTGCTATCAGTTTTTGAATAATCAAGAGAGCCTTTACCAGTTGGTGTGGTAAAAATATTTATATTTCTCATTTACGATGAGAATAAACATATTGGACCCTAGGACCCAATAACAACAGTAATTATTGTTCAAAATAAACTAAGGGTTCTTATAATATCAATTTATTTTGCAACCGTATGATCTTTGAATTAAAAATTAAATCCACCAGTCGGTAGGTAGTGCCTTTCTTAATAAAGTATCCAATAGTTACATGCTTACTGTAAAACAGGAAATTTATTAAAAAAAGAAAACTGTTTAAGCGACTGCGGAATTTCAACCGTGTCGATTAAATCTCGCAAAAATGCATAACATTAATTTTGGCGTAATCAAAACACCGATAAAATATAATCATAATCACAAAAAGCTCCCAATTATCGAAAGGATTCAAACAAATAAATCATATCGCAAATATTGTCAGCGGTACACAGTAAATCACCAGCCTAATTTGAAACGGATCCGTGCGCTGCGTCAAAATTCATCTCTCGCGGCACTAATCTCATAAAGGGTTCCAGCACCGCTCAATAGGAATTAACAAGCGGCATTCACGACTCCTCATTATATTTTTATACTTTATACCTTTAGTGGCAGACATAAAGTGCGCGATCAAAACGCGCGAACCCCTACAAAAGGTAATTATGTTTTGATTCCTACAAAAAATCGAGTATCACAAAGGAGACTAACGAGATAAGAGCGTGCTAAATCGCTCCCCCTGCGGCCCGCGCGCGGATCAATTCTCGGCCGAACGGTCGATTGGCTGAGCGGGACGACTCCACGGGGGGCGGAGCCCTGCCCGGCCCGCCTCGAGGGCCTCCGCCGCTCCGGCCGCCAGTCCACCTCCGAGCGCCCGCATGCGTACACGGCACGATCCCCCAGTGAACTGTGCTAAATGGAACTGAACGTTCAATGTTAAAGAAACAAAGCTACGAAGAGAAAGAAGTGAATATGGCGATAGAGAGTGTTTCGAGGTACCCCAGAAGCCCGGCGGAGGCTACGGAGCCGCCGAAGCCTTCGAGGATAAGCTTCAGCGTGGCTTCCATACTCGCGGACACTAAAGCTAACGAAGAGACTGCTGAAGTTCTGAGGCATCATAGGAGTATTCCGGAATCTCCTTTGAGACAATCGCCGTCGGCTCAGCCCGAGCTGCCGGGTGGGAACTCGTTGTCTCCGCGGCCTTCTTCGCAAACGCCTCCTTTGAATTTGAATGCCTCAGCGACGGTGACATCTTCGGATGACGAATACGACGACGGTTCGATAGTTGACGTCGAAGATTTGAATTTGCGGAACGGTCAGAGCGAGGATGAGGAGCGGTCGAAGGAGGAGAGATTAGGGCCGGTGCGGCCGACGCCGTTCAGCGCGCTGGCGGCGGCGGCGGCGGCCTACCACGGGCTGAGCGGCTGGCCCGGCGCGCCCTCCGTGGTGCCTTCCTTTGGACCTCTGTTCCCTCCACACTTCAACGTTGGACACATAACAGGCCAGTTCCTAATTACAAATCTATTAGATTAAATTTTTAGTTCGTTTTAGTTTTGGTTTTCTCAGCTCACATTTTCTAAGTGAAAACTGCAATGCTAACAAATTATAGGCATATTCAAATTAGCTACTTTGGAAATATAATCGCACAGTTTGTAGTTATCCATAGTACCTATCCATAGTTCTTTAGCGGTCATTAATGATCACAGCAAACCGTAAAAAGACGATATTATGATCACAGCAATTGAACCATGCGGAATTCACGATTTTTATTCTGAAGAATCTGAAGCTATGACAGTGTATAGATACACAAATAATTTTAGTTTTGTATTCTCTTTTTTCATTCTTTTTATCTGGAGCTTTCTAAGTGATAGTTAAAACTTTTGTCTAAATCACTATTCCTGTTTTAGAAAAGCTAAACGCACACATATTATTTCTGTTCAATACCTATGTAGTTCCTACCTGTTTTTAATTTACATCGTTTTTAAGTTGATGTTTTGCAATTACCTAAATTGGAAAACGTTTTATTTGATCTCGCGATTCCTAAAAAGTACTTAAGACCAACTTAAAGATATTTCTGCTAAGTTTTTTTCTTATCTGACATTTTCTAAGCTACAACAGTTGAAGTCGCCTCGCCAAAATCACGATTTCATTTCTAATTAGCTTTCGGTTTCTCGAGTTTCTCTTAGGTAATTGTTCTGTTGGTTTTTGCGTCTGTCAGTGATCATTAATTTACTGCGCGCCGCCTCTGCGCAGGTCATCAATCATCTGTCGAGTTTCTTGTATCGGTGTTTGTTTTAATGGTTCCTATTTGAATTATGTCTTTTGGAATACGTTGCGAATCTTGTTTCCGGGGTTATTTTGCTGTAACGATTAGTAGGCATTATTTTGGTTACTTTTGATTACGTTTTTTTTATAATTTTAGGTTACTGATGCATGATTAGCTATTTTGTCCATAAGCCTTGTTTATTATGATTAATTATGTAGCGTTTTCAATTTCACGTTTTCAATTACCTATTTAATTAAATAATTTCTTCCTTATTTTGGCCAAAAAGCTGGTATTTCCGACAAGTGTTATTTCCTCAACCTATGGCCTTTCCATTTTTGTTTATTATACATTTTA
Source organism: Cydia amplana (assembly GCF_948474715.1). Lineage (NCBI taxonomy): Eukaryota > Metazoa > Arthropoda > Insecta > Lepidoptera > Tortricidae > Cydia > Cydia amplana. Next base: position 7,281,068 of record NC_086088.1, read on the forward strand.
CCGTAATTGGGCAATTACAGTAACGTTACTCACATTTACTTAACCGCAAACAAAACCTTACATATTTGTATACTCAGCTAATCAATATTAATATTTTATTACCTTGTACCTATTGGGTACAAGCTATTGGCTATTGGGTGCCTAGTGGTCTCTAAGTACCTATGCTATTTATTTATAAAAATGGATCCAAGTTCATTTGTACGCGTTCCACCATAATACCTACTATAATTAATAACCGCTTGTATGAGAACAATAATTTGTAATTAGTTGAATGATCCGTTAATTATTTTGTTTTAATAAGGTGTAGGTACATATTACTTTGGTTAGATTAGGCGGGTATGTTATTCGTTATATTTATTATTAATTACAGTTATTATACCTACCTAATTACAATTGTTATCCTTATCCTTATCACCTGCTATTCGATACGTAAATAAACACTGTGTGGAACTATACGCGTATATAATTTTACATCAATATTTATTTTATTAAGAAACATTAGGATGCGAATACATGCAAAAATAATAATTTTAAGCTGAGACAAGAATACCTAATGTATTGAATACCCTATCAATCAAATTTTCTTCACCTACGAGTACCTATACCTGTCAAAGATATATGTACAAGAAACAACACCACATAATAAATTAACATTGATTTATTATTGACGTCACTGTAAAATCAATTAGCAACTGCATTGTTTAACAAATCCATGAAGACTTAGTGTCACATTCAAAACGGCAGGATACCTAAATAATAAAAGTATGTAATTGAACGCGATAAAGTCCTGCCTTAAAAAGTTTAAATAATGAGTGAAGATCACACGAATCAATAATATAAATTCATGAATGCTAGTACCTACTAGTTAATAAAACATCATCATTCAGATTTGAAGACATGAAATGACGAATGTAACAAAACAATTGACATAAAATGTCAATCATTTGAATACATCGGATTTGAAAGCATCAAATGCCTCAAAGTTAGACAAGCCCAAACAAATCCGCGAAAGCCTTACAAACTGGTTGCCGATTGTCGAAGCCGACTTGAGCCGTGCATAAACAACGGGTCGCGAAAACAATATCCCATTCAAGATGGCGGCCCAACATGGCCGCCGGCGCATAATTGGCCGAAAACGGGAAACTTGGCAAGACTGGGAGAAAAGTTTTGGGTAAACATTAAAATCTTTGGATCCGATAATAAAATAAATATATGCATAGGTATGCCTGGAGTTAGATGTCTAGGTTACTCAAATAGATCACCTGAGAAAGCGACTTCACCATTCCAAATTGTAACCAAACCCGTAGAATGATGGTCCCTATAAGAAATCCTTTAAATTATAAAAAAGTTCTTTAAATTATTTAAAACAATCATGTGGATGGTATGAGATTGGAGAAATATTTTATGAGCAAAGGTTAATTGTGTTCAGAGCAAAGGTTAAATAAGTAATCGAATTCGAATAAGAAACTAACCTAAATGTCAGTATGTACTACCTACATAGTTTGCGTTTGAAAATTACAGGAGGTTCCAAATAAGATTTAAATGTTGTTGCCATTGTTGAGGTTAAATCAATTAGAATAATAGTAAATTCAAAATAGTTTTAATAATTAAGCTATTTACGTGATTCATGTTAATATACTTAATTATTAAATTTTCCTTGTATTCAATAATTCTCTCTACTAATGTATTGCAGTCACGTTTATTAAATTATAGTCTTTAGAGGTAATTTATTATTTTCCCGAAAATTACATTCATTAGGTACCTATAAAATTACTGCACACATTGCTGGACTCAAGTGTAATTTATTTTTCTGTCTGTGTGTATATAATTTCTCTCTGCTGTCTTGCATTGTTATTGTTATTTATTTATTTATTATTCGGAGAACCAACAGCTATCAATTGTACAATAGTTATATATGTAAATAACAGAAAGCCAATTATAGGTTCCCACCAATAGCAACAGGTTAACAAACAAATGGTGGTTAGCACTAAATTTTTTACAACGTGTTACCACTAATAATCTAAATATGAATACTTATTAACACCTCTGGAGTTGCAGGCGTCCATAGGCTACGGTGACTGCTTACCATCAGGCGGCCCGTGTGCTTGTTTGCCACCTATGTGGTATTAAAAAAAAAAAATATTACTATACAATACAAAACAATACTCTTTATATAGGTACCTACGGAACTAGGAAAACAAAACTTATTAATAATATTCATTTATCGATACAGTAATATGCTACCGCATATACGACTCGCTCACTTAATTAATCTGTCTGTTACCTCATCATTATCCTTTTATTTTTCTTTGTTTTTCATCTTTTTGTCCTGTGTATGTGCGCTTTATCGAATAAATGACTTTCTATTCTAAAATAAGTAACAAACAACAGGATATTAGGGTATTGAAAAAAATAAAAAGTTCTATCTATAGGTACTCTACTTAATATGACGAATTGTTTGAAAATGCCCGACAACTCTACTTAATTTAATTAACTAATAAAATCGTCCATCTACCTAATCGTATCGTCGATTATCTATAACCACACACAAAATAAATAGAAATACATTTTTTTTTTCATTTTGTAAACTAAAATAATGAACGGTTGACGGCACCTGTGTGTATTTTAACCCAATACACATACACAAATACAACGAAATATAAATATGTATGTTGATTTAAACTAATACGATTTGCGACCTTAAATTGTGTATATTAATTCCACCAAATGATATCAATACGAAACTAGGCGAACTGCAGTAAGTAATAAAATGTAAAAAGTAAATTAGCATATTGCCTAGATTGTCAACAGTAGCGTGGCGCATTTGCGTGCGAAGTCGCCATTAGGCCGCACGGTACCCGATTAGCTGCCAGTACATGGTTATTCAATTACAACACTAATCGTTATTCGCTATTTGTGGTTATGGGACTTTGCCATTGGGCTGTCGAAAATTAGTTGAATTTGGAAGTTTCAGATGTTTTAGCGATTTTATTACTATTACGTCATTTTTTTAATTGCGTAGTTCTGCGAAATGTGGTTAAGATGTTTTTTCTTTTAAAAAGGGTTAGGTATAGGCTTTCCTCTAGGTTAGTCAACTAGGTACAACATTAATTGTTATTCTCTATTAAAAATCATTCATCATTCATCAATCATCTGCAATTTGTTCAAGCCTTTTATTAGTCATATTTCTGGCCAATTTTTATGTTTTAGGGATTTGTGGTAGTTTTTGATACAAATATACGACATTTATTTCGGCTTAACCTATCTTCTCGAATTTTTGATAAATACTTAAGCATTTATTATAAAGTAGAAATATAAGTGAAATAAGTACATGAGCGTAATTGCTATAGTTCCTAGAAACGCATTGATATCGCTATAAAAATCGTTCGTGCCAAATAGCCATTGTCGATATTTGCCGATTACGCAGTTGCTCGCTACATTACCTTTTCAATTCTCCACTCATTCGTTTTGCAAATTACGTTGAGGTTATCAAAGCCACAATATCTCATTATATTTTTATTCAAACTTAGTATTTCTACATACATGCTACGCTTCATTATAATAAAATAATTCTTGCGTACCTATGTTTTCGATCGTGGGCGTACATTTGATCTCATCTTTCTCTATAATTTCTTCTTCTAAGATTTTCCAGTCCCAAATATTTCTAGTTGGTCATCTGTCATCATTAACTTCTATCCTTCTCTCTTTAATAATCATTATTGAGATTTCTGCATGAATTGAATACAGGCTGAATTCCTTGCCATTTCGTAATGCTCTGCTTACAAAGGACGATAGGTTAACAGTTAATCTCATTTCAATCACGTATCGCAAACACCCTGCGAAACCAAACCACAGCCTTCACAATGCTACTATTGTATATCCTTAGGCCATTCAAGCCAGTCAGACCCAAGCAAATGAATTTAAAAACTTATTACAATGGTAGTAGAGCACAAACTGCAATACAGTAGTTCTGCAGTTACGTCACTATTCCTTTTCTGATATGGACACGATAGACCTTAACAATTGACTAAAGCTAAACTCAATTTTAAACTGACCCTAGTTGCAATAGAGTCGAAATTGCAATCAAGAATACCTTGCAGTTAGGACTGTTGGATTTTAAAGGTGGTTAAGGTATAGGTGCGTTAATACGACCATTATCCGTACTTTCCTATTTGTTTACGATCCGGCATAATGGTCTATTACGATTGTTGAATTACTAAACATAAAGTCACATCGCGTGAACATGGATTGATTAACAAAATAATTACTTAGTTATTGAGTTGTTAGATCTATAAATTCTATTGTATTATTATGATCAATATCTTTACTGATAGTGATATTCGTGATGCTTTCCTCTTCCATTATAAATATCAAAGTATAAACGAATATTAATTCATTTTGAACATTACATTCATTTTCATTTTACATCAAATTTCCTATTATAATGTTGTTACGAGTTAGATATGCTTGAACATCATTAACAATAGGTAATCGCTCTTTGTTACCCTTTTAAACACACTAATTTCTCACGTTATACCACTTCAAATTTTATTTTTTATTTTACTTGCTAGCAGATGCTTTTCTTAGAACTATAAAAATAAGTTCTCATAGGCAACTGCGAGTACGAGTGATACACATTCAATGGTTTAACCTTTAATTGCATTAGCAACCGACGCTTTAGCCGCTGCCATTGGAGTAGTATTACTTTTTATACGCGTAACGTGTAAGTAATGATAGTTTTCACCCTTATTAATTGATTAAGTATTTTTCAGGCAAATATTTTGATATTTATCACCTGTAGTAATACATAACTAGCCTTAGCTTATACTTCAATAACAATAAACATTATAAACAATTTAATTTCACACTTATTGAACCCATACATATACGGATATTATTGCACTATGTTGATTAGGAAAGATATCGCTTTACGATCCTTATCGGGCCTATACGACCTGAGCTCAATAATGGTCGTTTAACTTACATGATAATTGAAATTTCGATTTTACGACGTTATTAAAAAACAATAGGAAATTGCCGCATAACCAATCGATGTTTTTATTAACCAATCAACTCATAGGAAATATGCTTGAAGAACTATAACAAATGGTAAAACGTGAGGCTTTGAAAACATATTAAATCAAGTAAGTAATGTAATACGTATAAAGAGCTGATATGATAACATCTACAGAGCAAATAAAACAACAGTTAGCACTTAAAATAATTAACAAGTCTAAATGATCTTGACCTTGTTTGAACATATATGTCAAACACTTGTTAAACACATTAAATAAGAATGGAAAGTTTATTGAGTTTTATTTTAAAGTGCTGTGGTCCATTTTAATATTCACAATTTGTAGGTTTAGTATGTTATAGCAATTGGATAGCATTATGCATTCTAACGCGATCCATAAGTAATGCAAATTTAAAGATAAATACGTCCATATTTGTCTATCAGAATAACTGAAAAGGCTTATCAGCCAAGTCGAGTCGTTAGCGCGCTGTAACCGGAGCTCCCTATTATTAAGCTCGCGAAAACTCAAATGCCTACTTTGCTACACTTAATTTAAGTTATATTTTCCTTTGTATGGTATTCAAAGGTCTTTTTTCGCCCGATACTCGCACGATTGCCTCTCCTAATTGGCTGGCCATGTGTTTTAATTCATTTTGCCATAGTTTAACAAGTATTTTATCGACGCGTGGCTCCGCCTGGCGGTGTAACGAAGCGGCTAATCGATTCGTATGCGTGTGAGTCGACCGAGCTCGATCGCGAATAAATTGTTCAATTATTCAATTTTTGAATTATTTTCCTTTAATGGTCAAGCTTTTTAGAGCAGATGCTCAGGAATTGTGACCTTTCATTTAATGTGATCAATTTCCAATGTAGAAGATATGCTGTGTTTGACTTACTGAAACTACAAACAAAACCGCATTATGGGAGGTCTTGAAGATAACCATTCAAATATCAATCTTGATACCAACTATATATGATTTATTTTCATCCGTTCGAGCTGTAAAGAAGATAATTCCAGTAGCGTCGACTTACCAGCTAGCGCCACCTCTCGAATGTTGACAGAACTAATAAATCTTCAGATAACATCAGAGACGAAGATTATACGGCACTGTGTTCCCATCACACAAGCCGTGCTTCCTGCTTTAGCAAATTAGTAAAACACTGCAACACATTTGCAAAATCAACCCTGTCTAGTAAACAATACGTGTTATTATTATTTGTTTGTTGAATAAGATAAAAGTGGTCTGAAAACACTGAATATATTTTTAGTAGTTCGCAGAACTGTATGCTATAGTTAAACGGGTCGACACAGAACTAAGCATTAACGTTTAAGAGGCAGTTAAACTTAAACTGCGGTTACGGTTCAAGTTAATATATTGTCAAAGGATTAGTTAAATAGAGCTTGTAATATTATTTTAAATTACAGCCTGCTCAATACCATTAAAAAACCACCACCTCATCCATCCACTTCATTAAAATAGAAACAATAAAAGCAAGGACGACAGACGAAGCTTGTAATTTGCGTCTAGTAGATAAGTCTATCAACTTTATTAGGTAGTAAACATCCCGAATAAAATAAAATTTAAAAATACAGTATTGGAACTGTTGGACTTCTATTTCTTATTCAATTTACCTAACCTAGAAATAATAGAAGCATATAAATACTTAAGAAAATGAATAATTACATAGCAAATGCGTTTATCCTTCAGTTAAGAAACACAAGCACGATATGGTCGGTTTGCATATACAATAGTAAAAAGTATATTTTAATTCGAAGCGTCAGTATTGTGCCACTAAAGTAAGTGATTTAGGTAATTGATTAAATATTACAAGGTCACAAATGTCCTCTAAAGTATACGAACTTCAAATGTGACCCCAAGCCATTGACCAATTAGAATCGGCCATTAAACCAAGCTCCTTTTCGGCAAACGTCGCATTCTTTCACGAAAACAAGCTGGCTTAATTGGTCAATTTGCACAGACCAAAACACGATCGGTAGCTTTTGAAAATCGAATACGCATTAAACACACACCTGTAAACTACGGGTCCAATAACTGAGCCTAGAGGTACACCGGGCCTGTTTGTAAATTAGACAATGTGACTACAGTAGCAGACAGCTCTGTCCAAAAATGTAAGCAAATTAGTTGTTTAAAGCGTAGTCTTATGCCTCATTCATACCTTGTATTTCATCCCTTTAAGATGTTTAGTTTTTTGTAAAAATGGGCCGCATACCCAATACAATTGATTAGTTTTCCTTTTCTTTTATCTATTGTCTTCTGACATAAGTATAGGTAAACATCATTGTTCATATTCCATCTCGAGATAATTATTTTTAGATCCTAATAATTTTCATCACTGTTACAAAAGGTTCTTAAAGTGTTAAAAAGATAAAATGTGTTAATATTTAAACATCATTTTATCATACAAATACAAAAACCATAGGTCACTTCAAAGTCGTAGATGACAAAACCGGTACCAGGCAATAAGAAACGAATCATTTTAAAATTACAACCGTCGTACGTAACGACTTTAGAATGGAATTAATCAATTAGCGGAATAGGGTTGTCAACAGCGTTACTAATGGCTATTATTAGATGATTAACACAATTGCGGTTAAGGAAAAAACAGCCGATAAGTATTATTAGTTTAATAAGTACCTAACTGAATGAATGCATTAAGAGCAATTACAGTTCAGAAATGAGGTAAGAGTAAATATTTAGCGCGACGATAACTCAAAATAATAAACTGAAGTGAAATATTTAGACATTCTGTTAATTATTCAAGAACAAATAATAATAGTATGTAGTAGAAGAAAAATATAAATAGTACAGCTACATTAGAATGAGACATAGCTACATCACATAGTAGATTTAAATTCTGTACGAGATATTTAAAAAAAATACTCAATTTGCCAAATTATGAGGATTCCTAAAAACGAAGCTGTAACTTTAATTTGCCGATTCCATCTCAAAAATGTGGAGCCGTTAGTACTTATTTTATCAAATTAGTCGTCGTCTCGGAATCGAGTTTTTACGAATTTTAATATTATCGAGTCATCTGCTGCGATAAAGTGGCATCTTTACGAGCCGGGTTAGCGGCCATTAAACGAAAGCTTGCTACTGTTTTAATGTTGAAGATCGTGTGATACCGCAAAGTATAAAATGTATAATTTTAAACTAATATAAGCGAGTAATTTTTACGTATTATGGAAAATGTTTTTATATCATTGTTGGTTGATCTTTAGCTTTAGGATATTTTAATCCGAATTAACCCTTTTAAGAAAACGTGAGCTCATTAATTTTTACGATTTGTAATAAAACTTTACAACTCAAGTCTTGAAGTGATTTAAAGTGAACCTTTTGTACAAAATTAGGAGCGATTAGCGATTTCCCCGAATTATTACAATAAATTACAGAAAAAGCATTTAAATATCGAACTGTGTTATTTTATTTATATCCACCTGAGCTAATTAAAATAATCAAGCAAAGCGAATTAAATAATTTGTCATTTAACCGCTCACGACATTAGTCGACACGAAATCGAAATGCCTTATGTCAATTGAGATTCTAATCTTCTTAATATCTATTGGTAAATGCATTGTTCGGACATAAATTATGACATTCTGCCTTCTTGGAACTATGGAACATTTAAATATTAAGAAATCGGGAACAATAAATTTGCAAAATAGCTTTGTGGTGCCGATGTAGATAAATCAAACGCGAACAACACTGTTTTAGACGGTTTTGCAATTGGTTTTAAGGCTAAGTATTTGTTAATAGAGAAACAAGAACTTTAAGCAAATCATGCCCTTGTATGTTATGTTGGGTGAATCTGAACTTTAAGTATACATATATACTTAATGGTCATACAACAAAGGGAACATTGGAAAAAAAAAGGAAACTTGTTGTTCAGCAGCATGGCTCATAAACAAGCTGGTAAAATATACTCTTTGGTTCCAAACTTATTTTATAAGTTTTAATCTAGGGGTGTTTTTGTGGCTTTTGGAAAAGCTTACGATACCTAAAAATCTTGAGAGTCCATTCCATTTTTATCCACATTTAGCAATCTAAGACGTACCACAGGCTAACTAATTCATTCATCTCCGGTAATAAATAACGCAGCACCTAAGCACGGGCCGACGGTTCGGCGTACTCTGTGTCTCGACGAGGTGGGCCGGCGTCCCGCTGGGCTGTCTGCTAGGCCCTAACATGTTCATTTATTAATATCGAGTGATAGCTACGGTAGAGGCGGCAAAATAAATGTTTGAGAGTATTATGTGACACTATCAATAGTATCAATGTGAATGTGCTGTATTAATGAATTCAGCTAAAAAGTCGTTACATATTTTAAGTAACTTGAGTGTGTATGTTTCGAATAATTCGTATTATTGCGGCATTTATCGTAAAATATTGTGCATTTATAATGCAAAATGTTCTACAGTGCTTAAGTGATATGCAAAAATATACAAGGTAGCTTACTTACTTAGGTGTTAAATAAATAATAAAGTGCGTTGGCAAAATGTCTAGTATTACATTTGACTTGTAATTTATCAAACATTTCTGTACTCAAAGTAAAATAAATTGCGAGTCAAAACAAGTTAAAAGGTTAAACATCATACAACTTATTCAACATTATGACATTTAGTCATTATTAACCATTTCGCAATGACAAATCACACGTTCAATGAGCTTTGTGGGCAACTACATATTTATCTTTCGTGGTTAATGATCGTAGATTCTTGAAACTTTTTTACGATTACTAGGTAACTAATTATGTCCTAGTTAAAGTAAAGTGTCTATGTATTATTCTAGATAACGTATTATTTTTAAATAATGACCTACGTCGTTAAATTTTCGCAAGCCATAACATAATTAACCAAAGTGCAATGATTATAATTAGTGCAAATAAAATATACGCGCTAATAATGTCTAACAACTCCTAAGGCTGCGCGCACACGAGCGCGTGGGCGTTACAAGCGTACGTAGCATCAAGCGGGCCGCTAAGTGGCGTATTACCGACCCGATTTACCATTTCCACCTTAAATACTCAATTAAGTCCAGCACTGAGTAATTTACTGCGATTTCGTCTAGAATTTATTAGGCAACGTTTCAAAATGATATGTGAATTTAAAATTTTAGTTGAATGTTAAATATCGCCCACGCTAACGTTTAACCTAATTATGTTTCCAATGTTTCTCAACTCTTAAAAATATTATAACACATTTGTAAATTGCAAAGCTGTCAATAAAGTCTTAATTATGTCATCAGGGCATTAATTACAATTAATGAACGCTATTGTGCACAACGCTTTATTAATTAACTCGCAAAACTCGTATTTATTAAATTCAATAATCGTTTTTATTCCCTTATTAATTGGTCGTTATGATAATTAAGTTGTTATGGTGGTGTTATTAATTTTCATTCCCACTAATCATATTTTATAATAATAACATTTTTGTTTACTCCCTGCGAATTTATCAGTTCTAAAATTTAACTTTGTAATATATTATTTACACAATTTGTTTAGCTACGTAGTTTGTTTTAAGTAATTTGACGTAATTGACCTTTTTGAGATATTACATAACCTATTACTTAGATATTCGTTGTGATGTTTGCTTCAATTACTTAGACTTTATGTTTAAACTCGGTAATTTATATAAATAAGTACGACATACAACATTTGACACTATATTGTAGTAAAAGATAATCTTATGCCTTTATTACATTTTTTTAAATATCTTTAACATCGTTCTGCATAACATTGGATTGCATAACAATGTAAACTTATGTTCTAATCCGGAAACAATCATTTAGTAAATCATTAATTAAAGAACATCTTAGAACCGTAATTGTCTGCCAACACACACATTGCATACCCGAAGTACCGTCAGTAAGTCACACACATGGCATACCCGAAGTACCGTCAGCAAGTCACGCTCCTAATTATAGAAGCATTCCCAATCAATTACTGCTTGAACGGAGAACAAGACGAGCGTCAGCAAAAACGACAATCGTTAATGAAATACGGTTCGCAGAAGCGATTGGTTGCAAGTGCAACGAATGTCAGATATGCGTTTGACGAAAAGGTTCGAAGTTGGTTACATTGTTAGGTTTATTTTGATTTATTGGATGTAATCTTGCTAACATAGTATGGATAGGTACATAAATAATTATTACTGGAGTGATAGAAGTCTACGTTTAAATGTCTTAGAATATATATAATTTGAACCATTTCCAAAAAATCCGCTTTCGGTTTATAATCGCTCTAGTAGTAGCGAAAACAAATGCCAATTGCCTAGGCTAGGATTGATTAAAAATTTTAGGGTTTAGTGTTTGTCTAAGATATTTTTATAATAATTAATAAACAATCAGCTACAATCATAATACATATTACATTTGCAGTTAGAATGTCCAAAATATTTATAAATAAAAGAGTCTTTATATAAAAAATAAATAAAATATAAAATAAAAAGCATTTATTTCAGACATAAAGTCCATCGGGGTTAGTATAATTATTACTAAACTTAAAGTTAGGGTTAATATTATATAAAACTAAAAAATAAACAATAAAATAACAAAATAAAACAAAATTAACTTAACCTATGACCCGGTAACAAAAGCCAGTGCCTCATATAGAGTCTGAAAAATAATTTGACTAATCTTCTTTCCTGTCATTAAATTTTACAAAACACTTACAATTCCCTCATTTTAATTTCAATTAAGTAAGTCTTGTTTATTAGAACTGTTAGCGAATATGTATACACTAATAATAGATAATATTTATAATCTTTTGTTGACATATAACACTTAAAACCTATATTTATAGCTAGGTTCTTCAGTTTTATCTGTCGCCTATTAATACGCTAAAAGTCAAAGTACTAATATTCCATTAAACATGTCATTTATTCCCTAGCTGGAAATAAACAACTTAGTCGCTGCTCGAAATAGATTCTGGGGCCATAGAATCTGCTGTTATAGTTACAGTTAAATATTAACTCCAGTTAGTTCAGGGAAAAAGGATTGCAGGAATTGACAAGTAAATTCTTATAAAGGAATTTGAGTATTTGTGATAATACCCAATGCGCCACCCAGTGTGCGTGGTGATTGAAAATTTTGAACGCTTTTGTGCAGAGTACTGTAAAATATAGCTTATAATTTAGATAAAGAATAATAATTTTAATAAATACAAGAGAAAAGTTTTAAGACAGAACCTCGAATTATGTATTACTAATCCCGTATCCCGTATCGTATCGTATTAATTAGGTAATCGTTGTGTTAACTATCAACTAGAAAACAAATTCACAAATATAATAAAGAAGAGATAAAACAGCTTTACAAAAAATAATGATTCTAGATAAACTATTAAAGAAACTAGTCAGATCTAATCATTCTAAAAAGCAGGAAATCTATTCACGCTTCCTGTGTCTTTTGTCGCTCATCCTATGGCCTCACACGTGCACAAAAGAAGCATATGTTAGTTTGGAATCCACGTGCCTTACGTCCTTCTAATGTACAGCTAAAGCAGATGAATGTCAGATCTCCTGATGAATGGATCCTACTGGTTTCATATACATCCCATTCGATGTAATAGTAGTGTCGTAATGTCAGAGAACCAGTTAAAATTGTGGTCTCTAATTAAAAAGAGTTGTCTTATATCTTTAGATCTTATAACTTGGTTCTTTATATCAAACGTTCGCTTAGAGCTTGTACGATAACTTTGATCGCTAGATAAATGCGTAGGCGCACATTTAATAGCTGAAAACGCTTTGTGCAACCTTATTTATGGCGACGAGGAATTTCGGATATTTTGTTTTGGTTTTTAAAGTGGTTAGAAGATCAAAAGTCGATTAACTAACGTGCTCTGGTAAATTTATTAACATATCCGGCATCCTGATTTTGGAGATAAATGTTTTCATGTTTGAAATATCTTTGATGATGTTGATGAAAATACAGAACAATTTATATAAAAAGTTCTTAGAAATAAAATCAATAAAATCATGTGAAGTTGTAGGATGATAAAGACGAGTTTGATATAAACATAAATATTTCTGCTAAATATCAACGATATACTTTATTGCATAATTCGAATTGTTTGTAAATCGACCTAGAATGTATCGTACTCGCATTTCTGCATAAACCACAATACATTACCATACCAACTCAAAATAATTGTAAAAAATTCCGAACCTCCCGGAATGTTCCCCGTTTGTACGGACAGCAAAAACGTCGGCCGTACAGCGAGTATTTAAAATATTGGAATGAATGACATACCACGCCTCGCACGATTAATGGGGTACCGTCCACAAAAAGCAAGCTGCCTCATTAATATATCAACTGTCTTTGAGAATATGGATTATTTTCGACAATTGAAAGTGATTCAGGGATTATAAATGGGTTAACCAGATGCGTAATTGTTTTGAGGTTTTAACATGTTATTAATCAAGAATACTTTGTTTGAAGTAGGCAGGAGGGGCCTAATGTTAGAATTAATATATAATTTTTCGTTTTAAATGTTTTTGTCTTCTTGATTTTCTTTGATAGTTCAATCTCTGTAGATTGCATTGCGAATAGAACCTGTAACATTTCAGCGCAATTCTATTCGGCAGGTAAAATGTAAGAAAAAAGAGCTCTTAAGTAAAATTTAGACATGTTAATTTTTTTTCGAATCCTCAACAACATGTTATTCATATTCCTATTATTCCTTCTGAGTACTACCGAGCGACCACGACCTAGGTAATTTTTTTTATTTATAAGTTTTTATTTTAAGTGTTTTTATTAAATAAATAAATAATTTATAATTAACCTAAATACATTCGGAACAGGTCTTAACCCACGCAATAATATGTCGTTTTAAATATTTTCACAAATACTTAAACAAGATCAAAACAGAACGGAAAGATTATACTAATCTCATTAGTTGATCGCCTAAGCCCCAAAAAGTACAAGATCAAGTCATAATAATGAAGGGATACAAAAGATCTCATATTTCTCTCGTCGCTCACAACACGCGTAACTCAACGGCACATCTGTAGCCGATATCTCTAGACAATTAACATCGGAACGAAAGCAGACAGTCCCATTTATGTATTTTTAAATGGGGTAATTTAACAGCAGACGAGAAGGAAGTGCGCACACTTGCAAATGACGCAAATTTTAAAGTTTGTTGAGAAACAAAATTCCAGTTACTGCAATTTTTATTAGCTTAAATTCAAGTGTTATCATTAGTTAAGTATTAGTAAGTACTAAAAATAATCTAGCTCGGCAAACTTATGCAATTACAGACGTAGTAGTTACGCAAGAAAAAATGCATTATGAATTATAAAACATCTTCACTTAGCTTAATCATAACCGTTGCTATTTTTAAAGTTTGTTGAAACAACTTAAGTAAAGTAGCAATTTAATATCCAAAGGTTCCTTTATCTAAATATCCTTTTTTACATCTTGTCAACCATTAAAAGCGTCTAAAAAAACGCATATCTCAAACGCGCGTTTGCGGCGGCGCTTGCCCTATTTCCGTCTCTCGCTCTCTTTGACGTCCGCTAAACACGACATTAATACCGTTTTTTTGGCCTGTCACATAATTTACCTTTTATTTTTTCTCCCATTAGCTATTAAGCGGGTGTATACCGTTTGACACTGGGATTAATACGTTGGCACAACAAGCGCCGCGGATATATTTCAAACGCCTTTAAGTATCTCTAACATCATCATTATCACAATTGGATATATTTTTTAATAATATGTTCAACACGTCTACATAAGTCACATGTAAGTTTACGTCTGTTTGTACTTTGTTTTAGTATAATTCGTCGAATTATAAATCTAATTCATGATTTATGATTTTGTGACTTATTGCAATCATCGTGGTATTTTTCAATTTCTTTTTTTACTGATATTTATCATAATTATTTCTCAGCTTTAGCTTTTTCTTTATATTTGGCACATTTTTAGTCAAAATATCATATTCTCTGTTTTGTACTCTACTAGGGCAACTAGATATCTCATAGAAATTTACTGTAAATGCGTAGTTAACAATAGCTACTTTCTGGACACGTGTTCTCTAATTTAATAGACATTGATAGTCAAATGTAGTAAATTGTTCATTAACTGCGTTTATAATTAATTCATTTTATTTGACACTGTAAGTTACAATATTCATAACATTATTTTAAGTACATTTGCTTTTAAAATACCGTTTGGTAAATTACTTTAATTTCTTAACGGCATACTTTTACTAACAGGTTTGGAATTCAATTTACCTATTGAGCGTTTAGACAATTACAGCAACATCATTATTTACTAATTTAAATGCAATTTATCACTTTCATTTGCCTCGTTTGTGGTTAATGATGATTTTGTGATGAATTTAAAATTACCAATTTCTTTATACATATGTCAGAGACACTTTGGAATGTTAGTTATGAATCATATTGTAGGTAATAAGTCAAAGGACGCTGGAAATAAAGTCATTATCAAAGATAGGTTTTGCTCACCAGAATCTTAAATATTAATATACAGTGTGGAGAGATAAGTCGGGCCCTGGAGGGAAACTACCTTAAATCCTTAAGCTGGCTCATTTTACTTAATGGAGACATTCCTTTATTTTTAAAAAGAAACAAAACTGCATTCTGCGTAGTTTCCCTCCAGGGCCCGACTTATCTTTCCACACTGTATAAGAACGTAATAAGAGCAAATAGTTGGACAATTGGAAGACTACACTGATCGATCAAATGGAAGAAAGAAAAATCAGTTCAAAGAACACTTGTACGAAGGCATTATAAAGATTGTCAAAACAAAGAATTGAAGAATATTAATAAAAAAAAAAAAATTATTTCGGACATAAATTCATAGTTGAATGCAATGAAGCAACGATGTGCCTTGAGATAGTTTTTAAATGATATTTGTGATTTCTGCTCGCCTCTCGACAAACTGGCATGTAGTTATATGAGTATTGTATTAAAACAATTTGTTTTCAATCAGGCCTCCAAGTAACTTAACTCTTTCGCATGTTTTTTCAATCTCCCGCAAAATTGCATTGGGTTGGTTATTGTAGCCATTCAATTTGCTGCCATAATCTTTCAGGCTAAATTTACCTTAATGTCGATAGTTAATAAAGTTCATTTCTAAAGAAATCTCTATGGAAAAAGAGTCTTATCGACAATTGGCAATAAGTAACATTTTGATTGTAACGGAAAATTTGTTAAATAAAACCGTAATTTGAATCGATTGCACTCAGCCACATGATTGGCTCCGATTCGAGGTTTACGCCCTATATAATACGACAGTAAATTATACTACACTGTACAAAACAATAAGAATACCACGCAAAAGTTGACGCGTCAGATGCCAACTCTAACAAACAACAAAATAAATTCTTGGCAAATATGACTTATTGCTCAAATCAGTAAGAAGAAAAGCAAGAGAATATAACACGATCCATGATATTCATGATTCACTCAAGATCCGTCATTTTGACAGTTTTTAAGTTCAAAAATTACCTTCTTTATTCAAGCTGATTCGCGAGTTTTTCTACAGGGGGAAAACCTAGCAAGATGTGCAATATGGGTAAAATTAATACGCCATTTCCGTTAAGTAGTTAAACTAAAACTTCTAAATCGTACACGTGTTCTTATCATCGCCATCTCACGTGGGCGTTATTTAACTTTTCTAACCAAATAAGGCAATAAAGTCGTCAATTTGCTTACAAATCCGCATATTTTGCGAGATATTATCAGTTTGGCCTTCTGCGACATCAGTTTTGTTGGATTTATTGAGACGGGTGAACATTCCGCGGGTAACTCTGGTCAGGAGTGAATTGTTTTAACTATAATATATCGACGTAATGTAGCATCTGCTTTGCGGTAGACAGATGCGGCATTAAGTGTTTTTCTTTTATTTTTATTAAAAACATTTATAATTCGATATTGCATTGCGTGGCGCTTTAATACTTTTAAGTACAGCAGGCTAGTTCGTTACTCTTTTATTTCTTACATATGCAGTGATACACGTTTTATTTTTGTACTTAGATAATATCAGAATATGTTCAATCATATTTTTGGCACAATTTTTGGACCACAAGGGAAATGGCCAAACTATAACCTATGTATGTAATCATCTTTGAATCGAATGTAAGTAATATTGGAAAAATCTATAAGCCATTCTGCAAGCAATAATCTTGACAAAGTTAAATTTATCGTGTTTATAATTAGACCCATGAGTCATTATTGTATTTTTGGATCACACTACAGCTCGAAACGTTTGTAATGAAACTCGCATCATTATTTACATAAATTCAATATGTCAATGATTGTACAGGATGTTTATTTACAAACTTAGTGCCTTTCGACGGATTGAGATGCGTGAATCATCCAGATTGCCCAATTACCTGTCAGTCAAGCAATTCTCTGCTTTATATCAATGTGATATGGTCAAAAATGTGTTATTTTTTTAGTTAATCGACCAACATTCTTGTCAAGTAAATATCTGCCTTATATTCATATTATAAGGTCGTTGAAATGTAACTAAGTATAAGCAACTTTTAATTCTAATGTGCGCGTGATTCAATCTTTGACAGTTTGCCATTTTGACAGCATCCATTGGCCACTTCAAGCTGTAACTGAAGTCAATGATTGATTTCCCAATTTTAGCACAATGGCGAATGGAAAAGTTATAACTGTTATAATGATGCCGGTATCAATATACTGATGCGAAGAGATGACATTATTAGGCATTTGTTAAATTTGAAATCGTGATAGATCAATATGAATCTTTTTGAATGATTAGGTACAATAATGTCAACACATTTCAAGTACATACATACTTCAAAAGATTAGTTTCACTTGAACCTGTAATGATATTAAAATCTATAGGTCATCTAGAGAAGATTGGTTATTAGCGCTTCTAGGTTTAAGTTTAGGTATTATTTTAAGAACATTTGAATAACATTGATATTCAAGCTTATTGACGCTGTCCCATTAATTACCATATTAATTCTAGTTCTGAATGATAAAATTAGGTAAACTTTTGAACTTTAAATGGCACTATTTTTAAATATCTTCAATACAATTTAAGTTCAACTAAAATTATTTACTTTGTCCTTAAGTTAAAGTTGTCATTTGTTTATAAAACTGAATCAAAAGATATTTTAAATAGTACAATTCTTCTAAGTCGATCCCACACTGAAGATCGTGAATCCGATTTTTTATATGAGAGATATAGGTATAGCAACACTCCACTTCTCCCTATTCGTTGCTTTGTAAAAAGCGCTATAGTGTGATTTTAAGTAGGTAAACAAGACTTATAGCGTTATTCATAAACGTTTGTCAACTCTTATAAATAAGCCGTGGATAATCGTTTATCCCTATCAGTAATTTTGACATTTGTGTTTGTTAGAAAGAGACACAATTTAAGAAGGTTTATGAATAAGGGAGTTATATTTTAGTATCGCATTATCTAACAGTCTTCTCTCTTGTTGCAGACGCCAACGGCGGCCCTCCGAAGCTGAAATGCAACCTTCGCAAGCACAAGCCGAACCGCAAGCCGAGGACACCCTTCACAGCGCAGCAACTCAGAGCGCTCGAGAGCAAATTCGTCGAGAAACAGTACCTTAGCATCGCTGAGCGCGCTGAGTTCTCGTCCAGCTTAGGGTTATCTGAAACTCAGGTAAATATCATTTGGAAACCTTCGCTTAGGTATAGCAGGGTTTGCAATCCGGATCCGAAATGTATGAAATTATCCGGATCTGAATCCGGATCCGCGGATCTTCCCATACATTTCGGATCCGTCGTGCAAACCCTACTTAGGTACTTACCGAAAATCAGCGCAAGATGCAAGTCAAACCGCAAGCCGGGAACACCGTTTTTCAGCGCAGTATATAACTTAGAGCGCTCGAGAGCAAATTCGTCGAGTAACAGTACCTTGCCCAGCTGAGCGATCCTCGTCCAGCTTAGGGTTATCCGAAACTCAGGTCAACTAACGAATTTAGACATCTTTATTAACTCTTCGAGAAACATTGCTTTAAAATGTATCTTAGGTGCGAACTAATTCTGAAAAAAAAATTGTTGCCATTTTTAAACAGTTTCTTGACCGATTGCGTCAAGGTTCGATACCGTCGAGGTAGTTCGTAAAGGCTACCAGACGGTCTAGCATGAGTTGCGTTCTCGTGTGCGACTCCATACATCAAGCGCGACTTCAAGTACCTATGGACTCGCGCGCGAGAACGCAACTTATGCTAAACCGCCAGATGTACCAAATATGATACCGTGGTCTCTTTTTCATTGGACCATCTTTTAATTTAAATAATTAGATTAGACTTAGACAACATGAAAGATTATTAACGAAAAATTTCTTCTCTTCCAGGTAAAAATCTGGTTTCAAAATCGCCGAGCGAAAGCGAAGCGAGTGCAGGAGGCGGAGATCGAGAAACTAAAAATGGCGCAGTTTTCTCGTCACCCCCACCACTTGTACCCCCACCCGCTGCAGCAGTACTTCCACCCACATCACCTGATGGGGGGCCGACCTTTGCCCCCGATGGGCATGCCGCCCCATTTAGGCATGGTTCAGAGCCCAGTGTCAGGGGGGTCGCCATCGCCTAGTACGCAAACTGGTCCGCAATAAGAATAGGATAAGAATGTGGGACTGACGAGTAAAAAGAAAATAAAAACCAGGCCCCGTAGCCAACATGCCAATCGCTAATGCTAAGTAGCGAACGAAACGCAACTGTCACTGTCACACTAACATGGAAGAGTGATAGAGAGACACAAAGCGATTCGATGGCGAAGCGATAGCGATGGTCACCTTGGCTAGGCCGCTAGTACAGATAGCACTGCAGTGTCTGATCAAATCGAATGGTATTTCATCTAATTCATCTTTGTTTTTGATTTCTTTATTAAATAATTATGTGAGATACATTATCTAAAATCTTGTCTTGGAAAAGGAAAGTCAAAATAGTTGAAGAAGAATAATTATAAATAGACGTCTGATGTGAATTGAATTTGAAATGTAAGGACTCGTTTTTTATCTGACAATAGTCGAGTGATTATGTAAATTATTCTGTAAATATATAGTTAAGCTAGATTTAAATATCACCATATTAAGGATTGTATTAATTTAATGTATTTACATTGTGTAGATTCTTTATTACCAAATATTTTAGTTTATTCGATTTATTATGTTTAACTCTTTCCAAGGATTTTTTTTCGATTCTTTTTAAATATGACGAAAAAAATATGCTATGGAAGTTCGAATACATCTGAAGAAATGTTGTAAAATATTTTTGTACATAAAGTTGAATGATAATTGTACATTATTATTTCTACTTCAGTAGTTAAATATATATCTATTTCTTTCACAATTAATGATTTCGTTTCATTTTATTTCCTTTATAAATTATGATGCTAATAGTCCCTGGTGCAGACTTAATTATACGGCAAATGATGATGATGGAATTTCCTTTTGCAGAGTTGCTCCTTTTGACTCACAGATTGATTTAGGAAGGGGAGCCAATCGAATTTTTGAACTTGATCAAATAGCAAAACTTTATTTTTTACAAATTTCGGGGGGGGGGGGGGTGCTTGAAGTCAAAAATTTTGCATCAAAATTCGATGGGCTCCCCTTCCTAAATCAATCTGTGAGTCAAAAGGAGCAACTCTACAAAAGGAAATTCCATCATCATCATTTGCCGTAAATCGCACTTTTTTGTCGTGTGCGCCAGGGACTATAATAAGCGAGTTTACGACTAGTGGAATTTAATTGAATGAATACTATGGAGTGGAGAAGCGCTGGTGGCCTAGCGGTAAGAGCGTGCGACTTTCAATCCGGAGGGCGCGGGTTCAAACCCCGGCTCGTAAGTACCAATGAGTTTTTCGGAACTTGTGTATGAAATATATAATTTGATATTTACCAGTTGCTTTTCGGTGAAGGGAAACATCGTGAGGAAACCGGACTAATTCCAATAAGGCCTAATTTCCCCTCTGGGTTGGAAGGTCAGACGGCAGTCACTTTCGTAAAAACTAGAGCCTACATCAATTCTTGGGATTAGTTGTCAAGCGGACCCCAGGCTCCCATGAGCCGTGTTTGTCACGGCTAACGCCCGGATAACGCGAGGAAGAAGGTGATAAAATATGGAGTTTAATGACATTAACACAAAATATAAGTATGACCAGGAAAAAGTTAGCAAATTAAATAAAATAAAACAGAGAAATATAGGTAGGTACTTATCATTATCACTTATCATTTTGACTTGTCAAGGTTGACAACTTCTGGGCGGTCCAATATTTCGGTCCAAAAAAGTAAATATTTAAAAGAGTTCAGGGGTTACAACATAATGGTGCGATAACGACGCTGTTTAAGTCCATAAGTACATATTTGAATTCGCCGCTAATTATTTTTAAAACATTGTCATGGAGGTTGAAACCGTAACAAAGACACGACCAAGATTATTTTATATAGGCTAGATTCAGTTTAGAAGTTGGGGTCGGCAACGCGCATATAACACCTCTGGAGTTGCAGTTGTCCATAGACTACGGTGACTGCTTACCAGCAGGCCGTATGCTTGTTTGCCACCGACGTAGTACAAAAAAAATTAAAAACCATGTACCTACATAATTTTATTATAGCTTTGTACAAAGCGTACGTGCATTAACTCAGTCAAACTTGAAGTTTGTTTTCATATCGATAACGATATTGTCAATTGAGTGTGGCACTAATTTAAATAATAATAACCATTAAACTTAATTGGTCGATAGCGGGGTCGTGCCGATAACTGAGTATAGGGCGATTCATTCTCGGTACATTTAGTGCTTAATTTCCGGTACTAAATTAACCTTTTGGACGCCAATGACCGATATATCCGCACCGTAGGTTCAACGCCAAAGACCGATTAATCGGTCACAGACCACAGAGCAACATAGACCTACGTGCATATGCATAAAGTTCAATTTCAGTTTTGACACTTCGGTGACGTGGCGTCAGCGTGACAGCTTTTGTGTTTGACACGGCGTCGAAAAGGTTAAGGGAAACTATTAATGTTTTCAGCTTTATGGAAACACTAATAAGCCCTAACACTAACTGCATCTCTTCCCTCTCTCGTTGAAACTCTCGTACTAACTTTTAGTACTGTTACCCTCATTTTCCTTTTTGTTTCAGGGATCAAACGTAAGTATCTTTAATCCAGGATAAACTCTGCCGAAACCTACAACTTAACTGGCTTATTTCAGTCTTTTAGACTTCATAATAGTCATAACATAATATGTGACGTTATCCATAAAAAGGGACCTTATTGTCGATGGCGGTTACTCCATTATTAACGATGCTCCGATATAAATACATTGCCGCGCGACGCTGTGCGGCGTAAGCCCCATCGACAATAAGGTCCCTTTTCATAGATAATGCCCCATAGGTATATCTCATTACAGAGAGAAGTTTTTTTGAATGGTAATACTTTGTAATAATATAAATAATACTTAGGTAAAGTAGTATCTTTTAATAGTTAGATGTCTTATTCGATTGTTATAAAATGTAAAATTAATACGAATCTTTTACCCCTTTTTAAATCACCTACGCAAAATAATCCAGGTATCTGGTTTGCTCAACCGAATCCAAACTAATTTATATCCAGGACAGTCAACTATCTCCGCAGCTGACTGTACATAACATCTAGCTTTGTACTTAGCTCACCATGACACTGGAAATTATCCGAAACAGCGCATTAGGTCGGAGTGTATCTAGTCGTAAAATGGAAACGATAAGATTATACGGCCGTAAAACCAAATCGTAGCGTCTGAGAGCGGTCTGCGGGTCTAAAATAAAGCTGACACAAGGGTCAATATACTTAGCCCAAAACAAAGGTCACTGTGCTGGGGTCATGATCCCCAGCAATGAAAAACTGACGAAATTTGAAGAAAAATATATTTTTATACCACATCGGTGGCAGACAAGCATACGGGCCGCCTGCAACTCCAGAGGTGTTACATGCGCGTTGCCGACCTTTTAAAAACCTGTACACTCCTTTTTTATCTGTTACTCGAACAGTTTTGAGGAAGTCAACATGGTGCCGGCGGCGTGTTATCCACACAAGGAATAAAGTGCAGGGGTAGGGGGGGGGGGTTATTTAGACTGCGGGATAATTTAAACTAATCGAAATATCTTCCATGTTTTACATTATTAACTAGAGTGCCATATATGTCCAGATAGCGAAAAAGATGTGTTGTGTATGTGTGACTCTAGTTGATAATGTAAAACATGAAAGATATTTCGATTAGTTTAAATTACCCCGCAGACTAAATTGGCCCCCTGCAATTTGTACACCTCTCCGCTGCATTTTGTAGCAGAACTCAATGCCACTGCAGTTTCTATATTATATACTACTATACAGTAGAGATTGGTTCACCTATGTCGCTTATATTGCCCTGAAAACCTTCAGGCATCAGCTATCCGGCCTCTGCAGGCCTTGGTCACTTTTCCTTGAGTATGTGACATCTATTTCAGTTTATAATTTATGTATAGTAGTGGGACTACTTAAAAAACGTATAAGTCATACTTAGCCAGATATAGCTCAAAACCGGGATGAATGGAAGAAGAGGGGGGGGGGGGCCTTTGCCCAGCAGTGGGACACAATAGGCTCACAATAACTTAGCGCTTAGCGCATGCCTGTTAGTGAAATTAAACTGTATAGCTAATCGAATTAGAATAGAATAGAACTTAGAATAGAACTTAAACCTGGAGTTACCATGGTTACCACTACAATTTGACACTGAGTTAACGGTTTAACTTAACCGCTTAACCTCAAGTTAGTGCAATGGAAAACCGCAAGTGGGTCTTAGCGCCACTTGCACCATCCCACTGTTGTACTGGTAACCATGGTCACTCCAGGTTTATCCGGTTAACCCCGGGTTAGTAGAATGGTGCAAGTGGCGCTTAGGTACACTACGTATTGAAGCCAACAATTAGAGACTAAATTGCATAAACTATGGCTATCCAATGACTTGTGTTCTGGTTGAGTACTAAGTATTTTTATTCAATTATGTTTATGTATATATTTATTTATATGTATGTATTCATATTAATACGTATTATATATGTGTATTTATATTAGAATGTAGGCTAAAAGTTTTAATTATTTACTTGGGTAATAATTGAACCATAATTTGCCTTTCAGTACATGTGTTCGTTTGTCTGTCATATTCATTTGTCTACTCTCAATTGCTCAAAGGTTGACTGGAAGAGATCCCCTATAGGGATAAGTTCGCCTTTGTACATTGTATACTTTCTTTTAATTGTATCTTAACCTGTCTTATGTACAATAAAGTGTTTACATACATACATACAATTACACAAACGAATAATTATCACACCCTGTATTCGAGCGCTTCTTTTGGGTAAACTAAAGGTTAACTCTTACCGAAAACATCTGTTATCAAGTAATTTATAGCAAACGATTTACCTACATCGAAGCTTTGTTTGTCACACATTTTATGATTATTTTTATCATAATCACATTTTCGAATTACGAAATTATGTTATGTAAGAATTACAATTATATATAGCATTAAACAAGCATTAAAGCTATCATTGACCAATCAAATGCAGGAAAAAATCATGTAAATTGAAGATCTAGTGTTCTAGATCTTCAATTTACATGATTTTTTCCAGGATTTCAAGGATGACTGACGCTAAAACGGTCAGGGTCCGGGCCAAGGCGTCGATACATCGTTTATATATTAAGGAACGTTCCTTACCGTTAACCGTTAGGGTACGTACCCTAACGGTTTAGTTAGGTTGTGCGTTGTCTGTCAGCATCTGGGTCATTTTATTGTAATTAAAAAAACTTAGAATAGTTAGAATCACTATCTATTTCGATCTTCTTCGGAGAAAATTGTATTGTTCTGGGGGCCTTGCCAAGATGATAATTGTTTGCAGACAACGAAACGAAACGCTATTGTCTATTGTCTCTCTAAGTCTCTATCACTCTTCCATATTAGTGCGATGGAGACAGATATTAGCGTTTTGGTCTGTTTCTCTGCGAACGATTGACACTTGGCTAGGCCCCCTGTTCCGCTATCATTTTTCATAGACTAAACGTTATGTAATGGTGTAAATTATAAATTGTAGATATGCCCATTTTGGGACACTTTTTTTCTCCTATTAGGGTCGAAATTCTGGGAAGAAAAATGTGAAAAATTAAATTAAGCAGTGTGTACAAAATCATCCATCCACATAATAATATATTTAACATATTTTACAGTTGTATACAATTTAGAATTATTGAGAATCTCACAAAGAACAACATAATATAAGTAATTATGTATCTGCGTTGCATGAGCTCGCACCCAATTTCTTCCGCGCAACACAAAGTTCGCGCGCCGCCGCCATACAATTAATCTCGGGTGTGTTCAATTACTCCGTAATTAAAAATAACTTATTCATTTAGCATTAAAGCGGATCTCTTAACTGCTGCGCAGCGGAGACTGGTACAGAAGGCGAGCTTTGAACTAATAGAGCGTTGTTATGTTATGACATTTTACTTAAGTTACAAAATTTTACAGTGGACAGTCATATTTTATGTAGAATTGGGCTCACAAACTGCTTAATATATGATGAATATTGTTAATGATTTGTGAAATAAATCCACTTAATACATACTTAATAAGTAGCATTACCCACTTAGCGCTGGTGGCCTAGCGATAAGAGCGTGCGACTTGCAATCCGGAGGTCGCGGGTTCGAACCCCGGCTCGTACCAATGAGTAATCGGAACTTATGTACGAAATATCATTTGATATTTACCAGTCGCTTTTCGGTGAAGGAAAACATCGTGAGGAAACCGGACTAATCCCAATACTGGCCAATACTACTCCCATGAGCCGTGGCAAAATGCCGGGACAACGCGAAGAAGAAGTAGCATTACTTAGACAAATAACCACTTTACACGATATACATATTTGCTTTACTTTACATAATTAATGTGACCACGCGATAAACGAAACGCACAGCGTTATAACACCACGGTCCATACATTTTGATGATCATCAGATTGACATACATACCCCGACATCGAAGACTTATCTCTTTACAATGTTGCTGTCGGTTTTGTATTGTCTTGTAGGATATCACTACAGGTTACAAAACCATGTATGAGATAAATAAAAACAGTCGTTATTAGCAAGAGTGTGAATTTGAAACCGTCAAGTTTTGTTCAGGCAACCAATAGCAATTTAGCAATATTCCACAACCAAACCTACTGTTCCCCGCCCCATTACATCTTAATTGCCGAAATTAATCACGTTAATGTCTCGTGGCTGTTAATTTCAGGCCACAGGCCAGCCTTGTGCTCGAGCCGGCCTGAGTCGAGCGCTCGAGCGCCGCCGCCACGCTCATTAGAGCCAACTCGAGCAGAACTCGCGGCTCTGTCATCTGTGCCTATTTTCCGAGATGGTAGCCGTTAATTGTTTTGGTCTATTATTGATCAGCTAATTGTGTATTTATTATTTTCATTACACACGCTGTTAATCTGATCTACATGCTTTATTTATTTGAGTGTTTTGTTTAAGGTCATGTGGGGAAAGAGAAACATAGTTTATTTTCCTCGGGGTTAGAAAAACAGTTTGAGGATTACACTGATTTGAAATCTTAAAACTTAGATACGCGATTAAGTCCCGTTGTACAATTTAATAATAGTATGAGGATTCCCTACAAGTGTTTATCTTACCCGATCTTGTTACATGGCTATTTTTTGTTGGTACCTAATTAAATATAAAAATTGTATTCACAATACACAAGGTGCCTACGCGTCGTGTCCAGCGCCGATATTTATTTTCTACGTTTTTCCACATTAAGCACTACGTACTTATGTATGTTATGGATATACATATGTAAAATACAATACTACATGCATAAAAATACAATTTCCCTAGTCCCTTCATATTCCATGATTTCCAAGGTACAAGGGTTGACGGCAATTATTACTGAAGATATTGTAAGTATAGCCGACGTTAAAATACTTATGTTTAATACACTCTTAGTAGTAGTAAAACACTTTATTGTACAAAAATCAGAACAAAACAGGAAAAATAGCATTCGTCATCAGTACAAATGCGAACTTATCCCTTTAAGGGATCTCTTCCAGTTAACCTTTGAGCAATTGAGGGAGAATTGGCGACGGACACTCTCACTCACCCACTCTCACTCTTGCATCTTACTCCTTTGTAATAAAGCGAATATGTAAACATATATTAAATATAAAATGTTGACATCGTCGACTGTACTTAGTGTAGGTACTCGTACCTACCTACTTACTCAGAAATAATAATTGCATGGGAACTGATAATATTTCTTGAGCATAATAAAATTATTATCTAATTAATCAGCATATATGTAATTGTGATGCAAATTGCTACTGCACGCGGTATCAGATATCACACTCATGTTTCTAGGAAGCAGCGCTCAGACAGTCTGTGATTAACTTGGTTCCCATGCAGTTTTATAGTATGTAGGTACAGGTACTAATATATTAAGTTACTTTTTAGGTAGTCAGCAGCAATAGTTGCTAAGCGGGCGAGGTGTTCAAAATTACCTTGACGCGCTCTTACAGCCATATTCGAACTTTAAGATAAGTACGTCAAATATTAGATATCGAAACGATATGGATTGGATTCAGCCGTAGGATTCAGAATAATCGAATCAAATACAAATATATTTATTTCATGACAACAGGATAATACTGCCAAAACAAGTGAAACAATAATATTTTATAGTGATTTCCACACTTAGGCGTATTAGGCACAGCCTGTATCGTGGGAATCTAGAAAGAAGGAGAAAACGAATCCTTTCATTCTATCAAATATAGAATTGTAAGTAAAATATAGTGTGTCAAGCTATTTCCGTCAGTAGAAAAAGCGGCAAATTTTAAAAATGTAGGCGCGAAGAAAGAAAATTTCTTAAAGAAAATTTGAATTTCGCGGTTTTTCTACTGGCAAAGTTATTTGACCAGCTATAAATTAGATATTAAAATAAAAGTCAGTCAATTTTAATAATAAAACTTCCGTGAGACACAGACATATTAAATATTTTAAAAACGGGACAGTCAGTCAATAGTAACACTTAGTCCTGTTTCTTTTCATCGAGGTACCGTAAAACGGGGTGAGTAGGTTTCGCGGGGAGAGGTGGGTTATGAATGGGGAGAGAAGGTTTGAGAGGGGGGTGAGAAGGGATTTTAAGGCTACTGCTACAAAAATAATGTATTCCAATTTAAAATGGAGCTATAGTAATACGCATAATAAAAAAAAATCGATCCAACAATCTTCCAAAATCACCTTTGTATGAAAACCCCTCTCACCCCAAATACGAGGCACTACGGGGTGAGGTGAGTTTTCCTCTTTATCGTCAAAGTTATGAAATGGAACTACCCAAAATAAAAAAAACTAAAATACAAACGTTCGGAACACTTATTATATACACCATTCAGTTTTCATATGTAAAAATAAAATGTTATCGAGGTTTGAATTTCAGTTTTGACCCTACTCACCCCATTTTACGGTATCAAATGAATTACAAAATCACATGATGTTTTTTCACAAGTATAATATCCGTGCGATAAATGTATAATTACCTACGTGATTAAGACCCATTTTACGTTGCATATAAATAGGTTGTTTCCATTCTGTGACTGCAGACAATAAATTAATTATGCTTAAATAACATGTTACATGCACAGCGTTATCGCAGGCCATTGAAAAGGTTTCCTAACTCGAGAGAAATATAAGCTATAGTTCGTTTTTTTCAGCATTAGATAGAAGGTAAGCGATCTTGACACGTCTTTTAAATGAAAAACGCTTTTTAAAAATCAGTAAGCGGAAGAATATAAATGATCGTATTAGATTCATAATTGTTACATATTTGCCATTATTTATTTTTAAAACGTGTTTTTCAATAAAAAGACACGTCAAGATTATTTACCTTATTTCTAATTCTAAAAAAACGAACTATAGCATTCCACCTGAACAAAAACTTCGATTTTGAGGTCATTTTGTCGACCCTGAGGGGGTACAGCGAAAACCGTTTTTCGCAAATTGCGGAGATCTTTCTCTTTTACTCCAATGAAGGTGTAATTAGAGTGACAGAGAAAAATGCGGTTATAGCCCTGAATCCTGTAACCTGTATAAATGGCGTATACGTGAGGTTTTTAAATGGGTTAGTGAGGGCAGCCACCAGAGTCTCATAAACAATACGTAACTATTCCAAAATGGTTGCCTTCAAAAAAAATTAAAATTTAGAATTTAAACTGTTTATTATAAATAAAAATTTACAATATTTTCGAAAACTTAACCTAATCTACACTATAATAGATTATTAGCTAAGTGAGAGGTTTTCCCTTAATTACATCAATGACGTTATTGTTACTATTTTTAATCTAATTAATATTTATATAATTCTATTTTGACTTACTACTTAGTCAGTTCAAGCAGTACTTTTTTAACATTCGTTTCAGCTTATGAGGCTTATCTTCTAATTTATCTATTATATGTCTAGGAAGACTATTTAGGATGTGTGGCAAATAACTCGACCAGACTCTTTGCCCATAATAATTGTTACTACTTGGTATATTGAAATTAAAAGGACTTCCTTAACTTTTGAATTAATGATGATTGGCTTTACAGTTTTTGTAAAACAATACGTGCGATTAGGATAAAAAATATCAGCTTTTGTGCCAATTGATTCCACTTCTCTATCTTTGATCTAAAGCTTTTCAGTAGGGTTAAAAGGTGCTAATATAGCTACAAGTTGTAAAAGATTCCAACAAATTCGCACCTTCTCCTTTTATTAAGACGGTTAAATATTAAACGATTTTATTAATTTAACTTACATTATTTTTAATGCCAACTCCGTGTGTCATCATTATTCGTTTTCCCTTATCCCATTCACTTGGGCTAATCGTATTTTTAATATGTTTCAGTAACCTATGATCTTGCCTCGTGTGTACTGCCCCTTAAACAACCAAGAATAAATTAGCATGTTTGTTTCAAAAATCCATTGAAACCTAATCTAGAAAGACATAAAACGTATCGGCAGACACATTTCTCAATCGTATGTTATTAATGAGCGGCGTAATTTATCGGCCCGACCATAATAATTATATTGTAACAATTATTGTTCCGTAAAAGGACATTAAGATATCGTATCGATTCGGTGAAGCTGGACGGATGTCGGTTAACAGAATATCTGTGATAGAACTATTGCGTTGCGTTGTATTATTTGAAAGTATTTACTTCTTTATTTAATTTTCTTCTTAGATTAGGCTTTTTACAATATGAATATAAATTAAAATATAAAAACACTTACAAAACAATATAAACAAATTATAAAAAACCTAACTTAGGGTGCCGCCAGCTGCCGGTGGGCAGGGCCGCAGAGTGAGGTATGGACGTACTATACGTACGTAACCTACTAAATATACGCGCCGTATCCAAAATTACCGCCTTCTGCATATTCAAAGTATTAAGTTTGTTAAGCTGTTCTTACTTGTTAGTTAAGAAATCGCTTAAAGTTTTCAGTTTAGAATTGGTACCTATTCTATTACATATAACTCACTCGATTCTTTTACTCTTTTGCAAAATGCCCTAAAGGGTATTATGGCTAAAGGTCTCCTTTAAAAATACCGTAAGGTCGGGGTACTTAGCTCCCCAAGGTTACTTTGTTCATAATAAAGTACACCGACCTTATGGTATTTTAAAATTTTGTAATATGATTTGCAAAATGAGTGACCTAAATTATAGCGTATTTGGAAGTGATAATAATTCGCCAATGAAGGTTAAATTACGGCTTAGGTAATTTGTATACCTATTAGGTATGTACAAGCAAAAATGGCGTGGGTACCTACATCAACAATTAACCAATTTATGCTTGATAATTATACACCAATTAGTATAATTGATAAACTTAAATTGCATTGCTGCAATGCATGGCGGACTTTATACCATGAGTAATTTCGAAGTGAACTTATGCCGAATGATTATGTAAGTAGTAGATCATGTTTTACATATGCATAGTACGTGATTCAACCGTGTATGTATATACGATACACATGTGTATTTTAGACGACAGCCGTAATGCGTAATGCCATAGTGTTCAAGTGTTACAGCCCGGTTACAGGCGAGTCTCCCGGAGAGATGGCACTGTTTCATGAAAGACTCTTTTCTGAATCGTACTATCTGAATTACCTTGCTTATGATTATGTTTAAGTTCAACTGAAAGCTAGTGGAATAATTTCCTTGAAAATCATGTCTACATAAGTAGATAGGAGTAAATACAAATCATCAAATCAAATCAAATGATCTTTATATTTTATGCAGTTACCGTAAAGTATAAAACTTTGCACTTTAACATAACTTTGCCCACCGCGTCACAGTTTAGTAAAAGCGAAATACCTTGAAAGTACTTAGTTACAGTAAAAAAAGAAAGAAGAAAGTGTATCTGTAACTACTTTTAAGTTACTTCGCTTTTACTGAACTGTGACGCGGTAGGCAAAGTTATGTTAAACGGCAAACTTTTATACTTTTACGGTACCCCACTGGCAACACACACCCCTACGATATTTTGAGATGAGAAAGTATTACTGGTATTACGAAGCTTCCCCAACGCTGTCTGTCTCCGAGTTGATTTTACTAGCGATAGCGATAGCGAAAGAGCTCTACAGAACTTGTAATAAATCGCATGCAATTTTCGATACATTAGTATTTTCCTCCATAGATTATCTGACATTCGATTTCAGATTTGGACAATGTGAAAACGCTCTTATACTTCCTATAATTATAATATGTCACAGTGAGCGATGCCAGTTGGCCAGTAAAACTATTGCCAGACAAATGTCGCTAGAAACGTATGGGGACAATTTTTGCCTGCTAAACAATTTGGCAGCAGAAATTTACCAGGGGGCCTACCGCGAAAACCGAAATTCGTAAATTACGGGGATCTTTCTCTTCAGTTTAAAGAAATCTTTATTCTCAAAAGAATTACAATGAATTCGCTTACATGAGAAATTCATATATTTTGTTAGTTTTACTCTCATTAAGACGTAATTAGAGTGAGAGAGAAAAATAGCCCTGAGTTGCTTGTAACACTGGTCACATACACTGGTTCGTCCGTCAACTCAACTCGCTGCGCGCGCGCAACGTCCGCACGGCAAGATGGCGATATCGGCGGCTGACTTGTTTACGACTTCCCGCGGTCACGCGGTCGGCTATTTCAGTTGACTGAATGAGATGGTAATTAATATCGGAGAGAGTAAATAGGGTGCTAATCTTTAGACTAAGTCCTCCTCACAACACTTTAGGTACTATCAAATGGGTGAATAGTGTTAATCTTCATAATATATCTTCAAACAACTTCGCTTTCTCCCAAATAGAATGCGCGGTTTTAGGGTTCCGTACCCAAAGGGTAAAAAACGGGACCCTATTACTAAGACTTCGCTGTCCGTCCGTCCGTCCGTCCGGGTGTCACCAGGCTGTATCTCATGAACCGCGATAGCTAGACAGTTGAAATTTTCACAAATGATGTATCTCTGTTGCCGCTATAACAACGAATACTAAAAATAAAATAAAATAAATATTTAAGGGGGGCTCCCATACAACAAACGTGATTTTTGACCGAAGTTAAGCAACGTCGGGCGGGGTCAGTAGGTACCTACTTGGATGGGTGACCGGTTTTCTGCTTGTTTTTTTTCCTTTTTTTTTTGCTCTATTTGATGGTGCGGAACCCTCCGTGCGCGAGTCCGACTCGCACTTGGCCGGTTTTTTTATTTTTTGATTTGATTGAGGTATTTCATCGGGCGAGCACTCGGGCGTCTATCTTATTCCCATACTTAGGTAAGTTTTGAAAATTATACTTTAGCCCAAATATTAGCGAGATTAGCTCTACCTAACAGATATTTTACAGTACGGCTACCATCAGTTTGGCACTGACATAAACGCCGTCGAGAACTCGTACTCGCATATTAGTGCAAACGAGATTTAATAATTAATTCTCGATAGCGTAAATGTCAGTTTTGACACTGTCAGTGACTCATGGTACGGGCTCTGGTGTTCTAAATAAAGAGAAACATTTGGATGTTACATCCACCTATTAGCCCACCTCTACATTTAATCAGTATTTATAATTCTTTAAGTAATAGGTATCTAATCTTGTTTTTTTGAAGTGTTGTTGATGTTGCGGATGCAGATTTTTTGACATCCGCGGATGCGGATGCGGATGCGGATTTTTAAAGGCTCACATCCGCGGATGCGGATGCGGATGCGGATGTCAAGATTAGGTACTTAGAAAACGTCAAATATTACGTTTTTAGTATTTTTTTATTAAAAAAAACCAAACGTTTAGTATTTGAGCAAGAATATAGGTGCGTTATATTTAATAAACAGTAACTTCGCCGACTTTTCTGGATCTAACGATTTCGTTATAGGTAATGACGAAATTACCTAGCACTTACGCCGCCGCTAAGACGTTCCTGTACCGACTTGTTCGACATCCGCATCCGCATAAGCTCCGCATCGATTTTATGCGGATGCGGATGCGGATGCGGATGTTGAAATTAATGCGGATGTTCCGCGGTTGCGGATGCGGATGCGGATGTTCGCAACATCCCTGGTGTGTAATAAAGACTGACAATCCATTTGTAGTCCCACGACCTCTACCTGACTTCTTATAAACAAAGTAGCAAAAGCATTAACTCTGATTGCGCGCGCAACATTAAGCCATTTAGTGATCAATATAAATACACCGCCTTATCTCCATTACATATAATCCGCTAAAACGATCCGGTTCACAATCAAAAACCACACGAATATAGCTCTTAATCAGTCGCATTAAGGAGATAACATTTGTGATGCGCAATGACATATTAAATTACCAAACGGCGGCTCAGGTTTTGCTTACAAATTGTGCGCGCGCCGGTTTTATAGATCATAAAACTAATGTGAGATAAACGGGAGAATTTATAATTATCATTAATGGATTTTAACTATTAACCGCTACCGGAAAGCCGAATGAAGACATAAAAATAAATAAAAATGTTGATTCGGCGATAAAGTTTTATTTGGATTTGAATGCGACACTTTGTGGTGCCGTCTTAAGGGGCAGTCGGGGCACCTTATACGCATTTATAATTAAGAGATAACTATATCTTCTTCTTCTATTTTTATGTTAATCAAATACTTTATTTCTTAGGTACCTACTACAAATTATACAGTAGCTTTAAAAATCATAAAAAAATCCAAAAAGTTAAATTACGAGTAATACGGCTGAGTGAAAAAAAAAACGATTTTTATTACGAGTCCAGCTTAACGACAGGACTTTTTTTTTGTTTTGAAATTCGCCACTCGTAGCGAATTTCCTATTTTTAGCACTTGTAATTTCAAATTAGTACTTAGAGATAACTTTAATACAGATATTAATTACTTATTGGACTAAGCTCTTAAATTGACCATAAGGTATATATATATACTGAAATACATAATACACATACCCTTTCTAGTATTGTTTTGGAAGTCGGTTAAAATAAGTAACAATCATGAAATGATAAACTTTAAATAAATGTCATATACTAAGAAAAAGTGACCAAGGCCTCCAGTGCCCCAGGCTGGAATCGAACCAGCGTCCTCTGCTATCGCGGCAGGTGCCTGTGCCATTCGGTAAAGTAACATTTTGGAGCAAGTAGGTAACAATTAAATAATGTTTTAAAACTGGACCACAAATTCTGCATTGTTTTTAATTTGAAATCTACTTAAGTCTGGTGAACTTTAGCATATTAGCGATAGCATTATCATTTTGTTTTTAATTTATAGTGTATAAAAATTATTATAATTATATTTGAATTACATTAATAAACCTTATGCGGTGTGCTTGTTTATATGTACATAATTATACATATGAAAAGATTAGCATATATACCTTATCACCTGTATTTGTGTTCAATAAAGACTGTGTCTTATTAACACAGTGACCTTTGTGCAAGTAAACAATATACTTAAGCCTAGGTACATATATGTACTTGGACATACAAGGTTTTTATATACACAAATAGTGGGGATCCGTTTAGACTTTAAGGGCATACCTAATATGTATTCGATATCGTGTTCTGATTAGGAAAAAGTAGATTTATTTTTATTTTTTAATAATGTATTATTAGTGACCAAAAGCGGACCCCAGGCTTCCGTGGGCCCGTGAGCCGTGGCCACAGTGTGGCCGTGGCAAAATGCCGGGATTACGCGAGAAAGAAAAAGAAGAAGAACGTATTAGTGAGTAATTCTAGAATTAGTGATTTTGCGTTCTCACTATTTTTCCCCTTCTCACTATAAATATTACTTCCCATGGAAATCACTGGTTAAACAATCACTCCCCCTTAAACCCTATAAGATAAAGCCTCCCGAACCTCTCAGTTAATTGTTACGAGTATAACGAGGCGGCACTACTAGGAAACTTCTTTGGGTGGGCAGCTTAATGCACGCTGGGCCGTGGTGGACCACATGGGTGTAAAGTTATTCAAGATCGCATTCTGGGGCTCACGTCATTACGTAATATTATTTATTTAAACTTTATTGCACAAAGCACAAAAATAATGTACAAATGGCGGACTTAATGCCTAATGGCATTCTCTACCAGTCAACCACCGGGCCAAACAGAGAATATTTGTGACGTTTTCAATCAAAAGGTAGTCATTGTCGATTGTCCATAGGGATGACTTCAAATAGAAGCTATATGGAAATAGCGCCTTATTGACAACGCCCTGACAACGCCGTTTTGGTTCAGAATGACACATTTTACATCAGTATTTAGTAGGTTACCGATGTACAGTCAGTAACGAAGTCACATAGCGGATGAAACAATGCACCACACTTAGAGTCCAGTTCTGCAACTATGGTCTACAACTATGATGAAATTCTACGTACCAGCAGTATCAAAAGTAGCGAATCAGACTACGCGTCAAAAATATCAACTTCTTAACGTTCTATAACAGCTTAACAAAAAGCTATGTCTCTACCCGAGACCTAAAAAAACCGGCCAAGTGCGAGTCGGACTCGCACACGGAGGGTTCCGCACCATCAACAAAAAATAGAGCAAATAAACAGGCAAAAAAATGGTCACCCATCCAAGTACTGACCCCGCCCGACGTTGCTTAACTTCGGTCAAAAATCACGTTTGTTGTATGGGAGCCCCACTTAAATCTTTATTTCTAGTATTTGCTTTCATGCTGCAAGAAAGTCAAAAATCACGTTTGTTGTATGGGAGCCCCACTTAAATCTTTATTTCTAGTATTTGTTGTTATAGCGGCAACAGAAATCTAGCTATCACGGTTCGTGAGATACAGCCTGGTGACAGACGGACGGACGGACGGACGGACGGACAGCGGAGTCTTAATAATAGGGTCCCGTTTTTACCCTTTGGGTACGGAACCCTAAAAAGTTGACTCACGTTAGACCGGGCCGTGTCCGGGCCGGAGATTCCGGAGCTTCGTTTTCTATGGAAAGCATCACGTGATCACCTGTCATCTGTCATAGAAAAGTAAGCGCCCGGGCCGGACACCGCCCGGTCAGCCCGGTCTAAACGTGAGTCATCCTTTAGATTGAACAGATACTTTTGAACTGTACGAGTAGAATTCTATTTGGACAATAGTATTCCGGTGGACATTAATGTGAGGAGCGACAAAATTTTTCATACTACCTTCAAATATGTATAAATGAAAATTAAATTAAATTAATTCAAATTTCTCTAATACCATTAATCAGGCAGCAAAAACTCTTAAAAACCCTTCCAAAATGAAAATGACCTCTAAAATACAAGTGACCCTTACTTAATTAATACCACTGTCGAATACAAACACCGGGTAGCTGGCCATTTCGGAATTCTTTAAAGCCATAGTTCACTCGCCGCTAACTGCTCGTAAAACTTTACTGTCCACTTTATGTGCTATCGGTTAACCCTCCTTGGGTTTTGATTACCGGGATATTTACCCAGTTCGGGGCACACTTGGAAA
The DNA here is from genome assembly GCF_948474715.1 of Cydia amplana. NCBI lineage: Eukaryota > Metazoa > Arthropoda > Insecta > Lepidoptera > Tortricidae > Cydia > Cydia amplana. The sequence continues at coordinate 7,318,096 of NC_086088.1, forward strand.
AATATTTATAAGCAGGGAAAGTGAGAATAGGTATGAATTCGAATGAACTATAGCTCAGTTGTTTATAGCAGTGCATGAAAAGAATTACGAAGACATATTATCTAGACAACAAGATATTTGAGTACTTTGCTATTTAAATTATGCAACGTTCTTTAAAGTTTTTATCAGGAAACATACATATATATTTTTCATATAAAATCTATGAAAACTGTGATCACCTTTCTACATTTTGTCCATGAATTTTAGTTTTGTGTCATCAATCACTACGGATCGCTGGATTATTGCGAAAAAAAGAGATCCGTACATATTTAATATGTACCTAGTAACGTGAGAGCGGACTTATTATTAGGCAATAAAAAGTTTTTACAATTATCAATTTTGAAAATAAAATTAAAGTCGGACCAAGCTGACTCTGAATGTCATTTGTCAAATTTCTGAGAAAATATGACGTTTATAATGCCACTCGTTCACTTTCTTCTTTTCAAGTTGGTGCAAAGTTAGCATAGATGGACTCTGTATTCTTCTCAAACAACTCTCAATTTCAACCTAACCACGATGCTCCGAGTGTGCCCGCAACGGCCATGTCTCACAGTCCCATAGGGCGCTCAATATCAATACGTGTAAATGCCACTTACGGGGTTTTAGATGGGGACATTTATGCCCAATTTTATAGCGTATGTTAAACAGCTTCAGTTTACTACTTGTTTACGCGTTGATTGAAACTAAATCGATTTTGGTTAACGGCTTAATAAAGGCCTGTCATAGTGTGATCGTCATACCCCGCAACGGAGCTAGCAAAACCGTAGCATATGACAGTTTTGTGTCAGGGTTGGCGATTATGATGAAACATTTTGCTTTAACTTTATTGTATGTGAGATTAATAAAATTGATCGAGAACCTTGTTGACCCTCTTCCGATATAACCCGGTTCAATTTACTGTCAAATAATATAAATTAACAGGTCAATGTCAATATTAGATGCGTCTCAATGTATCTGTTATTTTGTTTATAAAATCACGTTTTTTTTTTCGCATTTATTTCAAATATTAACATGGAATTTTTATTGCTTGATAATATTGGTGTGTTTGAAAACAAAGAAAATATATTTTTTGTACTTTAGTTCATGCGTAGTAGTGATAACCCTGACGTACAACTGCTACAGATTTGCTAGCTCGGTTGCGAGGTATGGTGATCGTATTTTGAAAAAATCTTTCATAAACATACAAAAAAGTAAGCAAGTGTAATACAAACTGACACGTTTCCATTGTTCTTGATTGTTGCTGGTCTAACTGTAAACTAATTGATACGAGGTTCCATCGCCCACACTGTTAACTGTCCATCGGTAAACCTTATTACAAAAGGCATTAAGGTCCACCGATGGACAGTTTTAAGAGTGTAGCTCTTTGTTCAACTACTTCAAGACCGTCATAGAAAGCCGAAGGAAGAAAGAGAAAAAACATTAACCATCTAACTCATCTTAGTGGTGAATATTTATATCTTCCCCACTTAGATGGTTGGCTGGTCTTCAACTGAGCGTTTCTCCAGAAACTTAATGCCTCTAACCGCTAAAATGTGGAATCAACTGTCATCCGCAGTATTTCCGGACCGATACGACCTTCAAGAAAAGAACGTACCTACTCGTCCGTACGTCCCATCTTAAAGGTGTCCATGGGAGACAGTAATTGCTTACCACCAGCCGACCGCCTGCCTACTATAGGACAATGGTTATGGTTTTATGATATATCATAAAAACCGTACAAATGCGATTCGGACTCGCCCACCGAGGATTCATGATTCACGGTTCATGAGATACAGCCTGGTGATAGACAAACAGACGGACGGACAGTGGAGTCTTAGTAATAGTATCCCGTTTTTACTCTTTTGGTACGGAACCCTAAAAAATAAGTGTAGGTGTGATGATTTAAATATGCAAACCGATACAATGTCTGCATACCTGGCTTATCACTATCATGCAACAAAACAAAAAGGTGTAGAAAACGGTAGCAATTGAAAAGCGTTTAGAATCGCATGCCTTTAATTACTGGCAAACATTTCCTCTGACAGCCGTCAGTTTCAGTGTAAAGTGTTAAGGCGATGTTATTTGCATTCATGAATAAACAACTAGTTTTAATTGATCGTTGGTAGGCCTTATTCCTTTGAAATAAGCTACAGATAAAGTCAGTTATATTTGGACGTAGTTTAGCGAAAAGAATCCATCATATCATACGTTTCTAATTCACTGAAAGTTCAAATGGTTGATTCCCTGATATTGCTATACTGAACAAAATCCCTCACAAATAGCTTTTGGGCCTTTTAGCTCCGTAACCCCTTGATCGATCCTGCTCATGTTAGATCTTAAAAAATATAATGGCCTCAACAAAATGTTTAGTTATTTTCATTTAAATTAGAACTAATTTACTTAAATTATTGCAGAACAAACTGTCAGAGATCAAAAAAACATCGAAATGCCGGGACATGGCCCTAGCCAGCCGTGAGTTCCAAGTTAAGAACTTCGCTTCGCCTTCGATAAACGTATGCTATTTTTATGGTATCGACAGACAAAAAATCGAATGCAGTTCGAGAAGACTGTCACCGTAACGGCGTAACCAAAAAGACTGTGCTATCTTATTGTTAAAATATCCATTATTTTGTAGTTAACAGCTCTTTCTAATATGTCTGTCGTCGACTAAGTAATAGGAGATCGGTACTCTTATTCTTAGTTTTTCCATGGGCAATCTGAAAGTAATGCGTCAATGCTAAATATAGGTAATGCTATGTAGCATTAAACAGTTAGCAATTAGATAAAGCAGTGTCCACTTAACTAGATTGCGTGCAGATTTGCATTAGCAGCTAATAACGGCAACCAATCAATTATTTATCCAGCGATCGATTCATTTCTGGCTAAGACAACTGTCAATTGCGTGCAAATGACGTTTTTTTCGCTAATTGCGGGAATAAAAGTTGCCATTCTAGTAATTTGAGCGATTTGCCTAATTATGGATTTGTATTCATTGAAACAACTACCTACGGCTCAAGGCATTTTACGTGGTACACTTAACTTTTTAATCATAATTTCATGAAAATAGGATTTATAGGTCATAGTAAGCGGTTTGTCACTATAGGTAAGCGAAGTCATTCGACTTTCATCTTCCTCGCGTTATCCCGGCATATTGCCACGGCTCATGGGAGCCTGGGGTCCGATTGACAACGAATCCCAAGAATTAACATAGGCACTAGTTTTTACGAAAGCGACTGCCATCTGACCTTCCAACCCAGAGGGGAAACTAGGCCTTATTAGGATTATTCCGGTTTCCTCACGATGTTTTCTTTCACCGAAAAGCGACTGGTAAATATCAAATGATATTTCGTACGTAAGTTCCGAAAAACTCATTGGTACGAGCCGGAGTTTGAACCCGCGACCTCCGGATTGAATGTCGCACGCTCTTACAGCTAGGCCACCAGCGCTTTGTCGACTTTGTCACTATAAGAATTTTAAATGATAACCAGACTTCGCACAGTAATTACGTCATAGTAAGCGGTTGGTCAGTATAAGCGGAGTCATAACAAACGGATTCCACTGTAATATGATCTCTTCATCCGAATATGATTTACAGCGAACGACGAATTATAGTGAACTTTGCTACGTATCGTTTCATACGAATAATTAACGAAATGCAACCACGCTGATAACCATTCGTATCGAATTTCTACGAATGGCAAGTGGGTGATTACGTAGACTTGAGATGTATAGACCATCCATGAAATTAATTATACATATATCCGTATATATCCGTATTCCGTTTTATACAATACAAGTCTGGAAAAAGTGTATAAGACGACGGTTAATTTAAATAAACCTTCATTATTCTGCTGCTTTTACTGATGTCATCACCCCTCCTGTCTGGGCTCCTATCGTTACCGTTCCTACTATACCGTGTTAACCCTAACTCTTTTTATTTTGCCCTAATTTTTACAACAGATCAGACATTTTAGTCCAAAATGGGTACAGTCACCTGCAATAATATGTTACTCTTCGAAGGCCGCAAAACTATGTGACACGATCTTATGGGTCGACAAATGAGATCATGTCATATTTTTGCGGTTTCGTTGTGTAACTTGTGTAACATATTATTGCAGGTGACTGTACAAGCGGTAAATTAGCCTATCAAACTGTCATTTTAATAGCGTGGAACATAAAACGGAACTTATGAAATAGACGGCATTTTATTGTTGCATATGTTTAGGGTGGTTTAGGTATATGTGTCGTAAATTGTAAATTTTGACAATAATACTAACATTTTGCCTGCCATGTCTACATATTCTCAACTCGCTCGCACCGAGGTTATCACCCCACAGCCGACATAACAATTAGAAGAGAAATTCAACAAGCCTTCCGTTTCTCTGATAACGGGGCCACACAGGCCAATTGATATGCTTATTTTTTAAACTCCGGTTGCCTAGGTCATAGATAAAGGATTAGGTATAAACGTACTAATTAACGAAGTCTGTGTGTTAGGGTACCTATGTAACTTTGCATGGCAATTGCAATGAGAGGACAGTCTCATAGCCTTATTTAACTCATAAGTTTTTGATCCACGTTTGATCGTTTGCGCAGCGTTTGATGCCGGTTGTACACACTCGTTGAATCATTTAAACCGATGCCCGCCACGGTGGACATAGAAACTGTTCCACTCGCTCTCGGCCTGTCTCGGGGTGTCTCAAGGAGTGTGTACATCCAGCATGACAATTCTCTAAGGTATAACGACCGGGCTGAGACCCGCACGGGAACTAAGCTCGGTAGGCATGAAATCCGTATGGATGAACGAGGAGATCCTCATTAAAAAGTACTTGTTACATATTTACATAGCATACATGACAATCGCCATATTTTTCACACACAGCCGCATTAAACGACAACACGCTATCTCGCGCCCCCTGCCCTGGTTGCCATAACTTTTAATTTTAATTGCGTTTATTGAAGACAATTAACAGTTAATGGCATAGTTAAGATATAACCCTGTGACGTGATTCGGTATCAGTTCGTAAACATAGGCACGGACTAATAAAGGAGGATTTAGTTTTGCAACTGTGTTTACTGATAGGTATTCAGAATTGGGATGTAAGTTGATGTTTGCAGGCTTGTGATAATTAAGATTACCTATAGTTTTTGCTAATCTTTCGATTCTGTGGAGGTCGCAGTTCTAACCTAACCTACTTTTGCTAACCGTTTGATTCGCAGTTCTAATCTAACTTAACCAAAGAGAATTAAGTTTCCCTTGTCTCTGACCTAACGTACCTATTTCCATGTTGTGACTTAGGGGAGCTATACGGTTAGAGCCTTACACACCCGTGTTTCGAAATTTTCTCCGAGCTAACACTTATTTCTACAGTCTTTTAGCTACGTTTAATTTCCTAAATAATCGCAAATTTTTCGTAATATCGCTGCATACCTACTTGCATATAAAGTATTCTTCTTTATACACTGTAAATATTTTAATTCCGATACTTTTTTTTTTATTATTTAGAAAACCAAAGTCATATAAACATATCAAAAATACAATACAAAAGATGTACTGCAACAAAAGGTACAATAAAAAAGACCTGGATGTTCATAAATTATAAATTATGTTAACTGTGTAAGTACAATTTTATAACTACTGCATATAGACATATCAGATAGAAAAAACTGCTATCAGTACTTAGTACTAAGCGATCGAGGGCGTAAGGGGTGATGCGGACAACTGCGGACAACTTTTAAGGGAATATTGCTTTAGTTTTATAATGGTTCTTTAATTATCACGATGGGAACGACATTAAATAATTTGTTTTTGTGTTTTGATGCAGTAAAATAAACTTTTTTCAACATAATTTTTTTTTTTTTTTTTTCAATAAATCCGGAACGTTTCACACTATGTTCTATAACAACATAACTTTCGGTTTAGTTTTAACGGTTGAGATAAATAAACAATAACCGATTTAATGAATGTCGCTTATCGGAACAGAATTTACGACCCTATCGTTAAATAGTCCTAATGAGATTAGGACTTTATTAAAAGATAACGCTTTCCGCTTTTGTATGGCTTGAATTTGTCTGTAAAGGGTGTCATTCTGAATCCCTAACAACGTTTTTCCTAAAGTCACTTGCCCTAATTGGTTTGTCCTAATGGGTACATGCCCTAACGATCAATTGTCATAACGATTATTTTCCATAATGTAAGGTTCTGAAAAATGGTTAGGTTTTAGAACTTGCTGCAACAAAAGTGGGTTAGGTTAGGGTTAGAACTGTGACCCTCGCAAAAAGCTTAATACCATTAGGATAAGCAATCAATAATTAGGGAAACCAAAATTAGGATTTTTAGTGTTAGGACAACTGATCATTATGACAAACAATATTAGGGAATGCAAAGATAGGAGAAAAGACTTTGGGGATTCAGATATAGATACGTCTGTAAGTGTAAACATGCTTCTTAAATACTGGAACGGTATTGTCCGTAGTCAGAGGAAATTAGCGCGAAAGGCAGAGGGCCTACCGCGAACACCTAAGTTTGCGAATCACGAAGTCAGTTGGGCCATTTTATTTAAAGTTGTTCCCTACACTTTTTTTTTAATTTGTGAATTTCTATGTTACTTCTACTCAGAATCACGAGCTTTTTCTATCCTAATAGGAGAAAAAAAGTGTCTCAAGGTTTTTTCCTATTCCGTTACTATTTTTCATAGACTTTGTATGGCGGTCACGGAATGGAATGATCGAAAAATGTATGGAAATTTTGGGACACTTTTTTCTTCTATTAGGATCAAAAGAGCTCATGATTCTGAGTAGAAATAACATAATAAATCCCAATTTTGAAAAAAAAGTGTAGGGACAACTTTAAATAAAATGGCCCAAAGTTACGGCTTAAAATACACGACTGGTGTAGTTGTTGGATTGTAGGATTTAGCAATGTTGGCCGAAACGTTAATGCAATTGACTATTTTTGACCTTTAATCATTATAAATTGAACCGTAAACTGTAACCGTCCGTTACGGTTTACAGTTCAATTTGTACTGGTTAATGGTCAATTGCAATTAACGTTCGGCCAACACTGGGATTTAGAAACAAAAGATCCGAGGCCTCATTATATTTGGACATAATATTATATAAGGTTGAATTAATATTTTGTTCCATATGATATACGTTGTGTTTATTCCGTAAAAAAAGTATAGTGACATCATCCGCGAACAACACGCATAATTCATCAACAATTTTAGGAAAATCATTATTATACACAAATAATAAAAGAGGTCCTAGAACACTACCTTGAGGTACCTCTAAATTATCAGCTTCAAAAAACCACGTCTTTTCACAAGCGTTTCACTATACGGAATCGGTTGGACGTAGTCAATGGTAATAAGACTGCTATTCAGTAGCAATGGTAATTGATATTTCTTCATTACGCGTTCGATAATTACCGCCGCTTATTATTACCGATCGTTATAATTACCAGCCGTTACAGTAACTAATAACTGAGAACGATAATGAACAACGGAATGTTAATACTTTTGAAGTGGTTTTTGCAGTTTCCTGTTAATATTGTGAATGTAAACGTTTGTTCGTATGTTTGTGAGTCCGTTCATTCAAAATCAATATAAATACAAATATACAATAAATACAAATATAAAATACAAAAACGATTGATCGGAACTTGAGTTTTGGCACTCAGTTATATTTTGGGCTCTAGTGGCTAGTGGCCCAAGAAAAAAAACTGGCCAAGTGCGAGTCAGATTCGCGTTCCAAGGGTTCCGTACATTAAGTCCGACTCACGCTTGACTGCACATTTCTAATAAGTTTTCCTGTCATCTATAGGTAAAGAACTATTTTGTGTACATTTTAGAGATAAAGGGAGAAGAGAGAAAGGTTTCGCAGATAAAGGGGGTGGGGTAATGGTCGGACAGACAGACAAACAGACGCACGAGTGATACTAGTACAGTAAAACCCACTTAATACGATCACGTTTAATACGATTTACTGCATAATACGCCATTTTACGACGGTCCCTGCAACTTTAGGCCTGTTTTCATACATTATTTCACGGTTAATACGACTCGCGTCCCGTTTAATACGCCATCTAAAATTATATATTACTTATCCATCCCGTTACGCACCATCTGCACGTTTGTGTTTTTGAGATAACCGTCGTATTGTTCTGCAATACGCCGTTAGCCAACATTTTTTATGTGTTTATTACCTACAGTTTTTGGTTTTGTCTAATATATTTTGTCGGGTCCTTATCGGCGTAAGAATGCGATGCTATCTGCCTGCTTGACCGTTATGGGCCACGGAGTGCAAGCTATCGCTCTCAGATTTATTTGCAGGCAGTTATTAGTTACTTTACTCCACGACTTTCTACTTGAGCCTAATATCGTTAGTGTTCCTAGATTACCTGCCTACACTTAGATTTCATTCGCTCATTATCACCGTTATTATAGTTTTTTTTGTTCACGCTTAATATGATTTCTCGTTTAAGACGCTCTTTTTGCTAGGTCCCCTCAGAATCGTCTTAAGCGGGTTCTACTGTATAAGGGTTCCGTTTTTTCCATTTCAGGTACGGAACCCTAAAAATGTAAAAGTGTGCTCGTAAAAAAAGACTTCAATGGCTGGGATATGTACAAAGACAAGATGCCGACAGACTGCCCCGTAGTGTGATGCTCGGGCAAATAGCTGGTGCAAAAAGACCTACTGGGCGTCCAATGCTCAGGTTTAAGGACTGATGCAAGCGTGACATGAAGGACTTTGGAATTGAGCCAATAAACTGGGAACTCCTGGCACTGGACAGACTGGAATGGCGCCACTTACTACGCAAAGGTAGAACAAATCACGACGATCAGTGGTTTGAAAAACTTAAGGAGCGTCGTCTAAAGAGACAACAACCGGCACCTCCAGCTAACGCCAAATTTACTTGTGACCGTTGTGGGAAGCAGTGCAGGGCCCGCATCGGTTTGTTCAGTCACAAGAAAAGATGCGACTCTCGGAATACACAGCAGCTGTAATAAACATCTGAAAAGGATGTAAAGGCCAATGATGATGCTCGTAAAGCATGACGTTGTTCGGTAGGTACAGAGACAGAGGGGCTACCCCGAAAACAGAATTTCGCAAATTGCGGGCATTTTTCTCTGTCACTCTAATTACGCCTTCCTTCATTGGAGTAAAATAGTAAGATCCTCGCAATTTATGAAATTCGGTTTTCGGGGTAGCCCCTCAGTAACCATTCTTTAGTCAACACCCGGCAATCCATCGTGGCTATTTGTAAAGTCCAGCTATCATTTTACTAAAAGCTAAAAGATACTAGGTAAAGTAGGTAAATTAAGTCAGCAGCAGAAGTTGCTAAGCGGGCGAGGTGTTCAAAGTTATCTTGACGCGCTATTATTCTCTTAAAAATTATGTCGCGTCAAGATCATTTTGACGCCCGCTTAGCAACTATTTAAATATGACATCTTATGACAAACGTCATATATAGGTAATGTGTGACACTGACTGCTCACGAAACTGAAATAGGGTTGGCCGGTCGAAGTATTTAGCAAATGGCCTCATCATAGGTTGCCCTGTCAATCCCTAGAATTGTGTCAAATTTTTATTTTTTAAAAGCCCTGGATGCCAGCCCTTTAAGCCAAATCTCATACAAAAAGGGGCAAGCTATGATGGCGCCATCTATGCAAATCTTTGACAGTTGCCGACCCCATTAGCCGAAGCCGTGTCTCTTTCAACGAGCGATGTGCAATATTTATATTAAATCAAATTCAGATTTTTTAAGTTCAAATAGACCTAGTAAATGAATGTTACATTATACACGATCCGTTATCGATTATTAATTTAGAAGTGAATTGGATCGACACTCGGCTCTAATTAGCCCGGTATGCCGGACCCAATAACGACCCACTAATGACTCGAAACTCACAAAAACAAATAAAGGTCCATTAAAATTGAACTGGACGACAAAAACCCGCTACCTGAATGTTGACACAGGGGCGCACAGTTCCAGAGGAACAGTAAAGCAACGAAGTCTGGTCTGGGTGAAAAACGTGTTGGCAAGTCCAACAGAACTTTTTACTTTCGTTACCATCTATGGTAACGAAAGTAAAAAGTTCTAGATGGTTTCTAAACCATAGAACTTTGCCTTCACATTTTTACACCTAACTAATTGTATGTGCTAATTTTATTTCCTTTGATATAAAATATATATTTGTGGCTACAAGACGGAGTTTCTCTTCTTCTACCTCTACGAACCAGCTACAACCACCGCACCGCTGAACAAAACGTTCGGGAAAATAGGCGTCTTTTCTGTAGGTCTGGGGCAAAAACGTTTTAGGCATTATAAAAGTTCACGATTTGAACACATTTTTCTAAGACTTTCATCATATAAAATTTAAAGAAGTAGAAAGAAGGTTTTAACATGCTTATAAGGATAACATACGAAAATTAGGATTTAAAGACCGTTTTTATAATATATGATATCTACGGGAAAAATATAGATATTTTATTGGGACATAAAGAAGTAACATCATAACCTTAAGTTTCGAGATCCTTGCCGGCATAAAATCGTTTATTAATTTTTATTTAATTATGAAATTAAATTGACTTGCCATACAATCTGTCATTTTGATGGCCATTCTATATGTATATAAAAACAACTGACCACTATTTCTAATTTGTGATTGACAGTTAGGTAACTCTTATTTATTTTCTTTCCGTCTTAAACATAAATCAAATTTATTCGATTATAATAAAAGCTACCTTTACTCTAACAAAAAAAAGAGAACGCTTTAATATCCATCCGTAAATATTAGGTACCTAAATTCCAGTTATCTCAAAAAGAGGTCCAGATGTAAAACCCATCTGCGAGTTTTATTAAATACGTAAGTAAGTAATACGTAATAAATACGTAAGCATGTAAGTATAACCTAATTTACTTCAAATTGAAAAAGCCAAATTTTATTTAAAATACTAGACATCCTATTTCTTCTACAAGAATGTATGTATGTATGTAAAACTCTTTACAGTACAAAACACAAATTTATGGCACAGGATAGGCAGTACAAGGCGAACTTATCCCTTACTTATCAAAGGTGAATGTCACCATGTTATAAAAGTTTCTTTACTGTCCCAAACTTTACTGCGACAAAAAGGCGGGCGACTTTACTCTTAACTAATTTCTACCATCGCTACCGTATACGAGAGTGTTAATTGCCCTGAGCGGCAGAGACGAACATACAGCCTCTGTACAAGTGAGACAGAGAGGGAAGATAACACGACAGCAATATAAATAGTTGTTGCAGTCGCACGGTAGCTCTCGTTAAGGTGAGTTAACCCGTCAATGTTCAAGGCTGAGGTGGTCTGGGGACATGTTACACGTGGTAGAATGATAACTGGTAACAGCGGTTTGTTAAATTCTTTAATTACACTTTGAGATACACTTATTCGATACATACATACGTACTTATATAAAAAAACGGGACAAGTGTGAGACAGACTCGCCCACCGAGGGTTTCGTACTTTTTATATAGTATTTATTGGTACAGCGGCAACACAAATACATCATCTGTAAAGGGTAAAAACGGGACCCTATAACTACTCCACTATTCGTTTGTCTGTGTGTCACTAGGCTGTATCTCATGAACCGTGATAGCTAGACAGTTGAAATTTTCACAGATGATGTATTTCTATTGCCGCTCTAACAACAAATACTAAAAACAAAATAAAATAAATATTTAAGTGGGGCTTTTTGCCGTTTTCTGCGTAATGGTACGGAACCCACGGAGTCTGTCTCACACTTGTCCGGTTTTTAATATAAATGTAAGTTTATAGCTAATAGAATAAATTAACATAAGACTAATTACAGGTTTCCGAATATGATTTTTTTGTACAATTTACCCAATGAAGCCGTTAAGAATTGAGTTCTTTAGACGTTCCGCTCCCCTAAAACTATTGTTTTATTTAGTTACAAATACCTACAGTTGCACGCGTTACATAAAAGTGCCGCTGACATTACAGTTTTCGTGATATTACGTGATATTACCGAGTGATTATGTGAAATAGGGCCTTTAGTGTTAGAATGGAATGTGGTGATTAAAGTGATTCCATAATTGAGATTCAATCGGTACCGGCCTTATTCTCTGATAGTGTGGGCGGTGCTTTACATTATAAATGTTTGTATTTTAATGGACATAGATGTATTCACATCTATAGACACTTAATGTATATTTGAAGGGACATAATAGGTATATTAGATATGGTAAGTAAACGTAAAGGGGTCAAAACTATTTATATTTTGTATGAATAAAGTATTTTGCCCAGCAGTGGGACACAGTGGGCTCCGAATAATAATAAATAATGAATTTGATTTAAGGTTTTGCGTCTTCCTTGTGGACATTACAATATAAACGGACATTAAAGTCTAATTTATGTACTTTATCCTTATAGACATGTAAAAACCTACTACATACTTACTTCTTTAATAGTACGATACCTTAGAAAAATGTTCCAAAACCCTGAACTTTTGTAATGTCCACAGAAAAGACGCCAGTTTTCCCGAATGCTTTTGACCCAAACGGCTAAATACCATACTAAAAAATTACAACACCTACTTACATTATTACGAAAATCGTTGCAGTTTTTAAATATAATACCAAAATAATAGTTGACCATGGCAAACTTACAGTAGAAATATCTAAAACTAAAGGACCCATGTTACTTTAGTCCCTTCGATTGGGACGAGACAGTGATAGCGAAATAAAATAAAACAAATTCTGCGTTAGGTTAGACAACGTAGCAGCGCACGGGTTACCAGCTGACAGGTTGTCAGCCATCAGCGATCAGCGGCACATTGATACGGTTAATTAGCAATAAATGTGGCCATCTTGCCCCGAGTCGATTGGGGGCACGGCGAATAAAGTCATAGTGAGACTAATGTCTGGACAACGATTTCGCGGATTTTGTCAGCGAATTCGTTTGAACCCTTTTTTAACCACCGACGCAAAAAGAGAGGGGTGTTATAAGTTTAACGTGTCTGTCTGTGTATCTGTCTGTGGCATCGTAGCTCCCAAACGGATGAACCGATTTTCGTTTAGTTTTTTTGTGTCATAGATAATTTTATCCCGAGTGTTCTTAACTATATTTCATGAAAATCTGTTCAGCCGTTTGAAGATCATCAGCTCTTATAATCTTATAGTCGGGGGGTTTTTTAATTTTTTTATTTTGTTTATTATGACATGACACATCTTACGAGTTACACTAACGCGCCGTCAAAACGGCACTCCCATACAATCGAAATTAAAGATGACTCACAGACGGGGCCGTGCCCGGGCCGAGGCATCCCACATGTAATTTTCTATGACGACTGATCGGTGATAACGTGTGCTTTCCATAAAAAGAAGCTCCGGCCCGGTCCCGGCTCGGTCTAGCCTAGCGTGAATCATCCTTTACGGTCTCATTTCAAAACATGCTTAAATTACCTACATGAAACTTGGCACAAACATTTACGAAACATTTCCATCCAAATTTGGCTCTCCCATAGTGGCTGGCCTGCACAATGGGGTTACACATTGATTAGTGTATATTGCGAGTTAGTACATTTGTGTCCTGCTTCTTGATCTATGAACTCGCAATAAACACAATGTGTGAACAGGCCCCAAAGTGAAGGCTAGCCACATTCACCCCGCAGCCACCCTTATCCATATTGACCTGAGGGGCTACCGCAAAAACCAAATCTCGCAAATTGCGGGCACTTTTCTCTGTCACTCTAATTACGCCTTCATTGGAAAAAGAGAAAGATCCCCGCAATTTGCGAAAATCGGTTTTTGCGGTAGCCCCTCTGTGCTGCTACAAAGAAGTATACTTATAATAGAGGTCAATTCACTTGGCAGCTGACTGTACAATTTATTTCCTAAAAAAATTGCACTTACTAATTGCTATCCTCAGACGGAAATACACGTTAGCGCACTAATTACGACGTACGATTGCACTGTTTCCCTGATGTTTAATGAAAAATTCATCGGAATCATCGATATAAATTAAATCATCATTTGCTAAAGTGAAGTATTGTGTCTAGCATTAATGTACATAGCATGTATAAATATTTAACTGTACTTTATTACCGATTACATTGTATGACACATATGACGGTCTAGCATGAGTTGCGTTCTCGCGCGCGACTCCATACATCAAGCGCGACTTCAAGTATGGTTTAGTAACTTTCAGATGTCGACAGTAGCAGCATTAGTGTAAGGCCTGAGGGGACGCTCGAAGCGGAGCGTTCGGCGGGGCGTGCAGCGTGGCGTCGAGCTCCCAAGTGATTTGAGCAGCGTGCACTAAGGCCACTCCTATACGTTTGCATTTGTTTAACATGCACGCCGCACGCCCCGCCCCGCTGTATGCCCAACTCGAGCGTCCACTCAGGCCTTACACTTACTGTTGCAGCGTTACTACTGCAGTGTCAAGAGGGGGTTAACGCAAAATTGTGGTTTTTATATTAAATTGTTATTGTTCTTTTTATACCCGTTTTACAAAAGCAAATGTCATGGAAAAATTCGTATGGAAACAAGATTTTATAATTATGCAAAGACAGACTGCCAAAAAGTTAAAGTTGTCTCGATAGAAAGAAATCACAAAAACATGTCTAAATTCATTTAATTTCAATAGGGAATACACAGATATAGGAAGGAAGTATAGTATAGCATAGTAATATATGCTCTGAGAGGGAATATTACGCGAGTCTGCGCAGGGGGCGCCACTCCCACAATAAGTCACAATCTAAGGGTCTACCGCTAACAAGAGAGTCGAAATTTTGTTATCTAACCCCTCTAAGTATCACTCTTGCATATTCGAGCGATAAAGAGATAGCTAAACAGATAGCTGAGTTTCGATTTCGCGTTTCCCGGTAGGCCCTTTGTAAACAAACCGCCTTGATGTATCAATGTCATATTTGATTGTCTGTGAAAACTTGTCAAAAAACAGTTTATGGTACAGTAGGTACCTACTCTATGGCATACTAACGTCGCTAGTGCTGCACTCTGGTGGCAAAACATTGCAGTAATACTGGATATTGTATATCGTTTGTTACCCGTCATACTACAGCAGTTTAATTTGAGTATAAAATAGCTATTGATATAGCCGAGGTACATGGCGATCAAAATTTTAAACAGAAGTACGTACTTATATTTTTGACAAGTACATGTAAATGATTTATTAGGTATATATTTTTAGAGTAATTGAGTCAAAGGCGATGGTCATTTCTTTCGTCGCAAGTTTAATTATTACTATTAGTTATGTTCCCTTCGTATTTCCTGGCTTTATGCCCCCGATTAATTTGTGACTGTCCATCAAAGAAGGGTCATTGTGCTTTATGTGCAATAAGGACCTTTCTATCAAAATTTCTGTTGAAATTTCAGATAAAAAAGTCCTTATTGCACTTGAAGAACCCCCTCCTTCTGCACCCTTCTGTGATGGAAAGAACCAGATTTAGTGGGAAATTTAAGACTATCCAAGTAGGATAATTCGCCAGTAACTGGCCACTTTTAGTAACTGGCCGCCCTAAACTAAAAATGATTTCTATTCACCTATAAACATAATTCATTTTAGTACAAGGCGGCTAGTTATTGAAGGCTTATAATAATAATAATAATTCAGCCTTTATACGTCCCACTGCTGGGCACAGGCCTCCTCTCATGCGCGAGAGGGCTTGGGCTATAGTCCCCACGCTAGCCCAATGCGGATTGGGGACTTCACATACACCTTTGAATTTCTTCGCAGATGTATGCAGGTTTCCTCACGATGTTTTCCTTCACCGAAAAGCTGGTACATATCAAATGATATTTCGTACATAAGTTCCGAAAAACTCATTGGTACGAGCCAGGATTTGAACCCGCGACCTCCGGATTGAAAGTCGGGCGTCATATCCACTCGGCCATTACCGCTTATACTATAAGTAATGAATTCTGTTTATAGGCGAATAAAATTCATTTGGTGGCCAATTACTAACAGTGGCCAGTTACTGGCGAATTACCCTATAGTGCGACATAAAATAGTAGAAATGAAATAAACTGGAACTAAAAAAATCCATACTAAATTAAATTGTTGCCATATTTAAGCATTTTACGTTAAAAAATGTGAATTACATAGAAAGTGGTGCCCTCAATAATTTTCTACAATTTCTTGTAGGACTATAACTATATCAGTTACAGTGTACCGATACCAGGAAAAAGAAAATTGCGGTAACTCATCGTTCGTGTGTATTTAATTGACGGATTACTGAATTATTCCATTTAATTGCAAAATAAAAGCTTGTAATTAGTAGCAATTACAAAAGAAATCGATGCACGAACAATGAATGCCGGTGTAATGCGATTAATCGGATAATGCTACAAAATTGCAGGGTAATAATTAACAATCTAGGTTCCGCTAGTACCCTATTTTATTAGTAAACAAACGGATATAATCAACATAATTATAATTATCATTAACTTGAGGTTCGACCAGATTATGCCAATCACCCATCAAGAACATTTTTGTCTCGAAAAATGCCATTAACTTAAAAAAGCGGCCAAGTGCGAGTCGGACTCGCCCATGAATGGTTCCGTATTTAGGGGATTTATGACGTATAAAAAAACTACTTACTAGATCTCGTTCAAACCAATTTTCGGTGGAAGTTTGCATGGTAATGTACATCATATATTTTTTTACTTTTATCAGTATTTTAGAAGTTACAGGGGGGGGGGGGACACACATTTTACCACTTTGGAAGTGTCTCTCGCGCAAACTATTCAGTTTAGAAAAAAATGTTATTAGAAACCTCAATATCATTTTTGAAGACCTATCCATAGATACCCCACACGTATGGGTTTGATGAAAAAAAAATTTTTGAGTTTCCGTTCTAAGTATGGGGAACCCCCAAAATTTATTGTTTTTTTTTTCTATTTTTGTATGAAAATCTTAATGCGGTTCACAGATTACATCTACTTACCAAGTTTCGACAGTATAGTTCTTATAGTTTCGGAAAAAAGTGGCTGTGACATACGGACGGACGGACAGACAGAAAGACATGACGAATCCATAAGGGTTCCGTTTTTTGCCATTTGGCTACGGAACCCTAATAAAAACGTAGGTATATTGTCATTGAAAAGTGTTAACTCTGAAAATTGTAAAAAAATGTTTTTTATTAAAATTATTAAATACTACACGCAAAATATTCGTATATATTTTGAGTTTTCGCACATAACAATTAACATAAGGCGTTATATGTACATTAGCATTATAAGTACTAACTACTACATAAATTTCATAATAGTTATATTTTGCGGTCATAATGGAAAAACATTTACAGTTACAGTCCGAAAAGAAATTGTAGAAATTAAAAAGTGGTAACATTCTAGTGTTGTCCCTTTCAAATAAATCTAAGAAAAATGGGACGGGACTATGCCTACAGTTCGTTTGTCCCACGTTTTTACTAAAATATTGTATTTTGTATAAAACTCAAAACTTATAATTTATAATCCCAAGGGATAAACTTGTAAATGTCAAAATGCACTCGACAAATTCGAACACAAAACAAGAAAACAAAAAAAAAATGTAAGCGGATAACTTAGGATTACCACACCTTGTGGCAAACACTGCTAAGTCCGATTTCGACCGTTTTGTGCTCATAATTGACTTATCGCATTACAAAGATTTCTTTGACGTTTAAAAAAAAGCTTTCGACCTAAATGATAACGAAATAAGGGTGGATACTATGTTTGATAACTGCAAAAATAAATTGGTAGTATTATAACAACTGAAAGCAGCGGGTGTGACACTTTTGACATGTGAATTGACGTTTGGTGCATCCTTCAATGGGACGAAACATAATTGCTTTATGCCAAATTGGACGTACTTGTAGCACTTAAATTAAAGGTGGGCTGGAGTGGTTTGAATGAAATTCGGAGAAGTTGTGGAGAGAGTATTTTTAAAGCAAAATTATGGATTCATAATGATCCCTTTTACCCTTGGAGGATATAATCAAACGGAGACGCCATGTCTGTAATTTTCTGTACAAAACAGTCTGCCGATTTTTGCGGGGGAGGGGAACGTCAAATGTATGCGTAACGTAAAAATAGCCATGTCAGAATACGTCAGTCCATACATTGTGTATGACCGTTGGCCGCCTATTTTCGACAGAGGGGAAAGCCTGTCAATGGCTACTCCGTTTAGTTGTATCCTCCAAGCTTTTACCGGATAAAAAAACACGACATAAAACAAAGTTAATTTATTTCGTAGGTACCTAAAGTGTCAAACTATAAATAAAGCATGGATCTGTAGATAACGTCTTTAATAATGTTTTACACTCATTTCTCTAGATGGGATATATTTAATTTACAAACCTGCGGTATTAATAATTGTATGCATAAAATATATTTTGCACCGGCGTTAATTTTTAAAATAGCTCTTTGACTGTATATGAAGAGTGTCTTTTCAAAAGGCCTTAGTTTTGTATAGTTTTCATAGAAAAATAAGCCCTTTTGAAAATACACTCCTCATATATGCATATGCATTTTATTACACTTCTCAATTAAATTTACTATTATTTTTATGGTTCTACTACCATTAACAGAATTTATGGCAAAATTGCAACGCATAAAACAATTCCATTGCGTAGCCGTTAGCCACTGTCTCAATTCATGTTCAGGTGTGTTTATTCCTTAATATATGTCTAGGTACCTGGACGTACTGGACGTTTACTTACCTGGACAAATATATATTACCTACTTGTCAGCAAAAAAAATGGTAGTTATGTCTTTTATGACTACCTTGAGTACATAAAAACTCCAGCAGAATTGTATTTCCATGTTATTTATAAATGATAGAGTTTATAACCTGGGGTAGACCCATAAATAATGCAACTGTGCCATTACGTTCATTAAACACGTAATTAATGTTGCGATAATTTGTATCCACCCTCATCCTGCCGATTAGGCTTTGTTTACGAACGTGTATTAAATAAATGTTACATTGTAATATTGCGATAAAATGAGTTATAAGTTATAAATTATAAGTGTTGACATAGTTCTCATGAATGCTGACATTTTTCTTCAATGGCTTAAATAGGTCTAAGTCGATGCATGTTTCAAGTTGTGCCTGATATTGTTGGTGAGAATATAGATTATTTTTCACCACACTAATTGGTAAAGTTCAAAAAATGATAGCAAAGTTGCATTTTATGTGTGCAACAATGAATATACATATATATTAATTATTGCACACACGTGAGGCAAACTAATCATTATGCAAATTTTGAGTTGTTTTCTTATGTTTACTGGTAGAATTGACTTTAAATGATCATTTTGAATGATAAATATTTAATAACGTTCATTTAGATTTGTTTTGGGTTTGGTTTTGTGAACTGGTTGGTGTGGTGAAAATGTTTGTGTTTCACTCCCTAGAAACGCTCAAAGTTTCCATTTTGGAATCTTTCGCTTACTCGGGTATCAATATTAGCTCGAACGGTTAAACAACAACTTTGCTCGCTTGTAAAACAAATAACCATTGTCCGCTTCAGATCAACGTGCTTAAGATCAAGCAGAAGATGCTTATGACGATTCCTGCAGTCGAGAGAAGAGTCTGACATTCTGCCTTTAGTCATATCAGTCAAAATTATTTATTTGGTATCTAGGTGGATTTATACAATAATTTGTGGTGCATACCTCCTGTTAAGTATAGCAATACTTGTGTTAGGAAGTACCGCTTAATTATCGTTTACAGCTGTCATGCGTGGCAGGGTAGTAATTTTCTCATGCGTCAATATCTTAGCCGCGCTGACATTTTCTTACAACTTGATTTGACTTTGAACTTTACACCTGCCATCTTCACCCATCACCCATTTCACGCTCCGTAAATGTGGAAAAGATTAACTCCATGCCATGTGGCGCTACTCATTGTTCATTGATTGGCGCTCGGCCACCCAGTCCCTGTCACTCAGACAAACATGGGTTTACTTGTAAACAATACACAATAAAAGCTTGTCAAATCTTTTGATGGACGGGACGGAGGATGGTAAGTTGAGATTTTGGGATTTTGGTTTTCGAAACTAATTTTGCGTGATTTGTCGTAAAATGGATCAAGTAAGTAGTTTATTTCAGTTTTAAAACTAAACATAATTATGCTCGTGTAATAAATATGATGATATTTACAACAATCTTAATAATATATGGCTATGAACTAAATCATTGGCACTATAAGAAATATTCAAACTTGGTTATTATTTTATTTATTTAAATTTCAACTAAGTAAACAGATAGCTATTTTTGCAATTTAACATTTTGCTCTGTTGTTACAGGAGTGGTGAGTAAAGTATGTATTAATAAAAAATATACAAGTCATTATAAAAAAAAATGTTTGTTTAAGGACAAAAGTATCGAATTGAAAATTAAAAAGACAGAGTGAAAATTCTAATCTAAATCTGATTTTTGTCACAAATTAGAAAAATAAAATTTGGTCTCGAAAAATTAAATTTCTAACTTACCTCCTTTCGCAACGCTTCATCCACCTACAAATTCTACAATAGACATTCAGAAATTATCCAATAAAATTGGATTTTGCACGCCACAGTACCCATGGCCTATTCACAAAGAAGTCAATCATTTTCGAGTTAAAATGGCGGACAATGGCAACTTGACGGACAAATTTAACACCCGTGATGGATTTGCCAAAAAGGTTATGGGAAATCGCAATTTGATAAATGTCGGAAATTTAGATTGATCGCTTGATTATTGAATGACTAACTTTTTTTGACGATTATGAATAATTTTGCGGCAAACTGCATGTGAGGCGAGATTTTGTTGATACAGAAAAGCGTGTTCTAATATAATAACAATACTATACTCATACTTACAAGTATGGAAAAATAAATAAATGTAATAAATATATATCAATTAAAATATTGTTTTTGGTGAGATAAGGCAACGCAACCGATAGCCAAGTGGTATTTAATAAAAATAATCCTAAAAATAATATCGCTATATGCACAGAAAATTTGCTTCTGAATCTGAACAATAAAATTAAATATTCTCGCCAAAATCAGAGCTGCCATTCTTGTGACGTCAGTATATTAGTATATTTTGTTTCTTTCTAATTTTCTCGCCTTACGCCCCCTCTTAACAGTACGATGGTTTGTGTGTCTGTATGTATGCCTGTATTTCTATAACTGACATAAAAAGTCAAGTTTCCACGTCTCTAGGTAATTAGGAGGTTCGCGTTTACGTAATCGTTTCTCAAGTGCTGCATTAATCAATCCACAATCGGGATAAAAACTTATCTAAGCGATACATCCATTGAGCTTAGCGAAGCGATAGATTTAGTCAAGCTTCGAAGAGTGACTGCTATATAATAGTTATTGGCCCCTCCATAGAAATTTGCCACTGTTATCTAACAAATCAGAAAGAAACAAGGCAATAGAAGTCTTATTGTTAAGAGTGGCCAATTACTTACTATGGACTTGCCAATAACTAGGTATAGCAGTCATCCTATATAATTATTATTTCTTCTTTGCGAGTAAAAGATTTATTCTTTCTACAACAATTTGGTAGAAACTGGGATACGTGGAAGAATAGAAGGGGGACTTTTGCCCAGTAGTGGGACAACTAGGTTATTTTGTGATCTCTTTTTTAGATTGATTAATAGATTAGGTCAACCGATAAAGTACTCTGTTTAAATTACCGACGAATTTTCAATAGGTAATAATTACCTAAACAGAATTTTAAGCTTTTGCAAAAATTAAACAGGTAATAATGATAGGTTCTCGTACACACAGTACAGTTAAGGTACCGTTATTAGGTTAGGTTCAGAGTAGGTACACCAGCATTACTGCTGCAGTAATGCCGTGCTACACTACTGCCGACTGCATTGCTGCCGCCAATGTCAAAATCGGCTCCAAACCCTTTATAGCAGCTAACAGCTGAAATGTAATGGACTATCACCCTAACCAGCATGAACAACTGATTCATTTAGTGTGAATGTGTACTATTGCAGTTTTTACGGTGCAACTGCATCCGTGCACCGCGGAATGTGAGAATCAATAAGATTAACTGCATGTTGGCAGAGTGTAATTTTTTAATTTTGATAACCGCCTTACGGTAGAGAAAGAGACAACATTTTTTCGCGCGACAATTAAAGACGTTCTATTTACGTCTCTCTCTAGATATGGAGTAGCGAATTAAGTTAATCGTATGCTATTTTTTATCGAACTCGAAAAGGCAAAATACGATGCTAATGATTACCAACGAGTCAATTACATGGAAATAAATTATGAAGATACGGAGAAACGCCCTGTTTGTTTATCCAGGTTAACTGACATGCAACTAAGTTATCCTGCTTAAGGCCCCGTGGGTTCAGGTTCTTCTGTCACTGAGCAGCGTGAGCGAGACGGCTGTGCGTGCCCGGGAGCGCTGATAAAAGGTGTTTGAATTTTTATTTCTGTAAGGTGTAAAAAAAGTGATTGATGAGTTCAAACTAAAATTCAATTTTTAGAAGGAATTTCCATTTTTTTAGTTTCTGTGTAAAAATTGTTACAGAATTATAGGGTGCGTCTTAGACCTTTCGTGATTTTTTTATCACAGAGTTCCTATGGCCACATCCTGTGTCCAGCATCACATCAGCTCGATGGTACTAATGCTGCATTGTCACCTAACTTACATTTAATATATGTATGTGAAGTTTCAGCTCAATCAAATAATGGAAAGTGGGTCTAATTTGACCCGAACAAACTAAACATTGCAAGTTAAATAAATGCTTCTGTACTTTTCTATTAGAATTTCTGTTGGAATTTCAGATAAAAATGACCTTATTGCACTTGAAACATAAGGACCCTTCTGTGATGGAAAACCATTGTCGACCATACAGCGCCTTAAGAATGTATACCATAATGGATGACTGATGTGGGGAATATCGCCATTTACAGACTCACTCGTAATGGCGTCCGTAAAAAGCGGGGAACAATGTAAAAAGTGGGGGAATAGTGTAAAAAGTGGGGGAACAATTAAGTATATCGCCGTAAATAAAAGCAATTACGCTGACAACGTGGGAGCCGTTAGGAGGCTAGTACAGTCAGCAGCAGAAGTTGCTAAGCGGGCGAGGTGTTCAAAATTACCTTGACACGCTCTTATTCTCTTAACAAGAAAGCCGCGTCAAGATCATATTGAACACCTAGCCCGCTTAGCAACTTCTGCTGCTGACTGTACGACCACGAGCCCTAGCTTCTAGGGAGGAAAATAACAGCAACGGAATATACCTATAAATACCTTTAGAGTTATAGACGAAGCTTAATTTCAGTACATTTTATTATATATGTAACTCATATTAGTGACAATATCTGGGTGACCGAGCTTCGCTCGGAAAACATATAAAAACTCGAAAATGCGAGTTTTCCCAGAGATAAGACCTAGCTAGATCGATTTTTCGCCCCCGAAAACCCCCATATAGCAAATTTCATCGAAATCGTTAGAGCCGTTTACGAGATCCCCGAAATATATATATGAATGAATGGATGAATGAATGAATGAATGAATGAATGAAATAAATTTATTCCAGAAATATTCCATATGTGATTAAATGTCTAAAATATTTAAAACTAATTACATAATAAATTATAATAATTATATATATATATATATATATATATATATATATGTATATATATATATATATATATATATATATATATAAATATATAAATAAACAAGAATTGCTCGTTGAAAGGTATTAGATTAGGTACCTATTTAAATTTCTTATAAGATAATCTCAAGCTTATGGTGACATCGTTAGAAGCTCTTACAAGATAGAAAACTATCAATAGAAAAATAATTTGAATAAGTCCACAGATTTTAATAAGTCTATTTGGCTTCACAAACAAATAAAAACTTAATTGATCCTTTGTAAGTTTAAAAGAATGATTACAAACACCGACCGCCCATACAAAATCAAAACACTTGAACAAGTCAATGGAAAAATGGACCTTATGGCTTTCAACTATATATGGAGAATTCAATATAAAAGCGTAGTTTGTGATGCACCCGAGAAAAGGACCTTTTTAGGGTACTATATGATATCGGATCAGACGATGTGAAAACGCTCACAGGAAATAGTATTTTATGCAACCGTTGTTTAATAGAGGTCAAAAAAGGCGAGTGGCGTGAGTAAGTAAAGACGCCACGAGTATTTTTTACCCAGTTAAACAAAGTTGTATCTTTTATACAATACTTTTTCTACGACCAAGCACTAACTTTGAAGTAAAATTGTAAAGACATTTATTTTTCATTCAAAATTCAAATATTTCATCAAAGAATGGAATGGGTACACGAAGTATCGAAAAGTGCCAAAAAGATACGCGTGTATGCACAAATGCTTTTTTGGGGATTAGACTAAGAAAGACTTGTCATGACAACTATAAGGTAGGGTTTTAAAGATGTGTGCACGACTCTTTATTTGACAAATAAAAGTACGGCTGTAGAAATAAATAATTTAAGCTTTTCTTTACGTTTTTATTTTTACTTATACCAATATAGATAAACGGACAAATTAATCCACTAGGATTCGAACCCGGGACCTCCTGGCTATCCCTTGCCGTCAAATTTTATTGAAGAGTACCCTTCGATTCTATCGCGACTCACGCTTGACCGTTATTCATTCGGACGCATTATTCAGTCTATAATATCACAATCAGCACAGACGGACCGACACTCATTTGTTACTAAGTACACTTAACCTGAAGGGGTTATGTGTTGGAGTTATGGATGTGACTGGATTGATCGAGAGTGAAAGAGAAGGAATATTGAGAATGTATACATACGTTACAATAAAATGTAATATGATTACAATGTAATATAAATTTCAGAAATTTCAAAACTAAACACTATTTTGACGACAAAACGGCGTGGCTCCCTTGAATCGTCTGCTCTTGTGGAATCTCTGAAACACGATACCCTTAGGTCAGACATAAATTATATTATAATGACACTCCCTCATTTCTGTTTAAATCGATACATAGTTAGCTTAGACGGACTCTTAGTGCTAATAAGAAATGCAGACTTAACTTGGTCTGACTCTATCCTAAAACCGTCTCTGACCTCTTCTAACCATCAATCCAAAATTAGAGACGCGCTCATCGTTTTATTATCGATAAAAATCCGGATCAAATGAAGTATTCACCGCGGTGTAAAGTGCCAGCGGTGTTGACAGAGACGCTCAATAAATCACTTGCCGGCATAAAGGAATCAATGTGTGCTGATTGTGTTTAGTGATGGCTAGTGATGGGCGTAGGTGTGGGTGGTATCGATATCGATTAATATGTGATATGGAATATTATAGTTTGGCGAGAGTAGTTTGTCAGTGAAGCGTTTGGTAGTTTATCCAACTTCTGATGACCGCACTTATGAAAAGAAGTTTTGATGACGTTTTTATAACTGTGCAGATTTCGTTTAAGTACAGATATCTATAGAATTAACGACGTCTATTACTTAGGTACATAACCAATTAAATAAATAGAGACTTTAATTTCCGTTTTTTGACACGAAAATGTGTAGACGAATCTGTGGGACATCCCAATAATAGACGAGGAGCCAGTTAAGGAAAATAATTTAAATAAATAAAATAAAAAACGTAATTAGCAGATTTTACACAGTTGGAACATTTCACATTTCAGAAACATGTACATAATATTTGTAATACAGTAAAAGCCTTTTCCTTAATTTGGATTGATACTTAGGTAATGATTTATCGATATTTAATAAGCACATCACTACAGTAGGTAGGTTTTTAACTGCTCATTGGTGGTCCATCTTCACTCGGAACAAAACTGCCGAATCATGGAATGCGATTCAAATATGACTATGATATGACTCTTAGAATAATACCACAACAATTTATGCATCTCTTTAAATCTACTTGCAATCTTAAGACGGTGTGAAAAGGTCGCGATTCGCTTGTATTCTTGTTAGTGAGGTGTTGTTTTAGTTGTGTCAGTAAGAGATAAATCGTTGGCCATTAAACAGTTATTATCTGTTCATTGATGCGGAGTTAATAAAATATTGTGCGGACCTTATTGTGTGTGTTTGTGGGTGTTTAGTTGTGTTAGTTCCGATAGAGTTGCATGCAGAATTGTTAGTAATTGCAAAAACTATTCTTCAACCCTGCTGTCAAGTAATCTATAGGTAAAACTTTATATAATAGGATTAGTACCATTCACACTTTGTACCCAAAAGTAAAAATATTGGTGGCACTTCGTGAATTTAGAATTATACAATGCTACAATGTCAGAATATACGTAATAGGTACTATAGACACTATAGTACTACCTACCGGAGTTCCGCGGAGGGATGGGCCGATAATTTTAAAAATGAAGCAAATTGCGTTCATGATAATATATTACTATAAGTACATTTTTGTCTATGTTTATGTTTTTCCTTTTTTTGTTTTGTCTATTTTTTTAATTATTTCTTTTGTGTACCTTTGTAGTGTTTAATATGTTGCTTTATGTGTTATCTGTCGTGGCATCACCGAATGGGTCCTACGGAAGACCATCAGCGCTGGCTTTATAGCTAGCATTATACTGAGTTGGGTCCATTTCGTGATGCACACTTATTCATTTCTTTTTTCTTGCTGTTGTTGTCTGTACATGTCCGTACATGTTTTGTGATCGTCACGAATAAACATCTTTTATCTTATCTTATCTTAAATGTCCTATGGAATGATCATAATTTCTCATTCTTTGGTACTGGGTGTGGGGCAAAATTAAATTTTAATTTTGCGCCATATTTTAGGAAGTCAACTTATCTTGTATAGGAACAGTTTAGCTATGTCAGCTCATGTTCAAGTGCGCGTGCACCGACCAAAAAGCGCGTGGTTATGAGCTGACTAGCCAAAAGCTTTATTCATAGGAAATAAGCAATGGGACGCTAGTCGCGTCTGAACCATTGTACGATTAACTTGATTATTTTAATAAAAAAAAATAAAAATATACAAAGTGATTATTAAGCTTAGAATTTAAAAGTGGAAAAAATATTCATTGTGGAGAGTGGAGATTTGCTGGCTATGGATGAGGTCTTGGTGGCTCAGATGGCAGAGCGCTGGAGTATCGATACAGAGGCTGTGAGTTCAAGTCTAACCCAAGACAGTAATTTTTTCCACTTTTAAATTTATTCTAAGTTTAATAGCATCGTTCGCAGACGTTTCTGATAGTTAAAGATTAAAGTGATTATTATTCCATGCCAAATAGGTCACCCTAGCCGCTTATACATATATATGTCGGCGGCAGATCGTAAAATCGGGCATATCGAGATATTCCTAGGCATATCATGAAACGCCGCCATTTCATGATCTGACTAGAGACTACCAGCTATCGTTCAAACATCAACGTTTGACGATTTGCCTGGCGACGTTTAGGCATATCAAATAAGGAGGGTGTGATAATCCTAGGCATCGGCATTTCATGATCTGCCTAGCGCGACCACCTGCCAAATCGTGCAAACCTCAATATATAGAAGAACGACATACTTCTAAATATATTTCAACTGTATTTGAAATCAAATTATCTCACAAGGAAAATAAATCAATCTTACGGGTCATTATTGTGAGTAAACTAATTAAATATTTCTTTTTTCTTCGAATACGTTTGGATGACGGCTCCATTATCTTCGGAGGAACCCCGGGGAGCGAAATTAAAAACAAATTTATTGTCTATTAATGTCTATGGTATGCTTCCGCGTTTTTTATTGAGATTTGAGATAGTTAAATGCTGCTTTTTTATTTATAAACCTAATACTTAGTATTTATAGCTAAGGAAAAGACAAATACCTTAGACACATCTCAAAACATTTTCTTGGTGTATGACCACAAAATACCCTTTTAAATTATAAACTCCTCTGATCTCTGATGATGTGTGTATTATCATAGAGAAATAGAGTGCTCACTCCATACATCAGTTAGACTATTAATTTCAGTGTCTACATCTAGCATCGAGTAGCGGAACTATCAGTACTGCTACTTGACAATAGATGTAGCAGTACTGATAGTTCCGCTACTCGATGCTAGATGCTAATAGTCTTTTTGGTACTAAAACTGATGTATGGAGTGAGCAATCTATGTATTTTTTTCTCTATGGTATTATGGACGAATATCTGGGAGACCGAGCTTTGTTCGGAAAACATATAAAACCTCAAAAATACCTCAAGATCGACCTAATTAGCTAGATCGATATTTCGCGTCCAAAAACCTCTATATAGCAAAATTCATCGAAATCGTAAGAGCCGTTTACGAGATCCCCGAAATATATAAATAAACAAATATATATACTACGAGTAGAATTGATTGTTTAAACTTTAAAGGATAATGGCTCGCCTCATACAAACATTGATATGAAAATACATGTCTAGTGACGCTGGCATTATTTGTGGCTGCAAAGTTATCTTTGAGGGACTCTGCAGTGGCAAGCTTGCAATTAGCTTATGGAAAGTGTTCCATAAGCTAATATTTTAATATAATATGTGTACAATGTCTGGCCACTTATAAAACAAAACACTTGCATTAGCCCCGGGGCCCCGCGGCGCTGAAATCGCCAGGCAATTGGCCCCCCGCGCCGCCGCCGCGTTCACTTTATACGCGGGCTATACGCTCTGGTAATTTGCACTAAAACGATTATCCGCGGATTATGGGTTTGTTTAGATTTATTTGGCCAATGTATTCAAAAAAGTGATTATTAATTTGAAATTATTAATACGATTTTGAGATTATTCATTTGATATTATGTTGGTTACAGCTATACCACAGCCCACAGCTTACCAGACCTATCATGGTCGCATTATATCACCTGTCATGCTATGCGTCACTTTCGCACTTACATATTTGTTAGAACGTGACAGCCATGGTGACAAATGATAAACAGCCGGCCATCTTAGCAGATCGGCGGAGGATATCTGCCTGACAGTTAAACGCAAAAGGTGACAGTTCCGAACAACTGACAGGCTGATATCGTCCGGCGAGCTGGTAATCAGTGGGCCCCTTTAGGTTATGAGGCATATGAGCGAAGTTAGTGGAAGTGGTGGATAGAACTATAACTATTACAGCTCAGCGACCTAAAGAGGATCTTGGCCTCCGAAACGAGAGCACACCACTTTTCCCGCCGTTTCCTGCCAATTATCGGCTTGAAGCTGATGCAGATCCGCTTCCACACCGTCTCCCCAGTGGTATCTGGGCCGACCTACCGGGCGGCCACCAGTCGATCTTCCCGGGTACGCCCTCTTGGCAGCCCGGTCCTCTCCCGGTAATATAACGGTATATATTATTAATTCTTCTTGTTTATCACTATATCTACATCCAAATAAAACCATACCATCACAACTATAACCGCCTCTCGCAACCCACGCGTCTTACTTATCACTAATCGTCTGTCAGCAAATTCTTTCTCGACATACGCGGACATACAAACACGATATCGTAACATTGCTCACACTCACATATTCTCTATAACGACTCTGGTGTAGGTTGACACCTAATATAAATAACTCTAAAATTACGACGTTCCTATACAACTAATAGTGAATGGTATTCAACCAAATGTAGCCAAAGCCATCTTTCCCCTTTGACCAATAGCTTGCGCGTTTCGCATACCGCGATCCTACTTGACTTGATAATGCTCCTCGGGACTGCTGCTAGACTTGCATCTATGAGCTACAATTTAATATTTTGTTTGCTCTTACTGATATTACAAACCACATACTATTGTAATTTTACGAAATATCATTTGATATTAACTAGTCGCTTATTCCTGGCCTACGCCTACGCCAATTCCTGGGATTAGTTGCCAAGCGGTCCCCAAGCTCCCATGAGATGTGGCAAAATGCCGGGACAACGCGAGGTAGATGATGAGATGATGATACTATTGTAATTTTAAATCGTTTGAGTTTTCGGTTGGATGAGAGCTGTTGGCGCTATGCAAATTGCTTTTTGTGAGGTTGTATATTTAGGAAATTCAGAAAATCTTTAACTATCTATATTAATATCAGATTTAACTACTCGACAACCTAATGTTTAAAAAATTACCTTATCCATATTTCACGTTAATTAATTCCACGATTATGCCTTATTTCTACCATAATTATTGGTTAGAATACTAACCAATACCTATGGACATGGACTAGCTATACTTGTTAGAAAACGAGCACACATGACAGACAACAAAAGCGACCATCTGAAACCTAGTCTAGAGTGCACATGGAGGTCGTTGGCCGACGTGCATAGCTACGCGCAGAAGGCAATTTGCTATAAACGCCTACCGATAATCGCGAGATTGCTTTGTTCAATTATATTTCATAATAAATCTTTACATGTGAGTATTTCACCTTGCAAATAGACCGGTATCTTAGTCTTGGACATGTTATACGGAATTTTGTCCTTGTCACAGGTTTTTCAAAAAACTAAAAATTCAAGTCGAGCTAGGGTTTTCCAAAAACGGTATGTGCAGATTTTTGAAGGATCGTCAATGCACATGTAACATCCATATAGTGTCAAGCATCCATAGGCTAAAAACATGGTGGGCTATAAAATAATGTATACATGCAGGTAGAGCTCGTATTTCGTAGTGATTCATAAGAATTCAATAACGTTCTGAGAATAAAGACCGGATAAAACGTTTGTGACAGATGGAAAAACGGCCAAGATGGAACCATTTTAGCTACGGAGCCTTAAACACTTTTTTCCAATAAGACTTATTTGTACCTTACTCAGAAAATATCCAAAGTATGTAAACTCGCGATCAGCATACAAGCGAAATATCCTCGCCTTTTGTTCGGTCGTAAACATTCTTAGCATTCCCACTTATGCCCACTTTAAATCAATAATAAAAGAAAAAACACTTAAGAAAAATCGAGGAAAAAATGCAGCAAAATGAAGTCATAACAATAGGTTCTGTTTTCTATTAACATCGCTAGCGAAACACAAGCGAGCTATTGCCTCAGAACAAGACCAGTATTAGTGTTGCGCATTCTTATTACAAATCCTAAGCTCACAATTTATGCTAGTTTGTTTAAGGCATACACTCGTTAGGGGTTTGGAATATCAGCTCATGCCTCCGTTACAAAACGTAACATAACTTAGATTTAATTTAAACTGAAAATAACTTTATCAAAACGCGGTAAGGTTTAAAATGCAACGACAAAGTAAGAAGAAGTGTCTGCAATATTCAATTTGCATACTAGCATTCTTTTCTTACAAGGATCTGATAAGTCGTAGTTAGGGAGCCTGTTTGTATGAAAAAAGAGAAGCACACTGTTTTGCATGCGAAAGTCTGGGCAACTTAAAATGATGATTGTATATTGTATACCGTCTTCCATACTGTTAACTGATAATTTGTAAACCTTAATGCAAGGGCATAAGGTCCTCAGTTGAGCAAAGGTACCGTTCGGATTTAGGCTACACTACTACTTAGGGACTCGTATTGCTGAAGTGATGCAGCGTGTCTGTCAAAAATCCGGGCAACAACATAGATTTTGACATTTACGGCAGTAACGTCACACTGCAATACTGCCACAGTAACGCTGCCGACTGCATTAAGTAGGGCAAACCTTGGCTTAACGGTGATACTTGGTAATTCGGTGATAATGCGTTGTCATCTTACGCTGAGCTTACATTGCTGAAATGTAAGCCATTTCAATCGCTGCCAAGTTGCCAACCCGATTGCAAACATCAAAACTGACAGCTGCCATCGATTTTATAGCTCGCATTTCCTCATGGTGAGAGCTGTGTAGGATTATAACGGAGTATCACCGAATTACCAGGTATCACCGATAAGCCAAGGTTTGCCTACATTATACAGGCAGGTAAATTAAATATGTTATTCATATTATAATCATAGTATACCTAACATAAGAACGAGTATGTATGTAACCACAACGCAGCACCCCGCAGGGTCATCACACCGAATGGCGTCCCTAAACTACTTAATAGGGTGATAATTGCGAACCCATAACAATCCCCCCAGCCCTATTATGCACGCCGAAACTAAAACATCTTAACTTAATATACCCACTACATTTCACTTTCAACATTATTCCAATGAAATTAAAGTCCAATTTTGTAAGAACGTAGAAAAACACTTAGGTCATTACGGAATTGACGCCTTACTGTGGTAGCGCCAATTCAAAAGTAGAAGGTAGTAAGTTCATTTTTTAAATCAACCTTTGTACCCTTTTGTGTTTTAGCCTTGCGATTTAAGTGAAATAGACTTTTAGCGATTGTGTTAAGGTTGGAATTTGGCTGCAATAGATGTTTTTCATATGAACGCGTGTAAGATTTATAGGGTAATGTTTGTTTAAACTGATTATGGTTTTGATATTTGTATTCCAGGCATTATTGTTCTAAAATAATAGGATTAAATCAAGGAATGAATCTGGAACGACTGGGACTGAATATCACTGTTCAGAATAAATTTGTATGGGATTACCCATACAAGTTAAATACAAATAAAAGTGCTTCAAAAATATTTTATGAATTTGATGAATAGGTAGTTCTGAAAAAAAAGGGTGTAGTTGTAGTACCTATAGAACCATGATATTATTTTAATTTTTTAATTTTTTTTAATATTGAATACTTACTCGTATCTATAGTTATAGACAAGGATTTAATTGACTAACTGCCGTATTCGAACTTCAAGATATTCACAAGAGACGACACGTACTAGATCCATTCTAGATACGTTATAGTTTAGATTTCAACTAGTTCTCTTTTGCAGCGCAATTCGGGCAACCAATGTCACTTTTACGATAGATCGTGTTAGATATCTATTAGATGTGAATTAGATCTCTAAGTAATATCTTGTGGAAATCGTTCAAAAGTATCTCCAGAATCGCGGAAATGTCAAATTTGACAGGTTAGATCTTAAACATATCGTTATCGTATCTTGGCGATGTCTAATAGATATCTATTACAAAATCCGAATCGGGCCCAAGGATTTAATTGACTAAATCACTCCGTTTTCTTCTCATAATCGTCAACGCCACTACAGTAATGTCGTAACAGACCTACTAGTCTATAAATCACTACCTACATAGTATAAAACAAAGTCGCTTCCCGCTGTCTGACTGTCTGTCTGTATGTATGCTTAGATCTTTAAATCTACACAACGGATTTTGATGCGGTTTTTTTAAATAGATAGAGTGGATTCAAGAGAAAGGTTTATGTATAATTTGTTAACCCGTGCGAAGCCGGGGCGGGTCGCTAGTACTTTATAAATGCTGTAAATACTGGTAGGTATCATTAACTTTTTGCGGTGACGGCAAAAACTTTTCATTTTAAACAAAATGAAACCGCTTAAAAACCCCTTTAAAGGCCACTGGCTTGTCTTAAAATTCATTATAAACTTCTGCAGGCGGAGATTGCTTAATTTTCTTTAATATTAACTTGTACGGACCCCTTTTTAATTAATATCGACTAAATAGTCGAGTTGGCCGCTGGTGGAGATAAAATTTCGTAGGGATGTGCGTTGTGACATCGAACACACCTAAGGCCTATTTTTCGAACGATATATTTAGTCTAATAATTATTATTTAATATTTTGCAACAGGCTAACTTAGGAAGCCTGATGAATGGGTTCCTAATCCTTTTCAAATCAAACAATAAGTTGCGCATTGAAGCATTTTATTAAGTACCTTTATTTACCGACGTTTCCACACAGGTTTCACTGGTCCCAGCAAAATGTAAAAAATGTAATAAAATTTTCGCGATAGATCCGTCTATAAATGTGAGTTAATATGTGCTCTTTTGGTTAAATTGTCAGAGAATGGAATACTTTTGACGCATAGTATGCTCCGCTATTTTTGATGCGAACTGCGTGTACGTACAAGACCAAAAAAGAAAGTCATACCTACTATCCAAAGAGACGTAAAATGGTCACGAACTTCTGAGGTAAAATAGCGTGGTTTAAATGAATCTGAATAATTTGATATAAATAACGTAATATTTTACCATAAATAAGAGTCATAGAGCTGTTTAAGTTTGACTTTTTATTAATTTCGGTTACTTTTTAAGAAATTGGCGCCAACTCAAAAGTTGTCGTGTCACTGGAAAAAATAACCAGTACGAATTCTTAACAACTTCGCTAAGAGAGGTGAGTTCATATATTAAATTGTAATTAATTATTACTTGGTGTAAACTAGAATGTGTTTTGTTAATTGCATTTACCATGAGATAAGGTATACAACACACTATGTTGTAACTCTAGAGATGTATAAAAAATAGTGGTATTTTGCCCAATCCCATTATAGGAGCTGTAAAACTGCATACCTCCTATGATGGGACAATTTACATAATGGTGCTTGCCATGGCGTAATTTCATGTTTAAACAATACAGCAGTATAATGTAGTTACGAACTATGTCTAGAGGTCTCCTCGGACTTCGGATAATTTAATGTTGTTTTTAGGTACAACATTTTATTTAACTTGCCCTGTTAGTTTGTTTGTATGTTAGTGTGGCTCAAATCTTGGAAATGGCATTTAAGCCACTTTCTGATTTCCGATTGAGTTAAAATTTTGGATACGTATGCAAATCGGATGACAATGAAATATTATGATAACATGGACTTGATCTCATGATGGAGACAGGAGGTGGCCATAGGAACTCTGTGATAAACGCAACCTAATTGTGTTTGGGTTTGTTAGAATTGTCTCGATGAGTATTAGTTGGCTGTCGAAAGAAAAATACATTCTTACATAAAAGCTTATACCAAAAATGACTAATAACTAGTTTTTTCCCAAAAACTTATTCCCTATTCCAATATCTTGTACAGATAGGATATGTCCATTATAGGGGGCCCATTACGGGATCCACGTCCATTACCGGAGTTCCATTACTGGAGCTTTGGTGTCCATGACTGGAGAAAAAAAAACATACTTTTAATTTATTAATTATGTGGAAACTAATTGTAGTATCTCATGAAAGAAGGATAGGATATTCATCTTTTAACAAGCTAAGCGGTAGAACTTTTACATGTATCAGGGAAATATCACAAATACTCCAAATTTCCTCTTAAATGTCCCATGACTGGTGCCGTTACTATAACAGTTCAATCTATTTTAAGTGAAAAAGATGAGACTGGTGGACTGTATTAAATGATAAGATGTTACCTTCGATATAGTAGTGTATTTAATTATATTTAGCATTTACAAGGATCAGAAAACCACAGCGTTTGACAACCAAATCAAGGAATCTAAAAAATCTAATGTGTCAGTTTCTTCTTTTGAATTTATAATCGGAAAAAAGAATAAAAAGTCTGCAACATTAAGCAATATTTAGACAAATTCCAAAAACATCGACACAGCCCCCTCCTTCGTTATTAATTTCAAAATTGCTTTAAATAGGCATTTCGCCGCTTGTTAGCTGGGCCCGAAATGAACTCATTAAAACTATAAAGGCGGCGGTAATTAAGGCAAACCCCGGCCGACCCCCGACCCCCGACCCCCCACCACAAGGGGGGACCCCAATGTCCCCCCAACCTGCGTATAGAACGTTGTCGCTAAATGTGACATTATTGGACTTACCTCATTTAATTTGGTTCTCAGAGGTGACCGATTTGCTTATTTCCTCATTTTTAATAGAAAATTTTAAAACGACTGTATACGGTACGGTAGGAAACTCCAATTCAGTAGAATTGGAAAAGTGGAGGAAATTTCAGAAAGTTTATTAAAAGCAGTTGAACACAAACATGGCCATGGCAAATGAGCATGAATAAACATAGACCGGGGCCTAGTCAAGATGACAAATTGACAATTGTACATCGAAATACGCCAAACGAGAAAAAATGTATCGGGATGAAAGATGCCACGAAAAGTCAGGCAACTATTTCCATACCTACATTATTTAAATTTCGATTAGCGTTTTCGTCAACAACGATTTTCATCTTGGCTAAGGGTATTTCAAAAATTCTGATGTTGTCAAGAATTTGATTGACGACGACAATCAACATCCAAGAATATATAACATAGTTATGATGGTCAACACTAGGAAGATTGAAAATTCTTAATAATCTTCTTTGCAAATAAAAAACAGGCATATCCAGCTAGGATATTTCTCTCCCCCTCCGCAGGGACATTACGGCGCGCACGGTAATTTTCAACTAATAACCTGCTTAATTTTCCCCGCTTTTGTCCAAACTCACCTCTATTACCATACATCCACTTTTATATATTTACCTTGTTAAATAATTAAGCAATTACTATGTTATTTACGAGCTAAAAGAGTGATAAAACTACAATTATAAGCTAAGACGGACCGGTTCTTTTACAATTATGTTTTTATTTGAACGTGATAAAAATTTAAAACGGAGCGAACGACGAAAGATTACTTTGTAATGGTTTTAATTAAGATTAGTGTGGATTAACACTTTTATGATTTTTTTATGTTGGCATAACATAGAGCGTTTGCCTAAAATAGGTACTGCAAATTTCTTCTAAAATATTCCTGGATGAACTTTGAGTCACATTCAAAATGAATTACTTGTTACGGTTTTGGTCTTATTTTGATACGACCTTGACAATACCTCACGCTGATTGGTGCATACCTATGAATAGCGTCAGAATTTCCCCATGTCAGGTTTTTTTGGGCCCTTGATATAATGACATGCGATTTCCTCAATATTGGTTATTATTGGAAACTTGTAAAACTTTAACCAATAGGTACTACTTATGTGGTTTTAAACGTTTACACTATTTAACTAATTCAAATGACTATCGCAAGCGGACTATGGCTTTGATGGTGTTTTTATCATCATGATTGCTAATATCGATCTCAAA
Source organism: Cydia amplana (assembly GCF_948474715.1). Classification (NCBI taxonomy): domain Eukaryota; kingdom Metazoa; phylum Arthropoda; class Insecta; order Lepidoptera; family Tortricidae; genus Cydia; species Cydia amplana. The sequence goes on from NC_086088.1 coordinate 7,354,924, forward strand.
TAAAATAATCATTAATCTTCGGAGCGGACAAATATAAAATCAAAGGTATTTCCCGCGAATTTACATAAAGAATCAGTGTTAGAAATGTCAATTTGAATTGATGGTCGTAAAACCGCGTATTATAGTATTTTTTGGTAATGACTAAAGAAACGTCTTATGTACGTAGGTACATAATTTATTAGGTAGCTAATGAACAGGTAAAATATATATAACAATTATGGTATTAGTATATAATACCATAATTTAATTATAAATATGGCATTAGAAATTAAAATTTTACACGATAATATACAGGCATCTTTCCTTTGGTGTTATTATTCTGGCTCAAATTATTCCAAACTTTTTTGAACGATTCACGGTTAGTTTCACTAGAGAGTTTCACGGTTAGATTCACGGTTAGTCACACAAAAGGTAATCACGTTTCATATCCCGGTCGATATAAGTCTAGTATTCCAAACTGATTCATATTGTAACTTTGAAATTGAGCAATCAGGCATTTACCACCCAATTTACAAACACTAAATGAAACCGGGTCCAATATAATATAAAATGGCAACGATACATCACCGCTATCAGATCTCCCTGCCGATTGATTTTCGGAAATCGCCCCCGAATAGCCCTCTGATAAAGTGATTTACTCAGGGTGTTACTGGCAGAGCGGTTGAAAAGCAAAATTGCAGGGCGATGGCGACTTTTCTCTGTAGAAGTTTTTCAGAAAATTTTATAGAGGTTCACGTGTTCTAAAAATAATGAATATCTTGTATACTTCCTCAACAACTATGTTCAAAAAGATTATGCTGGTAAACTATGTAGAAAGGCATGTAATATTTGGTATGGTAGTCACTAAGATTACCAACTCAAATTCTCTGATTTGAAAAAACATTGATTTATAACGAAACAGAATCGAATTTGGGTTATTTAGTAGAGCTTCTTTTCATCGACCTACATCTTTGAAATACCCGGAAAGGCCATCAAAACTACTGCCACTTTTACAAATAAGTATAACCAAATACCGATATTATTCGCTGTATTACCGATTACCAAACCTAGTAGATAATACAGCGATTTCTCGCATTAGGCCATATTATTCGTTAGTCCGGATTACTGCGCCGCGAGATAGCCGGCGCGAAATAATAACAATAACAATATTTTTATTGACAATAAAAGTAAATATAGGTAACAGGCGGGTGTCATTCTGAATCCCTAATAACGTTTGTCCTAAAGTCACTAGGGCACTAACTGGTTTGTCCTAATGGGCACATGTCCTAACGATCAATTGTCATAACGATTATTTTCCATAATGTAAGGTTCTGAAAAATGGTTAGGTTTTAGAACTTGCTACCACAAAAGTGGGTTAGGTTAGAGTTAGAACTGCGACCCGTGCAAAAAAGAAAATTAGCTTAATAACTATCATGGTCTTGTAGCCTCGGTGTTAAGATATGGCATTATATTTTGGGGCAACTCAGTTCATAAAGAAATAGCCTTCAAAGCACAAAAACGTTGTGTACGATCAATGTGCGGACTAAAAGTCATAGATAGCTGTGTACCTTTCTTTAAGTCACTTAAAATATTAACACTGGCATCGTTATACATACTAGAAGTAGCTATATTTGTCAAAACCAACCTAAACTTATACAGCAGCGTTTCTGAAGGCCGGAGATTTCCAACACGTCAACAATATAGTCAGAATCTGAAAACTCTGCAGGGTTGCAACACCGCGCTGGTGAAAAATGGCATCTTAGGCATGGCACCGATAATATTTAATAAAATTCCAGACAATTTTAAAGTACTTGACATATATGAATTCAAAAAACAGTTTACTTCGTATCTTATTGACAAATGCTACTATACTATTAGTGAATACATAAATGATGATAATGGCTCAGACTTGTATTAGAATTGTATTGATTATTGACATCTAAATGTATTTTTTTTCTATTGACAGTGTATTTAAATTTTATATTATAATTGTAAGACATATATTGATATTGTTAATATTTCAGTCTGTAACTTGTATTTTAAGTGAAATTTGTAGTAGTATTAATGTTAATGTATGACTATGCTTTCAGGCAGGTAGGTTTTTTGGACATAAGCATGCGTTTATTTGATAACCGCACGAGACAATTTTGTACACCTGCATAGAGCGTAAAACATAGAGATCAAATGTATAAATTAATGTATCTACCATCTTTCATGTTACCTATGTTTAACAAAATAAATGAAACTGAAACTGAAACTGAAATAACATTAGGATAAGCAATCAATAATTAGGGAAACCAAAATTAGGGATTTTAGTGTTAGGACAACTGATCATTATGATAAACAATATTAGGGAATGCAAAGATAGGAGAAAAGACTTTAGGGATTCAGATATAGATCCTAACAGGCACATTAGTACAGTACTTACAGTACCTATCAAGAAATATTGGCGGTTCTTCTAGACCGTGTGTAGATCAAGCGCAATCAGGCGGTCCGATTGACCCGGTAATGGCGCGATTACTCGCATTAGGCCATATTACCCGTTAGCCCGAATTACTGCGCCGCGGAAAGGCCGAATTTGATAACTATTTGTGGTACTATAGTAGTCAACAGAACGTTTTCAATACCACCTATTGGCCCTATAAAAGACCTAAGAAGGCCCTATAAAGCCGAAATGGCGCATTTTATGTGCCATTCAGTGACATAGCAGACCTGTAGCAGTGTCAGTCGTGACGTTTTAGGTCTATAAAGGTGATGTAATAATGATTCTTGTGCTAATTTGTTGTCAGTAACGCCATTATAGTGTTAATTTATACTATAGTAGCATTTGTGATTCCATTATATCACCTTTTTACACTATAATAGAATTTATAGTTCCTTTACAACGCAGCAAGACGTCAGTGGGTTTATTTAATAAACAAAAACGGTTCAACACAAGGTAACTTGGAATTGTATAATAAGTGGTGGTTTATAATATGCATTATTTAGATGTCGATTAAATTCATCTTTACTGCAAAAATGTGTATGGGACGGAAGTTTTACCGTTAGAATAGTATTCGTTTAATGAAGTATTTTAAATGCGCCCTCGATTTATATATGTTTTTAATAAAATAATTTAATAAAATAAAATGAATGGCACCATAGTTACAACTATGGAGCCAATAAGTAAAACATACGCTCTTATAGGCTAACTATAGAACTTACGACGAAGTATTCACCGCCATCATGAATAAAATTAGGGTTCCAAAAGAATTTTGCTGTGACCCAGCTACACCTACAAACTCTTTAGAAGGACATAGGATATTTATTTAATTTAGATGTAGTCATTACTGTTGTTTTCTTTTTCAGTGTCATTGGTAAAAAAATGTGCTAATAGTGGATGTCGATAAATATCTAAACTGTCACGATTTTCTGCTTGTATCGTCGTTTTGTGTTGTTTGTGTTGTTGTATTGTTGTATGTGTGATCTGTCATTGCTTGATAAATCTAAACTACAATGACTAATATCACTGGGAACTTTTTTATTAATTCATTTATATAATAAAATATATTGTACGGAACCACATTATGTGGCTTAGGCCTGAACTGATATAAGCAAGATATAAGTAGCCATTACAGGTCAAGTTTATCATTTAAAAGTAGTCGTTTTCTACCTTTATGTATCTAAATGGGTTTATAAAAGCCATAAAAACTCAGCTATAACGCTGTTATCTTTTAAAAGAAAAACCAAAACCACTATACAACGGTTTTGTGATATAAAAGAGTCATTGTGACGTTTATAGCGATGATATATAATAGGGATTTAAAAACTACTATAGCGCTTTTTAACGCTATAAATATGTCCCAAAAACGCTACTATAGAACAAAACAGTTCTATAATAGCGTTCGTATCACTACTAAAGTATTATGTATTATAGCAGTGATGTCTAAAGCCACTATATCCTAAAATCGTTGTATAGTTGGGTTTTTTGTCACTGTTAAAACACAAAATTACAGCGGCTTGCAGGGAACCTTAATAGCGCAAATTAGTTGCATAAAAGTGATTTCAAGTACTATTATACAGTAATATTGCTCTATAGTGGCTATATTTGAACCTACTATAGTACACGCCTATAACGGCTCTATAAAATGATGAAGTAAACCTTTACATCAATTGCTTATAAAATATATTAGCTGTATAAGCCTATAGAGCAAAAAAGTGTTGTCAAACGCTTTTATACAACAGGTGGTCACCTCTGAAACCTTAATACGACGTCTATACAAGCTTTTAGCGATAAAAACTAAAATTATAGGACTAAAATGTTACTTGGGGGTCTACGTATTGTTTTGGTGATGGTTTTTCATGAAATAAAACTATGGGAGTAATGTAAACTATGTATGACAGGTACGTTTTTCGCATATTTGTGGAAAAACGGTAAATAATTGCAAAATCTTTTCTTTTTGTTTACATCGGTGACATTAAATGACTCTCATTGTCTGTTGTCAAAGAGTCTCCTTGCCGGTAAAATAAATTAGTACAACGTAAAATCCGCGAAATAAAATTTTGTCAGGATGTACGTCTTCGAAGGCCACAAAAATATCTAACACGATCTTATTTGTAGAGCTATACAAGCGTGTCATATATTTTTCCGATTGACCCGGTAATGGAGTAACATATTATGGCAGGTGACTGTACACAATGATTACGAGTATACATAGTTGAGGATGACCGTAACAATAAAAGGCACATTTAGACTCAAATTGAAGTTAAAATGTCAGTTAAAGTGGATGCCTTTTTGAAGTGAAAACTTTTTTGGCGGCGCTGTGCACTTTTTGAGGTGGGGAATTTTTTTTAAACTCGAGACAGCATAAGACGATCACGTGACCGTAAGATTTAGATGGCCACTCATTTAGATGGCATTTAAATCAATAAAGAAAAACTCAATGACATTACATGAAAAACTGTTACATATAATGTCATTGAGTTTTTCTTTATTGATTTAAATGCCACCTATAATTTAAATGCCATCTAGTGAGTTTCCCTCTAACTGGTATTAATATAACTCGAGTACTAACAGTGATGTGCTTAGGTGTTTCAAGTAATTAACGCTAACGCTAGATGGCGTTAACCTCAATAATACATAGTGCATTTTGCACTAGTCATTGAGTTTTCACTTCTGCCGGCACTCCCTGAGTGCAACCCATTGTTTATTTCTAACAAGTACTTACTGCCTACCTACATTATTTTTCTATGATCATTATCAACATCCGGCTAAACAAACAAATCATTACGTCATTAAAATTTAAAACAACTGTCAACCTTAAACCGATCACCCTTATAAATCATCGTACAATTTAACCCCTACAAAGACCCTTAAAGCGTTTGACGACATTTAATCACAGATAAGAACAACACGTGTACTATTAAACTACATCTCATTACCTTTCTAACAATACCAAACACCCTCTATAGCAAACTATTTCAACCAAAAATCAACTCTAAGATCTCCTCGTTAAAGTACATTTTCAAATAGACTTGTACATACTTTAAGACACAACTATTCATTAATCTAAATTGAACTGTAATACTACAGACTTAAAGTTGATTTTTGAGCGAGTTAGTAAGACATTTGTGACGTTAGAGGGTGTAGTTAGTAGTTTTAATGCGTAATCTGCGTATTAGCATCACAAAACGTTCATTCATCAGGCACATCAGATGTCGCGATGGTTTGATAAGGTTGGGATGTGGAAATAACAAGAGTGGATAAATCGAATTAGACCCGGTTCCGATTTAACAACTTGGTACGGTTTTGAACTGGTTTTGACACGACCTTGACGATCATCTTGGTGAATTGGTCGTCCCCATTAAAGATGAGGAATTTAATACCTAAGATTTTAATCAGGGAAATATAAAAAAATCTTAAAATAATCTTTTTTTAAATTCGAATATCTGTGAGTACAAAAATATTATATTGAAGCTGTATTTTGAACAAACACAATTAAATATTTTTATTCACGTTCCTAATTAAAGTGAATAGGATAGTTAGTGGTCTGACTAAATAAGCTAGTAGATAAAAATAAACCATACGAATGTTTCTACATTATATATTAAATAATATGTATATGTAGAATCTGTGCGGAAAGAGAACAGTCGAAAAATTTATTGGATCCCATACATTTCACGACTCTTCTCTTTCCGCACAGACTCTACCTAATTGTTGCTCTTTTATTAGAATAAATTAATAAAACATAGCATTCTTTGTGACATTAAAACATTGTTCCATTAATTGAATGGGGTATTTAACCCCTCTATGCAATAATAGGCAATTGCGAATAAAATCACGATAACGAACAAACTAATTATGCCCAGCCTTAACCGTTTGTGTTTCTATGACGTATAAAACTACAATAGTCTATAAAAATCTGTCACAGAAACTTGAACCTTACTGCACTGATTATAAGTTCAAAATCAAAACAACGTTTCTAATGAGAACAATAGATTGCTTACAAAGCTCATTACTTATAGAATTACGTCGATGTTTAAACGATTTTAATATGTTGGAATAGAGTTTATTTTCAGACCAATATTTTTTGCTACATACGAGTTTGTGATAATTATATATGTACTAGTATGTTCAATCAAGACCGAGGACAGATCTACAGATTCAGACGAAAAAGAAATAAGCTTCTATGGAATATGGAGGCACTTAATACGTTTTTAAACTAGAGATTTTCTAAACTGATAAGTTTATTCTAGTTATATGTTTGAATAAACGAATTATTAGTGATTTTGTTCGGAGATAAAATTAACGAATATTTATTGATATTGCTCAGCTGATTAATGATAATGTTTAATAGTTATTAGCTTTATGTGAGTGTTATTCTGATATGAATCTATTATAATGAGGTTAGAGCGAATTTGTAAATTATAAGCGAGCAGATTTTAATTTTGATTCAGAATGTTAATTCAGGGTTCAGGGTTCACATTCTGTGATTTTTAGGGTTGCGTACAAAAAGGGTAAAAACGGAACCCTGTCCGTCCGTCTGTCAGTCACCAGGCTGTATCTCATGAACCTAAGAGACAGTTGAAATTTTCACAGATGATGTATTTCTGTTGCCGCTATACAACAAATACTACTAGTGGCTCTGTGAGCTGTAGACCTCGCGAGCAGAGCTTAAAACTGAATAAATGTATGGCAAAAATATTTATTAAAATATAGGTATCATGTAATATAAACAAAAAATTAAAAACTGCATAAAGCTACAAACAAAAATTAAACGAATACGCTTAACCCGCGCTTGATAAATAAAAAATACGAAATTTTTAATTTTTTCAAAATAAAAAAATAAAATAAAAAACAACTATACGAAATTTAAGTATAAAAAAAATACAAAAAGTTATGTAGCAGTATACAATTACTGGGGATGGAACCAGGGACCTGCCGATGCAAACAAAAAAAAGCGGCCAAGTGCGAGTCGGACTCGCCCATGAAGGGTTCCGTATTTAGGCGATTTATGACGTATAAAAAAAACTACTTACTAGATCTCGTTCAAACCAATTTTCGGTGAAAGTTTACATGGTAATGTACATCATATATTTTTTTTGGTTTTATCATTCTCTTATTTTAGAAGTTACAGGGGGGGGGACACACATTTTACCACTTTGGAAGTGTCTCTCGCGCAAACTATTCAGTTTGGAAAAAAATGATATTAGAAACCTCAATATCATTTTTGAAGACCTATCCATAGATGCCCCACACGTATAGGTTTGATGAAAAAAAAAAATTTGAGTTTCAGTTCGAAGTATGGGGAACCCCAAAAATTTATTGTTTTTTTTCTATTTTTGTGTGAAAATCTTAATGCGGTTCACAGAATACATCTACTTACCAAGTTTCAACAGTATAGTTCTTATAGTTTCGGAGAAAAGTGGCTGTGACATACGGACGGACAGACAGACGGACAGACGGACAGACGGACAGACAGACAGACATGACGAATCTATAAGGGTTCCGTTTTTTGCCATTTGGCTACGGAACCCTAAAAAGCGAACGTTTGCAAAATACGCCATTATAGTTCTTACTAAAGCTGACGAAATTTAGCTACTCATTCTCAAGTAAAAACTAAATATCTAAATATCGCCAAAACCAGCGATACAAATTTTCTGAATTTTTGGCCATTTAATCTATAAACATATCTCAAAAAGAAAAAACTCTTATGACACCGATACGACTATTTGTTTAGGCGGGAGCTATCACGACTCCGCCATTTTGAAAAATTTCCAAAAACCGGATCGTCAAAAAATTTTTATTTAGTCATAGAATTCGGTCACAAAATTTCACGAAAATCGGTTAAGAATTGCGACCTGAGGAGAACATCCGGACATACAAAAGCAAAATGCCCGAGTCAAAACGTAGACCTTCGCTACGCTAATAAATATTGAATTCCCTCCCTCCCATACAACAAACCTGATTTTTTGCGTAATGGTACGGAACCCTTCGTGCGCGAGTTCGACTCGCACTTGTTTCTCTGACCTTTGGCATCATCTTTTGGAGTATATACCAAGAAGTTGTCTACCGTTGTCCCGTACAAATGCGAATTTTCTGAAAATTTGCAGGTACATACAGAAATTTAATTTTTGGTGACAAATGGTCAAAAATATGCACAGAAAAATAATCATCGATATCAAACACGGAGAAAAGTGCGTTTGTCGGGACCGCCGTGAAATGTTGATTTTTTTTTGTATAAAAATTAGTAGGTACCGTAAAAGTTGTCCCTGGACGGTTTAGGCAGAGTATGTCACATTATTAACTAGCTTTCCCAACTCCAGCGTAGTAGGTGGAACTTTTTTTTTTTTTTTATACCACATAGGTGGCAAACAAGCATACGGGCCGCCTGATGGTAAGCAGTCACCGTAGCCTATGGACGCCTGCAACTCCAGAGGTGTTACATGCGCGTTGCCGACCTTTTTTTAAAAACCTGTACACTCCTTTTTTGAAGAACCCCATATCGTAGACCCTCGGGAAAACCTCGGAAGGGAGCTCATTCCACAGCCGGAGCGTCCGCGGGAGGAAATTCCTCTTAAACCGCACAGTACGCGACCATTTAGGTTCTAGGGTGTGTGGATGAACACCCTGCCGATGGCGAGCGGTGCGGTGATAGAAAGCTGCCGTTGGCATCATGTCAAACAATTCTTCAGAGCACAGCCCATTGTACAAGCGGTAGAACACACATAAGGAGGCAAGGTCTCTCCTCAGACTTAAAGGTTCAATACCGCTTGTGAGTTTGGGATCATCGACGATTCGTACAGCGCGCCTTTGGATTGAGTCGAAGGGTCCAAGCTGGCATCCAGGTGCTCCTGCCCAAAGGTGACAGCAGTACTCCATCCAGGGGGTCTGACTTGCGATTTATAAAGCAGCAGTCTTTGCCCCGGAGTAAAGTATCGCCTCGCTTTATTGAGCACACCGAGTTTTTTCGATGCCAGCTTAGCCTTACCTTCCAGGTGGCTACGGAATTGGACGTCACTGGAGATGTCGACACCAAGGATCCCAATACTCCCTGACATGGTAAGGGCTGTGCCTTGGAACTGTGGGACCACAGTAAATGGGGTTTTCTTAGCGGTGAAGGCGCAAACTTGTGTCTTGGTGGGGTTGAATCGGACTAAATTGTCCCGACCCCACACCGAAACTCTGGATAGAGTGTTCTCAATGTCCGACACAAGCTTTTCACGACTCTCAAGCACCACAGAACGAGGGATGTTGGCACGGCCTGTGTAAAAGGCATCCCCAGTACTGTCGTCCGCATAGCAATGAATGTCGTCGATATACAACATGTCATTGATGTGCAGCAAGAACAGCGTTGGGGATAGCACAGAACCTTGCGGGACGCCAGCGTTAATGCCCATGCTATCGGAGCAGCTTCCGTCTACTACAGCTCGTATGCGTCTGCCGGACAAAAAGCTAGCGATCCACTTGCACAGTCCCTCCGGCAATCCATAACATGGTAACTTCGACAGGAGACCCCGATGCCAGACCCGATCGAATGCCTTCGCTATATCTAGGCTGACTGCCAATGCCTCGCCTTGACTCTCAATGGCCGAAGCCCAGCGGTGTGTGAGATACACTAGAAGATCACCAGTCGAGCGACCGTGGCGAAAACCATACTGGTGGTCGCTGATCAGATCGTGTTCTTCTAGGTATCTCAGGAGCTTTGCGTTAATTATACGCTCCATGACCTTGGAGAGAAGGGAGGTAATAGCGATAGGCCTGTAATTCGATGGGTCCGATCTATCGCCCTTTTTAGGCACAGGGTGCACAAGGGCCGTCTTCCACGAAGATGGAACATGCCGTTTGTCGCTAGAGAGTGTGAAAAGACGCGCCAACACGGGACACAACTCAGGAGCACACCGCTTAAGCACAAGAGCTGGTATGCCGTCTGGCAACTTCCGCGAAAATCGAGTGAAGAAAATATTTTTTTTAGCCAACAAACTGGTTACAGTTAAAAAAAAAACATTTTTCTTTCTATTCCTCCGCTGTTCGGTAACTTCTTCAGCGGTTGTAGCATGGTCGCAATTTTTTTCTTATTCTTTATCACCTGCCACCATGCCTGTCACGTTCTAACACGTATGTATAAGTGCGAAAGTGACAGGCATTAGTGATGGGCGATAAAAATCCTACCATACTACCTTGTTCACATAAAATTTGTCTAGCAATCTCTGCAACATCTTTCCACATTCCTATACAAGATTTCTCTAGCAATCTCCAGTCAGCAATTCAGCATTTACTGAGCGTATCCCTTCGGACTAAGGTCCAACCTGTCCTGCAGGACATATGTATACATATGTATGTCCTGTATAGTTGTTTGCATATTAACATTCCCATGTCGGCGTGCTATGGCCCGCGCCTGGGCAGCGATTGCGATGTCTCAATCCGACACAGAGTAACTTATAATAGAGATGCCTTTCAGAGATAAGTTTGATTTTGCACTTAGGTCATGTTATCTATATGATGTAGGCACCTAGCCTTACCCTCAGTCTCAGAGTGGTAGACCGGTGTCCTAGAGACGCGAGTTTGTATTTTCATCGAGGGCAACGAGGCGGAAAAAGGTCCTATTCTCCTTTTTTTCAATAACATAAATATTTCGGATGCTTCCACGGGCCATATGCTTGACCGCCTGATGGTAAGCTGTCTCCGTAGCCTATGAACGCCTGCAAATCGAGAGGTGTTATATGCGCTTTACCGACCCTAGCACTCCACACCCTCTCATATCAGGCAACCTTACTCACCGGCAATACAACACTATGAGTAGGGTCTAGTGTTATTTGGCTGCGGTTTTCTGTAAGATGGAGGTACTTACGTACGTACGAGGAGGAATCTAATTTACCTTGTGTCTGTCTGCCCCACCACAAATACCAAGCATAACATTACACAAGAATTATCACTACATAGTATAAAACAAAGTCACTTCCCGCTGTCTGTCTGTCCCTATGTATGCTTAGATCTTTAAAACTACGCAACGGATTTTGACGCGGTTTAATAGATAGAGTGATTTAAGAGGAAGGTTTATGTATAATTTGTTAACCCGTGCGAAGCCAGGGCGGGTCACTAGTGGTAAATAATCGAGTTATGAATTTCATAGGTGATGTTCTGATACACTAATTAAGTAATTAAAGCTCTTAGAAGAAAGCTTAAAAGTAAGAAAGCTTCTTGGCTAATTATTCTAATTAGCTACAGTAATTGCTACTAAGCACACACTAACTAAACCAGTTCATATTTGCTAAAATTTGAACTCACGACCTCCAGTTTTTCCTCCAGACAACGGGACTTTTTTGACAGTTATCAAAAGAATGTTAGGTGGATGAAATACGACTCGGTCACACAAGTAATTGTTTAACACAGTTAGGTGTAAAGTGTCGTCTAGAATCTAGATAACTATGTAAACAAAAGTCACTAGTAAATTCATCATTCAGAGACAATTACAGTATGGCGGTTTGTTTACATAGTTAGCAAGTTCCATAGAATGACACTTTAAGTTACTAAACGCAAAAAATGTCTTAGACCTACTTACTCTCAATTACTTATGACAAACTTTGGTATCATATAAGTAACGGGTTATAACAATATAGTATATTTTTCTACTCCAGCACTCAAATGTGTCAATTAAATGACTGACAGTGATATCTAAAGCAATGTCATTTGAATGCTTTGTCTATAGGCTCATAAGATGACTGCTAGCAGTCATCTTATGAGTATAATACAACTGCTTTATTTTTTTTAAAGATACAAGTTCCGATCATCTTGATTGAAAGAGGTATGTTTTCATTTACAATAATAACTCTTTTTTTTTTAAATAATAACTCTTTTTTTTTTAAATAATAACTCAATTTTTTTTAAATAACAACTCTTTTTTTTAATAATAACTTTTTTTTTTAATAATCTCTTTTTGTTTTTTTTTGCTGCAGCTGTCATAGAAAAAGTAATGTATGCAACAGCTCATAATTGGTTCTTAAAATTCTCGGGTCTTTTTTTACAAAACTCGACTACGTCTCGTTTTGTAACTTCGACCCTTGAATTTTAAGAACCCTTATTATATCACTGTTGCATAAACTACTATTTCTGGACGTTTTTTATTCATTTCAGTACTGTTTTGTATTAACTAATACGATTTTTATTTAATTCACTATATTTTTAAAGGTTATGATAGCTCCGTCGAAGCTACTCTGTGCAATCGGGCACAGAATCCGTGATTTTTCCATAGCTTTTATCTCCTTTTATCGACCGTTTGTCGTTTTTGCGTCGGCACAATGCGCTCGTATTTCACTATGTACCTTCGTTCGATATTCAAATTTATGATGTACGCCAGGACGCCATTTTAGCGTCGGCGTGGACGCATTAGCTCAAAAGGATATGTCGATCCGTTGCGATTTTAAGTCGTCGCGCAACTGCGAGTTATATTTTGATAAGATACCGTAACGTGACAGTGACAGTTGTAATTCTTTACGCTTCCGTACCTGAAGGGTGACATTGGTGACAAAAGGAACCCTCTTACTAAGCCCCTGGTTGTCCATTCGTTTTTCTATCTATCTGTCCGTCAGTCGGAGGACTCGGAGGGCTATCTTATGAATCGTATTATGTTGGCATTTGTAATTTTCATATTATAGGCTCTTAAGCTCTGGTTTACAAAATAATACGGCTAAATATGGATGAGTAGCATTTTGTATGGAGACGGCTGCTATATGACGGCACCGTTATCCTAGGAACACAGAGTTTTACTGTGGGCGGCTGGATTCGAACCGGCGTCTTTAGCTTACGCAACTATCGCCCTGTACGGCTACCATCAGTTTGGCACTGACATAAACGCCATCGAGAACGTAATTTACTTTCTATATATCTCGCTCGTACTCGCATATTAGTACAAGCGAGATGTACAGAAAGTAAATTACGTTCTCGATAGCGTATATGTCAGTTTTAACACTGTCAGTGACTCATGGTACGGGTACGGGCTAAGATATCGTAACGTGACAGTGACAGTTGTGATTCTTTAGGCTTCCGTACCTGATGGGTGACTAAAGGAACCCTTACGAAGCCCCTGCTGTCCATTTTCTGTCTATCTGTCCGGCAGACAGAACAGAGGTCTTATGAACCGTATTATGTTGGCATTTGTAATTTTCTTATTTAGGCCTGCCCTTAGGGCCGATACGGACGGACTGCAACCCGACTGCAATTTGTATGGGAACTGCACTCCGACTGCATGCCAACTGCAACGTCGGCGTGTTTAATAGGTATGTTTGACTCTGTGTATACTGAGAAGTAACTATCTAAGCTAGGTACTTAGAACAAATTAAATCAAATGTTAGATGGCCTACAAACCAAGGCTATATGCAAATAGTACATTATGTAACGCCACGTGTGGTGAACGTATCAATTAAGACAATACCTAGGTGTGTGCTGATATTATCTCATACAAGTCATACATAAACATTAGGTCTCACTTATCAGGGTTGCCAAAAATTAGTTGACAGATTTTTACTGTGTCATATTGTTGATAATTTTAACAAACATTTGTCTCTGTGTATCTATCCTCCTAAGTCCCGAGTTCCTTTTAAAAGGACAAATTCTAATCAAATTTTGAATTATAATGGAATAAAAGAAGGTTCCTAATTCAAAACTACAAATCTGACTCTGGGTCTTTAGGAGACTGAATTGCGGCACGACATTACTGCCAGCTGCATTGCTGCCAATGTCATGATTCCGGGCAGCAACATCGATTTTCATATTAGCGGCAGCAATTCCGTCGGCAGTAATGTCGCACTGCATATCTACTGCAGCAGTAATACTGGCGAAGTCTGAATCCGTACGTTGCCTTAATCGTAACATAAAAAAAATTTTACGCAATATTTTTTTTTGCTGAAATTGTCATAACCTTATAACGTGCGTTATAACTTATCGACATCGACATCGGCCCGATTCAAACTTAAGATACGTCAAATATTACGTCTAGATACGATATAATTTCTTCAAAGAAAAACGTCACCTTTGACACTGTCATATCTAATCCATATCGTATCTAGGCGTAATATTTGACTTATCTTTAAGTTGGAATCGGGCTGTTATATGTAGTAAGTTTGACTTGTCCTCACACTTTTTAAACGTCCAACTAAATTGCAACCGTAAAACCAGGGTATGTTGGCTACTAGTGTTGAAATGTGTAAGGTCAATGTGGCTAATTCCGTCATAGGGACTATTCCGTCCACGAGCTTCTGCTTCTGCTTTTGATTGCTGAAACTAAAAGCAGTCGCTGGTTTTTCGACGAAATTTTAAATTTTGTTCGTTATTCAAGAATAATGCTAGTAGGCGGAATAGCCCCTATGACGGAATTAGCCACATTGAACTTACTCTGTAGTGACTACTATGCATGTTAGTACTACGATCTGTCATAAAACCTAATCTACCAGTAAAACGTAGCTGAGAACCCCACGCGTTTTATATGTACGTATTTTACCCAGTAATTATGATATTATAATCATTTGATTTATTTTTATCGACACTAACACTGTGGGGTTATTAGGATTAGGACTAAATAGTAAAATTTACCCGTTTACTTATGTGGCTTCTAGAGAGATATATATTTACGTAGACTAGTAATAGACCACTTTTATGTGAAAATAATGAAATCAAGAGCATGATCCACAAATTTATGATCAGTAATATTTTCAACAGAAAAAAATATAATGCGATTACTTTTTTCAGTAGGTACCTAGGTTATATTTTCAAAGTTATTTGATTATTATTGCCTAAAACGTAGGGCAATTTTGATACCGGACACTTCAGTACATTTCTCTGTACACTTTTCAATATGAAAGGGTACTTTAAGCGTCAGGCAATACTAGTACATTCGAGTTTTTATCGATTTGTTATTAAAATATTAATAAAAATGCTCAAACTTGAGCATTTATAGAGCAAAATATAACATAATATTTTTAATAGTCGCATACTTTGTACAATTTGGAATACTTACTGGTTCGTTTTCTTCACAAATCACATTACATGCGTGATCTAATGATATATACTCGTAAATGTCAATGGTAATTTTTCAACATGACCAATATAAATGTCGATTCATTTAATACATTGTAATATACTTATGATAAACCCGGGAATTTAATCGTACAATTAAATGAAGTTAAACCTAACTGTAAGGGATATACAGAATAATTAACAGAACCATAGCTATAAAATAATGCAGACTTTTATTACACACAGCTTTCCTAAAGAAATGAGAATATTTAAACTAGCATAACTACCTAGTACGTACTAGTGATCCGCCCCGGCTTCGCACGGGTTACACAAAACCTTAACAAATTATACAAACCTTCCTCAATAATCACTCTATTGATAGGTGAAAACCGCATGAAAATCCGTTCGGTAGTTTTTGAGCTTATCGCGAACATATACTTATACATACATACAAACAGACAGTTTTATACCTAAGGTGTAGTGATAAATAGCCAGTAAATCTTGTTTGGTGTTCATAAGTTTGTGTTTTTTTTTTCCCAAAAATGTATAAATAATCTTAAAAAAAAACTGACTTCACAAAGTTTTTAATGCCATTTAAATTATTTGCAACCGTAGTGCATCTCATAACAATTATACTAATTAGCATCAAGACTTTTAAAAATATCTTGACTTAGAAGAGATTCTGGTCTTCATGAGCAGTTCTATTTCACAAATGAAACCTGGATTAAAACAGAAGAGGAAGCCAAACTACTACAACTACCAGGATATTCCCATTACTTTAATACAAGGACTGACACAATAGGCGGCGGTGTATCAATATTTATCCAGAACAGCATTGATCACATCTCGACTTTTGAACAATACTCAGGAGGAAATAATTATCTATGGGTATCACTAACTAAACTTAACCTCAATATTGGAGTGGTATATAGGCCCGGTAGAACAAATCTCAGCGAATTCTTAACTACGTTTGAACAGCAACTTGAGCTACACAAGAGATCGATCGTATTTGGCGACTTTAATATTAACCTCCTGTCACGTGACCAAACAACAACACAATATATTTCTACAATCGAAGAATCTGGTTATTCCATCCTGAACAAAATCGAAGAAAGACACTGCACCCGTGAGACGACAACATGCAAGACGATCCTGGACCACGTCTATACCAACCTTTCAGAAGATAATTTTAATTTCCATATCATAGACTCAGCAATGTCCGACCACAAACACATATACTTAGAACTTTTAAAAAGATATCCAAAGCCAAAAAGCAAAATAAAATATGAGGCAGTGGACTATGATAAACTCAGCAAAATAATGTTGGATCAAAACTTCACTAACAAAGACCATGCTTACTCCGGACTAGAAAAGTACATCAAGATAGCTATAGAACGGTCGAAGACTGTAAAAACCAAAATATTGAACCTTCCCAAGGATGATTGGATTAACCAAACTATCATCTCGGCGATTACTACAAGAGACGAACTGTGGCGAAAACTAAAGAAAGAACCTAACAATGAAGAAATACGCAAGAAATTTATACAGGAAAGAAACAGATTAACAGCCAACGTCACCAAAACAAAGAAAAAATACTACCATAACTCATTTGCAAATTGTAAAAATGATCCAAAAAAAATGTGGAGTCTCATAAACGCGTTGTCCAAAAACAAAATTACATCAAATTACATTCCCCCTAAACTCCAGTATCAAGATAAAATATTTACAGACCCACAACAAATTTGCGAGTGCTTTAATGAATATTTTACAACTATTGGCTCTAACTTATGCAATGATATTCCAACTCGATTTAGACAAATAAATAATGTACCATCAAATGTAAATACTAACTGTACAAATGAGCTACAACAACTAAAACCAACTTCAGTTAATGAGGTATTAAAAATCATTTCTTGCCTAGACTCAAACGTAAGTACCGGAGTAGACGGTATTAATACAAAGACCCTAAAATGCATAAAAAATTCAATAGCAAATGAACTAACTGATTGTATAAACACCTGCTTCAGTAATGGCGAGTTTCCTGACTCCCTCAAGATCGCTAAAGTTTCGCCCATTTACAAGTCTGGGTTGAAAATGGAGCCTGGCAACTACCGCCCAATCTCCGTTTTACCTACAATCTCTAAAATTTTCGAAAAAATTATTCATGACAGACTATTTAACTACCTAAATTCCATTCATTTTTTGTTTAAAAGACAGTACGGTTTTCGACCAAAAAGTAATACAACTTCTGCTACTATAGACCTTGTTACTAAACTAAAGAACAATATAGACTCAAAAAATATTGCATTAGGGGTGTTTGTCGACCTGAAAAAGGCATTTGACACAGTCAGCCACCCTTTGCTCTTAAACAAATTAAAACAAATCGGAATAAGAGACAAGGCGTATAGCATATTTGAGTCCTACCTTACAAATAGGCAACAAGTAGTTAAACTAGGCCAGCATGAAAGCTCCCCGCTGCCTGTGACCTGCGGTGTACCACAAGGTTCTATTATAGGTCCCTTGCTCTTTTTAATATATGTAAATAATTTACATGAAGCAGGACTACAGGGCCACTTAACTTTATATGCGGACGACACTTGTTTGTTTTATTTTGGATCTTCGCTCTCCAGTATAATCCAACAGGCACAGCAAGATCTAGACCTACTTTTCAACTGGTTCCAAAGTAATTTATTAACTATTAACACGGCTAAGACGTGCTATGTAATCTTTTCAGCCAAAAATAAAAAAATTGAACAAAATCTAAATTTATATATAAATGGCGAACTTTTAGAAAAAAAGGACCACGAAAAGTACCTAGGCTTGATCCTTGACAGTCAACTCACGTGGAAAGCACATATAGCTAAAACAAGACCTAAAATAACTTCTCTAACCGCCGCTATGCGCAACATTTCAAACTGTCTTCCAAAACAAGTTCGTATTAATATCTATAATGCCCTAATTAAACCCCACCTGGAATATCTTGCTGAAATCTGGGGCAATGCAGCAATGACCAATCTCAAAGATCTCCAGATTGCGCAAAACAAAGTTATTAAAGTCCTATTCAACTACGACTATCTAACACCTACAAAAACACTATATCAAAAAACAGGTCTCATGAACTTAAAACAAATACACGTATATAAAACATGTCTCTTGATACGTAAAATACTGGATGGTACTATACATTCGGAAATTACCTTTAACACCAAAAGTAAATACCAGAGAATGAAACTCAGAAACGCGGACCACTTAGCACTACGTTTCCCTAGAACCAGATATGGAACCCTGAATTTGATGCATGATGGTGCAAAATTATATAATAACCTACCCAAAACTCTGAAAGATATCAAACCATTTAAAACTTTTAAAAGCAAATTAAAATTACATGTTATAAACAATATCACAACATAAAAAGTACCATCTAAACTAACATCAGTTAAAACAAAAATACTTAAATAAATAAATCGAAATTATAAACACCTGTCAAACTAAAATAATAATATGTATTTCATTTAGGTATACGAAGATGAAAAAAAAAATACCGTAGATCTAAAAAGCGAAACTAATTAACATACTTAAAATAATAAAAAAGAAAATATACCTACCTAGAAATATAACGTAATATAAAATTACTATGTATGTGAAAAAAAAAAGGCTTAAAATGCTTACTTCAGTTCAATTAATACACATAGGTACACTGGTTTTATCAAATGTGTAAAATAAACGAATATACATAAAATAATAATAATAAATAAAATAAAATAGAAAAGATAAAAAATAAATATATAGGATAAAATAGTTATAATAACTTAAGTATATTTAAAATAATAATATTATAAAAATAAAAATAGAAAAGTCATATCGATAACCGATAATTAACTACAGCTTAAATGTCTCGTTTAACTGGCCCTATAAACAAGTCTGGCCGTCATGAGTCGAACAAAAAAGATACCCTCGCATGTTCCTATTACTAACCAACTAAATCTAAACCTTATGTTAAGACCATTAGGGTCGATTTTTAGTCTTATTCTTGTGTTTTAATTATTAGTTTAAATCTAAATGCAACTGTTTATTGTTAAACACTGTCATTAAGTGCTTGCTTATTGCGTAACTTGTAAATACTGTAAGTTATCTATTTATAAGTTGTCTTATAAGTGAAATTTCTGTAATTTCTTAGACAATAAAATTTCTTTAAACCGAATAGCACTATTTCGAGGCAAATGCTTGGTTTTTAGATATATTACAAAAAAATAGCTATAAGTAGGCATGGTTAAAAAAAATCTAAATCTCTTGACAAATTACGGAGTTCTGAGGTAACAAACAAATAAAAAAATACTTACAAGCGAATTGCGAACCTCCTTTTGGAATTATGAAGTCGGTTAATGAGATCTAGATAACCAAGCATACTATTGGCACACTATAACACAGCTTTATCTGACCCAACACTTACAAAACTATTTAACCAAGGCGTACACTCCATTCCAATTTAATGTGTACACCCGATAAGTGTATTACCAAGTTAATTACGCCCTGATTCATTGCTACACTGGCGAGCATGATTAATGGTGCAACTAAATATACAAGATTTTATTCTACATTACAGTGTAATTGCTTAAGGCTTAAGTGGGTACATTTATCATTGACTTATATCTCAGGACTGGCCTTACGTGCACTAAAAATTGTACTAGTTCAGCGGTGTCACCCACGAATTCGAGCCAATCGTGTAGTGTAGTCTAACGCAACTAGTGCGCGCGCGTGATGCGAACTCATCAACCAATCGCGTTGCAGCGTTTTCACGCTGTACTGGCCCCATTCATGCTCCATTCTTATTGTCCATAAGGCTAGTCCTGAGATATATATGTCAATGACATTTATGGTATTCGGATTCGGATTAGCGTAGTTAAAAAGGTATTGGCATACTTCAAGATGTTTACCTTTTTCGCCTGCGGGAATAAAGGTGAGGTTCGGATGCAGCTGCCTTGCTGTTGCGACAATGTTGTTGCCGTCGCTGAATCTGTCAATTTACTTGATAAAATGAGTGACATTTGCCGCCGGATTACCACTGACTATGACGTTCATTCCATTAATTTTATCAATTTTGTGGGATTCAATAAAATTGGTTGGTATGGTATTTATTACAGTATTAGTAAATGAGTGCATTTACAAATCGCGAAGCGTCTGGTTGACGTACCTGGTGACCGAAGAGCTGGCGGCTACCTCGCACAACGTATCAGCATTGCGATACAGCGAGGAAATGTCGCCAGCATCCTTGGTACAATGCCTCAAGGGGGCATTTTAGATTTAAGATTGTTTTTAATTTCTTTTAGTAATACCACTGTATATATCTTGTTTGTAAATAAATGATTATATTTCATTTACAAATTAGTTTCCAACTGTGCTTTTCGAAATTGTTATACATATCTTCATTTTGATTAGTTTGCTACATTACCTTACAAAGTAAATTATATAAAAATATTATTTTAATATTAGATGTCTATTAATTATTTCTTTGGCATAAAAATGCGTGTCATACTACGCTTAATAGAAAATTTCAATGTAAATAATCTCCAGACTATTTAATCGTCGCACAATATTTATCGAGCGCTGTAATTAAGTTGTTTACGTCTATTAACACCGCAATAAATTACCGCAGCCACAATACGTGTATTAAATAAAATTAAAAATACCTCGGAACAAAGGAATTTAACCAACTTAAAAATCGTATCTTGCCGTCGGCCATGTCCGACCGAAACAATTACTTAATGTCAACGAAAAAGATAATTTAATAATTGTTGGTGATGATATATCGTGGGTCTTGGCCCACCTGGGGCCAAGCATTGGAATAACCGATCCCCGGTCCTTATTTATGCCCGTCGGCACAAACTTACATCTTACTCTGTACTCTCCTCGTGCATTTGTTAAAAGAACACGGTAATAGTCGCTCCGAGATTTCTAATGTCTCAATTTCCTTTACCAATCAAGTCAAATACAACTCTAAACTGTTGTCAATTAGGTGGAATATCCAACGCTATGACAACTGCACGATCTAGACGCGTTAACACAAAAAAGTCGTAAGTCAAATTATATTCTTCATTCAAATTTGAAACGTAAATCTTTCAGGTTCATTTGCAATTCCAATGTCGTAAGGGGTTGCGTTTAAATTATGTCTTGTTTAATGAGTTGGAATGGGCTTTCGTCTAAAGAGCCCTAATGTCAACTTAACACAAAAGCAAGTCTAAACCTTAAAATGAGAGATATATAGTTTAGTTTGGCCTGAAGTGTAAGTTTAAGTTAATTCAAAAGTTCCTCGGTCAAGTTTGCGAGATGTTTTCACTGGGAACAGAGTCATGTAACTAATGCAGAGAATCTACATATCATTAAGAGATGTAGGCCCGTTTTATACGTGTGTATCGCTTTGTTTCGTATATTTACGTTCAGATACGTCCGTATTTATGATATGGATGCATCGCTATGCAGGGAATAAGCTTGTTCCAAGACGCCTATTGTATCAAATACGATACTGAATTTATGAGGACGGGCCGGACTTTTATTTATGTCTTATGTTGAATTTAAACGATATATTTCTACGATATTCCATGTTTGAAGGGTACAATGTTGCAGATTTGAATTGAATCCGAGTGGGAACAAATCAGTTGGAGGGGTCTAATAATAATATGTCAAGGATTTAAAAATAATAAGGGGTGTCTGACAACAATAGGTAATGAATTTGGATTGACAATGTAATTTGTAACGTTATTTTGAAAGTTAATTAATGAATACAACTACATCAGTTGTGGCTTACCTAGTGATAACAATCTTGAGTTACAACGTGATTTTTTTTTTCTGGTACTGGATTCTAATTCTTAATAGGTATAAATAAATAAATAAAATAAAATAAATAAATATTAGAGGACATTTTACACAAATTGACTAAGCCCCACGGTAAGCTCTAGGCTTGTGTTGTGGGTACTCAGACAACGATATATATATATATAATACAAATACTTAAATACATAGAAAACAACCATGACTCAGGAACAAATATCTGTGCTCATCGCACAAATAAATGCCCTTACTGGGATTCGAACCCAGGACCGCGGCTTCACAGGCAGGGTCACTACCCACTAGGCCAGACCGGTCGTCCTTATACCTTAAACCCGGCCGGTATACCTTAAACTATAATTCTTTATAGACCTGGATCTCTAGAAGAGTGTCGTATGCATAATTGTTAGACTTCTGATCCTTGTAGAGGTGCTCCCAGGCTTCAAGGAACTCGATGTTGCCGGGCTGAAAAGTGGTGCCGTTTCCACCACCAGCCCCTTGAATTTCCCCCTTACAATTCTCATACATTCGCTGTCGAAAAAATTACACCGTTTTCACAAATAGGACTTCGGTGGAGCTAGCTTAAGAGCTAGCCTCACCGAAGTCCTATTTGTGAAAACAAATCGCTAAATACGCTAAGGCGTATTTGCACTACCTACTTAAGATTGATATCAATTGAAAGTACGATTAATTACCTTTAAAATGACATATTTTGTGTTTGCATAAAATATTATTTAGTTAAGTTATGGACTTAAATTTTGAAATGTAGTTTTGAATTTATTTAGATCACTGAATAACCTGATAACTTGATAAGTACCAAAACGGCTGAATTCACATACCATAAACATATTACACGACCCAACTCATATTAGTACTGTAGGATAAACGGTATTTCAACTGGTATAGCTCCAGTAGTTTCTATTATTGATGATAATTTTCTGGCTTGAGTTATGAAACGTGCATTAAATACAACTTTACCTAACATCTGTTAAGTGCATAAATATTATACTGACCATTTTCAGGCCATTTTTACCATAACAGAGACGCTTTAGAAATGGGCATAACACGCCACCCTTCAAGCAATTATTTTCATGTTTTTTTCAAACATCTTAAACTCAAAAGGATAATATTTTGTGTAAACTTTAAATATGTCATTGTAAAGGTAAATAAACGTACTTTCAATGAATACCAATCTTACTTAGGTAGTGCCAATACGCTAAGATCTAGCACATAAGTCCTATTTGTGAAAAAAGTTCAATTTTTTCGACAGCGAATGTATGAGAATTGTAAAGGGGAAATTCAAGGGGCTGGTGGTGGAAACGGCACCACTTTTCAGCCCGGCAACATCGAGTTCCTTGTAGCCTGGGAGCACCTCTACAAGGATCAGACGTCTAACAATTATGCATACGACACTCTTCTAGAGATCCTGGTCTATTAGGAGTATTTCGCAATTTTTGCTCCGTTGGGATAACTTCGAATGCGGGATAATTTTGTAAATTGCAAACTCTGGTAAGCAAGATGCCTTGGTAAGCTTTGCAGTAGTACAGTCAGTAGCAGAAGTTGCTAAGCGGTCGAGGTGTTCAAAATGATCTTGACGCGACTTTATTGTTAAGAGAATAAGAGCTTTTATCAAGGTAATTTGGAACACCTCACCCGCTTAACAACTTCTGCTGCTGGCTGTATAAGTGTTGCCATTGCCAAAGTATGAAGTGCTTCTGAATTAGAAAGTAGTAGTAGATGTATAGTTGATAACAATTTTATAAGATATAATAGAAATAAGTATCTAAATACATAGAAAACATCCAAACCCAGAAACAAAATATCTGAAAATTACAAACATAAATACCCGTACCAGGATTTGAACCCGGGACCCCCTGCTTCGTAAGCAAGGTCAATACCGACTAGGCTAGCAGGGTGCGTAGCCAACATGCTAATAGTTTACGCTCCGTAGCGAACGAAACGCAACTGTCACCGTCGCACTATTATGGAAGAGCGATAGAGAGAGACAACCGTATCGTTCACCACGGAGCGAACGATTGTCATCTTAGCTACGCACCCTGGCCATTTTAATAGATCTTGACTATCTTGAGGCATTTTTAAACCCACGAAGGAGCATTCCTACTAAATTGATTAAACCAAGAAAGCACGCAAAACCTTATAAAATCACACGTACGATAAATTATCGCCGCCGACCGGTTGCAGTGAAAGCATGTATGTGTGTCTGTTTGTCTGATCCAATGCATGCGTCGTTAGCACCTCGAGTGGTCCCACAAGTACCATTAATTGGACAATAAGCGTAAGGTGGGCTGTTCACGGACAAGACGGTAAGCCAGAGCAAATATATTATTTTCGACTATTTTCGTGGAAAGGCACAGAATAAATAATAATACGAAGTACAGGAAGGTTCACTAAGCTCTCTAACAAAACGCGTCTATCACGACAGATATGACCGCAAGGTGTCGCAAGCGCGAGCAGGCGCCCGTTCCTAAGCGGTGCGCGGCGATTACTACTGCTAATAGACACCAAAATTGGTGTGGGCCGCATGTACTTATAGCGACGCGACGAAATCGCGGAGTGAGCCACGCCTGGGAATTTCCCAATGGGAAAGGCAGCATTTATAATTCGATTATTTTGATAACATATAAAACTTTTAGTTTCTAAATTAATAAATGTATGCTTTCTTATGGGTAACTAAGTAGGTAAAGTTAATACGCGCATCAGGTAAGTGCAGCTGGCATTCATATTTTTTTTTACAAATACAAATAATTTATTGAGAAAAGTATAGTACCGTGGTTGGTCTTAAAGACTAAGAATTTATAAAGACAAGTGATTTACAAATGCCTGAACTAGGATTCCCTGTGTTTCAGACAGCGAAGGACAATACTATTAATTATTTTTAAATTATTCACGTTGGGCCTGTTTACACATTGTGTAGCGTTTATCGCCTGTTCATATATTTGCAAGTAGCAAATTTATACACTCGCAATAGGCCCTAATCAAATTGTAATCAGGCCCCAATGTGAAGGCCAGCCACGCTTATCCCGCATCCGTGTTGACCTCAATAGAAAATACTTAGTCTGACCAAGCTCGGGCACGTACCCGTTTGCCACACTTACCCGTATGCCACACTTACCCGTAAGCCACACTAACTCGTAAGCCATCACACTTATCCGTATACCACACTTACCCGAATGCCACACTTATACCCGTAACCCACACCTACCCGTAACCCACACTTACCCGTAAGCCACCCTTACCCGTATGCCACACTTACCTGTTGACCTTATGTGGAATTAGTGCATGTCTGCCTTTAACTGGCCACCTGAGCGCCGCGGGTGGCCGGTGGCCAAATTTGCCCAACGCATTAGAACCCTGTAAACTATACACGTGATGTGAAACCAGTACGATACGTGATACTAGTGATACTACCGGTTACCGTGACCTAATAAACAACCACGGAATTTTATAGTAATCTCCTCTCTAGTAATCTCTGAGACCTGGAAAAGGTTTGTAATTTGGAAATGTCAAAATTAAAATTTAGAATAAGTAGGCTCTTTTGTTTTCAATGACAAATTAACCCTCCAGTGCAAAAATGTACGATTTCACGGCACCTAACAGCACAATGGCTTTACAAAGCTATGGGTCTAACATTACAAAAACGTCAAACACCTCGTAATGACATAAAATCATACAACGTTCCCCCAGGACCCAACTATTGACTTTTCACACACACCACCCACCATCAAATTACATTTTATTACTTTTTTAATGTGAGAACACCAAACAACTAAAATCCCGGCTTACGCCTGTAAGCCTCATTTGAATTTTTTATTAATATCGGTTAATAAATCCCCCACGGATAACGAATAGTAATAATAGGCTTATTGTTATTATTATTAATGCAGTTATGAATTATTAATGGAGTTCGGCTTTTAGCTAAGACGCTGTTAGATTTATATCGTAATAACTTAATTAGGGTAACTTTTTACAATTATAGAAATGTAGGTGATGACCGTAACTAATAAGATTTTCATTAAATAATGTAGGTAGTGATGAAATATTTTTTTTCTTTATTGGTGTGTCCCACTGCTGGGCAAAGGCCTCCCCTCTTTCCCGCCACTTGACTCTGTCCAATGCACACTCCCGCCACTCCACACAGAATGCATCAAGATTGTCCCGCCATCTCCGTTTGGGTCTTCCTTTGCCCCGAGATCCATCCTGTGGGATCCAGTCCATGGCTAATTTGGCCCAGCATTCTGGGTGCATTCGGCAGATGTGCCCTGCCCAGTCCCTTTTCAGCTCTTTAGGAATACATATATATATGATAAAAAAAATCAGAAGAATATTTCTTTAAAATGGTGTTAAACCAAACCTGGTACGTTTTTTACGTTAAGCCATATTTCTAGGTAAGTAGCAATAGGTAAGATATAGAGGTGCTAGGAAAGAAAACTTGAACCAGTTAAATTGGCTATTTCATAGATTGCATCGCTGACCAGATAACCAACAGAATCACTTATTTCAGTTTACAACAGAATCACCTCAAAGAGTTTGGCTAGCTCGTAAAGGCTCTATTTGTTCGTCAAAAACGGGTGAGAAAGATGCATTTTATCCACAAGAGTGGCAAGGTGGCTGGTGGAATTGACTTCTTAATTGATGATTTGAATGATACCTAAATGTTTGGATTTTATTTGTAATGTTTTATATTATAGTATTTTCCTCGCATTGGTGTGGAAAAAATGTTTTGTAGTGTGTGTAATTTTATATATTTTTTTAAAATATTCTTTTCCGTATAATTTAATTCAAAATCTTTCATTTGTGTATACCATTCCCTTTGTCTCCCACTAAGCACTTCCGCATCATTACACCGCGTACACGCGTATTGAATCCATCAGCGCGCCAGCGAAGCAGTAGCGGTGCGATACGATACGCATATCGCGTTTTACTGACGGAGAAAAATCGCAGTGCGTGTTCGCACACTCATCTTGACTTTTATTCAAAAATATTGTTTGTACAGACCACTTTAAGAGGATGGATAGATGAAAAGTGGAATCTTTCGAGAGTTTCGAGTCATGAGGAAAAAACAAACTTTGCTCCCGAGTGAAATACACAAATTTTTACCACACCAACGCGAGAAAAATACTACCTGTAAGATAATATTACAAATCTTATTCAAATAAACGTTATCAAATATTCATCATTCAAAACCATCACCTCAAAGTCAATTCAACCAGCCAACATGAGGAAACAACTCAAAATTTGCATCAGATTACTTGGCCACTCTTGTGGATAAAAATCAACTTTCGCATTAGTTTATAGAGTAGGTACTAGCGACCCGCCCCGGCTTCGCACGGGTTAACAAATTATACATAAACCTTCCTCTTGTCTCACTCTATCTATTAAAAAACCGCATCGAAATCCGTTGCGTAGTTTTAAAGATCAAGCATACATAGGGTCAGACAGCGGAAAGCGCACAGACTTAAATATACCTGTGGGGAAGCGACTTTGTTTTATACTAGGTATGTACTTAGTAATATAGAGAGCCTGGAAAAAAAGAAGTAATCGTGTGTCAGTGGAAACAGGGCACACCTGCTAATACATCACGAATGCATCTACGTTACGTTATTAATGACCTCGACAGGTGCTCGAGACGCTAATCAAAGAAAGCGGAAAGCCAATATGGTGGATGTACTTTCGCTTAGATTTATGGTTTTAGATTGACGAGAAACCTCGTGGAATATCTTCCAGCAAATTTCACCTGAAAGCTTAGAAGTTTAGGTACAATAACTATTGTCGTGGCTTCCAACCTCCGTGGCGTGACATAACTCAACTGACTGACTGGCTGACTGACATACATATTTGGAACTACGGACATTTAAATTCAAAATTAGACATGACAACGACACGACAAAGTAAGATCAGTTCACGACAGACAGCCAGACCGACCAGACAGACTGTTCAAATATGTTCAAATGCACGCACGGCACAGAAATTTAGGTAGTTTTTTTTTGTTTTTTTTTTTTATATATATATTAAATTTGGCGATACCGAGTCAACAATAATGTCGCACTGCAATACTGCTGCCAACTGTATCACTTATGTGTAGTAGGTGGTTTGAAAATGTGATGTCTACCCCAAACTTTTTCATACACTTTTCGTCGGGTAGTCACACAAATCTCTGTTTTGATATTTTGCTTGGACGTCAGTAGCCGCGACCACGACTACTGAAACCTGTGTCGAAACGTCGGTAAATAAAGGTAACAAAATAAATTCGCGATAGACCCGATTGTGATGTGTAGTTGATTACAGTGAGTTTTTTGACATCCCACTAGTGATTTAAGAGGCCTTATTCCTTAGAGCGTTCACCGATTTCACGAAATAACACTCGATAGATGGCGTTGGCGCTCGGTACGCGAGCGCCGGCAAAGTTAAGCGCGTTTCAACGCAGGCGAGAATAATATTGATACTTTTCAATTTAATTGCAAAGTAACATTATTTTTAGCGTTATATTGGCACTCTTTATTTTATTTTATAAGCATGGTAGTAGTCAATAGAGTGTATGTGTTGGGATAATATATAACCAGAGGCGAGTAAATAATAACAATATTTACCTCTGGCATGGAATTATTGTGACAATCACTCTTCTTATGAATAAGGTGTATTCGGGTATTTCCGAATGAACGAATAGTGGCGGATAATTCCGAAAGCTGACTCTTACTACAACGGAATATGAGTGATTTTACAATGATTTTCGGAATTACCCGAATAAACCTTACTACTAATATTCGTCATTGTAGTAGTGTTGTATTTTCAAACTTCTTTAGCGGCGCTGTGCACTTTTTGAGGTGGGGAAAAAATGTTAAACTCGCGACAGATCACGTGACCGTAAGACGGACACGTGACCTGATCAAAAAACTGTTACAATGTTATTGAGTTTTTCTTTATTGATTTAAATGCCATCTAGTGAGTTTCCCTCTAACCGGTATTAATATAACTCGAGTACCAACAGTGATGTGCTTAGGGGTTTCAAGTAATGCGACGAAATAACGCTAGATGGCATTAACATCAATTATACACAGTGCTGCAGACATTTTGCACTAGTCATTGAGTTTTCACTTCTGCCGGCACTCCCGGAGTGCAACCCGTTGTTTTTTTTTACAAACCATGACAAACCATGAGTTTTGTTTACATTTTTGCTGCCCACAAATTGTCGTCTTTTTGTACTATTTCTGTTTTTAGGGGAAAGTCGGGGCCCGTCCATACTGCAAATAAACATGTTTCTTTATTTGTGATATGCAACTGGCCCTATCTGTTAAAACCAGTCATTGTTTTTATTTAAAACCATGATACCGTTGACTACATTCCACATTTTTTTTGTTTGATGGCCTCGTCGGGGTCAATACCGAAATCCGATTATTTATATTATGCCATCTTCGCTCCACTCCATTAAGATACCCTGGACAGAGGGCCTACCGCGAACCACGTTCGACGTGTTACCTCCCTGTCACACTTACGTACGAATTTACAAGTGCGACAGAGAGGCAACACGTCGAACGTGGTTCGCGGTAGGCGCTCAGGCCTATGGAACTCTCCGCGCGAGCACGGATTTATACCTACGAATCTCTTCCCGTTCACGGTAGAAAATCAAGCTAGTTGGTCGCCGGCGCTCGAATATGCCAAAATGTATGCGAAATAAATGTCTTCTTCACGAACAAATAACACATGTTGTAGTGTGGAATTGTGGATGGATGCAGAAACAAAAAAAAAACTAATAAAAAAATCCGTGTTTGCTCTACCGATTGATAGGAAAAGTAACTATTAGACGTTCTCAATATAAGTACTTATACCAATTTTTTTTACGATAGTCGCAAGCTACGTAGTACGCCGTTTTATAAACCGCGTAGTGTTTACGCGGTTTATAAAACGGCGTAAACACTACGGTTACTGTAGGGAGATATGACCTTTTAAAATATTTCGCAGTCACTCATCATAATAAATAATAAAATAAGGAAAAACCCTAACTTAAGACAAAAGATAAATAAAGAGAATAATAAAATAAATTTATAAGTAATTAATAATGATAAAAGGAATATTATAATTATTAATTACTTATTGCAACTTATCTTGCTCATAGTTATTTTACAATTAATAAAACTTATATTTGTACCTTAGGTAAGTAGGTAGGTATCTTTCATACAATCTATAGTTTAGGTAAGTAGGTAGGTACTTATTTGTAAAATAATTTCTAAGCGTCGGCAACCCTAGCTTTGTGCCGGTGCGCGCGGTGCGGGGAGCGGTGCGTTGAAGGTCATTCCATTGTATTTTTGTGTAGGTATTAAAACGGTAGGCATTTGAGTTTTCTTTGAGAGATAAGTATCTGTTCGTAAGAACTATAATATAGCCCTGTGCCCTGGACCTCATCTAGATCGATGGTACTCGTCAGGGCAAAGCTATTGAGCCCAAACACGATATAGTTATGATGAGTAGATAAGGAGTTCTGGTGACCAACTCCTGACTCCATTATGAGAACCTGGACCTCATCTAGATAGATGGTGCTCGTCAAGGCAAATCGAATGCGCCCAAACACGATGGAGTTATGATAAGTAGATTAGGAGTTCTGGTGACCAACTCCTGACTCCATCATGAGACCCTGGACCTCATCTAGATAGATGGTGCTCGTCAGGACAAATCTAATAATCCTAAATACGATGGAGTTATGATGAGTAGATTAGGAGTTCTGGTGACCGACTCCTGACTCCATCATGAGACCCTGGACCTCCTCAAGATATATAGTGCTCGTCAGGGTAAATCTAATGAGCCCAAACACGATGGAGTGATAATATGTAGATTAGGAGTTCTGGTGACCAACTCCTGACTCCATCATGAGAACCTGGACCTCATCTAGAACGAAGGTGCTCGTCGAGGCAAATCTATTGAGCCCAAACACGATGGAGTTATGATGAGTAGATTAGGAGTTCGGTGACCAACTCCTGACTCCATCATGAGAACCTGGACATTATCCAGGTCGTCCGGGTATAATAATAATGCAAAACCTAACCAGTATTCAAGTAAGACTGAAAACCTATCACCTAGCGAGAGTCTGTTGTTGAAATTAAATATGGTGTAAAAAATGTACTTATTTGTATCAAGATTTTCTAGTCGCTGTATACAGCACTTCTCGGAACTCTCTGGCTGTTTACGAACGCACCATAGTCACCGAACGCCTGACGATCGAGCACAGGTCCGTCCCCTAAGCCGCCTCGGCGGAGAATGAGCGCGCGGCGTCGGTGCAGCGTGATTTATACGTGTTTTAAAATAATATAAATTTACGGCAAGGTAGGTCCTATAGTTATGATTATTTTTTTATGGGTTAACGTATAGTTATAGTTTGCTATAATATTATTTTTAGGGCAAAATAATAGTACAATTTGCGATAAAAAAATATAATGTAACCCTGTTTTCACCCAAAAAATGAAGAAAGTTCGGAAGGTTAAATATCCATTTTTTTTAATGAATCTTTGATTTTCAATAGTCTTAGCCGCTCGTAAAAGATATGGTGAATTGAATTGTAATCATTTCTGTATCAAATGATTCTTGTTTACTGCAAAATTGAGAACCGAAACGACAGTTCTCACTGCAAATTTTGAAAAAGCCTCCCAAGAAAACTCATTTATTTTAGGTTTAAAAAGAGAAAATGTCAACTTGAACGGTCTTACTTGCTAGTTTAAGAAATGATTATTTAAGTACGTTATCCACTGACTTAATATAAAAGAAATAGACACACAAAGCAGAACAAAAACGTCAAGAAATGTGGATCCCAATGACGTTTCGCACCATTTGCATTGATGATAAAAACGCTTACGTAAATTTTGAGTCAAGATAAATGTTTCGTACAGAAAAGAGCTTAATGTCGTAAGCATTAAGTGTCAAATTTGCAAACATAAGTACCAACACTGTTAAAAAATTTAGTCCGATGGCACTAAACGTAACGTATTTACGTCAAACAACGTCAAACGAGAATAATGAACGAATGGAGTCACTTTGGTACACTTTAATATGTATTACTGTACAGGAAAACCAATTGAAGTAATAAATAAAACAAATTTAATTTAATCGGGAGCTCAAATAAAATTAATTCGTGCCCTAGTAGCCCAGAGCCGTACATTTGGGGAAGGCGAGAGCCAGCTTACTACGGATTTGAAGATCTTGGAAGCGTATTTTCGAGAGTGGAGACTCATACCGAGTGCCAGAAAAACAGAAGTGTCCTGCTTTCACCTAAGCAACCACCTCGCTAAACACGAGCCAACTATCACGCTGGGTGGTGAAAGGTTACCATACAATCCTTTCCCAACATACCTTGGTATTACTTTAGATAGGACTCTAAGCTATAAAGAACACCTTTCCAAGCTCTCGCTTAAAATATCGACCCGGAACAACATACTGCACAAGCTATCTGGCACCTCATGGGGTGCACCTGCGGACTGTCTCCGTTCAACGGCTCTGGGGCTCGTATATCCCACTGCAGAGTACTGTGCTCCAATTTGGCTACAAAGTGCACACACGCAATTGGTAGATTCCAAGCTCAATGTCACCATGAGATACATTACTGGGACAGTGAAATCTACACCTTGCCACTGGCTTCCTGCGCTCAGTCGAATCCCACCTCCACACTTGAGAAGGAAACAGGCGCTGCTAAGAGAGACTAACAAAATCAGAGCATGTCCGTCTCTCCCAATGCATCAGGAGTTTACCAACCCGCCTATGACGAGACTTAAGTCCCGTCGCCCGGCATACGCAGCTGCTGAAACACTCACACAAAGTTCCTTCGACGTACAGCAGCTCTGGAAACAAGAATGGATGAGGCAAGCTGACGGTACCCCGGCCGTGAATATCGACCCGACTATAATGAACAAGGGGACCGACCTTCCTAGGAAACTATGGTGTCGCTTAAATCGCCTAAGAACCGGGCACGGACGATGCAACTTCTTCCGGCATAAGTGGGGTTGGAGTGACTCCGCGCTATGCGACTGCGGCATCGAGGACCAGACCATGGAGCACATCATCCAGCGGTGCCCACTCCGCGCATACTCGGGTAGCCCGGATGATCTACTAGACTTGACGCCCGATGCTGTGCAGTGGTTGCAAAACTTGGATGTTGCCTTATAAATAAAAATACTTTGTATACAATTTTTGCCTATGTGACCATATCGCCATACGATTAAATAAATAAATTCGTGGTTCAAATTCAAACAAATTAAATTTTTAATTCGTAAGTATACGTCTTTAAATACTAATTTCCTTGAAATAAATTCTACTTATTAAATAACTGTGTATTTAAGATCTACATTTACTCATAGCGCGGGTGCACGGGGACATTTAGATACTGATTGGATTTTTTTTATAAAGTCTACCTATACTTTATAAAAAAAATCCTGTGGTTGTCACTGTGTTCCGACAGGTTTAGCATTTACAGTTAGTCGATATAAGCCCTTATTGGTGGTGTATATGTCGGAAACAGGGAAATGGGCCGAACACACAAGTGCCGTTTTGCCTTGTTTAAAACTGCATCACCCCTATCTCTTGCTATAATTAAATAGCAGTCCACTTTGCACGTCGCATAGGTTTTCTTGGAAATCTTGAATTTAAACATAATATTATTTCTTATGAATTCCATATAAAAATATAAAAAAATATTGACCTCACATCGACTCATTAGATTTTTGTTCCTTAATATCCCTTCTTTGGTACTAACAAATTAATTTATTCAAAACCATAAAATTACCACCAGATTACATAAATTATGTAATGCTATCCAAAGAACTAACCGAAAGAAATACATTCCATCCTTTTTCCTTGTTTTATCATTGTTATTTTTACATATTTTAACGGCACATTTCGTAATTGTTGACAACTTCACATTTGAGCGTTTCAAACAAGACTAAACGAAAAAGTAATGCATGATCTGTTTTGACATCACTTTTGTGGGGCCATTTTTGGCGGCTGATTGGGTATCCAGTTATTTATACTATATCAATGACGTTATCAGTTTTTGAATGAATACTAATAGTTACGTCGTAATCTTGAATGAAAAAGGTAACAGATTGCAAAAAACGCCCGCTTGTAGGACTAAGGACTCCTGGCTTGAGCGTGACATTTGTATATTATATAGATTACATTCTCATTGTTAATAATAATTTAATGTATATTGATACGTTAATTTAATATTGAAAATTTTGATAATTAATTTCATATATGTAACTTGGATTATGCACAGGTATATGCACATTTATATCTAGACAAATAGCAGTAGGTATGTAAAAAAGAAAGGACATGTAACAATTGTTATCAATAAAATTTTCATTTTCATTTTTCATTTGTGATTCAATATGTGTTCAAAACGCGAAAGTTTTAAATGTTAAACTGTATTTTACTGCCGCAAACGCAAAATTGATGTTGCTGCTGGGATAAATATGACATTTGCGGCAGCAATACACTTGGCAGTAATATCACGCTGCATTACTGTTGCAGTATGCTGGTGTAGTCTGAATCGGAATGGTACCTTTAAACCCCACCTATATTTTTAGAGCATTTTGCTTTTTGATACTTTTTCGCTCAACACTTCGATGCACTATGAATACAAACTACATTAATTACAAACCATACGCTTTCCCTTGCAAAAATCACAGCACTATCAAATAACACTAAAGTCACTAAACCAAAGGGTGCGTCAAAGATGACGGATCGCGCAAAAGTTAATTTCCTCTCCTAACAAATATCCCCACAATGGCATATTTGCTTATCTTTAATTGATTCACTTTAGGCGATAGGGATTAGCCCATTCACGCGCTTTTACAAGGGGTTGCTTAACGAGTAACGAGGGGTCGCTAATTCGACTCCGGCTAGGTTAGGTTTGTGGATACGCGAGGCAGTCTCTGAGAGGCATTTAATAAAATAACTTTAAACGAGCAATTCTTGTATATTCATTCATTCAGATTCACGTTTAGTTTCACTAGACTTAAGGGGCCCACTGATTAACAGTCCGCCGGACGATATCGACCTGTCAGTTAGAACAAAAAGTTGACAGCTCCGAACAACTTTATATCGACCATATACTACTTAGGTCATACTGAAAATTCCTGGACTGGCCACTTAGAAAAAATAAGTTTTCTCATATATCAGAATCCAGAAACTACTTCCTACTTTCTTTAATAGACTTAGCGCCACTTGCACCATCCTACTAACCCGGGGTTAAGCGGTTAAACCGTTAACTTAGTGTCAAATTGTACTGATAACCATGGTAACTCCATGTTTAACCGGTTAACCCCAGGTTAGTGATATGGCGCAAGTGACCCTTAGACGAATATCGGGAGCTCATAAACAATACAAAAGGTAATCACGGTTCACATCCCGGTCGATATAAGTCTAATATTCGCAGTTCGCACTATCGCATCTGCGCTCTCCGCTCACCACAGAGCTCAGATTTCATAAGCGGCCGCGTGCCTCGTATTATCGCCCGCCGCTCGGTAATGCGATCGCGCGATATCGCGATCTGACTCCTGCATTACAACTATTTATCGCCGCGTGTTTGTAATGTGGGGAGATGGCTTTATGAGGTCACAGTCAGTGTAGAAATGGCGTAAGTGGCAATGATCATTCTGTAAGTTTGACGTTTTAGTGAGGCGGGTCATGAGATTGAATGATAGATTTGATTTTGTCGTTTTGTTGGAAAAATAATTAAACTTCCTTTGTGTAGATGTATAAGAAACGAATGTAATTTTTGGAGTATAATATATTTTAGTATTTTTTTTATTTCTGTATGAAAATCATTGAGTCTAAAAGTTTTATTTGTGTGTTTTAAGGTAATGTCTTTTCTATAGACATCTGTACATAAATTAAATTTTAAGCCTAATTTTCTAGCCGGATCCTTTTAGGGATAAAATTGTCCACAGAAAAAAGACCGGTTTTGACCCTGGATATTTATTATGTACCTATATTTTGTTTTTAGAAGATTCCTGACGAATAGTGTAGGCACATCAATTTCTGTAATAATTCACAGACTTCTCAACAAGCATGGAACAATGGACTCAGAGTTATCAATTTTAGTCAACCGACACTAACGCCAAAAAAAAGGAACAAAAAACGCAACACACGTCAATAAAACGACAGCGATTTCAATAAAAAGCGAAAAAATATCCAAACAACATTAAAACAGCGTAAACGCCACCCAATTCAACATCAACCTAAATATTTCGTATACATTTTGAATCTTATTACAATGATTTAAAGTTCAAACGTGTAAACATATTTTAGACGTTGACTGGACTATAGGCTTTTTTAGTTGATAGGGGAGAACAGGGCAAGTCAGTCACGTGGACGCGTGATATGCCTAGACGTGGAAATTGGAAAGCGCGATGTCTGGCGGCTATTTTTCGGCGGTTCCAAATTTAAAACGAACGTTGATTTAAAAGGTTTTTTTTTATATCGCTTTTGGATATTGTTGGTGGCAAGATAGACCTTATTCCATTTTATTGAAATATGAGTATAACATTCCAAATGAAACAAATTAACACTAACAAGAATAAATTAAACTAAGAACTAAACTAATGGCAAGCGAATTATTACATACCTGGGTTTTTTTTTATTATTTCGACGCAAAACCCACGAACTATCAAATTATGCTAAGAACCAATCAGCACAATTGCTATTTTATAATTCACAAACTCAAACACATAAAATAAATACATACTAAGTCGTAAGTCGTAAAGTATAACTATTTAAATGTTTGAAATTCTTAATATCTCTCAAAGTTGCTGTGTTTTTCATACATTTTTAATAACAATAGGAAAACGAATTAAGCTGCAATTTGCCATTAGATGTTCTTGTAGATATTGTAAATAAAAAATACGGACGACTTGATAACCTTCTCCTTTTTTTTAAATTGGTTTAAAAACAGACAAAAAATTATGTTACTTAGGTACATTATTACATAAATATTCAAGAAAATTACTTTAAAGAAGCAATGAAAATGTTTTCAATGGTAGCGTGGGTATAAAGGGGAGAGTGGGCCGTAACGGCGTCGTAGGTATTTTGTTCCCCTCTAATACGAATGGCCACTTACTTGAATTTGTGGCCGGAAAAAACAAGATGGCGGACACACACGCCTATTGCTTGGAAAACAGGGGGATTTATAGGTAAGCGAGATTTTATAGAAATAATAATTGAGCACAAATAAAGTAGGTACCTGCTAAAGGTAGTAATTAGAACTAGTTCTGAAATATATCATACAATATTTTTTATGACTTCACTTTATAAAAACTGTAAAGGAATGGTTATATTGGATTTTCCGTATCTACACATTTTTATTTTTTGCTCCCATCTTGAGAGCTGTAAATGCAATGTAAGTTTTTTTTTAAATAATGACTGTATTATAAAAAAGCATATACATACATACATCTACTACTTACTTCAGACTGTTGATGTAAAGTTATACCTCAAAGCTGACTTCAGTGTAATTATTTTAAAGGTTTGATTACGCGCGACTAAAATGTATTCGTTTAAAGTTTAAAGGACCCTTTTTTTAGTTTTTCCTAAATAACTCTTACAC
The DNA here is from genome assembly GCF_948474715.1 of Cydia amplana. Classification (NCBI taxonomy): domain Eukaryota; kingdom Metazoa; phylum Arthropoda; class Insecta; order Lepidoptera; family Tortricidae; genus Cydia; species Cydia amplana. The sequence continues at coordinate 7,392,816 of NC_086088.1, forward strand.
GGTGACGTATAGCAAAAAATGTTAAATATTATACATAAGTAATCTGCCTAAAATTGCCTACAAGAAAGATTCTTACAAATGTTCGCTAGGATCAATATTCAAAGATATATAAATAGATTATATAAATAACTTCTATTAGAAAAACACCCGCATTACACTACCAACCGTCTAAATCAAGTGCTAGACCAATAATAACTACAGCATCATATTTTAATAACAATCGAACGAGCCACCTCGCAGGAAATTGATTTTATATCCCCGCCCCGCGTGACGGGTGCCAATAGCCTATTGTGAATTTTTCATGACATTTTTATATCCAAAGCCTTCCTGCACTGGCGTTTGAAGCTTGGCGTTTCGTTTTATGCAATTTTTTCAGTGAGTTATAGGTACGAACAGGAAACAGGTACCTACATAAAAAAATTGCTCTTACTACTTTGCTAGGTACTTCATTTACTCGACACTATTACGGAAGCTGTGTGTTTTTCATCAATTAAATCGTTTCACAGTACACAATAAAAAGCGGCATTCATAAAATTACATTGGTTTATGTTGGTATGTCGTACGTTTTCAAAAATCTTTTAAAGCCCACGATCCTAATTATAGAACGAATTACCTACTTCAATATAATTTAGACTATTTTCAGTTGGAACAAAGTTGCTTTCCTTTTGTTTCGTTTGGTTTCAATACAAAAGTTGGTATGTCGTATGTTTTAAAAAATTCCTAAAGCCCACGATCCTAATTATAGAACGAATTACCTACTTCAATATAATTTAGACTATTTTCAGTTGGAACAAAGTTGCTTTCCTTTTGTTTCGTTTGGTTTCAATACAAAAGTTGGTATGTCGTATGTTTTAAAAAATCTCCTAAAGCCCACGATCCTAATCATAGAACGAATTACTTCAATATAATTGAGACCATTTTCAGTTAAAACAAAGTTGCTTTTTTTTCGTTTGGTTTCAAAAATAAATGAAATAAAACCATAATATTTTCTCATAGAAGGTAGGAACCTATAGAAGTGGTGCCTATACGCGTGCCTCCGTGAGGGACAAAACATAGGCAGTGCGACACTATGATTGGTCGAATTTATTTGTTACCCACCATAATCCATACTAATTTATGGTGGGGAATAAAAAAAATGTGAGACTGTGACAACTTGACAAGGACTAACAATAATAGCGCTTTTGCTGCTACTCCTACTGAAAGATACATAAGACTATCCCTTCGGTCATTTTCCCCCACCCCTCTTGCCAGATCCAGTTAAAATACTAGATTCATGTAGGTATTTTCTACACTTTTGATTTCAAATTTAAATTTTCCTGAATTTAATGATCAACCTTAATAAATAAAACTAAATGTGGATGTAACAGCAACTTTGTAAATAACTACATATTTCCAATTAGCCTATTATTTCAAGGACCTTCTATTTTTACTTTAATATTTTAAGTTTACAGGTCACCGTAGGCCCTAATTAGAATGAAGTTCTAGTTTGCCATGAATAAATGTATTTATTTTTATTCTTATTCTAATTTATTGACATTGTCAACCCTCCCCTGTTTACCCCGTCAACCTGCCCCGAATTGGTTTATCGCTAAGTGAGCCATACATTAAGCTTTATGACCCATGGAGAGATAACCGAATGTTTACGCCTTCTTACTTATTGTATAAACTCTAGGCTAGATGTTCTAAAAATGTTTATAAATTAATTTTTAGCGTTCCGTACCTCAAAAGGAAAAAACTGAACCCTAATAGGATCACTCGTGCGTCATCTGTCTGTCCGTCCGTCCGTCTGTCACAGCCTATTTTCTCCGAAACTACTGGACCAATTAAGTTGAAATTTGGCACACATACGTGTAACGTAAATAAATGAATTTTAAAGATGGAGGCCATTTTTGGGGGTTAATGAGAAAATTAAAATAACGTTTTTCAAACTATATCGTGTTACATATCAAATGAAAGAGCTCATTGCAGTGTTGGCCGAAACGTTAATGCAATTGAAAATGTTGGCCATTAACCATTATACATTGAACCGTAAACTGTAATCGTCCGTTACGGTTTAAGGTTCAATTTATAATGGTTAATGGCCAACATTTTCAATTGCATTAACGTTTCGGCCAACACTGGCTCATTGTAAGAATCGCAAATATTTTTTTTATAATTTTAGGATTAATAGTTTAGCAGTTATTCAAGAAAATAGGCAAAAAATGACCATCCCCCCCTTATCTCCGAAACTACTGGGTCTAAAATTTTGAAAAAAATACACAAAATAGTTGTATACCTATAGATGACAGAAAAACCTATTAGAAATGTGCAGTCAAGCGTGAGTCGTGAACAAGCTGCATAACTGTGTCGAAATATCGGGAGCTCGAAAACAATACAAATGATGGTAATCACGGTTCATATCCCGGTCGATACAGTCTAGTTAAATTCTTAAAACCTGAAATATCTAAATTACTAAAATAAAATAGATAAGTAGGTATTTTCTAATCGTACATCGGGCATCAGGCGAACCCAGAGCAGAATGTGTAGCTCTCTCTAAATTTACATTGCAAGGATGATAATCGCCCTAAAACGTTGTCACCCTTATCAGCATTAGTTTTCTGTAGGCGGGGGTGGCCATAATTCACGGCAGGAATCACCCGTCGGAAGATGGCGTGTGGCTGCTGTTTGGGGGTGTGTTATTGAGTTTGCGGCAAAAACATACGTTATAAATTATAACTGGTATTTCGAGACGTTCTTTAGGTCTACTGTTTAACTGAGGCAGTTGGTGCATAGCGATATCTATGGTAAGAATGTTCTATCTCAAGTTATATTGAGAATTCATCGGTAAGAATGTGCTAACCTATACTAAACTATTTTTTTATCAAGCAGATACCTCTGCAAGCGATACTACAAATTTTTAAATTAAAATAAAGGGTGTGGAATCGGGATTTTACAATTTTCCGCGTATGGGTTCACACTTGCCAATGACTAGGTCAGTGGCAATCACTGGGTAGTTTACCATAAGCACAGATGTATCGCTTTGACTGCGAGACCAATAAAAATTCTAAAATATTCCACGTATAGCTTGTCATTTGCCGATAACTAGTTCAGTGGCAATCACTGGGTAAACTACCCAATGATTGTCACTGAAACTACGACACAAGCTCAAATGTATCGCTTTGACTCGGCGATCTCAATATAAAAGAATTGCATATACCTATAGGTTCTCATTTGCTAATGACTGTTCAGTGACAATCACTGGGTAAACTATCCAATGATTGACAACGAAACTACAGTGGTACACAAGCTCAAATGTACCCTTTGACTCGGCGATCTCAATAAAAAATTTACAAAAATTCGCATATAAGTTCTCATTTGCCGATGACTAGTTCAGTGACAATCACGGGGTAAACGGTAAACTACCCAATGATTGTCACTGAAACTACGACACAAGCTCTGACGTATCGCTTTGACTCGAGCCCAATTACAGCCGTACCGTGAAACGCTGTAAAACGACTCGGCGCTCGCCCCGCCCCCTGGCGGACTGTCGCGCACGAAAGCGTTACCTATCTGCTACACCAGCCAAGGTGACAATCGCTATCGCTTCGACAACGAAACGCTTTGTGTCTCTCTATCACTCTTCCATATTAGTGCGTCAGTGACAGTTGCGTTTCGATCGCTACGGAACGTAAGCGATTGGCAGGTTGGCTACGCGGCCTGTACGAGCTTCAATCAATCAATCAATCAAAATATTTATGTGCATAAATAAGGGTAGAAAACAGTGGTGGTGGTATACAAAGTTTTCATTTTCATTCCTTAGTTTAGCGTAATATGGCGTATAAATATTCAATACTAGTTTAAATTAATAATAATTTATTTATTTATTTAATAATAATACAGAATAGTGTTAATAGCATCGTTCGCAGACGTTTCTGTTTGTTAAAAAATAATTTATCTGTACTAGTATAATAGTGGACTTCATAAACTCTAGACCTTCGTCAAAATAAGTGCCTTGGCGGTTTCTTTACTACAACAACTATTGTATACTTAGCAGAAAAGTAAATTTTTCACTTTACGCCCATGTGATGGTAGCGAAACGGCCAAGCCACAGATTTTGACTAAGGTGTCGCGAATCGAGTCTTATTAATGATGTATAAATAAATATGTGTTTACCTATGGGGCATTCGCGACATATAGGCGTAGAGTTTGTGAATTTAGGGCGTGTAGAGTTCGAAGCTTAGCTCTACATGAGATCTGATAACTCTTTGACAGTGCGAGCCATATGTTTTCGTCTTGGTAACATTTAATATGAAAATGTATTGGTGTGATACAGTTTACTTTTTTTATTAGGATATCTAAATTAATTACGAACTGAAAAAGCAGCACTTTTCCTCACAATTGTACATTACGTCTCAACCTCTTTGTAGTTACTGAAAACTCAACAGATAGTTAAACCCAGACGGCGACTGAACTTTACGAGTACGCGGTAATACCGGTTCCGTGTACCGGTATACCGACTTTGTACAGTACCGATTACTTTGTGTAGGGGGCGGGGCTACTGGGAACTGTTATGGCCATTTAAATTTGGAAGGCGCCGTTAGGAGTAACTGCTATTTTGTTTGAATTTTGCTAGTGGAAATTTAACTGTAATACAGATTACACAACAATATAGGTCGGGGTGGAAAGATATAACACAATACCTAAATTTATTTTAATAATTCTAGATACTTATATAATATCCATTTAAAATGATCTTAGAGAACCATTAGATAACTCTTTATTAACATATAAATATATACAGCGGTAAATGATATAATAGATAAAGATGCGTTATTTTACTGAATTAAAGTGATTATAATTTTATTTTGGAAACTAGCCGCGTAGCTAACTTGCCAATCGCTTACGCTTCGTAGCGATCGAAACGCAACTGTCACTGTCGCACTAAGGAAGAGTGACAGAGTGACACAAAGCGTTTTATTCTCGAAGCGATAGCGATTGTCAGCTCGACTAGGCTGGCTGTATGGACATTTAAATTTGGAAGGCACCATTACCTGTAACGGCCATTTTGTTTGAATTTGGCTAGTAGACATTTAAACAGATGTGACACAATATTGAACTTTGTAGAGTCTGTGCGGAAAGAGAAGAGTCGTGAAATGTATGGGGTCCAATACATTCCAAGACTCTTCTCTTTCCGAACAGTCTCTAACATCTAGTTAAATACATAGAAAATAAGCTACGAGCTATGTGTTAGGAACACACAATAATCACCAACCTTGTAACTTGTAACTCCAAAACACCAAATGCACAACACAAACGCACTATGACTGACATTATAATCCTACACGTTCCGCCTGACAGTTGTAACAAACCTAAACAATAAACAAACAATGAACAAACATCAACTTTGCGCCCTAGTGCCCCACTACCAAAAAAAAGTACTACAGATACAGATGAAAATCGCCCTTATTTACAAACGTCGAAGTGATATTTTTCGCTTAAAGATTTGAGGTTATAAAGAATAGTTTAGTTCTAAATTTAGCCACTGGTCGAATAAGTCGGTATTAAAGAGATGCAAGATAAGGTTTGATCACCTTTTGACACCTACGGTTCCCTAATTGAAATTTATGATGGCGGGCCTTTTGTGGGGCGCGGTACTGTTGGAACTCGAAAGAAAGTCGATTGTGACTTGCCAGTTTAGCCTGAGATTCAATCTAATAACAGGCATGTAAGATAAGTGTTTCTATGTTGTAATCTGAACAAATAATAGGTGCTTTTAACCCTTTATAGGGCAAAAGTCTCAAAAAAGACCACCCTATAACATCATCTTTTTGTATTTTTTTTCTAGTACAAAATTTTTTGTGCTATAGATTGGCGATGAGGCTTGAATTTAGGATTTTTTGAGCCTTGCCCGCTAAAGGGTTAAATGAAATTCAAATACCAAGTGGTAGGTACTTGACCTAGAAACTAGGTACCTATAACCTCGAATTAAATCATTAGTCGTCTCAAAATACACCCCATATAGTAGTATGTAGTATATTTGGGATATTTGAGGTTCAATAATTGTGATAGTTAGCAGCCAGGTTTTTGACCTAACTTACGTAAATAAATACGTTTAAATAAAAATGTTCGAAACTTAATTCCGAATATACCTAAATACCTAAGTATTTCAGTAAAATATTTGAATAAAAAAAAAATGGTTGTCTGTATAGTCGGTTTACGGACGATGATAACGTGATAACGTCATAAGTAAACATTGATGAAAAATTGCATACTTTTATACGTTACCATGGAGATCTGTCCACATCGTTACCATGGAGATCTGTCCACAACGTGACACTTTTCCGTGCATGCTACCGGTGTTCATCGATTTAGAAGACGTAATCACGTCAAAAATAGGTATCGCCTTTAAACATATTTCAAAAAATCTGTATCTCGATCGAAACTCGCTCGCAATGCAAAACCATTAGTAACACACTTATTATTCTGACGTTTCAGTTTGTTACAACGCTTCCGAGACTGTTTCCGGTCGGTGCCTTTATTTGTTTATCTTAATTAACTTAATTTAATTCAAGAGTCTTAATTGTTTGTATATTTCATATTGATAAGTAGCGCGCATTGCTCAGCGGTGTTAACAATAGCTTGAAGAACGTTTGATGAATAAAAACTTTAATTAGCAGCTCATAAGCATAAGTTTTTGTGTTAATAACAGTCACAGCTGTTTAGTTTGTGGGTAACTTTTGAAATAAATACATACATACCTAATAGTAGCTTATTTAATGATACGTTTGTGTCAAAAGCATTTGGGGGAAAAGGGCATCTTTCCGTCGTACATTACATTACAAAAGTTAACGATTTGGGTACATTTTACTTAGGCTTCATAGGCTTAGAAGAACTAGAAAGTTTGAACATGACTATATGGGCCAGGGTCGTAGCCAACGTGCAATCGTTAACGCTTCGTAGCGAACGAAATGCAACTGTCACTAGCTGTCGCACAACATGAATCTAGTATTAAACTGGATTGGGCATGCCCACTCATGAGTGGTGGGGATAACTGACAGAACGGGATAGTCTTATGTATCTTTCAGTAGGAGTAGCAGCGAAAGCGCTATTATTGTTTGTCCTTGTCATAGTCTCACTTTTTTTTTATTCCCCACCATAAATCAATATGGATTATGGTGGGCAACAAATAAATTCGACCGATCATAGCGTCGCATTGCGTATGTTTTGTCCCTCACGGAGGCACGCGTAGACCACTTCTATAGGATGCTACCTTCTATGTCGCACAAGTATGGAAGAGTGATAGAGACGAGAGATGACTACCATACGCTACGGAAGCGGAGTGGAGAAAATTTGCCTAAGGTTATGTCCACTTATTTTATCGCGCGTTATGTGGGAACCTGCGGGCGCAGCATGGTTCCATTTTATCGCCTGTCACTATGCCCGTCACTTTCGCACTTACATACTTGTTAGAACGTGACATGCATGGTGAAAGCGATAAAAATGCGACCGTGCCACCACCGCAGGCGTTATACCTACCTATGTTAAAATTTTAAGTTGTATCTCGTAATCCTGCAGTATTATTTATTGCGATATAAGTGCGATTTACACCTCGGCTAGGAATCCGGAAACGGAAGCGGAGTCCGTCATGGCGGCGTGAAGCCGGAGAATCTAGTATTGTTTATGGCAGTCGGTGTACGGACAGTCTTAGGCCGGTCGTAGACGTCCGGAGTTTTCGCCGGAAACCGGACCGTGTAACGCGACATTTTTATCGCCTGTCACTATGCCCGTCACTTTCGCACTTACATACTTGTTAGAACGAGACAGGCATGGTGACAAGCGATAAAAATCCGCCGCAGTTTTGTATGTGCTGACAGCTACCTAATAGTTACACCAAAGAAAATAAGACATCATCGGCGAACCCGGACAATAGGCTACATGACTAATTTTCATTTATGGTATCAATCGATCGGGTTTGTTTTTAGGATGAAATGTCTATATGGGACCCATTGCCTTAAAGTAACACAAAAGTCAGAAATTGTAGTCAAAGGCCGACAGTCGCATGCACTTCACTCGCGAAACGCCCTATACAAAATGACAAGGGAACGTGACGTCAAGGTCTCTGGGAGCCCATCTTGTAGTATGGACAAAACAAGAAAATTGCGTTTTTGTCGGTGAAATATTGCGTTTATGTATATATGTAGTTGCTATACAATATTTTTTTGGATGAAATGTAAGGAATCGAATGGTATTACCCTTACTTTTATAGTTTTTGGAAGTTAAAAAAAAAACTTAAATTTTGAAACTTTCAGGTCCTGTATTTTTGTAATTTTTCAATATTTTATTTTAATATCCACATTATTGTGATAAATTGTTCGTTTGCTATCTATTTTACTAGATTTTGTTATAAAATTCAACATGTGTCATCATCCCTATTGTCCGGCGAAAATACCGGACTTCTACTACCGGCTTTACCGTTTTCTCGTTGTATAAGTAAAACTATTATTTCAAAGAGACTTGATTTATTTTAGGCACACATGAATGGTGAAACTATTCGCGGTTTATCTTAGGAGACGTTTGCCTACCGCCAACATCGGAAATTTAAATACGTTATCGCCTCTCTGTAGCTCAAAAATACAAAAGCGATAGAGAAGTAAATGGCGGTTTTTGATTATTTTATGTCAGCGGTCTTTGTAATACAAAGTTACAAAGGGCCTACTTAATGGGAAAAATACAAAGTTTGTATTTTTCCATTCCCAATCCAATTTACATGTCACTTTTCGATCCCTCCCTCCTTTATCCCTATTCCCTAGGCGCTGAACAAAGTTCAAACATTTTACCATGCAAATGGTTTGGACTTTTTATTATGCTTTCAATACCTAAATACAGTGTTGAAAAGAAAGTAATCCTCTAAATAAGATTTACGGGCGTTACTTAAAAGAAAGTCAAACAAAGCTAGAAAGATAACAACGTTCTTTTTACTGGGTTCTTATTTGACTTGACCAAGTGACAAAAAATGTCGTGGCTACCGTTTGGCTATTTTTACAAGACTGCCCAAAAAAGGAGTGTATTGTTTTTGAGTGCCAGTGTCACGCTCACGACCTCATCGACGCTATGTCAAAATCAGCGGAGTTTTCGCTACTTATGACAAGATTATCCTTATGATAAAAGCATAATCTCATTCGATTTTTTCGAGTAAACAGTGGTAGGTACTACCGCGAACACCGAAGTTTGCAAATTTCGGGCATCTTGCTCTTATACTCCAATGAAGGCTGACATTTAGAGTGACGGAGATAATTGCTCAAAATTGATCGAACTTCGATTTTCGCGTTTATAGCCCATATTCGTTGGCAGGCTTTGGAGCCTAGCCAAGATGGCAATCTTTGATAGGAAACGCCAATCGAAACCTTGTATGGAAATAGTCCCGTTACTTTTCATAGCATGTCATCCCGATACATTTTCTATTTTTGTTTAGCGTTTGTCGATGTCCGACTGTCATCTTGGCTAGGCCCCTTTTAGGTAAGCTAAGCATATTTATAATCGGCATAGCAAGTGGTGACATTCAAACTGTAAAAAAGTTTTTTCTATGGAATAACCTAATTTCTCTGGCGTTACTAAGCATTTTCTTTTTTATAATCCGGAACCATTATCATTGAAATCCAAGCTATTTCTAATAGAAGCCCCTCTCCCCGGACTGAAACATTTTACTATGCAAATCATTGGAGCTGTTTTATTAGACGATCGCTTTTGTCAAACGGCGACGCCGGCTCGGCAATAAAACTTTATACGCCTACGTTTGATATGCAAAAATCGTTTACAGCTGAATTGGCGGTAGTATTCTGGCAGAGGTCTACACTCCACTCAGAGTTTAAACGTCAGAATTTCACTTCTAATGCTGGACAATTTTTAGCTACTTAATATTATAACCGCATTAGTCGGAACTCTATTTTCAACTCCTTCTGCTTATAATATTAGTTGTAAATTGTTTTAGTAGTAAATTTTTCGTCATTAGCGAAACTTGTGACATCTGGTGTATGGATCGGATCGGTCAGTGTTAAATGTGACGTTTCTTCAAACAAAAACATCACTTTTTAGGGTTCCGTAGCCAAATGGCAAAAAACGGAACCCTTATAGATTCGTCATGTCTGTCTGTCTGTCTGTCCGTCTGTCCGTCTGTCTGTCCGTCCGTATGTCACAGCCACTTTTCTCCGAAACTATAAGAACTATACTGTTGAAACTTGGTAAGTAGATGTATTCTGTGAACCGCATTAAGATATTCACACAAAAATAGAAAAAAAAAACAATAAATTTTTGGGGTTCCCCATACTTCGAACTAAAACTCAAAAATTTTTTTTTCATCAAACCCATACGTGTGGGGTATCTATGGATAGGTCTTCAAAAATGATATTGAGGTTTCTAATATCATTTTTTTCTAAACTGAATAGTTTGCGCGAGAGACACTTCCAAAGTGGTAAAATGTGTGTCCCCCCCCCCCCCTGTAACTTCTAAAATAAGAGAATGATAAAACTAAAAAAAATATATATGATGTACATTACCATGTAAACTTCCACCGAAAATTGGTTTGAACGAGATCTAGTAAGTAGTTTTTTTTTATACGTCATCAATCGCCTAAATACGGAACCCTTCATGGGCGAGTCCGACTCGCACTTGGCCGCTTTTTATTACAATTTATAGTAATAAGCAAGAAAGTCAATCGATAATTCCAGAATACTTCCCCCAATTCGCTGAATAAAAAGAGTTGATTTTCGATTTGGATACGGCGGGCGGGCAATTTCGGAATATCACCGGTACTCGAATCTCAATACTAGGTATACATACTCGATACTAGGTATACTAGGTATCGCAGGGGAAATGGAAACGGGGGTTGAATGCAAATATACGGTGACGGGTACGGGAGGTTTATTGATGTTTTGTATGTGTAAAGCATTGAAATTTACTACGAGATTGGCTCAACTAAGTAAATAGGCGAAGGATTTTGGCAAAACCAGCGGGCTCAGCACGGTTCCATTTTTATCGACTATCACTATGCCCGTCACTTTCGCACTTACGTACTTGTTAGAACGTGACAGGCATGGTGATAAACGATAAAAATGCGACCGTGCTACTAGGGCAGAAGGAGTTAGGTTTATTCACTAGCCGAAACGAATCAAAATTTGCCAAAGTTCAAAATAGAATGGAATGGAAGATTAGTTTTAATAGGTTTCTACATGTTATAATACATCTGTAATACCATGGATTACGACGAATAAATGATTATGATAATTTTAGCAGGTTGTGTGGGTGTGTGTCTCTGTAAGTTTTTACTTCTTCTTATTACGAATGTCTCACCGCGTTAGGTACTTTAGGTAAATTGCCACTTAATTGCCTAGGGGCTATTCATAAATTACGTCATTTCAAATTTAGGGTCAAAAATCGACAAAAATAGATGACGTAATTTATGGACAGCCCCCTAGTACATGTTAATTAGAGATGTTAAGTAGAGTTGCCGATCAATTCGTTTCTATTCCCTAGGATAATGTAGACAAAAATTTGCCGGTTACAAAAAAAGTCCGTAGAAGGGTTTCAATCTCTATACTTGCTCCTCAGTCGGGTAGTAAACAACCATATAGAGCCGACTCAGAATGACGAAGTATGGTCATGTCATCATGAATGTCAAATTTGTATGAAAATATGACTTTTATAATGACACTGCATCACTTTCTCTTTAAATCGGTGCAAAGTTAGCGTAGACGGACTTTATCTACCCGAAGACATAAGATTTTCTTCCAATACCAATCCCAATGCTCAAATGAATATCAAAAACATTAAAATCTAAATAACGACATAACATTTCCTTGGATGTTCTATCAGCAGTAAGCTATAGATTTGGGAGGATATCAGCAGGCACATTGAGAGGTACATAACGGGCTCCTTGGCATACGTATGTGAAAATTATGACAATCATCGCGCCAATATGAAGATTCTATTTTATTTTCTTTGAATATGTTGGAGTCGGCGACGGAATACATATAGACGAAGCTCTTAGTGTTCGAAAAACGGTACATAATGACAAACACTATCTGACACAAGCGCTGAAAATTATCCCTCCTACGTAATAGTACATTACGATACAACTGCGAAAAATAGTAAAAACGAAACGAGTGGCGATAAATTAAAACACGACCGAAGGGATTACCTATTCGCCCATGTATCGTACAACGTTTTACAGTTCATATGGCCCATGAAATTTTCGACATAGTTACGTAAAGTGCTAATGATTGCACTAGTGCGGTAAAGTAGTAGGTACCATATATGTATACAGTAAAACAATGAAGGATATCCATGTTTATCATTTTAAAGCCACTCGAACGCATTTTTTGCTTTGCCCTGTATAAGGTATAGTATCCCGTATAATGTAGGGTAGAGCATTATTGCCGGCCTGTATAATGTAGGAAAAGCGTTATAGCTGGCCTGTATAATATAAGTAAGTAGGTAGAGCATTATTACTATACCCGAGTAAGCAAATACGCATTAAGGTGCGCAAACGGCGCAGTTATGCTGATTTTATTTTTCATAATTTTGTTTGTCCCGAGTATTGAATTGAAGTGATCGGGATAAAATGATTGAAAGCAAAATAATAATTTCATTTCTCATGCTCTGAAAGAGGGTCATTGTTGTTCTAAAAGGTGTGCAGAAAATTATACGTTTCTGCACTAGAGCATTTTACGTTCTAAGTACGACGATATGTTTTTTTTTTACGATAAGCAATTGAAATTTGGGTTTAAATGGATTTTTTGAACAATTTCCATCCGTTCCATAAATAACGACACTTTTGCTTAAATTGTTAATTGAAAATGTCTACTTTCTCATGTTTAAAAAAAAACACATGCATTTTACTTTCCTCGTAATCGAATGTACAGTAGATTGTTTAACTCGGGTGAAAGGCATCATTTCATCCCTTGGTTAACAATCTACTAAGTATATAAGATTTCTTACTGTATTTGAGTGAGGTGTAACTTATTAAGCGTTGCGTTGCAGTAGTATTAGTGTTGCCAAAGTATGTAGGTGTTTTTAGTTTACCGAGTAGATATTAGTGATTTTCAAAATTACATATCTTATTTTAGGCTTTCAAATATACCGAGTATATTATTTTTTTGAGTCTTATGACTTAGATTTTACGTGCATTAATGGTTACCTATCTAAAATCTTCCTACCTATCATCAGCTCAAGCCAATAGCGCTAGCTAATTTATCAACTAGCCGACATAGTATCTTCACGCTACGGCGCGCGCCGTGAAATTCTAAAGGCTATCTTGCCGTCTAGATTTTCCGAGTCTCTTGTTAGGGCTTATACAACAGACAATAACCTAAGGGGTGCTAGTTCGGTAGTTATACGGAGGGTGTGGGTGCTTAACAGGCAGATTAACAGGACAGTTCTAGTCATAGACTTACGGATATACAGGATGGCCAAATGTTACATAGTATTTTTTTTACTGCGGAATATTAATGATGATTTTAAGTAGTTATTTGCGTTTGTGTATCAAAGCTAAAGGAGACTGTCTTACTTTCACCTTTTCGCCACCACCGTTTGTAAAAATAATGATTTAGACATTAACAAATAATATTTACCGGCCGCTAAAAGCTACCCAAAACTGTTTAAATAATCCCAATAAAGACACCTTTTCTTTACACTGCAACCAAATCGCCGACTACCCACTTAAACCAAAAAACAAACGAAAATCAGTACATTTTACAAAACCAATACAAAGTTTGACAAAGTTATTTACACCATTCGCAAAATGATAAAAGTAACCTAAAGGTATTATAATAAGGTAGGTTATCGGGTGACTATAGATGCAAGTGTAAGTTTGTGGTGTTAAGGGGGGTTGTAGCAAAAACGCGGGTGCTTGGCGCTGGGCGGCGCTAAGGCTGAGCTAATATTTGGGATGCGATTAAGCTGTGCCCATGGATTTATGGGAACGTGATATGAACATAGAGTATTTTGAATCTGTTCAAAATGGAATTATAAATGGAAATATATTGATTAAAGTAGTTACTTAAAATTTAGCTTACTTTTTGCAGGAAAACTTTATAAAATAAGGTACCTACTGTAAACAGACGTGTCGCATATCAAGTCTAGGTATGTAGTTAAATTATTATGTATTATCATTTTGTTCATATAGTATGGCATTATAAACTTTTATTGGATTTAGCAAATACATACTAATAGCATATATTATGAACTTCAAAATTAGCATTGAAATTAAACGTTAAACAATGCAGTAGGTAAACATACACAGAAGGCCCAATGATTTATAACTCAAGATAGGTTATAGGCGTTCCAAAAATTGAAGCGCTTACCTTGTGACAAATTAATTGGACAAGTTGCCTTCAGTCGCGGCTGGACAAGCGAGAAATGTGCAAGTGCTAACGACCTGCAACGTGCACACCGAAAGAGAAAGAGACGACCTTATGTTTAACAACGAGTGTGACAAAGATGGATGGAATGAGAAAATACATCAAAAATAACAGAATTCTTCGTAGGCACAGAAATAAATATGGAATTATTTTTTGTGCTCCTCAAGTATGAGTATAACCTATCTAAAGTCTATTTTTTAATTCGGTAGACTGAAATGACAGTTCTTAGTATGAAATGACATTTTATGTTCATACTAAGAACTGTCATTTCAGTCTACCGAATTAAAAAATAGACTTTAGGTTATACATATAACGGCGCGCGCTTGATTTATTTCGATTATTTTTAAATTTGTTAAATTGATCGGGTAGTTGTGATTGTTATTGACACTGACAAGTTGATTTATTTTAAGAGCGGGTAGTCCCGAATGGAGTTGTAAGTGTCATGGCGGCGCGGGACGTCATTCGATGACAGCGCCCCGCACGGAATGGTCGCTTGCAAACCCATTGGCTCTTAATCGTGATTTATTATTGTAATCCGTGAATATTTTTGGTATTTGACAATTAAAATAAGAAATACAGTGTTTTGATTGTATCGTGAGATTATTATTTGGTGAAAACCTGCACGTGCACGCCCACGCGACATCAATATGCCAGACACGCCTGTTCGGCCTCCCGATACCCCGACATCGGAAGTGAGATTACCAGAAGCGGCGCAGGATCACCCTACAGGTCAGTGTGGTGTTATTCCTCAAAAAGAAAGTACTGACAATCAAATGTGGAAAATGTTATTTGAAATGCAGCAAAGTCAAATGATGGAAGTGATTCGTACAATTAAGGAACCTAGTACTAAAAATGCCAAACTAGTGCTTCCTGAATTTAATCCTGAATCTCGTGACAGCGATGCTCGGGCTTGGTGCGCTACTGTGGATTTGTGCATGCAAGAAAAAGAGATAACTAGTAGTAACCTAATTATTGCCCTGAGTCGAGCGCTCAAAGGCACGGCAGCGTCATGGCTGGCCCAGAATAGTTTTGCTGGGATAACCTGGGCTCAGATAAAAGATTCTTTTCTCGCTCGCTTTGACTACGTCGAAACACCTGCTGCTACATTATTCAGGCTACTCAACGAGAACCCAAATGACGGCGAATGTTTAGCATCATACGCTAATCGATTTTTAAGCACGCTCATGAACAGATGGAGTTCTTTATCAAATGAGCAGATAGCGATAGCTGTAACATTAGCACATGCATCAAAAACTGATCCACGACTGCAAAGACTGGCCTTTACTACGGAAATCGATACGCGAGTGAAAATGCAACAAGAACTGATGGCCTATACTTATCGTAAAAGAGGGCCTTCGACACAGGATAAGCCATTGGCACAAAATGATCCTAAAAGACCCCGAGTTGATTCATTAAGGAAGTGTTACATATGCAACAAGCCAGGTCATGTGGCAATCGATTGCCGTGTTGAAAGTGATTCAACTCGTGCATCGACATCGAAGAATACTGCTGATGTTCCGGTTAAACCATCTTCGCTTACGTGTTTCTCCTGTGGCGAGAAAGGACACATATCGACGCGCTGCACGAAGAAAGAAGATAAAGCAAGCGAAGCGGTTGTGGAGCCTTGAGAGAATATCTGCACCATCGAGCAAGCTTCAGACCAGCTCTCTACTAATCACGGTGAGAAGTAATCATTCTGTTTTGATTCGAGCGCTGAATGCTCTCTAATTACAAAAAGTGTAGCTCTTAGTTATTCTTTATTAAACTTACTTAACGTTATAAACGTTCTGATAATGGTTTACAGTGTAATATTCCAATATTAGCCACGGTCAATATACAGGGGTTACCTGATGTTTTCATAGTTTAGCCTATCCAAATGGGGCGAGATTTATTGGCGTTAGTGTATTCAGTAGAGATTACTAAGAATCAAGTTATTGTTAAGAAAATTAAGACGGTAGTGGTTTGTGAAGTAGGCCCTAAAGGTAATGGTTTCCAAAACATTAATTCTGACGATAGGTGCTCGAAGAAAGCGCAGATCATTCTGAGTTAGAACAGAGGGAAGTAGTGCGTGATAAAATTAAAGATCTTTTGGACGTGGGCATGATTCGAGAAAGTTGTTCGTTGTTCCCCATTTTCCCGCCTCATTTTACATGGCAATTAGGTACCATCAGATAACAGTTCATAAGGGCTCGATAGAGCGGACTAGTTTCGTGACACCGGACGGGCAGTTCAAATATCGTACGTTGAATTGTCCGTTTGGTCTCAGAAAACACGCCTGCAGTGTATTAACGTGCTATGAATAAGGCATCTTCCAGGTCCTTCATGTGAAATGTTTGCCGTAGTATCTCAGGATGTTGTCATTATTCCCTCCCATACAGTAGCGGAAAGCTCAGATGCGCCAAGTATTAGGGGCTTTAAGTAGTGCCGGTTCCTCAGTAAATTTAAAGAAATGCGTTTTCCTGAAGAATGAGGTATAATATTTGGGCTATCACGATTCTGCGGGTGAAATACGGCCTAATCCCAGAAAAATCAGTGTTAACAGAACTTGCACCACCCGAAACAGTTACGCAGTTAAGACAATTTATTGATCCGGCCTCATATTTTAGGCAGGTAGTACCTGGATTTTCTCAAAAAAAAAGAAGAGCGACCCTTCTTTATAGATTGACACCGGAGTTTGAAAAAAACTAGGCAAGACATTAACTGATTAGCCGATTTTAGCAGAGAAAGGTAGGTGTTTCTCTAGAAAGGAGTTTAAAGATTTCTGTACGACCCATAACGTAATAGCCTAAACAAACAGGCCGTACTCGTGCTAAAGGGGCCGTTTACGACGAATGCTCGATTTTTATGTTTCATTAGAGTTAAATACCGCGTTAGAAACAACCGTAAGTTCTCGTATAGAGTCAGGATGCCCTAACGGCGCTGGTGAATACAAACAAGTGGTGTTGATGTTTTTGTATGTTGGGTTGTGTTGTGTGTTATAGTAAAAGACTTGAGTAATATGGTAGTCTTGTGGCGATTAGCAGCTTAAATGTCAGATTGTTGCCTTGGTGGCATTAGTTGGCCTAAGTGGCCTTATTTGACCTTAGTAATAATAGTTGGCCTTGGTGGCAGTAGTAAGCCTTGGTGTCATTAGTTGGCCTCAGTGGCATTATTTGATAAAGGTAACAAAAGTTGGCTTGGTGGCAGTAGTTAGCCTTGGTGGCATTAGCTGGCCTTGGTGGCATTAGTAAGCCTTGGTGGCATTAGTGGCCTTGGTGGCATTAGGTAGCCTTGGTGGCATTAGTGGCCTTGGTGACATTAGTGAGCCTTGGTGGCATTAGTGGCCTTGGTGACATTAGTTAGCCTTGGTGGCATTAGTGGCCTTGGTAACATTAGTTAGCCTTGGTGGCATTAGTGGCCTTGGTGACATTAGTGAGCCTTGGTGGCATTAGTGGCCTTGGTGACATTAGTTAGCCTTGGTGGCATTAGTGGCCTTGGTGACATTAGTTAGCCTTGGTGGCATTAGTGGCCTTGGTGACATTAGTGGCCTTAGTGGCATTAGTCTGGCCTTGGTGGCGCTACTTGGTATATTGGTTGCATAAGTTGTTTTTGGTGATACATGCTACAATTGCCAGTTGTTACGGTGGAAATAAGGAAATCGAAAGAATAATATGTTAGTCAGTTCCTAATGGTTGAATGAGTAAGTTCAGTGTTAATGTTGTACAGCGGTCAGAATGACCGAGCAGGTTGCTGTGTGTATATTGGTGGTTTATTTGTTTACAGATGAGCCTGAGAGTAGAGACGATACACACGAGGACGTGTGATGATGCAGGACGGCCGTAACGGCGCGCGCTTGATTTATTTCGATTATTTTTAAATTTGTTAAATTGATCGGGTAGTTGTGATTGTTATTGACACTGACAAGTTGATTTATTTTAAGAGCGGGTAGTCCCGAATGGAGTTGTAAGTGTCATGGCGGCGCGGGACGTCATTCGATGACAGCGCCCCGCACGGAATGGTCGCTTGCAAACCCATTGGCTCTTAATCGTGATTTATTATTGTAATCCGTGAATATTTTTGGTATTTGACAATTAAAATAAGAAATACAGTGTTTTGATTGTATCGTGAGATTATTATTTGGTGAAAACCTGCACGTGCACGCCCACGCGACATCAATATGCCAGACACGCCTGTTCGGCCTCCCGATACCCCGACACATATAATATCATTGAGAATGCCCATTTCTATGTTGTTGTCGATTTTTATTTAAATTTAGAATTTGGTGGATTACGCGCAATTCAACGCATGTCCTAAAAAAATCTTTCACCGAGTTACGAAACGTACCTATTGCTATTTCCGTAACTCAACGGAAAATTTCATTTTTTTGTCGTATTTATTCCACCCAAAACAGCCAAACTTTATTTTAAAAAATTGGTTAGTAAAAATCATATCCAGAAATGGGATATCAGCCTGGGAAAGTATACTCTAGTTGGTGGGAAACCCTCTGGTTTTCGATAGTCTACATCCCCAAACACAGCCGGACCCTACTTTGTCGAGGTTTAAAACAATTATACGATTGATACGACAAACATAACGGCACATACCGTGGGACTTTACATCTATTTACTTTTTAACCGACTTCAAAAAAGGAGGAGGTTAGCTATTCGATTGGTTTATAAAGCCTGTTTTTTTCATTTATTATATTATAATACATACAATAAATACTCGAATTAGAGATACTTAAACCTATTTAAATAAATTTAAATCTATAGTAAACTCGATGCATCTTTTATTTTGAAATTAAGTTATATGTAGCAGTAGAATATACAGGGTGCTTTCTGTAACAGGAGCAATAAATTAAACTGTAGGCTGCACTCCTCAAACTGACCAACATTTGTTCAGCAACTTTTAAAAATAACTTATGTTTTGATTTTTATTACACTTTAAAGTTTATTCTAAGACCGAAATGTATTGCAAATTTTGTTATGTTTGAAGCGTGACAAGCAACGTCAAATACACTCACATACAAGGCAATATTTATTTTGTATGAAAAAGAGGAATTCGGAAGGATTCATAATTTTTAAAAGTAGTTTAACAAAAGTTTTATAGTTTGAGGAGTATAATATATGTTTTAATTAATTGCTCGTGTTACAGGCAACATCCTGTATATGTTATAATTACAATTACAAATATGAATTACCAAATATGTATTACCAAATATGTAGTTAAAACAGAGGTAATCATCACTGAAAATCTAATCAAAATAAATGGATATGTGCTGAAGTATCTTATTCTCAAGCAATCCCACATACTGCCGTATTCGAACTTCAAGATATTCACAAGAGACGACACGTACTAGATCCATTCTAGATACGTTATAAGTAGTTTAGATTTCAACTAGTTCTCTTTTGCAGCGCAATTCGGACAACCAATGTTACTTTTACGATAGATCATGTTAGATATCTATTAGATGTGAATTAGATCTCTAAGTAATATCTTGTGGAAATCGTTCAAAAGTATCTCCAGAATCGCGGAAATGTCAAATTGGACAGGTTAGATCTTAAACATATCGTTATCGTATCTTGGCGATCTCTAAAATATATCTAATAGATGTCTATTACAAAATCGGAATCGGGCCCATAAACTTTAGCAAAACCGGCTATACCTTACTTAAATTGTGAAAAACCAGAATTAAACTGAAACCTCAAACTGGTATTTACTTCTTCCCAATCCCCTTTCAAACACTCATTGCCTGAAAAAAGTATTTTTTGCCCAAAACACAAGTACCTACTTAATCTCATAATGTGTTTGAATCGCGTCCGGTGGGCTCTCGCACTATCTCCTCTTAATAGCTGCTTCCTCACGTCTCTCATACTCTGACCAATCTTGAACCTTATTCCAAAGAGGTAAGGTCTATCAAAAGTAAATTTAGCGTGTACTTCAGAGGCGGCGCCTGCTTTTGTCAATGTTTTTACAGACCTTTCACTTTGCCAACTCTTACCTATAAGTCGACTACTTTAAAACGACGAAACGTGGCTAGTATTGCGAAACATTTGTTTTTGGAATGCTACAGGACTAAAAATATTACCTATTATTTGCCCCTTTTTAGGGTTCCGTAGCCAAATGGCAAAAAACGGAACCCTTATAGATTCGTCATGTCTGTCTGTCTGTCCGTCTGTCCGTCTGTCCGTCTGTCTGTCCGTCCGTATGTCACAGCCACTTTTCTCCGAAACTATAAGAACTATACTGTTGAAACTTGGTAAGTATATGTATTCTGTGAACCGCATTAAGATTTTCACACAAAAATAGAAAAAAAACAATAAATTTTTGGGGTTCCCCATACTTCGAACTGAAACTCAAAAATTTTTTTTTCATTAAACCCATACGTGTGGGGTATCTATGGATAGGTCTTCAAAAATGATATTGAGGTTTCTAATATCATTTTTTTCTAAACTGAATAGTTTGCGCGAGAGACACTTCCAAAGTGGTAAAATGTGTGTCCCCCCCCCTGTAACTTCTAAAATAAGAGAATGATAAAACTAAAAAAAATATATGATGTACATTACCATGTAAACTTCCACCGAAAATTGGTTTGAACGAGATCTAGTAAGTAGTTTTTTTTTATACGTCATAAATCGCCTAAATACGGAACCCTTCATGAGCGAGTCCGACTCGCACTTGGCCGCTTTTTTAATATACTACCTGCAGTAAAAATATTCTAAAAATACTATCGTGGCTGTTTGTAGCAATAAATACCTTGAAACTACATAAATAGTCACGACACTTCCAATTCCTTCGGGAAAATATTGGTAAGTATATTGATTTATTATATAGATAAAATCATAAGAACTCTTTTCTTACTATTTCTAAATTTATTTCGCTCGTACAGTAAACTATAACTTTTTTAAAGCATAGAGAAAAAAATACACAGATTGCTCACTTCACACATCAGTTTTGCTACTACATCTATTGTGAAGTAGCAGTACTGATAATGCCGCTACTCGATGCTCCCTCCGTCCACTAAAATCCGTTTGGTAGGATCCGTTACGGATCCAAGTGGACGTTTTGTGCATTCAGATCTATCAATGGATTTGAGTAGACTTTATTGAGGACTAGGATCCAAACAGATTATGTTGAACCAAAAAGTTTCCTAAGATCCATCAATGGATCCATGTAAACTATTTACAACCATGCAGCGATCCTTAGATGGATTTTAGTAAATTTTCATTACGAATATAATCCATCAATTGAAAGTGAAGAATTTTTAACATCACAATTATTGAATTTTATTGAGTAAAAAAGTCTAAATACAGTCGTACACATAAATATAAGCATTCAACAAAATTCATCATTCTTAGTATAAAAACGGACAAAATATTCTGAATCGCCAGTAATTTGCCACCTTTCGCGGAAGTCGATAGATCAAAATCCATGTATGGAGGTAAGTGTGGTAATAAGCAGGGGTCGGACAAAAAGTGCGGATGACGTAAAAATGACGTAATCTTGCACACAGGATGATGTTTGAGTTTGTATTTAAACTTCCGAGTGACATGTAGTAACAAAGTAGTATTAATGAAGTAACAAAATAATCGTAAATAAATCCATGGAATTAATAATACAGGTGGTAAGGTGATGTAGTGAATAAAATAAATTTCACGAAACTTGTTACCATAAGGTATAATTATTTGAAATTAGTTAGAACACTTAGAACAAGTCTGTGGGATCCTCAGATAAATAGGTTTAATAGTCAAATGTGGGAACAGTAGGTAAGATTAGTAAAAATAAAAAAAGATAATTTGATGTTATTATACTTTTATAGCTAAATTTTAGCTAAATATAATCGTGAAGATACAATAGCTAAACAATAACGAAGTCAATTTATTGTTCATCTGATTGACAATGTGTCAGTCAAAAACGTACTTACTCATTTCAAGTGGCGATATCGTTTAATAAAGAGGTTGATAAATGATAAGTGATAATTGTTTATGAAAATCAAACATACTATTTGAAATCATCCTATAAGTGGTTTGACGTCATCCGCACTTTTTGTCCGACCCCTGGTAATAAGTAACATTTAAAAAAAACTCCCCAGACGCATGTGTCAAAATAGCCGATAACTTCAAAACGGCTGAACCGATTTTGATGAAACATGACTATTGTCTAAGACCAACCACTGGAAAACTAGCTTTCAAACAAAACCTCATCCAAATCGGTTCACCCATTTAGGAGCAACGGTGCCACGGACAGACACACAGGTAAACTCATAGACAGACACACTTAGCGGTCAAACTTATAACACCCCTTTTTTGCGTCGGGGGAATAGTTAGGAACCGTTAATTGATATTTGTAGGTCCGGTACAGGTAAATTTTGAAGTCTATTATACTACATTGATGGGTCTGAGTATAACAAGTGTTCAATAAAATCCATTGATGGATCAGCGTAAATATTGGAGTTTCTCAAAATCCATTGATGGATCCAAATGTACAAAAAGTCCACTTCAGCACGTTGTGGATTCTAGTGTCCAATAAATCCGTTCAAATCCATTGATAGATCTGAATGCACAAATCGTCCACTTGGATCCGTAACGGATCCTACCAAACGGATTTTAGTGGACGGAGGGTCGATGCTAGATATCGACTATGAAAATAATAGTCTTTTTAGTACCAAAACCCAAAACTGATGTAGGTATGGAGTGAGCACTCTTGTCTTACTATATTTCTCTATGCTTAAAGGAATAAGTAAAGTCTATTTTTTTATTCGGTAGACTAAAATGACATTTCATAGTATGAAATGACACATGACGTTCATACTGTGAAATGTCATTTTAGTCTACGGAATAAAAAAATAGACTTTAGTAAAAAAAATTACCATTTCGGATAAGATTCAAACTTGCGACCTTCCGAAGTTCAAATCTTGCCCGACGCGGTGAATTTTTAAATTTTTCCTTTGTTTATAAAATTGTAGTATCGTTAGCAGACGTATCTGCTTGATGAAATATAGGTTAACATATATGTTATGTTAGTAAAGGTAGTGTAGATTAAAAAAATGTTTACTTTAACCTTATATTAGACCAAAAACCATCTGCAGGGCTACCACCAGTTTGGCAGTGACATAAACGCAATCGAGAACGTAATTTACTTTATATGCATCTCGTTCGTACTCACATATTAGTGCAAACAAGATGTATAGAAAGTAAATTACGTTCTCGACAGCGTATATGTCAGTTTTGACAAAGTCAGTGACTCATGGTACGGGCTCTAGAGTGACGTTTTAAAGTGGTCGTGTTACACTACTTGGGCGGCGTCAACGCTAGCGCCACGATCGTCTTTGATCTCGCCGCGTGCGCGGGAGCATGAGTGCTTCACACGCACTCACATTATCCATCACTTATTAGTTGCAAATGTTGCAACTGTATATATAATTTTTCCAGCTTTTAATCAAGGTGGCCGACACTTTTCCAAATGTAGTCGCAGGTTTCCTCCCTGGGGCCAGTGGGGCCTTACCATGATGTCCTTATTGCGATTTTGTTTAGGACCAAACTGAATCGCTATATTATAATTCGCATAACTCCGTCCTTTAGTGATTCAGTTTAGGTCCTAAACAGAATCGCAATAAGGATATCATGGTAAGAGTAGTATTCCGTACAAAACTTTGTTGGGAACACTTATGCAAATCGGTTTTTTTTTCATCGAGCCTAATTTAAAGGTAATTAAGGCTGCAATAGGCTGCAGCAACCATTTTATGATACTTATTGTTTACTTAACTTATCCGCGTCGCGCAGAAGATCACTAAATTACCTATACATATTACCTAAAAGGAATAGAATAGAATAGATAATCGTTTATTTGGTGTACAAGCTTAACCTATAATACAAATACATATCTTATTCTAATACAAGACACCAAAATGGATGCCACTGCTGAGTGGCATCCATATATGCTGATATATGCCGATGACTACCGTCCTTAGCCATGGCGCTGGTTTTCAGGGAGATATCGACAAGGAGACATCGGTTTTTTGAGGCCAAAACTAAAATATGACAGACAGAGAGTTCCTATAACGATAAACTCTATTGTTTCTCTTGCTCTATGATTTTCTCACTCAACATGACCATACTGACCAAACAAAACATCCATTTTCCAAATTGGTTAAAACACATAAGCACACAACCACTAATCATAGCTTTGAGTTACACCGCCAAATGCCAATACCGCCATGTTTAAACACCTTTCCCATATCCGATTGCTGGTCAGGATTCGCAAAACACCTTAATAAGACAAAGTCCCATTTAATACATCCGCTGTAGTCACTTAGACCCTTGTCAAGTAAATCTAGGATTTTCACTCTTCTATCGGCGAATAGAAAGGTGTGCTAATTCTGTAACTGAACACCATAATACCTTGTCAATATAACTGTTCACGCAATTGTAATATATGCCATAAGAGCCTGGAAATAAGTGTGATGTTTGCGTGTACAATGTAATGGAGTTACATCAGTTTGACTTTAAGATACAGTCGCCACGTCATCAGATATATCGGAGCGGTCGAGGTACTCAAAATATCTGAGCGCGCACTCTAACGCCTTGATTATAGAGGCGTGTTCAGATATTAGTGAGCGCCTTGGCCGCTTCGATATATCTGTCTGTACATTTAAAAAATATGGTTTTGTTTGAAACTTGGAAGCACCTTTTCCGTTGTCGGCGAGATTAAAGCTTTTGCTAATAGTTTTCAGACAAGACACATTATTTCATACAAGAGCTGAGTGAAGCTTCCGTTAGAACAAGAAATAAATGAAAATAAAATCTGTAGTTTGATCAATTATATTTGGTGGTACTTAACAGAGTCGATACTTATCATCTATTTTACGGCCGCCATTTTGAAATTTATAGGAACGAAACTTAGCTTTTAAGCACCAATTTACCTAAATATTCTAACAATTTGATAAAATCTCAATATTCTTTGAATACCGTTCTAATACCGTCAGCGGGAGGCCAATTCGAACGTACATTTTGACATCAAAAACGATATCAAATTGATGTAATTTAATTATCGCGCGAATGATAATTACACTCGGACTTGTCCGTAAGTACCACATGTATCGGGGCGAGCGAGACGCACGGGGGAATAATAAAAAAAAAACCGGCCAAGTGCGAATCGGACTCGCCCACCGAGGGTTTCGTACAAATTTAACTTTATTTTTTATTTTTTACGCATGTGTAGTTTTCTGATTTTTCCCTAAAAATGACATTATTTTCCACATTGAAATATCTTGAAAGATAGTGTACCTATAGTCTGGTAAAGATAACTAATTATGTACCTACATATAATTGTTGCTTACTGCTTACCTAATAAGAAATCAAATCAACCGGAAATAAATACAGACTCGTATGTATTCCGTAAAATGTCATCGCCAGTCGTCAATAAAAAAGAACTGTTATATAACAGAGTAGCAATTGTCGTCAAAGTGGCCGAGAGTGGAAAATCCATTACCACTCAATACCTACTCATAGGTATACATATATATTTTTAGTGATGTGCAAAGAGTCGATAATGTTAGTCGATAAAATAAATGTCAGGTACGAATTTTGTTATAAAATGTAGGTAAAACATACGAATCATCTTTAATCACGCAATTCTGACGGAAACTAATTTGCCTACATATCGTAAAATCGTGTCATGATTTCCAAATAACCCTACTCATCCTCATTTCAAAGTTAAAATGATTCGTCTGTAAAAAGTAAAAGATATTTTCGGAGTAATTAGGTAAAACGTAAAACCCCCGCGATGCTCATATCTTCTGTCGCAAGTTTCACACGGCGCGCCATATCTTTTGTCTACTTATTTCCTGGGTTTACGCCCCCTCTTAAACAAATATCAGTAAATAACTTTATTGTTATCGATACTTGCCCATCCCTAGAGAAAAACATATTAGAGTGCACGTCGTCACATTTTCTAATCTATATTCAAATTGGCGAGCGCCGCACCGCATTGTGAAAACGGAATATTTTTCCAATTTCGCTGGAAAACCGCTCGCCAAGCGACGATACCGCCAAACCAAAACACAAGCCAAGTTCAACCTTACCTTAAATAAATTAAGGGTCACTAGAAATATTTCCATACGCAATAAAATTTTGGTAATTCCCAAAGTCAAAAATTAAAACACAAACGGAATTCGACCTTACTATATAGTATTAGAGTCTATAATAAATAATTTGAATGAAAATGCAAATTGGTTGGCTGAATAGAACGACCTGAAAAACGTATAAGCGCAAGTGCTATTGTCATCTCTTTTTAGCATTTACCTATACTTTTTATTTCAAAGTAGGGTTGTTGCTTTTTATTGTCATTGATTTTCCATAAATTTCTGTTTTTTTATCGAATATTTTAGATTGAAAGTAATCTTATGTTATAATAATATACTTACTACGTACCTCTGCACCGACTTGAACAGAATAAAGTGAGGGAGTGCCATCAACTCATAATAAGCCCCATAGAAATTTGAGATTAATTATAACACTGCCACACTCCGTCATTGTAAATTGTAAATGCTATACAGAGTTCTTTTGGTCCGAGGTCCGACTCTATTGTGCTAAGTTGGGACAAATGATTATATTTTGGCAACTTTACTAGGTAAGTGTAAGATTAGGGCTTAATATTAATACTGTTGTATTATATCGACTCACTTATATACTCTTATTGTATTTATTTTCGAGCAGCAATACATAAGTGGTACGTACAATTTCGCGGGCAAGATGGCGGTGGTCGGCGCCAGCGCGACAGGAGATACAACTCGTTAGCTACATGGATACTCGTAGTGATAATACTGGATATTTATATTGGACACTTTGAGCTTCTTGGTATATTATTAGTACTAGATATTACGAAACCAAAACTTCAGCGTAGGAAGTTATTAAATTAAGAATTGGTATTTTTTTTCGACTAACTACACGAGACAGGTTTGACAAGAGACTATATTGGCTAGCCATTTGAAATATTGAAATTGATAGTTCATATCGATATCGTATTAATTACGCGGAGGTTGTAATTGAGATTTTGTGTTTGCGCACGGTAAGCTTATTACAACAGTAATTAGACTAATTAGTACGAGTGTGAACTAGGGTAGGTATCGATATATCGATAAACTCAATTATCGATGGTTTTCCCATACACTAGTGATCGCTCCAACTTTAGTTTTTATAATCATTTACATGACTTTATTGAACGTAGTTTTTAAATCAACCTACGCCGTTTTCTCGCCTAATAGTGTTTAAGTTAGTGTTAGTGTTTAGTTTTTAAGCTTATAAAATGCATACTAAGTTAGTCTGTAATCTGTAAGGTATTTGAATTTTTTTTTGAACAGATGACTTCAATCAATTCAATTCTTTATTTTATTAACAATACTTACAGTTTGATTGATTTTACATGCTAACTTACATTAGGTACTAGTCATACAGTACAATACAAAAAATATCATATTAATATTAGGAACATACACTAAATATTACAGCCATCACTAAAAATGACAAATATGGGCCTTGTTGCCCGATGTATCCTCCTGAGACCCAGAAGCATTTGTTTTTTTTTTTGAATTTTGAACCCTTAGTTACTCAATAAAAGTTCAAAATATTTTTTGGAATATGTACAAAAATTTGTACGCAGGGACTTAGGAGGTTAAATTTTTGAATAAATAAATCTACCACATCTAGCAACGTTACCTCAACGACACCAAACCAGGCCCTGGAATAAGATGTCCAGTTTCTCATATTTATTTTTATTTATTTATTTATGATTATTTGCATGGGCCGCGCTGGATGTGACAATACAGGCGCTATTGTTTTCCGAAATAATAACGAGATATGGCGCTTCGCGACATTGCCTTTTTATTTGTTTATTTTTATTTTTTTGGTCACGAGCTTTTAAGGGCTTGTAGTATTTTATACATTGGCGTTTGAATAGGTCTGAAATAATATAAGTTTGGTGAGTGAAAGGTAGATTTATGGTGGTTGTATTTTTATTTTATTTATTTATATTATTATGGTCGTGGTCGCCAGTGTCGCCACCTTGTTTGCTTGGATTAGGACATGATGTGGAAAATATTGGGATAATGTTTTTTTAGGATATAGATATAGAAATAACACGCCTCTATTGTCTAGGCGTTACAGTGCTTGTTCAGATATTGTGAATACCTTTGCCGCTCCAATATATTTGATGGCGACTGTACCAATTTTGTACCTTTACAGACGTTTGTGTTTGTGGAGCAACACTGTTTACTTAACACGGTAAAATTTGGTAAGTTACCTAATGTCAAATGTTACCGTGTTGCCCAGCTTTCACAAAACTTAACTGTGGTGTGTGGACTTTATATCAATATTTTTGCGTTTTTTTGAAGTGAAAACTTCTTTAGCGGCGCTGTGCACTTTTTGTGATGGGGGAAAAAATGTTAAACTCGTAACAGGTGTCACGTGACCGTAAGACGTAAGATGGACACGTGACCTGATCGAAAAACTGTTACTTCAATGTCATTGAGTTTTTCTTTATTGATTTAAATGCCATCCAGTGAGTTTCGCTCTAACTGGTATTAATTTAACTCGAGTACTAAGAGTTATGTGCCTAGGGGTTTCAAGTAATGCGACGAAATAACGCTAGATGGCGTTAACCTCAATTATACATAGTGCTGCAGACATTTTGCAATAGTGATTGAGTTTTCACTTCTGCCGGCACTCCCTGAGTGCAACCCGTTGTTTTTTTAACCCCATTATTACAAATATTATAATAATATATAGGTAGTAACTAATGCTATGTTGTATGTAGATAATAGGTATTTTTATGTGATTAGTGGTTAAGTACCTACTTAGGTTTAATACAAGTTCTACAACGCCGTATTTATAACCCCTTTTTATCATAGTATATTCGCAATAAAGTTCTTATCTGTGTATCTATCTCCTTTTTTTCTTCGCGCTTAATAATATACGTGTTGGCAAAGTAGTAAAATTCCGCCTGCATTATTCTCATAGCTACCTTTATTGATTTACAATTTCATTACAATCTATTATTATGTCGCATTACTCGACATTGTCCAGGAACCCGATTCGGATTTTACAGCTTGTTGCGGTTTTGATCTTGTTTTGATACGACCTTGAAGATCGCTCACGCTGATTGGTGCATGTGAAATTAAGTGAAAGTTGTGCGTAAGATGCGCGCCAATCAACCAAGGCAATCGTCAAGGCCGCATCAAAACCAGTTAGAAACCATGAGATTGAATGCAATTATCAAATTTTTGTGGTTCTTACATTCTTCTCATTAACGTATATCTCAGGACGGGCCTTATGGGCACTAAAAATGGTACTAGTTCAGCGGTGTCACTCACGAATTCGAGCTAATCGTGCAGTCTAACGCAACTAATTGCGACCAAACGCGCGCGTGATGCGAATGCGAACACATCAACCAACGTTGTAGTGGTGTCACACCGATGTACTGGCCCCATTCATGCCCCATTCTTGCCCGTAAGGCCAGTCCTGAGATGTACGTCAATGATTCTTATATCTCACGCACTTTCATTTCGAATGCACCAATCAACGAGCAGTTTTCAAGGTCGTATCAAAGTGATATCAAAACTGTAACAAATTGCTAAATCCGAATCGGGCTCCAGATGCAACGAAAGCTTTCAAGACTGAAACGTCATATAGGCATGCAAAATAACGTCATTATGTACCTTTTAGTTAAATAACAATGCTTTCGGCATGTAGACAATGCGGCATCGTTCTATAGGAGCAGTTATTTACTAATAAGTCGTAAAGGTTAAGTGTTTGCAGTGTTATATGACTTTTAGCCGACTGTGTGGCTGTTAGGCGCATGACACACAGAGCAAAGCTGGGCATTGCATGACCTGTAGGGCTAAGATGGCCGGCTCTTTATCATGTGTCACCATGGCTGACACATGTCAGCTGTTTTTGTTAGAACATTCTAACAAATATAAATGTAAGTGCGAAAGTGACGCACAGCATGACAGGTGATAAAAATGCGACTATGATAGCTGGTCTGCAATTTCTTTATTCTTTATTTATTATTCTTAAACAATACAATCATTGTGTCAGAAATCACCTTAAATACAATTTATAAAAAACAATAAAAAATAATACTAAATAAAAATTATAAATAACTTAAATTAGCGACCTATCAAATATTTCCTCAATACTATAGGAGCATCTAGTCAATAAGAACGACTTTAACTTACGCTTAAATAAAAGCCAATCCGTATTAACTTTTAGGTCAGTAGGGAGCTTATTAAATAGAGTGACTGCCTGATATCTTGCGCAATGTTTAGCTACCTGAAGTTTTGGAAGGAAGCTACCCTTTATGTTTTTCGTCCTTGTGGCTAGGCGAGACTCCTGTTCTTCAACTGTACAAACTTTATCTATATTTTTAACAAATTGGGTAAGAAGAATAAGGACGTACAAGCTGGGACCCGTGAGAATACCCA
This sequence comes from Cydia amplana, assembly GCF_948474715.1. Lineage (NCBI taxonomy): Eukaryota > Metazoa > Arthropoda > Insecta > Lepidoptera > Tortricidae > Cydia > Cydia amplana. Next base: position 7,423,668 of record NC_086088.1, read on the forward strand.
ATTTATCAAAATACTCTCTATATGAGCCCAAAGGAGGAATGTGAATCATTGCTCGAATTGCTCTTTTCTGGGCAATCATAAAAAGAAGTAAAAGGTTTTAACTTGCCGATAAAGATAAATTAAGTACCTAGCTAATACGAAAATTAGGCTTTTCAAGCCGTTCAGGATAAAGTCCGTTTATTTTAAAATGTCTACATGAAAGTCTTAATAAAAAAGTTTTTGCCCGCCACTCCCTTTAGGGCCTCCTTGGATTAAGACACAATAAACACAGTTAAAATACCTTGGACATAATTAGCTGGGCTGTAACCACACATAACGCGGAGGGCACAAATAAAAACTGATTGTGCACATTAATATTTTACTTAGGTAGTGCCGTGAAACCACCCACAACAGTACTACAATTATAGTTAAGACGCTAGGTATATAGGCCCAATGCCCTTGAGCGTCAGGGCGGAGCTAAGCGTAACTTATTTAATGCGTAACTAAGTATCACTAGGTCGAGTCTGTGTAGAAAGAGAATAGTCGTGAAATTTATGGGGCCCATCACATTCCACGACTCTTCTCTTTCCGCACAGACTCCACCAGTATTATTTTTGGTCTTTTCTGAGCTCTTTCTTACATTTATAAAAAGAATAATTTCAAATTAATATTACATGGTTGATATGATATTTATATCATAATAACCTCATCAATTAAAATAAGCAGCAAATGCTATGCCATCTTGAAAAACACAGCACAGACTGTTCGAGTCATAGTACGACCAAAACTAAAGGGAGGATTGTTTTCGCCGCACTCGGGTTAAAAATAAACTAAATTCGGTTTAAATATACAATTAAGCTGCAGAACATAAAGGAATAAAGGAAAAAAGTTTGTAAGGATCGAAAAATCTATGGAAATTTCGAGACACTTGCAAGTACCCTACAGAACCCTACCTGTCCACATTTTTCCGTAACGAATGGCGGTACCGCCCAATAAATACGGCTACTGTTTAATTGAAACATTATGGACCAGATGTTATCTCCGGCGGCGTGTTAGGGCCAGGAATTTAAAGCTTTTTCTTTGCTTTATTGTTTCCTGTTGATCCTTTCGTTGAATTTTGTCAAGTTTTAATTGCCTGGGAGTTTGGATCGCCGTTATTTTCATCTCTTGATAGGTCCTCCTAGCCAGTCCTAGCTCCTGAGACAAACGGCCCGTATTCGAAAAATGCTTTTAAGAGATCACTGCGGTATGTTAACGATCTTTCAGTGTCAAAATGTCAGGTTTTGATTTATATCAACATGATATCAACAGAGACTAATATCCCTTAAGCTAGCCAGAGTAATAGCAAGTTGCTATTACTAATTTCTAACAAATTTCTTGTATTTTTAGAGTAGGTACATAGTCTAGAACCTCTTATATCATGTTTAAAAAAAATGTCGGCTCCGTTGGGTCTCTACATTAGAGTTTCAATAAGTGTTACTAGATATCAAAAAAACTGTACTTACACGAATTTTGCAGGTTTAGACAGGGTTCCGCCAATATCGAGTGAAAACCCCCAATATCAGTTACTGCATAACCCCTCGCTTACCAATTATATCATGGTTTAACTCATCTTAATGTGCCATGAATATAAGTGGATCTAGTTTTAGACTCACTGTATATATAGCAGACGAAGTCGCGGGCTTAAGCTAGTAAGTGAGAATGAGTACAGTCACGCTCCACGATTGTTACGCCATTTAGGGGTCTAGATAAATTGGACATTCCATAGCGTAAGTATTGATAAACCAATTTAGCTAGGGCCCTAAATGGCGTAACAATCCCGTGTGGTGACTGTACTATTGTCATTCCCTCGCTCCACTCCAATTGTCAAAATACATACTTCATTTTCATTACATTCTAATCAAAAGAAATGTCAGTTCTCAAAAATAGGTACTTAAACTTTTTCACCAAGGTTTAAAGGTAAACAATTGAACCTAGCTCATGAAGTCATGACCTAGGACCAGGTATAGATCTAGTTCGATTTATAGAAAACCTTTATTTAGCCATAAACAACCAACCACCCACAGAAACACGCGCAACGACCCGGTAACAACCCGCTAGCACCGCGTAAAATACAATAACAGATCACAACAAAAACAATAAAACTTTTCTTAACAAGCTACCGTGCAAACTACCACTAATACCAATATGCATCCTTTAAACATTTATGTACTTAAAAATAAAGTTCACTTTCCCTTGCGCCAACTGTAACAGCAGTATCCCTTTTACCCTAAACGTCCATCATAAGCAGAGCTCCCAATACTATACGTTTGTAAGGACAGATAGCTCAAGGTATGTTGGTTTATAATTATAGTCGATGCAGATAGTGGGAGCGTCGGCGGCGGCGCGAAGAAGCCCGCAGTATATTCTAATGGGCTATTAACATATAATGCTGCTGATTGGACGGATGCAGAGCGGCAGATGTGACGTAGCGACGGGGCAGGGGTGGCACACCGGTGCAGGGAAATGTTTAAGGACATACAGACACAGGTAAGGGGTCGGTTCAGAAGTGGGGATATTACTGGGGTTCAAGTTTTCACACTATTAACTTTCTTAGGAGTACGTAAAGAATCGTCGTGTAGAAATATGTACAGGAAGAAAAAGAAAAGAACAAGCCTTTGCATTTCTGGACATGCAGAAAGCCCTCGACTATAGAATAGTCAGTCTAACTAATGGATAGCTGGCGGCCTAGCCAAGGTGACGCTTCGCCATCGAATCGCTTTGTGCCTCTCTATCACTCTTCCATATTAGTGTGACAGTGACCGTTGCGTTTCGTTCGCTACGGAGCGATAGCGATTAGCATCTTGTCTTACGGGGCCTGAAGTGAAGTTCTCGAGTTTCGTTTTCGTGACATGTACTGCTGTGGAGAAAGGAAAGCAGGAGTAGAAACTCGTAGACTACCAATTTGTTCTAGGAAATTAAATTTTATTCCATTGTAAACTTTCACAAGACCAATAATTACATAAGACTAATAAAACCGTTGTCACGACGAACACTAACCTCCGGTGCGCGACCCCTGAGCCGATGGCGCGCGATACGGTAGCAAATAGCGCTACTTTCGCGACTCGCCGTACCTACCTCACACTACAACTTTTGACAACCCGAGCAGAACCTTAACCACACGCCACTACACTCAAAAGACAACTCTATTAGTATTCAGATAAAATTGAGAGTTCAAAAGCCTCAATGTGTCGCATAGGGCGTTATAGAACGCGTCTAATTTAAAGTCTGAAAATCGATGTTCTTATTTCAAAATGTTCTAAACTACAGAGTTGCAATTCAATTTCGACTTTAAATATTCATAGCTACAGTTCAATATAGAAAAAGGCTATTTGCAAACATTTCCCGGAACACTGTAAAGAAAATATCAAATTTCAATTGAGATTTGCGACTCAACGGTTTCGACATAAAGTTTAATTTCGTTTGACGGGTGAATAGCGTATATCATTTTGGTATAAACGGGTGTATGCATGAGAAGCTAACATAAACTGCATCGTAGGTGCACCGAGCTTTTGTAGAACCTAAATAGGGGGTGGTGGGGAGGTATGGAATACGCTTTAGTTTGAGATTTGGCTCCAAAAAGTATGGTGTTCAAATCAAACTAACGCTCACGATTTCAAGAACAAGAAGTCACTAAACAAGTGTTTCAAACCCTTCAGCAATTGATTTATGTAACATATTTGCTAAAAAATTCAAAGGTGTGTAAAGTCCAGCTTTCGCATTGGGCAAGCTGAGGGCTAACAGACCGAACCTCAAGATTCGATGCGGCTTACACCCAGTAGCTAATGGGATGTATAATGTATGGGGTTCCTAACATATAAACTGGTGATTATGTGTTACCGAAAGTAAAACCAACAACGATACTCAAACGTTTATTGTTATTCATAAACGCCAGTCGCATTTTACAAGCGTTTGGGTCATTTGGGTATGTTAGAAAGAGACATTTACATACATATTTACAATTTTATTTGTAGAGAACGTGTACGCTGTCTGCTCGCCATGTAGGTGTCGATTAAAAGATAGATAGATAAAGATAGATAGATAGATAGATGATAGATAGATAGATGATAGATAGATAGATGATAGATAGATAGATGATAGATAGATAGATGATAGATAGATAGATGATAGATAGATAGATGATAGATAGATAGATGATAGATAGATAGATAAAGCATTTATTGCCACAACAAGGGTTTTAAATTATAAAACTAATGCTATCTTGATTCCCGCAAGTCTCCTCTTATCTTCACCTTGCACCTGTCTAATTCGGGCAAGTATACTGCCATTTTAGTATGTGCGGTACAAAACAACGACGAAGAACGAAGTGACGGTCCTAGCACAGAATAAATAAAAGTACTAGGTACAGAAGACTCACTCTCTTACCTAACAAAACGCGTCTGTTACGATCAGCACAGATATGGCCGCTAGGTGGCGACAGCGCCACGCGCGGCTTATGGCTAGCCACCAAGATTGGCGTGGAACGGATGTACTTTTAGCTACCTGTAGCAAAGCGACGAAATCGCGGAGTGAGCCACGCCTGGTCCTAGGTACAATTCTCGCTCTAAAGCGGTCTCTACACTACCTAACCGGCCAATCCGCGTCGTGTGGGACTGAAATAATAGGCCGCCACACTGGGAGGTATTGAGACATCAGCATTAAATGCCCGTGCCTCTCGTTAGCCGCAGAACCTGTTTCCTACTACCCACACATTCTTAACTACTATTCCAATGTGTAGTCGAGAAGGGACTTTAGTGTCGCACACTTACGTCTTTGTTACACATGATTACATAGATAAGTAAAGCTTTAAGACATAAGCGCCTTTAACGCTAAAGTCTATTTTGTAGAAGAAAGTCGCATGTGCGCATACGACCTTTTGCTATGTAAACGCGATTGTAAAAGGATCTAAGTGTGGTTAAGTGTGATAGATATACGATCTTCGGTAATGTGGAAGTAGGTAGTAATTAGTAGCGAATTGTAGCTGACAAAATGGCCGTTGAATTACTGGTGAAAAATGTTGATGATCGCGAGTGTTTCTTTTGTAAGGAGAAAGAAAGAGACGGCATTATTCGTCACCAATACTAAGTCAGACCAAGTTAACTCTGCATGGTATTTGCAATGATAAAGTGTGGAATGTCATAATTTTACGGAAATATGACATTTATAACGATACCCTCACTTTCAAGTCGATGCAAAGTTACCTAAGACGGCTTAGACAGACTCTATAAAATTCAAATAACCATTTGGTTAAAAATAATTTATTTACATACATAAAACATTATATACCTACAGTGGTACTACTAAACTAAATTAAAAACTAGCTTACCGTTTGGTTATATTATATTAGTGAAGGTGAAAAAAAATTACGGTAGGTAAAGATATACGCTGCCAATTTTGAACAAAACATACCTACGTAATCGTAGCTAGTAATAATACCCTACCCTACCTAAAACCTGTGTGTACCTAAAAATAAACAATGCCGCAAATGACACGACGCGTCGAGCACTAATCTTAAAGGTCCCCCACACGTCCCGACACAACTCAATCGGGCCGGTTAATTATTTAAAAGCCATTGACTAGAGCGGCTAAAAGCCACTAATCGGGTACCTTCCGCCAACATACGAAGCGACTTGAAAAGGACGTATCTATATGGATGTTATTCCTATAGACAGACGCTTCGGGCGCACCAGCGTCACTTTTGTTTACTCGTATTTAGAGATCAAGAGTAAATTATTTAATGTAGGTTAGGTAGGTATTTAGAGTATTTACCAAAATAATTGCTAAGAAAATAGCTCGAGGACAAGGTTTGTATGTAAAGCACTAATTTCTTTGTGTTACTATTTCTAGCAATGAAAACTAGTACCAGACATAGTTTGTATTTGTTACTTAAAGTTGTATGTTCATGTTAAATTCCATGTTATTTCAGAATGTCGTTATAAAATGAGACCGTAACTTCAGTTGATAGCGGCTGCTAGGGGCCCGATTTTTTGACGACACTTTTGACACTGACATATCTAGTATTTGATGTATTTTAAAGTTAGAATCGGGCCGTTGGTTCGTGAGACTTAAATGTTGTGCACATTAGTCCATTTTTTATCTTTTTTGAAATTAGTAGAATTCTACATATGTACTTAAAGGTATATGTGTTCACCTCAACTCTCCTACCGACAATTATATAGGTAGGTAATTAATATGTCTGTAGTCGGCAATTAATAGAGTCTGTTCGGAAAGAGAAGAGTCGTGGACTCTATGTGTGTATGTATGACTGTCAAATGTCAATGTATCCAAATATTACATGCTATTGGAATAGCAATTCACGTCGTATGTGCCGCTTGCGTCCTTCTGACCCGAGACAACGGGAGCAATTATCACTCGTCTTAAACACGCGGCGTTTTTTATGCCAACGATGCTTTTTTGTTTGTTTGTTTTGGTCTTGTTTCGGAATAGAGATTAAGGGTTGGCTTTTATGGCGATGAGCGTTATAGAGTCTGTGCGGAAAGAGAAGAGTCGTGAAATGTATGGGATCCCATACATTCTACGACTCTTCTCTTTCCGCACAGACTCCAGTGGTAAATGATAAAGATACCAATATCTGAGTAGCAAATGGTCTTATGGTAAATTAAGATAAAGCAACGAAATTGTATTATTGTCCTTACTGTAAACTGTAAATTTACTAAGCACCACCACCACCACCATATTATGAAATCTGTGATAAAACAACGCAATCTAATTGTGTTTTGATTTGTTAGAATTGTATCAAAAGTTAGCTTAGTTAGACTGAAGAGAGTGGTTTTTCAGGTTTGTAGAGCGCTTTGGTATAGCCTAATTTTAATAAAATCTGACATTTTACATTAGCGAGGAATGTCAAATATTGATATCTTGAGACAAAAGCTTATCTTGAAAAGACAAAGATAAAACTTGTATGAAAAGTAAATGTTTTGTCAATAATTATACTTCTTGAATTATTGTTAAAATCCATAGAAGCTTCCCCGTTGCTTAAGATGCGCTAACAGCGATGGTAATGGTAAAACACCGGCTTCCGTTGACAAAAGTGGCGCCAGCGCAAGCGATCTAAAATTAGAGGAGGTTAACAGTTGTCTCCGTGATTTACGGCGCGAACTTAATGAACTATGAACGCAACATTGTTAAACTCACAAATATGTATATTAACATGTCTAATGCACGTATTAATACACTTTGCACAAAAACTCAGCCTCACAGAACAAGTTAGAATGGCGATGCGAGCAGGGTACGTGTCGCCGCCGGTTTTGAGCAAACGCTCGCATGCTACTCGCCCGCGCTGACCGAAAAACGAAGTACCTAAACATGCCTTTTTGCGCCACAATAACCTTCAGATTAAGAAGCCAGACATCAAATCTGTCTAAGGGAAGCGTATCCATTCACCACGCACACAAGTTTTTACTACCGTTGCGCGAGTGTTAGTAAATGTGGAGAGGAACGAGCGGCGACACCGGTTCCGATACTAACATTACTAACTGCGCGCGATAGCCATTCTAACCTCTTTAATATGTTCTGTGCTCAGCCTCACTGTGCAGAGGGGGAACGCGGCCAGTGTCCTGGGAACAATGCCTCAGGCTAATTTAGGGCTAGATATATGATTTATTTGTTTTGTTATTTAATCTCTGTTTTATTAATTATACTTATATACTTATAATGTCAGATATTAATACATTTGTAAGTTTGATCTGTTCAAATCGCTGTAAAGATAGCTTAGTTAGACTAAGGCTTTTGAGATTTGTAGAGCTCTTTGGTATAGTCCAATTAAAAAAAAAGAATTTATGTTTTTACTTCATTTTGACACTAACCTTATCGAGGAATGTCAAATATTGATATCTAGTTATTTGTTAACTTAAACTTAATAAAACATTGAATAAGGGCCACTTGCACCATTAAATAACCCGGGGTTAACCCGTTAAACCTGGAGTTACCATGGTTACCAGTACTACAATTTTAAATTGTGTTAACGGTTTAATCGGTTAATCCCGGGTTTGGGGATTGGTGCAAGGTGCAAGTGGCGCTAAGAGTAATAAGACTTCAAATATTACATTATTAAATAGTTAATGCTGATACGTTGTGCGATGTAGCCGCCAGCTCTTCGGTCACCAGTTACGTCAACCAGACGCTTCGCGATTTCTGCGAACAACTTACTTATGCGCGCTGGGACCCCTGGGGGTACAAAATGGCCGATCTACCGAGACTCTTATATTTGTTACGTTTTAAAATTTCGGCGCTTTCCGCCGCGCCGCCCCGCCCGCTTCAGCGAGGAAATGTCGCCAGCATCCTTGGTACAATGCCTCAAGGGCCTATTTTAGATTGAAGCTAGTTTTTAATTTCTTTTAAGCAATATTGTTATGGACATAGGTTATGGAGAAAATACATTTTTCCTTAGTTTGCTTTTAAAAAAAAATTGTAATAAAATACTAAGCTATTTTTAGAAGAACAATTTCAATATCCCAAACGTATAATCAACATTAACCACAACTTTAATAGCTCCGCATAAAGAAACAACACCACCAAAAAGTCGTAAAAATTAACGAACTGTCAAACAACGGATATGACAGGCGACAACCTGTCAGCCGGCGGCGACAGGCGACAACTGTCAACTGACGATCAAGAGCTCGTAATGACTTTAACGATACCACTAAATTAACAGGACTGTTAAACTGTGTGGAACTTTGAGCTCTTTTAGAACAGTCAAATATATCGGAGCGGCCAAGCCGCTCACATATATCTGAGCACGCCTCTATTGTCAAGGCGTTAGAGTGCTTGTTCAGATATTGTGAACACCTTGGCCGCTCCGATATATCTGGTGGCGACTGTACATGAATCAAACTTTAAATCAGTGCCTAGACTCCGGGAAGCGTTGAAATACCATGAGTACCTATCTTACATCCGTATGGGCACGCTTATACCTCACTCATTATTTATATGATCTTTATTGCACAATAGTACACATATTGATATACCTATATGAAAATCATATATAGGTAACTTGCCCTAGTTGCTAAGAGCAGGAAGAAATATACCTGGGGATCCGACCTTTCCCCTCCCTCTTTGGGGGGTAGGCATGGTACCTACGATCTCGTGGCTACTGGCCCAAATCAGCTTTGTTTGACCTTAGGAACAATCGTGCCAAGCGGCATCGCCCGAGTCAAAAGTGCACACCTGGTGCACACTCACTGCAATCATTTAGCATAAGAACTCAATTTCAAAAAAATTTGAAAGCCTTTATCTCGGAAACTATTGAATCTACAGAGACAGTTCTAATCTCGTATTGTAGAAAATTTAGTCTTCTTTAATATCGTCTAAGAAAGGTACTATCAAAAACTAGTCTTTTAGGGTTAAAATCGTCCGAAACTAAAAAAAAAAACAAATTTTCGCGATTTTTTCGATTTTTGACAAAGTTGCGATCGGACCTCGAGGTCACAAACTTGGATTATTCATTGGGCCAACATCATAAATAAATCTGCAAAAAATCGGAACTAACGGATTTGACGCAAAAGAGCCCCGTTACAAAATTCGACAATTTTACTGGATTATTGAGCTTAAGCTACACGCTGGCACAATGCGGTTTAGGGACTTCACAAACCCATTTGAATTTCTTTGAAGGTTTCTCACGTTCTTATTTAGTATCTTATTATTATTTTCTACAGTATATGTACGAGTATTATTATGTTCTACAGAGACGCATAACAATTTAGTTTCCTAGAATCCCTAGTCTAATAATCATATATTACCAAATAGGTAGTTAAAGCTATCAATTCCCCGTCTCACATTACCAGAAATATAATTCCTTAAAATAATTATGACATCTTGATAAACATGCTTATTATCTCTCATCCCTAATAGGTGGGCGGAACAATATTTATAGTGTAGACCCATCTATTATTAACTGACAAATAATCTTATTAAACTATTATTACACCTATAAAACCCAAAATCACGCGGAAATAAACCTTAAATCGTTCATAATTAGGTTCAAAGGAATGTTTGTCAAGCGCAAAGTTATCTAAGTTTTGCTGTTAATTTTTTTTTCTCCGCCTCCTCTTGTTTCGAAAAAGACGTCGGCCGTAATTAAAAATAAAAATTATTGTGATTGGTTTTGGCGAACTGCAAATTGGTTTTTATTGAGCCACGGGAAATGATATCTTTATTATAAATCTTTGGGAGGGCTAGTGTTGGGAAAAATCGAGTCACAACTCACAAGAGTCTAAATTTGAAGATTATTGTTTACTAATATTAGCCTAATTTATATCCATAAAATAGAAATAAATCATTAAAAACAAAAAATCACTTTATAACAATTAACAGCAACACAATTAAAGGATTAAGTATTTTTTAGGCGAATACAACTTGTTTTGAAAAGTATACCATCTACACGTCGTGGCCCATTCCATAGTGCGTGCTTTCAACCATCGCATGGCCATCTCGCTGGTCCAGCGCTGGGCCATCGTGAAGACTTCCTGCGTTATGGCTCCTCTACACGATGGGCCAGCGCCGGCCACTCCAAGGGACGCATTTATGCGTTAGAGGGAGCAAGTGATGTTGCTATCTCATTCTACCGCATGGCTGCGTCCCTTGGAATGGCCGGCGCTGGCCCATCGTGTAGAGGAGCCCTTATTCATAAACGTCTGCTAAATTAATCAGCTGATGATCGCCGGTTGTTCCTCTCTATGGCATAACGACAGATAGGGACAAACGACGATCATCAACTGATTAAGTTAGCAGCCGTTTATAAATAATACAATTCAAGTTGATTATTATAGTCTACTTTAACTCGAGCCTAAATGTGAGGACTTCACAGACTCGAGCCTTTGCAATCACTAGTCGGCTGTGAATGTCTCAGTGAGGTAAAATTGAGCCGAGTGACTCGATCGGAGATAAGTCTGGATGGCGTATTTGGATTTAGAATTTAAATTAAATTTAGGTCAGAATCGAGTCCAGGTTAACTTATTAGTGTAATCAAAATGCCTGGAGGCACGGTTTCTTTGAGGCGTTGTTTATTTTTGTGTATGTTTTAGTTCATAGCAGGTGAGTACTGTAGGTATATCTTTTAATCAATTGTTTTCTTTTCCCTAAAACTGTACATATTTGTTACTGAGGTGTTCTATCCTTCTATCTATCTACTTAAGCCATCGGTCGGCAACCTTTTAGCAGCCAAGGGCCACATAGTAAGATAACGAAGTTGACGCGGGCCGCACTTTGTTAATATTTATGACTTTATCAGACATTGTCGTTTGTCAATATTACATACAAAATAGCCAGGGAGGCTCGCGGGCCGCAAGTGACAGGTTCACGGGCCGCATGCGGCCCGCGGGCCGCGGGTTGCCGACCGCTGACTTAAGCTATAACGTCAATTCAATTCCATTCAAATAAGAATGGTAAAATTTATCATATGCTAATATGTTATTAATTATTATTATTTAACCTTTTGGACGCCAATGACCGATATATCCGCACCGTAGGTTCAACGCCAAAGACCGATTAATCGGTCACAGACCACAGAGCAACATCGACCTACGTGCATATACATATAAAGTTCAACTTCAGTTTTGACACTTCATGATGTGGCGTATGAGTGACAGCTACTGTGTTTGACATGGCGTGGAAAAGGTTAACAAATACTAGTATTCTATGCATATCGTAATTTATGATAATCATTCAGTTAAGATCACTTTAATGTTTATTATCTCATTCAAACAGAGGAATGAGAATGGCGCCTTATTTAGCTTTTATATTTCTTGTATTATCAAGTATTGACTCCTTTCCTTGTAAGGAATATGGTAAAATAAACAATTATAGTCATCAAAACCTCAATTCCGAAGCATAATTATTCGAAATGACAATCCAATTCCGGCAAAATAAACATAAATTTCGCATATCCAGAGACCAATATCTAAATAGGTAGTAAAGACGTTTAATCTCTACAAAATCATGTGACTGCAGTAGCCAATCTTCGTCTGCAGTGCTCGTCCGCACCAAAGTCTAATAAAACATGGGTTTCTCTTCCCAGAGTGACACAAGCTACGTCACAATAACATTGTTGCCATTGCATATTATCATATAGCGCTGTCGCCTGATGACGTAGGCTTGTGTCAGTCACGTGGTCGGAAGAGAGTACCAGGCGGAGTATATTATTATACCTTGGTCCGCACCGATGGCATGACAGGACTCTTTCTACCCTTCTACGTAGCGATAGGTTAACGCAGGTTAAGACTATAGATGGTCGGGCCTTCAGGGCATCTCTATGCTGCCCTCCTAAGGTAAAAGGCCGTATTTTCATATAGTGTTCTTTGAAAATACGACCTTTTACCTTAGGAGGGCAGTATGACTCTAGGGCTGCTGCTCGACGCAACGTTGGCGCAACGCAACTGCGCAGCGACGCCATTTTCCATAGCGCTGACTAAACGCCGCGCCGACGCTCAAAAGACGCTAGTTTGGGCTGGCCCTAACAAGAACGCGTCAGTCTCTGTAACGCCTAATGACTTTACTTCAAAATTGGCAGTCCTTTTATTAACTGGCCTTTGTCAACCGTGGGCATTTTTTATTATGAAAGTTTTATTACGTCCAATTTTATTATTATTCCAATATAATAATAACGCAAACTACTGGGTCGGCGATTGAAATGTCAGATGAGACTTCTAATTGAGACATTTGGCTTAACAAACTCCGGTTGATGGTCGCATTAAAGTTTAAGATCGAATTAACTTAAGGCGAGGTAGGTTCAGGAGGAACGCACGAAGATGAAATAGCTTGGGATTTCAAATTAATTTCTCGGAAACTTCAAACACTTGCAAGTAATTTAACTGACTTCAATTTATTTTAACAATGATAGCGGGACTCGTAAAGTCGTGTCAGGAATGTCAGGATACAAGTATGTAGTTACAATTACATTAATTTGCCTTGATAGACAAATGAAGAATAATCATAGGCCCTGAAATAACATAAAATTGGCATAGATATACTGAATTCAATTTTTTTTTTCGGACTAATCACCTAAAGTGTAATTTTTTTCTATTTAATTGATATTTATTATACCCTCATCATGAGATCATTATTAGGATTACGGAATCCTAATAATGATCTCATGATTTTAGTACGGACTAAAAAGGTAAAAAAAGGAATCCTTATGGTGCGACTTTGCCTGTCTGTCTGTCACATCGTTAAATACCTCGGGAACACTTACTATAATTGAAATTCTGAATAGTAGCCGTCGGAATAAACACGGCTAACCCAGACGCATTGAAAGCAATAGGTAGTGAATAAAAGAATTTGAGGAGAAAGGAATTTGAGAATATGAGGAGTTCAGCGGGGGCAAGATTCAAAGTCTAGTTTTGAGATCATCATCTTGCTTACCCTTAACTAGGGTTTGCACGACGGATCCGAAATGTATGGGAAGATCCGCGAATCCGGATCCAGATACGGATAATTTCATTCCGGATCCGGATTGCAATTCCTACCCTTAACACATCGTAAAGCGATAGCCTAGTTTTTAGTGGATATCATAGCGTCCTGCAAATTATATGTCGGCTTAGACCGATTCCATCGTCAAAATAAATTTCCGAGGACATTATTTATCTTTTATGTGATTATGGTTTACGACTTGATAATGGTGACTTTATGCTATAAAAAACCCGGCCAAGTGCGAGTCGGACTCGCGCACGGAGGGTTCTGCACCATCAACAAAAAATAGAGCAAAACAAGCAAAAAAACGGTCACCCATCCAAGTACTGACCCCGCCCGACGTTGCTTAACTTCGGTCAAAAATCACGTTTGTTGTATGGGAGCCCCACTTAAGTCTTTATTTTATTCTGTTTTTAGTATTTGTTGTTATAGCGGCAACAGAAATACATCATCTGTGAAAATTTCAACTGTCTAGCTATCACGGTTCGTGAGATACAGCCTGGTGACAGACGGACGGACGGACGGACGGACGGACAGCGGAGTCTTAGTAATAGGGTCCCGTTTTTACCCTTTGGGTACGGAACCCTAAAAAAGTAGGTAGGTAGTACTTACCTACCTACGTATTTTTTTAAGTAACAACCACACATTGAATTGAAGTGACCATTTGTAGACCTTTCGTCTTTGCAATGTTTTTTTTTTAAATTAATATAATTATAATACTAGTAATTTAAATACATACATAACATTTTTGATGCCGCTACTTTCTTAAGTGTATTTACTTTCTTATTATCTTTGGTTGTCATTATGGAATAATATATTATCATAACATATTTAACCTATAAGTAATTTTGTAGAGAGATAGTTATAAGACTTTAAATAAGGGTAATAAATACAAAGTCCGAGCGAAGCGAGTGTTTTCGTCGCGCTCTGACGCCTCAAGGGCGGCATTTTTATAAATTATGATAATAGTAAGGAATTCTTACACGAATGCTTATCATGGATATTTCGAAGGGGGACCTTCTTTTATAGCAATTAAAAAACTAAACATCGTTAAGTTGAAGTTTACAGAAGTTATATTATTTAGCATTAAAATGTAATATGACACTGCTTGAATTCAAGTGAGTCAAACCGTTGTCGTCTAAATACTAGTTTAAAGTATGTCTCACTAAAGTTTAATATCGATGACAGACACTGATAGTTTATAATTGAAAACTTAGCGGTATTAGAGCTGAAATAACTGTGATTTTCCAATACAATTTGAAGAAGGTAGTAATAAGATAAATAGAAAATTGTGAATTTAATAAAAGAATATAGGTATGTATTTATTTTATGGTGGTGGGTCACATTTCAGCCAAAATTATTAATTGATAAAAACCAAACGCCAACACCCATATCATTTTAAATTCGGCACAGGAAACAAAAATCAAACAATAAAATAAATGTTTTAACTATGTCTTCGCCATCTTCAAAAAAATATCACCGAGAACCATATTTCACACTAATTATAGAAGGTCAAAAATTCAAACCGATGCGAACTAAGATAGTCAAGAAAAAACCGGCCAAGTGCGAGTCGGACTCGCGCACGGAGGGTTCCGCACCATCAACAAAAAATAGAGCAAAACAAGCAAAAAAACGGTCACCCATCCAAGTACTGACCCCGCCCGACGTTGCTTAACTTCGGTCAAAAATCACGTTTGTTGTATGGGAGCCCCACTTAAATCTTTATTTTAATCTGTTTTAGTATTTGTTGTTATAGCGGCAACAGAAATACATCATCTGTGAAAATTTCAACTGTCTAGCTATCACGGTTCGTGAGATACAGCCTGGTGACAGACGGACGGACGGACGGACGGAGTCTTAGTAATAGGGTCCCGTTTTTACCCTTTGGGTACGGAACCCTAAAAAATGATAACCATAAATAATTCCCGCAGCAGGTGAGGAAAGGTCCCTTTATTCCCTTTGTCCGACATTGAAAAAAGACACTTTATGTCTTGTGTCTTGTGATTTTGGTAAGCGTTATCTTTGACAAAACTTACGAGTAGCGTGAAATAGTTGTAGGTTTGGATGCATGAGGAGATGATATTACCAACCAAACGTTGAAAACTACATATTACAATTGTATCTGCCGTACTTTGAAGTCTGTTTTTACACAGAGGTATCAGTCGATTTGATGGCACTAAATTAATTCGTTAAGTATTTTCTCAAATATACCTACAAACAAGTCGTTAATTAGACACTTGTACACTTGTACTTGTACTTGTGACTTGTTATTCATTGTTTAATTTTATTATTTGAAATTTATTTATTTGCTGACATATCCCATCATACTAAGTTTAACATGTAATTAGTTCATAAGTTTTCTAACACAATGTATTATTGTTAAAGAAATAAATGAGATGAATTGAAACACAAAAGAGTTGCAGAACCGTAATGCGTAGGTTCCTATCTAAGCACCTATGACTATTATTATTGCTTAAAAACTTTCCATTTTCATCTTCGTGTAACATATTCATGTTAATCCATTTTGATGCATTTATAACCAAATCAGATATTACAAAACCAAAATTTCAGCGTAGGATGATTTTGTTTCCACGTGTCAGGCCTAGCCTAGTGTGGTGGTCATAGAATAAATGTATATGTACTGTAGGTACGTACACTTTTTGGTATTTTTTTTTGTTTTATATTTTGTTTTATATACATTTATTGTTTCTATCGTGGAACCAAGGCGGTAAGATCCTCTCCACACACGTCCCCCTTGGGGTCAGGTACACCGTTTTTTTAGCAATTTTTTTGGTAGCGACGACAGAGATCGTTAAGTGGCGGACCAGTTTCGGCGTCTTTGAGCCCAAATGTTCCCGGTAGCGATATTGCTATCGCTCTAATTAATCGGCTTTTTACAAACTTCTGCTTAATTGAGATGGAACTGGATTCTAGTGCCGTTATTGAATTATAGTTATGTTACTGTTTATTCCGTAATAAGTACTAATAAGTATGACACTTACTCAACACGGATAATTTGGCTTTTATGCATACAAATACAACCGATTTTACTCAATATTTTGCTGCTAGTAAGGTCAACCGAGGTAAATGCGTTTCTTGTGGTAAATGTGTCATTTGAATATATCTATACGCAACATATTATAACTATTATAGCCGTCTACATTAAAAGTTCAGTGACCACTTACATCGGTTGACCTTTAATATTCATCAAACTGTTTGACTTCTCTCTTTGAAAGTGCATAGGTATTTAATATATTATAATATATAGGCAGTAGGTATCCTGTCCCTTTTTTTGGAAATACAGATGTGAATATGAATGGCCTATACATTCAAATACCTACATTAAATTTGAAGTACAAGTTATGTTTTTTTACATCCTGTGCGTACACTCTGAAATCCAACAATAACTTATAATTCTATATATTTTATTTATTGAATTCGAATAATATACTGTCACCACCACAAACCTACAATTTCATCCTCTCATCTAACCCAAACTTGTGATAGAAAATCAATCTTATGTCACTCAAAACAGGGATGATTTTTGTAACAAGTTTCGTGCATAAAATACGAGCTTGGTGAAGTAAAAACGGCCATAGTGCAGGTTCCCAGGCCATACTGACACTGTTGTTACAATAGCTTACAGAGCACAGGCAACACAAATACAAATACAGAATACAGAACCTGTATGAGTGTGTGCTTATCAGTCTTATCAGTCAGTTTTTCAACATTTAAAATAACATTAGCACTGCGTATGCTATCAAAATCGCTGCAGACTTTTCTTGGTCTAACTCTAGTTTCAGTTCGATTATCACCAGACTATACCTAGTTGTTGACCTAGCGTTAGTGAAAGTCTCCCTTTCAGCTTGGGCAAAAATGCTTTCATATGTCCGGATGTTATCAATAGCATCTACAGTTCGCAAGCTTTCAACCGATTCTCGAAAATTTAGGAGGAGGTTAGATGATAACTTTTTTATCGATTCAGTTTTAGGAAAATTATTTAGTTTTAAGCTAATCTGGCGAGGTCTACAGAGGCTTGGCACTCACATTACGCTGGTTCCTTGAGAACTCGACGCACGTTCGCAACCCGTTGCGCAGGCGCATAAATAACAGTTGACAGCAAGTTATATATCGCGACATCGTCCGTCCGCGTGTCCGTGTGTTTATACATGCCAATCAGCCCGGTAGCCCGCGAAATGTATATTTATGTGAGACGCTTTCAGTGTTTTAGGAAGATTATGACGCCAGAATGGGAAGGATAATCGATGAAGACCACTTGCACCATCCCACTAACCCGGGGTTTAGCGGTTAAACCGTTAACCCAGTGTCAAATTGTGCTGGTAACCATGGTAACTCCAGGTTTAACCGGTTAATTTAGTGGAATGGTGGAAGTGGCGCTAGTGGTTTTCAAAGAGCGAAGAACTGACACTAGACTTTTTTGCTACATTTTAACCGCCATTCGTAAAATGCAAAAATACAATTGTAGAAAGGCGCACTTCATACCAAGACCTGTAAATTGGAAACTGAAAATATGATTGTCGTTGCGACAAATTTTCTGTTTTTGTATTTTGATTTTTAGGCCACAGTTTGTGTACTTGTGTTCGTGTTGTAAACAATATTCATCTAGAGCAATTTCATTTTTTTTAAACCGAGTGTTTCATTTATTTAAATGAAATTACGTATAAGTAAACCTATTATCGGATCAATATATAGCAAAATACAAACTATGTAACTCACAAGATGGAAGGTGATCTTAGGTACCTGTGGAAGAAATAACTAAAATGTAAAAAGTAAAACTACTAATAGGTACCAAGCGCTCCACATTCAATTCATTCTTACTAATTTCTTCATACATCAAACTTGAATAGTATGAAATATGAATACACTGTCACTTTTACCATCTACAAGAATGTCCATTAGGTAGAACCTACCAATTTTCTGTGTCGAATCGATTAGGACCCGGTTCTCATGACGTGAACGACGGAAACGTGAGTTTTGTAGCTGGGTTCATAAAAAATGGGTTCGGCTCATGAGCTCGTAATAAAAGAATGCCAAAAAATTGCATCACAAGGTTTTATGAGAAATATTGTTGACATTTATGGCTATTTATGATTCTCAAATATTTTCGAAGATATAATTAAGATAGATTTTATAACATAAGTATGCTTGTGATGGAGCTTTTAAAAATTACTCAAATGTCTTGTTAAGTTATTGTGCTACCTAAATGATTTATCATGATAAATAATTGGTTACATTTTTCCGTATTTTTTTTAATCATATTAGCATTGATGCAGCATCTCATTAGTCATTATCTTCAGCATAGTTTAACCAAGGTGACCATATCACTACATAGTATAAAACAAAGTGTCTGTCCCTATGTATGCTTAGATCTTTAAAACTACGCAACGGATTTTGATGCGGTTTTTTTAATAGATTTTGTAAACCCCTGCGAAGCCGGGGCAGGTCATCTACATCAATAACACATAAACTCAGTATAACCACTTCAAATATCAAAACTTATACACTCTAAGGTCGTGTGATTTTTTCTTTTTATCCCAAACACGAGTCAAACGGACCCAACCGGCGGCAACATTAGGTATCTGCGCGTTGACAAAACATGATTAATGTCCCAATAAAAATATCTACAAAATTCATTCCCGATATTAATTCTAATGCTTCACCTTTTTTTGCCCGCTTGGAAGGAATCTGACAAGGGATTTATGTTGTAAGGCCATTAGCCACACCCGACGAGATCGATTATAATATTTATAATTATATCGTATTAATAAAATTCTTTATTAAATTATCCATAGTTTAATGGCATTGGAGATTTCTGAATTATTAGATACAAGTGCTATCAAGTAGATTATTATGTGCGTAGGATACCAAAACATTTTAACATCGACTTTCTACGTTTTTAAGACACGCCTGGCATTGGAGACAATTTATAGTAGCCACTAAGGTAAGAAAAATGGAAAACTAACAGTTTTGGCACTGTCCTATATCCTCTAGCCTAACCTAACCTACGTATCTTGACAAATAATACACTTGTCTTAGCAAGTTAATGTCTGGGCGGGTAGAGGATGAACCTACTCGAGAAAACGTTATGACCTAAAAATCGGATGCAAAGAAACTGATATTTTTTTATCTTTTTGTACGAATACTAGCCTCAATAACCGTAGAATTTGTAGCTTGTAGGGTTCCATTTACAGCAATCTGACATCAAAATAATAAGATCTGGGTCGAGTTTTAGAAAACGCTATAATAGCTTACGAAAGTAACCACAGCTTCGTTACATGTAAAAGTAAAATATTCATGTCTCCTCATCCTGTCTTGTATACTCGTACATCTCCTCATCTGTTATATTTTCCACTATTTTCGGGATCATTTCCACCCGCTGCTCTTTTGCTTTCATGTGAGCTAGATACACGGTCCACACGAAGCTAGCGGCACTCACAAACACGATCCTGTTCTTCTCCGAGACGAAATAGAAGTTTATAGTTTGTGCCGTCGGCCAGAAAACTACGCCAATCTTATAAGTCGGCCAGAATTTCTCCTTCACTTCGTTTACGCACGTTGAGAAAGGTTTTAGTTCTAAAGCGCTCATCCCGAAGAAAAAATAGGCCATGGCTAAAGGGGAATACGAGACCTGTTCTATCAGTGCTCTGGTTATCGCTGTGGTTAAGGTTTTGTTCTTGAAGAAGCGACTTGTGTATTTCATCCAGCCGTAGAAGACAGGAGCCATGAAGAAAGTCCCGAAGAACCCGAATCGAGCGGCGCGTGCCCAGTCCGCGTTCTCAATAGTAGTTCCATTTGCTACGTACTCTTGGACAATGCTGCACGTAGGCCATATGACAGCATATGAAACCATACCGCGTATTAAAGGATACTGCACAGGCAAATGCAGGACTTTGGTTAGTATTGTCATCGCTTTCTTGGAAATAGTTTAGTATTTATTTAAATGATAAATAATAAGGGCGCTTAGAAAAGCTTGCCAAAATAGAAGGCTTGGGTACATGTTTTGACATTGGTTGTCAAGTTTTATCTATCAAGGTATCTTCTAAAAAGTTTCAGTTCGGATGTTTTAAACAAATCGTTTTGAACTATTTCCTAATCAACTATTTAGATGATTAAGATTTAAAGATGACCTTTTGAACTAATAAAACAAATAACAACATTTAAAATTATTGCTCTATTGACTAATTGCATGTTCCGCTAAGTCATTTCCTATCCAATCTACTTCTTTTCTTTCTCCTAACTTGACTTATTCATACTTTGAACATTAAACTTTATATCGCGGCTGTAAGGGTTGTTTTTGCCATAAATAAATTTGTGTAGATAAGAGTTTTAGAAAGTTTCTAGTGAATATTAGCCAGCAGGATATCTCAAAGAGGATCGCCGACCAAATTGCTGTCTCAACCTATATCGGAATCGGTCGATTGTTCCAGGCGGGTGGCCTGCGATAAACGATTGCTCTAATGATGATCGTCTAATTTCTTCGATATTGCTTAGATAAGATCGCCTAATAGGTCCGACACGAAGACCATAATCGCAAATATTTGAACAATAGCATAGCTAAGTACAGCACCATGGACTGATTAAATGATCAGACTACCCAGACTGATCATGTATGTCTCAGTTTGTAAGTTATCATCCAAAATTATGATGTTTTGAGGAATTTCTTGGACCTGAATAGGTAGAATAAACGCATTCGTAATCCATTAATTAAAACATCCAACTATTGATTAATTATAATTATATCAGTAGATAAAATAAGAAAGTTAGGTCAACGCCTACTACGAGAGAAATGCGGCGACCCCAGGTCCGGCGCATTTTTAATCCAGCGTATTTCGCTAGCCATGCAGAGGAAACGCCAGCAGCGTGCTAGTTACATTTAGCCGGGTACCTATGGCCTAATAGCATATACATAATACCCTTAAATTTTATATTTACCTAGTTATAAGTTTGTAAATTTCTGTACCTATTTAATTACCTACCATTTACATTATACCTATTCAATAAATAGTAGATAATAATAATCTAATTAGTTTATAATCACTAGTTGCGTGCTTTATAAAAGCTTTATAATTAATTATGGTGACACATAGTAATTGGCCGCTTAACAATACGGTTTCAATTGGCTTGTTTTATTTTTGATTAGTTAGGAAAGGCCAATTAGATACTATGTAGATGTAGTGGCCAATAGATAACTAGGTACTTATAGCAGTCACCCTAACCTGTTACCTAACTGAAATGAAAGCGAAACATTTCACCTTTTTTTTCACTATCATTTTATCACAAGTACAAAACAATAATGATTTTGTAACACAGCATTGATCTACATTGATGCGCCATCTATACTCAAAAGCAAGATATATTTTTTATGTAGCCTGCTATTAAGGCAAATTTAATATCAACGACATCTATCGGATTAAGTGCAAGCTCCGAGACAAAGTGAATTTAACGCCATCTAGACTGCATAGATTACAACAACAAATGTGGTAGCATTTTGACAACTCACGCAATATTCTTGGTAGTCAGTAGATGGCGCTGTAGTCAAAAATGGTTTAGTTTTACTACTCGACACTGGATGGCGCTTAAGGCTTAAAAATATTTTAAGCTGTGTAGTTTTGCAAACTGATAAAATTTAAATAAGCATTTCGCAAAATGCGACTCGTTAGCGTGCATACGCTACATTGACCGTTTAAAAAAACATATTTCTACAGG
This sequence comes from Cydia amplana, assembly GCF_948474715.1. NCBI lineage: Eukaryota > Metazoa > Arthropoda > Insecta > Lepidoptera > Tortricidae > Cydia > Cydia amplana. The sequence goes on from NC_086088.1 coordinate 7,445,838, forward strand.
TACTTAATGTATATTATAGATGGTCAACCAGATCTTGTCAGTAGAAAAAAAGGCGGCAAATTTGAAAAATGTAGGCGCGAAGGGATATTGTCCCATAGAAAATTTGAGTTTCGCGCCTTTTCTACTGACAAGATTTGGTTGACCATCTATATTTACACTTTTTCAAAAGTATTTCTTATTTAATTATGTAATTATAAAGAATATAAATAAAATTGTTTACATTCCCACACCAACCCATACCTAGAACATACTTATCAACTATATGCGATCGGAATTTAAGGTAAAAAAGAACTTCTAAACTTAACCAGGCCACTTGACAAATACTTTAGGATCATAAACTTGCTACTTTATTGGCAAAACGACACGTTTCGAGCTGAGCGTTATGCATTTTTTAAATCGACCACTTTAAGATTAAAGACCTGTTAAAGGTATTTTATGAGGTGTAAACCGTCTTTAAAATATTTTTATATTTTTTAAAATTAGGTACTTTTAGATATTATTATGTTTTTCATCATCATGCATTGCTCCCAAGTTTTGCTACCTCAGCGCCGTTCCCGGTTGCATTGTACCTACTTAAATCTTCCGAGTAGATGTAGATAATCTAACCCCAAGACAGGGCGTAAGCACTAGTTTTGACAAAATGTCTGACCTTCCAATCCAGATGGCCTTGCTAGGATAAAACCATAGGTCTTACCTACTTACTACTTGACGGCTGCTAACTTAATCAGTTGATGATCGTCGTTTGTCCCTATCTGTCGTTATGCCGTAGAGAGGGACAAACGATGATCATCAGCTGATTAACTTAGCAGACGTTTATGAATAACGCCGTATTGAAATAGTGTGACTGAAAGGGGAAGGAAGGCGCGCTTTTCTTGAACTTAAAGTTTTGCCAGCTGAAACTTTCTTATTATTTGGCATCTGTCAACTGTCAAATAAATAATGCGCCCCATAGCCGCCGCGCAGGCGCCACAGCCCATACCTTTATAAGCTGGAACTAATACTAAACACATTTGTTTATTGACTATAAACAGAAATATATTTTATCTTGACCTTTTCACATGAAACCTGATTCCGTCTGGCTCACTGACACCCAGAAAAAACGAGACAGACGTACAACTTCCCTGTATATCCCCTAGCTCTTACTTGCTTGTAATAAAGACTAATTTGCGTTGTTCGTTTTGAAGACATGTTTGTTTCTCAAACGGATGCTTTTACATTTATTGCGCAAAAAACGGGGCACGTGTTGGTCACTTCCTATTATTGTGTCAAATTGCACAAATGTATAAAAAAATGGAGTGTTACTGCGAATCCAAACGAATTTGGTTCACTGATCAAGTATTATAAATAGGTATACCTACTTATATAGAAACAAAACACTGAAATAAGGATTTACTCATTGGTCAAAAGGTTCAATAGGTACCTACCATAACAAAAAATCCGGCCAAGTGCGAGCCGGACTCGCGCGCGGAGGGTTCCGCACCATCAACAAAAAATCGTGTTTGTTGTATGGGAGCCCCCCTTAAATATTTATTTTATTTTATTTTTAGTATTTGTTGTTATAGCGGCAACAGAGATACATCATTTGTGAAAATTTCAACTGTCTAGCTATCGCGGTTCATGAGATACAGCCTGGTGACAGACGGACGGACGGACTGACGGACGGACGGACAGCGAAGTCTTATAGTAATAGGGTCCCGTTTTTTACCCTTTGGGTGCGGAACCCTAAAAACGTTTCAAAAATTTCGTGGTCATGATCATGACACATTCTTATTTAATGGCTAGAAATAAGATTGTGTTCTCTATTGAAGTTATTAGCAATGAAAGCTTACTACTAAATTAGGAATTTTAATGCCCAATACTATTAATTATTAGAAATCCCAGGCTGTTTTTCCAGTACTTACCAGTATGTTTTCAAAAATATTTCACATGAAATATATTGTTCACGCAATCATTATATTTTAGATCTGCAGCGTGTGCGACATATCATAAGCGAAAGGCGGTAACATTCAATAATAGCGACGATTGTTGTATATACCCATGTGAAATATATTGTGGTGGATATAGGGTTGCCAGATGGTCGGGATTCTCCCGATTTTTAGCATGTTCCCGATTCCCGACAAAGTGAAAATTGTCCCGAAGAACAGCTTCACGTTATAAAACAATAATTTCAAGTTCCGAACTGTCGTCGAGCGAGCAAGCGACCCGCGTCGAGCCCGTCAGCGCGCGCGCAAGGCGCGCGTAGCGAGATTGGGCGGAGCAGCTGACGTAGTGCCAATACAATTAATTTAATTTGAATGGTTTTTTTTCCCGACTTAAGGCCCACAATCCCGAAAAATTTATATTTTTTCCCGATAATAGCGCCTTTCGATCTGGCAACCGTGGATAGCAAAAAGGTGAAATTTTGGGGTTAACATTTTTAAATATCACTTTTCATCATATGCATTTTTCCGACCATATTTAGCCCTTTGACGCACTGATAGAGACAGCCATTTGGCATTAAGTCCCCCGCTCGTACATTTGTTTTTGTATCTTGTATATTTAAAGTTTATTAAATAAATACAGTAAAGGAAAGCGCTAATATTGCACACACAGCCAATTGTTAATTTACATACCTACCTACATAAAATATGTGTCATTAGTAGATACTAATGAATCTAATGATTAATTCTAACTACAGATTCCAAAATAGGTAACTTTTTCTATAGGTACACATCGTCCCACGTCCCATCCCACTTTTAGCGCCTACCTATCTAAGAAGTAATCATTAATCAACTTAATGATCATTAAGAATCGCTCCGCGCTCGTCGCTCGCATCGCGCCGTCTCTGTCGGTGATTAATGAACGCGTATGTAAACTAATTAGGGACGTAATCAACCCGCCCATTACAAATATGTGGATTTGTGGAGCTCGTGTGATGTTTAAGTAAATGTTACGAAAGTATTAGGGTTCGAAAAAATAATCAGGGCTATAACCGCGAAAATCGAAACTCTTCAATTGCGGGCATTTTTCTCTGTCACTCTAATTACGTCTTAATGAGAGTAAAAGAAAAGCAATTTGCGAAATTCAGTTTTCGCGGTAGGCCCCCAGGTATTGTTTTGGTGCGAGGTGAATCAGCTAATAGGCACTTAATAGGACAGTAAATATGTATTAGGTCTTATTGAATGACTATTACTATAGGGATAATAGTATTTTATGCAACCGTTGTTTAAGAGAGGTAAAAAAAAGCCAGTGGCGTGAGTAATAATTCCAGGCGTAGTTGTACAATACAGGGTGATACAGGTTTCCAATCTAACCAAGAGTGGTGGTGGTTCTACGACCAAACATTATTTTCCCGCATATTGTCCCTGCTGTAAGTTTCTAGTAGGTACTTACCTGCATATTACGCTACTCATATTACCTACCTACTGTGTGTAAATTAAATAGGTAAGTAAGTAAAACAATTTAATGAAACCCGTCCCGTTATTGTTTATATCAGTGTTTTTCAAACTTTATGGTGTCACGGCCCTTTATGACCACTAAAATTTTTTCGCGACCCCAAACTCCGTTTCTACGTTTTTCTATCTAGAACATATAACAAATTTGGAACCACAGACCAGTGTTTGGAATGCACCTTTCTATCATTCACTTAGTTACATATGCGTTTTGGAACGCACCTTTCTATCATTCACTCAGTTACATATGCGTTTTGGCTGAATATCCCCATTTAGCAAAAGAAGCCCCTTGCCTTCAAAACTTTGCCCCCTTGGACAAGTGCCGCGACCCCCCTGGGGGTCGCGACCCACACTTTAAAAACCACTGGTTTATATCATAAATATGAGAATTGAGACTATTTTCATACATGGAATCAAATAATACTGGCTGACCTTATAAAAGCACATAGTAGCTCCCGTCACCCAAACAGCGGCGACTTCACAGGCCCCCGGGGTGTCAATCCAAACGCATTGAACCGGAGTCCAACTCTCATTCGAACCAGCATATACCTAATTAATGTACCGTAGGTACCTACATTTAATGTCAGTACCTTTACCCGTACCATCCCGTACCACGAGTCACTGACAGTGTCAAAAGCTAACGTCTACGTATACAGCCATGCACCATCAGATTTATCAGAGCGGCCGAGGTGCTCAAAAAACCTAAACACGCACTCTAGCGCCTTGACAATAGAGGCGTTTTCAGATATTTGTGAGCACCTTGGCCGCTAAATAAATAGATGAAAATAAATATAAGTTTGTCTGGAAAGAACGCCTGTTGTTACTTCTATCCAATTGTCTTTGTTTATGTTACTGTACATGTATTGTAAACTACGAGTATGTGAGGTGTGCAATAAAGAGTATTGTATTGGATTGATTGTATTTAAAATAAATTAGGTATTTTAAACCATGCATGAAATAATGCACCAGAATATCAATAGAAAAACATAGACAGCAGTTATTTATTGACACAATTTCTATTTTAAAACCCGTATATAAAACTATAAAGAGTAGGTAATTTGATTGTGACACTGACATCACATGCGAGTGTTTCATATTTTCATAGTAATAAAATCGTTTTGACAGTTCGAACAAAGAAACTTATTTGACTATAGTAGTCAAATACCCTGTGCGGAGAGAGAAGAGTCGTGGAATGTATGGGGCCCAATACATTCCACGACTCTTCTCTTTCCGAATACACTCTAATAATTGGACTCTCGTTTTCACAGAGAATACTCCGGCTGATCGTGATTCGGCGACGAAAGACGAGAGTAAACATCGCGGCTCGCACCTCAGCTCCGTCACTTAAACAGAACGCCTATTATCACCTCGTAAAGATCCTATGTTATGCAACGCGATATGCCTGCTGTAGGTGAGATTAGTCAGGGTCGTGGCTTTTAAAAAGTTTCAGCTAAGCTTAAACCAAAGATTCACTGATTGCATAAGTCAATACAATAAAAATATGGGAAACAAAGTACCTATATACTCGTCCCTTTGTTTCCCATAAAGTTTGAAGTCGAATTCGAAAAAAATATACATCGCTCTCATACTTAATTGTAAAATGTTTACAAGTAAGTACCTGTTTTGAGATATTTTTACGCGCTACATTGTGCAAGAAATTATTGAAGACTGACTATATTCACATAAAACATGTAAAATTAGACTAACTTACTAATTACATTTAATTAATATACACATATAAATAATGTATACTGTATGTGTGGATCACACACATACATTATTTATATGTTATTGTTTTGTATCTACTTAGTCAATAAAATGTTTCTAAAGTTTCTAATCCTGACACATGTATTAAAGTAATTAAAGCTAAAACACGATTTAATAATAACCCATAAATTACGCATAAATCCTATAAATAACCAATTGACACAAATTTATAACCCATCAAACTAACCATGAAACAACCCAAATATCTTACGCCCAAATGAAATCACCCGCTTTATTTACCGTAGTAAACATGGGGACGAGACAAGGACAAGCATACACGTATCCCCATACGTGTGAGAGGGGCAGATGGGACCATAGCCCCGCCCATGGCACTTGAGTCCGCTTGGATTGGCTTCGCCGCAATCGCCATCAGTCTTCCACGGTTAGCCCACAACACAAGTCTATTAGTGACCTACTAATTAAGTGATGGAGGTCTTTGAACAACACAACGAGATCTCTACATCTTACAACAACAAGGATTTCTACAACTGCTACATAGACGTCGAGGACAAGAAAGAAGATTTCCTAGAGAAGACTTACAGACCGAAATTAGAAGACACAGGCCATTTAAACACACCGTTTTCCGTCAAAGACATACTCAACATCAACCAGACGAATATATACAACTATGAAAGGACAGAAACTTGGAAAAACGAACGACGATACGACTACATGTACCAGCCTCAAACGTGCCCTGAATACTTCGGACAAGTTTATCCAAATATCCCTATGCAAAACATAGAGCCTTATTGGAGCGAGCCTTACCACGACCCGAAGATGGAAGAATACTACAGCTACAACCCTTATTGTCACAACGTGTGTCAGAGCTTTGATCAGTATGTCCTGCCTCATGTAGAAACAAAGGAACATGAGAGAGAGCTTCATACGCCGACGTCACAGTTTCAAGACAGATTTTCTGAGAAGACTGCGCCGCCTATTGAGGACCCGCCGCAGTATCCTGCCATGGAGACGTTTGAGAAGCTGCCGACAGTGTCCAGGAGAAATTCAAGTAAGTAGAGATTGTGTCGTCTTCCATTAAAGCAGCGGTCGGCAACCTGCGGCCCGTGAATCTGTCACTTGCGGCCCGCGAGCCTCCCTGGCTATTTTTTATATAATATTGACAAACGACAATATCTGATAAAGTCATAAATACTAACAAAGTGCGGCCCGCGTCAACTTCGTTAACTACTATGTGGCCCTTGGCTGCTAAAAGGTTGCCGACTGCTGCATTAAAGAGATGAGGTAGTTATAAATGTTTTTAGTACATAGATAATGGCAATTAAGCCTGCTAACGGTCCGGCAGACAGAAAACGTTTACACAAGCATATCCATGATGCTTGCAGTTTGGGAGCTGTCACACGCGTATTGACAATACATTAAAACGTGTTAACTCTCTTTTTTAAACCGCCGGCTATAGATACTCCATTATATAGTAACGCAAACGCAACAAGTAGACATTGGTTATAATTATCATAATAATTGTTGATGTACAGTCACAAACCACGTTTGTTGAGCCATACTCATACTCATACTAATTTATTTGTAAAGTCATTTTACACGTCAAGGAAGAAAAATATAATAGCAACGTTAAAAATACTTAGTACATAATTAATAAGGTTAAAGGTCAACATTACAGTGGGTAATAATAATTAATACCTACTCATAATTTATTCAATAAGAATTCCTCGTGATTGTAGAACGGGCGCTCAGCTAGCCAGTTTTTTAAGCGGTATTTAAAGCTGGACAAACTAGGCGCTTCGACTATATTTTGGGGTAATTTATTATAGATTGCGGGGCCCATCACGTGAGTTAGTTTGTTGGAAATCACTAATTTACGATCAATACCTACTAGTTTTCCGGCATTTAGGGTTCTAGCTAAATTGGGCATACCATAGCGTAAGTATAGTAAGTAATTATAGTGGGTCGTGTTGTCTAGTCTTAAGTACCTTTTCTGGCATTCACACAATACATAGGTACCTAAATATTCGGGTGTGCAAAGAAAAATAAATTTTTCTTACAAATGTCTAATCTTTGTCAACAGAAACTCCGACAAGCCCGTGCTCAGACAATATGGACAGAAAGGACAAGAGAGCCAAAAGAAAACCGAGGATCCTGTTCTCTCAAACCCAGGTCCATGAGCTTGAGAAGCGCTTCAACGCCCAAAGATACCTCTCAGCACCAGAACGTGAAGAGATGGCCAAGTACTTACACCTGTCACCCACGCAGGTCAAGATCTGGTTCCAGAACAGACGGTACAAAAGCAAAAGGATTAAACCGGATGAAGTAAGCACATCTACTGATGCTAAACCAAGCAAGAATATAGGCAGGAAATTCTTCAAACCAGAAATTAAAGAAAAAGAAGACATTAGCTTTGACACTTTTAAATCTATCGCTGACACATATGAGAAAGACGAATCGTTGTCAACGAATTATTTCGAAGATACCTTTCCTTACGAAGAGAACCAAAACAAGTTTTTTAGAGAAAAAACTGAGGAAAAAGTTAGTTCTAATGTGGGAATGTACTATGCTAACCATTCTTACGAGATGCCTAAAGAATATAACGATACGCCGGAAGTTAAAAAGTATTTTTCTAAATTACAATTTGTTGACAGTTTTTAATGTGGAATTCGTTTTTTAGTGCTTATAAGTTTTATTGTTTCGACTGTTATGATTTGATATATTCTAGGTTGATTTAGGTATTGGTTTTTAAGTTGTTTTTTGTAGACGTAATAATGTTATACCTACGTCTAAATTTTTAGTTTTCGACTGTCTTTAGTTATTAAACGTCTTGCCTTAAAATGTGCCATTTTAGACTGAATACCAAAGTATTACAACTATTTTGTTATTATGTCCTTAATTTTGATTATATCTTGTGCTTTTATGCGCGAAAATACATGTAAAAAATATTAAAATAAGTACCTATTATTAAGTTGTTTTCGTATTTTAAAGTTGACTGTACTGTTTCGTATTATTAAGTTATTAGACAGTAACAGACTTACGCCAAAGTATTAGATATATTTGTAAATAAATAAATCACAATTAAATAAAATGTTTCTTTCAATTTTCCTTTCGCTTTCTTTGAAATAAAAAAAGTGGAATAATTACATCATTAGTTAATTTAATATATAATTATTCCATCATGTTAAAACCTAAGACCTAGGTGCAATCAAGTGTAGAAATATGGGTGCATATACCTGCATACAACTTACTCAAAAATATGTCCCATAGTTCTTAATTCGCTGACGGTCTTTTTGAGTAGGTATGATGGGTGTACCCATATTTTTACGCTTGACTGTACCTATAAAAAAATCTTCTAATTACATACCTAGCTGGTCGAAATACCGAGCAAGCGATTATGCCTCCATTTAAAATTAAACAAATGATTATTATAATATATTGTGGTTTTGTTAGTAAACGGTTGAAAACTTTACACAATATTCCAGAATTGATATTTTTTATTTTTTCTCTGTGATGCCATGCCATGCCAAAAAAAATCAGATAAAATAATTTGAAATAAGAAAGACTTCAAAAATGTTCAACCAAATCTCTATCTCATTAAATAAGAATAACCGAGCAAGTGCGAGTAAGACTAGCGCCCCGAGGGTTTGCTACCATCACAAGTTTTCTGTGCATCACAACTCACGCCTGGCCTGTTTTTATTGTTTGTTGCTATATACTGATTTGAGGTTTGAATCTTTAACTGTAATAACTACGTGTCTCGTATATGAAAAGACCTTGTTTAGTTCATATTTTACAGTGTCTATGACAGACGGACAGACAGGCAGAGAGACAGACTGACGGACAGCGGAGGTTTAGGAGAAGGGTTCCTCTTGGGTACGGAACCCAAAAAGATCCTATATTTGCCGACATAAGGACTAGCCAGGTATGGGACAAAGGTATTTTTGAGAAAGTTGTGTGCACCCATATTTTTACTCATTTAAATAATAATTATTTTACTTATTTATGCATACCTACTTAAATTGAAAGTATCTGTTTGTTATTCATATCAAGTTATATTTATTTATATCATGCAATTATCTTTAATTAGTTTTTATTGTTGTTTACACTCTCTCGCCGCCCCTAGTTTTCTCATCGCCGCCGCCACAAGGCGTTTTTGTTCAATTTGTGCCTTATCTGAATTGCTACCACACGCTACACTGTCTGGGCGCTGCAGACAAGCGACTAATATGCGTCTGAAACGTTCGTTTGTTGTGTAATATCAAGACAATTGAATCGTAGAGTCTGTTCGGAAAGAGAAGAGTCGTGGAATGTAAGTATGTCCCAATTTGACTCTACCTAAGTGGAGAGGCATAATCAAACTCGAAAGACAAGCAAATAGTGAGTTTGAAAACCATACCAGGCGTGGCTCACTCCGCGATTTCGTCTCTTTGCTACAGGTAGCTAAAAGTACATCCGTTCCACACCAATTTTGGTGGTTAGCCATAAGCCGCGCGTGTGGCGCTGTCGCCACCTATTAGCGGCCATATCTGTGCTGATCGTAACAGACGCGTTTTGTTAGAGAGTGAGTCTTCTGTACCTAGTACTATTATTTATTCTGTGACCATACGTTAAATTACAAATTTCAAAAATGGAATGTCTATTCGAACACTTCACTCACAATAGGTATTCAAATTCACGACTAGGAACTTTTAGCCTTCACCTTTCACCTAGCAACTTTATAAAAGTGCTTGCAATACTGAGGCGACGGCGCCGGCGCTACGATCCCGCGCATGTGTTCCCGCGCACAGGATCACAGAATGCACCAAGAAAAGTTGGTCAAGTGCGAGTCGGCATGTTAACAAAATCGTGCCGTGGCAAAATTTAAAGCTCCGGAAAATGGTATAATTATAACAATGAACCGATCTAGTATCGCAGAAGTATATATACAAGATGTTGCCTGTAACACGAGCAAATAATTAAAACATATATTTATACTCCTCAAACTATAAAACTTTTGTTAAACAACTTTTAAAAATTATGAATCCTTTTTCATACAAAATAAATATTGCCTTCAATGTACTTACGCTGACATCAGTGTGTTTAACGTTGCTTGTCACGCTTTAAACGTAACAAAATTTTCAATACATTGCGTTTTAGAATAAACTTTAAAGTGTAATAAAAATCAAAACATAAGTTATGTATTTTTATAAGTTGCTTAACAAATGTTGGTCAGTTTGAGGAGTTTAATTTATTGCTCCTGTTACAGGAAACAGCCTGTATATAGTACCTATAGCAAAAGGTAAAACAATGCGTATAAAACAAGGCCCTATTACAAATACATTACAGACTAACTCTGTATTTATTTATTCATATAAGAAATGTTTATTGATAAAGGCCAGCAATACTTTTATTTCATTTATATAGAGGGCCGGTCCTTATATTTTATCATTAATACATTAAAATAAGTTTATGCCGAATTACTCCGAAAACAAATACTAGTAGACTACTTCCAAAGCAAGTTTATCTTTGCATGGACGACATATTATGTAAGTACTTCCCTATTATACTGTATTTCTTCCAAACAAGATATCTACAGTGGTATTACTAAAAGAATCTAAAAACTAGCTTAAATCTAAAATAGGCCCTTGAGGCATTGTACCAAGGATGCTGGCGACATTTCCTCGCTGTATCGCAATGCTGATACGTTGTGTGAGGTAGCCGCCAGCTCTTTTTCTGCGAACAACTCATGCGCGCTGGGACCCCATGGACCTAGAGTTTCTACCCCAAATGGTATTTCTTCCTATTTGACCTACGGAACCCTAAAACTGGCAGTATCATCCCCAAAAGCCGGTACTGCCCGGACCTGCCTGGGAACCGAACCCCACCTGTCCCTAAAAGCTTTTACAGTTTTATGGGGAGCGTGCGCGGTTTTAAACTTTTTTTGACTAATGGCCGTAAAATTTTAAGCTGAGATTAAGTAATTACTGTTTAGTTTCATTGGTTTAAGAAGTTATTAATGAGGTTAAGTGCGGTTAATGTTTTTACGCCAGAAAATAGCGTTCCATTTGTTTACTACATCTACTTAAATGACAAAATAAATATTGTAAAATATGAGAAAATAGTGAATCAACTTTTTCTTGTCACTCGTTGCCAAAGCCAATTCTTCATTAAAATTTAATTTTTAACCATGATGAGCAATAAAGTTCTATGTAATAATTTTTAAGTTCCTAGCTAAGTTTACCAATTTATTATACAGCTCACAAAGCCACTAGCAGTAGTGTAGCGTGAACCAATCTAGCCGTGGGCGAAAACCACATTTTGCGAGGCCTTTTTCAATGTATTTCCCCATGGTAATAAAAAGGTTGGCCTTACGAGGCCCCCCTAAGTGCGAGGCGAAGGCCCCTTTCGCCCACGCCTAGCTACGCCACTGGCCAAAAAGTAAATCAGGAATACTAACTAGCATTACTAGCATTTCATTAAAGACAGACAGACAGCGAGGTGAGCTATAACAGAAGCCATCAAACATTCAATATTGTTAGATATTAGCCGATTATATTGCGTTACGAAATAGTGCAGGCTAATTTGAAATGTAGATGGATAACTATCCAACAAATCCAAACTATATATATATAAATATTATAGAATAGAATAGGATATAATTTACAGACAATAGGTACATAATATGAAAGAAAACACAAAATAAGATTAAAGTGCCACGAAATGGCCTCATCTCAGCATGTTGCTGGTGGCTTCCAGCGCTGGTCTTCCGATGAGACAATCAGGCCAGAAGAATCACGGAGGGTAACAGACAAGAAGAAAAAGACATCAAATAACGTACAGTGAACAAATAGTAAAATAAAAGTTACACAGAACGAAGATACAACATAACGACTATATTAAATTAAATGAAGACTATTTTATACATATAAAACAAGCATCGTGTTATTATTTAATATTTATTTATTTTATTTTATACTTAGAGAGCGGGAAAAGCTTGGGTGGTTATGTGTTTGTTCCGCTCACGGTGGAGACCCAATGGTCTCCAACACCCAATGGTGTTGGTGCTCGGAGGCGCGGTCCTTCTTTAGGGAGCTCGGGAGTCGCTTGCGAGAGAGGGGACTTGATCCCCGCTCCGGGTCATTCCTGGTGCTAAGGGTATCTATTGCCATTCCCCTGACCCTTTCAATTAATTAGGTACCTTGAACTAAAAACAGGCCAAGTACGTGTCGGACCACGCATAACCATATGAAGGTGTACGGTACGGCTCACATGATTCATACCCATATTAGGTAATTATTACTTTTGTACTTTTCCTCGTTCTTTTCACAAAATGTCACAAGAAAAGAAATCCGATATACCTACAAAAGAAAACTGCCGGACAGCCGGACATACAAAATTTTGCCTAAACTGAAAGAAATCGACACGCATCTCGATCAAAACGAAATTAGAGAGAGATAACTCTGCAATGGTTTTGACAGTACCTAGGCTTCATAATTTCATAGAAGTTTGACGTTTACGAATAACTTTGCCCAGTCAGTGCTATCAAAATCCCTACAGACTTCATCGTCATCATCATTTTAGCCTTCAGTCGCCCACAACTGATAGGCCTCTCTTCGTGTACTACTACTTACGCCAGTTGTCCCGGTCCTGTGCTAGTCTCATCCAAAAGTGATTTTTCGAACGTCATCCACCCTGCAGACAAATCTTGATCTAATTTTTCCCGAACAATCCTTGCCTCATAGACTAGGAATGCATGCAGACATCACAGACGAGTCATACGCGTACCATCTTACACAATATTAACTGAAATGAAACCGTATTACAACGGCATATAGCTCACCTTAGGTCAGTGTTGCTGTTACGCATATACGTTTGATGTATGGCGCACGTGGTGTTTGATGTATTAATATTGGGGCTTTTAAGGTTATCGCGGGGCAAGGTATCTGGCCCGATAGTCCGATACCATGCCCCGGCGCACACGCACAAGGGGTATGGGTACCTAAGTATTTTATTGAATACTAGCGACCCGCCCCGGCTTCGCACGGGTAGTTCAACGAATTTACACAAAACCTTTATAAAATATACACCAAAACCTTCCTCAAGAATCACTTTATTAATAGGTGAAAACCGCATAAAAATCCGTACAGTAGTTTTTGATTTTATCGCGAACATACAGACAGACAGACGCGGCAGGGGACCTTGTTTTATAATATGTATTGATATTGATGATGATTTCTGACTTTATGAGCATAAGGCGTTGTTGGTGATTGATTTCGTGTATTTATAGCTTTGTTTATTGTAAAATAATTACCAAACTATTAATTAAAAATAGGTAGTAAACTCAAACTGTGCTTAGAAATGTTAAAATATTATCTGTTTTTACCTATTTTTTGGCTAGTGTAAAAAAATCCCACACCAAAAACACCGATGTATGATTATGAGATACTTGTACGTACAGAAAGAAATAAAATTGTGAAGTATTCGACATGTACCTGTCTTTCCATTGCTGGACTTCGGCCTCCTCCAACGGTTGTACCTCCCCTCATCCAAGGGCCAAGGGTTTCTCTGCGATCTTGATGACCATTGATACCATCGAATCACCTTGTTGAGAGTTTTCTTTATCTACATCCTCCAGTTCTTTAAATTGTAATACCTTACATAGTCATACATAAAAATTAATTAAATTAAATTGAATAAGCCTTTAATCCATATAAGAGACACTTGTAAATACAGATTTAGATATTTGGTTTGTGAGATATAGTTACATTGATTAAATTATAGAATGTCTCTTAGTGCGGTGTGCCTGTCGGCATAGGCCTCTTCCAACTCTTTCCAGTGCTGTCTGTCCAGGGCTACTCTGGTCCAGTTGGGTCCTAGAGTAAGTTGGATGTCATCTTCCCATCTGGTTATTTGTTTGCCTTTTGTACGCTTACAGCCAAGTGGGTACCAGTGCGTCACTTGTTTGCTCCATTTTTCCCTATTGTCACGCGGCATGTAGCCTGCTGTCCACTTCCACTTTTGTTGATCGATACGCTCGAGTATGTCCGTTACTTTTGTTCTTCGCTTTATTTCCTCGTTATATTTAGTCATACATTAATAATATTAATTAAAAATTAACGCCATCATGCCACAACCCCGTGCGGGTGTACGCCATTACTAAGCCCCGTACACGCTCGTTAGCTTTTATTTGGACACCGGACTCCCGTTCCAGCGCCGCGGTACACCGCGGGACAAATTAATCTACGATTGTGTATTAATATTATCATTTAGCATCATTTTCAGCCAGTTAAATCACCTACTGCCGTAATACAGGTGCAACAGGAACCAGAACCTGTACCATGAGTCATTGACAGTGTATACGCTATCGAGAACGTAATTTACTTTCTATACATCTCGTTCGCACTAATATGCGAGTACGAGCGAGATGTATAGAAAGTAAATTACGTTCTCGATGGCGTTTATAAATGTCAGTGCCAAACTGATGGTAGCCGTATAGCAAAAGCTCATTAGGTATTTTTGGTCTTGTCGTTAATACTCTGCCTTGCATTCACCATCTCTAGCTTGGCGGTCTTTGTAAAAAAAACTGATTTGAAAGACCGATGTGATCCCATAAGTGTACCGCGAACAAAGTTTGTGCGGTACACTAAAAACTGGCCAAGTACGAGTCGCACTCGCGCACATAAGTTTCCGTACCATTACCATTACCCAAAAAACGGCAAAAAAATCTCGTTTCTTGTATGGCCCCACTTAAATATATATTTTATTCTGTTTTTAGTAGGTATTTCTTGTTATAGCGGCAACAGAAATACATCATCTGTGAAAATTTCAACGCGGTTCATGAAATACAGCCTGGTGACAGACAGACAGACAGAGGGTCCCGTTTTTACCCTTTGGGTAGGGAACTCTAAAAAATCATCACAGGACTTATGATGAAGTATTAGTCTACGAGTCTTTCTACCTCTTTCATCTTAGCGATTTTTAAAGAAGTTTGTAAAAGCCCGTTGCTTGCCCGTTTTCCGTGTCCAACAGTGTACGCTAGTATTTCTCAGTGTTATCGGCTCCACATGCACGATTTAATGCCCGATTAATTGCCGGTCGCTCCCAGTTACTCATCCCACCACTCGCTCATGACAAATTGGATATTTTTAGTTTACATTCATTATTATATTTATATACCTATGTAATAGCAACTGTATGCAAAACTTATATACAGATATGATCCGTCCGACTGGCAGCATAGCATAGGACTCTAAAACTTGGGTTCTCTTCAGTCGGTCGAAGAATTTTTATAGATCTCACCAGTATATGTTTTAGGAAAGACAAATTAGAACTTAAATCTATGAGATGTGGCGCCACAGAATAAATAATAGTACTATTAGGTACAGAGGATTCACTCTCTAACAAAACGCTTTTATTACGACACATATGACCGCTAGGTGGCGCAAGGGCGAGCAGGTGTCCGTTACATCGCGGTGCGCGGCAACTACTATGCTGCCCTCCTAAGGTAAAAGGCCGTATCTTAACCTCTCAGATCCCAGTGGCTCCAATAGGAGTCGGAATTGTATGGATTTGAGAGGTCCTGGGAAATGAGGGGTTAATATAGTGTTCTTTGAAAATACGGCCTTTTACCTTAGGAGGGCAGTATGGCTAATAGTCACCAAAATTGGTGTGGGCCGCATGTACTTGTAGGTACTTGTAGCGGCGCGACGAAATCGCGGAGAGAGCCACTTCTGGTGGTGCGTCAAACGTCCTCCATAAAGGTAATCCAATTTAGGTAAGCCGCAGGCAATTCGGCAATAGGTTTTCTTAGGATAGCATACTTACTTTTTAATTTCCGTACAAAACATCATTCACGGAACACCGAAGTCTTACAAATCAGTTATTTTCAAATTAGTTAATCTGGTGGGAATCATGTTCCGAGACGTTTTGCCTCTATGTCAGGTTACATGACATGAAAGCAGCAGCTTATCTGTCGCCCAGCGTGACAAAAACGTGCGCTGGCGCCGGCGACCCAATAAATTATATTGGCATTTGTCAATAGCACGCCCCCGCCCGCCCTGCCGCTGAAAAAACTCAAGTGGGGCTGAAAAAATAGAATAGAATAGAATAGAAATAATTTTATTCGTGAGCACAAACACAAAATAGAAACAGATGTAACAGATATAACAGAGATATAACAAGAGATGACAAGAGATATAACAGAGAATAAAAGGATAAAGTGCCACGAAATGGTCTCATCTCAGCATGTTGTTAATCTATGTTCGTTGCGAGGGACGTATATTTGCGATTTATTTTTTATATATTTTTTATTATTTGTTAAAATACTTTGCCACAGAGTATAAAGGAAGTCTAACGACCAGTTTTTATTTCAGCGATAGGTATCATTACACCCGATAGTTACGAGTAATTAACCTACTGTTAAAAAACATTTTAACCTACAAACCAAAAAAAATAATATTTAAAAGCCATTCACTTATTTTGTCTGACGAACTTTTTTATACAGTCCAAGTGAAAAATTGCTGTAACACTCTCCTAGTAAACTGCCATCTAGCGAGCTTCAGTGCAACTTCCATTTCAGACATAGGGGGTGTCGCGATTGTGAACACCACCCTCATCCCTTGCTCCCCTGGTACATGCAGACAAAAACGCCAACCCTTAGCATAGAAATGAACCCTGTGTACACTGCCATCTAGGGGCTTAGTTAAAAACAAGCCTACTTGTTCACAAATTCACAACCCCTATTAATGCCATCGTGCACACACTAGACTGACGTTTGATGAACCTTATGTCAAAGACATAAGGTCCATCGAAAGTTAAAAAAGCGCGTTGCTGCCCGTCGGCCGTGTACGTACGTCAACTCAAGCTTCTAGTACAAGTTGACACCGCAAGATGTAGCCGTTACACTTAATCCTAGGTCAGACTTGCTGGATTGTATGGATGGAGTCAGTATGTTTTGAGAATGATTCACGTTGGTGGCGAAAACCTCTTGCAATTTCATGTTCTCCTAGTAACCCGGAACAAAGTGTTTTGCAGCATTTAGCGTTAAGAACAAATGGATTTGTTTTACGGAACAAACTAGTGGTATTTTAAAGTTAGTTCTTGAAAGATGTTAAAATTATTATACTACAAACTATGTAGAGTCAATATTTAAAACATGCTGTGCAATTACACTATGATGCTTGTAATGTCGAATTAAAGATTTTCACAGCAAGGTAGAAAACCAAACGCAAAAAATAAAAAATCGTCTGTCAAGCACAATATGTATTATGAAAAATCTTTGTTTTATTATCCGCAACGCACGCACTAACGCCCTCAACATTCGAAGGAAACTCCTAGAAAATTAACCTACAAATCTTGTTTCCAGACTCCAGAGCCATCTATGTTGCCGATTTGGAAATTCCTGAAAGCGTGAAGCTCCTCACGATTCTGCAACCCTGGTGCCCGCGTCAGCAAAAATCTCCAGCCATTTTGATTTGAGACACTTGGATTTAATTGAGTAAATTCGAAAACACAGAATGACCCATTCCCCTCACATGCATTACAGCGCTGGGATAAAAATTAATGCTAAAGTTTCGCCTATTGAATATCTTCAAAATTATCTGCCCTAAAATGATAAATGATTGTGCAACTGGTAAATGAACGAATTTAGAAACAAACACACAGAATGTTTGGCTAATATCAATTAAAATGGATCAGCCGACTACCCCCACGTATTAAATTCCATATTTGATTTTCCAATCCCCATGAACATATCGCTTACGTCAAACATAAATGCCGAATCTGTGCACAGTGGGAGATTATGGTGTCGGTTACACACATGTGGTTATTATCAGGGGTAATAATAAACGAGAGAGTGAGGTTATAGCTTAAATGGTAATAAAAAGTATGATGGTATTGACCTATGGCTTAGCCTTATACTCGTATAGAAAAACTGTTGAACAGTACAGGCACAGAATAAATAATAGTACTAGGTACAGAAGACTCACTCTCTAACAAAACGCGTCTGTTACGATCACCACAGATATGGCCGCTAGGTGGCGACAGCGCCACGCGCGGCTTATGGCTTTCCCCAAAATTGGTGTGGAACGGATGTACTTTTAGCTACCTGTAGCAAAGCGACGAAATCGAGGAGTGAGCCACGCCTGGTACAGGACAGGTCTTAATAAAACTTTAAAAATATTTTTATTTGATTATGTTATATTCTCGTATAGGTACTTATAGCGTAGGGGGCTTTAAATTTTTTCTTTTGGTTGTTTTCTGTGACTGTGCGAAAGGCTTCGTTATTTTGAAACAATCCAGAAACAGATGAGTCGACAAAGGCTTTAGGTAATTATATAGACATATGTAGAGGACAGACAGACATACGAAAACATTTTTCCCCAATCTAGCTGAAATGGAGACCTTCACTCGGTCAACTAACCATTGTATTGCACGTGCATCTAATTCCAATAATATGTAATTTATTACTCATGACACATCTTCGAACCAGTGTTGGCTGTTAAATAGGTATTAAATCTTGCCACTAAACTGCCAACATGTTTTTAACAGACTTCCAAATGACAAAAGAGGTTCTCAATTCGGCTGTGTTTTTTTTTTATTTTCATCAATTAATCACGCA
Source organism: Cydia amplana (assembly GCF_948474715.1). NCBI lineage: Eukaryota > Metazoa > Arthropoda > Insecta > Lepidoptera > Tortricidae > Cydia > Cydia amplana. Next base: position 7,464,594 of record NC_086088.1, read on the forward strand.
TCTCCACTCAAAAATGTGACGTTTGATGAAGTGGAACTGCTGATGAAGACAAGCAACGAACACCCCAATGAATGACGCGTATTTCACGTTTGACAATATAACTGTCTTCTTCATTAAAAGTTTGTTCAGCAAGTTAGGTTTTTACTTTTTAAACAACATTTTTGTCAGTGTCTAATTACATCCCATGGCGAATTGAAGCTCCAATATTATAACTTACCCTCTAGTCAAGACCATGCCAAGACAAGTGAAGTTTTGAACAATCAAAATACAGATTAAAAATATAATGAAATACCTTTTTCTAGGCTTTTGGGCTGCGAGAGGTTATAGGATTTTTTAATTTGACAAAACCGATGAGCATGTAAAACGAGTCCAGAGAATTACAAGGTCTTGGGGCCTGATGCCTTGGTTAGTCCGGCTCTGGCAGAAGTAAGTATCTAATAAATTCTATTTATCTATTTTTTTCTACAGTTGTCTGTACAAATTAAATATTCGCAAATTGCTTGTCTTTGGGCATGACCCCAAACCGCACAGTGGGCCATAAAAAAGGGTCACTCGAGCAAAATCGTTGCGTAAAATTCGCCCTGAGTTATAGCAACCAGAAGGCAGGCGGGTTGGCGCCGCCGACAAAAACAGATGCAGCATGCACTGTCTTTCCTTGTCACTATTTGTTTTTTGTGACAGCTATTAGGTGTCGTGTGAAAAGGTCACGATTGGTTTGTAGCGGATAGCCTTTTTTTATTCAAATATTGCCAATACAAGGATAGTCAATTAAGATTCACAATTGTATGATCAGCCTATATAAGCTACCTCGGCCAGAGGATAAGCCTGGCAATCCAAAAAGGTAACGCTGCCAGCCTTCTGAGCGCCTACCGCGAACCACGTTCGACGTGTTGCCTCTCTGTTGCACTTGTAAATTCATACGTAAGTGTGACAGGGAGGTAACACGTCGAACGTGGTTCGCGGTAGGCCCTCTGGGCACCATAACGCACGAAGGTGACCCTGGGGAGCATTTTTTTATTTATAAGTTTACTGTATGTTTTATTAAGGTTTAGTTTTGATGTTAATGTTTAATTTATTTATTCTATTATTACCATTTATAAATAAATGCCTATATGAAGGGCATTGAAGGGGCCCACTGATTACGTTGTTCGGAACTGTCACCTTTTGCGTTTAACTGACAGGCTGATATCGTCCGGCGAACTGGTAATCTGTGGGCCCCTTAAATAGGTAGGTACATTAAACTGCAGGGCACAAGGGAAGGCCTTCGGTAGAGGTACCCTATACCTTTACTTGCCTCTACATGTGCAATTAGCTACACGTTACGGTAGAGGCAAAAGCCGCCAAAGTGGATTGAGAACTTCACACACTTAAATTGCAATGTATTTAAATTAAAATGCAAAGGGCTGACGCCTGACAGTCTGCCTAAAGTCATTATGATTTCATAAGCATATAACATCTAAATACATTCCACTTTCAAGCACAGTCCGTCTCTCAATAGAAGGGTTGGGCTAATAATGAATAATCCCTCAATAGGGTATTTGACTGTATTTAAAATAAATTATTTTTCATCATGCATGAAATAAAGCACCAGAAGATTAATAGAGAAACGTAGACGGCAGTTATTTTTAGACACATTTTCTATTTTAAAACCCGTATAAAACTATAAAGAGTAGGTGATTTGATCGTGACGTCACATGCTAGTGTTTCATATAAATTCCACAGTAGCAAAATCGTTTTGACAGTTCGGAAAAAGAAAATGATTTGACTAGTAGATAGCCCATTCCCACGGCATGGCGCCCATCATTTACTGGCCTACTACCGCGAACACCGAAGTTCGAAAATTGCGGGCACCTTTCTCTTTTAAGTACTTCAATAAAATTAGGGTGTAATAACAGTGATGCAAAGATGCCTCTTATGTGCTGTCGGAAACTTTCCAAAATTGTGAAATTTCCACATGGAATAATTTCGGAAACTCATATTATAGGAATCGAAATTATCCATTTCCAAAATGAAAGTTTTATTTGTTCCTTGTGAAATTTTCCTGAAATTTCCGAGGACTTTTATTCCATCTTTTGGAATCGTCTGGTCTTACCCGCCCGACACAACGACCTTTTTTTGACGGTCTTTTTGGTCGGTCCGGTGCTATTGACCGAGCGTTAGTGAAGGTCTCCGATCGACTGCAAGTCGCAATTCTTAACAGATTTTTTTGAAATGTTGTGAGCTAGCTTAAATAGACTTCTGTTGACGGATCAGTTTTTGGAAAGTTTCAAAATGGCGAAGTTTTAGGTTATGCTCGCCAGGTCTACAACTCACAGAGCCACTATACTTGATAATTTAGGTATCGGTGGCCCAATTAAGTAACTATGTATATGACTTATTTTCTTTACGAAGCGAAAACAATTAAATTGTAGACGAATCTGAAATTGTCGTCTGTTCACTCCACAAGTCCACATGCCGCCATTGTCAAACGGCTACACTTACCCCGGATGGCTTGTGCTGCTGAATGTACCAGGGCCCCATGATGAGTATGGAGGAGACTGAATACCTACATTTTCAGGGGTGCTGCTAAAATCAATAGTTGAGAATTACGGTTAGCTTGCGCCATCTATGGTGGGGTAGCGGCGACATATTTTATGTATGCAACAGGAATTGTTACAAACTGACAGATAGTAATAGATTAAAAATTAAAAGCCTTTTAAAAATCACGTTAATCACAGTCAATAATTATCACAGATAAATAATATCAAATTAACAAAAACGTAGCATTTATAGAACAAGCCTCAACAAAAGTATGTTATATAGCGCCCTCTAGCGGCGAATAGCAATATGAACTCAACTGCGTGAAGACGCTTCATTCATGACGTCGGTTGTCTTAACAAGATCGTGACAGTACAATTTATTATCAACAGATGGCGATGTAAACGTTCAATATTTAGCTAGGTCCGTGTTGTCATAGAGAAAAAAATACATAGATTGCTCACTCCATACATCAGTTTTAGTACCAAAAAGACTATTAGCATCTAGCATCGAGTAGCGGAACTATCAGTACTGCTACTTGACAATAGATGTAGCACCGACCGGAAAGTCTTATGCTGTTGAGATAAGACTTTCCGGTCGGTGCTACATCTATTGTCGAGTAGCAGTACTGATAGTTCCGCTACTCGATGCTAGATGTAGACACTGAAATTAATAGTCTAACTGATGTATGGAGTGAGCACTCTTGTCTTACTATATTTCTCTATGGTGTTGTCCACGTGTTGTCCTTCCGTCTGTCTATCCGGCGCGAAGCATGTTTAAAATTTCACAATATGTTTGTTTGTAAGTATGTATTTTTATTGCCGCTATGCTATGCATTTACAGCGTTCTGTCTGACAGAGGCAGTTTTTCGAGGTTGGTCTCAGAGTTAAAACAGCTCTTCATAAGCTGGACACAATTCCATCTTTAAAACATCCGATCCCAAATAAAAAAGATGAAAAGTCAATTTTCCAAAGCTACCGGAAGCTTTTGTAAACAAACGAGTGATTTCACTCTTACACAAAACACCAATTTCAGAAACAATTGGGAACTTGCAAATAGACATTCACATTCACGCCATTCATTAAGTATATTCGAAAATGGCTAAACTAAAATCAAAGAGAGTGTATAGAGGGTTGAGGATGAATAGAGTGTATAATGTCTTACGTCACATACTACATTTTGTAGTCACAGTTTACTGCCACCTTTCGACACAGGATAAAAACTAAAAATCAAGAAAAATATATAGAAACCTTTGACCCATGTTCTGATCCGATGTCTTAAAATTGTTAAATATCTAACGGTGACGCCATCTACACCAGTATAGGCCAAAGGTATGGCGCCATCTATTCGGGCATACATTTTTCTTGGTTTTTCGAGGCACGTTTTTTCCTTAGACTTTACTTATCTTATACGAAGTTACAGTCAAAGTCAAAATAGGTACCTATACTTTAAATATTCATGTAGGCCTAGCAACAAAGCACTTATGAATAGGTATCTAGTAAGTAGGGTGTATTACATATATAAGTACTCGTATGTATTATCTGAAGCTAATTAATCTAATTATCAGAGCAATTTATTAATGTTAATATTATTCCATAATAATATAACAGATCAAAACACTAACAATTTCACAAAAAGATCGTCATTTGTTATTACGAAACAGTAAAGCGTCGATGTCGATAATAACAGATATATGAATGCACTTGCGAACGTTTGATTTGATCTTGTTATTGATTTGTTTGAAGCCGAAGAGCGGAAGTCGGTAATTAGCCCGTTTTAATTGCTCTTTGTGGTTTGAGTTGAATCACTTTTTATTTTTGGAATTATTGGATTTGTATTCGCTGCGAATGTGTGCGTTAACTTTTCCAAATACACATAGGTAAGTACCTACTTCATCTATCTCAAAATATACACGTAGTGACGCGTAGTCTGATCCGTTACTTTTGAATCCTTTTGGGTCCGGCCCGCCCGGGGCATCCGACACTTCGTTTTCTATAGAAAGCATCACGTGTGATCAACGGCCACCTGTCATAGAAAATGAAGTGTCGCTTGCCTCGGCCCGGACCCGTGCAGTTCTTGTCTTGCGTGAGTCATCCTTAAATTTAAGCTTGACCAGAGCACGTATAGATCATTCTAAACATCTGACCTGATTAGGCTTTATTTGCTCGTTTGAACACTCATATAAACCCCTTAAAATACCCCTTTCACCACAAAACGGTAATTAAAAAGCACTTATCCCGAATGATCCGAATCATTACCGATCTATAATGTCGGTATACCGTATACCAATACCATCGGCCGCAAACACCACTTACGACCACTTCGGATAACACTTAGCGCCCACAGACCTATGAATATACACGACTGTAGAGGGGCCAAACGAAAAATTGTAGACGCCGTTTTTATAATTCGTATTTTTAATTATTTCTTCCCTCTCTGTTTTTTGCCAATAAAAGAAAAGGATAAGGATCGATTGATTTTAAGATATAATAAATTATACGTTTTAAAAATTCTGAAGGTAAGGGGTAACGACCCCTGTTCTGGGTCTTGACCTAGTTGCCATAGGTAACCTAGATGGTATGGCAACGCTGTGAGCGTGACTTGAGTTGTAGGTAATCGCTATTATTTCCGTTTAGGTACGTTTTTACGCTCACATCTAACGCATTGTCCAGTCTGTCTGGAGATCGTATGTAATGTAATATTGTACAGATTACCCACGTCATCAGCAGGCCTCGGAGTTTTTTTAGCACGGTAAGACTAAGGAGAGCTATGGAGTCTTTGTTAACATTAAAATTAAATTCATACTCATACTCATCCTCATTAATTAAGTTCGTCCGAATCGTTTTATAAATACTTAGACTACTTATATGTAATTAATTCTGTTTACATATATTTAATTAAATGTTATATTATAAAAAAGTAATAATATGTATATGTGTATGTTAATATTATTATATTACCCATATTGCATGTCTTAAGTACTTTTTTAAGTGATAGGCCACTTATGATTAAACCTCTTTACCTAAATATGTGTATGAGTAAATCAGATGTCACATTATGTCATGAATATATAGTTACGTATTTCGTTATTGTGATGATCGCTGATATTTATTAGGTCTAGAGCTGTACATAATTTACTTGTACTTAATTAATGAGGATGAGTATGAGTATGAACTTAATTTTAATGTTAACAAAGACTCCATAGCTCTCCTTAGTCTTACCGTGCTAAAAAAACTCCGAGGCCTGGTCATCAGTATACAACTTTCACAGCTTGTAGTCGCACGTAGGTAATCTCGGGTTATTCCCACTAGTTACCACCAAGTTGTTACCAGTGGTAACTACTGGGAATTTTTTTCCCACCTTTTACCACTGGTAACTACTGGGAAAAATTATTCCCAGTAGTTACCACCAAAATTTTGTTACAGTTAAATACTAATAAAAACAGATAAAGATAAGATAAGATAAAAGATAGTTTATTCAATAGAATAGTTTATAGTTTATTTATTAAAGTTTTGATAGTTAGTTTAACAGTATAAAATAGTATAGTATAAATATAGAGTGATTTTGAATTACCGAATAAAATCACTTAAAAATAATTTAAATGGATTATTAAATGTATCCTTGCATATATTATAGTTTTTGTACTAGTACCCGTTAAACTGTTTCAATATTTTTTCGTCACTTTTAAGGCAGTTTACTAAAACACTAATCGACTTAATAACGATTTATTAAATCACTCTATATTTATTTTTTATTTTTTTATACTGTTTTTATTAGTATTTAACTCTAACAAAATTTTGGTGGTAACTACTGGGAATAAAAATTCCCACTAGTTACCACCAAACCGAGTTGGTGGTAACTACTGGGAATTATTTTTCCCAGTAGTTACCAGTGGTAAAAGGTGGGAAAAAAATTCCCAGTAGTTACCACTGGTAAGAACTTGGTGGTAACTAGTGGGAATAACCCGTAATATCAGACGTAGAGCTATTCTCTTAGTACTTATCCTGTTAGTATCCTAATATTCTGGAGTCTGATCAGCCTGATCTGATCTTATATACCTAAGTATATGTAATATCACCCTCTTACTATATATCGTTGGTCTACTCTATATGCACATAGGTCTATATTATCCTGCCGCCTCTGCTCGTGTACCTATGTAATCAATGTAATGTAATATAATCCGGCTGCCCACTTCAGCGTTTTGTCGAGTAATATCGACCGGTCAAACAAGGGCAAGTGGGATTCTCCAGTTTTAAGTAGTCCACTCTACTCGCACATAGGTCTATGTTATCCTGCTCTGATCGTGTATGTAATGTAATATCACCCGCGTGTCCACTTCAGCGCTTTGTCGATTAATATCGACCGGACAAACAAGCGCAAGTGGGATTCGTCAGTATTACCCTGACGAAATAATTTCGAACAAGTGGGTTCTTTAAAATAATTTACCTACAGGTTTTTAGGGCCGGCAACGCTCGTGTAACACCCATAGAGTTGCACACATCTGCCTATGTTGTCCTATGGCACCCCAGAGGTGTAAAGGGCCTTCACAAGCTCGCGTCACGCCGTCCTATCTTCAGCGACCCTTCTGGCCTTGCTCCAGCTCAACCCGACCGCTCGTAGCTCATTCATTTGTGACCGACCGTTACCAAGAGTGTATGTACAGGGCGCCCGTGGCCACATCTACCCATCAGCTATAGGTTTCGTTAACTTCCACTGTCCACACCATATACGGTTTTTTGCCACCGTCGTGGTAAAAAAATTAGGAAAATTTATTTGATATCAATAAGTAGGTACATACAATGCATGTTTGTTTTTTTGCACACTACCTATTATAACTACTTAAACTAAATAATTAATTTAAACAACGGGACAATCTTGCACAAATCTACCACTTACCACCAAATAATGTATTTTTCGTACATGGGAAAATGGCTATATCTATGTCCTACTGAGTACTGACTGTATACATATATACCTAGGGTAGGTGCGTTAGTTTTCGTCCAGCTCTAGTTTTCGTCCACTTGAGGAATTTTGAATATAAACCTACATTGCTGCACAAATTTATACGTATTGCAATCCTTAATGTCAAAACAATATATGTATCTACCTATCTACATAAAAAATATATTTCGCAAGTAGAAAATTACAAATCAAATATAAAGACGCAGAAGACCATCAGTTCCCAGCGCGTCCAATATAATAATGGTTTCAGGATGTTGTTGGGGCTGTCCCGTTTCTGCAGCGCATCAGGCATGTTTGCACAAGCTCGCACGGATGACTACTATGCCGTAATACGAAAGAGAGTTGCCTCGTTGCTCTGCAGAGTGCGTGCCAGCTCCAACCCCATCCTGACTACTGTAGCGGACCGATACGACTCACCCAGGGCCGGATTAACCCTAAGGCAGAGTAGGCAACTGCCTATGGGCCCCGCCTCGACTAGGGGGCCCCGGCGGCCCCGCGCGCGCCAAAAAAAATGTGTTTCATATGGCCAAAATTCATAAATATTTTTTTATGGTACCTACTTATACCTAATGTCCAATATCAGTTTCTCAGACACACAATCATCAACTGATTATGTAAATTATGTTATTTTATAGCTTTTAAAGTCTGTAAATCGAGCTCGAATTTCAGGCTCCCGAAGGCCTAAAACCTCATTAATGAAACTTCGGCCCTCCGAGTAACTCTTGTATGACACATATATTGTTGAGTAACATTTGACGATTGGTTCGCATCAGAGCGCTGCTTTCTTACAGCTCAACCTTCGGCGTAGCTTTTTAACTAATATAAACATTGATTTCAGAAGCTTAGCCTTTTGCCTCGCATGAAAGCTCACCTCGCTGGTTATAAGTACGGTTCGGGCTTGTTAAGTATGTGGAGATTGCTGAGCTCGACCTTCAGCCTCACTTTTTACCTCAATTTTTGGTTCGTCTACCAAATCTCTTCTTTAGCTTAGCCTTTGGCCTCGCTGCGCCAAGCTCGGCCTGCGGTCTCGCTTTTTAATACAATGGACATTGGTTGGCGTCTGTGATCTAGCTGAGCTTATCCTGAAGCACGGCTTTGACCTCGCATGAAAGCTCGCCTCACTGGGTAACTTCGGATTTTTAGGCTTTTTTAACACGCTTTCACAATTTTTTCACAAAAAAATTCGATTTTCATTGCTTTTCCGATTTACCCTGTACTTACATGCTAGTTTGACTGGTTAATGAATAATCATGTAAAATATCGCTTTTCAGCCTCGCAAAATATTTAACTACTTATTGAGAAAAAAAGAGCTCTCCCCACACCGGACGCAAGGAGGAATCGGCAAAAAATAATATAAAAAACCTTTATGTCCACGTTAGAGCGAAAAAGACATCGCTCGGCATGTTCGGATCGGTCAACCGACACCTGAAGGTTCTCATTACGCAACCGCAAACTTACTTCCCTGTACTGAACAACTGAACTTATGTATGCAGAATTAACTGTAAGGGGGCCCCGAGCATTGCACTGCCTAGGGGCCCCGACATGCTTAATCCGGCCCTGGACTCACCTATAATGCGGCATTTTGAGTGTGTCATAACCGCTACTAGGTGATAGATTAAGTTATTGCTGTCTGTGTATGTGTATGTTGTAAATCGCTTTCTATTTTTGTTCCACTAACACTTAGTTTTTAATCTTAATTGTTACTAACCATTATGGGCCATTGTTGTCTTTTAAATAAATAAATTGAATTGAATTGAATATTATTTGCGAATCTGTCAAGTGGACGAAAACTAGAGCATGGACGGAAACTAGCGCAATATCTACCTACTCATTCAATTGTTTTAAAACCAAGAAGCTTAGGTAGGTATTTTGTCGCAATATTTTACTTTTCCATAAGCAGAAAAAATACAAGAAAATCTTAACCTAAAATAATTAGCAATAACAACGCTTCATTTACTACAGTTACATTAATCACAAATAACTCCTAACCATCCCTAATGACCGTTAATAAAACGAATAATCGTTCCAAATTCAAAGATAAAAGCAAATTAAAAGAAAATTTATTATTGACACTTGAGCGAAGCCCACTTCTTTTATTGGTCAACCGCAGACCGCGCGCGTTGCTATTGGTTAATTTAAATGGGGTTCTAGGGCGCGAAAGGGACGGAGCGAGAGACGGAGTGTTCATGAAGGTAGGAGTAAAAGGGATGGATGGATACTTGTCAAGCACTTATTGCAAAGCGAGGCGATAACAGCGTCTTAGGAAGTTTGTTCGTGGGCGGGAGCGGTTGATGAGAATTGGCCACTCGATGAGATAAGATCTTGGTGTCGCCCTTTAATAGGGTCTTTGGTAGCCATATTTCGTAGATCAATTCGATAATCTATTATAGGTAGGTGGTTTAGGTTTTTTTGTATGATAAATTGTATTTGTTTTTATATGTAAGTAGGTACGTACGTAGGTAAGGATATTTTGAGTCTGAAATAAAACGTTTTAAATTCGACCTGATTATTATGTTTTGTAGGGGAAAAAGTGGCATTAAAGCATGTAACTGTTCTGTTTTGAAAGAATGATAAAAAAATGTTACCTACAGTTTTACAAATATGGAGCTTAGATTTCAATCAGCTTTATAGCTGATTTGTAAAATACAAGCTTTTATTGCCGACTGATTTTTCAACAGTCACTTACTTTCAACTTTCAACTTGTGATAGGTACCTAAGATGGCAAAAACATCAATCCTCATATTCCTATTAAAGCAATTAAACTAAATATAGGTAATAAACTACTAAACTACCTGTACTTAGATATTATTCACTCAGTCAGTTTTTTATGAAATAATTAGGTACTTACCATTATCGATTAGGTATGTAAGTACATAATTGGAGCCGAAATAGGTAGATACCTATAGATTATTGTATAGATAGATATATTATTTGTATACTTATTTGCCGACGATAGGGACGGAAGACATGTAACGAACCGAATTCGGATGGTCTGTTAGAAAATAATGCACAACAACTATGAAAGTAGGCGCTAGATTCAAGCTGACTGAATGAATACTAATTTAGTTTGATTAGCAAAATATAATATATTTATTTTACGTAGATGTCTATCGACTGACAGTCTCTGAAGAAAGATGGCGTGTCGGGGGGTGGTGTTGCCAGGCTAAGGTCTAGCTGTTTCAGTCAGGTATTAACACGCCACACTTATTTCAAACTGAAATAGATATCATACTTACCTATATGAAAGAAACATAAGTCATATACCTACCTATGATTTAAGAAAATACCACTCGATTACGTTATTATTGTCGTCTTCTAGTAGGTAGTGCAAAATTAACAAATTGGTTTATTGAAAGAAGAATACCCTATATATACGAGAGAAAGAACAAAAAAAAGACGTACTCAGTATTTCTTATTTTTAAAAAATCCACTTCGTCACAAAAAATTAGGGAACAGAAAAAAACAACGAACCGAATTTTACCTAGACTAATGAACATGTAATCACGTTCAACACGAACCAATTCACGCCATCGTCACTGCCCGCATGTGACCGAAGCGATCAAATCGCATTTCACGTAAACATCTTCAAGAAAAACTCTCCGATCCCCACTACTTATGCTACTTCAGAAGCTTTTTTAAAAAACGACCGCCCCGAAAACCGTTCATCCCTTTCTTCCCCACAATATTCAAAGTACCGTTTGAATTTGCCGTCTCTTTCTAAAGCTTAAACCCATCAAACAGGCGGGCTATCTATCACGCAAAGTTTATTCGTTTGAGAAACGCTTTGTGGTGAGGTGGTGCGTGATTGTTTTAAAAATGGATTCCAATTTAAAGAACTCTATGACATTGCAAGAGTGTGAAAAAATAACGACGCCGTTTTCGATCAACGACATTTTGACGAAGGAAAAAAGTGAATTTGAAAATGGAATGGACAGTTTTGGCGCGAAGAGTTACGCGAAGCCGGGAGGTTACAAGGAGGATTTCAAGAAGGAAGGAACAAAAATGTACTACGATGAATGCCACTACAGGGATTATGAAGACGGTGCTTTGGATATGTCGAGGAAGCATTACCCGGTCACTGAACTTTCTGGTAAGTGCTCATTTTTATTAAAATTTTATTAATTTTAGGCCCTTTTAGGGTGATATTATAGACAGGGAAACGTACAAATTATACAAGAATTTTAATGGAATTTTAAAGAAAATAAGTGTTGCGAAATTCATTTTTCGGTAATGTTCCTAGTTAGGTAAATGTCACGTACCATACCTACCTATGCTACGTTACCTACATCTTAGGTATACTTACTATATAAAATTATTTGTTTATTTCCCCTCACAAAAGGTCAAAGAGTAGGTAGGTAGATATTTTAAGACTTTGACACTATCACTATAAAATAGTCCTCGAGGTTCCTAAGAATAAGTAATGTTCCGTGCCTAATAAAGGGTTCTTAATGTTCTTATGAACATGGAGCACATAAGTACCTATATCTTATTATAATTTCACTGAGGAACTGTTCTTTCAAAGAACTGAGGTTGATGTCGCTCCAGATTTCTCAGAAATAGTCGCTCAGTATAAAGGAAAAATGTATGGTCGCTGGAAGGAGTTCTTTGATGAAAGATCGCAAGAGAAAGGAATCTGGTACAAGACTATTCAATGTGAGCCTCCTCGGATACCCTGGTGGGAAGTGGCTGACTTAGACCGGGCGAAAATTGTACGTGCTCATAGGCTTCGATCCGGTCACATTCCATTAAATATGTTTTCACCTCAGCAGCTCGAACAAGGGTACTTTGCTACTTAAAAACAGTGAGCAAAATCGCATTTTGCTCACTGAGTGAGACAAAATGAGCAAAATGCGATTTTGCTCACTCAGTGAGCAAAATGCGATTTTGCTCACTGTTTCTAAGTAGCAAAGTACCCTTGTTCGAGCTGCTGAGGTGAACATTTAATTGTTGGTATATCTTAAGAAAACATGAGTGAATAGAGGTAAGTGATGAAGAAGGAATACATTTTTCGGGTTCTCTAATATGTTCTCACTGCTGAGGTGAAAAATGTTGTGTACTACACGAGATCAAAGTTATTTACATCTCGTGCGCTTTTGAGTCCCTTACTACGCTCAAGATTCTAAATTAGATTCACTCGCTACGCTCGTGAATCTATTATAGAATCTTTCGCTTGCACGGGACTCAAAATAAGCACTCGAAGAAATATCAAACTTTGATCTCTAGTTGTACAAATAACTATTGCTCATCTGATGAGGAAAGCCGAGTCGCCCAACTGCGATATATGCGACTCTGTCGAGGATGTACATCACTTCCTAATGGAATGTGTCCGGACTCGAGACAAGAGGGCGCAACTATTTCAAGGTAGGGATTATACAGTAACGAATATTGGGGTTTTCCAATCTATATTGGCGGAACCACTGTCAAAAAGTGCTATATTTGTGTACAGTTTTTTTGATGTTTTTGTTTAGTAACACTTGTTGAAATTCTTTGTTATAGAGGTCCAACGGAGCCGACATGTCTTTCTGATAAAGGCTTCTTTTAAATAAATAGATTAAAAATAATAATAACAATAATAATAATAACTGACAGGACTATTGTAGCCAATAAGCCTGACATTGTGATAATAGATCGATCGCAGCGCCGGGCCGTGCTCGTTGACATCACCATCCCCCATGATGAGAATCTCGTGAAAGCCGAGAAGGATAAGTCTAGTAAGTACCTAGACTTGGCTCACGAGATAACCGCCATGTGGGATGTTGATTCGACGATCATTGTCCCGATAGTTGTTTCAGCGAACGGTCTAATAGCGAAGAGTCTCGACCAACATCTTGAGAGACTCTCGCTAGGTGGTTGGATCAAGGGTCAGATGCAGAAGGCGGTGATCTTGGACACGGCGCGGATAGTCCGCCGGTTCCTCTCTCTGCAGCCCTGACCACCGGCAGCTTGGGCCTTGCCCCGCTGCTGGCGGCACCCTAGGTTAGGTTTTTTTATAATATGTTTATACGTATTTTGTATTGTTTTTGTAAGTGTTTTTGTATTTTATTTTTATATCCATATTATAAAATAACCTAACTTAAGATGATAAATAAATAAAGAGAATAATAATAATAATTTCAGTTTTTCCCATTTTCCACGATTAAATATTCTCTGTTTCATGTTATAAACTGGATTCGACCTTGTTGGTTATCAGTATTATAATAGGTATCACGTTTATTCCCAAACCCTAAATGACAAGATGTTATGAAATAAAGTTATCTGTCTATCTATATAGGTAGCCCTTTGTTCTGAACTTGTTTCATTTTGTAGGAGTAAATTAGTGTTGGATGTTAATTTATAATATGAAGTCTCTTAGTTCAGTGTGCCTGTCGGCAAAGGCCTCCATGAAATAAAGTTATAGGATAATGCTTCTTATTTTAAAATCGAATGGAACCAAATGCAACTCTGTTCCAAGTGAAAGTGATGTAATTCTCTTCGGTGAAAATTACTTGAACTTCATTGATAAGTTAATTAGTGGGACCGTGGGGCTTAAAAGGGTATGTCCGCGATCTAATTGGGTAGACCTATCTACATAATTGTAAGTTAGATTTTTAAAGTGACTGAATGTTATGAACATGAACAATTCTTAAGTAACATCCGGACCCTGAAAAAAAATCTAACCCTACCCTACAAAACTCTTTAAAAATAAACGAATAGAGATAAAACCGCCGCGCCGATTTGCAAAAAATAGCTGTGGTTACTTTATCATCAAATTCATCTTGCCATCATATCTTATAACCATACTACGGTTTCAGTGAAACGATAACCATTTACCTACTTAGGGCCCGATTCGGATTTTATAATAGACATCTATTAGATATCTTTTAGACATCTCCAAGATACGATAACGATATGTTTAAGATCTAACCTGTCAAATTTGACATTTCCGCGATTCTGGAGATACTCTTGAACGATTTCCACAAGATATTACTTAGAGATCTAATTCACATCTAATAGATATCTTACACGATCTATCGTAAAAGTGACATGGTTGCCCGAATTGCGCTGCAAAAGAGAACTAGTTGAAATCTAAACTATAACGTATCTAGAATGGATCTAGTACGTGTCGTCTCTTGTGAATATCTTGAAGTTCGAATACGGCAGTTAGATACTTACCTAATATGTTCCCGAAACATAAACGTAAGACAGTCGTAGATGCCTACCTAAAATAGATGATGGTAGGTACCTATTGATAATTTTTTTTGTGTTATTTGTCGATTATTTTTATTGGCAAATTATTCTTGATTTTAACAGAAAGAACAAAACAATCAATATTTATTGAAACTAGATTTCTGTATTGTTTTTTTTTTATTGAGGTGTGCAATAAAGAGTATTTGTATTGTATTATATTCTTGCTACGCCGGGGTTCGAACCCACGACCCACGACTAGGGCTTGCAATTCGAATATTCGAATATTCGAATTTGTCGAATATTCGACCTGTTTTGATATTCGAATATTCGGCCGCTCAGGTTTCGAATATTCGAATATTTTTTATTACTATAAAAAATCTATGTCATCTGCTGTAGTTACAGTTTCTGTGTGTTTTACGGGTATTTACAGTGAATGAGGAACGGTAGGTACCCAAATACGAAGGAAATAATATTTTTACTGTATTCCTCTCGATAGACTTCGTGAATACAGTGAAACCTAACTCAATTTAAAAGAAAACGAAATCAAAAAGTATGTTATTTTTACGGTGCGTAAGTTTTAAGTTAAAGGGTCATTCTGTTTATTCAGTACAAGCGTACGTTATGCGCGTTAAGCGAATTTTTGAAGTCTAAACCTTGCCACTTATCGCAATTCTCAAATTTAATCATACCAAACCTGCCCAACTTGGTAATCTAACCATGCACCTTTAGCTGACGAATAATCCACCCAGTACTCAACTAACTGTTTCCCTTAAATATTCCAATATTATATAATTAGGCGACCATTAGGAATAATAACTTGCCAAAACAAATAAAGTCAATAAAGATTCAAAATACAATGAAATTAAAGGCCTTTTTACAGGCATCTAAGTGATTACAAGTTAATTTAAATCGGAAAATAATTACCTACTAAAAAAAAATTCTTACATACCTAGGTGTTTGGATGGTTAAAGTTATATTATTTCACGCAACGACGCATTTATAATAAGTTTATCTAGAAATATTAAATACGTCTATTTTTGGCGTTTTACTAGTTTTTATAAATGTGGGCATCTTATAAATAGTAGGATGATAAAATCTAGTCAATTAAGTGGATTTCTGCCAAATATCCTTAGTTTTAACAATATGTGAAAAAAGCTTTTGAATAAAACGATAATAAACCGATTTCTCGTTCCTTTTCTTATTTTTTATAATATTCGAATAATTATTCGAATATTCGAATACGTCGTCAGAAAAAGTCGAATATTCGAATATCTGAAAGTTTAGAATATTTGCAAGCCCTACCCACGACCTATGGGCCGGAAAGCGCAGTTGTTCTTTGGTGAAGAATTATAGCATGAAGAATAGATGAGTGGAGACGTCCGGGAATCAACCAATACCTTTGGCTGTAATCTAGCAGAGCAGAGAAGAGATGTAGATTATAAACAATGCTATTGGTTGATTCCCGGACGTCCGTTCATCTCCGCCTCAGTGGAAAGGCAACCTCATGCCACGTAAAGCACTGTGCGGACAGCAAATATACTATAAAAAGTACGATGTCTCATTATACCTGCCGTCTTAACTTATCATTTTCATATAAGCTGCTTAAACGTTAGTAGGTATACCTATAGTGGGCTCGGGGAACCTTGAGTCCTATGACAGTTCATGTTAGTGACGGGTCGTGTCGATATATCGTAACTTTTTTTATAGGCAAAGGCGTGACTTGCATTCAGCCACATCGGTAAACATGTTTTTAAAAATATAATATGCATTTCTTATGCTTGTCATGTTATTGATTTTGTAATGATTTAAGTTTTTGGCATAAATTAAGTAAAAAAACGAAAGTTTTTGAAAAATAAAAATGCAAACATTTCATTTTCTTGTCATAATTTATTACCCGTTAAACGCGCGTTCGTTGGTTTGTCAGTTCATTTATATGTTAATGTATTTTGTACACTCGTTTCCATTTTCGACATATGTGTCATTTTTAGACACTGCCAATTTGATTTTAATGTAACGGTGACGCCACTACAAGGTTGTATCGTGGGAATAACTGTCAGTGTCATAGGACTCAAGGTTCCCCGAGCCCACTATAGTGAGCTGCGAATTTGCATGGAAAAAATTATGAATGAATTAATTTAAAGTCGCCATGCACTTTTACGACTGATGATACAGATCAAAACAAACATATGAATGAGCAGAAAAATATATCAAAAATAAAATTAAATAGAATAGGTAGATGAAAAACGGAAAAGTGCCACGAAATACTTTTGCATATATTCTTAATCAATCAACATATAGCTGGTCAACCAAATCTTGTCAGTAAAAAAAGGCGCGATATTCAAATTTTCTATGGGACGATATCCCTTCGCGCCTACATTTTTCAAATTTGCCGCCTTTTTCTACTGTCAAGGTCTGACCAAGTTGTTGTCATGTTGACCAAGTATAGTTAAATTATGCAGGTACAACATTTTGTTTGGTGATAACATTTTTAAAAGTTTACTAAGGTTAGGTACTAATTCACCTAAGCGGCAACGAAACCGCCAAACTCCAAACTCATTAAGCCGGCTCCACACAATCGGATCAATCAGCCGCGCACGCCAACCGCGTATAAGACGACAATGGAGGCATTACGCAAATTGTCGCCGATCATTACCGGCTAACCGTATTTTTCCGTGCCCTTTGTCAAGGAAGGTGTCTGGCTGGTAATGATCTTTGGTGGATGGTAATGATTGTCTAATTCCAAATGGTGACATTATACACATTTATATTAAAATGTTAGTTAGGTATTATATACCTTAGGCATATACCTTAGTGCTTAAATTTCCAATAAGTAAGTTATACTAATGTAAGATGTTTTAATTAAATGAAAGGACTTATAATAATAATAATAATAACCCGCAGGACTCTCGGCTCTGGCTTGCCTTCATTGGCCGTCCAGAGAGGAGTCGTTAGAGCTATATGCTCCAGGGGTGGAAGTGAAATTTGCGTAAGCGCGAGTTGGCACAGTGGCTGTTTAAGTCACTGGGTAGAAAGTGGTGTACACCTCTCGACACCCCTGAGCCGCTCACACCGATGTTGCCCCTGGTCGTCTTCGCGACGGCAGTTTCAGGGGCCCATCTAGTGCGCGGCAAGTCACCACCTGCCTCGATAACTTGTGTAAACCTTGTTATGGCAGGTGCCCGTAAGTCTTTGCAATAGCCCAGTCTCATAGTCCAACCAAACTTCAATCCATAGACCGGTATTCTGTTCACTTTTTTCTACAATAGTCCCAATGCCTGCTGAGACCGGTTCATGGGTGTCTATTGTTGCACCTGTAAACGGGTCCCAGCAGGCGTTCTACATGACATTAAAACTCTCCAAAGGGCCTCTACGTGTTGGATCTATATCCCCACGCAAGCCTATCAAAAGACCGGGATTTATAGGCCCGTGATCCCAAAAAAGGAGATACAAATAATAATAATAATAACATTTATTTCAGACAGAGCCCATACATATTTGTTAGTGAAACTTAAAACTAATTATTAATTTATTAACTAGCACAAAATTTAAAATTTAAAACAATAAATAAAAATATAAGTATACATTTTAAAATAATTTAAAACAATAAATAAAAATATAAGGTACATACCGTCAGCAGTGTTTGACAACATGCATGGACGTCCACCGGGCTAACATAGGGTTGTCCCAGCGGTTTGCAAACACGCTCAGAATGCGGTTGGGACTGTCGCGCAGACGGGCCATGAGCGAGGCACACCTTTTCCTCATGACGGCCGCAAAGCCGTCTGTCCTTGCTTCGGCAAACATACCAGAGGCGCTACAGTGTACTTATGTAAGTATAAAATCTTTATATGATGAATCACGTTTAATTATCAAAAATGTCAAAATTTAAAAAAACAATAAGTAACAACAAAAACATGTGGCTCTAGCGGCTAGTGCAGGGTGGAGATAGGTGGGCTAGGTATGGCCGCACCGTCATTGAGACCGAAGAAATGTTGGATGGGTTTGAATTTGTGCCGTGTCCCAATTGTATTATACAAAACACAGATTTATGGCAATATAAACATAATTATAAAATATAGAACGACTTAAAAAAATGCCAAAGTGAAAATCTTCTATACCGGTCTATAAAAAAGGTAAACTCAAACAGCGCTAGAAATAGAAATTATTTATTTGGCGTAAAAACAGTACGTGCACACTACACCGTTATGACAGGATGCCACTCAAATCGTGACATACTTTGCTGTGTGTGTATGTTCCGGCTTAATAAATTAAATCAACAAATAATAAACTAGTAGTGGCTAGTGGCTCTGTGTACTGTGTGTAGGTACCTCAAACCCAAAGGGTCCGATCCCCCATTATGAAAAAAAATACAATAAGTGGATCACCAGAAATATTCTACTATATAAATTATAAGCTGAAATAAATGTCATATACTCAGAAAAAGTGACCAAGGCCTCCAGTGCTCCAGGCTGGAATCGAACCAGCGTCATCTGCTACCGCGTCAGGTGCCTGTGTGCCATTCGGCCACCGGGCCACAGCGGCATAGGTCGAAATTTTTCAAGTACATATATGCATTTTTTACTGGAGGCTTATAGCGCCCCCCCTGTGGCCACCTATAAGGTAGAACAGTATTCAGACATCCATCACTTGGTCACTTTTACTGAGTATATGGCATTTATTTCAGTTTAGAACCTATATTGGTACCTATATATATAATTATCGAACCTCTTCACAAAATTACACGTGAATCGCTTGATGAGAAATGCAACCCGGGCCTAGCCCCTAGCCAAGATGACAATCGTTGATAGAAAACTTAAATAATGTATGAAAATTGTCACTTTTCAATGCATCTGTCATCCCGATATACGTTTTCCTTTCGTTTGTCATTTGTTAATGATTGTCACCGATATAAAAGCATTTTGGGCCAAGCTAAAACGGAAACCCTTCGCTTAACTCGCTCAATAGAAACAATATTGCTGACGCTTTTACCAATTCATATCAATGTCGCAATATTTCCACAGCTCCCCAAAACATTAACCCCAGTAACTTTTAACTATATTCTTTATTCAAACCGTTCTCATTCTCACGCCACGCGACAACTAGCAATTACTAAATTGAATGCGTCCATAATGCTTTTAAGCGTCACTTCGTCACTTGCCTAATGAGGGAGTGTAATCACGCGAAGTGACGCTAAGTGGAGACATCGCGAACGTCCCTAGTGTGGGTTAGTGATGTAACTCTAATGGGAATGTTCCCATATTTTTATTTGCTGGGTAAAAATCGACAATTCGAGTTAAGTTTTGCGTGTTTTAAATTGTAATATTTTAGTTTCTGAGCTACATAATTGTTATTATCCATTAGTGGAAATGTGTGACTTGTGAATGTGTACGACCTTATCTAATTTACTTTATTTGTGTGTTGCTTTTGCCGGTTTGGTTCCGTAAGAATAAATAATTAAATAAATATTGAAAAAATATTGAAAAACTCAAAGGAACAGCAGCTGCACAAAAGATAACATTCAAACCAAAAACTGGATTAAAACAATTTAAAAATGTTGACTTCCTATACGCAAACATATAGATCTTTAGGAACATATAATATTTCCAGGAACATAAAAATTCCCGCAGCACGTCACTGTCATTATTGTGTGTGGCGATTGTTGGATGGTACGGCAACATAATTGTAGGCAATTGGATTTATCACTATCACTACATAGTATAAAACAGAGTCGCTTCCCGCTGTCTGTCTGTCTGTCTGTCTGTCTGTCTGTCTGTCTGTCTGTCTGTCTGTCTGTATGCTTAGATTATTAAATTGTACACCGGGACTTAATCGCGTTGTAAAAATCGTGAAAGTTTAAATCAGTGTATGCTTAGATCTTTAAAACTACGCAACGGATTTTGATGCTGTTTTTTTAAATAGATAGAGTGATTCAAGACGAAGGTTTTTGTATAATTTGTTAACCCGTGCGAATCCGGGGCGGGTCGCTAGTATTAGATAAATAAATATTCAAAAGTACAGTTTAGGAAACATGGAATGTTCCCAGGAACTTGTATATTCCCGCCGCACATCACTAGTCGCTAGTGTGGATGCTCCATTACGTGGCTATTGTTGGTACGGCCGCATAATTATAGGCGAATTTGAATTTAGAATCTTATCGATTCGGCATTCTTTTGTTCGCAATTCGAAAAGTGTTCGTTACGTAATGAATGTTACTTGCTGGGTATCGATAGCGCTGTATTATTTAACCGAAGCGATAACATGAAGTGCTTTAATTCGTTTTAATGAAATGTAGTTTGTTTTCAAGTGATGGGTTGGATTTATTTTGATGCGTTTGATTATAAAGAAATTCTACTTCACCCTAGACTATTAATTCAATTTTCACAAGCAATTTTTCTCTGGCGGTGAGCTGTTAATATGCATTAGTGATATAGAGTGCACGATATTACATTACAATGGAATTTCCCTCTTTGTTTCATTTAGGTTTTTCAGATAATAAACATCCCCCTGTAGATATATATATGTACATACTTTTTGGTTTTAATTTTTTCATTGTGTACTTTTTAAATTTTGCTTGTTTTTGTCGGTATCTAACCTCAATCTCCCTTGTTCCAGATGACTACGACTCCCGCTCATCCAACACGGGCTCTCCCGTCCGCCGCGCGTCCTCCCCCAACTCTGACATAGCCTACAAACCCTTCCTTTACGAACGCAAAACACCCCCCACTTCCCCCCTCCTAACCCCCAACTACCCCATGGAGTACACACAAAACGCGACCAGAAAAAAACGTTCCCGCGCAGCCTTCTCACACGCACAAGTCTACGAATTAGAAAAGAGATTTAGCCAGCAAAGATACTTATCCGGGCCCGAAAGAGCCGATTTAGCGGTCAGTCTCAAACTAACAGAGACTCAAGTCAAGATCTGGTTTCAAAACAGAAGATACAAGACTAAGAGAAAGCAGCTACAGATGCAGGAAAATGGTATGTTGGCAGCGGCAGCGGCCGCCGCGAACCACGCCAGGAAAGTGGCCGTTAAAGTTCTCGTCAATAACAACGCGCAGCCGAGCCTGCCAGATCTAAAGCAGTACAACCCGATGATGGGGAAGATAAATCCGTTTGCGCCGTCTTTGTTGGACGGCTCGCCAGTCTTAAAACACTTTGCTGGCGTTTACGGCGTCGATTTCACTAAAAACCCTGAGTATAAAGCGTTACTTCAAGAATCTTACAATCAAGCTGTTTTACAGTCTCTCTACCCGCATTTAGGGGTAAATTACCCAAACTTACCCCTTTCTTATATGTATTACCCTGGACACCCGGCTTTTGGCATGCCAATGCATGAAGAGAGAGAAAGGGAGGAAAGAGGAGAGCATTCGCGGGTGGACAAGGATAAAAAACCCCATGTCGAAAATGAAAACAGTAATGAAAGTTTGGCGAGTAATATTGAGATAGAAAATTGAATGTTTAGATTTAGTTGAATACGGTGTTTTGATAAGTGTTGGCTCTGAAATTACGATTGTATTGTTCACGTATGGTATATGTTAATGCATATAATTTTCAATTCAAAGAAACTTTTATGAGCAAAAAGGTAACTTTTCTTTTTCAGTTAAAAGAAATAGCGTACTAATTTCGTAAGCTGATCCAAGCATCACTTTGCCGGTTTTTCTGTTTCATAGGAAGAAATACGCGTAAATAGGTTAAAATGAATGAGATATCTGATTATTTAAATCCCAGGCCGGGTAAATATTGCTAAGCTACTATTTTGTGACGTAAAATAATTGCGATAGGTATTTTTGAGACTGTTTTTGTACCATCGTGGCCAAGGCTCTCGGACTTACCCTAATGCCCAAGATACACTTGTAATTTTTACTTACGTATGTAGGGACACAGCTATACTACAGAATGAGAGATGAATACCGTTATTTCATTCTTACAAATAGCTTTGTCCCTACTTACGAAAGTAAAACTTACAAGTGTATCTCGGGCCTAATGTAATAAATTTGAATTGTCTCCTCAGAGTCTATATATTTTGTTCCTCGAATTACCAAATGTCACTTCTTAGTTCTATGTAGTACTTAAATGTTACACCAAAGATTGAAACGGTAACCAAAGTGTAAGCACTAGGTAAGTTATATTGTTGAAGTTTAGTTTATTGTAAATAGTCTAAATGTAAGTGGTTCGAGTAAATGTTGTAGTTCGGCACGTTTGTAAATAGTACTAAAGTTTAATAAAAGTGCAATACAGTTTATTCATTGGTTTTATTTACTTCAAATTGTAGCATTTAGAAAGGACATAGTTACAAAATTATTATTTATAATATACAATGTTGCAAAACTGTTGTTTGTCACTCAAGTTTTTGTCTTGATAATATATCTGATATGAAATCTTAAAAAGCGAAATATTCCTTAAATTAATTATGAGCGCACAAACTTTGGTGCCGACCGAAAAACTAGGTACACATTTTGGAATTCCGTAGCCAAAATGGCAAAACCGGAATACCTACTTACAGTTTCTTCATGTCCGTCCATCCGTTTGTACTGTCAGTATGTCACAGTAATTTAACACAAAAACAAACTAGGCATATTTTAATGAAATTTGGAAGATTTCGAATCCCGCTCTCCTGTGTTACAACGTTAGAACAGAGGGGCTACCGCGAAAACCGAAATTCGCCAATTGCGGGGATCTTTCTCTTTTAGCTACTCCAATGAAGGCGTAATTAGTGTGACAGAGAAAGATGCCCGCATTTTGCGAACTTCGATTTTCGCGGTTATAGCCCAGGTTATTTCAGTAGTCTACAATACGTATTGATCTAAAGATACCATACCTACAATACGTATTGATCTCGTAATGCTAATCACAGTCCTTGCCAACTCTCACACACGACAGTAAACTGAGTCACACCATCGTAATGATTGCCATTCCCAGCCGTGTTTATATTGTTTATGCTCGGGGCACATTTGGTTTGACTCCACACTTTATAGTCTTACGGGGTTTTATTGCATTCGCAACAGTTTCAAGTGATTGGAATGGCTTTTAAACAATTGTTGAAAAAAATATAATTCAGGAAAATACTGCTGCCCCCGACGCAAAGGTGCCTATCACGCTAGCTGCGTTGCCGCGTTGGATTGCGATGGACAGCCTTTGCATCAGGAAAAACCCGGAGCGGGGGTCAAGGCCCCTGTGGGCTACTTTCCCACTTACAGTTATACCTACACTTATACTTACACTACACTTAACTAATATTAATACACTTATATAAAACATAATATTAATATATACACATATTTATTTACATACATTTTATACATTTATTTACATTTACACAATAATAATATACACGTTATATTTACATATCGTCCGTCAATTCTTGACGGTGCCAACAAGTCGGGTGCAATGCAAACGCGCACCGCGATAGCAGTCCTTTGTTCAGAGCGGCCGGTTTTGAGACCCGCTCCGTGCCGGCCGGCCATCGCCGCGCCCCGCCTCAGTCTATGCACAGCACCGACGCGAAACGCATGTCGCTTATGACCGCTAGACGCATTAGACGTGGCACTTGGTGCGGTTTTACAGCAGCAGCTACAGGACCAGGTATGGCAGCCGTTGGCTTTCTTCTCCCGGAAACTGAGTCCATCCCAGACCAAATACTCGCCGTATGATCGTGAACTGCTTGCGATCTACGAGGGTATCAAATACTTCCGACACATGCTAGAGGCGAGGCACTTCACGATCTATACTGACCATTAGCCGATCAGTTTTGCTTTCCACGAGCGGAAACATACCTGTTCGCCTAGGCAGTTTAGGCACTTGGACTACATATCCCAGTTCACAACCGACATAAGGCACATATCTGGCAAAGACAATGTTGTGGCCGACACCTTATCTCGGATTGAAGAACTGGCGATACCACTCGATCTTGCCGACCTAGCTAGATCTCAAGTGTCCGATCGCGAGCTCGCTGAGTACTTGACCTCGTCATCACTGCGCTTGGTAAGAATGCCATTCCCGGGTAGTCCAGAACCCTTGTACTGCGACGTCAGTACGCCGACTCCCCGACCATTCGTTACCAAGCAGTACCGAAAAGCCGTTTTCGACAGTCTCCACTCCTTAAGTCATCCTGGTGCCAACACAAGTGCTAAGATTGTAGCCCAGCGTTTTGTATGGCCCAGCGTAAGGAAGGACTGCCGAGACTGGGCACGAGCTTGCGTGCCATGTCAACGGTCTAAAGTGAGCCGTCATGTGTCTGCACCTCTAGGCACATTTGAACTCCCTCGGGCTCGCTTTCAGCAGGTACATATTGACCTAATCGGTCCTCTCCCTGTTTCACAAGGCTTCCGCTATTGCCTGACGGCCATAGACCGCTTTACGCGGTGGCCAGAGGTCGTACCAATAGCGGACATCACGGCAGAGACGGTGGCCAAAGCTTTATTGGCTGGCTGGATATCCAGGTTTGGATGTCCAGTAGATATTGTCACAGATCGTGGTCGACAATTTGAGTCCACACTGTTTCAATATCTATCCAAGGCCATCGGCTTCCAGCATAGACGCACGACCGCGTACCATCCAGCATGCAATGGCATTGTGGAACGCTTCCACAGGCAGCTCAAGGCCGCCATTACATGCCATGCTGACGCCAATTGGTCCGAGGTATTGCCTCAAGTGCTTCTCGGCATACGCAGCGCCTTTAAAGAGGACTTACAAGCGTCCTCAGCCGAAATGCTCTACGGCGAGCCGCTGCGACTTCCAGGCGAATTTTTTGACCCAAGTGTACCCGGTACCACTGATGTCACCGATTTTACCGCACGGTTACGCTCATTCGCCTCGAAGTTGAAGCCTACGCCAGCTTCACGCCACAGCAAAGACAAGATCTTTGTGTTCAAAGAGTTAGCGACAGCTGAATTCGTCTTCCTCCGCGAAGACGCTTCACGCTCTCCTCTAACGCCTGTATACTCAGGCCCGCACAAAGTTCTGGAGAGAACTGATAAAGTTTTTAAACTCCTCATTAAAGGCAAACCTGTCACCGTGACCATCGACCGATTGAAACCAGCGCATTACCTGTCCCAAGACTTGAAACTCGCTGATCAGGGGTCGACCACACCTGCCGCACCAGAACACATCCTGCGCGGGAGGCAGCATAGTGACCCTGGGTCAAGTCAGGCTAACGTGCCTAGAACTACTCGTTCGGGAAGGCAAGTACGTTTCCCAGATTATTATCGCCCTTAACCAGGTCTCTGGGGGGGAGTGATGTGGGCTACTTTCCCACTTACAGTTATACCTACACTTACACCTACACTTATACTTACACTACACTTAACTAATATTAATACACTTATATAAAACATAATATTAATATATACACATATTTATTTACATACATTTTATACATTTATTTACATTTACACAATAATAATATACACGTTATATTTACATATCGTCCGTCAATTCTTGACGGTGCCAACAAGTCGGGTGCAATGCAAACGCGCACCGCGATAGCAGTCCTTTGTTCAGAGCGGCCGGTTTTGAGACCCGCTCCGTGCCGGCCGGCCATCGCCGCGCCCCGCCTCAGTCTATGCACAGCACCGACGCGAAACGCATGTCGCTTATGACCGCTAGACGCATTACGTTCGCTATCGCTCTTGCTTTTGTTTACGCTATATTTTCTATTTCTATCTTTCTTCCGTACTGTTACCTTCTGTGTTTCTATCCTCCGAACTTTGGACATTCCTTCTGTGTTGTATATATATTGACATTATAATATTTATTGGAGAAAGTGGACGTTTGGATTACTGTGGCTGAGATATGTCACGCACCCTATCTACATACCCCATACTGGTGACCCCTGAAGAACACAGTACCAAGAGGATTTTATCAGAAAACCGTACGTAGAAGTGTCGAGTAAAATAGACAAAGGAAATACCGCTATGTCGCCCATCACACAAGTACCGGCGGAAGTGCCTGTTTCCACTGCACCATCCGTCACAACTGCGCCTACCGGTTCCACTACAACAACGACTCCGTCATCCGAAGTTTTTAGAGTCGGAGTTCGACTTCCACCTTTTTGGCCGGAGGAACCCGCGATTTGGTTCTCGCAGGTTGAGAGTCAGTTCGACATAGCCGGCATCACCAATGACCTGACAAAATTTCATTATGTCGTCAGCCAGTTGGATCGACAGTTTGCAAAGGAGGTCAGGGATATTATCACCAATCCACCGGCAACTGACAAATATGTTAAGCTGAAGAGCGAACTTATCAGTCGACTGAGCGATACTACCGAGCGACAGATCCAGCAACTCCTGCATCATGAAGAGCTGGGAGACCGTAAGCCTTCTCAGTTCCTGCGGCACCTGCAGGCTCTGGCAGCTAAGCGCATATCGGATGACGTTTTACGCATGATGTGGACCAACAGATTACCCGCGAGCATCCAAACTGTCCTCGCAGGGCATCCAGATGCTTCGTTGGATATTAATATTATGTTTTATATAAGTGTATTAATATTAGTTAAGTGTAGTGTAAGTATAAGTGTAGGTGTAAGTGTAGGTATAACTGTAAGTGGGAAAGTAGCCCACACCCCTTTCAAACAGGCGACGACCCAGCTCACGGAGGAAGGTCTTACCCTCAGCGCACCAGCAACCCGAAGTCTCAACAGCGAAGGGGACGAATAAATACTTAATTGAAAAAAAAAACAGCACAGTAATAAAATAAGTTACTCGAATCTAACAAATTCAAGAGATATCCTACTTTACTTTAGCGTTCAGACGGCTATAATAGTTAAGAAAAGCGATCATGAATATTATTAGTCTTCTTAATCGTCGTATAATTAATATATCAGTTCAGTTGGGAGTTTCATAAAGTGTCCAAGTAAAAAGTATGATATTATAGTTTGGTCTGCGAAGCATTAAGATAATCTTAGAGAACCACGCTGTGTTGAGAAAACGGCTATTAGTTAAGAAAAGCAATAATGAATATTATAGTCGTCTTAATCATCGTTTAATGAATATATCAGTTCAGTTGAGAGTTTTATAATGTGTACAATCAAAAAGTATATTATAGTTTGGTCTGCGAATCATTAAGATAATCTTAGAGAACCACGCTGTGTTAAGATAACGTAACGGCTATTAGTTAAGAATAGCAATAATGAGTATTATAGTCATCTTAATCATCGTTTAATGAAAATATCAGTTCAGTTGGGAGTTTCATAAAGTGTCAAATTAAAGAGTATGATATTATAGTTTGGTCTGCGAATAATCTTAGAGAACCACGCTGTTGTTATTTATACGTACTTATGCATAACCTTTAATGAAAAATTATTTGTAGTTCAAAGATAATAAATATAAAAAATACATTTCCTGTGTAATTTCTAAAGGCAGTAAAACGTAACCCAGTGCTTAAAGTAGCCGAAGTAGCCAATTTATTCTATTCACACGGGGGACACTTCGGTCGGAAAGTCTCGGAAAATTCTTGGCGCGGAAGCGGGGACGGTATTTTCATAATGCGCCAGCGGCATTCATATGATAATACCGTAAGTATTGAGCAATGGGGCAAGGGGTATAGAGATGGCTTCTGTATTGGCATAAGAATTTTTCAGATTTTTACTATGCCCTGCCTACGAAGCAGTGCATCTCGAGTGCACCATTTTTAAGAGCGAGCGAAAACTCCAGACACTTCGGTCGGAAAGTCTCGGAAAATTCATGGCGCGGAAGCGGGGACGGTATTTTCATAATGCGCCAGCGGCATTCATATCATAATACTTACGGTAAGTATTGAGCACTGGGGCAAGGAGTATGGAGATGGCTTCTGTATTGGCAGAAGCATTATTCAGATTTAAAAAATCTTAATTTTGTTACCTATTGGTGAGATCGCTCGTGCTCAGTGGTGCACTCGAGATACAACGACGATTACTTCAACGACCTGTTTTTTTAGTTTCACATGTATTAGAGGACAATTTGGTAGGTACATAGCTTCAACAAAGGTTAGGTTAGGTTATAATCAGTGTTGGCCGAAAGTTAATGCAAATTGAAAATGCTGGCCATTAACCATTATAAATTGAATCGTAAACTATAATCGTCCGATACGGTTTAAGGTTCAATTTATAATGGTTAATGGCCAACATTTTCAATTCGCATTAACTTTCGGCCAACACTGGTTATAATGTACAGTAAGCTGCAGAGTTAAAGTGACCCCCTCTGCAATAGTGCATAGAAATTTATTAGCAGGGGGGGTCACTTAAATCTGAAGCTTACTGAAATGTGGGTGAGTATATTTCTCTTGCCGGGTGTTTTATGGTAACGTCAGCGTCGAAACTATTGACCTGGTTTCTATGAATAACATGTCAATCTAACCGTTAATTTCGGTACGGGACATTGACTACATTACGTATTATAAATCCACATTCAATAAGGTAGACTTTCTACGTCTACGCAATACAAGAACCGTATTAGTCGGGTAAAAGTTCTTATTATTTTTATTTAGGTACCTACAACACCCCCGTCGTATAGGTAAGTACATATTAGGGCTGGGAGGTCAAAGCCGATAAATCAAAATATTGTTTCATTCAAATTAGAACTCCACGTATGTCACATAGTATAGTTCTAATTTTGAAAACCCTTTTGCTCGAGTTATCGGGTTTGACCACCCACCTTATATTAAAGTCCGACTCCACAGCATCTCGCCTCCTCCTCGCGAGAATTCTTCAGTGCACTTGTCGTCCGCCCTGCAATTACGATCAGTCTGATTGTCGCACGAGAGTCGAGAGACATCAGCAATCGCCTCGTTACTTTGATTGTACCATTTGTACGCTCTTTTATTGATCGACACTAATCGAAAATTCGTTCGCGTTAAGAATGCAGTAAAAGTCATCATTGTGATAGCACACCCTTTGGGCCTCGGTTCTGGGGATTCGTATTATTCGTATACTGCTTAAAAATGTAAAGGCGATGTTCTTCTTGACAGGTTTATAATTAATATTAGTTTTACAAAGCTGGTTTCTCATCTTAGCGGTAATTCTTGACAAGTTGACAGGCAAAAGCCGAGTCACAGATAACATATATCAGCGCTACGTTTAGTTTTGGCGGGCTTTCAATAACTGTCATTAGAACTAATATTACAATCACCTTATGTTGGTACACTGTATGGCCATATTGTTTTATTAAGCCGTTACGTTGATAAGCTTGAAATAATACTATACATATAATATAAAAGTATCACAGAATATAAAAATGCTAATAATTGTCCGTTATTTTTAACTTAAAAACAAGCCCAAATTGGGCTGAGTTATCTTGGGATAGGAAAAGGATTAGTACAAACATTGCCAAACTCTAGTTACATAGGCAAGTTACGTATAAGTGCTTGACCGAAGCCAGTTGCGTACTTACGACTCGTACGAGTAAAATAAAGTGTTAGACCGAAGCCAGTTACGTAGAAGTAAAAATAAGTTTTTGGCAAAAAAAATATTTTTGGTACAAGCTTTTATCGCTGACTGTACTTTTCTTACGACAGACAACTAATACTCATCGAGACAATTCTAAAAACCCCTAACACAATTAGGTTGCGTTGTTTCATCACAGAGTTCCTATGGCCACCTCTTGTCGCCATCATCAGATCAGCTCGATGGTACCATAATATCGCATTGTCACCCGACTTACATGAGTATGCAAAATTTGAGCTCAATCGGAAATCGGGAAGTGGATCAAATTTAACTTGCAAGATTCCATTACATATAGTTACATACAGGTCGACCTAATAAAAGCTTGTTAAAAAAGCTCTGATCAAAACCAGCTGGTTACGAAGCCCATGGCCCCGGTTACGTAGGCGGCCGACGGGGTACGACTACTATGTATTTAGTAGCAGACGAATAATAAGTAACATTTTGATTTTAAGGTGCGACATAAAATAGTAGAAATTAAATAAAATGGAACTAAAAAAACCATAGGTAAGTAACTAAGTACTAAATTGTTGCCATGTCTAAGCATTTTACGTCAAAAATGTGACAGTTACGTAGAAAGTGGCGCCCTCATTTATTTTCTAGTTTTCTACTATTTTATGTCGCACAGTATGATAGGTGAGACTGATTACGGCGATTCAAATCGTTAGATCCGTACGTTTGAAATTATTCACGGTGACTCGATTGTACCAAAATATCCGCTTCACCATGTGATGTGGGTTCTCAGAATCGATTGATACCTTTATTTGCATCCATTACGTCTTTTTGCCGACAAAGTTATTTAGTCGAGTGGAGGATGCTCCAGACAATTGCGGGCGATTGTCGACGAACGTGTAAACAGTGCATTACCGCTCTTCCTTTGCAGGATTAGTAAGGATGTGCCACTACTGATTCGTTGTAATCATTGTATCGATAAAGTATACTGGATCAACCAAATCTTGTCAGTAGTAAAAGGCGGCAAATTTGAAAAATCGCGGGTTAGCAACACTGTGTTCGAATAATTCCAAAATCGCGTATCATCTGTGTGTTATCTGTGGAATGTGGATCGTGAATGACAGCCATTATCTTATTGTTTACATTCTGAATCGTTTCTATTTCAAGAGAAATTTCTGCTGTCACCATTAAATACCAAGATTATGCATGACCTTAAGCAAAGCTAAGGTGCCTACGATGTACAATCATGCTCGTTGACGGTAAACATTACTAAAATTTGAGGTTATGATAATTCACTCGAACTGACGTATGAAGGGCGGAAAAATAAACACGTTTGGTTCGATGTACATTGCTGCTTTTCTTAGCGCAATTCTGCTCTTTATGAGTGTTACATGGTGTACCCTACTTTAATTTGCAGTACATTCCTACTGACAAGATTTGCTTGACGCACTATAGATATTTTATTTCTTAATTTTCTCTGAGGAGTCAAATCGCACTTCATACATTACAATAATCGTCAATCATTTCAAACTCATTTAATCGGCTTAAATTACATAATTATTAAGTACTTACCAGGACACATAACGTGCGAAAGTATCAATTAGAACACCTTAAAGCCGGCTGAAAATCTGCACTGTAAAACATTCTAAACTCAAATTATCGACAAATTATTAAGAGGCACAATTTAGATTTATTTTTATTTTATTTAGTTTTTAGTTTTATTTTATAGATAAGTTCGTTTTTTTTAATGTACAAATACCTAAATAATTAATCGACATATTTCGATATAGGTACTATAGATGAAACAGCACAACACTGGCCGCATTAACCGCTCGGGTTACGCGCACGTGCGCGCGCGCCGGATATGTCGTCAGGTAAATAAATACTCGCCCCAACTCGTTCACTCGTTGCGTCAGTATTGTCAGTAATTACTTATTCATTTACACTTTGTACTGATTGTTTTTAACTCTTGTTCTAACTGACCTAACGTAAGGGAAAACGATGGAAAGTAAGTTAAGTAAGATGGAAGCAAGTAACGACGACGAAGACTCCCCTTGGCCTTGTGATTTTCTAACATTGATTACCACAGGGCTCGAACAATTCATGCGGATGACGTGAAACCACTCATACTTAGAATGTTTTTAAATAGTTTTTTCACAAACAATTACCACTTATCATTTATCAACCTCTTTAATGATACCTATAGCTATCGTAACTTGAAATGAACCAAGTACATAACGCGTTTGACTGATATTGTCATTCTTTTTAGGATACAATAGAGACCCGTACAATTTTTTTCGTACATATACCTAACATTACTTACGTTACGTACTACGTATGACATTAAAAAGCTGCAGCTGTAAGACTTTTAAAAGACAAGCTCCTCTAAACCCATGTAACTGGAGTTCTCACCGTCCCAATAGTCAAGGCAAATAAAAAAAGCGCAAAGAGTAATAACTCTTAACTGCAATAATCGCATACAAGCCGCACATGTTGCGATCGACCACCAACGCGCCTGAGATAGTCGAGATTGCATTAGTTGCATTAGCGAATGACCGACGCCTGTCGATTGTCGTCTAGACGGGTACGATTATAACTCGATTGGAACTCGATTGAAACTCGCAGACATGTTGTGATCGACTTGCAAACCCGAAGGACGAGGGAGACGCGAGGGATGTTTGGTTTCGTGAGTGTAGCGGATTCATTAGTGAATTTGGTGACAATGAATCGCTTGGCCGGCAAAACAGCGTAAATACCTATGCTAAAATAAAGGGGCCCAGAATACCAGTTCGTCGGACGATATCAGCCTGTCAGTTAGACGCAAAAGGCAACTGATAGGCTGATATCGTTCGGGGAACTGGTAATTTGTTGGCCCCTTAAAGGCGTATCTAACCAACGGCTTTTCACTAAATATCGCAAAGGGTTTTCAGAATATGCGGAGCCCATAAAGTTCTTGTGGCGACAATGCGTTTTAGAAAGTTTTGTAAATTAATTTGAATGTCCTCTTTAATTAACTCAAGTCTGACTTTACAAAAGTCAGACTTGAGTCGAGACTCTATAAGAACTCGAGTTTCAACTTAATTGACTAAAGGGGCCCACTGATTAACAGTCCGCCGGACGATGTCAACTTTTTGTTCTAACTGACAAGCCGATATCGTCCGGCGGACTGTTAATCGGTGGGCCCCTTAAGAGTCTTAACAACCGAGTCGAGTCTTAAAGCAGGACTCAAAGGACTGTAATCTTAACCAACCAATACTATTCAAAATTATAATTCAACCATAGTGACCGTGACCGTGGTAGGGCCCACACTTGCGTATACGTCTCCATTTTTTCGACGTCGCGCCTCGTCTCTGTTTTGCCTATCGTTAAGTGGCCAAGTTTTACTAATTTGCTTTTTGCACGACCCTTTTTTGCCCTTTTTGCTTAAAAAGGGGTGAAGGTCTAAAAGCAATGCAAATAGATTTAATTGGTTCAAATATTTAGAAGCCGCAATACTTTAAAGGATTTTTTTGGACATTAAAAAAGCGAATGAATTAGTTTTGTTTTACTTTTTTTAATAAATTGAGCCATCTGTGGGTTTGGTTCAAGGTTAAAATCCTTCCTCGATTAATAAAAAAAAAACAGCTCTTGATTTTTTTCGAATTCCCTAATATTAGACGGATTATACAACTATAGCAAGAACTAAGTTCCTAGGAGCAAGTAATGATTTTTGTTAGTTAGTCTTGTATATGGCATGATGATGACATGATACCTACTTAATCTATGTTTATAAATTTACGAGTGGGTCAATTTCTATTAGCATTAACATGTGCCTACGCTTTCTCAGTACAATGGCGAATAGAATACGACGTTTATGACTTTTATGAGGCAATTGTCTGTTTAAACTCGCGCCGGTACAAAGGTGGACTACTTTTGCTTCATATTTTTGGCGTAAAGGGCGGTAAAAATTTCCATAAAATCCTTTGAAAGCCCGCTAGATATACGTTGTAAATATCTCATTAACCCCATACGTACCTATTAGGGTTGTCAATATAATATGTTATAAAAATGACTACATATATAGCGCAGACGCATATGTTTGCAGGCGTTACTGCTTAACATATCAAACCATATCCCATCAGGTATTGCCTGAGTGACGTGGTGGAGGTGGATCGTCAACAGATGGCGTGAACTAGCACAAAAACGAGAAAAGTGGCGCTGTCTTGTGTTTGAAGCAGGGATGTAACGGATGTGGTTTTATCGGAACCGAAAACGGAAACAGATGTTTTCAGTTTAGTTTATCGGAATCGGAAACGGAAGCGGAACCAGAAACGGAACTGAAAACGGAACCGGAACCAGAATCGAACCTGAGTGATAGATAAGTAGGTGGACGAGACGAGACGAGTTAACGACAAAAAAGTGCGATTTACGCGAAATTATGATGATGGAATTTCCTTTTGCACAGTTACTCCTTTTGACTCACAGATTAATTTAGGAAGGGGAGCCAACCGAATTTCTGATGTAAAATTGACTTAAGGGGGGGTGCTCCCCGAAATTTGTAAAAAATAGTTTTGCTATGTGGTATCGATATTTTCGTGTAACTCGAAGATGCAATTAAGAATTCAATTGGCTCCCCTAATCTAAGTCAATCTGTGAGTCAAAAGGAGCAACTCTGCAAAAGGAAATTCCATAAGTGAACACCACAGACTATAAGGGTAGGTCTATTAAAAACAAAATTCCAAATCGAACTTTGAAACTGATTTTGATTTCATTGTTCGTTTTTTTACTCACTAACATTCACCACACACAGTAGCCTGTACTGTCCGTAGGTACACATTACGCAACACAACACATACGAATAGGTAGTTTTAATTTCAATAGGCAACACGAATAATACTAAACATCAAATTAGTGCAGCACGTGGCAAGCGGGGCGATGAGCGAATGACTGGTATAAACCTGTTTGTTTTTGATGGACGCTGCTCATGTCCCGCTGCCGCGCTAAGCATTGACATCCGATATGTACTCCAGTTTCAAAAGTAACGGAACCGGAACAGAAACGGATGTGTAATACCAAACGGAAGTTCCGACTTAACGGAAACGGAAACGGAGCTCCGTAACATCCCTGGTTTGAAGCCAAGCCTCATATTGGGTCACTGAGCCAACGGAGCGGAGTAAGCCAGTACTTAATCAAACCATATCACAATAAAATTCAGGGGCCCACTGATTACCAGTCCGCCAGACGATATCGGCTTGTCAGTTTTTCGGAACTGTCAACTTTTTGTTCTAACTGACAGGCGGAGTCCCGTTGTTTCCCATAAACTTTTAAGTCATAATGTAGGTATTGCTTGTCATATTATCATTACTCATAAAACTGAAACCGTTAACATTTCAGGATTTTCGTTAGGTTAGGTTTGTT